>NC_064640.1:161095676-162345676 GCF_023864345.2 Schistocerca serialis cubense
GGAAGGTCGGTAAAAGACAGCAGAGGAGGAGTGTGAGGTAGTGGTTCCCCTGGTGTCAGCATGGCGCTGACAGAAGTTGCTGGCAAAATCCAGGCAGTCTTAACTGCTTGATAGAGACCTTAGAGCACTTGCCATTTTGGAGGATATCCTTCGTGTGTTCCCCTCACCATAGAATTGGGAAAGGTCCAGAGTAGGGAGGCTGTGGCAGTGGACAGACGAAACACATACAACATGTGATGTGAGTAGTGGGGCAACAAGGACATCAGCACACATTGCGGGTTGCCTACGTCAGGAGCAAGTACACATTCAGGGTTAAACTTGTTGTTATCTTTTGATTGACAGGTCCTTAACCTATTATTCTCCTAAGAGGGTTATTACACACTGGACATAATCTTCAAGATTTCATGAACTGCTTCAGGGGTTATTAAATCTGGTGCAAAATATCAAATCTTCAAGATTGGTATTCCGCACCAGATTTAATAAATCCTGAAACAGTTTGTGAAATGCAACAGATGAAAGTGCGCCAGAGAGGCCGGGGAAGCTTAGAGCCCACAGCAGAATGAAATATCTCATGCTAGTTCCTATGTCACCTTCAAAGCAAACTGCAGCTCTCTCTCTCTCTTTGTATACAGCGATCTTTTTTTAAAGTGTATTTTGAGTCAGCCTGCTACTAGTTTTGTGACATCATCAATTTGTGTTTGCAATGTAGCTACCATGTCCGCCTTATATCTCCTACATCACAATCATGTGATCAGGAATTAATTAATTGTTAACTTCAGCAGTATTTCTTATTTGGTTCCCAATCAGGTATTCGCTTTGGATGCAAGCCATCTCTCGCTTGTGCTCATATCTGACAGGTAGGTTTATGCATACAAACCACTTGAGGTGGCAGGCGGGGATGAAACAAGAGCATCCCAGCTGTCAATATCAAAGAATTGCCGCCATCTGAAGCTTTTGTTTAGGGATCAGTGAGGTACTTCACCTAGCTGTGGAGCCACTGACAGCCAAAGTCTGCTGCATGGTGTAGCTGCTGATGGACATGTCACTTCACGGGGACCTCCAGTGCAGCCTTACTCTGGGCAGCCTCCGCACGTGGTGAGAATCAAGAAAGGTTCTCAGATATGTTTAAGCGGTTCTATAAATACGTGTTTACTTATGCGATCAGAATAAAAAAGCATCGCAATTGTTGAAACATTCCATATATATCACCTTTCATCCTGTAATTTGTTTAAATACACAATATTTCAAATATTGTCTAAACTGTTTAAACAATATTCCATACAGTGCAATGGATTCCCTGGCAAATTCTTTACATAAATAAATAAACTTTATTCCATACACAGTCTCATATCCCATAAACTGTTTAAATAAACAGTATTCCACACATTGTCTAAATTGTTTAAACAATATTCGATATACTGCAATCGATTTCCCACTAAATTCTTTAAATAAATAAATAAACTATTCTCATACACAGTCTTGTATTCCATGAATTGTCTAAATAAATAATATTCCACACTTTGTCCAAATTTTTAAACAATATTCTATACACTGCAATCGATTTTCCGCCAAATGGCCACTCAACTGAGTCTTTGTCACGCCAATTTCCAGGTGGGGGATGGGAGAGGGAGGGATGGAGGGTTTCCCAGGGGATTGTGTTAATTAATTGAATGATTTAATTAATTAGTCAATCGAATTGTTATTGAAAGTGTGCCTGTATCAGTAAGAGGACTTCCAAGAGGGATGGGGAGGAGGGGGAGAGGGAAGGGGCGGCCCCTCCCGCCGGAGGTTCGAGCCCTCCCTTGGGCATGGATGTGTGTGTTGTCCTTAGTGTAAGATAGTTTAAGTAGTGTGTAAGTCAAGGGACTGATGACTTCAGCAATTTGGTTCCTTAGGAATTCACACACTTCTTTGAACCTGTCAATCAAAAGCATGGATTATGTCCACGGGGTAATAATCCTCTTAGCAGCAGAATAGGTTAAGGACCTTTCAATCGAAAGAGAATAATAGGTTTACCCTCGAATATATGCTTGCCCCTGATTTAGGCAACCCATAATGTGTGTTGATGTCCTTGTTTCCCCAACACTGACGTGAGAGCACTCTGCTAGTGAAGCAAAAACCAGGTGATCCATGGCACGACACAGAAGAGCAATATATCTGTGCTACGTGATCTTGCAGTTGTTGTACCATATGGCAAGCTGTGAATCACCTTGCAGTGATGAGGGGATGAGGAAGTCTGCTGGAAAGTGCAGTGGTTCGCCATATACCATCTCTGTTGACGAGTAACTGAGGTCCATGTTGGAGGCTGTTCATAGTCCTAGGAGAACGAATGGGGAATGCCTGAGTCAATGTGTGGATATGCACACATGAAGGTAGCCTTTAACGTGTGGTCCCATGTCTCAACCATACTGTTGCTTGCCGGGTGATAGCTCGTAGTATGATAGCGATGCAAACTGCACAATTTTGACAGTTCATTCAAAAGGTTGGACACAAACTTTCGCCCTTGGTCTGTAGTGATGTGGGGAGGGCAACCAAAATGTGCCAACCGGTCTCGATGAACATCATGGTTGTTAAATCAGCAGATATGTCCTTGACTGGGACAGCCTTTGCCTGTTGTGTGCATCTGCCCACCACCAGATTATATGTCTGTAGACTTCAGATGGGGGGAAGAGGGCCAGCTAGAACAATGTGGACGTGCCCAGACCTCATTATTGACGCCGGAAAATGTCTCGTATCTTCATGTCTGATCTCATTGCATTGGCACTGAATGCACACACAAGCCCAGGCATGTGCATCTTCCCTGACTGAAGGCTACACGAACCGATCAGTCGATTGTTTGACTGTGGCCTAGGGTGTGCCAGGTAGCAGATACTGTCGGAAGCCATCAGTCAAAACTGAGGCGTGATGTAAGGTCTAGCTTTATTTCTAGATACTAATGGCATATTCTTGCTGTGCCACCAGGTGCATTCTACAGTTGGAGGCATAAGCCGATGGAGGGGGCAGTCAATAACATTTGAAGTTGTTGATCCAGAGACTGAGCAGTGGCGAGGCCACCGTTGTTCAAAACAGGTATTAGACCGCTGATACAAGAAAAGTAGTGAGCTACAATGTTATCAGTGCTATATATGTGATGGGCGTCCATTGCAAATTAGCAGATGTATTTGATGTGTCTAAATTTGCATGGAGAGCACTTGCCACTGATCTTTTGGAATGTTGACATGATGGGTTTGTGGTTAGTGTAGATGGAAACAGGTAGGGCCTTGACAAGGAGACAGAAATGCCGAAATCTCAAGTAGATCACAAAAAGCTCCCTGTCATAAGCGCTCCAATGTGTTTGGTTGTATTGAAGGTTTTGAGAAAGGAAACTCAGAGTTTGTCACTGTCCATTTACTTTTTGGTGTAGTGCCGTGTCTAGAGAGTGTTCACTGGCATCAACAAACAAAGCAAAGTGCGCTCTGGCACAGGGTGAGTGAGCACAACAGCATCGGCCAGGCATTCTTGGAAGTCCTTGGAAAAAGTTTCCATCTACAGTGCCCACCAGAGAGGGCTCTTGCCTGTTGTGTTATGGCCTGCCAGTGCATCCAGTGGATTTGTGAGAGGTGTTCATATTGTGGTGGTTCCTGGGAGATGGTGTCGGTAAAGTTTAGCCATGCTGAGGAAATATTTCAGTACTTCAGCGACCAAAAAACCTGTACCAAAGTTATTCGTCGTTCTGCCACTATAGATGATAGTGAAATTTTCTGAGTCCATTATGTCACTTCCCATCCTCCTAATTTCATGGAGAGCCAATAGTTTTATACCGTAGTTGTTTACTTGCATTAGCAGCTGCCATAGGGCTCCAGCTTGATATAGGCTCCATACATTCCATGTTCCTATGTACATATCTCTTATCCCTTTTCTGTTGGCTGGGGTCGTCATCAAAATATCTGTTTGGCTTATTCCTTTGTTAGCATTCGCAACAAGTGATTTTTACAGGGGAAGATTCTTAATCTTCTGCCCACCCATTTGAGGGGTTGCCCCTTACAGCTCTCCAGATAGCTGGTTCCATTTTCAGGGGAACATCCTTAGCCTTTGTAGATCCCTCTAGTGACTGCAAGGCAGCAGTTGATGGTTGGGTGCTCCTCTGCCTTTCTTCCAAGCAATTGGCTCTCACACGTGCTGGTTTAGGTCCGCCCCAAGTATTTTATTTCCCTGGTACCCTCCATATCTGGAGAACGCCCTCCTATCCACCGTTTGGCTAGGTACTCGATGGGGGACCAGCAACCCTACACGGAAAATCTAACACACTAAAACTGGTCACACCTGCCAGATCACTGGGTAAATACTGGATGTTTAGTACTGGGTCACCATCCAGGATTGTTCAGGCATTCACTACATGATAATTGCCGCAAGGATACCTTTAAGCATGGAGTGGTAAGGACCAACGATTGTTTGAATAGCGTGTGACTCTGTTCTGAAGCATATAGTCGAAATAACATTCTCATGTAGTCGCTCTGGCGCGATTTGATGGTCACATAATGAAACAGGCAGACTGGGGGTGGTATGAATATGGTGCTATGGTGCATCATTGTGTGTGTGACCACGCCCTGTGGCTTTATGGCCTTTTCTGTTTCTGAGACAAGGTCGCGCTATGAAGATGTCTTGAGCGTCTCCAGTGTTTTGTGGGCTGCTTGTATTTTACATTCTGTGATCTTCAGAGTGTCGTCTAACACACTGTTTTCTGTATGTAGACTGATAGTTTCATGCTTGGTTGTTGCATAATCATTTTCAATGTGATGGATCTTGGATACCCACTGGCCCCTTTCGTTGTCGAGTACAGAAGTATTTAAGTTGTCTACCCTGTCAGCAGTGTGTGTTGTCGAACGACCTTTTACACTGGGAATAGTGTGACTATCAATAGAATGTATCAGGCAAGCCTTCTATAAATTCACAGTCAAAGCAGCTTGTGTGAGGAAATCTGTGGCCAAAATTGGTTGAGCAACTTCACTTAACACAAATGTCCACTTGCAGTGATTGGTGAGTCTGATGTTAGACACTCAAGTCTTGGGACCATATGTGCATATGATGGATCCATTGACTGCCATTAAACGGACCTTACAGCTTGCTTGGCGTCAGGAGAGTACATGGTCGGCAGTGTGCTGATGTTTAATCCTGTGTTGATTAAAAACACTAAACCTGAAGAACAGTCAGTGACGAATAGTCTCTGTGATGCAGTTAGAGTGTAGTCATGCTGGAAGTGACAACATCAGTATCGTACTGCAGCTGACAACGCAATGAGTAGTCTTACATGGCTTGTGTATTGTAGATCACCAAGTGGTCATCTGTGGTAGACGCTGTGGATGGATGTCACGATCTGTTGCGCCTAAACCAGATCATATTTGGTGTTCCGGTATGAGCATGGTTTGAAGTACTTCATAGCCTTATAACCAAAATGTCTGTGAAACTAGCTAGAGTTTGGAGGTAGATCCTCAGATAAGCTCGATGCAGCATCGCAATGAAGCATCGATTCATTGGACGGGTTCGGCATGGATTAGCTGTCTTCGATAGGAACGATGATTGTTGTGGCAGCCACCATGGTACACAATTCAAGCGTAGTTTGCGCTCTGTCAGCATCTTGGAGAAACTTACATAATGGCCACCCTTCATGAGCAATTAAGGTTAGCCACCATTTTGGTAGGAATTGTTGTTGCCAGATGTGTAGTAGCAAACCGCCCAAGATGATTCTGGCGTGAATCATTCTGTGCAGATGTGTCGAGAATCCATATGGTGTATTCATCACACCTCTCATGGTAAGGGATATGCATGAGCATCTAATCCATTAGTTTTGTGTAATGTGCAGTCAGCACCATTAGGAGAGTGTTGTAGGCATGCTGGAATGGGAGCACAAGATAACATCCGATGTCAAAAAAGTCATTTGTTGACTGAGGTTACTGATCACTAAAATGAACTGTTTGATATCTTTGCAGATTTGTTGTTGTGTTTTCCATTATTGTAAATCATATATCTGATTGGTCAGGAACAAACAGTGGAGCCTGCAATTGTAAACATGGTGCAGGATGTCTGTGGGAGCAAATGGGTGGAATGACTGTCGTGCTCATATGGGGTACTGACGTAGGTGTAGGGACTGTAACTGGTAGCATGTTCACATTGAGTTTAATGTCACTTAACACTGCAGCATGACTATGTGAAACATTGTTCTGCGGTTGCATTACTGTAGCTGCTGATGTCATAACTGGTGCAAATGTTGGCGGGTTGTTCCAAGTCAGTCCAGCGTTTGGTGTGGAATCCGGTGGTTGACGTACAGGAGATGGGCATCGCAGAAGCTCAATATCGTCTTTAATGTCATGGATGGCACTGTCGATGGCATGCAGTAGGTTATTCATGTCGGCCATAATAGAAAGTATCCATGCAAATAACCTGTCCACATTAACACAATTTCTTCTTTGGGGTCACCAAGCATGTAGGAACACTGCAGTCTACATATAAAACACATGCAGAAATTGTAGTTATGATAATACAGGGTGGCACATGATAAGTCACTTGATTTGTTTCATGAATAACATATTTGTTTTTGACAAGATTTGTAATTTATTGATGTAGAAGTAAAGAATACAGTTTGGAAGTACGACCTAATGAATCACATGTTCAACATGACTGCTGTTTTGGCTTACAACTTCTTCAAGTAGCACACGTGCATTTGTGATGACTCTCTGACACGAATATTCTGGAATGGTGCGGCATAGCTCCACAATGATGGCCCTCAGTTGCACTGCATTTTCGGTTTTTTTCTGGTACACCTTCTCTTAAAGGAACCCTCCCAAGGAAAATGTCACATGAGTTAATGTCTGCATAACGTTCTGGAAATCTGTTTGACAGTACCCTGAGCCCAAGTCTTTCTTGTAGAAAATCAAGCACAACTTTGGCAATATGGGGGCATGCTCCATCCTGCATGAACCATTCTGTCTGCAATGGAAGACATGAGGCCATGTGTTGAGAAAAGAACTGGTTTTACAGCATGTGTAAATAGTGTTCACCAGCTACTGTAGCTATGAAGAAGAACAGCCCAATTATTCCACGGCTTGACATCGCGACCCACACACAGACTTTCTCGCTGTAGGTGTCTTTCATGTGTATTATTCGCAGAGGTTCACATGCCCAGAATCGAACATTCTGTTTGTTCACAACACTGTTCATGTAAAAATAAGCTTCATCAGAAAACTGTGTGTTATGCAGCATTTCCTCTTGGTCTTGCTCAATTGACCAACTTGCAAACTGCAGTCGCCGCTCCTTATCTCTCGCAAAAAGCTTATGTGACACAGTCATCTTGTATGGATATAAGTGAAGGTCAGATTGAATAATTCATTGTACAGATCGGCGTGAAATTCCGAACTCGGCACTGGCTCTTCTGGCTGATTTACTCGGACTACACGTCAGCGCCACTTGAACTGGATCAACATTTTGCGGCGAACGTACAGTATGTGCATGTGGTCGCTGACACTCCAAATTACATCCAGTACCTTCAAATTATTATGTAATCTGCGTATTGTCTGTGGGCTGGGAGAGCCACTGGGTGTTGAAATGAGCATGAAACCTTCTCTGTGTCAATGTAACGCTGTTCGTCGCCGTGAACAGAAACACAATCTTTGTCTTTTCTGCGATGATCAACCTTCCTTTGTCCGCCATCGCGGCAAACTGAGATTACGGTCTCACAGCGGAAGCAATGAACTCGCAACGACATCTGGCGTAATTTCCATGAACTGTACGAAATTGAGCGCACAATTTGAAAGCTATTGCCCCTATAGTATACTTGTAGGATCAAAAGTCAATCGGGTGACTTATCATGCGCAACCCTGCATTACGTACAGCCAAAAATCACTCTGTGAACACATTAGCAAGCTAACAAGAACAGAAAGCTCAAAGAGCACCGGAAAGTTAAAGAAAAACTGCATATTGATTAGTCAATTACACCACTCCCACAAATAAAAGTACGATTTTATGGGGTAGCAACAAAATTTTTGGATCGATGAAGGATTTTTTGATAGGGAACATGGAGCATGTTATCTTGGCTAGAGACATCGACAGAAGTAGTGGAACGTGGCAGACAATATTATTAGTAATCTCAACTTTTAGCAGTTGATGCAGTTGTCAACAGTGAAGAGTAATCTGAAAAAAAAAGATGTACAAATATCCAGTCAGAACTTGATAAGATTTAGAAGTGGTGCAACAACTGGAAACTTGTTTTAAATGTTCCAAAATCTAAAACTGTACACTTCACAAAACTCAGGAAAGTAATATTCTATGACTACATCAGTACCGTACTCACAGCCAGCTCATATAAATACCTGGGTATAAAAATTTTTTGCACATGAAATTGAATAGGTTCAATCATAGGTAAAGCACGTGACAGACTTTGATTCATTGAGAGGATAATGGGAAAACGCAATGAGTCTATAAAGAAGATTGCTTACAAATACGGTAACCTGTGCGTCTATATTAGATTATTGTTCATGTGTGTGATACCTACATTAACTTGGATTAACAGGAGATAATGAACGAATATAAAGTAGGGTAACACAAATGATCATAGTTTTCTTTGCCGCATGGGAGAGTGTCACGAAAATGTTGAAAAATTGGAATCATCAGATTCTTGAGGAAAAGTGATAATTATCCCGCAAAAGCATACTTCCAGAGTTTCAGGAAGCAGTGAAAAGTCCAGAGATATTCTTCATTACCCTACATGTCTCTCCCGTACAGCACGCATAGTGGCATTTAAGCACTAATTCTTTCCATGTTGAGTACGTAATTGTAACGGGCAAAAATCCATGGATCAATAACAATAATAAAAAAATACATGATGTGTTACCCGACTAAGTGCCCTCTGCCATGCACTTCACAGTGGTTTGCAGAGTGCAGAGGTAGATAAAAGAAACTAGCAACAAGGAAGGAGAGAAACAGCGACTACCACTAGGGCAAGGTCTCTTGTGCACAAACTCAAACTTTATTTAGTGTAGCCTGTAGCGTATGTGAGGTCTGTTGACAAGTGACATGTCTGAAACTTGCAAATTTTCATAATGAATGAAGGAACAGTATGAAATAAGCAGTCATAGCATAAGTCCGAGACCGAAACTCTACTGTAGCATTTGTTTACTTTTGTGTTGTTCGAACATAAGACTAAGTGATATATAGGGCACTACATATAGAATTTTCAGTGGCATTGGCAACACACTATTTCCGTCTCGGAACCATTTGATTATTGTTGAATTTCCACATGTGATATGCAGAATCTTTGTAGTCCCGGCGCGGGATTGGTCAAACACACCCGGGATAAACTTCCCCATTTGAAACAAGTGGGGCGGTGTGGTAAATAAGAGCAGTCAACATTTACGTGCGATCCATTGTTTCGTGTGCTAGGGCCTCGCATTTGTAGGTCGTTGTCTCTATTGTGGGTAAGTACGAATTAAATTTGTTACTCTGCTACGTTTCGCATGCATAGACATCAGATTTGTTCCAATCGACCGAAACGCAGTATTCATGATGTTATAGTCGTGTTTTTTCTGCTAATTCGGTTCAAACAAATGCTGATAGTGCACGAGACATTATTTCTTCGGCTATTAATATTATACCACACACGTGTCTTTCCAATATGCATTATATAGAAACATACGAACTTTTCTTATTTCACATAGTTACAGTCACCAACTTGTAATTAATGACTGCTATTACACCTAACTGTATGCATTCTGTCAGATAAAGTGGTTGATTTTGAACTTTGAGAGTAATTTATCGTAGAAGCCTTATGAATGAACTAATAATAGGGACTGCAATAGTATACAGTAAGTGTATGTATCAACAAAGCAATGGGAAAATTTTCCTTCTCAGAAGTGTAAGGAAGTTTGGCGCTAATTATTTCGCCCGTGTAAAGCTGTTTCATCAACCGCAGCAGTTAGTGTTGTTTACCAAGTTACGGTTGAGACGTGCTTTTAAAGCTCCCTATCGACGTCAGGGGGGGGGGGGGGGGGGGCGAGATGTTCTAGAAAATGACTCAGTGTACATGGTTTTTTTCCGATAGTAAGATTGTCAGGGTTAATGTATCTGTGAATTTCAATTGCTTCATTCCAAGGAATAATAAATCTTACTTGCTGATAAGAGAAATACCACGTTACTTAATATTTTACTTGAGTAAAGTCGCTTAGAATCGCTCCCCCCCCCCCCCCCCCCTTTTTTCCCTTTTTTTTTTTCCTCGCATTCTGGCATATCACGTACAAATTTTCACAACTCACTAGAATACGAAGAGCAACATTTAGAATATGTTCGTGTTTGCAACTATATTTTATTTTAATAAATATCTTATGGTAACAAAATTCTATATTTTGGAACATTGCTAATATGTTTAGTGTAGGTATATAGGTGTAATTTCTTTGAGTATTGGATTCTAACTGTTGGTCTCTAATTTATTGTCCTTAGTGTTGAAAACTTGGAGATTCCCCTTAGAGTTGCATGACACACGTGAAAGTGAAGGGCAGCAAACATGAAATCATTATGCATGCTGTCCTTCCTATTGCTGATAAATGTGTGAACGTTTATTGGAAAATATTATGAAGTAAGATTTGAAGAAAAATCTTGTTGTTAGCTGAGTATTGCCATTGTGCCTTTTTTTTTCCCCTATGTATCAGTTTTCAAAATGTCTAATCCCTGTAGCACTGTTAGTTGTAGGTGGTTTTTGCTTTTCACAATCGAAATATACAACACAAATGCCATGCTATTTGGATAATGGTGTCTTTTTTTGTGAGTGGCAATGGTTTATCACTGCAATCCCTTTTCGCATTAGTTTTCATGTAAGCCATATTTCCGTACAGTTCAGTAGTTTCTGTTAATTTCCAGTTTTTAGTGTGATCTGCTTATGGGTCGGCTAAGTTCATAGTTGAGACTAAAAATACAGTTCCTAGCCAATTGTGGAACTATCTGAGCATTCAGCTCAGCAACTTGGGGAAACCAAGGAAAATCCTAGTTAGGATAACCAGACAAGAGTTCAAACCTTGGTCCTCCCTAGTTAGTCCAGTGCCTTAACAATGTGCCACCTCATTTGCTATATGATAAGGAAGCAGCCATCAAAGTCCACAAGGAGTTTACATCATACACAAGAAATAGAAACTATAACATTACCAGAACATGAAAGCTTCATTATATTACACTTCTGAAAAACACACTTGCTAATACCTACCAACACTACTTGCTTCTCAACTATTCTTGTAACTCGTCCCTTTTGCCGAGGTGGGTTGTTACCTACATGGGGGGGAGGGGGGGGGGGGAACAACAACAATAGCAGAAACATTCTATTGCAAAGCTCCAAACAGCAAATCTAGCACACCTGCTGACAGAAATGCAAAATACTCAACAATAAATGAGGGCATAGTATTTCTTTATGCTAACATATTCACCTCCTCTCCCATCCATGCAAGGACATACGTAAATATTCTGTATGTGTATATTAAAGCGATTTGTTTTTATTGTGTTAATGATGTCAAATCCTTTATCATTATGAGATGATCCCTAGATGATAAACATTTCTCAAACAACGTTTTTAACTCTGCTCTAAATGCTGTTTCCTTATCAGCTTCAGTACATTGTAAAGTAAGAGATCAGTGTAGATCACTTGGCCTTGGAGTGCAAGTTGTTGGCATCTCGTCGTTGTTGTTCTTGCTCACTCTATGTGGAGGGAGCAACAGTCAAGTGTGTTGTAATTGCGGTAATCACTGTTAGTTTGTACATGTCAAAGTTTGGCTCTGATAAACTACAAGCATGTGTATATGTGTAATGAGAATACTGTGAGCAGACAAAACTTCAAATAGGTGTTTGCAGTGCACCATTGGAGCGCATTGTCAAGATTTGAATAGCCCTTTTCTATAAAGTAAAAATTTCATTTGACTGTTAGTTTTATTCAAACATACTAGTCTATAAACTACAAGGGACTGAAAGTAGCCAAAGAAAGCCGATCTGACACCTTCTGGAGAGCAAACTTTAATTGCTTCTTTCACTTGTGACATTGCTTTGTTAATGTGAAATGTGCTAAGTTGCATCATGGTTTTGCATCAGAGTTAAACTGTAGGTCCCTTATACTCCTCCTCCCCCCCCCCCCCCCTCCCTTCGTCCCTGCCCTCACTTCAAATAAGTCTTGTGACTGTTTTAATGAGGCATGGTATGAATTGCTCTCCTGCACCAGCCTCTTCATTTCAGAGTAGCTCTTGTTCCTTAGGTCCTCTATTATTTACTGTATGTATTTTAATATTTGTCTTCCCCTCAGGTTTTACCCTCTACAGTTTCCTGTTCCTGTAGTACTGTGGAGGTTATTCCCTGATGCCTTGACACATGTCAACCACACTAATCCCTTCTTCTTGTCAGTGTTTCCCATATTTTCCTTTCTTCCCAATTCTGTGGTGAATCTCTTAATTCCTTACCTTATCAGTCAACCCTATTTTCAACGTTCTTCTGTGGCACCACATCTCAAACATTCATATTCTCTTCTGTTCCAATTTTCCCACTGTCTGACATTTGCTACCATACAACGCTGTTCTTGAAACATATATAATCAGAAATTCCTTCCTCAAATTAAAGTGTATGTTTGATGCCAGTACACTTAACTTGTCCAGGAATTCCTTCTTTGTCTGTAGCAGTCTACTTTTTATGTCCTCCTTGCTTTGTCCATTCTAGGTTATTTTGCTTTCAAGTTAGCAGAAGTCCTTAACATCGTCTACTTCGTGATCACCAGTTTTGATGAGTTTCTCAGTGTTCTTATTTCTGCTACTTCTCATTACTTTTCTTTTTCTGGTTTACTCTCATCCCATATTTTGTACTGATTAGGCTGTTCATTCCATTCAACAAATCGTGTAATTCTCTCCTACTTTCACTGAGAATGGCAATGTCACCATCAAATATTATCATGATAATGTTTTACCCCAAATTTTAATCCCACTCTTGTAATGTACAGATTGAGCGATGGGGGCGAAAGTCTGCATCCTTATGTTACATCCTTTTTAGACTGAGCATTTTGTTCTTATTCTTCCAATCTTATTGTTCCTTCTTTACCTTTGTACATATTGTATATCACCCATCCTGTCTATCCACCAAAGCCGAACCCTTCCATTGTTTGCCACAGGGTATAGTGTGATTTGGTCTCGAGCATCGTTTAGCATTTACTACAGAAAATGTAGCATATGAGGACGTACTTGACCATTTTACCTCATTCTTTTTAACTCTCTATGCACATTAATTGTGCTAGTAGTATCTTTGGTAACTTTTTGGAAACTCACAAGTAATTTCTCCTCAAATTTCATGTTTATTTACAACCTCCCTCTGCAATGCTAGACGTTCCGTGTCGGTCAATACATGAGGTCTCCCAGGTCGTGGTTTTCTTCACGTGTACACTTTAGAAGGCTTGGAATATATGCTGGATTTGTTTCTCAGATGACATCCAATGGACTAGTCAGTGTTCAAAGTCTCTGAGCACTCTGGACCAAACAATTCTGCTGTTACTGCTTCTCTGCTGACAACACAATACTTCCTTCATATTGATCAGATGATTTAAGGGGTAGAGTTATTCAATTCAAAGGTCAGAGTAAGGATGGGAAGATGCCTCGTGAAATGCTGCGTGGTGTTCAAATAACATTTGGATCAATGTCAGTTTTCCTTTTTTGTGGTCTGTTTTAATACACAGTCTTACTTTTATGCCCAGGTGTATCGGGTTAGGAAAAGAACTTTTATCATAAGATGATTACACACATTGAGTAATGTGACTAAGATAGGTTTAGCCAGCAGGGACTTAAAGCTGGTCATTGAGATCTCTTAGACAAGATATTGAAGGACAGATATGATTAAATCCTAGTGAGGATATGTACAGAGCCTAAATCGATATAATCTTTTAGAGAGAGAAATGCTGCTGTTGTACAGATACATATTCAAAACAGCAAATGCACTGGTGTCAAAGATTATCTGGAATTTTGCCGTTACAAAGAGAACAAGACTTAGGTGGTTTGTAAGTGTATGAAAGATGGTGGAAAATGCAGTTGGTGATAGACAGATCCAGAGAGGGTTGTCAGGGTTTCAATGTGGAAGACAGAGAGGGGTCCCTGCTGTGCTGTTAATTCCCATCTTCTGTGTTAGCATGCGTCTCTCTCATATTTGTTATTTCCAACATTCTATCCAGTGTGGTTTTGTATCCCAGAATTTTTCTGCTCATTAAACATATGTACGCCATTTGTCTGCCACACGTGGCCACCCATCCTATGCCTCCTTCTTTGACAATTCCTTTGATCACCAGTATGGAGCACATCCCTCTTCCCTGTTTTCTCCTGAAGTTCATTTTGGCTCTTGTTCAGGCAGCTTAACTTCACGCTCCATGCAACTTTCCCAGTAGGTGTGAACCCTTCACCACATTGGCTTTGTACAGTGGCCCATGTTCACCTCAGCCCTCATTTGCTTCCTAAGGACACTACTCAGCCTCGCTCTATTGCCTTCAGTTTCATTGCCTTAGTGTGGAATTTCGCGATAGTACCTTTGTGTACATGATGGCTCTCGGAGTGACCATGGTGTTGGGTGTGCCTTCATCATTGACACCGATGTTTTTCGGTATCGGCTTCTTGAAACACTGCTCAGTATTTACAGCAGAACTCTTCACCCTGTATCAGGTCATGCAGTACATCTTGCAACACAGGCTTTTCAATTGGGTTATCTGTTCAGTCTCAGCGCCCTTCAAAGTATCTGTGTGCTGCACTCCATCCATCCCCTTAGTGCAACAGGTCTAGAAAGCTGTCACTTGCTCACTGTTGCTGGAGCTAATATGATGTTTATGTGGGGTACCTGGTCATGTTAGTCTGACAGGAAACGAGGCTGCTGAGAAGGCTGTTGTCCTTGTATTTCAGCCCACTAGTTCTTACATTCCCTCCAATTATCTCTGTGTTACCATCTGTCAGCAGGTGGTGTCACTTTGGCATCACCATTGGTCCTCCCTTCATGGGAACAAGCTTTGGATTATTAAGGCTCTCTCAGCTGCTTGGACAACCTCCTCTTGGTCTCTCGTCACAAGGTGGTCGTTTTAACTAGGTTACATATTGGGCACTACCTTTATAGTCATTGCCATTAGTTATGTGGTGCTCCCCCACCACTTTGTGCACACTGGCCCAACTTTTAACTGTCTGCAATTTCGTGATGGAATGCGCCCCCCCCCCCACCCCCCCCCTTAAAAAGAAAGAAAGAACTGCTTACGTTCCCATTTGTGTTTGCTGTCTGAATTATCAACCGGTTTAGTGAACAATGCATGGGCTGTCGACCACATCCTACTTTTTATCCATCATAGCAATATGACAGAAGCTGTTTAATTTTTTAGTTCTGGACCTCTGTTTCTCTATGGCGTATTGTTTTTTAACTCCTCTCTCTCTCTCTCTCTCTCTCTCTCTCTCTCTCTCTCTCTCTCTCTCTCTCTCTCTCTCTCTCTCTCTCTCTCTCTCTCTCTCTCTCTTCGCGTGTAACAGGTTTGACATGGGCACATATGATCCTAGTTGTTGTTGTGCCCTAAAACAAAAAAAAATACAGTTGCCGGGACAACATTTTTGGCAAACAGGTTCACAGTTGCATTTATTATCTTGATCTCTTCTTTTTTCTGTTTAGTTATTTATTTGGGATCATTGTCAATTCCTCAAATATCTTCTTTCTTCTTTTCTGTTACCCTGACCCATTGGTCAGTTGGAGTTTGCACTACTGATTACTTTCTTGTCTATGTCCATGTAAGATATTTTAAGTCTCGGAGGACTTTTTGGTACTGTTATCAATTTATTCGCTGCTGCTGAAGTGATCACTTTGGAAATGTTTCTTCAAGAATTTGTGTCAACAAAGTGCAGAATTTTACATTTATATTGTTTCCTGTATACGTTCATCCAGAGTTTGTTTGTCAGTACCCTTGGAAAAAGTATGTAGTTTATGCTAAGAGTTGTTCTTGTAGGCCTGCAGTTTTGTAGAAGTTGGAAGCAGCACAAACACAAAATAATGTTGTCATCAACAATGAAGAAGTTAATTCAGGCATGCTCAGGGGAGTGTATTGGGGCCCTTGCTGCTGATGTTGTATATTAATGACCTGGCAGATATTACCAGTAGTGTCAAAGTTTTTGCAGATAATGCAGTTATCTATAATGAAGTGAATAAAGTATTATTAAAACTAGGCTGCACTGTTATCGAGACAGATTTTAGTAAGGTGCAAAGATTGGCAACTTGTTTAAACATCCAGAACTCTAAAGTGTACACTTCATTAAACACTAACTATGCTATGACTAAAAATAAATGAGTAAAATTTTGAATCAGACAACTTGTAAAAATTTCTGGATGTAATAATTTGTGGGGGATATCAAATGGAATGGTAATGTAAGCTCGGTCGTAGTAAAGGAGATTGCAGACTTTGCTTTGTTCGCAAGATAATGGGAAAATACAGTGGGATCTGCAATGAAGACTGCATACATATCACTTGTGTCCCATTTTAGAATATTGCTAAAGTGTGTGGAACCCACACCAAGTCTGACAAAGGACATGAAATGCAGGTGGTTTTTTACCCACAAGAGTGTGTCACTGAATTGTTTAAAATTTGACCTATCAGACACTTGAAGACGGGCGCCAATATCCCACAAAAAACTTACTAACAAAGTTTCAAGAACCAGTCTCCTCTTCCTTCACTGTTTTCCACAGTGTGTTTATTTTGTTGCCTGATGGGCTATCCTCTTCCTACAGTGGCATTTGTTTCAATGCCTGGATTACTGTCTTCAGTTTTCTCCAGTGTGCTTTGTGATAAGCTACAAGATCATCAGACCTAATTCAGATGGGTAGATGCAGTTTCCTTTTGTCCTGCAAGAAATATTTACTTCTACATCTACATGTATATAGACACTACGCAAGCCACTGTACGGTGTAGTATTTCCTTTCCTGTTCCACTCACAAATAGAGCGAGCGAAAGCGAATGTCTATATGGCTCCATATAAGCCCTAATATCTTATCTTCATGGTCCTTATGCACAATGTATGTTGGCAGTAGTAGAATCATTTGGCAGTCAGCTTCAAACGCTGATTCTCTAAATTTTCTTAATAGTGTTTCTTGAAATGTCGCCTTCCCTCCAGGGATTCCCATTTGAGTTCATGAAGCATCTCCATAACACTTATGTGTTGTTCAAACATACTGTAACAAATCTAGTAGCCCACCTCTAAATGCTTCAATGTCTTCCTTCAATCCGACCTGATAGGGATCACAAAACACTCAAGCAGTACTCAAGACTAGGTTGCACCAGTGTCTGCTATGCAGTCTCTTTTACAGATTAACCACTTTTTCCTCAAATTCTTCCAATAAACCAAAGTTGACCATTCACCTTCCTACCACAGTTCTCACATGCTTGTCCTATTTCCTATCACTTTGCAATGTTATGCCCAGATTGTAGGATTGTAAGGTCCACCATTTATGAAAAAACAGTTTTTTCAGAGTTCTCATATGTTTCAGCACCACTGTGCCATTATCAATGGGTTTCCGTTTTATTTAATCTGTAATATGAACATTTTTACTAAATGACTACAAAATTATGTGGATATTTAGTTCAAACAAGAATTAGTTTCTTTTTGTTAATACCTTTGCACTTGGTGTGCATGATTTTTCAGGCCACTCGTGTATTATTTATTACAGGTAGCTTGTCATCTGCAACCAAACAATGTTGATGAGAAATTTTGTTGGGAGTTAACCTGTCATCCAAACGTAATTTAGTTTGTCACAATATTTTGCACCTATATTCGTCTTGCGTAACTGACAGACCTTACGTCCTACAATTTTAACTGCAAACACAGTAAAACACAAGGAGCTGCAAATCCAAATGCTCTCGTTGCCCAGCCAGGCGTTCCCAGCAAGCTCTACAACAAATACAGGCACATCTTAATGAAGCTTCAGCAGACAACCCTCAATATACAGTTTAATAAAAACTGCCTAGCTCATAATGTAATTCCAGACTATATCTAAAACTCTGTGAATAGCATGTCATCTGCACCAAGAAAGTGGACATAATGTGGCTAAAGCAAGAAAGTAGAGAATTATATGCTAAAAATCAATCACCCAACACTGAACTTTACCCAAACACATTTAGAATTGACCAACAACTTACAATACCAGTTCACTTTGAGGAAATAACAGAGAGAGAAAAAGCATACACACAGAAAGTAATGCAAGAAAAACAGGAGAAACAACACAGAAAACTCAACAGAATAATTAAAAGCACAAACAACCCCACTGAAAGCAACCACAATGAACAATATAAATTTCATGACATAATCATTAACCTACTGACATAAATCTTACCAAACAAGAGAAGAGTCTACTAGAAAAACGGACCAAACACAACATTTACACAAACATATCACACACAACAATAGAAACCTCATAACAGAATCGGAACACATTTATAAAGGAACAAGAAAGAATGAGCACACGAAATTTGAATGCAAACTTGACAAGAGAATTAGCAACTGCAGAAATAACACAGATAATCAGAACACACAAATCCATAATTATTTCTAATCATAGAACATCAGATGAAATCACAGCCAACAATCTAAAACAAAAATTAAAACAGAACAATGCTGTAGTAACAAGAGGCAGACAAAGGGGAAAATTACTGTAATTATGTATGAAAAAGAACACACAGAAAAACACTAGATTTTATCAAAGACAACAACATCACAAACTGACCAACTGACCAGTGACCCAACAGCAAGGTACCAGAAAAACATTCAATAGACACTGAAAAACATCAAAAATACATTCTCAAAAGGCCAGGTAAAAAGGATGACACGTACAAATCCAAAGGCCCCCACCCTCAATTCCCTACCAAAGGTTCACAAGGATAATATCCCATTAAGGCCCATCATCAACTTCCAAAATACTCCAGCCTATCCCTTACCTTAGCCCAAAACACACACACACACACACACACACACACACACACACACACACACACACACACACACACACACACTACTAAAAAAATTGTACACTTTTGATGATAGGAACCTGGAAAAATCAAAGAAATTGATCAAAAGAATCAAGAACATACACATACCAGACAAAGCAACAATCATATCATTTGACATCACATCAATTTACACTTGTCATCCGATAAATGAAACAATAAACATCATCACACAAAGATTAAAACAACAAGGAAACACACCACACACACACATCAATGAAATAACAATCATATTCAAGACAATAACATCACAAAATTATTTTGTGTTCAACAGAGAATTTTATTCTCAACATGAAGGACTACCAATGGGTTCACCAATTAGTGGCCTCCTAGCTAACATATTTATGAACAACCTGGAGATCATGATCTTCAGACAAACAATAAAAAAACTACAAAATTATATACTGTACTGTTACATCAATGACATAATATGCCTGGTTGATGAACCACATAGAACAGCTACACAATGAAATAAACAACTTACACCCAAAAATTAACTTCACATTAGAAACAGAAACTAACAACACACTACATTTTCTAGATCTCACCACACATAAAACAAATGACACACACAACTTCACGATATTCAGGAAACCACAAGCACCACCATTCACAACCTATCGAACCACCCATTGACACATCCCCCCGGAGGCTCACGGTTCTTTCGTGAGAACGTGTGTGGCGAGCATGGGGCCCTGAGCTATTGCAGCCTTCCTTCTTTCCAGGGCTGCATTTCCTTGCCCTTCCTCTCCTTGCCCCTTGCCCCTTGCCCCTTGCCCCTTGCCCCTTGCCCCTTGCCCCTTGCCCCTTGCCCCTTGCCCCTTGCCCCTTGCCCCTTGCCCCTTGCCCCTTGCCCCTTGCCCCTTGCCCCTTGCCCCTTGCCCCTTGCCCCTTGCCCCTTGCCCCTTGCCCTTCGCCCTTTCCTCTCCCTCTCTTGGTGCCCTTGTTTATGTTGGCCCCTTATCCTCCAGGTTATGTTGGTTCTGCAATTTGGTTTTGTTGTGTAATCACCTCATACTTTTGGCATTCCCTGGTCCCCCTCTGGGGTTTGACCTCCATTACTAAATTTCTGTTCCGTAGTGTGAGCCATTTGGGGAAGAGCACCTTACCTAGTGTCTCCAACGTGTGCTCCCCTAGTTCATTCCACCTTTTCTTTCACGTCGTTATCCGATGCATAGCCAGCACTGTAGTCAGCCCATGTGGTGGGGTCGCTATGTACCCTTTTGGTTGAGCCCCCTGAACACGCAGGGATCACACTTCTGATACCTGAGCTGTGACCACCTCATGTAAGCCTAGGAGTGGGTGCTTGTCATCCTGGAGCATCGGAACTCCTGGCAATGGTCACCGTGCCAGACAGCCCTTGCTGTGGCTGGGTGGCGCATGTGGGGAGAGCCCCTCATCGGAGTGGATGGTATCAGGGCGGACCCTATGCAAATGAAACGCATACGGGTCCAGAACTGTGGCCGTTCTTCTACGGCTGTCTCTCCCCATGGTACTGATTCTTTTAGTGCTGCTTCTCCTGCCTCTTCGGCCTTCCCTTCCATGGCTACCACCTGGGAGGAGGGTCAGGCCTGTCAGCTAGTGGCGGAACCTTTCCCCCGCTATTTGGTTTGCACCATGACTGATGTGGATTCTCTCACCAATACCAAACCTTTATTTTTTGTGGAACACATTGAAGACAAGTTTGGCGAAGTGGACTCTCTGGGCAAGATGCAGTCGGGTTCGTTGTTGATCAAAACTGCTTCAGCTGCCCAATCTGCAGACCTTTGTGCCTGTAACCATCTTGGCACAATTCCTGTGTCCATTACCCCCCACCAGTCTCTAAATATGGTTCAAGGTGTGATTTTTCCCAGGGACCTCATCCTTCAAACTGATGAGGAACTTCAGGACAATCTCGGACGGCGTGGTGTTCACTTTGTTTGGCATCTTCAGAAGGGTTGGAAGGACAATCACATTGATACTGGTGCCTTTATCCTGGCCTTTGAAGGGTATACCCTCCCTGAGAAAGTAAAGATCATGGTTTATCGATGTGACTTGAAGCCGTACATCCCACCTCCTATGAGGTGTTTTAAGTGCTTGTGTTTTGGACACAGGTCTTCCCGCTGTTCGCAGGCCCCTCTCTGTGGTGACTGTGGACGTCCACTCCGTGAGGGGAGTTCTTGTGTTCCCCCTCCTGTGTGTGTTACTTGTCGTGGCACTCATTCTCCACGTTCACCAGGTTGCTCAGTATATGAGAAGGAAAATAATGTACAGGAGTACAAGTCGCTTGATTGTTTAGCCTACACTGAGGCTCGTAAGAAGTCTGCACGTCTTCACCCTGTGCCCATGACGTCTAGTTACGCTTTAGTTACATCTTCACCCCTTCCTTACCCCAGTGCCGAATCCCTCTCCTCCCCCCCCCCCTCCCCCTTCCCCTGCGGCTCCCACACCCTCTCCTCCGGGTACCGCTCCCCCTCCCGAACCAGAGAAGTGTCCCACTTCTTCGGTGTCTGCTGGTCAGGTGTGCCCCTACCGGGATACCCCTTCCAGGCCAAAGATCTGCTGCCACATGAGAACCATGGTCTGTAGGCCCCCAGGTCGCCTGATCTCTTTCTGTTCCTGATCTTGCTGCAGCTGGCTGCTTTATGCCGCACAGCCCTCCTCGATCTCAAACAGAAGTGAAGAAGAAACATAAGTGCCGGGACAAGGAGCCTCTGGTGTCACCAGAGGTCCCATCCCCGGCTTCGCAACCTGATTCTGGCCTGTTGTTCATGGAGGTCATCCCCCTCCTTGTCGGCGACAGGTGGTGACCTGGCGGCATGACTGGCTTTAGCATGTTCAACCCCCATTTGAATCATTGTTCTGTGGTTATCCAATGGAATTGTAATGGATATTACCGTCACCTTCTGGAGTTGAAATCCCTTGCTTTGTCTTACTCTGCAGCTTGTGTGGTTCTACAGGAATCTCATTTTAGTGATGATCACTCACTGACCCTCTGTGGGTTCCGTGTTTTCTGTCGAAATCTGGTCGGCCCCCTGCGGGCCTCTAGCGGCGTTTGTACATTGGTCCGTACAGACGTTGCTAGCATGTGGATTTCTCTCCAAACTACATGGGAAGCGGTTGCTGTTACGGTCCACCTGGACTCTGAGGTCACAGTTTGCAATCTTTATCTCCCTCCTGATAGGACTCTTACACCTGCTGCCTTAACTGCCCTTCTTCAGCAACTTCCTCCTCCCTTCCTCCTTCTCGGGGATTTTAATGCTCATCATCCCTTGTGGGGCAGTGCATTTCCATCTAGTCAGGGTTCTCTCACAGACCAGTTTCTTGCAGACCACGACTTGTGCCTTCTTAATGATGGCTCCCCTACTCATTTCAGTGCTGGTCATGGTACCTTTTCTGCCATTGATCTTTCTCTTTCTTCTCCCTCCCACCTCCTTTCCATTACACTGGTCGCCACATGACGGCCTTCGTGATAGTGACCATTTCCCGTTGATTCTCTTGCACCCTTCCTGCTCCCTGATGGCCAGGTTACCTTGTTGGTCTTTCCAACGCGCCAATTGGCCTCGTACACTGCACAGGTCATGTTTCCTCCCTCTTTGTCGGGTTGTATTGATGACGTCCTACGTGATGCGTCTGACGCGATGTTAGCGCTGCTGGCCTTGCTGTACCATGCTCATCTGGACCATTTCGCCACCGGCAAGTCCCATGGTGGAGTACGGCCATTGCCTTTGCCGTCTGTGATTGTTGTCGAGCTTTGCAACACCTTAAGAGGCACCCATCCGCTGCCAGTCTTCTTACCTTTAAATGCCTTTGCACTAAAGCCCATTACTTAATCAAACAGAGCAAACGGATGTGTTTAGAACGCTTTGTTTCTTCCCTCGGTTCTACTGCCCCTATGTCACGGGTATGGGGTACACTTCGCTCTCTCCAAGGTTGCCATCGGCAGTCCACCCTCCCAGGCCTTCATCTCCCGGATGGCCTTTGCACGGATCCGTTGATTCTCGCGGAACATCTTGCGACCCATTTTGCAACAGCATCAGCATCAACCTCCTATCCGGCTGCTTTTCTTCACCAGAAACGGCGAGCGAAAGCTTCCACCTTATGTTTTACCCCTTGTCACTCAGAATCTTAAAACGAACCTTTTACTGAATGGGAACTTCTTTCAGCACTTTCTTCTTCTCATGATATGGCCCCTGGCCCAGACTCCATTCATAACCAACTGCTCCAACATCTCACTAACGGCAACATCTTCTCTGGGTGTTTAAACGTATTTGGCTCCAGGGTGACTTCCCTTCTCAGTGGAGGGATAGCATCGTGGTTCCTGTCCTTAAGCCTGGTAAGAATCCCCTGTTTGTCGAAAGCTATCAGCCAATTAGTCTGACAAATGTTGTTTGCAAGTTACTTGAACGGATGGTAGCCCGTCAGCTCAATTGGGTCCTCGAATCTTGGGATCTGTTGTCCCCTTACCAGTGTGGCTTCAGAGACGGATGGTCTGCGATTGATCATTTACTTTGCTTGGAATCTGCAGTTCGGCAGGCTTTTTCCCAGCGCCGCCATTTGGTTGCGGTATTTTTCGACCTTCACAAGGCCTATGACACGGCTTGGCGATATCGCATCTTACTTACACTTTATCAGTGGGCCTTCGGGGCCCACTCCCAGTATTTATCCACCAGTTCCTATTCGTTCGGGTTTTGTGTGCCTCTGCATGGACCGTCTCACACGGGTTTCAATTCTCTCCTTTAAAATTGCAGGTGGTCCACTTCTGTCACCGTACTACGATCCGCCCCGATCCGGAGCTCTATCTCGATGCACAACGATTACTTGTGGTCCCACAGTTTTGTTTCCTGTATCTTCTTATTGACAACAAGCTCACTTGACTGGCTCATATCAGACTTCTGAAGGTAGGATGTTTCCATAAACTCAATGTCCTTCGCTTCCTTGCCCACACCTCTTGGGGTGTGGACCGCTCCATTCTTCTCTGCCTTTATCGGGCCTTAGTGCTGTCTTGCTTGGACTATGGTTGTTAAGTTTATGGCTTGGCTGCTCCTTCCACACTGCACCTGCTGGATCCGGTCCGCCATCGTGGTATCCGTTTGGCCACTGGTGCCTTCCCTACTAGCCTTGTTGATAGTCTACTGGTTGAAGCTGGGTTCCTCCCCCCCCCCCCCCCCCTTTCTGTTAACCAGTCCCCAACCCCCCCCCCCCCCCCCCACACTGGTTAGTTCCTCAGCCCCGAATTCGGATGGATCTGTCGAGGTCCGAAAGATTCCATTCCTCCGATGGTGTTCTGTTGTTTCTTCTGCCAAATTTTGTGGGAGTTTCGGGAGTTTCGGATGCTGTTGTTTTTTTGCACTGATGGCTCTAAATCTGCTGATCATGTGGGATATGCCTTCAAGTCCTCTGTTGGCATGGAAAATCATCTCCTGCCGTCTACATGTGGGGTGTTTTACTGCGGAACTGATGGCAGTTTTCCTAGTCCCCTTACATTTATTAAACAATCCCAACACAACTGCATTCTGTTATGTATGGACTCAGAGTGGCCTTCTGGCTAGTGACCGGTGTTTTTTCCCGCCATCCCTTGGTCTCGGGCCATCCAGGTCCGTCTCGTTGATCTTCACCGTGCTGCTTGTTCCGTAGACTTCCTTTGGGTCCCCTGGCCATGTGGGTATCCCAGGTAATGAGCTTGCTGATCGTTTGGCTGGGGGAGCAGTCACTTACCCGCTTTCTCTGTAACCCCTCGTGCAGCGGATTTACGGCTTCACGTCAAATCCCACTTCGCACAATCATGGGCCAACTCTTGGGAGGCCAACTCCCTGTCTAATAAACTTTGTGCGATTAAGGTGACACCTGTCTCGTGGCGTTCTTCCTTCCGCCTCTCCTGAAAGGACTCTACCACCGTGTCGTCTCCGCATCGGCCATACCAGACTGACCGATGGTTTTTCTTTTGCGTAATGAGCCACCCCTACTTAGTGGTTCGGGAGCCATCCAGTCAGTAGCCCACATTTTGGTGGAATGCCCCCTTCTTTTGGCTCTGCGTACAAAATACAGACTTCCCCTCCCTTTACCTTTTAATATTGGCTGATGATTCCCGGATGGTCGAACTGGTTCTCAGTTTCCTCCGTGAAAGTGATTTTTTTATTCTCAGTTGTAAGGTTTTTTTAATCTCACTCTGTTGGGGCAGGGTGGTGATGGTTGGGGTGTCTCCCACTGTAAGCTGTGTCGGGAGATTCCCCGACTCCCCTCCCTGGCCAAAAATCCTCTTTTCTTTCCCTTGTATTCTGTTTTTTTTCACTTTTTAGAATTGGTTAGTCTCCTTTTCCCTTATGCACTTCTACATTCTAGCTGTTGAAACACTTTTAAATAGCAGGTGGTCTTGCCTCTACTGCTTCATAGGTGGGATATTTCCTGCCTCTAGCATAGCCTTGGGGTTGCTCTCTTGCCGACTTCCCTCATCTTGTTTTTTACCATTGACGACACAACTGCACTTTTACGTTTTTTTAGCCTTTTCCCTTTTATCGTTCTGACTTTTCTGAGATGTCAAACTGTTTTGAATGGACCACATTTGAAACAAGGGACTGATGACCTTGCTGTTTGGTCACTTCAACCAACCAACCAACCAACCCATTGACACATTAGCAAACTAACTTCAGATTCATGCACAACAGAGAAAAACAGAAACACCCATGAACAAACAGAACTACACACAAGAACTAAACACAATAAAACAAATAGCAGTAGAAAATGGTTGATACCCATATGGTAGACAAGTTAAATCAAAAAATATGTAAACAGTAATAAAATGAAAATAGTGCCCCCCCCCCCCCCCCCCCCCACACACACACACACACAAACAGATAAAATGTTAACAAAATTCAAATTTGGTGCCAAAGTCACTGGTGAACAAATGAACACTGACTGGGCTGGGACACACAACAACCACAATTGCACTGTGTTTTGGTGAAGTGCAAAGTGCTTTTACGACCTTATTTGTGAAAATACATGTTATATTGACGTGTGCTTCACAACACCTCACCATGATGCTGAGAATAAAATAGCTTGCCACCTGAAAACTTAAGTAAAAACAAATATAAGCATGAAATATCGTGACAAACTAAATAAAGTTTAGTTGATAGGTTAACTCCCAACCAAATTTCTCATCAACATCGTTTGATTGCAGATGACAAGCTACCTGTAATAAATAATACACAAGTGGTCCTGAAAAATCAAAGTGTAAAGGTATTAACAAAAAGAAACGCATTATTGTTTGAACTAAATATCCACATAAGTTTGCAATCATTTAGTAAAACTGTTCACATTACAGATTAAATAAAATGGAAACCCACTGATGGCACAGTGGTGCTGAAAAATGTTTGGGAACTTGGGAAAAAAAATGGTGTTTTGCATAACTGGCGTACCTTACATCCCACAATATTAACTGCAAACACTGTAAACACAAGGAGCTGCAAATCCAAATGATGAATATTATGCCTAGATATTTGAACAACTTGACCGTGTCGAGCAGAACACTAGTAATACCGTATCTGAACATTACAGGCTTGTACTTCCTAATCATCTGCATTAACTTACATTTTTTCCTCATTGCTTGAAATTTCATCTAAGTTGTCTTGTATCTTTTTACAATCATTCAACGTCGACATCTTACTGGGCGCCACAGCATGATCAGCAGACACTTGCAGATTGCTGCCCACCGGTCTGCCAAATCATTTACGTATATGAACAACAGTGATCCTGTCCCACTTCCTTGTATCCAATGGATTAACCCATGTTTTCTATTCAACTTTCACCTAATCTTAACTACTTTGAGGGTGAAAAGTTTTCAAATAGATGGAGAAAATTATTAATAAATGTATTGCATTTTATTATTCATATCATCAGCATTTTTAAACATTTCATTTCGTTGAGAAGTTTGACAAATTACAGTACTCAGATCTTGGCTATTAACTGCTATCTTGGATTCCGATTTAGTAAATTTTGTTTCCTGGTCAATATTACTACTTGCTGTAAGTAATTGTATGACGTCTTATGAGTGGGGAGGGGGGGGTGGGGGGGGAGGGTTGACTACTGGTCCTGTAATATTATTTTGTTACACTTGGCTATAACAATATCATCAATTGTTGTTTTTGAGAAGTTGCAAAGTTTACAGGGGACAGTAAGTTATGATATACTGGTTCTAATAAGTTCTTACAGGAACAGTTTTTTCTTTTTAAGAAAATCTGTAAAATAATTAAACACTTCCTGGTAAAATTGTTTAAAAGAACAAACATCTCAGTGCAAGTGTGATATTTTTTACTCTTTGTTAAATTCGACAAAAGGACTTAAAGGTGTTTTGATTAATATCGTAAAATTCCCTGCAAATGCCTTGTGTACACTGACTGAAATTTTACTTCTATTTTCCATGCTTATGTATGTATATGCTCTGACCAAAATTTATTTATACTTTCTTAAATCTATCATATTTTGTCCTGAATGTGGCAACTCTTTTTCTCCAGATCTGTTCTACGGAAGTAACATATCATATCTATAGCTGTGCTCACATGATGATGATTAAGCATGCAGATTGGCAACTGGATTTGATGGATCTAATATCTAATTGATGAATGAATGTATATGAGTAGTTCACTAATTTTACTAAGGTACTACTGCATTGAAAATAATGATACAATGTAGATAGCTGATATTTTACACAGATCATATTACAATATTTGGGGATGGAAGTTATATTTGCAAATAAAAATGTTCTGCCCACATGAAATATGCTGGAATTATGCTGTTTAGATACTTTCAGAAACTGAGCTTTGATTTCAATCTTCACCTCAACAACTACTACTGATAAAACTATATCCAACTCTGGCGGCAGCAATCTTTCCATTCTGCTCCACTGTCTTCGTATCACCAGTGCATGTCTTAGCCAAGTGGCAGAGGATGTAGGATCATTGTGCAAGGGTTTTACAAAGCAGGATCATGTTGTGGTAGTGGGTTGAGTGGGAAACAATATTGATAGGGATCAGGGCTACAATATTGAGTGTGACCTGGTAAAAATAGCATCTGCAACAAATTGCACAGAAATTGGCTTGGTTCTTGTTTTCATGCGCTATGATTGGCTCCAATTGAACAGCTCTGTCAGGAGGGTCAATATGGATCTAGATCAGCTACTTCGGGCAGCTACTTTGTCAGGCATAGGTTTGGTTCCTGTTGCTGGTATTGGTAGGTGGGACTTCACAAGACATGGCCTGCATCTCAGTAGGAAAGGGAAGGGTAAACTGACTGGGATAATAGCAAAATTTTTAAGTTGGGGGGGGGCTGAAACTTGGGGAGTACTTTTTTTAGACTAAGATCAATGTCCAATAACATTGATAGAAATTAAGCATAATGGGTCAATGCATATGAAGTGGTCCATTGATGGTTGCTTGACCATTTTTAAATATCTTAATTTTTTTATATGTGTGATTGCCCTATATTTGAGAAGTTCAAAACAGTTTTTTAAAATAATTTATCTTGCACCTTTACTGGATGGTGGCCAGTTTTATTTGTAGGTGCGCGACGATTTTTCAGTCTGGAGACATTAGTGAAAATTTGAATATCTCTGCAGTGGGTTAAGTTACAGAATTGCAATTGACATGATTGTTTTTAGAAAAGTGTCGTCTACAACATCGTCTATTACACAAAAGTCAAAATGACCTCCTAATTTTAAAAAATCCACTTTTTAGGCCCAAAAATAACAAACTAGGAGTGATTTATGTGGGTGTATTTTTTCCTATAGTTAGATATCGTACACTACTAGCCTCATATAGAGCAAGAACACTTACAAATGTTTCCTTAATTTTTTATGAATTTTTGAAATTTGAAAATTCTC
Organism: Schistocerca serialis cubense; assembly: GCF_023864345.2. NCBI lineage: Eukaryota > Metazoa > Arthropoda > Insecta > Orthoptera > Acrididae > Schistocerca > Schistocerca serialis. The sequence continues at coordinate 161,124,566 of NC_064640.1, forward strand.
GTTTTTTGTAAAGTTTGGGGTTTAGTTATGCTCAGGTGGGACTGAATAAAAATGATTTTTGTACAGTTTGTACACCTATATGATAGCAATGTACTGTAAAAATTACAACATATATATCTCTGACTGTGAACAAAGATATGAATTCTTGAACATGAGGAGATAATTCACATTACTGTACAACTGATCTTACGGCTGTTGCCTATTTAAATGGTTTATTGTTTCATTATAATAAAATTCAACTCACTGTTGGTGTGTGTGAGATTATATATATGAAACACACACCACAGGGTGGTCCATTGATCATGACCGGGCCAAATATCTCATGAAATAAGTGTCAAACGAAAAAACTACAAATAACGAAACTTGTCTAGCTTGAAGAGGGGAAACCAGACGGTGCTATAGTTGGCCCGCTATATGGCTCTGCCATACGTCAAATGTATATCAACTGCGTTTTTTAAATAGGAACCCCTATTTTTTATTTCATGTTCATGTAGTACGTAAAGAAATATGAATGTTTTAGTCGGACCACTTTTTTCACTTTGTGATAGATGGTGCTGTAATAGTCACAAACATATGGCTCACAATTTTAGACTACAAGTTGGTAACAGGTAGGTTTTTTAAATTAAAATGCAGAATATAGGTACGTTTGAACATTTTATTTCGGTTGTTCCAATGTGATACATGTACCTTTATGAACTTATCATTTCTGAGAACGCAGGCTGTTACAGTACTATTACCTGTAAATACCACATTAATGCAATAAATACTCAAAATGATGTCCATCAACCTCAATGCATATGGCAATACGTGTAATGACATTCCTCTCAACACCGAGCGAGGTGGCGCAGTGGTTAGCACACTGGACTCGCATTCGGGAGGACGACAGTTCAATCCCGTCTCCGGCCATCCTGATTTAGGTTTTCCGTGATTTCCCTAAATCGTTTCAGGCAAATGCCGGGATGGTTCCTTTGAAAGGGCACGGCCGATTTCCTTCCCAATCCTTCCCTACCCCGAGCTTGCGCTCCATCTCTAATGACCTCGTTGTCGACGGGACGTTAAACACTAACCACCACCACCATTCCTCTCAACAGAGAGTAGTTCGCCTTCCGTAATGTTCCCACATGCATTGACAATGCGCTGATGCATTTTGTCAGGCGTTGTCGGTGGATCACGATAGCAAATATCCTTCAACTTTCCCCACAGAAAGAAATCCAGGGATATCGGATCCAGTGAACGTGCAGGCCATGGTATGGTGCTTAGACGACCAATCCACCTGTCATGAAATATGCTATTCAATACCATTTCAACCGCACGCGAGCTATGTGCTGGACATCCATCATGTTGGAAGTACATCGCCATTCTGTCGTGCAGTGAAACATCTTGTAGTAACATCGGTAGAACACTACATAAGAAAGCAGCATACATTGCACCGTTTAGATTGCCATTGATAAAGTGGGGGCCAATTGTCCTTCCTTCCATATTGCCCCACCATACATTAATCCGCCAAGGTCACTGACGTTCCACTTGTCTCAGCCATCGTGGATTTTCCTTTGCCCAGTAGTGCATATTATGCCAGTTTACGTTACCGCTATTGGTGAATGATGCTTTGTCGCTAAATAGAACGCGTGCAAAAAATCTGTCATCGTCCCATAATTTCTCTTGTGCCCAGTGGCAGAACTGTACACGACGTTCAGTCGTCATGCAATTCCTGGTGCATAGAAATATGGTAATGGTGCAATCGATGTTGATGTAGCATTCTCAACACCACCGTTTTTGAGATTCCCGATTGTCATGCAGTTTGTCTGCTACTGATGTGCGGATTAGCAGTGACAGCAGCCAAAACGCCTACTTGGGCATCATCATTTGTTGCAGGTCGTGGTTGACGTTTCACATGTGGCTGAACACTTCCTGTTTCCTTAAATAACGAAACTATCTGGCGAACGGTCTGGACACTTGGATGAGGTTGTCCAGGATACCAAGCAGCATACATAGCACAAGCCCGTTGGGCATTTTGATCACAATAGCCGTACACCAACACGATATAGACCTTTTCTGCAATTGTTAAACAGTCCATTTTAACACAGGTAATGTATCACGAAGCAAATACCGTCCGCACTGGTGGAAGGTTACGTGATGACCCATACTTATACATTTGTGACTTTTACAGCGCCATCTATCACAAAGCAAAAAAAGTGGTCCAACTAAAACATTCATATTTCTTTACGTACTACACGAATATGTAATAAAAAATGGGGGTTCTTATTTAAAAAACCGCAGTTGATATCCGTTTGACCTATGGGAACGCCATCTAGCGGGCCAACCATAGCGCCATCTGGTTTCCCCCTTCAAGCTAGATGAGTTTCGTTCTTTGTAGTGTGTGTGGTTTTTTTTTTTTTTTTTTTTTTTTTTTTTTTTTTTTTTTTTTTTTTTTTTTTTTTTTTTTTTTGTGTGTGTGTGTGTGTGTGTGTGTGTGTGTGTGTGTGTGTGTGTGTGTGTGTGTGTGTGTGTGTGTGTGTGAGAATGACATTATTGCTGGGTGTGGCATTGTAGAATGACATTATTGCTGGGTGTGGCATTGTAGAATGACATTATTGCTGGGTGTGGCATTGTTGTAGTCAGTCTGTTCTGAAACCTCTATTAGAGTGGATGTACATACTTAGAGCGTGTAGAATGTGTTATGTGCTTTGTTCTGTGTGTAATTTGTGATTAATTTTGAGAAATTAACTGGAATGCAATAACATGGATGAACAGTGCTCTGTTGGACAGATAGCAAGTGAAGTGTGTCACAAAACGGTTTATGTTTCAGTTTCAAAAATCTTGAAAAATTTCAGTGGCTTCGATGAAGTTAGACGAACTTTGTTTAAATTTCGAGTAAGTTCTTCTGTAACTTCAGTGTGTGAGTATCATGAGAAGAAATAATTCTGAAGTAGAACCAAAATTTTGGAAGAAAGTGCTGTGACCCACTTAAAGTTCATAAAAAGCCTATTACTAAAGATTTGAATAAAATAAAACTTGAACATTTGTCCTTGTTATGTGAGAGTGGAACAGCTTCCCAAGTGAAACTTAATGTGATTCCTGGAAACTTTCTTTGCCCAAAGTGTTACTCAAAAATATTTGTTGTGAATCCAGAACCAGAATCATGTAACCTTGTTAATGCCATTTATATTCCTAATGAGGAAGCTAGTAGCATATTGGATTTTGCTTGTTCTAAGTTAGACGTAGCAGAAAAAGAAAAGCAGCTATTGAAAATAAGGTACAACAAATTTCCGACAAAATTAGAATGGATGTGGAATCATTCTTTAATAATTCAGATACCAACATTATTTCTAAGGAAGAAGAAAACCTACAACCAGCATCATCTCCCACTGAATCTACATCTACATCTACATCTACATTGATACTCCGCAAGCCACCCAACGGTGTGTGGCGGAGGGCACTTTACGTGCCACTGTCATTACCTCCCTTTCCTGTTCCAGTCGCGTATGGTTCGCGGGAAGAACGACTGTCTGAAAGCCTCCGTGCGCGCTCTAATCTCTCTAATTTTACATTCGTGATCTCCTCGGGAAGTATAAGTAGGGGGAAGCAATATATTCGATACCTCATCCAGAAACGCACCCTCTCGAAACCTGGCGAGCAAGCTACACCGCGATGCAGAGCGCCTCTCTTGCAGAGTCTGCCACTTGAGTTTATTAAACATCTCCGTAACGCTATCACGGTTACCAAATAACCCAGTGACGAAACGCGCCGCTCTTCTTTGGATCTTCTCTATCTCCTCCGTCAACCCGACCTGGTACGGATCCCACACTGATGAGCAATACTCAAGTAAAGGTCGAACGAGTGTTTTGTAAGCCACCTCCTTTGTTGATGGACTACATTTTCTAAGCACTCTCCCAATGAATCTCAACCTGGTACCCGCCTTACCAACAATTAGTTTTATATGATCATTCCACTTCAAATCGTTCCGCACGCATACTCCCAGATATTTTACAGAAGTAACTGCTACCAGTGTTTGTTCCGCTATCATATAATCATACAATAAAGGATCCTTCTTTCTATGTATTCGCAATACATTACATTTGTTTATGTTAAGGGTCAGTTGCCACTCCCTGCACCAAGTGCCTATCCGCTGCAGATCTTCCTGTATTTCGCTACAATTTTCTAATGCAGCAACTTCTCTGTATACTACAGCATCATCCGCGAAAAGCCGCATGGAACTTCCGACACTATCTACTAGGTCATTTATATATATTGTGAAAAGCAATGGTCCCATAACACTCCCCTGTGGCACGCCAGAGGTTACTTTAACGTCTGTAGACGTATTTGAGCTTAATAGAGAAGTCAAATGTTCAGTGACATTTAAAGAGTAAAAAGTTAAAATTTTACGTTTGCTCCCTCACTCACAGTCAAGAAAAGAAATAGTTTATGGATTCAGCATTTCTCATTGTTTGGTTGAACTAACCCAAAAATTACTGAAAGAGCAAGGCATTCTTCTTCCAGTTTTAGGAAAGAAGAAAGGAGTAGGTATGAAGAAACAATTAAAAAGATCCAGCAGTGTTTTGAAGATGATGAAAACAGTAGAATGTTATAAATGGAGTTAAAGTAACAAAGCAGAACGACTAGTGCTGTCAAATTTAAATGAACTTTATGTAGCTTTCAAAAATTCTCATCCTGAATGCAAGATTGGAAGGTCAAGATTTTGTGACCTCCGCCCTAAGTGGTGTATTTTGGCTGGATCGTCAGGGACACACTCCATATGTGTTTGTTTATATCATCAAAATGTCAAACTGATGATTGTGGGTGCAAAACTTAGTGATCTTAACTACAAAGGATTACTAGATTTAATGGTCTTTGACACCGACTGCATGATGAGTTCGTGTAATAAATGACCTGGTAATGTTGTTTCACGAAAATGGTAAGGAAATGCCAGAAAGTATTAACTTCAAACAGTGGGTCACAACTGACAGTACAGAAATAACAACAGTGGTTAAATCTCAGGAAGAGTACTTCAAATCTTTAATTGATAACTTACAAAAACTCTGAAGTCACCCCTATGTTTCTAAAATCCAAAGTAAGTTTTTTAAGGACAAAAAAGCACAACTTCGTGAAACTGAATGCATAGTGCTAACTGATTTTGCAGAAAATTTTACATTTGTAATTCAGGATGCAACACAAGGGTACAACTGGATCAATGACCAAGCAACAGTGCATTCATTTATTCTCTACTTTAAAAATGAGAAAGATTAAGTTTTCTGTTCTTCAATTTGCTTTCTAAATGACTAAGTGGGACGAATTCAATAAGAAGCAGCAGTCAGGAAGAAATTGTAAGTGAGACGAGAAACATCATTTTTTTTCAGCCAAAGCATTGTACACAAACTCAATACTGGTTATAAGTGGAATTCTGCACAGAAGGTCAGTAAGCAGTTATTATATAAGCAACATAAACAGTGCTGTCAGGGAAGAGTGTGACGAACTCGGCACAATATTCGTTGACCCCAACAAATTTTTAAGTGACAAATGCTCGGGAAAGTATGGCGTGCATTTAAACGGACTAGGCGCAATGAATTTCAGTAAAATGGTTACAGACATCTGTAAAACCATTAAGAACAAGGAAAACTGATACCGTGTGGAGGGGGTGAAAATTCAAAAGTGAAAATTGAAAATAAAAATTATGTTCCAGGCAGAAATTCCAATATAAATATAAGTACTAAGGATAGTAAGTTTCAGAACTCGTGTTTAACTCCAAACCTGACGGTATTTCATCAAAATGTACAATCACTATCCAACAAAGTAAACGAATTTCACCGAGCGAGGTGGCGCAGTGGTTAGCACACTGGACTCGCATTCGGAAGGACGACGGTTCAATCCCGTCTCCAGCCATCCTGATTTAGGTTTTCCGTGATTTCCCTAAATCGCTTCAGGCAAATGCCGGGATGGTTCCTTTGAAAGGGCACGGCCGATTTCCTTCCCTAACCCGAGCATGAGCTCCGTCTCTAATGACCTCGTTGTCGACGGGACGTTAAACACTAACCACCACCACCACCACCACCACCACCACCACCTAAATGAATTTCAAAGTTTGTTGGAAAGTGACAGGAAAAACACCTCTGTATTATGTTTTACTGAACATTGGCTTGACAAAGAGAAACTTCATATGCTATGCTTTCCAAATTTTGTATTGGGTAGTTATTTTTGTCGGAAATTGTATAAACATAGTGGTAGTTGCATTTATGTTAAAAATAGCATAAATTTTAAATGTATGCCGTATGTAGAAAAATTATCCATAGAGAAAGATATTGAGGTAAATGGAATTGAAATCGCAGACGAAAAAATTGCTATAATTTGTCTATACAGGGCGCCAACTGGCAATATTAACATCATGTTAAAGAACCTTGAAAATATCCTACACAAGACTACACAAAATAGAAAACTAATTGTATGTGGGGATTTCAACATTGACTTTGCATGTGAGTCCAATCAAAAAACTGCTTTACTGAACCTCTTAGCAACTTTCAATTTAAAGGCTACTATAGAAATGCCAACACACATCACAGAAACCTCAGCCACAATCTTTGATCAAATATTTACAAATGTGCCCTTGAAACATAAAACACAAACCCACAATACAGGCTTTGGGGGCGCCACAACCCAAGAAATTAGTATAAGATTAGGAAAACCGCTTAGTTCAGCTAAATGTCTAACTAGGAAGTATAATGACCAGAATATACAACATTTCCTTAACAATCTGTGTAAAGAAACTTGGCAAGACATCTATGAATGTAAAAATACAAATGATAAGTTCAACAAAATCCTAAATAGTTTTAAATATTATTTTGAACGTTGCTTTCCACTCCATAAAAAGACAGTCACAAAAAAGGATCTGAAAATAAAATGGGGTCACAACAGGGATACAAATATCTGTGAAGAAAACGTGATTACTTCATGAAATATCTAGACAGCACACCACATCCCCAGAATTTGATTCCTATTTTAAGAATTGCAAAAAGATTTTAACTAAAGTCATAAAAGAAGCAAAAAGAAGGGCAAATAGTTCCTTCATAGAAAATGCACAAAATAAAGTGAAAGCCATATGGGACACTGTAAGGCATGAAACAGAGAGAATACCATAATATCAAACTGAACGCAAACACTTCTGTAATATCTGATTCCCAGCAGATAGCAAATAATTTTAACTCATATTTCTCTGAGGCAGCTGAGTTTCTGGTGAAGCAAAACTTTCAATATGCTGTCACTGCAAATCAGATTAAAACTGTCCCTAGTAACAAGTATCTCTTCCTATACCCAACAGATGAACAGGAAATGCTAAAAACTATAGGGGAGCTAAAATCGAAATTTTCCTCTGGTACAGAGAACATTCCAGACCCCCCCGCCCCGCCCCTCTTTACGCTTCACGTACTCGTCTACGTGCTTTACGCACCTTTAAACGCCACCCTACGATGGCGAATTGTATTAATTATAAACGATTATGTGCACAGTGTCGTGTTATTAAAGAAAGCAAGAAAGCCAGCTGGGCTGCTTTCACAAGCTCCTTCAACAGTTTTACTCCCTCTTCGGTTGTCTGGGGTAGCCTGCTATCTGGCACTAAGGTCCACTCACCAGTTTCTGGCTTGACGGTCGCGAATGGCGTCCTTGTGGCCCCTGAGGATGTCTCCAATGCGTTTGGCCGATTTTTCGCAGAGGTTTCGAGCTCCGCTCATTACCACCCTGCCTTCCTCCCTCCCGATTCCTAAGCCAGGGAAGGGCAAGCACTTGCCTTCCAGTTATCGACCCATTTCCCTTACCAGCTATGTCTGGAAGGTGATGGAACGAATGGTTAACTCTCGTTTGGTTTGGCTGCTCAAATCTAGATGCCTACTTACCAATGTACAGTGTGGATTTCATAGGCACCGCTCTACTGTTGACCATCTGGTTACCTTGTTGACCTTCATTATGAATAACTTCTTGCGGAAGCGCCAGACAGTGGATGTTATCTTTGATTTGGAGAAGGCGTAAGACACCTGTTGAAGGGCGGGCATTCCCCACACCATGCATACATGGGGCCTTCGCGGTCGCCTCCCTTTTTTTATTCGTGCATTTTTAATGGATTGAAAGTTCACGGTACGTGTGGGTTCTGTCCTGTCAGACGCCTTTCACCAGGAGAATGGGGTGCCACAGGGCTCAGTTTTGAGCGTCGCTCTCTTCGCCATAGCGATCAATCCAATAATGAATTGCCTCACAGCTGATGTATCAGGCTCCCTTTTTGTGGACGATTTTACCATCTACTGCAGCATGCAGCATACATGTTTCCTGGAGCGCTGTCTTCATCATTGTCTTGACCGTCTTTACTCCTGGAGTGTTGCCAATGTCTTCCGTTTTTCTGCCGAGAAGACGGTCTGTATTAACTTCTGGTGCTACAAAGAGTTTCTCCCACCGTTCGTACGACTCGGTCCTGTTGCTCTCCCATTCGTGGAGACAACAAAATTTTTAGGGCTTACATTTGACAGAAAACTTAGCTGGTCTCCACATGTCATGTTTGGCTGCCCATTGTACCTATTCCCTAAATGTCTTCCGTGTTCTCAGCGGTACGTCGTGGGGAGCAGATCGAACCGTCCTACTTCGCCTATATCGGTTGATAGTCCGCTCAAAGCTGGATTATTGGAGCTTTGTATACTCCTCTGCACGGCCGTCCATCTTACGCCGCCTCAACTCTATACAACATTGGGGGTTTCGTCTTGCAATCGGAGCGTTCTATACTAGTCCCATCGAGAGTCTTCATGCTGAAGCCGGTGAATTGCGACTAACCTACCGGCGCGATATACTACTTTGTCGGTATGCTTGTTGGCTGTTATCAATGCCCAACCACCCGTCTTATCGTTCCTTTTTTGATGACTCTCTCGACCGTCAATACGGGTTGTATGTATCTGCCCTGCTACCCCCTGGAGTTGGCTTTTGTCGCCTCCTTCAGCACCTTGATTTTTTACACCCTGCAACCTTTAAAGTGGGCGAGAGGCAAATGCCACTTTGGCTCCAGGTTCAGGTTCGCGTTCACCTTGACCTCAGCTCGCTCCCAAAGGCGGTTACCCCCCGTTCGGTCTACCACTCCCGTTTTGTCGAACTTCGTTCGAAGTTCATTAATATGACCTTCATATATACAGATGGCTCTAAGACCAATGACAGTGTCGGATGTTCTTTTATTGTCGGGGCACACAGTTCCAAATACCGGTTCCATGGCCATTGTTCAGTCTTCACAGCTGAGCTATTTGCCCTCTATCCACCGCCACCGACTTCTGCTTATGTCATCTGCTTTGATTCCCTGAGCGCCATCCAGAGCCTCAGTGATCCGTATCCAGTTCACCCTCTCGTGCACCGGATCCAATGCTCTCTTCAGCAGCTGGAGGGCGACGCTTCTCCAGTTACCTTTATGTGGGTTCCTGGCCATGTCGGTATCCCTGGGAATGAAGCTGCAGATGCCGCGGCCAAGGCTGCGGTCCTCCAGCCTTGGACAGCTTCCTGTTGTGTGCCTTCATCTGACTTTAGCAGGGTCATTTGTCAGCGCATTTTATCGCTGTCGCATGCCGATTGGTCTGCTCTTACTGAAAACAAGCTTCAGGCCTTGAAACCTTTCCACGTCCTGGACGACCTCTTCATGCCCTTCTTTGCGGGAGGAGGTTGTTTTGGCCCGGTTACGGATTGGACACTGCCGGTTCAGCCACCGCCATCTGCTGACTGCTGCGCCGGTACATTTCTGCCCATGTGGGCAAATGCTGGCTGTATGCCACATTTTAACGTCCTCTCCGAATTTTAATACACTGCGCATTGATCTTGGCCTGCCGTGTACTCTGGATAAAATTTTAGCGGATGACCCAGGAGCAGCTGCTCGCGTACTTAGTTTTATCTGCTTGACAAACCTGTCTAAGGATATTTGATCATGCTGTCTTCTTTTAATCCCTTACCTGTTAATGTGCCTTTTATAGTGTTGTCCTTTTTAGTTGCTGTTTTAACATTGTGCTTCGCATTACATTCGTAATTTAGTCTGGGCGCTAATGACCACTGTAGTTGTGCACCCGGAGGAAAAAAAAAAAACCCACCCGGACCATATCATTAAAAAAATGTGCACCCTTAGTAGTTAGGCCCATGGCAGACATGTGCAATAGTTCACTTTCTCAGGGAATCTTCTCAGAGAGGTTAAAAATAGCTAAAGTGAAGCCATTGTACAAAAAGGGTGAAAAAACAGATGTAACAAATTATTGGCCAGTCTCTCTACTATCTGTTTTTTCTAAAATAATTGAAAAAATCTTTTATAAAAGACTCACAGATTTCATTGAAAAAAATAAACTTTTCTCGTCTACACAGCATGGTTTCCGAAAATGTAAATCCGCTGAGACAACTATTATCGATTTCTTAAATGAAGCTTTAAATGCATTAGATAAAAAAGAACACACAGCAGCAATATTCCTGGATCTTTCAAAAGCATTTGACATCATTAACCATGGTATATTGCTTAGAAAGCTAGAAAATGTTGGTGTCAGAGGCCCAGCGTATGAGTGGGTAAAGTCATATCTACAAATCAGACGCCAAATAGTTGAAGTCTTGTACAAAGAAGGAAAAAATTTAACTTCCTATCAATCAGAAAACAGTGTGTTAAATACAGTGTGCCGCAGGGTTCTGTACTGGGACCATCTTGTTCTTGCTGTTTGTAAATGACCTGGAACCATCCAGCCCTAACTATAAGTACATTAAATATGCTGATGATACAAATATACTTATCAAAGGAAAGACCCCAGAAGAGCTCCAAAATGAAATGGAAAAAAAGAGCACTTCACATGTATCAGAATGGTTCGCAATGAACAACTTAATAATAAACACACATAAAACAAACACTATGCATCTACACACAGTGCAAAATAAACAGCCTTTAACTGCAACCATAGAACTGTTAGGCAAAAGACGTGAAATTGTAAATAGCGCAAAATTTTTGGGAGTTTGGATCCAAGATGACCTAAGATGGCAGAAACACACACAACTCCTATGTAGTAAATTAAATACCATTTGTTATAGCATAAAAATTCTTGCTGGATGCGCATCAATGCAAGCCATAAAAAATGTGTACTATGCCCAAGCAGAATCACTACTAAGATATGGTTTAATTTGCTGGGGAAATTCACCACCCAGGAAAAGCTGTTTTATTGCACAAAAAAGATTTATAAGAGCCATGGAATGCTCAGCACCTTGATCTTCATGCAAACCCTCATTTAAAAAGCTTCATATTCTTCCATTACCATGCCTATATATCCTCGAAACACTGTTTGTAAGGAAAATCGTAGATGAAAATAGCAAGAGTGCTCCAAAAAACCAAAATATCCATTCATACAACACAAGGAATAATAAAGATTTACATATGCAGTTTTCACATACAACATTAAAACAAAAAGGACCCTTGCAAGCAGGAAAAAAAACTGTATAACAGACTACCTAAAAAAATTAAGGCAATAACTGGCATGCACAAATTCAAAACTGCAGTGAGTGACTACTTGCTACAGAATTGCTACTATAGTGTTGATGAATATTTATCTACAATGTAAATATGTGAAAAATTTAAATAGTTTACACAATTAAGTCCAAAATAAGAAATGTGTACATGTAGATTTATCTGTGTATTGTATGTGGTCTATCACATACATGTGTGTGTTTGTATAATCAAGGCCGAAAGTATGAAATGTGTGCGTGTAAAATTTATTTGTGTATTTGTGAAATGTTATTCCCGTGTGTTAGTTATATTGCTATATACTGAAAACCATACAACAGTTTTTCTGTTAAACTTTATTCCAAATTATTTGACTTGTCCTATATCATTATGTACCCCTGTACAGTGTGTGATTCACAGGGCCAATAAATATACAATACAATACAATACAATACAATACAATACAATACAATAACACTTTGGCTGTACATGTGTTTCAAAAGTATGTAATAAATTACATAAAAGAAAATTTTCTCAAGGTAGAGAAGCTGATATACTTTTCAGATGGAAGTGGTAGTCAGTAGAAGAACAAAAAGAATTTTTAAAATCTGTGAAACCACAAAGTAGACTTTGTGTTGGATGCTGAATGGTTCCTTTTTTGTGTCTTGCCACGGTAAAAATGCATGTGATGGAGTAGGAGGTATAACAAAATGTGAAGTAAAGCCAGCCCACAAAGACCAACCACAGACCAAATTCTCACAGTACAGGACATGTATGTCTTTTGGGAGGATAATATTAAAGGCATCACCTATTTTTTGATCAAGAAAGAAGTGGTTTTGCATATGATAACAACACTTCAAACCAGATTTGAAAACTGTATAGCAATAAAGGGAACAAGACATTTCCACAAGTTCCTTGGCATTGCAGAAAACTTAGTTCGATGCTATGCAACATCAGAAACCAAAATTTATGAGGATTATTGTGTCAGTGTAATTACATATGTCTTTAATGTTGAATGACATAGTGGCATGTGTGTATGATGGACAGTTGTGGCTTGCAGAGATTGAAAGAATAAGATTGGAAAATAATGATGTTTTTGTGCATTTTTACCACCCTTCTGGTCCAACATCATTCAAGAAATCTACTAGTGACTAAGCTTGGATACCAGTGGAAAAATGTTTTAAGGAAACTTTCAGTGCTTGAACTTACCACAGCAACTGGGAGCTCGTATTCTGTGTCACAGAAGCTGTCTGAAGAAATAAGTGTTCTTAACATTCACCACCGGGTTTAGGAACAGTTGCATATCAAAGGATGTTAATTGAAAATATTTATTTTAAGTATGTCAGCATAATATAATTGTTAATTTCAGTGATGTTTCCACTTTTTGTATGAAATTCAGTACCTTACTTCAATAATAATTGATTATATCCTGCTAATATCACACATGAATAGGCAACAGCCATAAGATCAGCTGTAGAGTAATGTGAATTGTCTCCTCATTTTCAAAAATTCCTATCTTCGTTCATAGTCAGATATCAGTGTTGAAATTTTTACAGTACGTTGCCATCACATAGGTGTACAAACTATGCAAAAATCATATTTTTATATTCAGTCCCACCTAAGATAACTAACCCCAAACTTTACAATAACTGAAAATTTTTAGATTTCAAAAATTCATAAAAAATTAAGGAAACATTTGTAAGTGTTCTTGCTCTTTATGAGGCTAGTAGTGTATGATATCTAACTATAGGAAAAAATAGACCCTCATAAATCACTCCTTGTTTGTTATTTTTGGGCCTAAAAAGTGGATTTTTGAAAATTTGGATACCAAACTTTGGAGGTCATTTTGACTGGTTATTTTTGAATTTAGGGTATTTTGTGTAAGAGACAATATTTTAGATAACACTTTTCTAAAAACAATCATGTCAATTGCAATGTTGTAACTTAACCCAGTGCAGAGATATTCATATTTTTGCTAATGTCTCTAAAGTGAAACAACATCGCACGCCAACAAACGAAAATGACTGCCATTCAGTAAAGGTGAAAGGTAAAATTTTTTAAAAAACTGTTTTGAACTTCTCAATTATAGGACAATCACATATAAAACAATTAAAATATATAAAAATGGTCAAGCAACCAACCAACCAACCAACTTAATTTTTATTGGACAGCTTCATTTAGATTGACCTTAATGAGAAGTTCAGACAGGCAGGTATTAGAGATGTTAAAATATCACAAGATTTACATAAAAGCACATTGAAAAATAATGTTAGTATATTGCATAAGAATATCAGGGGATTAAAAAACAAAGTAGATGAGCTTCTTGTTTGTTCAGAAGATTTAGAAACTGAGGGTGGAATAGATGTACTATGCCTGTCTGAACATCGTATAGTCACAGGTATGAAAATTGTAAATGTAGGTGGATATAAGCTTTCAGCACATGTAAGTAGAGACACTATGGAGAGAGGAGCAGTTGCCATATATGTTAAAATCTGCCAGAGTGAGAACAATTTGGAAACTAAAAAATTTTGCATAGAGCAACATATAGAAGCATGAGTGGTGAGCTTAAACTAAATAATGGCACTTTTATATTATAGCTGTATATAGGTCCCCATTGGGAAATTTTGAACTATTTTTGAAAAAAACTTGGATTCTTTGTTGTGCTATCTATCAAAGGAAAGCAAATTATTGTTTGTGGGGATTTCAATGTAGATTTTCTAAAAGAGTAAAATAGAAAGCTTGACCTTGAAGTATTACATGGTTCTTTCAATTTGACATCAGTTACTGATTTTCCTACTTGAGTTGTGCAGGAAAGCAGCACACTGATGGATAATTTTTTAATAGACCAAGATAAATTTAATCAAATAAACTTTTCCAGTTAAGAATGGTCTATCTGATAATGATGCACAGCCAGTTACAGTATATGATATAGCTCCATACAGTAATGCAAAACAATCCTCCAAAAATAGTGCATTCAATTAACATTTTAACAATTCAAAAAATTTTAGGGAGAGCTTTCAACAGTTTGACTGGGATGAGGTGTACAGGGAACATGATGCTAATTTAAAATTTAACCTATTTCATGATACCTTTGTGAGTATATTTGAAAACTGTTTCCCTAAGAATACAGTGAAATATAATTCTACAAAACCATGTAAAAAGCCATGGCTTACTAAAGGGATAAAAATATCTTGTAAACAGAAGAGGGAAACGTATCTTGGAGCTAGTAGTAGTACTGACCCAGAAACAGTAAAACATTATAAAAACTTCTGCACTGTATTACGAAAAGTTATTACAAAGACTAAAAGTATGTGCATTAGGTCCGAGATTAGCACATCTGATAATAAAATTAAAACAATTTGGAATGTTGTTAAAAGGGAAACAGGGCAACTGAGAGCACAGAAAGACTGTATTTCTATCAAACACAATGAAAAGTTCAACAATAAGTCAGAATAAGAAAACATTTTTAATAATAATGTAAGTGTTGTAGAGAAAATATGATCCAGCTATTCATTAGAAAAGCAAGGCAGTAAATGGAAGAGGCATTACCTATTGAATTTGATAAAACTGAAATTCAACCCACCTCTCCTAATGAAATTAGGAAAATAATAAATTTACTCAAAAGTAAATGCTCACATGGAATTAATGTCATTTCCAACAGAGTACTAAAAGCTTGCTCCCAATAGATAAGCAGGATTCTCGGCCACATATGTAGTAGCTCACTGAAACAGGGTATTTTTCCAGATAGACTGAAATATGCTATTGTTAAATCATTGCATGAGAAAGAGAATAGGTCTGATGTTAACAACTACTGACCAGTCTCACTTCCAACAGCTTTATCCAAAATTCTTGAAAAAGTAATGTATCCAAGATTAGCATCACATATTTGTAAAAATGAAATACTAACAAAACGTGAATTTGGTTTTCAGGAAGGCTTTTCAACAGAAAATGCTATATATGCTTTAACTGATAAAATATTAAATGCATTGAATAACCAAACATAGCCCATTAGAATATTTTGATATCTCAAAGGCTTTTGATTGTGTGAATCATGAAATTCTTCTAGATAAGCTTAAGTATTGTGATATGAGTGGGACACTGCACAAATGGTTTAATTCGTACTTAACTGGAAGAATGCAGAAGGTTGAAGTTAACAGTACAGATAGTCTGTAAAAATCAGCAGAGTCTTCTAACTGGGGAGGTATCAAGAATAGTGTCCCACAGGGTTCAGTCTTCAGTCCCTTATTGTTCTTAATATACACATAAAAAAAAAAAAAGTTTTGCATCATCCCGATTCCTAAACCTCCAGAAGATAGACGTTGACTGTGGATATTGTATCACAGACACAGTCCCTTTGACTGTTCAGAGATGTCATTAAACATGCGCAAAGATGTAAACCACCATGCATCAGCTGCGCCTATAAGACGGATGGGGTCCGACAGCCGATCAGTTCGTCATTCCACTAGGAAGGAGGTACATGGCTCGTGTTGTCTGTAGTTTGACCATGCCTAGATGGTCAATACCGTGGTTCGATCGCATCCACATTGTTACTTTGTGCCAGGAAGGTCTCTCAACAACAGAAGTGTCCAGGCGTCTCAGAGTGAACCAAAACGATGTTGTCCGGACATGGAGGAGATACAGAGAGAGACAGGAACTGTCGATGACACACCTCGCTCAGGCCGCCCAAAGGCTACTACTGCAGTGGATGACCGCTATGTATGGATCATGGGTCGGAGGAACCCTGACAGCAACGCCACCATGTTGAATAAAGCTTTTCGTGCAGTCACAGGACGTCGTGTTATGACTCAAATTGTGCGCAATAGGCTGCATGATGCGCAACTTCACTCCCGACGACCATGGTGAGGTCCATCTTTGCAACTGTGACACCATGCAGCGCAGTACAGATGGGCCCAACAATGTGCTGAATGGACCACTCAGGATTGGCATCACATTATCTTCAGTGATGAGTGTCGCATGTGCCTTTAACCTGACAATCATCGGAGACGTGTCTGGAGGCAACCCGGTCAGGCCGAACGCCTTAGACACACTGTCCAGTGAGTGCAGCAAGGTGGAGGTTCTCTGCTGTTTTGGGGTGGCATTATGTGGGGCCTACGTACACTGCTGGTGGTCATGGAAGGTGACATAATGGCTGTATGATACATGAATGCCATCCTCCGACCAATACTGCAAACATATCGGCAGCTTATTGGTGAGGCATTCGTCTTCATGGATGACAATTCGCATCCACTTCATGCACATCTTGTGAATGACTTCCTTCAGGATAACAATATCGTTCAACCAGAGTGGCCAGCATGTTCTCCAGACATGAACCCTATCGAACATGCCTGGGATAGATTGAAAGGGCTGTTGATGGACGACGTGACCCACCAACCATGCTGAGGGATCTACACTGAATCGCTGTTCAGGAGTAGGACAATCTGGACCAACAGTGGCTTAATGAACTTGTGGATAGTATGCAACAATGAACACAGGCATGCATGATTGCAAGAGGACATGCTACTGGGTATTAGAGGTACTGGTGTGTACAGCAATCTGGACCATTACCTCTGAAGGTCTTTCTGTATGGTGGTACAACATGCAGTGTGTGGTTTTCATGTGCAGTAAAAAGGGTGGAAATGATGTTTATGTTGATCTCTGTTCCAATTTTCTGTTCAGGTTTCGGAACTCTTGGAACCTGGTGTGTGTGTGTGTGTGTGTGTGTGTGTGTGTGTGTGTGTGTGTGTGTGTGTGTGTACTCTCTATTCATGAAGATGCAAAGCAAGTTCTTTTTGATAATGATAAAAGTACCCAACAAGCAAGAATCAGCTGAGGAAATTGTAAATAATGTCTTTCAGAAAATTCTTAAGTGTTTCTCTGCAAATGTTTCCTCGCTAAATTTTGAGAAAACCCAGTTTATACAATTCTGTACAGTAAATGGCATAACACCATTGATAAATATAGACTATGAACAGAGGTTTGTTGTTAAGGCAGAATACTGGGTGTGTGCATTGATGAGAAATTGAATTGGAAGAAGCATGTCAATAATCTGCTGAAACAGTTAAGTTTAGATTCTTACGCTCGTATGGTTTTTGTAAATTTTGGTGATAAACAAATCAGTAAATTAGCCTACTTTGCCTATTTTCATTCACTGTTTTCATATGTCGTCATATTTTGGGGCAATTCGCCATTAAGAGAGAAAATATTCATTACACGAAAGTGTGTAATCAGAATAATAGTTGGAGCCGGTCCAAGGTCACCTTGCAGACATTTATTAAGGAACTCTGGATATTCACAGTACCTTCACAATACATATATTCACTTACGAAATTTGTGATTGAGAACCCATCCCAATTCAAAAATAACAGCAAAGTGCATAGCTACAACACTAGAAGAAAGGATGATCTTCACTATTCTGGATTCAATTTGGCGCAGAAAAGAGTGAATTATGCTGCCACAAAAATCTTCGGTCATTTGCCATATAGTATTAAAAGTCTGACAGATAGCCAACCAACATTTAAAAACAAATTGAAATAATTTCTGAATGACAACTCCTCCTACTCAATAGATGAATTCTTAGATATGAAGTAGTAGCTGTAAAAAAAAAAAAAAAAAAATTAATTGTGTAAAGAAAACTTATGTTAAAGTGACACATTCCACATCATCATGAAATGTTGTATTCGTTATCTGTGGAACAAGGATTTATGTATGTAAAATCTTCATGCAAATTTCTCTCACTTCTTTCCTTGTAGCTCCATATGGCATAATTGGCTTGGAACTTGGGTATACACCTTGCGCCAATAAAATTTTGGTTCAGCTTTCTAACTATTGAAATGAAGTGGTCATGTAATATTGTTCTGAACTCTCATAGTTCAGTTAATTCTTCCTCACAAAAGCAGTATGTTGAGTGCCCACCTTCTGCCCTGATACTTAATTTATAACTGACAATAGCAAAAAATTAAAACAAAGAGATCTCTCTTTCCATGGTATATTGAATTCATTTAGCATGTCTGATGACATTCTTCAGCAGTTTGGAGTATTGTCTGCAGCAAAATTCTGTAACTGGTGTGACACTCTTTCATGTTGAGATACGGCTCCTGTTTTCTCCTGCATGATATTATAATGCCATTAGTTACCTAAACTGATTGTTTATTTAATGCTGCATGTTTGCTTTCAGTGTTTTAGTGGAAAGTAACTGTCAGTCTTTGAAGGAGTTCTTCACAAACATATTTGTTGTTAAAGTTGTCTGTGTTATAGACTTTTTGCCAAATGTGCCAGCAGAGATTGGCCTTAAACGCTATGGTTGTTCCACTTATTCCCATTGTATTTTGATGAAATAAGCTTCCTGAGCCTTCTGATCAGCTTTTTATCCATGAACCATGGACCTTGCCGTTGGTGGGGAGGCTTGCGTGCCTCAGCAATACAGATAGGCATACCGTAGGTGCAATTACAACAGAAGGGTATCTGTTGAGAGGCCAGGCAAACGTGTGGTTCCTGAAGAGGGGCAGCAGCCTTTTCAGTAGTTGCAGGGGTAACAGTCTGGATGATTGACTGATCTGGCCTTGTAACACTAACCAAAATGGCCTTGCTGTGCTGGTACTGCGGACAGCTGAATGCAAGGGGAAACTACAGCCATAATTTTTCCCGAGGGCATGCAGCTTTACTGTATGGTTAAATGATGATGGCATCCTCTTGGGGTAGAATATTCCGGAGGTAAAACAGTCCCTCATTCGGATCTCCGGGCGGGGATTACTCAAGAGGACGTTGTTATCAGGAGAAAGAAAACTGGCGTTCTACGGGTCGGAGTGTGGAATGACAGATCCCTTAATCAGTCAGGTAGGTTAGAAAATTTAAAAAGGGAAATGGATAGGTTAAAGTTAGATATAGTGGGAATTAGTGAAGTTCGGTGGCAGGAGGAACAAGACTTTTGGTCAGGTGAATACAGGTTTATAAATACAAAATCAAATAGGGGTAATGCAGGAGTAGGTTTAAAAAAAAAAAAAAAAAAAAAAATAGGAGTGCAGGTAAGCTACTACAAACAGTGTAGTGAACGCATTATTGTGGCCAAGATAGATACAAAGCCCACACCTACCACAGTAGTACAAGTTTATATGCCAACAGGCCCTGCAGATGACAAAGAGATTGACGAAATGTATGATGAGGTAAAAGAAATTATTCAGATAGTGAAGGGAGATGAAAATATAATAGTCATGGGTGACTGGAATTCGATAGCAGGAAAAGGAAGAGAAGGAAACATAGTAGGTGAATATGGAATGGGGGTAAGAAATGAAAGAGGAAGCCGCCTGGTAGAATTTTGCACAGAACATAACTTAATCATGGCTAACACTTGGTTCAAGAATCATAAAAGAAGGCTGAATACATGGAAGGGGCCTGGAGATACTGGAAGGTATCAGATAGATTATATAATGGTAAGACAGAGATTCAAGAACCAGATTTTAAATTGTAAGAGATTTCCAGGGGCAGATGTGGACTCTGACCACAATCTATTGGTTATGAATTGTAGATTAAAACTGAAGAAATTGCAAAAAGGTGGGAATTTAAGGAGATGGGACATGGATAAACTGAAAGAACCAGAGGTTGTAGAAGAGAGTTTCAGGGAGAGCATAAGGGAACAATTGACAGGAATGGGGGAAAGAAATACAGTAGAAGAAGAATGGGTAGCTTTGAGAGACGAAATGGTGAAGGTAGCAGAGGATCAAGTAGGTAAAAAGATGAGGGCTAATAGAAATCCTTGGTTAACAGAAGAGATATTGAATTTAATTGATGAAAGGAGAAAATATAAAAATGCAGTAAATGACGCAGGCAAAAAGGAATACAAACGTCTCAAAAATGAGATCGACAGGAAGCGCAAAATGGCTAAGCAGGGATGGCTAGAGGTCAAATGTAAGGATTTAGAGGCGCATATCGCTAGGGGTAAGACAGATTCTGCCTACAGGAAATGTAGACACCTTTGGAGGAATGAGAACCACTTGCATGAATATCAAGAGCTCAGATGGAAACCCAGTTCTAAGCAAAGAAGGGAAAGCAGAAAGGTGGAAGGAGTATATAGAGGGTCTATACAAGGGCGATGTTTTTGAGGACAATATTATGGAAATGGAAGAGGAGGTAGATGAAGATCATATGTGACAATGTTGACTGAAATACTCTTTCAAATTCTGAAGGTGGCAGGGGTAAAATACAGGGAGCGAAAGGCTATTTAAAATTTGTACAGAAACCAGGTGTCAGTTATAAGAGTGAAGGGGCACGAAAGTGAAGCAGTCGTTAGGGAGTGAGACAGGGTTGTAGCCTCTACCCGATGTTATTCAATCTGTATATTGAGCAACCGGTAAAGGAAACAAAAGAAAAATTCACAGTAGGTATTAAAATCCGTGGAGAAGAAATAAAAACTTTGATGTATGCCGGTGACATTGTAATTCTGTCAGAGACAGCAAAGGACCTGGAAGAGCAGCTGAACAGAATGGACAGTGTCTTCAAAGGAGGATATAAGATGAACATCAACAAAAGCAAAATGAGGATAATGGAATGTAGTCGAATTAAACTGGGTGATGCTGTGAGAATTAGATTAGGAAATGAGACACTTAAAGTAGTAAAGGAGTTTTGGTATTTGGGAAGCAAAATAACTGATGATGGTCGAAGTAGAGAGGATATAAAATGTAGACTGGCAATGGCAAGGAAAGCGTTTCTGAAGAAAAGAAATTTGTTAACATCGAGTATTGATTTAAGTGTCAGGAAGTCGTTTCTGAAAGTATTTGTATGGAGTGTAGTCATGTATGGAAGTGAAACATGAGCGATAAATAGTTTAGGCAAGAAGAGAATAGAAGCTTTGGAAGTGTGGTGCTACAGAAGACTGCTGAAGATTAGATGGGTAGATCACATAACTAATGAGGAGGGATGCAATAGAATTGGAGAGAAGAGAGATTTATGGCACAACTTGACTAGAAGGAGGGATCGGTTGGTAGGGCATATTCTGAGGCATCAGGGGATCACCAATTTAGTACTGGAGGGCAGCGTGGAAGGTAAAAATCATAGAGGGAGGCAGAGATGAATACACTAAGCAAATTCAGAAGGATGTAGGTTGCTGTAGGTCCTGGGAGGTGAAGAAGCTTGCACAGGATAGAGTAGCGTGCAGAGCTGCATCAAACCAGTCTCTGGACTGAAGACCACAACAACAACTGAAATACTGCCACTGTGCAGGGAATTGTTCTAGGGAAGAATTACCTTGTTATTAACTTATCCTCAGGAAATCCTGCTCCTATGGAAAGGGCTTCCTAGCATAATTTCTCAGCTGTGAAGAGGATTTCAGGAGGCGGTATATAATAAACTGCGGTGTGGGCAGGATCAGCCATGTTTTACAATGCGGACCAGAATCTTTCTTACCTCAAGTGTCCAATGGTGTCCCACTTGCACTGGCTATGCCAGACACTTGTATCACAAATCTTCCATCAGAATGTGTGTAGCCACCTTTTAGAATTTATTCTCAATGTTTCATCAAATGTATTTCTGCTGAACAAAGGTGTTGTGTGGCTCGGAGAATGTAGTGTGTCATGCACTAGACATGAATCAGAGAACAGTGGGATAGTTTCCTGTAAACAGGTAAGTTGGTTTTTAATCAGGAATGATTCGCTCTAACTGTTAGACTGGTCCCTGGAACAACCATGCCAGTGTTGTGGAAAATGGACTGACAGGGCAACACCAGTGTCCTTGTTGGGGGCCAAATTATTTTAAGAGCTGATATGCCACTGCATCTGTTTTCCAGAAGAATACAGAGCACTGACATCCTGCAGTGGTTTGTGTGTGTTGTTAGAGAGAGTTTAAGGACAGAAGATTTGTCAGTTTCTTTTTGAGAGTATTGATAGAATGCCATTTTCCATTGCTTGATAGCTTAGTGTATCAGGGGGCAGGGGAAGGGGAGAGGGATGGGATTAGAAATATATTTCCTCAACTCACCCTATAGGAAATAACATCCAGTCTATTTTATTGCAGATCATGGCACGTCGTAAGTTCTGTGCAAAGAATTCTGATCCAATGGACCAGTGGCTGGAGTCACATGGATTTTATCGCAAGCACACAGCAAGAGATGGATCTTGTTTATTTAGAGCAGTTTCAGAACAGGTAGGTGGTGGTGGTGGTGGTGGTGGTGGTGGTGGTGGTGGTGGGTAATATAAGTACAGTCAACTGGCTGGCTGTGGAGCGTGTGACCATTGAAAAGTTTTGTGACCTCCTACAAAGATTACCTGTTCCCTGGTGTATTGTATATCACTCTGCACCCCAAGCATGATGGTCAGGTCTGTGATGGTTCAGATGCCAAGCAACTGCAAAGAATATTACAGTCCTTTGGGCAGTAAAGGCCAAATGCCTGTGAGTTAAAAAGGGGAGCAAGGAAAGTAGTTCTGCTCCAGGGGGGCTCACATCACTTTCGTGAGTACATGCTTGGCCAAGACAGGGTCCCAGCTCTTGTAGTACTACCTTCCTTTCCGTGTTGCAAGTCTATTTCTCCTGTTCTTTCTTTTCCCCTCTCTACCTTTCTGCTAGATGGTCTTCTTGGTGGAGATTGTGCTTTTGTGCTTGAATCTGGTCTGAGTTTTGGACACTAGCTCCCATACCCTCTGGACTTCTACAACTTTCATTATTAATTATATAGTCCCCTTTTTGGGATTGACTTGGTAGTTTATAACACTACTGTCCGCTACTGCTATACCATAACCTCAAAGCTGGAGGAAGTTCGTACAGGGTGTTTCAAAAATGACCGGTATATTTGAAACGGCAATAAAAACTAAACGAGCAGCGATAGAAATACACCGTTTGTTGCAATATGCTTGGGACAACAGTACATTTTCAGGCAGACAAACTTTCGAAATTTCAGTAGTTACAATTGTCAACAACAGATGGCGCTGCGGTCTGGGAAACTCTATAGTACGATATTTTCCGTATATCCACCATGCGTAGCAATAATATGGCGTAGTCTCTGAATGAAATTACCCGAAACCTTTGACAACGTGTCTGGTGGAATGGCTTCACATGCAGATGAGATGTACTGCTTCAGCTGTTCAATTGTTTCTGGATTCTGGCGGTACACCTGGTCTTTCAAGTGTCCCCACAGAAAGAAGTCACAGGGGTTCATGTCTGGCGAATAGGGAGGCCAATCCACGCCGCCTCCTGTATGTTTCGGATAGCCCAAAGCAATCACACGATCATCGAAATATTCATTCAAGAAATTAAAGACGTCGGCCGTGCGATGTGGCCGGGCACCATCTTGCATAAAGCACGAGGTGTTCGCAGTGTCATCTAAGGCAGTTTGTACCGCCACAAATTCACGAAGAATGTCCAGATAGCGAGATGCAGTATTCGTTTCGGATCTGAAAAATGGGTCAATGATTCCTTTGGAAGAAATGGCGGCCCAGACCAGTACTTTTTGAGGATGCAGGGATGATGGGACTGCAACATGGGGCTTTTTGGTTCCCCATATGCGCCAGTTCTGTTTATTGACGAAGCCGTCCAGGTAAAAATAAGCTTCGTCAGTAAACCAAATGCTGCCCACATGCATATCGCCGTCATCAATCCTGTGCACCATATCGTTAGCGAATGTCTCTCGTGCAGCAATGGTAGTGGCGCTGAGGGGTTGCCGCGTTTGAATTTTGTGTGGATAGAGGTGTAAACTCTGGCGCATGAGACGATACGTGGACGTTGGTGTCATTTGGACCGCAGCTGCAACACGGCAAACGGAAACCCGAGGCCGCTGTTGGATCACCTGCTGCACTAGCTGCGCGTTGCCCTCTGTGGTTGCCGTATGCGGTTGCCCTACCTTTCCAGCACGTTCATCCGTCATGTTCCCAGTCCGTTGAAATTTTTCAAACAGATCCTTCATTGTATCGCTTTTCGGTCCTTCGGTTACATTAAACCTCCGTTGAAAACTTCGTCTTGTTGCAACAAAACTGTGTTCTAGGCGGTGGAATTCCAACACCAGAAAAATCCTCTGTTCTAAGGAATAAACCATGTTGTCCACAGCACACTTGCACGTTGTGAACAGCACACGCTTACAGCAGAAAGACGGCGTACAGAATGGCGCACCCACAGACTGCGTTGTCTTCTATATCTTTCACATCACTTGCAGCGCCATCTGTTGTTGAAAATTGTAACTACTGTAATTTCAAAAGTTTGTCCACCTGAAAATGTACTATTGTCCCAAGCATATTGCAACAAACGGTGTATTTCTATTTCTGCTCGTTTAGTTTTTATTGCCGTTTCAAATATACCGGTCATTTTTGAAACACCCTGTATCATGAAATTTTTATTCCAGTAATTATAGTATGAATAAGCAGAGCAGTGTTACCCTCTGAAAGGATTTTAGTTGTGTTGACCATGATATACCTAATGGAGGTGGCTTATCGGAAATGAAAATCAGAAGTACGTAAATATTTAAACAGTGTTGAACAATGTTTAACCTATCCACACTGTTCAAAGGATAAAGGAAAACAGTTGCCAGCCTAATTAGGCAAGAGAATGATTGACATTCTTGTTCAAGAAAATAGGTATGATTAACTTTAACGGACAAACACAACCTATACTTTGCCACACGAGTGCAATGAACTCTGGCACCTGAATGCAGTATGTTCACGTTAAGGTTGGAGCTAACAGATTAGAACAAACTATTTACGTAAATATAACAGATAACAAAACATACTATTGCCTTGAGGACTTAGTAAAAATAAATGGTCTCAATAACGTTTCTATTAATATTCACTGTAGAATCTTAAATTGGACATAGGTTTAATATTACTTTTCAAACAAATTCCTATCTGACATGAAATATCTATATGGTCCATAGCAAATTTAGTTACTATGCATATATTAAGTCTTTCACAACTGAACACCTTTCTACTTAGAATGAAAATTAAATGGAATTCACTAACAGATTACTTCTCACTGTCTTTTGAGTAAAGAAGTTACTGTTTTCATAGATAGTTGTCCTTCTATTAATCGTACCTGCACAGTGGTATGAAGGCCACTCTATACTTTTTGCATTTCTACAAAAGTCTGATCGCATCTTGATTATGGGAGCCTGGCATGTGGCACCGCATTGTCTTCAGCATTGCAGATGCTGGACCCGATACACCATTGTGCAGTCAGACTTGTGACAGGAGCCTTTCGGACCAGCCCTGTGAACAGCCTACTTCAGGAGACTAGTGTACCTCCCCTGCAGATCAGGTGCTAAAAACTGCTGCTCAGCTATGCAATACACATTCATCCTTGGATCAGCCTTGACTTCTCCTTTGGACCAAAATACTCAATAGAACCTGTGGTTTTCTGTCGCCTGTTCCTGGGTGTGTTTGACACATTTCTGAAGTGAGATGTGGTGTACCCTGACATCTCTATGGTTTTGCCTGCTACGTTCCCTGCTGAACAGATTTGTGTAGTGGCAAGGCAACATCTCATGTTATGTGTGTGAATGAGAAATAAATAACGTAAGCCGTGTTTGAATGTGAACCTCCCGAAATCATTTTATTCCGTGTCGTAATTTATGTCATAGCTGCTAATCAAATGTGGGTATGGAGCATGAATGACTAAAAGTTGGTAGCCTTTTGAGCTGATATGTCCCTTTTGTCCACGGCACTTTATCTGCCCGCACTGTTGTTAGAACATGGTTGACGCTCCCACAGGGGGCAAATTTGAACTCCGAATGCAGAATGGAGGTGTATATGTTTGACCGGTAACTCTGTCTGTCTGCCCCAACATAGTTCTCAAACGAAAGTTCAGATTTTAAAGCTGTACTTTTATTTGAAAGCTGGTTTAATCTGGATGGCTCTTAGCTATATTTCTGAAAGTCTGTTCAGCCGTTTAAATTTCATCAGTTATATGAAGTAAAAATGTTTTCCACCAGCGTGCTCTCTTGAAATACGTTACGTAGTCCATAAGAACTACATCAAGTTATGTAGTACCAGATTGTAGAGCTCAAAAAGATGTGCCTAAATGAAAGATTACGGTTGAACGAAAATGATGATTTCTTTTGTCTTCTGAAGTCGCCTGTTTCAGCACCTACAAAGTAGAAAAAGTGTGACTGTGACTCAACTGTGAAAGACAAACACATCCTCTCGCCAACTTTTTGTGGTTCTTTTTGAAGTCTACAATTCATTACTAAAGCAAATGATTTTGCTCTAATAGTTTAAGCAGCATACTGCAAGAGAGCATGACGGCAGCCCACTTTCTTGCGACTTGACTTACAATTATAGCCACAGCTTATTTCTTGTGCTACCTAACGTAGCTAAATATATACTGATAGATAGTAAATGCCTATATCTGTGAGTTAAACAAAGAAACCTGTAAATCGCATAAGTGGTTCTCTAGTTATAATTGCGTATCTGCATGTCTGTCTGTGAATTCAGTCTTCGTAGTCCATGATTCAGACAGGTCATGTCTATGTCTTTTTCAATTTGTATCAATTTACCTTTTTAGCCATCGCTGCCTCACAGAGAGGCAAACAAACAATCCAACAGGCACTTTCGGAATTCTCATTCAACAATATTACTCACTCACTCAATGTACGTCAGTCGCTTGCAGTTCAGTTGTTGTTCTGCTCAGAACCAACAGCATTGTTTTGGTTTGTTCATAGTGTTTATTTACATATTGTGACTGTGAGTGGACATGAGAGTTTAATGGTTATGTATACCTCCACAAAAATTAGTGACGTCTTTAAACCTAAAAGACAAAAAGTTAGTGAGCAACTGCAGCTGGAGAAGAAGATGCAAACAACAAGGCAGATGATCTTTCTCCTAAGACGTCATCGCTAAATGAAAATATCTGTAAGTTGGCTGATATGGATACGGACAAAACATCTATAGACAGTAATGATAATTGTAATGATGACGAAAAGCCAGATTGTTGGTCTATCGAACAATGTACAGATTATAAAGCTAAAAACCTGTGGTTAATTATTAAAAAAAAGCTAGGTTACCAAGTTTGTAGAAGTGTATCTACACTAGATGCTGAAAAAAGGAAAGATTTAAAACTGAGTGAGCAATGGGTTTTAGGAACTGTAAGCTCATATGGGACAAATAAAAAAGATCAACTAACGCCTCTTCAGAAAAAACTATTTGATCACCGAAAGTCTCAAGCTCATGGTTTAGTGAACAAAATCCAGACTAACGCAGAAAAACATCATATTCAGAACTCGGTTGCTTCCATGGTAAAGGAACAAGAAGTTGTTACTGAGAGTGTATTTCGCACAGCTTATAAGCAAGCAAAGTTAAATAGATGATTTTATGAGTTTGAGACAGAAATTGATCTCCAAATTAAAAATGGTTTGGATATGGCCCGGATACTACATTCAGATGTTCTTTGCTCTAATATAGCGCTTGATATTTCTGACCAGATCTAATAAATAATTTAATAAAGAGTGACTCCAAATTTTCACTTCTTTTGGATGAAGCCACTTCTCTTTCAAACAAAAACGCTTTGATTGTATACTTTAGAACCTTGTTAAAAGGAATGGAAAACCCCATGACAATTTTTTGACGCTTTTTGAGCTAAATGACACAACACTATCTGGTATCTTAAAAGAACATTTAAAGCAGTTAGAATCACTAGGTCTAGGCTATGACTTTTTGAAAGACCATTTAATAACTTTGACTTGCGATGGAACTTATGTCATGTTAGGAAAAAAGTCTGGCCTCGCAAAGCAGGTGATGGAAATGTTTCCAAACTTATTCATCTGGCATTGTTTGAATCATCATTTAGAACTCGTCGTGCGCGACACGATAGAAGAAGTGGCGAGAATGAATCACTTTAAAATATTCATGGGTAAAGTTAGAAATATCTTCAGCTGCTCTACGAAAAGCAGCAGGGAGCTGGCGGTTGTTGCTAAAGGTTTGGAGCAAGAAATTTTAAAAATCTGTTGTGTGCTCGACTCTCATTGGGTGGCCTCCAGTTTATTGGCAGTAAAAGCTGTATGGAAAGATTTTTGGCTCTGTACAGTCATTTTTTAGAAGCATCAGAGGACACGAAATGGGACTCAAAACGGTCTACTTACAAAGGGCTTCGTAATACATTGTCATCTACATCTTTTGTCTCCAACCTAGCTGTAATGTATGATGCCTTAGAAGAGTTGGCCGATCTATTCCTACAGCTTCAAATATCAAGTGTAAACCTTGTTCAAGCTTACGATGACATTAGACTTCCAATAAAAGTGTTTGAAAGTCGGGTTGATGCAATGGGACAACATGCAAATGTAGCTAACATTGCACTGGAAAATACGAGGGCGGTTCAGAAAGTAACCTCCGATTGGTCACAGTGCGGGTTGTGGGGGGAGTAGCGACGCCATCTGTGCGTTCACGCACTCAACAGGTCAGTCGGCATCAAGCCGTGGTCGAGTGAACGTCGTACCTGCGCTAGTTTAGTTTTTGTGGCAGTTTGAAATGTGTGCTGCAATAGAAAACCCCGCCAAATGTGAAGTGCGTGCTGTCATAAGGTTTTTTACAGCCAAAGGATATTCTGCAGCAGCTATTCATCGTGAGCTTTGTGCCGTGTACGGACCAAGAGTTATGAGTGAAGGAGTTGTCCGTGAATGGGTACGTTTATTTAAAAGTGGACGAGAAAACGTTCATGATGAAGAGAGGAGTGGTAGACCATCATTGGTGACTGACGAACTCGTTCAGACAGTTGATGCAAAAGTTCGTGAAAATCGACGTTTCTCAATGTCGGAGTTGTCTACTGGTTTTCCACAGATTTCTAAGACTCTCTTGTACGAGATAGTGACAGCAAGATTGGGTTACCGTAAGTTCTGTGCACGATGGGTGCCCAAAATTCTTACCGACCACAACAAAACTCAAAGAATGGCCTCTGCATTAGACTTTCTGTCACGTTATGAGGACGAAGGAGAACCATTGTTAAACAGAATCGTGACCGGTGACGAAACCTGGATTAAGTACGTGAACCCTGAGACAAAAGAACAATCAAAGATGTGGGCACATTCAAATTCGCCTACCAAACCAAGAAAAGCCTCGCAAGATTTTTCTGCCAGAAAACTGATGGCAGCGGTGTTTTGGGATGCCAAAGGGGTGTTGTTGGTTGAATTCATGGAACGTGGTACGACCATTAATCAAGACGTGTACTGTGAAACAATAAAAAAGTTACGATGGGTTATACAGAACAAACACCGTGGTATGCTGACTTCCGGTATCGTTTTTTTGCACGATAACGCCCGTCCTCACTCTGCTCGCAGAACAACGGCCCTTCTTGAGTCCTTCAAGTGGGACGTTATCAACCATCCACCTTACAGCCCAGACCTGGCGCCAAGTGATTATCACCTCTTCATGCATTTGAAGAAATGGCTCGGGTCACAGCGGTTTGATGACGACGAAGAGCTCAAAGATGCAGTCACAGGCTGGCTCCAGGCACAAGCGGGTGATTTTTATGCAGAAGGATTTTCAAAGCTTGTGAAGAGATACGATAAGTGCCTCAATCGCTATGGAGACTATGTAGAAAAATAGTGCAAAGATGTAGTTGTAAGATGTATATATTAAAATATTTTTATTTAACTTGGTGTATTTTTTTAAATCAACCGGAGGTTACTTTCTGAACGGCCCTCGTATGAACTTTCGATGTGTCAAATTTTCTGAAAGAACAAATATTTCCAAGATTACTGATAAACACTTTTTCACAACTTGGGAAATAATTTGTCATCCAGGCTGTTGTTGTTGTTGTTGTTGTTGTTGTTGTTGTTGTTGTTGTTGTCTTCAGTCCTGAGACTGGTTTGATGCAGCTCTCCGTGCTACTTCATCCTGTGCAAGCTTCTTCATCTCCCACTACCTACTACAACCTACATCCTTCTGAATCTGTTTAGTGTATTCATATCAACAGTCAATGCATCTGAAAGCTACAATGTTGTTATGAATGACAGGAAGGTCATTCACCCCAATTCTGGCCTAAAAACATATTTATCACTTAAGGAGAAAATGAGAATTTTTGGAATGTGTGAAAGATTTAAAATTAATAGCCCTTGTGAAATAATAAGACTTCAAGGAGTACAATCAGGGTCTGAAACCAGTACTAAGCGGAGAAACTCCAACTATTCTTGTACAGCCACCAGTGTTAAAAAAATTCTTATCAGTAATAAACAGGATTGCAGTGTCGAATGTGGAGTGTGAACGTGACTTTTCTGCAATGAACTTAATTCTGACACCACTGAGATCTTCATTCTACATCAGCACTGTTTGTAGTTTATTACGCATCAGACTTCTGGGACCACCTGTAGCTAGATATGAACCTGGGCATCATGTAAAGTCTTGGCTGGTGAAGGGATATCATTCTGCACTTGCTACTCAGTCAAAAGCACGAAATGATAGTGTATAATGAAGACAATACTGTATTATGGAAATGTTTTTCTTAATCCATCTCAAACTGTTTGTGATTGATTTCACACTGCTTACTTTTTCTTCCTTTGTTTGAGCCACAGAGTATGAACTTAGTTAAAACTGTGAGCTCAGTTAAAATTCAATATGTCCTAAAAAGGTACTTTTTAACAATAAATATAAAACGTATATTCTGTATAAACTGACTGGTCATATGCCACTGACTTTTGTCAGAATAACAAAATGGCTCTGAGCACTATGGGACTTGACTTCTGAGGTCATCAGTCCCCTAGGACTTTAGAACTACTGAGACCTAACTAACCTAAGGACATCACAGACATCCATGCCTGAGGCAGAATTCGAACCTGTGACCGTAGCAGTCGTGTGGTTCCGTTAGAATAACAGATGTTTGTCATTTTAAGTACCGAGCGAGGTGGCGCAGTGGTTAGCACACTGGACTTGCATTTGGGAGGACGACAGTTCAATCCCGCATCTGGCCATCCTGATTTAGGTTTTCCATGATTTCCCTAAATTGCACCAGGCAAATGCTGGGATGGTGCCTTTGAAAGGGGATGGCTGACTTCCTTCCCCATCCTTCCTTAATCCGATGAGACCGATGACCTCGCTGTTTGGTCTCTTTCCCCAAACAATCCAATCCAATCATTTTAAGTTAATATGCTATGTTGAAAGTGTAATAAAATTTAAAGTGAAGTATTTAAACAAAGTTGTATACCCTGAGGTCACAGATATATACTGTATGTTGACAGGACTCATTATTTTATAACTGAAGGGAAATTCAATTCATACATCGGATTACAAAATTGTAATCTCAAAATTAGTGCTGAATATGATTTATTATTAATGTGGCATTCTTGATTTGGAATCATTTGTAATTTTATCATAAATGAGTTAACAGGTCGATACTCAATCCAACCAATTCAGTTTATTGGTCATTAGCATTTTAATTGTTGAATGGCAAATTGAACCAAAAATCTGCTAACAAGGGAACCTCCCCATCGCACCCCCCTCAGATTTAGTTATAAGTTGGCACAGTGGATAGGGCTTGTAAAACTAAACACAGATCAATCGAGAAAACAGGAAGAAGTTGTGTGGAAATATGAAAAAATATACAAACTGAGTAGTCCATGCGCAAGATAACCAACAACAAGGAAATAGCAAGCTCAGGAGTGCCGTGGTCATGTGGTTAGCGTGAACAGCTGCGGACAGAGAGGTCCTGGGTTCAAGCCTTCCCTTGGGTGAAAAGTTTAACTTTTTTTCAGTTTATGTGACAAACGCTTATGTTTTCATCACTTTTTTGGGAGTGATTATCATATCCACAAGAAAACCTAAATCTGGCAAGGTAGAAGAATGTTTTTACCCATTCGCCAAGTGTACAAGTTAGGTGGGTTGACAACATATTCCTGTCATGTGACGCACATGCCGTCACCAGTGTTGTATAGAATATATCGGACGTGTTTTCCTGTGGAGGAATCGGTTGACCTATGAACTTGTGATCAAATGTTTTCGGTTCCCATTGGAGAGGCACGTCCTTTCGTCTACTAATCGCACAGTTTTGCGGTGTGGTCGCAAAACACAGACACTAAACTTATTACAGTGAACAGAGACGTCAATGAACGAACGGACAGATCGTAACTTTGCAAAAATAAAGAAAGTAAACTTTTCACCTGAGGGAAGAATTGAACCAAGGACCTCTCATTCCACAGCTGCTCACGCTAACCACGGGACCACGGCGCTCCTGAGTTCACACTCTCCTTGATGTTGTATATCTTGCACATAGACTACTCAGTTTATATATTTTGCTTATTTTTTCATAGTTCCACACAACTTCTTCCTGTTTTCTCGATTGATCTGTGTTTAGTTTCTCAAGGGCTATCCACTGTGCCAACTTATAACTAAATCTGAGGGGGGTGTGATGGGGAGGTTCCCTTGTAAGATGCGGGATACTTAATGTTCTGAACTAGTGCTTGAAACAGTGTAACATCTTCGTCCAGCCCACTGGAATAAAATTGTTTAAATAATGGTGTAATGTACAAACAAATTTTTTTATATACACAGTATGTTATTGGAAATGAAAAAGTAATTTTAACAGAGCTATAATGGAAGTCAAGAAGCTTTCATATTTTTGTAAAATGTTCTCCGAAGATGGATGATTATTATGAGTGCGACCTTGATTGAAATGGTTGACTCTGCTGTGAAACTGATTTTCATTTAAGTGCATGTTTATTTTTGTAATAGTTCTCTCCAATGCCAAATGTGTCGATTGCCTTTCATACAAGATGTATTCTACGTGTAAAACCTTTTTTCAGTCAGATTGCAGCAAATGTGTTAACATTTATGATAACAGGTCCCTTTTGATTGTTTGTGGTTTAAAAAATAAATATTCAGTTTGCAGCGGCTACTCATGAAATATGTTTTTCTTAGTTAAGACAGTATGGGCTTATAGCAAAGAACAAATCTGTCATCTCTATGAAGAGTTTCTCACTTTCTGGCTATTGTAACGTAATGTATATAGTCACAGAATTTCCCAGTTTAATGGTTAGTTCTGAATAAAATTAGTCATTTTTTATCAGATCTCTCTTTAATTGCTGTTGCTAACAACAAAATCCTACGATCCTTGAATTTTCATAATTGTTTTCCAGCAATTAATTTCTGTATATATTTGAGTAAATTATTTTTGTGTGAATCTGTGCTATAGACAGAAAAAGCGTTTCTTCGGTAATGCTCACTGCAGGAAGCAAGATATTGAAATATTTAAATTACATGGCATTTTCCACAACTATTCTTTCGTTTAGAAACAATACCCATTGGTGCGTGTTTTATGGTCAGGCATATTACAGTTTTGTTATAGAAGTAATCTTATTTAAACTAATTTCTGTGGGGTCATAATAGCCTGTGTTCTGTGTTTACAATCGTGAGCAGAACAAAAGGTAATGTTCATTGAGCGATTTGGTAGACAGTACTGACAATAGTTGAATCCAATGTTTTAGCATCGTGCAGTGTCACAACAGCAGTTAAGCTTACATTCCGTATAGATTCAGAATTACTTCCCAAATTACAATGCTTAATAAGTTTCACTGGCATTTTCAAGCACACTTCATGTTTTAGTTTGATTACAGAGAAATAATCAGTAGATGCAGAAAGAAAGAAAGAAAGAGATGAAACTGACTTTCTGAGTTAAGTGCAAAAGATCTCTCATGATACCACTGAGAAGCGGTTCTCTGCGTGCCCAATCATTCAAGCCGGCCGACTTGGCCGAGCGGTTCTAGGCGCTTCAGTCTGGAGGAGTGGTAGAAGGGGGCATGTTCCGGCACCTAAAAGTTTAGAAATTAAGCACTGCTCCTCTCTGTGTCTTAGAGCACATTAGCCTCGTTGGCCACTTGATAGATTGGAGGGGTGTCTCATTGCCTGCTCAGACCCAAGGGGCCCATGGATGCCGTTGATCAGTGGTCTAGCCTGGATCCTACCTTCGCACATTTTTTTAAATTCTTCTTATCTTTCGTGAGATTTTTATCCTGTCTGTGTAACCAGTTTCCTTCTGGTACTGGAGGGTGTGGAAGTACTGGATGGATGCAGATGGTGCGCTTTTGTTTGGCTGCTATTTGGGAATGAGGCTCACTCTGTAGCTATCAATCTTCAGAAGATGCTGAGTTACCATTAACTATCTTGTGGCAGATTGTGTAGGTGCTTCAGGCATAGAGGTTCTTGTCTGATCAGCAGTCACTAGTATTCTACAGCTACCTATGAAAATGGCATTTGTAAATAACTTGCAAACAATAAAGTCACTTTGGATGTGTATGAAAGCAGACTTAGGGGCACTTTGGGTACAAAAATTATGTCTCCAGGATGTGAGTCTTCAAGTGATATCTTTGCTAACGAAGCTCAGAATTGTTAAAAATTCAACGAGTACAGGAGAGACTATTCCAGATTGGATTTTGATATCAGTTAATTTATTAATATTAAAATGTATTACATTATATACTATATTAATATTGAAAATTGCTGCTGCAGCTAATGCCAGTCTTCATTGACGGATCTGAACAATACTAAAAGGTTGACACCTGGGGTTCCCCTGTTAGTGTCCTGTAAATCCACTTGCAAAATTAGTGCTCTGTCTGTGATGGAGCGATATGGGGCATTACACTGGAGGAGTTAGCCATGAAATGTGTCATATGCATAGAATGTTTAAGTGTACTGTTAGCCATCTCATGCATGGACTTGGCAGAGAATTTCATCCAGTCCATTCAGGAGACCCCACTTCAGCTAAAACTTCCGTGGAAATTGGTGGTGTTCTGCTGGGTAACAGGATATGTGGGAATTAAAGGCAACAAACGTGATACAGCAGCTGTGGAGACGTGCGATATCTGCAGTTCCACATTGTTGGGTCCCTCAGGTATCTTAACTCGTAGAGGCCCCCCAAGTGACTCGGGGACTCACTGTTCTTTCATGAATTAGTGTACGGCGCTCTTGGAGACCCGAGCTGTTGCAGCTCATTCTTCCTTCCCAGGCTGCATTTCCTTCATTGTGCCCCTCCCTCCTCATCCTCACTCCTTCCCCACTGCCCTCTCCTTCGACTCTCTCTGTTTCCTTATTTATGTTGACCTGGCTATCCATCCGATTCCCTGTATTCCTTGTAGTTTTGTGCTTCTTGCCTGTTCTCTTTCGTCCTTTTTTGCTGTTTCTGGTCCATCCTTGGGGTTTTATCTCGTTAGGGGAAGAGCTTCCTCCCTAGCATCTACATTGAGGTTGGGGTTCCCCCCCTATTCTTCCCATCTTCCTTCCCTGCTCTTGCTCCCCTCCACCAGGCTAGGTCACCAACATGTGTACATGTGTAGCTGTTATGCACCCATATGGTTGAGCCCCCTGACAACACAAGGATCACATTACTGATACCTGAGCTGTTCCCTCCCCATATATGCCAGAGTGGTTGCTTCTCATCCTGGAGCATCAGAACTCCCAGCAATGGTGCCGTGCATGGCTTTCCTTGCTGTGGCTGGGTGGCATCCATAGGGAGAGCCCCTGATCGGAGTGCATGGTATCAGGGCAGATGCTTGGCACAGGAAGTGTATCAAGCTGCAAGAATCTGGCCGTCTTTGCATGTGGTAAAAGATAATTGAATGCTACTTCGTATGACCCTGCAGCCTTCCCTTCTGTGGCTACACCCTGGAAGGAGGTCCATGCTCGCCATCTTGGGATAAACACTTTCCTCACTATCTGGTCTGTACTAGTATAGACGGGGACACATTCTTCACCACAAAGCTGCTGTTTCTTGCAGAAATATCAAGGAGAAGTTTGGCGAAGTGGTGTCTTTCAGTAAGATGTGGTTCGGCTCTCTGTTGATCAAAGCTGCTGCTGCCCAATCTGCACATCTTCGTACTTGTGATCATCTTGGTGCTGTCCCAGTGTCTATTACCCCTCACCAATCACTGAATATGGTCCAGGAAGTGATTTTTCATTGGGATCTCATCCTGCGAACCGATGAACTCCAGGGTAATCCGGAGTGACGTGACATACGTGATGTGTGCAGATGGGTCGTAAAGATAACCTCACCAATACCAGCGCCTTTATTCCGTCTTTGAACGGAGATAGTCTGGTGCCACATGCTGTGGGATTTGAATCCCCACCAGACGTCATGCACGTCGAAGACCCCTAGAGGTGTCTGTACCATTGCGCCGTAAGCTGTGGCGGCACGCACCTCCTGGTCCGCATTTAGTGTGAGGGTGCCACAGTGGAACACGTGGTAAAGTGGCCAATAGCGGCACTCCCGATAGAGTACTTAAGCGCCTGCCTCTCGCTCAGCCAGCCAGTCTAATCTTGCGTACGTCTCTGGACACATCGCCTCACGTTAGACAGCTTACGTATTTTCTTGTCCTGCGTATGAGTGGACGTGGTTGTTAGGTTCCTTGTGACTCCATTGTTTCGATCTTGTTGTTGTTCGTTCTGTCCTTCGTTGGTCATGTACATCCTATCCTGTTGTATTGTTGTTTGCGGGTCGCTCCGCGGGTCGCACCACGCCTTCCGTCACTTCAACCCCGCGACCATTCCAGTTGCAGTTACAATAGGTAGCCTCCCAGAGAAGGTAACAGTCATCTGTTACTGATGTGATGTAAAGCCGTACATCCTGCCACCAATGAGGTGCTGTTGGTGCTGGTTTTGGGCATATATCAGTGTCGGTTAGAATGTCAGTGACAGAGCACCTTGAGTTCCTGCTGCCAATAAGGCGAGTACACTGTTTGTTTGTTGCATGTTTTTACGAGCTCCAAACAGGAGCAACTTGTTTCAGTTATCTGTGTAGCTACTAGTTTATTTTTGTAATTTATTGTGTGTTTGAGTCATCCACCCTGTTCCAGAGGAAGCTTTGTCCTACAAGATCTGGGCATTCACATAGGGTGGGTTTGCTGGTACTTGGAAGCTCCAATGTTAGGCATGTAATGCGGCCCTGTAAGAACATGACTGCCAAGGAGGTGAAGGAAGCCAGTGTGCACTCTTTGTGCATACTGGGAGGGAGTCATTCTGGATGTGGAAAGGGTGCTTCTGGGTGCCATAAAGAGTACAGGGTGCAACCAACTGGTGGCTGATGTTGGTACCAGTGACGTGCGTCACACTGGATCAGAGGAGATTCTCTCGGAAGAGACTGGGCAGTTTTTAGGGTAGATGGTCTCAGGAAACGACAGAATAGGCAGGCGTCTGTCTAAAAGGGAGCAGGTAAAACACAGAAAGTTAGTTGTAGAAACAATCGGTATTGTAGTTGTAAATTATTGTATTTGTGTTGGGTAAGAGCCACAGATACAAGCCCTAATAGAAAGCACTGAAGCTTAAATAGTTAATGGTACAGAAAGCTGGCTAAAGCTGGAAATAAGTTCAGTTGAAATTTTTTCAAATGACCAAACAGTCTTCAGAAAGGATAGATTAAATACAGTTGGTGGTGGAGTATTTATTGCTGTCAGTAGTAGTTTACCTTGTGTAGTATTGGTAGAGGTTATACTTGACAATCTGACTAAACTATTAATTGGATTGTTTTACTGACCTCCAACTCAGAAGATATAGTTGCTAAACAGTTCAAAAGAAATTTGAGTCTCATTTCAAATAGGTACCTCACTCATACAATTATAGTCGGTGGTGACTTCAATCTACCCGCGATATGCTGGAAAAATTATATATTTAAAGCCGGCAGCAGGCATAAAATGTCGTCTGAAATTGTACTGAGTGGTTCCTCAGAAAATTATTTTGAACAATTAGTTCATGAGCCCACCTGAAGCATAAATGGTTGCTAAAGTGTACTTGACCTCTTACCAACAAATAATCCTGGACAAAGTGGGGAGCATCATGACAGTTACAGGGATTAGCTACCACTAGGCAGTTGCTGCTAGGCTGAATACTGTAGTACTCATAACCATCAAAAAAGCTATTTAAAAAAGCTGATAAAAATGCTCTTAATACCTTTTTAAGACACAGTCTCCACTCCTTCCAATCTGATCATGTAAGTGTAGAAAAGATGT
This sequence comes from Schistocerca serialis cubense, assembly GCF_023864345.2. Classification (NCBI taxonomy): domain Eukaryota; kingdom Metazoa; phylum Arthropoda; class Insecta; order Orthoptera; family Acrididae; genus Schistocerca; species Schistocerca serialis. The sequence continues at coordinate 161,162,905 of NC_064640.1, forward strand.
GGAATGATTTCAAAGAGTGTCGATGGCAGTTGAGAGATATATATCACATAAATTAATAAGTGATGGTACTGATCCCCCATGGTACACAAAGCGGGTCAGATGACTGTTGCAGAAGTAACAAAAAAGCATGCCAAATTTAAAAGAACTCAAAATCCCCAAGATTGGCAAAGTTTTACAGAAGTTCGAAATATAGTGTGTACTTCAATGCGAGATACTTACAATAATTTCCACAACAAAACTCTGTCACGGAATCTGGCAGAAAACCCAGAGAGATTCTGGTCGTACATAAAGCACACCAGTGGTAAGATGTAATAAATACCTTCACTGCGCGCAAGCAACGGTGAAGTCACTGATGACAGTGCCATTAAAGCAGAGTTATTAAACACAGTTTTCCAAAACTCCTTCACCAATGAAGACGAAGTAAATATTCCTGAATTCCAATCGAGAACAACTGCCAAAATGAGGAGAAACGTAGAAGTGGATGTCCTCGATCTAGCGAAGCAGCTTAAATCGCTTAATAAAGGCAAGGCATCTGGTCCAGATTGTATACCAGTCAGGTTCCTTTCAGAGTATGCTGATACAATAACTCCATAATTAGCAATTACATACAACCGCTTGCTCATAGAAAGATCCATACCTGATGACTGGAAAATTGCTCAAGTCACACCGATACCCAAAAAGTGAAATGGGTGTAATCTTCTGAATTACACACCCATATCACTAACATTGATTTGCAGTAGGGTTTTGGAACATATGCAGTGTTCGAACATTATGAAGTACCTCAAAGATAACAATTGATTGGCACATAGTCCGCACGAATTCAGAAAGTATCATTCTTGTGAAACACAACTAGCTCTTCATACACATGAAGTAATGAGTGCTATCGACAGGGGATGTCAAATTGATTCCGTATTTTTAGATTTCCAGAAGGCTTTTGACACTATTTCTCACCAGTGTCTTCTAACCAAACTACGTGCCTATGGAATATCACCTCAGTTGTGTGACTGTATTTGTGACTTCCTGTCTGAAAGGTCACAATTTTTAGTAATAGATGGAAAGTCATAGAATAAAACAGAAGTAGTATTCAATGTTCCCCCCAAGGAAGTGTTATAGGCTCTATATTGTTAATGATCTATATTAACGACATAAGAGACAATCTGAGTAACCCTCTTAGATTGTTTGAAGAAGATGCTTTCATGTACCACCTTGTAAAGTTATCCGATGACCTAAATGAATCGCAAAATGATTTAGATAAGATATCTGTATGGTGCGAAAAGTGGCAATTGACCCTGCATAAAGAAAAGTTTGAAGTTATTCACATGAGTTCTAAAAGAAATCCATTAAATTTAGATTATGCAGTAAGTCATACAAATCTGAAGGCTGTAAATTAAACTAAATACTTAGGGATTACAATTACAAATAATCTAAACTGGAATGACCACATAGATATCGTTTTGGGTAGAGCAAACCAATGACTGCAATTCATTGGCAGAACACTTAAAAGGCACAACAGGTCTACTAAAGAGACTGCTTACACCACACTTGTCTGTGTTATTCTGGAGAACTGCTGTGCGGTGTGGGATCAGCATCAGGCAGGACTGACGGATGACATTGAAAAAGTTAAAAGAAAGGCAGCTTTTTTGTATTACCCGGAATATGGGAGATAGTGCCACAGACATGATACCCGAATTGGAGTGGCAATCATTAAAACAGACGTTTTTCATTCGGTGGGATCTTCTCATGACATTTCAATTGCCAGTTTTCTCCTCAGATTGCAAATACATTCTGTTGGTACCCACTTACATAGGGAGAAATGATCATCACGATAAAATAAGAGAAATCGGGGCCCACACAGAAAAATTTAAGTGCTCGTTTTTCCTGCACACTCTTCGAGAGTGGAATGGTAGAGACACAGCTTGAAGGTGGTTCATTGAACCCTCTTTCAGGCATTTTGTTGTGAATAGCAGGGTAATCACGTAGATGTAGATCTTTCCACTGTACAGGGGACCGTCTGTGTGGTGACTGTGGACACCCACTCCATGAGGGAAGCCCCTGTGTTCTGCCACTTGGGTGTTTAAATCGTCATGATCACTACTCTCCATGATAGCCAGACTGCTCAGTTTACAAAATAGAAAAGAAGATCAAAGAGTAAAAGTTCTTCAATTGGCTAACTTATGCTGAGGCTCGCAAAAAATGTGACGGACTCCACCCAGTGTAGATTTCTTCTACTTTTGCCTCTGTTACATCCTTTCTCCTCCCACCTCTTCCTTACCCTGGTCCCACCCCCATCCCATTCTCGTCTCCCCCTCCCTCTTCTCTGCAGTTTCCCCTGCTAGGAATGGTAAATTTCCTCCCTGGGAATGTACACCTCTTCATCCCAGGTTTTGTCAAAGTTCCATAGCCCTCTAGGCTGCCAATGACAATCAACAGTCCAGGGTCTTACGCTGCGGGGTGCTCTTTGTACTGATTCATTGGTCCTTGCAGAACATGTCGCGACACACTTTGCGATAGCATTGACTTCCTCTTCCTGTCGTTGAAGAAACCCCCTCTGTTTAAAGACCCACCGAGCTGAAGCCTATAATGAACTCTTCACCGAATGGGAATTCGTGCAGCCTCTTGCCTCTTCACATCACATGGCCCCAGGCCCGGATTCCATCCACAACCAGATGATCCAGAACTTTGACATTACTCAGAGGGAACATCTACTCAGGGTCTTAAATCGCATTTGGGTCAAGGGTGCCTTCCTCTTGCAGTGGCAAGACAGCATGTTATCCACATCCTTAAGCTTGGCAAGAACCCAGTGTCTCGACAGTTACTGATTGAATAGCCTGATCAGGAAGGATGATCTAAAACTGACCATTTACTCTGATTGGAAACAGCAATCTGACAGGCATTTGCTATACGCCAACACCTTTTCACAGTCTTCTTTGACATCACTTCACTTAGTTCCTGTCGTTCCCTCTGCAGCTTCTCTCTCGATTGGCCTTTTCCAGGTCTATTTGGGGTGACCATGTTTTCAAACTCCTTGAGAGTTCCAGTCCCATGCCACCCTTTCAGCAGCACCATCTGGTTTCCTAAATGTATGCTCATTCCAGTTCCATTTTCTTTCCTTGATTTGCATATTGAGTGGTTGCTGATTTGTCTCTATCCAATGATCTTCATTTGCCATTATATCTGGCCATCTCACATTTAAAATACACCGGAGACAGCAGTTGATAAAACTTGGAGCCGTTTTTTCTTTTTTTTTTTTGTGCGTGGTTAGTCATTTTCCAAGCTTCGCAGTCATACAACAGAACAGCCTTCACATTGCTATTGAAAAGCCAGAGTTTGGTCTTGTTTGAGACGTTCCTACATCTCCAAATGGGGTACAGTTGTACAAACACACCATTTGCTTTGCGAATGCGACTACGGACATCGACCTTGGTGCCTCCTGTAGTCATGACTATAATTCTGAGATAGAGGAAAGATTTGACATGTTCTACGTCCTCTTCATTAATGCCCAGCTTAGTCATGATGGTTGAATTTATCCAAATTTCTTTGGTTTTGCGAACATTGATCTTGAGGCCTGCAGCTTCTGTCTCTCTCTGTAACCTGGCCAGTTTCTCTTTGATGTCTCGATATCATTGTGCCATTAAGCAGAGGTTGTCTGGGAAATCTAGATCTTTGAGCCTATCCTGCATCCCCCATTGCACACCTGTCTTCTGTCCCCTCATCACACTCTTCATTACATGGTCCAACACCAAAAGAAATAGTGTTGGTGAAAGAATACACCCTTGTTGTAATCTTACTTTTAAAGGCTCTGTTAGTTCTCCATTATGTAGTTCTTGGCATTCGTAGTCTTCATACATTTCCTTGATGGTGTTAATAATCTTTGTTGGAATGCCATATTTTGCAAGTTTCCAAAGTCAATAAAGGTAAGGTAGAAAGTGTTTTGCCACTCTACGGTTTGTTCCACAATAATTCTGAAAGTATTGATTAGGTCCACACAGCTTCGATGTTTTATAAAACCTACGTGCTCTCTCCTCAGTTGTGCTTCCTCGAAAGTACCTTACTTGGTATTGACAATAGGGTAATGCCCCACCAGTTGTTGAAGTTAGCAACATCTCCTTTTTTGGGTATTTTCACGATAATACCTTGTTTCCAGTCTGTTGGCAGTTTCTCTTCTCTCCATATCTCCTCTAAGAGGATGTACAATAACTCACAATAGTGTACAACTCTGTTTTCAGCATCTCAGATGTTATATTATCTGGTCCTGGTGCCTTCCCATTCTTGATCTGTGTCAGCGCTATATGAATTTCTGCTTTTGTAGGTGCATTTACACCAATGCTGGAACTAGGATCATTGTATTAAGTTTCTTTTTGTTGTTCTACCTCACTGCCAAGATCTCTATTTAGAACTTTGCTAAAAATGCTCCTTTTACCTACGTGTTAGTTCTTCATGTGTAGTTAGTATCTCACCTTTCTTATTCCTTACTGCTCAGTTCCTCTGGAAGCTTTTCATTGAGAGCATCTTAGTGATACCATATAGTTCTTTCACATCCTCCCTCCACACTGCCTGTTCTGCTCCATCAGCCTGTTCATCTATCCATCATCTGTGGTCTCTTCTCACACGCCTTTTCACTTCCTTATCTGCTGCTCTATAATCAGTTCGTGCCTGTGCTTTTTGTTGTCTGGTCCTGCTTTGGTTTACTCTTCCCGTGGCCTCCTTTCTATGGGTGATCTTCCTCCAGGTATGTTCGGACACCCAATCTCTCAACAGACAGCCGCTGTGGCCAAGCGGTTCTAGGCGCTTCAGTCCAGAACCGCACTGCTGCTACAGTCACAAGTTCGAATCTTGCCTCAGGCATAGATGTGAGATGTCCTTAGGTTAGTTAGGTTTAAGTAGTACTAAGTTCTAGGGGACTGATGACCTCGGATGTTAAGTCCTGTAGTGCTTAGAGCCATTTTTTTCTCAACAGACGATTTTTAAAGCCAAGTTGTCTCTCACTTACTTGCACAAAAGTATTCTTAACTTCTATCCACTTTTTCTCCATGTCCTTATGCTTTGTCATCTCCAGTTCCACCGTGTGGAATCTATTCAGGAGTTCCAGGTGGAACCCCTCAGCTATCTGTGGATCTTTCAGTTTACCTATGTCGAATCTTCTATTTATTGGCTCGAATTTCTTTCTGAAAGCCACAATCTGCATTCGGAAACTGGAAGTAACAAGATGGTGGTTGCTTTTTGCATCTTGTCCTCTTCTATTCCGTACATCTTCCAGGCTCTTCCTGAACTTCCTGGATACTGTGATGTGGTCAATTTGATTTTCTGTAATACGCTCTAGGGATGATACCCATGTTATCTTATTATTATGATATCTCCGATGAGGAAACAAGGTCCCCCCCTCCTATTCCAAGGTCATGGTTTGAGCAGAAGTCACTAAATCTTTCCCCATTATCATACATTTTACCCAAGCTATGTTCCCTCATTATCTATTCCAGTGCATCATTGTCATCTCCCTCCTTGGCCTTTGTCTCCCATAACAATGAGGATATCTTTCTTGCTCACTTTCCTTACAGTCTCTTGTAGCAGATAATAGAACTCTTCCTCCTTCTCAATATCTGATGTCTCTGTGGGGGCATAACCTTGGATGAGGGTCACTTTCAGATCTTAGTCTTAAATCTGGTGGCCATGATCCTACTAGACATAGGTCTCCATACTAGAAGGCTCTTCTTTGCTGCCTCGGTCAACAATAGCCCAACTCCATCCCAGTGTTCCTCTTCCTCTACACATCCTGAGTATAAAAACTTAATTCCATCCAATGTCTGTATTTCACCAAACTCTGGCCACCTCACTTCACTCAATCCCAGGATATCAAGATTATAGTTATTAGTTTCCCTGGTCACTTGTTTCAGCTTGCTACTCTCACTCAAGGTTTGTATATTTTAAAAGGCAATATTATTTTTCATACCAAACGTTGTCATTAGTTTATCCATCCGGTTTTGTATTCTCATCTCGGTTTCAGTAATGGGGTAACTTAAGAAGGGTGCGGGTGATTGGCACACTGCTTCCAATTGCCTTGGTGAGGCTGCCACCTTATCGCCCAGGCACTGACGATTTACCCTACATTTGGTATATGGGCTTGGCACTTCCTCCCCACCCCTATATGTGGTTTAACCACCACCATTGATTAAGTGGGGGAAATGGAAAGGAAATGAAAAAAGATGGGCTAGGGATAGGAAAAGGATAGGAGACAGGTTTTCGATAAGTCGTTTTGGGACACAGTTGGTCTGGCTCCTCCCCTTCAGCCTGTCTGGCACGGGTGACCCTGCTGGCAGCTACGCTACAGCCGGCTTAGCCCTCCAGATCCAGAGTACGACAACCTCCATGCCCGCACAGACAGTGCTACATTAAGGTGGTTTCTCCTGAAGAGCTTTCTTTGACATACATACGGCATAAGACCCGGCTTGGTGCTGTCCCTCCCTGTTACTCCTGCACCACCTACTTCAACAACCCCCCCCCCCCCCCCACCCCACCCAAACCAACAGGGACGTCCGTCCTCACTTCTAAGCTTACAATCCCTTCCCAGGTTTCTGCTAGTGGGAAAGATGACACTCGCCAGTGGCTGAAGAGACCAAAAGTAGGTGGCCATAGTGCTTCATGCTCATCCTCAGTCCCGAAGACTGAATCAGTGAAGTCCTCCCAGCCAGGGAAACCAAAGGAACAGCAGGAGAAACCAGAAAAGAAGGTCCCCAAGACCAAGGGAATTGCAGTGGCACCAATACCACTGCTACCTCCAAGCTCTGCGTCTGCAAATCAGGGGAGATTCTGGTGTCTGCGGAGGACCTAGATCCCACCGGACCCTCAGACAACATGGATATAGACTGCTCAGGCAAAAAGTTGGTGGCAGCAGGTGACCCTGAGGCATAAACTGCCTCATTGAATGTTCCATGCCTTCCCAGTCTCACAATCACATCATCCTCCAGTGGAATTGCGGCAATTTTTTTTTTTTCCACCGCCTGGCTGAGCTACGGCAACTGTTAAGCTTTACACCTGCTTTCTGTGTTGCCCTCCAGGAAACCTGGTTCCCACCAATGCGCACCCCTGCTCTCCGCAGCTATAAGGGATACTACAGGAACTGTTGTGACTATAATCGGGTGTCAGGTGGAGTTTGCATTTGTCCTAAACTCAGTCTGCAGAGTACCTGTGCCCCTTCAAACCCCTCTTGAAGCTGTGGCTGTCAGAATAGGAATGATGTAGGAAATAACTACCTACAATGTATACCTTCCTCTGGATGGTGCAGTATGCCTGAATGTATTTGCTGCACAGATCGATCAACTCCCTAAACCTTTCCTACTTCCAGGAGATTTTAATGCCCATAACCCCTTATGGAGTGGCACTGTGCTTACTGGCTGAGGCAGAGATGTCGAAACTTTACTGTCTTAGTTCAGTCTCTGCCTCTCAAATACTGGGGCTGCCACACATTTCATTGTGGTTCATGGTAGTTTCTCGGCCATTGATTTATCAGTCTGCAGCGTAGGACCTCTTCCATCTATACACTGGAAAGCACATGACGACCTGTGTGGTGGTGACCATTTCCTCATCTTTCTGTCACTGCCCCAGTGTCAGGCTCATGGACAACTGCCCAGATGGGCTTTAAACAAGGCGGACTGGAAAACTTTCACCGTTGAATCTCCCCCACAGGGGAACATCAATGTGATGGTTGAGCAGGTGACTACAGCAATCCTTTCTGTGACAGTAAACAATATCCCTCACTCTTTAGGTAGCCCCCGGCGAAAGACAGTACCTTGGTGGTGACCGGAAGTCACTGAAGCAATTGAGGAGCGTCGGTGAGCTTTAGAGCGGCATAAGCGGCACCCTTCCCTGTAGCACATCATAGCCTTTAAACGGCTCCATGCCCACGTTTGTCTACTTATCAAACGACGGAAGCAGGAGTGTTGGGAGAGATGTCTCAACCATTGGGTGCCATATGTCACCTTCCCAAGTCTGGGCCAAGATCAAACATGTTTTCGGGTACCAGGCCTCAACAGGTGTTCCCGGTGTTAACGTAGGTGGTGTGATATCTACCAACGCAAAGCCTATGCTCGAGCCTGTGCATCGGAAAATTACCCCCCCCCCCCCCCCCCCGCCTTTCACACTCTCAAATGGCAGCTGGAAGGGAAAGTCCTCTCATTCACTACATGCCACAGTGAATCCTAGAACGCCCCATTTACAGGGTGGGAGCCCTTGCACGTTACCCCGACACAACTCGTGGGCCAGATCGTATCCACAGTCAGATGATTAAACATCTCTCACCTGACTACAAGTGATATCTCCACGTCATCTTCAATTGAATCTGGTGCGATGGCTTATTTCCATTGCAATGGTGGGAGAACACCATCATTCCAGTGCTCAAACCTGGTAAAAACCCACTTGATGTGGATAGCTATTGGCCCATCAGCCTCACCAACGTTCTTTGTAAGCTGGTGGAATGTATAGTGTGTCGGTTGTTGGGTCGGGTTCTGGAGTCACATAGCCTACTGGCTCCATGTCAGGCCAGCTTCCGACAGGGACGCTGTATACCAACACCTGGTTGCCGTCTCTTATGATTTACGAAAAGTTTGACACGACCTGGTGACATCATATCCTTGCCACATTATACGAGAGGGGTCTCAAAGGCTTACTCTCGATTTTTTTTTAAATCCAGAATTTCCTTTCACTTCCAACTTTCCATGCTCAAGTTGGTGCCTCCCATAGTTCTGCCCCACCCCCTCTCCCCCTATATCCGGGAGCATGGGTTCTCGTTTGAGTGTCTCTATTTTAGTGGCCATTAATGGTCTAGCAGCAGCTGTAGGGCCATCTGTCTCACCTTGTCTGTATGTAGATGACTTCTGCATTTCATACTGCCTGACCAGTACTGGTGTTGCTGAGCGGTGCCTACAGGGAGCCATCCACAAGGCACAGTCATGGGCTATAGTCCACAGTTTCCAGTTTTCGGCCGCAAAGTCGTGTGTTATGCACGCCTGTCGGTGTTGTAACATTCATCCAGAACCAGAACTTCACCTTAATGACGATCCACTCACTGGAGTGGAGACATATCGATTCTTAGGACTGGTTTTAAATTCACCTTAATGACGATCCACTCACTGGAGTGGAGACATATCGATTCTTAGGACTGGTTTTAAATGCCAGATTGTTTTGGCTTCCTCACATTTGTGTGCTTAAGCAGAAGTGCTGGCAGCACCTCAATACCCTCCACTGCCTGAGTAACACCAACTGGGGTGCAGTTAGCTCTACGCTGCTGCAGCTCTACAGAGCCCTTGTTCAATCCCGCCTTGACTATAGGAGTCTGGTTTATGGTTCGGCGGCGCCTGCAGCATTGCATCTACTTGACACAGTGCACCACTGTGGCGTTTGCCTATCGACAGGAGCTGTTAGGACGAGTCCGGTGTCCATCGTCCTTGTGGAAGCTGGCGTCCCTCCATTGCAGGTTAGGCACACACAACTGCTGGCCAGTTACGTAGTACACATTCGCAGTTCTCCTGCCTCTTCGAATCACAGTCTACTTTTCCCACCCACGGCAACTCATGTGCCACATCTGCGACCCAGGTTAGGGCTTCCAATTGCAGTTAGTGTCCAATCCCTTCGGAACTGGGGTCTGTGCCTTTACCACCTATACTTGAGGTCCATTCATCTACACCTCCATGGTGTAGACCTAGGCTGCAGCTTCACCTAGACCTTGCACTTGGCCCTAAGGACTCGGTTAACCCCGCAGGTCTCTGCTGCCAGTTCCTCTCTATTCTTGACAAGTACCGATGCCACTAAGTGGTTTACACAGATAGCTTGACGGCTGATGCTCACGTCGGCTTTGTGTGTGTCCATGGAGGACATATTGAACAGCATTCCTTGCCTGATGCAGTGTTCTCACTGCTTAGTTGGTGGCTATATCTCGTGCTCTGGAGCCCATCTGTTCATGCCCTGTGGAGTTGTTCCTTCTGTGTACTGACTCCTTGAGCAGCCTACAAGTTACTGACCAGTGCTACCCTTGTCATCCTTTGGTAGCAACCATCCAGGAGTCCATCTATGCCCTTGAACGGTCAAGTCGTTCAGTGTTGTTTGTCTGGACCCCAGGTCACTTTGGAATCCCAGGCAACAATTTTGCCGACAGGCTGGCCAAACAGGCTACGCGGAAACCACTTATGGAGATAGGCTTCTCTGCAACTGACTTGCGTTCAGTACTATGCCGCAAGGTTTTGCGGCTTTCAGAGGCGAAATGGCATAATCTCAGCATGCAGAACAAACTGCATGCCATTAAGGAGGCTACAAATGTGTGGCAGTCCTCCATGTGGGCCTCTTGCAGGGACTCTGTGGTTCTCTGCCAGCTCCGCATTGGTCACGCTTGGGTGACACATGGCTACTTCCTGCGCCGTGATGACCCATCTCAGTATTGGTGCGGCGCCTGGCTGACAGTGAGCCATATCTTGGTGAGCTGTCCTTCTTTGGCTGCCCTGCAACGAACTCTTCAGTTACCAGACTCTTTGCCATTAATTTTAGCTGACAACGCCTCATCGGCTAATTTAGTTTTATGTTTTATATGCCACGGTGGGTTTTATCATTCTGTAAAAGTTTTCACGCATGTCGTTTGTCCCTTTGTGTTCTCCACTCTAATGCTTTTAGGGTGGATGTTTTAATGTGGTACAGAGTGGCCAGCTTTTCCTTTTTATTCTCATGATCGGCCAGCCACAGTCATCTGCTCTTTTGTTTTTACCCCTTCTACCTGTTTCTTGCTTCTCTCTGTGGTTTTCTGTTCCTGTTTTTGTACATAGTAGTGTTGGTTGTCCTCATGTTGTTCTTCTGGTTCTTCCTTTCTCTTTCTCTTGTGCTGTACATCTCCTTTCTTTTCTTCTTTCTGTTGTGTAATTTTTTACCAGGAACAAGGGTCCGATGACCTCACAGTTTGGTCCCTTCCCTCCTCTCCCCCCCCCCCCCCCCCCCTCTCTTTAAACCAACCAACCAACTACCCATGTGTGGGATTGCTGGTTGGAATGTGACCTGTATAGTTCCTTCCACACCCCCTCTTAGATGGTGCGTAGACCACAGATTATGATCAACCTACTCCTGGGTCCTACGGTCTTTGCTGCCCCTATGATTTTCCAGCATCTTGTGTGTTCCATTCTTGAAGAGTTAGAGGATGGTACCTTCTTCTACACAGTTGATTCTAAAATGAAGATGGGATATGCTTTTACATCTCCTACTGGCTTGGAACACCATTTACTGCTGGAATAGTGTAGTGTGTTCACAGCAGAGTTGTTGGCCATTAACAGGGCCCTATATTTTGTTATTCAGGCCTCCCTCCACAGTGTTTTAGTATCTACTGACTCAATGAGCAACTTGCAGGCTATATAGACTGATGTTACTCTTGTCACCCTTTAGTCTCTACTGTCCGTGACCTCCTCTCTGCCCCTGGCTGTTCTGCCTGCTCGGTTGTCTTTCTGTGGGTCCTGAGTCATTGGGTACCCCAGGGAATGAACTGACTGACCATTTGGCTCGAGACTCTGATACTTACCCCATCCCCAGTTCCCTTTCAAGAGTCCAGGTGCAGATATGTGGACATACATCTATACACCAAATCTCTCTTTGCCCAAATGTGGAGCGACATTTGTTGCTCTACTGCTCTTAGTAATAAACTCTGTACAATCGAGGAGACTACTGCACTTTGGTGCTCTTCCTTCCACTCCTCTCGGTAGGAGTCCACTGTTCTCCTGCCGTCTACACATCAATCATATTAAGCTCACCCATTGTTTTCTCTTGCACTATAAGCCACCTCCACGATGTGGCTGAAGAAACAAACTGACGGTATCCCAGATATTTGTGGAATATCCCCTTGTTTTGGCCCTTCATACTAAGTATAACATTCCACATTCCATGTCTTCAGTATTAAAATGATTAAGGTATTTTTGAACTGGTCCTCAGTTTCCTTTGTGAAAGTGGTTTTATATTTTTAGTTATAAGTTTTTGCTCTCCCTCTGGAGCTGGGGCAGGGTGGTTGTTGTTTGGGCCTCTCTTTGCAATTGCTGGGTCTGGGACCCATGACCACTCCCCCTTACAAAGACTGCTCTTTTATCCCTCTGTTTTTCCAGTTTTTAGATTTGGCTTACCCTTTTATGCGTCCTACTGTGTGTGCTTTTAGCTTCCTTGCTTTGTACTGTGACACCTCTGACTGGATCTACCCACTTTTATGGGACACTTCTATCTTACAAAAGTAATTTTTGAATTGTGGGACTGATGTTTGTGCTGTTTAGTCCCATAACCCCCATCAATCAGTCATTCATTTAACTCTTAGAGGTGCAGGTAAATGCCTTAAAAATTTATCCTAGAGGAGCGTGAACAATAATTTACATATTTCAAATTTGATCCACATATAACACTTTAGTTTTGTTATTGTGATGTTTTTTACAGTAGGGTCGTAAAACTTCACCTCAACAACTAAATATTGGCATTAAATGGGGGACTGCAGCTAACCATCACCCCATTGTAGTATAAAAGTTTGATAGTTGGTGGTTCAGGTTTGCTATAACTTCTTTTTAATTTTCATGGTATCTCTTCAGGTCTTGCCTGCTCTCATGCAGAAAGGCACTTTGCATGCTGGACACATCCACACAGTTCAAAACAAGGGTTTTTCTTGAACTGCAAACTGCACATCATCTGGATGATGAGTGAATAGGCTGATGTTTACTGCTTTCGTGGCGAATACTTTTGTCTACGTATAGTTGATGTGCCTTAATCTGAGATGATAAAAGTATTTTTGTATACAGAGGATGAAGCAGCATTAAATTTTTTTACACCTCTCAACAGAAGTAAATGCTGGGTCATAATCATCACTGTCCACACTGTTGTCACTGGAAGAAATTTCATCAAATAGTATTAACATGCTTGCTCTGCGCCACCTCCCCCATGACATACTGGATGGAGGAGGGGGGGCGAGGGTTAGTGCCACTCTCACACAGAAATCCATCTGTGAAGTACAGAAAATTCTATTTGAATAAAAAGTAATATTACATGTAGATTTATGGAAGGTCAACACCCAAATTTAAACATTAATACCAAAAATAGCGATTTAAAGAAGAGCTGAAGAGAGAAATGCACGCTGCTTCCACTGACACCACCAGCAGTGCTTGAAATATCGGCTCGCATCGTAAATACATGGCAGAAGTACCGCACTGTGGTTCTCTGGCCATCTAATGAACTTAACATTGATTAATTGAAACAACTACCACCCCTGAGTGGTAAACTGAGAAAAAAATGTTTTTAGCCACAATAACCACCACCATTTCAAAGTGTCTACATATGTGGTAGGTTACAATGACACCTGCCCTTCAAGGACTTAAAGAAGGAAGCCTTGCACCAGTAAGAGGGCAGTGGCTAGATTTGAGGAATAAGCAGCTGAGATTGTGAAACAAACTATTGAGCACAGTTCCTCCCAGCTGCAGAGGTATGCTGAAGTGCTACTTACTCGTTTCCAAATAGGCTCTGCCATATTACACAGGGATTTCTTCTTTGAAGAGAGGACTTACCTGTGTGTGGTGCTTGTGACGTACAAATTTTGATACACATTGCTTCAGTTTAAAATATTTTGTATTGTGACATGATGGAGTAGCAACCTGATGTATCTTCTGTATTTTACAGGTAGTTGGTCAAGAGATAAGTCGCCCTCCCCTCCCATCTGGATACATTACAGTTGTTTTGTTAGGGTGTGTTCGGAAATGTGGGCCCCAAGCCGTAGAAGTAATTTCCTCTTACTTGTTGCAAGTCACTCAGGGAATTAGCCATTGATAGCTGGGGAGTATAGGCATAGCAAGCCTGGATTTCTGAAATGTAAGCTGATCAGCACCTCCTACTCTTTGTTACTGTAAACTTTTAACTTTTTCTAACATTGTTTATTTCACAGAGCTGGGGGGCCTGACCTAACTGCCTGGATTGTGAAGATGGTACAGACTCCATATTTTAAAAATGTAGATTGATAGCTGTTCAGGCAAAACAGTTTGTAGCAGGCACTCTGTTGAATATACTCACATTAGCTCTAGAAGGCTTACCCAGGCAAATGGGCTCTTCATGTGTGATTTAAATGAATTCCTAAGAGTTCATAAGAACATAGATCCTCACAAATCTCTCAGCAGTACATATGGGCTGTTAGACCATCAACGTCTGTACAACTAAAAGTCTGCTTGAAATATATTAAGGAAATCGGACATATATCATTGTAATGGGGCCAAATTGTCAGGGTGTCTTTGCTATGATAAAATGGAGGGCTCTCAAGTAAGTATTCCCCTTCCACATCTACAAAACATTGGAAAGTATTGGTGCAACTACAAAATTTATAGAACACTTCACAATGAAATGCTCTTGGTGAGTTAACTGAAGCATTTGGTACTGGACTTTGGAAAAGGGAGATGGGGCCAACTAGTATGGCTTTGTAATTTTAGTTTGGGATTTGGACATTGTTTAGTTTTGTGCTGGTTGGTTGGAAGGGTGGAGAGGAGTTACTGGAACAGTTGGAAGGAGAAGAGCAGACAGTTTCATCCTTCAGTGCATTTTCTATTTGCTACTGTTAATTTTGAAAGGAATGTTTATTTTTTGATTTAATTGTAGTTTGCAAGGTGTTTGGTGTAGAAAAATAGGTACCGGTTGGTGGTAGGTGGCTTTCTGCTGTTTAGGGTGGCTGGAGGGCATATAGGCATGCTTGTTCAGGGAAGATTAGGCAAGGTATATTTTATTTAGTTAGATTTATTTGGAGTTAAAGAATGAAATTTTCACTCTATAGCGGAGTGTGCGCTGACATGAATCTTCCTGCCAGATTAAAACTGTGTGCCAGACCGAGACTCGAACTCGGGAGTGAGTACATAAATTCCAGCATTTATTTAAATTATTTATTTATTTTTTATAAGTTTACAGAATGGTTGTTCTGTGGTCGGTATCATGGAGTTCAGTTTAGTTATATTGGTTACTTAATGGTAAAAATCCTCTTTTGTGTCATATCAGTTTATTTCTTTAATATTGGATTGTCCCCTCCCAACTTTCCATGGGTGTCCCATTAGTTGGTTTTTAGCTATTTTCAAAAATATTTTATTTATTTTTATTTTATATGTATAACGAGTGTAACCGTAGTTGACATATTAGATTTAGAAGAGTTGCTTATGTCTGTCATTTTGATGTTGTAGTTTGAAGCTGAGACACAGTTCTGAAGTCTTTGATATCTTCCTCTTGACTGAAACATCTTTCTTCAAAAAATTATAAAGAATGTAGCAACCAGTCCAGGAAACATAATTTATTTATCTTCTTGCAAATAAATTTCCACTGATATCAGTCATCAGTGCATTTTTCTAACCGATACATGCCATAAGTAGAGGGGGAATGAATGGTGAACTGCAGGAGATAGCTGCCTTCAACCTAACAATCAGTTTTTCTATTTGCCTGTAGCACATAAAGCTGAATTTACTCGGTTGAAGGAAAAACACTGTGTAACCAATCCAGTGTGGTGCTATAAATTCTCAAAGGTATTGTCGCACCAGAGTAGGTTGTAAAGCCAAGAGAACATGTGGCAAACGTGGGATGGACACTCACTAAACAGGGTAATCATGTTCAATGCCGAACTTATCTGTGAATTGTTCAGATGCCCGCTCCATTTAGGTCAGGAATTTCCCAATGTTTTTAGAAAAAAGAAAATTCTAGAAATCAAAGTGATCTAGATAATTTTGTGTGCTGAGGCCTTGCGACCTTGTTTTCTTGACTTCTTGCTGCCACTATGAGAAAATTTGTTAAAAAAAATTGCATTGCCATGAAAAAACACTACAGAAATCCAAATCTGTGATGCGAAAAAGACAAAATCTGAAGAAACTGAACACAAAAGCTGGGAGGATGAGGTAACTATTAATTGAGGAAGATTATTCTGAAACAGAACTGGAAATACATGTTGACAAAATGTCATGTTATCTTACTTCCCTAATCACTGTCCAACAAGTGTCACCATTAAACAGGCAGGGTGGAAGAAAATTCTCCTGGTAATGGTTTCTGCATGCCTTACGTGCTGAATGATCTATCCACTGTGTGCTGTGACTGCACGCACCTGCTATTTAATTTCACACCCGAAACATAGTGCCGTAGCCAATACATCACTGGGAGGTGCCGCTGCCATGCGTTCCATGGCAATTCAATCTTTGGCCGTGTTCGCCCAGTCCATGGTATGCTCCAGAACCAATGCAGAATCTTTTACAACAATGAAGCCACTGTTTTTTGTCTACTGTTTTTCGTTGAAAATACTAAATCCGAGTTTTTAGCAACTGCTGCAATAGAGAGAATGAGAAATGGACCTCTCTTGAGAAAAACTTGTAATGATGACCAATCGTAGGCACTTTAGGCTTGACAAGCTTGGGAGAGAGGTGTTTGAGCATCTGATAGTGGATGCGATCCCGACCAGGAGCCGGATCAGGGCAAGCAGCTAAGGCACTTTGGAATTCCCACTCACTGAATGGACCGTTGTACGATTCGGGGTGGCATGTATGGAATGAAAGGCTCAGATGCTCCAACCTCTCTTTCAGGGAGCGGAAGGCCAGTGGATAATTCATAGAAGTGGGACTCTGAGCATAATGCTCGGCTAAGAGTTCTGCAATCTTGTCTGATTCAGTACAGACTGCTCCATTCGGGGAAAGCCCAAGTACACTGACGAGGACCTGATACCCATAGAGTTGCCTAAGCTTGGTCAAAACCTGTGATGGAGAGGTACGGATGCCAAAGGTGGAGACATACTGTTCCCAGCACTCCTGCTTCCATCGGTGAATAAGGTGTTGGGCTCAAGCACGAAGCCGCTTAAAGGTAATGAGGTGTTCCAGTGACGGGTGCCGCTTATGACGTTGGAGGGCCTGCCTGCGATCTCTAATTGCCTTGGCAATGTCCGGTGACCACCAAGGTACAGTCCTCTGCTGAGGAGACCCAGAAGAACAGGGAATTGTTGATTCCGCTGCAGAAACAATGGCAGTGGTGATCGTGTTAACCACCACATCAATGGCATCATGAGAAAGAAGCTCAATAGTGGCAATGGAGGCGAACGAGTCACGATCAGCCTTATTCCAAGCCCACCTGGGAAGCCACCTAAAAGACTGATGCTGTGGCAATGACTAAAGATTGGAAACTGGTCACTACCGCACAAGTCATGATGTCCATTGGACAGATGGTAGAAGACCAGGGCTGCAGACCGAAAGGTCGATGGCTGAGTACATGCCATGTGCCACACTGAAATGTGAGGAGGCACCATTATTTAAGATGGCAAGATCGAGCTGTGCCAACATTTGCTCAACAACAGTGCCTTGGCCTGTTGCCACCAATCCACCTCACAAAGGGTTATGGGCGTTGAAGCCGCCCAGTAACAGAAAAGGTGGTGGCAGTTGGGCTATCAGTGCAGCCAATACATGCTGTAGGATATCACCATCCAGTGGAAGATAGAGACTGCAGACAGTGACAGCCTGAGGCGTCCACACACAAACAGCGGCAGCCTCTAAAGGTGTTTGAAGAGGTACACACTCGCTGTAAAGAGAGTTAAGGACGTAAATGCAGACTCCACCAGATATCCTCGCATAAGCTGCCCGATTCTTATAATAACCCCGATAGCCACGGAGGGTGGGGGTTCGCATTGCAGGAAACCAAGTTTCCTGGAGAGCAATGCAGAAGAAAGGGTGAAGGCTGATAAGCTGTCGGAGCTCAGCAAGGTGTTGGAAAAAACTGCCACAATTCCACTGGAGGATTATATGATCATGAGGCTGGGAAGTCACTGAACATTCAATGAGGCGGTTTATGCCTCACGGTCACCTGCTGCCACAGACTTATTCAGGGAGTATAAGCGGACAAGGAAAAAAAATTCTCGTTTTCCGGGTTAAAAATACACTTTGTCCCGGATGAAAACACACTTTTTCCGTGTTATTAAGTGACAGTATATTTTCTTCGGAACTGTAAAACTTATCAATCCTTTGAATGGTTATGTTTTTACACACGGGCGTAGAATTTCCTGGCACTTTAGAAAACTAAACTCATGGAAGAAGACTCCTTTTGGAAAGATTTTAAATGAGCAGCAACATGTACACTGCATATTTTTGTATTACGAAAGTATAAATTCAAATTCAACCAAAAACCCACATATTACTTTTAGGACCATTGAAATCTAGATTGCGATGTGCTTTTGTAAGCCAGTCATAGCCCATGTCACATGATCCTGCCAGCTGATGACAGTGGATATTCAGAGCATAGGACACGTGATGTGGTCAGCCAATAGCAACATCACTGTTAAGTAGCGCGGATACACGAACAAGGAAAATTAATGTTTTAAATTAATATACAGTGTTGCTACAAGAAAAACAAAGCTTTCACATATAATATTGGTCTCTAAGGTTAATAAGCTGCAAGAGAAGCTAAGCTTTCATATATAATGTTTATATTTTTTGCACGTGATATGCCTTAAGACATATCACACAAATGTGCCAGTAATTTTTTTAGCAGAGTCCAGTGACTTGTCCTCAAAGTTTTACACAAATAAATTAGCTACCGCAGAGGAGAGAGAGCTTCCCGTAGCACTACATCACATGAATGTCTGATCTTCTGGGCTCGAAATACTTCTAAATGGCTTGTCATCAAACACTCTGTCATTTAAGAAATTCATCGTGCATTCTCGCACGTAGTTCAAGTTGTGTAAAAGGAAATTTACTTTGAAAGTAATGCTTTTCAAACCACCATTCGCAATATTTTCCTGCGACCTGTCATAAATCTGTTCGTTTCAGTAGTCATCAGAGAGCGCCAGATAACACGCATCACCGTGCTTTGGCAGCTGCTATGACGCAGGAAGCCTGTATGTTCATATGTGTAAAACACTAAAAGATCTTACATTATGTCATAAAATCAAGAGACGTCAGAGGATACTGCAAGAGCATCGGATTTTCGTGAACCATACTAAAATGGCACATTTAAAGTGGATGCTTGAAGAGCACATTCATATGTCCAGATTCCCAATGAAGCAGGCCTCGACCTGACGTTAAGCTTTTCAGTGTGGGTTTTGGGATGTAAATTTTCTTTGAGTACCAGTACTGTATTAACTCATTTTTGATTCTTTATTATGGCATAATGCCGTATGTACTTGAAGATGAAAACGTGCACTTGAAATGCAGCGAGCAGTTGAAATTAGCAAATTGTGTGGAGCTAAACACTTCGTTTCAAACACATTGACTGCCTCAGCATAAAAGATTAATGAAAACCAAATTTCTTTAGTAAACCGACAAAAATAACTTCATTGTTCTACAAGGCGATTAATGCATGGCTGTCAGAAAAGTGGAAATAAAATGAAATCTGAAACTAAAAACGTATATTAGCCTTCCATAATTATGTGAATGTATTTTAATTCACTTGATAGCTCCCGGCCACAGAAATCTCTTTTATTTGCATTGGACGTAAGAGCAGTGAACAGAAACAGCATAATCACTAAATGTAAACACGAATCACATGGAGACTACACACTTCCCCACCATAACTCTGACTGCTCTGAGCATCCGCACCGGATCTGAAATGTTTCCGAACCGGAGGAGTCGGATAAATAAAACATGTATGTTCGAGGAAATGTAAGACATGTTATTGGGTCTTAAGTGTGCCAGAGCACAGTGCCACCCCTCTTCGCACAGCATTCATCTATCAAATGTCACTATTTCACTCTGTGGAATTGAAACGTGTATATTTTGTACTGGATGCCATCAAACTTTTTCACTACAATGGAAATTAAAATGTCCTGTGGTGCCTCTCCTGCTCCCTTGTAATCGGGAGAACAAGAACTCTTCAGAAAATTTGCACTCTTTGTTGTCTGTTAGCTAATAAATTTCTGTTTCAGGTGACATAAAATTGAACATAGGGTACGTGAGACCAGTAAGGACAAGAGACACACAATATAGTACACATTTCTTCAATCCTTAGCTCCTAGCATTGTTTTTGCTACAGTTTTACATGGCGTGCTTTCCTTTCTGCGAAAGGGCTATTACCTTATCAAAGTTCGTCAAACGTTTTGCTACATGAAAAATCGAAATATCGTTGACTAATACTGCGTAAGCTGTTAATACAAATAGTGCTCAAGACTGGTGTGGTTTCTCGATCTGATTCTGCCTATTTTGTCAATGTCTGCTAGATAAAACAAAATAGGTCTTTCTAACACTGCAGAAATTGTAAACACACACACACACACACACACACACACACACACACACACACACACACACACACCAAATAAACGAGACTGTTTTGGCACAAATGGTCATTTTTTGTAACACGACAATATAATTCACGAAGACCAACATAAAATACCTATTAGGCTTATTACAAGCAAAAAGCTTTATGTTAGAAAACAGCTTCACATTTCATTCATGCACTCCAGTGTCTGAAGCACGAGATCAAAAATAAGTAGTACGAGATTTTTATATAAATTTTGAATTGTCACATTCTTCCCTAATTTGTGTGATGTCCCTGTTTATTCTCCTTCCTCGTTCCAACAAACAATCTTGTCATGACTAATTCTCGAACTATTCCTGCCTTTGTCAAAACTTATTCACCGGTTAACTTCACTAATCCTGCCAGAATCACTGGTTTAGTTATCCCCAATTATTCTCCAGTAAGGCATTGTTATGTTCGTACAAACCGAGCGGCTGCTGGACGGGGACTGTACAATTGGCCCTTATTAGTGTAGCGACCTGGCCAAAAAATTTGACAAAATTTCATTTTCCTGGATACACCGAGAAGATAATACGTAATCTTTCTTAACTGTTATTCCTGTTAGTTGTTTATTTCCACTCTGGTCATCTGACTGTTGGCTGTTGGGATGGTTAAGGGGGACTAAACACTGGTCCTCTGAATCTATGGATTTCCCTAGTAATTATAACAATGCTGCTCACACACAAACCCAATCAACAACATAATCAGACAGCATTCACTTGTTCGGCTTTACTCCGCTCAGCTTGTATAGCCCAGTCCTCTTTTGCCTGCAGGAAAGTTTATTTCTAAATGCGATGAGGATTCCCGCAACAGAGACATCACGAACACTATGCACCCATTCAAAAATCAACTAATGACTTTTTTTTATTTGTTTATTTAACTATGAGACCAAACTGCTGATGTCATTGGTCCCTAGGCTTACACACTACGTAATCTAACTTAAATTAACCTACGCTAAGGACAACAAATACATCCATGCCCGAGGGAGGATTCGGACCTCCGACGGAAGGAGCCGCGCAAACCGTGAAAAGTGGCCTCAGACCGCACGGCTTAAGATTCATTCAGAAATCAACTTACAGAGGGTGTTGAGAAACCAACAGGAATGCACATCAAAACATATCAGTAATCGATAGACCAATGTGCGCTGGATGCTTGGCGCTTTGTGAAACAAGGTGTTCTCTCCTCAAGAATACGAATTTGGCATCCCCACCCCCCTCCCTCATACATCCGGGCCAGCTGCGCATGCGTGAATCTGGCAGCTTGGGCACGGCAGTAAAATTTTTCCCCGATGCTTCTATCTGCTTGCTGAGACTGTTTACACAGCCAACAGCCCCATTTCTGTAGCCAGAAACGGGAGAAGGTACTACTCATACGTCACTCAACTGCGCATACGCATGAGACCGCTCGTAACTGCTAAAACGAATCCAAACAGTTGTGATGTCATGCTCGTCAGAGGCAATTTGTTGTTATGAAGCATTGCATAGTCTTCCTAAAGCCTGTGACACTTTTTGCTGCTGGCAAACAGCTTGTGTGAGCACAGTGTTTTGTTGTTTTATGTGACACATTTCCTTTGCGATTTATGTTTTATTTTCGTTTTTCTCTCTCCACGTTCACGTTTCATTGTTGCAGTATTATTCTGCAGTTGCGGGATACAGTAATATCCTTTGTTAGAGTATCCATTCATACCAGTCAAAACCACAAAAATTTAACTGAAAACTAAAACAACGAAAAATTACCAGAATTCTAAAAAATTCCCGGGGTTTTCCCGGATCTCCCGGGTCGTATACACACTGTTATTGCCTGAGCAGTCTATCTATTGTGTCTGAGGGTCCATCGAGATCTAGGTCCTCAGCGGATGCCAGACTCTCCACCTCATCCTCAGACGCAGAGCTTGTAGCTAGCGGTGGTGTGGATCCCACCACAATTTCCTTGTTCCTGGGGGTCTTTAGTTTCACTACGCACACCATTCCTTGGGTTGCTCTAGCTGTGAGGGCTTCTTTGAGGCAGTCTCTGTGATGGAGGAGGACCGCGAAGCCCTACGACCAGCTCCCTGTGGCTGCTTCAGCCACTGGCAGGTTTCTACTTTGCCACTGGTAGGAACTTGGGAAGGGAGTGACCCAAGGGACCCCTTCCTAGCAAGAGAAGCCGAAGAAGACTTACGCTTCTCTGACAATGGTTGGGGGGTGCTGCTCCCGAGGTAGGTGGTGTGGGAGCAACAGGGAGGGAAGTGCCCCCCACCATCAAGGGGGCAGGTGTAGTCTTATGGCTCTGAGAGCTAGCTGGAATTGGTACAACAGATGTGCGTAATCAAAACCAAAGCCCCCTGGAACAAGGAAATTGTGGTGGGACCCACACCACTGCTAACTACAAAGCTCTGCATCTGGGGATAAGGTGGAGATTCTGGCGTCCACTGAGGACCTAGATCTCGGCGGACCCTCAGACACAATAGACATAGACTGCTCAGGCAATAAGTCTGTGGCAGCAGGGCTGTAACAGTATTGATAGCAGCGGCGGTGTAAGATGATGTCATGCGCACGGGATGGAGCCTTTCAAATTTCCTTTTAGCCTCAGTGTAGGACAGTCTCTCCAGGGTCTTTTACTCCATTATGAACGACCACAATCTCAATATATAAGGCTGGAAGTACAGTGGGAAGACATACGGAAGAACTTACAACACTCAAAGCACCACATTGGGGGAGGAATATATCGCTTGACATCACAGCGGCAGACCATCACCTTCACCTTCTCAGGTACTGTGTCAACCTCGAAGGTTGAAATGAAGGCACCGGTGGACATGCCGGACGAAATGGACAGCTCATCGTTCAAAGTTGACGTGCAGCACCCTGGACCATATTTAAGCTCTTATGAGGTGTGATGGTTACAGAAACATCCCCCAGCTTGTCACAACCAAGTAATGCCTGTGACTAGGCAGAGGATGCTATTTTTATCAAGACTAACCCAGATTTCATTTTGGACAAGCCCTCCACCTCCTCAAACTTGTCCTCTAAATGCTCTACAAGAACTGAAGCTTCATGGGCACCAAGGATTCCCCATCAGTTCTCATACATACCAGGAACCAGGGATCTAAGATTCGCCACCATCCTTAGCCCAGTGTTCCTCCCATAGCGTGACCAGGGAGGGGAACGATTTAGGGTTTTATTTCTTAGCATTAAAAGAAGACCTCAACAGCTTAAAGACTGCTGGCAACGGACCATCAGCAAGAGATGACGTACCACGCTTCATTGCGTGTCATCCGCACTGATGCCACCCACTCCGACCAAGGGCCCTCCCCAAGGCTGCCACCCAGCTGCAGGAAGGACCACCTGGCAGAATGGCCATTGCCGGGAGTCACAATGCCCCAGGGAAATAGGGACCTACTCCTTGGCATACATCGGGTGTTAACGGCACAGGCATCAGGAGAGCGATCTCTGTGTTGTCAGGGGGCTACAACCAATAGGGTACATGGCAGCCCCACCACAATGTACTGGCTACCGTGCTGGATACTGGGTGCAAAGAAGTCCATGGTCATCATCGGCATAGAAAACAACACTGCATAGTGGATAGAGGAAAACGCACCCAGGAAGGTGTCCTTGCTAAAGAGATGGAGAATGAGCGGAACTGCAATGCAACGACAAGTAAGTGGGCTAAAGATCTCAATGCATGATTGACATGATGCACCATGTAAGGTGCCCTTCCCAAGTTGGCTCGCTCTTTTGAAAAATTTTGAAGTATGGAGATCAAACCCTACTGGGACCATCACATAAAGGCCGAAACACATGAGACTCCTATTAGTCACCTCTTATGACTGGCAGGAATACCTTTGGCCTATCCTAACCCCCAGAACTGCTATCGACCAGTGTTTTCCTCGCTCTCGTCTGGTGATGGTTATCTGGGAGTCCATTCATACTCTTGCCCGTTGCGGCCACTCCGTGGTTTTTGTGTGGATTCCGGGTCATGTTGGCATCCCGGGTAATGAATGTGTTGACAGGCTATCAGTGAACCGGCCCTGGAGATTTGCCTTTTGGAATATGATGTCCAGTCAGTATTGCGGCAGAAGGTCCTTAGTACTTGGGGTGATGCTTGGTGCACCTTGCCTTCACCCAACAAACTTCGGGTTATCAAGGAGACTAAAGGTGTGTGGCAATCCTCCATGCGAGCCTCTCGCAAGGACTCAGTTGTTCTCTGCTGGCTCCACATTGGCTACACTTGGGTGACACTCGGCTACCTCCTGCGCCGTGATGACACCCCTCAGTTTCGGCGTGGTGCCCAGCTGACAGTGGCCCATATCTTGGTGAGCTGTCCTTCTTTCTCTGCCCTGCGACAGGCTCTTCAGTTACGAGACTCATTGCCCTTAATTTTAGCTGACAACATCTCATTAGCTAATTTAGTTTTACGGTTTATATGTGATGGTTTGTTTTATCATTCTATATAAGTTCTGGCTCATGTCCTTTGTCCCTTTGCATTCTCCACTCTAATGCTTTTAGGGTTAATGTTTTAATGTGTGGCAGAGTGGCTGGCTTCTCGTTTTTATTCTCATGGTCGGCCAGCCATGGTCATGTGCTCTCTTTTTTACCCCTTCTACCTGTTTATTGCAACTCTCTGTGGTTTTCTTTTCCCATTTTGTCCACGGTAGTGTTCGCTGTCCTTGTGTTGTTCATCTAGTTCTTCCTTTCTCCTGTTATTGTATTTGTACCCCTCCTTTCTTTTTTTCTTTCCCATGTGGAATTATTTTACTGGGAACAAGGGACCGATGACCTCACAGTTTGGTCCCTTCCCTTCCCTCTTTTAAACCAACCAACTTCCTTGGGCGCTCCTCATGATAGATACCCTTGTCTCTGATGAACACTTGCTGTTGAGGATGCCACTCACATATTTGGGAACCTAATATGTATGCTTGGACCTTCAACAGTCTGCAGTGGGTCACTGTGTCAGTGCCCCAAGAATTTGTGACACACACATCATGTATATTGTCAGATTGAAAATATACAGAAAAAGGAAAAACCAAGGGAAAGAAGTAAAAGAAATCAGCAGATTCCTGTGGCTGGCTGATCACTGAAACAAAAAGGATGAGCCAGCCATCCTGCAGCACACTATAATCTCCGGCTGGAAAGCTTAGCGCAGAGCCCAGACACTTCACAAAGCCTTAAAACCTTCACCAGACTCATCCATCAGCTAAAATAGAGGACAGTCCCCCCCCAGATATTTGCTTCTATTCTCTTATCTCAAAATAAAATGCAGTGCTTTACACACCATAGGCATCACAGATTGGGGTATCCTCTTGCCGGAGTAAGAAGCCATCTGTTACGGTAACTTGCCCCCATTCAAAGGTGGGTCAAGGTTACTTCATCCAGTTTGAGTGGCTGGCATGAGGTCAGCTGTGGTCAAATAGTTAGCTTCACCAACTGCAGCTTATTGTCCCTCACTGTCAGTTCCATAAATCAAGCAGCAAAAGTTAGTTCTACTCTGGAGCACATTAAAACCTCTCCAAATTAAGTCCCTCAAGAAGTTGAAGTATGGGATCAGCTGTTTATCACTAAGAATTGTTCTCCTCCGCAACTGAATAGCGCTTGTTATCTATGGCAGGTCTGCCTCCTTCTAGAACTTGTGTTAGTGTCCAGAATTGCTCCCTTGAGCTCTTCACCCACAAAGTCCCAGTATCTACTTGACTCCTGTTGTTTTCCACTACTGTCTGCTTCTCCATTGGCTGAAGGCCATCCCCACCAAAAATACATTATCCTTAAGCTCTACAGACATGATTTGATTAAAGTTGAATATGTCCTGGGCTGTACTAATATAGTACAACAGTATTTAAATAAAGAAATGTCAAAACATACGGTTACACTTGCATCATTTACAATAAATGACAACAGATTGTCCTTAAATATTATTTAAACAATTATTTACGTCTTTTTGACAGAATCCTCTTTCGGTTCTCTTTTCAATTGTGATGTCTGCTAAGACATGAGATTGACCACTTTTAAATTAGCCCAGTTTTCTTTCTAATTGTACTTATAATAGACATTTAAATAAACGGTTCATTAAATAAATACACAAGTATGACAAAATATGAGGTATTCATGCTGTATTCATTCGCTGTTTAATTGTGATGGATACCATGTTCAGACAAACATTTATGTAATTAAAAAGATATAAAAGACATAGTAAATCAAGAAATGAAATAGATACAGACACGTAATTTTCAGAGATGACAGCTACAGTGCAGTCATCTGAGATTTATTTGTTGCAATCCCATGAGGTGTTCAAAAGTTTTTAATTCAGAGATTCATTATGCGCCTCATTTTTCTGAGATAGCAAATGGAATCAGATTTGCATCAATAATTGATTGTAAATTATTATAGATTGTCAGAGAGCTGTAAGAATCCATCTTTGTTTCTCTCAAAGTCCGCCATAGCTGAGAGCACAGCCGGCCTCTTAAGCAATTGATGCATTTTCCAGAATCCCATACTGTGATTTTCCCTTTTCCAGTAAAGCTGCTTGGCACTGTACCTGGCTGGTTAGAAACGGTCAACTAGCCAGACTGGCTGCGGCATGCCCTATGCCCAGGGCCCCCTAGCATTCAGCCATGCAACAAATTCATCTTACCTAAATACACCAAATGTTACAAATCATTGCTCGTTGTCAATTATTAAAAAGGCTCTCCATTGGTGACTGAGCAATAGTTTGTTATTAAAGTGTGTGTGGCATTGACAATGTTTTATATGCTTGTTGCACCATGAGGAATCTTCAGCTAATGTGAAGTGAAGGCTCAGTAGCCTCATCACAAAGGTTCGGTACAGAGCTGAGTCTTAAAGACCTAGTGGCCAGCCAAATTCCTTCATGAAGCACCATGACCAACATTTTTAGATATTAGGGTCATGCAGACTCGCACACAATGCACCCATAACAAGCCAAGCTCACACGAAGGCCCTGTAAAACTGGAGCAGACAAGTTCAGTCTGTTCCCCATGTGTTGCAATTAAGACATTCGAGAATACTGAGTGCTTTTAGGGACTGGATTTTCAGATCCCTAATGTATGGCAACCATGTACTTGTAAGTTTAGAATCAAATGTGAGTCCCAAAAACCTCAGTGTCTTTAAAATTAAGAGCAGTGTCCCCCATCTGCAGCTTGGGAAAATTTAAAATGGAAGTGAATGATTAAAACTAATGCCCACCGACTTCTCAGTGGAGAAATTAAAACCCTCCAACCATCAAATATGCAGTTGCAACTGATGATGAGTCGTCATCGTCATAAGTTTGTGGAGGAATGAAAGACAGTAGTTGTCAACAAAGAACACTGGATAGGAAGTTTGACAACCAACCTGGTACTGTTAATAACTATGCTAAAGGCATTTAAAACACTACCTTGAGGTACACTGTTCTCCTGCTCAAGGTGATCGGAGAGAATGTATAAAATTGTTTGTTTGGTGGAATGGCTGTACCAAGATGGAAAGATGCCCCAGGGGCTCACCATTCTTTGGTAAGTTTGTGCTTGGCTACCAGGGACCCCTAACCGTGCTTCATGTCTATCATCCTGCTACTCTTTCTCCCCTCCTTTGGGGAACATGTCTTAGATTTTTCAGGAATGCGTGTTGCAGTTTCAATAGACCAGCATCAGAACAGTCCCTCATCTGTTTTTCTTTCTTTCTTCCTTTCTTTCTTTCTCTCTCTCTCTCTTTCTTTCTTTCTTTCTTCATCTTCTCCCCTTCCTCCAATTCTGCATTTGAGACTTCTAATTCTTTCATTTACCTCTCTGTGCAATCCTGAAGGCTGGCCCATGTGTTTGTCATGTAGCAGGTGACTGGATAATGCATAATTTCCAGCTGTGGATCCAAAGGTAGAGTTCGCACGTAACCCCCGGAAAAAGCCGGCCCATGGAGGGGTGATTGCTTGAACTGTTATCTTCCTAGTTTCTAATTGGTCCATACCTCCCAGTTGCTAATTGATCCCTCTATCAGGAGTTTGGGAGGTGTGGACAATCGCCTAAGGCAGGTGAACGCCCGCCCCCCTCTGAGGGAGGCCCCCAGTTGGAAGGAACGTGCCATCAGTCGCTGGCAATCGTGTGCGATTTTTTCCACAGTGAGCTAATCACCACCTAAGCCTACATCTACTAAACGGAGATGGAATGAGGCTAAAGATTCAAATACTTTACCAGTTGCACTTTGGTTCTTCAGGGTATCACATACCGAAGGAGGTCAGTCCTTTACTACGGTTAATTCATTTATTATTCAGAAAGGTGTTGATGCAATTGCAGGCCCTATGAAATCCTGTTCTCGCTTACACAATGGGAATTTGCTTCTGGAGACCAATTGTGATTTTCAAGCCCAACACCTGCTTTCAGCTTTGCTCCTCCATGGCTATCCTGTTTGTGTTGAGGCCCTTTGAATGCTGAATTCTTCACATAATGTTAATTACATGCAGCTGCTTGATAGTCTGACTAAGGGAGAAATATGAACTTACCTCTCTGCTCATGATGTTACTGCAGTCCATTGGGTAATGAAAAAGATTGATGCAACATTAGTGCCTACTCTTTTTCTCACATTTGATAGAGCAATGCTTCCATTGAAGATCAAAACAGGCTATGTATAAAGTCATCACGGTTCGACTGTACATTCCAAACCCGATTTATTGCTACCTGTTTCAACGTTACGACCACACTCGCATGTCCTGGCAAAACATGGCCAAATGTGTTTACTTGTGGTAGGGATGCTCATGAGGGCGATAGCCTGTCTCCTTGTCCTTGTATTAATTGCATTGATGACCATGCAGCCTCATCCCGTGACTGCCCCATGTATCTGGATGAGTGAGCTGTCTGAGATCTGGGTGAAGGAAAACGTACCGTACCCTGTTGCTGACAAGTTGTTGGCTGATTGAAAACCCTGCATTTTATCAACTGGCACTTTTATTACCGTCCGTGCTACATCTCACTCCATGAAGGACATGGCTATGCAGACTTGTGATTTCCAGTTCAGCACTGCAGTTGTAAAATCGTCTAGTGTCAGAGTAGCATCCCCATCTCGTTCTCCTACAGCTGCACAACAATCAACCAAATCTTCATCCCTGGTGGCGAAATCACCTGCTACACAACTGACAAGCCAGAAAAGACAAACAGGAATAATCCTGTGTAGACTTCCTATGTCCCTCTAGGCAACAACTCTCTAAGACTTTGCCTTTATTCGATTTCTTGGAGCGTTTACAGTTGGCAGACAAACGGTCTTCTCGTTTCCTGACTTGGAAATCTTCTTCAAAGGACCCTCACCCAATCGATCTCCATTTCGCCGGTGCACACCGCCTACCATTTTCCTGCCCTGGAATCTGCAAGCTGACCCATGGAGAATGCCGATGCCTCTAGATTTCGTGGAACAGGATTCTCCAGCCTCTGTACGCTGTAGCAGTGAGTCTTTGAAGGCTGGCACTCAGCATCTGCTGAGGTGACTACCTTTCATTTGTTCCCTCCTCCTCATTCCCCATTATGACTCTTCTCCAATGGAACGTTCGAGGCATTGGATCCAACAATGAGGATTCTCAATCAACTCAACATCTATCTGAACACTGGAACACCCACGTTCCTTTCAGACTCCACAAATGCCTATTCCTGGGACCTCTCGTTCTGCACCGGCCAACTTGCCTTCGTCTTGAGTGGTCTCTGACATATACTTGAGCGACCATCTCCTGTGCGCTGTTCCATTTCCTGACTCTTACACCACCTGTATGTAAACCTAATTAGCAGCTTCTAAGGCCAGCTGGAGGTTTTACTCCTCCCTGGCTACCTTCAAGAACAACATTTACCCAGTTGTGGTGACCAGGTAGAATATCTTACAAATGTTATCCTTACTGTTGCAGAATGTTCCATTCCTTGCACTTCCTCTTTACCATGCCATGTCCTGGCCCCTTGAAGGAATGAGGCTTTCTGCGACGCAATTTGTGTGCCGAGACGTGTTCTCCACATTTTTAACTGTCCTCCTACGATAGCAAACTGTATTCCTCATGAACAGCTGCATGCGCAATATCATTGCATTCTTTAAGGTAGCAAAGAAAGCTAGCTGGATTTAATTTCCTTGTTCTTTTAACAGTTTCACTCATCCTTCCATCATATGGGGGCATCCTCCATCGGCTCTCTGAGACCTAGGTCCATTCACTGGTTTCTGGTTTGAACATAGCAGATGATTTCATAGTGGACCCTATTGCTATCTCAAACACCTTCGGCTGCTATTTTGAAGAGATTTCAAGCTCCATCTACTATCACCCTGCTGTCCTTCCCTGGAAATGAGTGGAGGAGGCTCGAGCAATACCTTTCTCTTATTGGAATCATGAATGTGACAACGCTGCATTTACTATGAGGGAGCTAGATCATGGTCTCGCTTCATCCCGATCTTCTACCCCAGGGCTGGATGATGTTTACATTCAGATGTTGCAGCACCTTTCTCTTGCAGCAAGCAATTTCTACTTCATACATACAACTGCATTTGGGCAGATAGCACATTTCCCAGACACTAGTGTGAAGCCACTGTCATGCCTATACTTGAGCCTGGTAAGGACAAACACCTTCCTTCTAGCTACCACCCCATTTCTCTCATCAGCTGTGTTCACAAGTTATGGAACATACGCGACGTAACCAGTTGGTATGGTGACTCGAATCTTACAATCTATTAACCATTGCACAATGTGGATTTCGAATGTGCTGTTCTCCAATTGACAATCTCATCATTTTGTCAACGCATGTCGTGAATGGTATTTTCTGCAGAAATACCAGCTTGTGGCAATGTTTTTTGATGTGGAAAGTGACTGTGACACCTGCTGGAGGACTGGTATCCTCTGTAATCTATACACATGGAGCTTGTGACGTTCACCTGCTTTGTTTCTTCGTTGATAGTCTTCGGTGTCTATGTACTGCATTTTTATACTGGCTGAAAAATAGGGGGCGGAAGTTAAACACTGACTACTATAAATGCTGTAGTCGACAGTTGCAAAGTTACATTTCACAGGTCTTTACTTTCACTGGTCACAATCCCCCAATATTGTACCGATATATGGCCAGTTCACTATTAGTTAACTTTTGATAAGCCTCATTAATAGTTTGCAGGCAAGCATCAGCATACTGCTACAATAATTTGCTGTTGAACATCTACGAGCAGTAATTACCTAACCACACAGTTCGCTATTTCTCAAATAAATTGAATAGACACTGTCATTTTTTTTTAACACACGGCCTATTTATGTTACACTAATTACAATGTTCAGTTGACGCATTACTCTGATTGATACAGACTTCCTGTCTGAAAATCGGCTGTGGACTGACTATCTTGTGACCCAAAAAATGGGCCTTTATATGTCCTCACAATAATGGGAACTGAAACCATACATTGTTCGATGTTTAACTTATAGAAATTACCATTAAAATATAACTCATTCAGTTAACTGAATCTGTTGAAAAAAATGCTGCTTTTTAACAGTTCCTTCTACCACAAAGTTTAGGCCAAATTATTTGTTTAAATAATGAAATTAACAGATATAGTTATGCAAACAATACTTTTGACAAACTGGTAATTAGTTTGGAATTCAATAATGGCTGGCTTTGCTAATACGTTTCCGAATGGAGCCAAATCAATGCTTAAGGAATACTAATAGTTCTTCTTCCAAATGTTTATAATTATTACAGAATTTATATTTGTTTATAAGTCAACAACAGAATCTAAGTCGCGAAACAATTATTGATTTCACCCTATAACAAAGATATTAACTATGAATAGTCAAAATAAATTAGGAAATTAAGTACATGCGAAAAAATTAGATCTGGCGCTGTATTTCTTAAGACTGAGGGACAACCTTTCTTTTATGAAAATGTGGATTATACACATGAATGTTAACGTTAATCAGGCAAAAGTGGAAATAAAATGAATTTAAGGACGCAGATGGTAAAATAAGAGAGGAACTAAAAAGATACCAGCTTGCTTAGTCACAATCTTCAGAGGCTGCTTGCTGTGCTTCATTCAGGATTTTTGTAAAAAACAAGGCTCCATTTTGAACACTGCCCTCTTTGCTATACCTATTAACCTTATTATGGCCTCTCTCCCACTGTGCATCTCCGGCTCCCTTTCCATAAACGACTTTGCGGTCTGTTGCAGTTCTCCATGGACTTTTCTCCTTGAACAGTATCTTCTGCAATGTATCGATCATCTTTACTAGTGGAGCATTAACAGTGGCTTTCACTTTTCCACTGACTAAACTGTTTGTACCAATTTCTGGAAGTGCAATGGGTTTCTTACACCACCTTTACATCTTGGGCTTGTTGCTCTTCCGTATGCTGAAACTATGAAATGCCTGGTGCTCATGCTTGATTGAAACCTTTTATGGTCCTCCCACGTGTCCATGGCTACATGCTGTACCCAGTCCAAGAATGTCCAATGCGTTCTTGGCAATACTTCCTGCGGAGTGGATCGGACCACCCTCCTCCATTTATACCCATTCCATGTCCATTCGAAACCAGACAATGTGTGTTTCGTTTATTCATCTACATGTCAATCCACCTTATGACGTCATAATTCCATCCACTATAGTGGAATACATTTGGCCACTGGTGCCTTTTACACTAGCCTGGTTGAGTCTTTGTGCAGAAGCTACCGAACTACCACTGTCATACCGGCATTGTATTCTCCTTGGTGGATATGCATGCAGTTTGTGTACCATTCTCGGCCACCAACCCTATGCCCTCTTTTTCGATGACTGCCTTCGCTTCCATTATGGTGTGTGCCCTTCTCTGTTGCCTGTCGGACTTCACTTTCGGCTACTGCTCTGACAGCTTAACTTCATGCTACCTGCCACATTCCCAGTGGGTGTGAACCTTACACCACTTTAGCTTCATGCGGCGGCCTGTGTTAATATTAGACTTCATTTGCTTCCAAAGGTAACTACTACAAATCTGATCTATTGCTGTTAGTTTCTCGACCTTTGCATGCAGTGTAGCAATAGCACCTTTATGTGCACTGATGGCTCTAAGACCGACTGTGGTGTTGGGTGTACCTTTGTCATTAGCACTGACAATTTTCAGTATCGGTTTCCAGAACACTGCTTAATATTTACAGCAGAACTCTTCGCCCTCTATCAGGCCACCCAGTACATCCAGTGACACAGGCTTTTTAATTGTATCATATGCTCAGATACTCTTGGTGCCCTTCAGAACCTCTGTGTGCTGTACACAGTCCATCTGTTAGTACAAAGAGTCCAAGGAAGCTCACAGTTGCTTGCTGTTGAGAGAGCCATTCTGATGTTTGTGTGGGTTCCTGGTCTGATGGGAAATGAGGTGACTGATGCTGCTACCAAGGCTGCAGTCCTCCTCCTATGGCCTGCTAGCTCTTTCATTCCTTTGGATGATCTCACAAGGGAACCTCCCCATCGCACCCCTCTCAGATTTAGTTATAATTTGGCACAGTGGATAGGCCTTGAAAAACTGAACACAGATCAATCGAGAAAACAGGAAGAAGTTGTGTGGAACTATGAAAAAATAAGCAAAATATACAAACTGAGTAGTCCATGGGCAACATAGGCAACATCAAGGAGGAAGTGAGCATAGGCTCGCCGTGGTCTTGTGGTTAGTGTGAGCAGCTGCGGAGCGAGAAGTCCTTCGTTCAAGTCTTCCCTCGAGCGAAACATTTACGTACTTTATTTTAGCAAAGTTATGATCTGTCCGTTCGTTCATTGACGTCTCTGTTCACTGTAATAAGTTTAGTGTCTGTGTGTTGCGACCGCACCGCAAAACCGTGCGATTAGTAGACGAAAGAACGTGCCTCTCCAATGGGAACCGAAAACATTTGATTGCAAGGTCATAGGTCAACCGATTCCTCCACAGGAAAACACGTCTGATATATTCTATACGACACTGGTGATGGCATGTGCGTCACATGACAGGAATATGTTGTCGACCCACCTAACTTGCACACTTGGCGAATGGGTAAAAAGATTCTTCTACCTTGCCTGATTTAGGTTTTCTTGTGGCTGTGATAATCACTTCCAAAATAGTGATGAAAACATAAGAGTGTGTCACATAAACTGCAACAAATGAATGCAACAATTTCACAGTCGCACAGGTTTCTCTGTGCTCTGTCAAAACATATGTTTTTAACATTTTCAAATTTTTCCATGTGTAGACCGTCAAATCCTGCAAATGTCCAAGGAAATCTGAACATGTCCTGGAATTTTGGAGAGCGAAGTTGATTATGTGTGAGTGCCTGAACTCTGATAATTGTCTGAAAATAAAAAATTAAAGTTTTCACTTGAGGGAAGACTTGAACAAGGACCTCTCGTTCCGCAGCTGCTCACGCTAACCACGGGACCACGGCACTCCTGTGCTTACATCATCCTTGATGTTGCATATGTTGCCCATGGACTACTGAGTTTGTATATTTTGCTTATTTTTTCATAATTCCACACAACTTCTTCCTGTTTTCTCGATTGATCTGTGTTCAGTTTTTCAAGGCCTATCCACTGTGCCAACTTATAACTAAATCTGAGGGCGGTGCGATGGGGAGGTTTCCTTGTCAGTGTTGCTGTCTGTTGGCAGGTGGTGTCACTTTGGCATTACCACTGGTCTTTTCTTCTCATGAACAAACTCCATGGAATTAAACCTCTCTCAGCGGCTTAGCTGACCTCCTCTCAGTCCTTCTGCTGCAAGGAGACTTTCTAGCCATCCCCTATTGCTACGTGCTCATTGTCAACTTTTTATGGTTTGCCATTTCCTGACTAAACACCTCTTTTTTTTAACCACTTACATTCTAGTGTATGTTTGCCAGCTAAGTTATTGGTCGTTTTAGCTAACACCACCTCGCCTATTGAGCGCGTTTTACTTTTCATCTGTCATAGCAATATGGCAAAGGACATTTAATCTTTGATTCGGGATCTTTGCTCTGTCTATGGCTTATTTTATGGACTTTTTTCCAAAGGAAGTTCTTGTTTTTAGTTCTTTCCTTCTCTTGGTTGACCTTCAGGTGTAGTTGCTTTTAACTCCTTTTCCTCATTGGCAGTCTAAGGTTATGATGTGGGCACCTATAACCCCAGTTGTCTTTATGCCCTAAAAAGGAAAGAAAGAAAGAAAGAAAGAAAGAAAAAGCAAAACAACCTCAAAAAATACATTCATGGAGCTGCCTGAGATAATGTCTTAAAGTAGTATCGTAGACCTTCCTGATGTCAAAAAACATACCTACTAAGTGATACCTGTGCAGGAAAGCCTGTTGTATAGTTGCTTTCAGGAGGGCCAGGTTATGAATGGCAGAGGGATATCTCCTGAACCCACACATGAAGCAGCCAGAGAGCTGCCTGGATTCTAAGAAAAGGCATTGACTGACCATCTGCTCAAAGGTCTTTCCCTAACAGCTAGAGAGGGCACCACTATGATAGCTACTTGGGTATGTGCAGTTTGTCCCACATTTTAAAAGAGGAGTTAAAACTGCCTCTTGCTACAGGTTAAAAAGAGTGAGGAGATGCTGTAACGTACTATAATATACCCTATCATAACCAGTTGATATGTCACAATCTTCAAATATTCCAGAATGTGGTTCCCACGTGGTGAAGGGCAGTTGTATTCACCACTGGTGGAACTGATGTCCCAACTGTCCCTCTCAGCAGTCACTCTGTAGCGTTGAAAGGCTGAATCCTGACTGGTAGTGGCAGTAACTGGGGCAAAATAGGTTTCCATAGTCTGGGCAATGTCCTACGGCTTGGTCTCGAGACTTCAGTTCCCCATTACAGCAGCCACTGGGCACTACCCTCCCAGAAATCCTTCTGATGGTCTTCCATATTACTGTAATTTTAGTGGAACAGTATAAGGTGGTAATGAACTGTTACCACTACCTCTTTCCAGTGTGTGTAATAATTCAGTGACATTTTGCCCTCACTAT
Organism: Schistocerca serialis cubense; assembly: GCF_023864345.2. NCBI lineage: Eukaryota > Metazoa > Arthropoda > Insecta > Orthoptera > Acrididae > Schistocerca > Schistocerca serialis. The sequence continues at coordinate 161,199,054 of NC_064640.1, forward strand.
CCAAAAGTCTGTGAGGTTCTCTGCAGTTGGCTGGCACTTGAAACCTTACCCAGAGCTGCTCACCTGGTCCTGATTGCAGAGTGGCATTTGTCAATGGTGTGGTGGAGCAGTTTTGTAATATGATCCACCCATTCCGTATGCTGTTACAGTGTTCAAACACAACAAATTGGCTGTAAAGTGTTGAGTCTGCCTTATTGAGCACCCATTGTGGTGGCTTCTCTTTTTTTTCCCACCATTTTGTCAGGCAGATGAATCTAGATTGGGAAGTGATCACTTGGATGCAATTTATCAACCACTTTCCATTGAGTACTGTGTGCGAGAGCCAGAGAGCATATCAAAAGATGGATAAGATAGACAGCTGTGAATGGCCCTGTTGCAGTGGTGAACCCCCATGTTAAACAAATATGCAATGAGGACATGGGAAGACTCTCATTTGCTCTAGTCCTGGGACAGGTGTGTGTTGAAATCACATCGGAGGAGGAAAGTGTTGGTGGAGCTGAATAGGAAGTTAATGGAGAGCTGCTTTATCTTAGCACTTCAAGTGGGGGCAGGTAGAGTGGAACAGCAACTGCTTGTAAGGTGATTGTGAGGGAGAAAAGTGAGGAGTGGTAGCCTTTTTTACGAGCATAGCAACTCCTCCTTAAGTGCTCTCTCCACTAACACCATCCTTTTTGTGGAGAATGTAGCCACATTGCTCTGGGGTGTCAGAATTTAAAATGTCTTGAAGGGTGATACGCATAAAGCTATCCTGAGCTAATATGTGTTGTTCCTTCATGTGTCCTGAACTCATTAAAGTTCCTCTGAAGTATTGAAGCCAACTAAATGGTGAGGTTTTCCTGTATCATTTCCTTCTGTGGTTGAAAGATTGCAGTGAAAGGGTATTGGTGTATGAGGGGGGTGGGAGGGGGGGGGGGTGGTATACTTCAGACTTGCTGGTTCCCTCTGGCAGACATTGGCATCTAGACAGTTGATAGTATTGTCATTGTCTGATCCATCACAGGACTGTGGTTGCATGGTCTGGTGGCTTTAGACCTGATTGTTTTGGCCTGTTGCTCTTTGTCCTCGGCTTGGATTTTGGAAGTGGAGGTTAGCCCATTTTAATAGAAATGTTTTTGGTTCTCTTCTTCCATCTGTTGTAAGGATCTGTTATTCTTTTGAGCAATAGCCTGTGCTGCGACCTTTATTTCGGGTGTAGGAATGATTGGTTGTTAGACTTGATGTGCAGATGTGCTCCGCTGTCATCATACGGGTGCCAACACTAGTTTCCATAAAGGTTGTTTCAACACTTACGCAGATGACTGCATGAAAGTGGTTGGCTGCAAGGCCTTAAACATCATCTTCATATCACTTATCTCTTGTATTTTCTTCTCTTCCACAGAGACAAGACATTCTTTCCTCCAAATTGAATGGGCTTAGGAGAAATTTCCACACGTGGGTGGAACAATGCGACGAATACCGGGTTTGTGGTCAGCGGAGCTACATTGTCCTCACACAGTCAGACCATTGCAACCCATGATGGAATGACAAAAGCATTGAAACACAAAGTTGTGAATTGGATTTGGTACATAGGGTCTAAATTCAAGATGGAGAAAGTGTATCGTATTGTACTCGGGCCACTTCGGTGGACTGAATGTCAGTATAAAAGACGCTGTTTGTGGAATTCACCATCATCCTTTTCATGAAATTCTGAACTTCAGTGTCCCATTTGTTTTCATTTCCTGTTAGTTATTTGGTATCTGTATCCATAATGCCCTGGCATGTTATAACCCATTTAAACAATTTAGCACATTGTGCAGCTCACTTATGACAATATTTCCCAACTTGTTTACTTGGATAACTCTGTGTCTCATTCAGGAATGTACCATTGTGCAGCCTTTTGATTGATTTAAGTTGCCCTGCAAGTCCCTCTGGAAATTTATGGATGCAGAAAGATGGCAGTTTTTCAGATGAACCTTAAGCATTTCTAACAACACACATTATATACTGGGGATGTAGTCTGTACAAGTACTGCTTACACTGATATTTGGATGCCTCAGGTGGACTATTCACATGAGATCTCTGTGGGGTCTGGATGGTAATGCTGTCCAATAGACCACCCAAACTATTAGGAGCAGAGAAAATGATTTAAGATTTGTGAAAGTCACATGAGCATTTAGAGTAGTAAGCGTCCAGATAGACAGGGCCCCACATGAATGGGTAAGGCTTATGCAATTGAGGTGCAGCAGAGGTTCGCCAGATATTCTGCCTCAACAGCTGTTCATCTAATCAGTCTGCAGCACACTTTGAGATTGAAGTTTTTACCATCCTCTTGATCCAGTTGGTTAAGCCAAGATTCCCATTCCCTGTGACAGTGTTCCAATCGCATGGTGGTCACTAAAGCACACTCTGAGCTTACAGCTATAGGACTCGTGGAGCTCACCTGTCACCAGCTAATATTCAGCAAACGAACGCTGAGCTCCCATAGGTGAGTGTCACTTAGGAAGACCCAGGGTTTCATCAAAAATACCATGGATGCAGTGACCTCTTTGGCTTCATGTGCCAGCCCGTGTTCACCTTGGACTTCATTCGCTTCCTAAGGACTCTACTCCAGACTCACTCTGTCGCTGTAAGTTTCTTGACCTTTGCACGGAACTTTGCAAGTGTACCTTTGTGTGAACTGATGGTGCTTGGACTGACCACAGTGTCTGGTGTGCTTTCATCATTGGCAAAAATGATTTTCGGTATCTGCTTCTGGAACACTGCTCAGTATTTGTTGTAGAACTCTTCACCCTGTATCAGGCCAAGCAGTACATATGGTGACACAGGCTTTTCAATTGTGTAATCTGCTCAGACACTCTGTGCCCTTCAGAACCTCTGTATGCTCTACACCATCCATCCCTTAGTGCAATGAGTCCAGGGAAACTTTCACTTGCTCACTCTCGATGCAGCCACTGTTATGTTTATGCGGGTCCCTGTCACATCAGTCTGATGGGAAACGAGGCTGCTGATGCTGCTGCCCAGGTTGCAGTCCTCATACCTTGGCCCACTAGTTCTTCCATTCACTCTAGTGATATCTGTGTTGCTGTCTGTCAGCATAGGGTGTCACTTTGGTATCACCACTGGCCCTCCCTTCGTGGGAACAAGCTCAGGACAATTAAACTTCTCCCAGAGGATTGGTTGACCTCCCAGCCCTCTCGCTGCAAGATAATTATTTTAGCTAGGTTGCATATTGGGCACTGTATTCTTAGCCATCACCATTTAAGTGGTAATCCCCCACCACTTTGTGCTCATTGTGGTCAGTCTTTGATGGTTCACCATTTCCTAACAGAATGTCCTTTGTTTTAACTACTTATGTTCTCATTTACGTTTGCCGTCTGAGGTATCGGCAGTTTTAGTGAACGATGCGAGGGCTGTTGACCGCGTTTTACTTTTTATCCATCGTTCCAATATGGCGAAGGACATTTAATCTTTGGTTCAGGACTTCTGTTGTCTCTGTGGTGTATTTTATGGACCTTTCTTGAAGTCCCTGTTTTTAGTTGTCATTCCTTCCATTGATTACGCTTAACATGTTGTTGCTTTTAACTCATTTTTCATCTTCATGTTCTATGGTTCTGACATAGGTGCGTTTGACTCTAGTTGTTTTTGCACCCTAAAACAAAACATCTACATCTACATGGTTACTCTGCAATTCACACTTAAGTGCCTGGCAGAGGGTTCATCGAACCATTTTCATACTACTTCTCTACCATGCCTCTCTCGAATGGTGCGTGGGGGGAAAAGGAATACCTAAACCTTTCCGTTTGAGCTCTGATTTCTCTTATTTTATTATGATGATCATTTCTCCCTACATAGGTGGGTGTCAACAAAATATTTACGCATTTAGAAGAGAAAGTTGGTGATTGAAATTTCGTAAATAGATCTCGCCGCAAAGAAAACCGCCTTTGTTTCAGTGACTGCCACTCCAACTCGCATGTCATTTCAGTGACACTCTCACCCCTATTGCACAATAACACAAAACGAGCTGCCCTTCTTTGCACTTTTTCGATGTCCGTCAATCCTACCTGGTAAGGATCCCATACCACGCAGCAATATTCCAGCAGAGGACGGACAGGTGTAATTTAGGCTCTATCTTTAGTGGGTTTGTCGCATCTTCTAAGTGTTCTGCCAACAAAGCGCAGTCTTTGTTTCACCTTCCCCACAATATTATCTATGTGGTCTTTCCAATTTAAGTTGCTCGTAATTGTAATTCCTAGGTATTTAGTCGAATTGACAGCCCTTAGATTTGTGCGATTTATCGTATACCCAAAATTTATCGGATTTTTTAGTACCCATGTGGATGACATTGCACTTTCCTTTGTTTAATGCTAATTGCCACTTTTCGCACCATACAGAAATTCTCTCTAGATAATGTTGTAATTGGAATTGATCGTCTGATGATTTTACTAGATGGTAAATTACAGCGTCATTTGCAAACAGTCTAAGGGGGCTGCTCGGATTACCACCTAGATCATTTATATAAATCAGGAACAGCAGAGGGCCTATGACACTACCTTGCGGAACGCCAGATATCACTTCTGTTCTACTCGATGATTTACTGTCTTATCACTATGAACTATGACCTCTTTGAGAGGAAATTACGAATCCAGTCGCACAACTGAGACGATACTCCATATGCACGCAATTTGATTAATAGTCGTTGGTGAGGAATGGTATCACAAGCCTTCTGGAAATCTAGGAATATGGAACTGATCTGAGATCCCTTGTCGACACCACTCATTACTTCATGGGAATAAAGAGCTAGCTGTGTTGCACAAGAATGATATTTTCTGAATCCATGTTGGTTATGTATCAAGGTGATGCATGATGTTTGAACACAGTATAAGCTCCAAAATCCTACTGCAAATTCAGGTCAGTGATATGGATCTGTAATTCAATGGGTTACTCCTATTTCCTTTCTTGAATATTGGTGTGACCTTGTTACTTTCCAGTCTTCAGGAACAGACCTTTTGTCAAGTGAGTGGTTGTATATGATGGCTAAGAAAGGCGCTATTGTGTCTGCATACTCTGAAAGGAACCTGATTGGTATACCATCTGGACCAGAAGACTTACCTTTCTTAAGTGATTTGAGTTGTTTCTCAACACGTAAGATACCTACTTTTATGTCACTCATGCTAACAGCTGTTTTGGTTCCGAATTCTGGAATATTTACTTCGTGAAGGTGTTATGGAAAACTGTATTTAGTAACTCCGCTTTAGTGGCACCATCATCGGTAACATTTCCATTGCTATCATGCAATGATAGTATTGACTGTTTTTTGCCACTGGTGTACTTCACATACAACCAGAATCTCTTTGGGTTTTCTACCATATTTTGAGACAATATTTCATTGTGGAAACTATTAAAAGCATCTCGCATTGACGTCCGCACTAAATTTTGAGCTTCCGTGAAACTTAGCCAGTCTTGGGGATTTTGTGTTCTTCTGAATTTGGCATGTTTTTTTCGTTGCTTCTGCAACAGTGTTCCGATGTGTTTCGCATACCATGGTGGATCAGTCCCCTCTCTTATTAACTTGTGCAGTATGAATCTATCTATTGCTGTTGATACTATATCTTTGAATTTGAGTCATATCTGGTCTACACTTACATAATTAGCTTGGAAGGAATGGAGACTCTCTCTTAGGAAGGCATCAAGCAGAATTTTTATCTGCGGTTTTAAATAGATATATTTTGTGTTTATTTTCAGTGGTTTTGGTTGATATGGTTTTGAGCCTTGCTACAATGACCTTGTGTTTGCTAATCCCAGTATCTGTCATGACGCCCTCTATTAGATCAGGATTATTTGTGGCTAAGAGGTCAAGTGTGTTTTCGCAACCATTTACAATTTGTGTGGGCTCATGAACTAATTGTTCAAAGTAATACACAGACAAAGCATTTTTTATAATTTCGGAAGATGTTTTTTGTCTACCACCAGCTTTGATCATGTATTTTTGCCAACAAATCGAGCGTAAATTGAAGTCTCCACCAATTATAGCTGTATTAGTGGGGTACTCATTTGTAATGAGATTAAAGTTTCCTTTGAACCGTTCAGCTATTATATCGTCTGAGTCAGGGGTGTCAGTAGAAGGAGCCAATTATTATTTTGATACAGCTGTTGAGTATAACCTCTACCCATAGTAATTTGCAGGAACTATCTATTTCAACTTCACTACAAGATAAACTACTACCAACAGACACAAACACACCACCACCTACTTTATTTAATCTATTCTTTCCGAACATGGTTTGTGCCTCTGTAAAAATTTCTGCAGAATTTATCTCTGGCTTTAGCCAGCTTTCTGTTCTTATAATGATTTCAGCTTAAGTGCTTGAAGCTCTGGTACTTTTCCAACAGAGCTATGACAATTTACAACTACAATACCGACTGTTGCTTCGTCCATTCTCATCGTTTCTTTGCTCTGTACCCTTTGAGACTGGAGCCCTTTTTGATCTTTCCCAAGACTGTCTAACCTAAAAAGCTGCCCAGTCCATACCACACAGCCCCTGCTACCCGTTTAGCCACCTCCTGTGTGCAGTGGACAGCTGATCTATTTAGTGGAACCCGAAACCCCACCACTCTATGGCACAAGTCGAGGGATTTGCAGCCTGCACAGTCGCAGAGCCGTTTGAGCCTGTGATTCAGACCTTCGACTTGGCTCTGCACCAAAGGTCCGCAATAGGTCCTGTTGACGATGCTGCAGATGGTGAGCTTTGCTTTCATCTCACTAGCAAGACTGGCAGTCTTCACCAACTCAGATAGCCACCGGAAACCAGAGAGAATCTCTTCAGATTCACAATGGATGCAATGAGAATAACCCCCCCCCCCCCTCCTCCCAACAGAAATTGAAACCAGATTCTGCTGTTCCAGTCAATCTATCCCCCATTTCCCCTGAAGTTGAGCCTTCGAGCACAGATGCAAAACAATACATCCAGATGGAGCAATAATCAACAGCAAAGGAATTCGTAATCCTGTTTCCCCTTCACTGCTTTCAGAGATCCAAATCTGATGTTTTTGCAGTGGAGCTTCAATGCCTACAATTACCACCTGGCAGAACTCCACAAACTAAAGGATAATCATTCTGCAGTCAGTGTGGTAACTCAGGAGCCATGTTTCTCAGAAACTAAACTCCCTATTAATAAAAATTATGAATTCTACCATTAAATTCACATGAATGCCAAAAATGCATGTGGGGAAATGTGGACGCTCATACGCGCTTACACTTTCAGTGACCAGGTGCCTCTAAAGACTGCATTAGAAGCTTTGGCAATCAGTGTCCACCTGACAGTTAAGATAACAGTATTTAATATATATCTACTGACGAACAGATAATGTATCACAAACTGTTGTAGCTAGTGGACCATCTGCCTCCATGCTTCTTCAGAGAGATTTGAACACTGACAGTCCTCTGTGGGGGCAGCATAAACACGTCTAGCAGGGGTAAAGTAATAAGGAAATTAATTTCGGGACTGGAAGTAGGCCTACTTACCACTGGAGCTGCAGCACATTTCAGTATGGCTTATGTGACATAGTGTGCCATAGATATTAAAATTAGCAGCCCCATTGAAGAAAAGGTACAAGATACTTTTGACATGATTATCCACACTGTGGAAGCAATCTCCCCACCGGAAATTTGTACCGCTGTGGTCAGAAGAAATGGCTGCAGCTAAGACAGTGTAGAGTGGCACTTCAACACACTTGGGATTCTTCCAGGGAAGATTTAAAGCATACAAGAGAGACTTAGAGTGGATGTAAACCTTTTTATTAAAAAAGAGGAAGCAGGAGCATTGCAAATAGTGTGTGTAATCTGTGGGAGCCCATAAAACTCTACTGTCTCTGTAGCCACCAACCGTCCCCAGAAGTCCTGGTATATCCTTCAAATGGCAACATCTGTACAGGTCTCTCAGGCATTGTTGAATGTTTTGCAGCTCACTTTGCCAACGTGTCTGCATTCAGTAACTACAACCATTATTTCTTGACTCATAAATACCTGGCAGAGCAAAACTACTTGTCCTCCTCTGTGCTTAGCCTCGAATTGTGCAGTGTTCCATTTAGGGAATGGGAGTGCCACAGTGCTTTAGCAGTGTGTTGAGGCACAGCCCCTAGACATGATAAAATTCACAATCAGATGCTTAAATACCTTAACTATGCCAGCATAAAACATATCCATGTGTTTTTAATCGTATTTGATGGGCAAGGGAATTTCCCTCCAAATAGTGGGAGAGTATTGTTGTTCCTGTCCTGAAATTGGGGAAACATCCTCCAATTTTGACTAATTATTAATCAGACTCTTTAATGAATGAGCTGTGTAAATTATTTGAAAGAATGACCAACCAAAAACTGTGGATGTGCATGGAAGCCAGAAGCCGCTTATCGCAATTTCAGAGTGGCTTTCAGGCATTCTGGTCCTCCACAAACCAATTGATACATCTGGAATTTGCAGTCTTCCATGCTTTCACACATTGTCAACACTTGATCTCTGTGTTCTTTGACCTGCAGAAGGCAGGATGCTATCACATCCTGCTTATACTGCACAGGTGGAGGTTTCCAGAGTTACTTACCCATTTTTATACAGAATCTTGTATCCCTCAGACTGTTCCAGGTCCAGATAGGTTTGACCCATAGAAGCCAAAATTTATAGTAAAATAGGCTCTCAGAAATTGGCTTAGAGCATAATCCTTTTTGCCATTGCAATTGATCGTATAGTCACTGCCATTGGACCCCTAAATCTCACTATATATGATCAACCTTTGTCTGTATTATAGTTCTAAATCATTGTGCAGTGCAGAGAGCCGTCTTTGGGAAGACACATAGCAAGCAGAAAAACTTGAGCCCTGAGTCATGGATATAGATTTTCTCTAGAGAAAACTTCTGTCGTGCACTTTTGTCAACTCAGAACTGTGTGTCCTTACCTAGAACTTGACCAAAATAACCAGTTACTTGATGGGGTTGAAAATTCCAAATTTTTAGGCCTTTTACATGACAATAAGTTAACCTTATTACCACATGTATGCCAGCCAAAAGCAAATTGCATTAGGAAACTTAATACCCTCTGATTTCTCAGTAACGCCACCTGGAGAGCTAATCACACAGTTTTTCTAAGATTCTACAAAGCTTTGATATTATTGTACTTGGACTATTGACATGTTGCAGATCAGCAACACCATCAGTACTGAGCTTGTTAGTCTGTCCTCTACAGTGGTGTGAGATTAGCAACTGGAGACTTCCATACAAGCCCCAGGGACAGCCTCCTGGTGGAAGCTCGTATCCCACCTCTGGCAGTTGGACACTAGCAACTTCTGGCAAACTGTGCAGTCCTAATGTGTCAGATGCATACCCATCTATGTTACTCGACTCTGCTTCAGCCAACTGTTCAGCCTGTTCAAGAAACATCCAAGAATGGGTAGACCAGGTGGGGCATGATTATATAATCTGTGTAAGAATCTCAAACTTCTCTTTTGTCTGTATGCATAGTTCCCTCTCAGCACTTCCAGTGATGTGTACCCAGTCCTGTGATTCAGGTGGATAACTTCCATGATCCTAAGAAAAATACAGGCCCCACAATTCTCAGCTACCTGTTCCATTCAGTACTCCATGGCTACCCCAATTTCAAGTGCATCTACACAGATGGACAGCGACATTTGGTTGTGCTTTCATATATACAAAGGGACACTAAAGTCTTCTCTGGTGAGTGCATGTAGTGTATGCACTGTAGAGTTGGTAACCATATATCAGGCTTTGCAACACATCAAAATTACCACAACAAAAGAACTTTTTGATTTGTAGCTACTCTGTGAGTCTAATCTGAGATGAGCCATGAGCCTGCTTGTGACATTACAAGAGTGTGGCTCACTAGGCAAGAGGTGGTGGTAAGTATTTGTTGGCATGACAAGTTGAGTGGCAGGACAGTTTAGGCAGCCTCAGATGTGGCCAAGGTAGCCGAGACAGTGTGGTGGTGGTGGTGGTGGTGGTGGTGGTGGTGGAGGAGGCATGCAGGATGTGGCTGACCAGTGTGGATTTTATTTTAGATGAAAACCTCAGGCTGGTGGAGCAAGGGCTGCTCTGTGGCCAGACCTGTGGCAATATCCAGAGTCCAGATGGCTGAAAAGAGAAGGTGAATAATAATATTTCTCTGAAAAATACAGAACATATGTTATGGACATGCTATGCAGAAACTAGATAAAACAGAGAAATTGTGGCGATGAGATAAGCTCATTATAGTTTCAACCTTACTTCTTGTTTTGATGAGAATAGCTTATAAAATTATCAACAAATGGATCAGTGAATCAATTTGTACAAATGATGTGTTGTACGAAAACTGCCAGTAATCACTTCACTGAGTTTATATACAATTGGGTATGGATATAAACAAATAACTGAATTTATGTGCAAATTTTGCTTACTATGAATTCTCTACACATTAACATATCAGCTTGAGTACTCCACACTGTTACCCAACATTCCCAATGTAGAAGTGACCAAAATTTGATGATTTGAAAAGTATTTGTCATTTTGAGTTCAATTTTAATATTTTACAATGCTGGATGTGGCAAGGCCAAATGCCTCCTCCTCCTCCTCCTCCTCCTCCTCCTCCTCCTCCGCCGCCACCACACTGTCTCAGCTACCTTGGCCACATCTCAGGCTGCCTAAACTGTAGTTCATTCATATCTTTCAAAATAATTGGTAGCTATTTCATAACAATATTGGAAATTCCCGTATGGAGCAGTACGTAAAATAAGGGAAAAGCAACCACTCATATATAGCGGATCGATGTGCGGAACACAGAAACACGTAACAGAAAACAGCATTGACACTAGCTTTTGTTTGCTGTAGCCCAATTAAAATTACTCGACAGTTGACACTTAACATGTTGTAGCTGGTTTCTCCAGTCAGTGCGTGCACTCAGTGTCGCACCCAAACCATTATCCTTTGCCAGACTACTAGATCCTTTCCAAATATAACAACTTTTTGCAGTATAATGACTTGGCAAAACAGTTAGCATATGGGGGTTCACATGTGGAGCGTCGTGGGTTCAAAACTCGTCAAATGCAATGAAATTTTTTTACATTTCTCAATTTAACCAAAAGACTGCAATTGTTACATTTATCAGTTAATTGGTTTAAATGTAGTTTTCTTATTTCTAATACTTTCATATTGACTTTATTTGCTGTTATTTTCTTCCTACCATTCTGTTTTTGTTTGGAATCTGCTTGTCACCTATAATTGCAAACCAACTGCCAAACAGGATTGCTCATTGGTTGGTAATGCAACAGTCTGTGTAGCCAGTATGATGATAGTTTCAAGTAACCAGTGACAGAGAAATTAGTTTGCTTTTACCCCATAATGAAATTTTTCTATTATGTGTTTACTACTAGAGGTTAGCAAACAAAGCACTTGTGATTTTAGTTCTGCCGCAGATTGTTGATCGTTGTTTTCTCCAATACATTGCACATCCTGAGATTGTGGCTATATTAGGACACTACTTGAAATTCAGGGCCACAAAACATGTCGTCTGCTGCAGTTGAGCCATTGATCACTTAAAATCAACTGTCAACAATGCATCTCCCATTTCCATAATACCTTGCGATTTCCAACATTGGTCCATATTACACATTAACAGCATTTTGAAAGTGACTGCCCTCAGAGGCTCAGCATTCGTTTGCCGAGTACAGGCTTGGTGACACTGTGGTTCCTAAGCTGTGGACTGGTAAGCGCTGCCAGTCTCCAGTTACCATAAGATCTGGGCATGCTTCAATGACCGGATTGCGAGGATAGTAAAAACCTCTATGAGAATCCCCTCAGTCTCGAGGTGGGGTGCGCGCTGATGAGATGTACGGTTGTTGAAGTGGAACAGTCATTAGTGGGCAACCTCTGGGGAACCTGCCACACCTCAGTTTTATAAGGCTTATTCAGGCATGTGGGGCTCTGTCTGAGTGGACCCTTGTTTCCCTAGCTGCTTGTGGGACTGAAATGGAACCCTCGAAATTATCATCTTTTCCTCCCGGTGGGAGGGGTGTGTGCCTGGGTGTGTTCACATCCAGTCCTCCCGGTAACCTGCATCAGTTGAATTATAGTAACATGGCTCAAGGAGTCATAAATCAAAATGTGTCCTTTTTTTCATTAACAGGAAGGAGGGTACATTTGAAAAAGTATCCCTTTTCTATATCCATAAAGCCTTGGAAGGACTTGCTGGAAGCCTGGAGTCTACTAAGTGGCTGTGGAATGGTTACCTACTGCTTGATACTAACAGGGCAAAGCAGGTGGAACTACTTATGAAGACCGAAAAATTGGGCGAGTATGTGGTATAACTGTTGAACTGCATAATTCCCTTAACTCTAGCAAGGGTGTGGCCACATGCCATGACATTAAGTTCGGCTATGTCAATATCCATAAACAAGAATGGGCATTACAGGGGATAGAGGATGTAGAGCAAAGGATGCATAGGAATAATGGAGAAATTGAGAAGATTGTCACCTTCATTGTTACCTTTAATTGTCCAATGTTGCCTGATCACATCATGGCAGGTTTCCTCCAACTTAGGGTTAGGCCTAATGTACCTAACCCTATGCGGTGCTACAAAATGCCAGCGTTTTGATCACACAACACTGAGTTGCGGGGGTAAAGTGACCTGTGGGAAGTGTGGGAAGGCAGCCCATGAAGCTGGGATTGACTGTTCATCTCCAGCAGTCAGTGTTAACTGCTCTGGGAGCCACAGAGTCTGGAGCCAAGACTGCCTTGCTCTTGCAGAGGAACAAAAAATTCAGAAACTAAGTCACCAAGCAGATCCCCTATGCTGAAGCTGAAAAGGAATATAAAGTGATGAAACTTCCCATCTTTACCACTTCCTATGCTTCCATGGTGCAGAAACCTGTTCCTAACGTCGACACCTTGATGCAGACATTGTCCAGTGTACAACCATCCACCAACACCACCACCATCACCACCACCACCACCACCTGTACTTGCATAAGTACATGTCAAGGCACCCCAAGGGGGCTCACGGTTCTTTTGAGAGTTCGTGCATGGCGCTCACAGGGCCCCTAGCTATTGCAGCTCATTCTTCATTCCCTAGCGGAATTTCCTTCTCCCTGCCCCCTCCCTCCCCATCCCCGCTCCTTCCCCGTTGCCACCTCCTTCCCCTTTCTAGGTGTTCTGATTTAGGTCAAGCTGGCTATTCCCCGTTACCTGTCTGTTCTAGGGCGGATGAGGACACTTTCACCGCCACAAAGCCATTATTTTTCATGGAAAATATCAAGGACTAGTGTGGTGAAGTGGAGTCTATTAACAAGATGCAGTTGGGCTCCCTGTTGATCAAAGCTGCTTCTGCCACCCAATCACCTGTCTTACGCTGAGGCTCACAAAAAGTATGAGAGACTCCATCTGGTGTCACTATCTTCAACTTTTGCCCCTGTTACTTTCTTTCCTCTGCCTCTGCCTTCCACTCCCACTCACCCTAGCAGCTCTCGGACCAGAAAACTCACCACCACTCGGCCAAGAGGCACACCACCGGAGGAGGAGGAGGAGGAGGAGGAGGAGGAGGAGGAGGAGGAAGAGGAACCCCTGGTGCCCCAGAGGTGCCAACTCCTCTCTCAAAACCCGAGTCTGATATCTTATTTATCGATGTCACCCCAAACTTGTTGGTGACAACTACTGACAAAGTGACCTGACCTCCTCGGCTCCTTCATGCCTACCTTGGACTCGCGCCACACGATCATCCAGTGGAACTGCAGCGGATACTATAGTCACCTACCGGAGATGCAACATCTTGTCTCCTCTTATTCTGTGTTCTGTCTTGTTCTCCAAGAAACGCATTTCCGTCATGACCACTCTCCAACTTTCCATGGTTATCGGGCGTTCTGTCGGAACCATGCTGTCCGTTGTATAGCATCTGGTGGGGGTCTGCACTTTGGTTCTCTCCGATGTCCTTAGTGACTGGATCCCCCTATGTACCACCTTCGAAGTGATAGGGTTAGAGTGCACACGACTGGCAATCACCCACTGCAGTGTCTACTTCTGTCCAGGTCAGCAACTTGCTTATGTTGCACTGTTTATCTTAATCCAGCAACTCCTGCCCCCGTTTCTCCTCCTTGATGATTTCAGTGCCCACCATCCACTGTGGGGAAGTGCCACTTAAACAGGTCGGGGTATCCTAATCAACCAACTTATCATGGACTTCGATTTGTCTCCCCTCAACGATGGTTCCCCTACCCACTTCATTGCTGCTCACGGCACCTTCTCTGCTATCAATCTCACTATCTCCTCCCCTGCCCTCATGGCTTCCCTACATTCATCATCCCATGATGACCTTTGTGTCGGTACCCACTTTCCAGTGACACTATCATTTCCTTGCTGCCACCAGGGAGACAGGCCCCCACGCTGGGCATTCCACAGGGCCAGTTGGCCTGTATACATGTCTGCTGTCGATATTGACACCACCCTCTCGAATTCCATTGATATAGTTGCGCAAGGCATCTCTTCCACTCTTCATGATGCTGGCACTGCTCTGTCCCCCCTATCCACAGGGCTCCCTCATCATCGGCTGGTACCGTGGTGGACCGAGGATGTTGCAGTTGCTGTCCAGGACCGCTGCAGCGATTTTAGACCCCCCCCCCTCCCCCCGACCAACCTCCTCACTTTTAAGCATCTCTGAGCTAAGGCTCGTTACCTTAAGTTTCCTCTCTTGGGACATATAACTCCTTATCACAGGTTTGGTCAAAGCTCTGTAGCATTCTGGGCTGCCAGTAACAGTCCAGTGTCCAGGGTCTGAGCCTTAAAGGAGCTCTGTGCACTGATCCACTGGTCCTCGCGGAACACCTTGCGACACACTTTGTGATGGTATGTCGTCCACTTCCTACTCTCCTACCTTTCTCCATCAGAAACGCATTGTTGAACAGACCCCCCCTCCATTTCATCCCGCACCACATTGAGCCGTATAATGCACCTTTTGCTGAAGGGGCATTGGTGCAGGCTCTTAGCTCTTCACAAGATGGCAACAGGGCCAGATTCCATTCATAATCAGATGATTCAACGCTTGGACATTCCCCAGAGGCAACAGCTCCTGAGGGTCTTCAGTCACATCTGGCTCATGGGTGCTTTTCTGTCACAATGGTGATATAGTTACCACCCCATTAGCCTTACTAATGTGCTTTGTAAACTGCTCGAAAGGATGGTCAACTCCAGATTATATTCGGTACTCGAATCTCTGGGCCTTTAGTCACTGTATCAGTGTGGCTTGTGGGCAGGGCAAGCTCCAACTGACCATTTACTCCAATTGGAACCAGCCATCCGACAGGCTTTTACTCACCACTGGCACCTTGTCGCAGTTTTCTTTGACCTACATAAGGCATATGACATGGCTTGGTGCCATCACATTTTAGTTAACCTCCATGGTTGGGGCTTCTATGGTCCCCTTCTGATTTTTATTCGCGAGGTTTTATCTTGCCGGCTCTTCCGGGTTTGAGTTGGCACTTCACTCAGCACCGCTCAGATTCAGGAAAATGGTATCCTATAGGGTTCTGTGCTAAGTGTCACACTCTTCCTCATTGCCATAAATGAGCTTGTGACCTCTGTTGGGCCTCTGGTTACCTCAGCATTGTACGTTGACGATTTTTGCATCGGGTGCAGTTCCCACTCGGTGGCATCTGCTGAGTGCCAGCTCCAAGGTGCCATCCGATGGGCCTCTGTGTGGGCTGCCGCCCATGGCTTCCAGTTTTCCTCCTCCAAAACCCGGGTTATGCATTTTTGTCATCGACCCACAGTACACCCTGATCCAGAACTTTATTTAGGCAACCAGCTCCTCGATGTTGTAGCACAGCCCCGTTCCTTGGACCTTATTTTTGATTACAAGCTGACATGGATGCCACACCTCCTGGCCCACACATCTTGGGTGCAGACCATTCCACTTTTCTCCATCTTTACTGTGCTCTGGTTTTGTACAGACTCGATTATGGTAGCCAGATTTAGGGCTCAGCAGCTCCTTCCACTTTGAAACTCCTTGACGCTGTCCATCACTGTGGGGTGTGTCTGGCTACTGGTGCCTTTCGCACTAGTCCTGTTGATGGTCTCCTCCCAGAAGCAGGGATTCCACTCTACACATACAACAGAGTTAACTCCTTGTGTCTTACACAGTCTCCAATTCTCTGACCATCCTGTGTACCCTGTGCTCTTTGCCAATGAGGGATGTCTTCCTCCTAACACCCGCCCATGGGTGGGATTGCCAGTTGGCATGCGTCTCTCAACCCTCTGCCAGGCTCTCCATCTGCACTCGCTGGACTGTGCCTCGTGTCTTTCCTCCCATACCCCCCCTCTCCCCTCCCCCCTCCTGGACTGTGTGTAGACTACAGATTAGGTCCGGTCTCTTCCAGGGTCCTAAGGTCTCTGTTGCTCCTATGGTTTACTGGCATCTTGTATTTGCCGTCCTTGCAGAGTTCCTGGGTGCCACCATCTTTTACATTGATGGTTCTAAGACTACTGATAAGGTGGGGTATGCTTTCACATCTCCTACCAGCTTCGAGCACCATTTGTTGCCAGGATCATGTAGTGTATTTACAGCAGAGCTTCTAGCCATTCACAGGGCCCTCCTTTTTGTTTCTCAGGCCTCCCTCCATAGTGTTTTAATTTGTTCAGACTCCATGAGCTGCCTGCCAGCTATCGATCGATGATACTCTTGTCACCTCTTGGTTTCTGCCATCCATGACCTTCTCTCTGCCCTTGAGTTTGCCACCTGTTCAGTTGTCTTTCTCTGGATCCCGAGTCATGTGGGATTCCCAGGTAATTAATTGGCTGACCCTTTGGCTAGAGAAGCAGATACTTACCCCCCCCCCCCCCCCCCAATTTCCTTTCATGATTGCAGCTGCAGGTATGCAGATCTATGTCAAATATCTCTTTGCCCAACAGTGGAATGCCATCTGGAGGGCTACTGCTCATGCTAATAAACTCTGCACAATCAAGGAGTCTACTGCAGTTTGAGGCACTTCTTTCAGCCCCTCTTGGAAGGAGTCCACTGTTTTATGCCGTTTATGCATTGGCCATACCCTGCTCACCCGTTGTTTCCCACTACATAACAACCCACACCCACAATGTGGTTGTGGCGTCAGACTGACGATATCTCACATATTGGTGGCATGTCCCCTTCTTTCGACCCTTCGTGGTAAGTATAGTCTTCCTGCTTCCTTGAATTTAATATTAGTGGACAATCCATGGATGGTTGACCTGGTCCTCGGTTTCATCCATAAAAGTGGTTTTTATTTCCAGATATAAGGTTCTCCTTCAGTCTTGGAGCAGGTGCAGGTTGGTTGTGGTTGCGACTCCTTTTGCAGTCTTCAGGGTCTGTGACCCCATGACTACCCCCCCCCCCCCCCCCTTTTTTTTCCAGTTTTTACATTTGGTCTCACCTTTTATGCTTTTACTGTGTGTGTTTAATGTTAATTCTTCTATAATTTGACTCCTCTGACTGAATCTGTCCACTTTTAGCAGACCCTCTTTCTTATGTAAGCCACTTTGGAATCTTGGAACTGTTGACCTCCACGTTTGGTCCCACACTCTCTTAATTAATTAATTAATTAATTAATTAATTAATTAATTAATTAATTAATTAATTAATTAATTAATCCATCAATCACACCAAGGCAAAACAAGTAAGGATAAAGCAATCCAAGCAGCCATTACAGAAAGACCAGCAGTAGTTCCGTAGTGATTGTCAAGACGACACACAAGCCGCAGAGCGCCTCTCAATGGGCTCGGTCCCCCTCATCCTCGAAGGGACAGGGTTCAGGGAAAGGTTCATGACGTTCAGGTCAAAAGCTGTCCCAACCACCATCAGACATCATTCTTTCATATCTGACTAATGAGGTGGACATCATGGAATTAGATGCTTTGGATTCAGGCAGCTCCTTCACTCCCTCTCGCTCTAAAAGTGCTTCACCTCCGCAGTGCAGAGACGGGTAAATTAAAACCATGTCAATGAAATGGCTACCATCCTACAGTGGAACCTGCAGGGGTTCAGGACGCATGTGGAGGAACTCCATCTCTTATCTCAGGGTAGACCACTGTATCTGTCTCTTCAGGAGACTAATTTCCATCAATCGTACACCCCTGAGCTATGAGGCTATGTTCTCCACAAAAAGCATGACCCGAGTGAAGAGAGAGTTAGAGGTGGTGTAGGTGTTTTTGTCAGTACTAACACTCATCCCCTCTCTCACTTAAGACTTCACAAGCAGTTGCTGTATCAGTGCACATGCATCATCCATTTACAATATGTTCCCTTTACTTGCCCTTACATGGTGCGCTTGATGAAGAGGCCCTAATTGACCTTACTACACAGCTACCCTGCCCCTTCATCCTCTGTGGTGATTTTAATGCACAGAATGTGCTTTGGGGCTCTGCAACTACCTTCCCCAGGGGCAGAACAATTAAGACTTCTTGTGCCATCATGTGCATAATTACTAAATACAGGACAGAGCACTCACTTCTGCACAGCAACTGGGTCGTTCTGCCATTGATCTCTCACTTTGCTCTCCAGCTCTTGCTCACATTGCTCACTGAGAAGTGGTCGATGACTTGCACAGAAGTTATCACTGCCCATTCAGGACTCACCTGCCAGATAGGGTGGAGCCCGAAAGGAAACCGCTGCGATGGGTGCTCGGTACAGTTGACTGAACACTTTATATAGCCAGTAGGCCCAGTTCGAACATTGTGCGAATGTCAAGGCATGGGCGGATCATATTACCAAAATGATCCTCCACACTGCTGCAGCATCGATCCCACAGTCTGTGGGACAACAGAAGAGGCAACCTGTCCGTTGTTGGAGTGCCGAATGCTGCTCTGCAATCAGGGCCAGGTGTGTGGCTTTGTGTAGGTTCAAGGGTCGGCCAACTACAGAGAATATTGCAGACTTTCTGGTGGCGAGAGCAAAGTTTTGCCGAATTATGTGAGAGAGCAAGAGGAGGTCGTGGCAACAGTTCCTGAACACCATTAATCATTCTATCAAAAGTTCTGTTGTGTGGGAGATGATCAGGGGAATTTCTGGGAGAGGAGGCAGGTGCCCCATGGCTTCTTTAATGAGAAACGGCACTCTCCAAACCAATCTGTGAGACATTAGCCAGACCATGGCGGCATGATTTGCCACAGTTACAGCAACAGCCAGTCAGGATCCAGGTTTCCAACACTATAGAGTGGTTGCTGAGAGGTGTAAATTGGATTTCCGGTCCACCTGCTATGAAGGTTACAACTGGCCATTTTCCATGTTGGAGCTGGATTCTGCATTGGTGGTGGTTCGTGACACATCCCCTGGTGACTGAGGGATCCATTACAGTATGTAGTGGCACCTCACAAGCTGAAACAAAGGTATTATCCTTGCACTTTTTAATGCCATTTGGGCATCAGTTCACTTCCCCAACTCGTGGCAAGAGACAATTTTAATTCCTCTTTTAAAACCTGGGGAAGATCATACATGCCCAAGTAGTTACCATAGTGATGCCCTTATTCGTTGCATGGGGAAGACCTTGGAGCCGATGATAAACTGCCAACTTGTCTGGATCTTAGACTCCAAGCAACTCCTTAGTCACTTTCAGTGTGGGTTCAGGAGGCATCACTCCACCTTTGATAACCTTGGCCTCATGGAGGCAGCTATACAATTGGCTTTCCTCTATCGGCATCATCTTCTAGGTATATTTTTTGACATCGAGAAGGCCTATGGTATTTATTTATTTATGTTGTTGTTGTTATCTTCAGTCCTGAGACTGGTTTGATGCAGCTCTCCATGCTACTTTATCCTGTGCAAGCTTCTTCATCTCCCAGTACCTACTGCAGCCTACATCCTTCTGAATCTGCTTAGTGTATTCATCTCTTGGTCTCCCTCCATGATTTTTACCCTCCACGCTGCCCTCCACTACTAAATTGGTGGTCCCTTGATGCCTCAGAACATGTCCTACCAACTGATCCCTTCTTCTGGTCAAATTGTGCCACAAACTCCTCTTCTCCCCAATTCTATTCAGTACCTCCTCATTCTTCTGTAGCACCACATTTCAAAAGCTTCTATTCTCTTCTTGTCTAAACTATTTATCGTCCATGTTTCACTTCGATACATGGCTAAACTCCATACAAATACCTTCAGAAACGACTTCCTGACACTTAAGTCAATACTCGATGTTAACAAATTTCTCTTCTTCAGGAACGCTTTCCTTGCCATTGCCAGTCTACATTTTATATCCTCTCTACTTCCATGATCATCAGTTATTTTGCTTCCCAAATAGCAAAACTCCTTTACTGCTTTAAGTGTCTCATTTCCTAATCTAATTCCCTCAGCATCACCCAACTTAATCTGACTGCATTCCATTATCCGCGTTTTGCTTTTGTTGATGTTCATCTTATACCCTCCTTTCAAGACACTGTCCATCCTGTTCAACTGCTCTTCCAAGTCCTTTGCTGTCTCTTACTGAATTACAATGTCATCAGCGAACCTCAAAGTTTTTATTTCCTCTCCATGGATTTTAATACCTACTGCGAATTTTTCTTTTGTTTCATTTACTGTTTGCTCAGTATGCAGACTGAATAGCATCAGGAAGAGGCTACAACTCCGTCTCACTCCCTTCCGAACCACTGCTTCCCTTTCATGTCCCTTGACTCTTATAACTGCCATCTGGTTTCTGTACAAATTGTAAATAGCCTTTCGCTCGCTGTGTTTTACCCCTGCCACCTTCAGAATTTAAAAGAGAGTATTCCAATCAACATTGTCAAAAGCTTTCTCTAAGTCTACAAATGCTAGAAACGTAGGTTTGCCTTTCCTTAATCTTTCTTCTAAGATAAGTCGTAACGTCAGTATTGCCTCACATGTCCCAACATTTCTACAGAATCCAAACTGATCTTCCCCGAGGTCGGCTTCTACCAGTTTTTCCATTTGTCTGTAAAGAATTTGTGCTAGTATTTTGCAGCTGTGGCTTATTAAACTGATTGTTCGGTAATTTTCACATCTGTCAACACCTGCTTTCTTTGGGATTGGAATTATTATATTCTTCTTGAAGTCTGAGGGTATTTCGCCTGCTTCATACATCTTGCTCACCAGATGGTAGAATTTTGTCAGGACTGGCTCTCCCAAGGCTGTCAGTAGTTCTAATGGAATGTTGTCTACTCCCGGGGCCTTGTTTCGACTTGGGTCTTTCAGTGCTCTGTCAAACTCTTCACGCAGTACCATATCTCCCATTTCATCTTCATCTACCACCTCCTTCCATTTCCATAATACTGTCCCCAAGAACATCGCCCCTGTATAGACCCTCTGTATACTCCTTCCACCTTTCTGCTTTCCCTTCTTTGCTTAGAACTGGGTTTCCATCTGAGCTCTTGATATTCATGCTAGTGGTTCTCATTTCTCCAAAGGTCTCTACTTTTCCTGTAGGCAGAATCTATCTTCCCCCAAGCGATATGCGCCTCTAAATCCTTACATTTGACCTCTAGCCATCCCTGCTTAGCTATTTTGCGCTTCCTGTCGATCTCATTTTTGAGACATTCGTATTCCTTTTTGCCTGCGTCATTTACTGTATTTTATATATTTTCTCCTTTCATCAATTAAATTCAATATCTCTTCTGTTACCCAAGGATTTCTATTAGCCCTTATCTTTTTACCTACTTGATCCTCTGCTACCTTCACTATTTCATCTCTCAAAGCTACCCATTCTTCTTCTACTGTATTTCTTTCGCCCATTCCTGTCAATTGTTCCCTTATGCTCTCCCTGAAACTCTCTTCTACAACCTCTGGTTCTTTCAGTTTATCCATGTCCCATCTCCTTAAATTCCCACCTTTTTGCAATTTCTTCAGTTTTAATCTTAATTCATAACCAATAGATTGTGGTCAGAGTCCACATCTGCCCCTGGAAATCTCTTACAATTTAAAATCTGGTTCCTGAATCTCTGTCTTACCATTATATAATCTATCTGATACCTTCCAGTATCTCCAGGCCCCTTCCATGTATTCAACCTTCTTTTATGATTCTTGAACCAAGTGTTAGCCATGATTAAGTTATGTTCTGTGCAAAATTCTACCAGGCGGCTTCATCTTTCATTTCTTACCCCCATTCCATATTCACCTACTATGTTTCCTTCTCTTCCTTTTCCTGCTGTCGAATTCCAGTCACCCATGACTATTATATTTTCATCTTCCTTCACTATCTGAATAATTTCTTTTACCTCATCATACATTTCATCAAACTCTTTGTCATCTGCAGGGCCTGTTGGCATATAAACTTGTACTACTGTGGTAGGTGTGGGCTTTGTATCTATCTTGGCCACAATAATGCGTTCACTACACTGTTTGTAGTAGCTTACCTGCACTCCTATTTTTTTTTTTTTTCCCTCATTATTAAACCTACTCCTGCATTACCCCTATTTGATTTTGTATTTATAAACCTGTATTCACCTGACCAAAAGTCTTGTTCCTCATGCCACCGAACTTCACTAATTCCCGCTATATCTAACTTTAACCTATCCATTTCCCTTTTTAAATTTTCTAACCTACCTGACTGATTAAGGGATCTGACATTCCACACTCCAACCCGTGGAACGCCAGTTTTCTTTCTCCTGATAACGACGTCCTCTTGAGTAATCCCCGCCCGGAGATCCGAATGGGGGAACTATTTTACCTCCGGAATATTATACTCAAGAGGACGCCATCATTTAATCATACAGTAAAGCTGCATGCCCTCGGGAAAAATTACGGCTGTAGTTTCCCCTTGCTTTCAACCATTTTATTTATGTATGTATGTACATATTTATGTATTTATTTAACTGGGGACCTAGAAACGATGGAGAGGCTTTGTTCCTGCTGCAGCCCTGAGTGGTACACAACAGGCTACTGCAGTCCACTCAGCCTACCACTGCCTTACATCGAACCCAGGTTTATTGTGCAGTTCAGCCTCCAGTGGCCCTCCCCCTCCCCTCTGGGAACCTCTCATTCCAGATGAGTGTAACCTCAGTGTTTGCATGGTAGACTAATTATGGTGTACGCGTACATGGACAGTGTTTGCACAGCAATCGCCGACATAATGTAACTGAGGTGGAATGAGGGAACCAGCCCACATTCACTGAGGCAGATCAAAAACCACCTTAAAAACCATCCACAGGCTGGCCGGTACACCAGACCTCAACACTAATCTGCGATGCAGATTTGTGCCGGGTACCCGCACGCCTTCCAGCTTGGGAAGCAGTGCGTTAGACCGCACGGCTAGCCGGGTGGGCTAGGCCTACGGTACTATTTGGAGGCATTTGATCCTGGAGAAGCTTTACAAATGGGGTTTTCATGGTTGTCTTTCCATTTTTATTCAGTCCTTCCTCTCACCACGATATTTTATATACCATGTCAGTGAAGTCCTGTCTGATAACTCTGAGCTGGAGAATGGTGTCTCTCAAGGTAGCTTCTTAAGTATGACTGTCTTTGTCATAGTCATTAATAGCATTACATCCATAGTGAAAAGTCCGTCCAGTGTTCTTTGTTTGTGGATGACTTCTCTGTGTTTTGCTCTCCTTAAAGCCTCGCAATGACAAAACATCAGTTGCAACCAACTCTTCGACATTTGGATGAATGGGCGCAAACGAGCAGTTTTAAGTTTTCCACCGAGAAGTCTGTGTGTGTTCTTTTTAACCATTCTCGTTCCATTTTAAACTTTCCTGAGTTCAGGATGAGAGACACTGTCCTAATTTTAAAGATACAGTGAAGTTTCTGGGCCTCATATTTCACGCTAAGCTTACGCGGTTACCACATCTTAAGGACATGGAAAGAAAAGGTCACTTACGGCTTTAAGTATTCTAAAATGTCTTTGCCCCATAAAAATGGAGCAGACAAGTCCTGTCTGCTCCCCATGTACTGTGGCTTTCGTGTGATCTCAGCTCAATTATTGCTGCACGGTGTATGGGTTGGTGAGACCCTCTTATTTAAAGATGTTTGACGTGGTGTACCATGAAGGGATTCAGTTGGCCACTGGGGCATTCAGAACAAGCCCCATACCAAGCCTCTGTGCAGAGGTTGGTGAACCGCCACTTCACATCAGGCAACGGCTGCTTACGGTGTGCCAGGCATATAAAACACTGTCCACACCATACACACTTGCCTACTATACCAGTTGCTCAGCCTCCACTGGAAAGACTTTTTCGGAACAAGTAACAGGCAATGAGGCCCTATGGTATTTGTACACAGGATTGCCTTCTAGAGATTGGTATGTCTGGTTTTCATGTTTTAAATTGCAGTGGGAATAATTTCCACCTTGGCGTCTCTGAAGGCCCAGACTTATTTCAGACTTGACAAATTTTAAGATAGATTGTATGTCAGATTTTACATTTCAATATCTGTTTTTTAACATTTTAGATATGCATCACAGTTTAACAGTAGTGTACACTGATGGCTCCAAACAAGGGAATTCCTTTGGCTGCTCTGTCGTGTTCCCCGGCCATGTCACAAGGTTTCGCCTTCCTGACAAGTATACTGTTTTCTCAGTGGAGCTCCACACAATCCTGAAGGCTCTGGACCAAATGCGTTGTATTCCGGGCAAATGCTTTCTCATTTGCTTCGATTCTATGAGTGCCTTACAATCGTTACAGAACCTGTATCCAGCTGAGGAACTAGTCTGGCTGATATGTGACCAACTGTACTTGCTCCATTGGCAGGGCAGGGTAAGCGGGAGTCATTCTGCTGGGTGCCAGGTCATGTAGAGATATAGGGAAACGAACAGGCTGATCAGGCTGTCAAGGAGGCCTGCAGAGGACAAAATGCAGCTGAGTGTCCTATTCCCTTGCAGGCTGTCATTTCTGCACTACACAGGAAGTGCATGCAGTTGTGGGATGAGGAATGGCTGGTGCTAACAGCCAATAAGCTGTGGTCAGTAAAGTCAACAACACGGCGGTGGTGTTCCTCCTGCCAGTTGCTCAGGTGCGATGAAGTGACCCTCTCTCAACTTAGAATTGGACGCTGCCATCTCACACATTGCTGTTTACTATGACGAGAGGATCCCCTGTTTTGTGATGCTTGTGGCGTGCACATGTCTATCCACCATATTTTAATGGAGTGCATTTTATATAATTGGTGGGGATGTGCCCTTTATGTTAGCTGATAATGAGATGAGTGTGACTAAGGTTTTAAAGTTTTGACATGTGTATGGACTCTGTCCTAAACTTTTAGGCTGGAGGTTTAAGTGCACTGCAATGTGTCTAGCTTCTCCTTTGTTGTCCATCTGCTATATTGTTTTAGCCCCTTATACCACTTTCTTCCTGTATCGTTAATGTTGTACCACTGACGCAATACTTCGTTCTGTGTTTCTGTACAGGTAAGCGCATAATTTTTTAGCTTTTGTTACCTGTGTTTTAAGTGCTGTTTTGTCTTCCTGTTTTGTGCATTTTAATGACACTCGTCTATCTGTTTTCGCATGGGCACTAAAGACATTACTCTGTAGTGTGATGGCTGGGCAATGGCTGTATTGTATGGTTTTCCTCAACTAACCTATTCAGACAGGGTTCTCTCTCTTACTGTCCCTAGTTAGTTGTGTGGCCAAGGCTGTTTTTAATTTTAATAAAGTACAAGAAATCTTATATGCCCGACTTTAAACAAATTCTTCTCAATTTTTTAGATTAGCCTCAAAATTGGTCATTTACAGTGACGTATCTAAGCAGGTCCATACTGTCATCTACTGAGAAGTATACCCAGCAGTATGTTTAGGATTAGATGTACTGACAAATGTACATTCTGCAGTGTAGAGCTCTGTTATCTTACAGGTACTGAAACAGATAGAGGTGCAGCTGACGGAATAATTTTGTCTGCTCTGATTCCCTAAAGGTGTTTACACCTGTGCAATTTTCCATGTAGACTAGGTGCATGCAGCTGTTGCACAAAGAAGGAAGGAGGTGCACACACCTGTGTGAAGTCACACATGCCTCTAGGTTGTGCACACAGATCACCGTGCACATGTAGAGGTGGAGGTGCAGTTGCAGGCACAGGAGTGTCCCCATCTAAGATGGAGACACGTACAGCATTTGTGACCCTCCCGTGGTTCTGTCCATTTTGTGCTTTCTTTCACTAAGGCTCACTATTTAAATTATTGTCAAAAACAATCTTTCAATTTGTCATTTTATGAGCACTTTGGCTGAGTGCTCTAATGATAAACACACGGAATTTGAAAAGTATTATCATGCATTTCATTTTTTCTGGCTGGTAAATTCCACAGTTTGTAAAGACAGAGTGAAATGAAGTGACTGTGTATAGTTCCTCACAAGTAACAACAACCTGGAAACAACAAAATTAAATTTGGACAAAAGAAAGACAGAGCAGCCATTGCTCATAGGGGAAACAGTTACTGTTGAAATCAAGTTTATAGGACAGCCACGAGTTGCAATATTATTGTTACCGATTTCACTCAATTTAACAAAAGCATAATCTGTGGAATTTGCTGTCCAAATTAGTAAATTCCACAGTTTCTGACAAAACTATTGTTAAATTGAGTGAAACTGGTCTATTAAAATTGATCGTGAATTGTAGCTGTCCTAAAAACTTAAAATAAAAAGCTTTCATTCATACCTCAGACATATACATGTTGTAGAAGAGTGATTGTGAGGCTCTGATGTGCGAAAGCTGTAATGGTTCATTTATAAGCCGCTTCAGTTCACAAATAGTTTGCATCAGCATGAGCGAATAAAAGAACATGGAAATAGTGTTTATAATTGAAATAGCTGCTTCCACAGTTGTCAGAGTACAGTAGAACCACATGTTTGCCTGCCAAATTCCCTAAACAGTGGAAGAAACTTCACTTAAAAATCTTATGTTACATCAAATTAACCTTCTCTAGAATTAGCAAGTTGACGGTAAAAAGAAAATAATGTAATTAAACACTTACGACAAAACAAAATAAGACCCGCCACTGCATGCACGCGTGCGTGCCCATATGGGCACGTCTACAATTCTGAGGAAATAAAAGATGAGAGTTAAATATGAAAAAGTGCGGGAAATTTTGTACACAATTTCAGTAGGAAGAGAGATCCATTAGAGATGCACAACAGGACAGCAAATGTAAGTACAATGCCGTATACAACCACTACCCACAAAAAAGTACTTAAAAATAAGAAATTTTCTTCATGACTACTTTCCAGATGACATTTTGTCAAAATGATGAGGGGCCACAAAAAACTGTCCTGTAAAAATACATTCTCTCTAGCAGTGTAATTTTCATGTGGGCAATCAAAACAATCTAAATGAAACGAATATGTTATAGTTTTTAGGGCTAAAATAGATAAATGACCATCAACTTTATATGATATTTTATGAAAATAAATTTGTCCCACAGAGGTGCTGAGACAGGTCTTTGTAATAAAGAGTCATTGTATTTTGCATAAGGCAAAGTTAAAAACTAAACAAAAATGAGATAAGCGTTTCATTTTCCAGAGAAAGAAGCTTTAATCAGTCATCAACCTACCTTAGTGTAGCCTTCCAGGGATTTCGCCAGAGCTTCACAAAATTCTGGGGCGAGGATAGCTTTATGCAGTAGATACCTTGAACTGGATTTTCAAGGTGGAGTAATTGTCCCCAGTAGCAATAATTCGAAGTGTCAGTGCTAATCTCGTCACCACTGGTATAGCATCTCTGTATTTTCCTTCCGTGTAAGTGGTCCGATGTAGCAGAGGGAGGAAAGCAAAGGAATCGGACCTTATATGTTCAATGACAACAGTTCAAGGTTTTAGAAAAGCTGCTATGAAAAACAGTGCTACATGTTCATAGGGATGTCTAAAACTCAAGCTCAGGGTAACTGATGACGTAGACCCTATAAATGACGATGCCCTTACCCTGCTGCACTCAGGGAATCATTTTCATCAATGGTGATCACCTTCCTTTCTTTGGAGGATATATTTCTGAAAAACATTCTAACCTTAGCACCAAGTCTTCAGTCTCTAGCAGAAATGTATATCTGTAAAGTACTTTCTGATTTAAAAATTGAACTGCAAACTTTACATCTAATGTCTGTTTCGTCATTATCTGCCAGCTAGTCCTTGTATGTTGCAAATCGGTATACTGCAGAAACTGCTTCCCTATATACCTCACAAATTGCAACTCCCAGTGCGTCCAGCTTAGCCAGGGAATCGATTTCATCAGAGCAACAACAAAATGTGCAGACATTTCAGACCCTTTCAAATGCTTCAGTCTAACTAACTCTCCAAACAAAGCAAAAATATACTTTCATAATATACAGTGAAGGACTTTATAACCATGTTGGTTTGATGAATTATACTTTCTCCTTAATGTAAAGTTTTCTCATATTTAGAATTCATCATTATGATTGCAAATGCTGTGAGGTAAATAAAATACACATGCTTGCACATTCTTAACCTGTTCATTGTAAATGTTAAACTCCAGTAAGGGATATATGTTCCTTACAGTAAACCTTGTCAGTAATGTTAGGTTGTCAGTCTACCCTTTAGAGGGCATGTTTATACTTCAGCCGCATTTACGCAGATCACCAACTCACCTACCTGGCTTTAATAAACAAACCCACTGCCAACTGGTCAGCCATACAGGTGAACTTAATCTGTATCTGCATCTGCATCTGCACTGCACTGCACCTGCAGCTTATTGACAAGAGTAGCATGTGTCCATCTCTCTTGCTGTTAATGGAATTGTTCATGTGCCCATGTTGTAACAGGGGCATGCACCTACAAAGACGCCTCAATCCATGTTGTTAATAGCATAATGCCTTCTTAAATGTTAGTTTCCCAGCACGGAATAGTGGTGTTAGTGTAGGGGTGAGTTGAGATGATCAGCTTTTGCCTCAGGTTTGGACCCAATATTATCATTAGAAAAATTTTCTAAGATGTCTTAAGTGTATCAATTAACATTCTCAAGAAAACTGCTTATGAAGGAAGATTTTGTTCCACTCACTAAATGCATACTTTCATATTTATTAAGGGAACTTATCAGGCTGTGGAACACCATAAAACAGATAATCTTTCACAATAAGTACATATTCAGTTTTGGGTTTTGTCCAAATGTGTGTTTGGATGTGACTAGTTTAGAAGTTAATGGGCTTTAAATGAAGAGTTTGTGGTTTCAGTTTCAGAATTTTGATGATTTGCAATCACATTTGTGTTCCATTATTTTAGGAAGGTTACTAATAACCACAACCTAAACAAAAAAGGGGATGTGAGCTGCTGCTTATACCACCACCACCACCACCACCACCAACGCTACCCCAGTGAATTCTCGTCCATTCTTTGTAAATTGAATCAACTAAGAACTAAGCCTTTCCTAGAATTTAGAAAAGAAAGTGGTCTTCCTTTGTAATATTAAGCAATGTAATTGCTTAAGCAATTGATCAGCCTATAAAAGTTCACTTTTGCTTTCTTCAAATAAGATAGTTTTACTTATACTTACGCTTTCTTAAATAAAACGGTTTACATATTCCTTTATTTTTCAGATTTTCTTCACACAGGCTGCTCATAAAATAGTCCGTAAACATTGTACGGATTATATGTTAAGACAAAGGATGAAATTCAGTAAGGTATGTTGATGGAAAATTCTCTCTCTCTCTCTCTCTCTCTCTCTCTCTCTCTCTCTCTTTCTTTCTCTTTCTCTCTGGTGTTGACATTCACACTTCTCTTCTTTTTCTTTTTACAGTTTGTAGACGGTTCGTTTGATGACTATGTGAAAAAAATTCGAAATGTGAATGAAGCTGGTGGTACTTTGGAACTGCAGGCAATTGCAGAATTTTACCGGTATGACAGAAAATTCCATTCTTTATTACTAGGCATGTTTTTTTCCCCCCATAAATTACAGTTCGTAACTACTCCAAAGGCTCCACATGAAAGCTCAACAATACAGAAACTTCATTGTAGGTCCAGTAATGTGACTGAAACATTCAAAAGCATTTCAGCTTTTGTTATTGTTGTGTGCTATTTAATGTAGGAACTGGAAACAAGTTTCTCCAACTCTGAAGTAATATTTCTATTCTTAATGAAGGATTCTAGGACTTTAGTAGTGACATTAGTGAGACTGCTTTACAGTGTGCTGCACTATTCTTTGAGTGTTATTCTAAAGCTTAAAACATAGAAGCAAGTTATTAGCATTTGCCACACTGAAGGTTTGCAACTAAAAGCACTGCTAAGATGTGAGGTATACCATCCTTTGTATGTACAACAGTCTCTATCATAATTTACAGAAAACAAGGTCGAAGAATACATTGATTAATTCTCACAATAAGGTGTTCTGGATAATAATATTGCTTGAGGAAATTAATTTATTTAGGACACTTAGATTTACTCTGAACTCAATTAAACAATTTTATTGTGTCATTTCTTTGTCTAAAATGCTTGATGTTTAAAATATAAAACATATTCTGGAAAGAATATTGCATATTCTTATGGGAAACAGTACCACTAAAAACTATAAAAGTCCTTGTAAACACAATGACAAAAAACAAAATGTGGGCCATTCTGTCCTGTGATAGCCATGTCTGTCAATGCTACAGCATGTGTTCAGTGTGGTTTCCACTTATTTTATATTATTCAGCGCCCCCCCCCCCCCCCCCACACCACCATAGAAATATGAAGGTGTCCAAATACACCTGCATGCCCTTGGATTTGGTCATATGTGTAGGGCAGATGCTCCTCTAATGTGTGCACCTTGCTGATAGTCATTCACACCAATGATTTTAAATGTCTTCGAAATCCAAGGGATTAAGATCATACCAGCAAGAGGATGTCATGCTACTGGACTACCTTGACTAATACAACATCCATTAAACAAGGTGTTAGGTACTGTCATAAGTGGCATAGAGAATGTGGTGATTCCCCTTTGTGCATGAACTATGTGTGTTTTCTTTCTGCATGGGTGATGTTCTCCAGTAGCATGGGTGATTATTATTATTTTTTTCGTTTCTCAGATGTTATGTCTGGTCAAAAATGGAAAGTGACGCAGACCTTGATCAAGCGCGACTTCCTTTTAACTGTACGGTATATGTTTATTATTATTATTATTATTATTATTATTATTATTATTATTATTATTATTAGTCGTAAAGCTCCCAACATGGAAGACGCTAAGTAAAGATGGTTCACTTCTGGGGCTTCTTATTCTTCTTGTTTGCCCACCAGGTCTTCATTCTTTGCGAGAATTCAGCTTTTCTTTCTTCGCTCCATTTTGTTCCAGTTCTCGGCGCTTTTGTCTCTGGTTTGACCTCCCATTTGTCAACTTTAAGTTTGAAATTGTTTCTTTTGTTCATGTCTTCAGTAGTAATGTTGGCTAATTCCAGATCTTTCTTTACATTTTTGATCCGTTCTCCTCCATTAACAAGGGATGCTACGTATCTTACTATTTTTTTTTGTAAGTCTGTGATCGGGAAGTCTCATTATGTGGCCATAGAATTTTAGACGCCTCTTCCTCATGTCTATCTCTATGTTAGAATATTCTTCAATTTTAGAATTTTTCTGTAATCTATACCCCTCTTTGGTCCATCTTGGTCCCAGAATTTTCCTAATGATTTTCCTTTCCTCTTTCTTCAGGTTTTCCATATCTGTTTTCCTTTTAAGTGTCAAGGTTTTGCTGGCATATAGCATTATTGGTTTAATTACCGACTTATAATGTTTAATTTTTGTATTTATAGATAGACATTTTTTATTGTAAATGTTTTGGACCAGCCCTAGACCCCTACGAGCTTTTAATATTCTTTCTTGTTGTGAGTATTTTTCAGAAATTATCTCTCCTAAATATTTAAAGTATGGTACCCTCTTAATTTCTCCATATTTGGTTTGTAACTTAGAAATTTCTAGATTTGTTGTTGTAAACACCGTTTTCTCAAAAGATATTTGTAGGCCAACTTTTCCTGCACACTCTTTTAAGGTTTCTATCTGTTTGACTGCCATTTCACTAGAATCTGCCATTATTGCAAGATCGTCTGCGTAGGCTAAGTAGGGGATTTGTAGGTCATCTTTTTTGGTTCCCAGTGATATTGGTTTCCAGTACTTTTCTTTTTTGAGTTCTTTTTCCCATTCTGCCATGACTCTATCCAGAACTAAGTTAAATAACAGAGGTGATAATCCATCACCTTGTCTAACCCCAGTTTTTATCTCAAATGATTTTGAAAGTTATTATTATTATTATTATTATTATTATTATTACAGAAATATGTGATAAACAGCACCTGCTAGTTTGTTCGGTAAGATGTATGGCCCTATGAGTCTTGCCCACAGTTCTTCCCCACATAGTGATACTAAATCCAATGCTTGCTTCCACAACCACTCAAGAATTTGCTTCTACATACATGTGGTTATTGTAGTAATTAATCATCACACGCTCTGTGAATCACATCTCATCTGTAAATAAGAAGTTAGTTATGAACTGCAGCTCTTCAGTGTTCTATCTTGGAATCCATTGGTAGAACTGTAATCTGTCAGAGTGGTCTTGTGGCCTTAATCTAACATCCTGCCAGTTGAATGATATGTATGCAAATTAGGAGAGTGGCAGTGAAATTATTTATATGGCACACAGATTTGCTTTCAGCTGCTGCATTCCACCAACAGCATAAATACTCCTGACCCCTAAATCAGCAGCCGGCCGGTGTGACCATGCGGTTCCAGGCGCTTCAGTCTGGAACCGCGTGACCGCTACGGTCACAGGTTCAAATTTTACCTCGGGCATGGATGTGTGTGATGTCCTTCGGTTAGTTGCGTTTAAGTAGTTCTAAGCTCTAGGGGACTGATGACCACAGCAGTTGAGTCCCATAGTGCTCAGAGCCATTTGAATTTTGAACCTAAATCAGCATCATATTAACATTTTTAATAATACTAATGTTCTGTATGCTTTGTTAGTTTCTGAAGTAGTCACATTCATGAAGTGGTTCCCAAGATCACGCCAAATGGCAAGCATCTCGGAAAGCATGGTCTTTGTTGGTTGGGCTGGCAGGTTTGGTTGGCATGGGATTCCTAAGCAGTGACTGGTAAATGCTGTTCTGTAACATGAAGGTCTGTGCATGCTTCAGCAACCACCCTGGGGTGTCACAGTGACAGAGGCTGTGTGCTGGCTGTTGAGGTGAAACAGCTGTTACTGGATAGCTTCTGAAGCACCTAGCTCGCCTCACTTGTACAAAACTTACCCAGGTAAGTGTGGGTGGACTCCTCTTACCCTAGCTGCTTGTGGAATGCCAATGGAGGCTATAAATTCTAAAAGTTTCCTAGTGGATTGGCTTCATCAATAGTGAGTACTTACTCAACCCTACAAGAGAATTCTGGAGATTAACCCTCCTGAGCACTCATCTACAGAAATAAGAAACACTTAGTAGTAACAGAACACAGGCGTTTCAAAATGTTTTCATGATAATTAAAAGTGCAGAAGACACGTTTGATAAGATATCCCCATTTTACTTACAAAAAGGTGTAGAGAGTAACTATTAAAAGTAGCCCAGAACCAATTGGGAGAATCTAAAATAAGTTGCTGAACAAAACTGTCACTTCTGGGAAAGTAACAAAGTTACATAAATCTAAGAAGCTTGCTGACTCTCCCATTGTAACTGAACTACATAAAACTCAAAATTCCAACCGTGGAGTGGAACCAGGTGACCTAATTAGTGAGTGTCATTGAAATACAAAAAGAATGGGCAGATAAGATAAAGGTGTTAGATGTGCAGAACATGATGAAGGGAGTAAATGGAAGCCTCGAGGAAAAACCTATAGTGATTTTTAACAGCCAAGCAGCTCATGAGCAATGTGTAGAATATGTCTCTCCACCAATATGTGCTATATCGTCTAACAAACATTGTTTGGAGCAGAGAGTGGATCCAGTCTACATCGAAAAAAAGAAGTACAGTATCAAATTTAAAAACATGTGCCATATGCTGAAGGAAAGAAATAACTTAAGCCTCTGCTGCTTTCATAGTTCGTTACCTTATTTGCACAAACAGTAAATACGACTACCAACAATTTCTTATGCTGCTGCACATGTCGAGTTACAGCACCAGTAAGTGGACAACTGCCAAAGAATCAGTTCCACAGACTTTGAAGGCTGACAACATAATGACAGTGTCCCAAAAGCTACAATCTCACAAACAACAGTTGGTACACTTTGTCAAGCATTCTGTTTCTTCCCAAAAAGCTAAAGTACAGGGGAAGAAGTCAGTGCTATAGAATAGGTACTAAAGCATCATTAGTTGCTATCAAAGTACATGTCATGTTGTTCAAGGTAACAGTTTGTTCCATTGATCTCCGGCCACAGGAATCCATACATAGTGAGGTGCTCTTGAAGTCAGTCTACCACCATCCCCAAACATGATTTCTTTTGGGCGATAGCTCTGGGCCTGTAACTCCACTTACAAATCTCTGATGCCTCCTGAAGATTGGGAAAAATGACACATTGTAGCACAGCCCAGGGTCATTCTCTGCCTTTGATGTTTTCTCTTATGCTCTCACAGAATCTGCTAAGAGGGAAGGGTAGCTGACCTCCACTACAACAACCATTTACCAGTTTCTGTCCACATTATACTGAGGTGACAAAAATTATTTAATAGTAATATGCACATATACAGATGGCAGTAGTATTGTGTACACAAGGTATAAAAGGGCAGTGCATTGTTGAAGCCGGCATTTGCATGCAGGTGATTGATGTGTGAATTAACAGACTTTGTGTGCAGAATTGTAGTTGGAGCAAGACGTATGGGACATTCCATTTCAGAAATCATTCTGGAATTCAATAGTCTGAGATTCACAATGTGAAGTGTGTGTCGAGAATACCAAATTTTGGGCAATGCCTCTCTTCACAAACAACGCAGTGGCCAATGGCCTAATGTGGGACATACGACGAACATATCCATTACTACACTTAAGTGAAAATTCACGTTAATGAGCAGCAGACAACTGACGCGAGTACCTTTGCTAACAGTAAGACATCGCCTGCAGTGGCTCTCCTAGACTCGTGACCATATCGGTTGTACCTCAGGCAACTGAAAAACAGTGGCCTGATCAGACGAGTCCTGATTTTGATTGACAAGAGCTGATGTTAGAGATCGAGCGTGGCACAGACCCCCAAGAAGCCATGCGGGCCCAAGTTGTCCACAAGGCACTGTGCAAGCTAGTGGTGGCTCCATAATGGTGTGGACTGTGTTTTCTGGAATGGACTGGATCCTCTGGTCCATTTGAACAGATTACTGACTGGAAATGGCTATGTTCAGTTACTCGGAGACCATTTGCAGCCATTCATGGACTTCATTCTCAAACAATGATGGAAATTTTATGGATGACAATATGCCATGTCACTTGACCACAATTGCTCGCAATTGGTTTCCAGAACATTCTGGACAATTTGAGCAAATGATTTGGCCACCCAGATTACCCGACATGAATCCCATTGAACATTTATGGGACATAGTGAAGTCGGTTCACTACACTGGCAACACTTTCACAGTTATGGATAGTTTTAGGACCAGTATGGCTCAATATTTCTGCAGGGTACATCGAATAAATTGTTGAATCCAAGCGACATTGAGTTGCTGCACTACACTGGGCAAAAGGAGGTCTGACGCAATATTAGGAGGTATCCCATGACTTCTGTCACCTCAGTGTATACAAAGAACAGAACCAGAAATAAAATTGCCTAAATGAATGATCAACAAGGCAAACTGGGTGCTGTACAGTCATTTAGGTTTATTAGAACACAGTGTGTCACATTACAGATATGATCAGCTCTGCCATTGATGCATCCATATCAAAATCTTCAGCCCTCATATGCGGCAGCCTGACTCTTGGTGGAACAAACAGTGCTGGCCTGCAATAAGGGGCAGGTAAACAATGGCACAGAGATCCAAGCAAGAGCTCTTCAAGCCTTTCAAAAGTGAGGGCAAAAGCCTGACAGAAAGTTAATGAGGACAAGAAGGGGCCTTGATGTGAGGTTCTGAAGTCCATTAACTAGTAGACATCCTCCATTGAAGTAGGGGAATCGGTAAAGATGATCTCAGGGAAAAGGATGTCATGTCCATTGGTTGCCATACAGGACAATGGCGTCCTGAAAGTAACACCAGTGGAGATTGCCCAGAACACAGTGCAGTACTTTCATGACAGAACATAGTCCACGAGTCCATTTCCATATTTCCAGGCATATCAAGAGACTAGGGAAAGGCAAAGAGCTAACTTCAGTTCTAACAGTGAAGAAGCCTACCATTCTGTGTGGGAAATGGACACACAACTATCTGCATTTCCTGTTACGGCTCTGAGGCTAGACTTAGATTAGATGTACTTAACCATCCAATTGATCCACAGTGAAAAAATCCTCTGAGATATAGAACATGTCAGAATACAGGGATGCACATTAAATACTTTTTTAAAAAAGAAAATGGTGCTCATGGATGTAGAGCAAGTCAAAAAATCTTAAACATATTTCCATTTAAAAGGTAATAAATAGCTTGTGATGAAAAATGCAAATGTTCAAAACATTAAGCCCTATGATGATTTTGTAGGCTGGTGGAGTCTTGAATATGAAATAGAAAAGTCAGTTTAGAACATTTATTTACAATGATTGCATTACTGCACTGAATTTGTACAGAAGTCAGATTGTACATAATATTAAAATGTCTTAGCAGAACCAACTGATGTGTGTATGTTACTAATAATGCCAAAAAATGCATCAATAGAGTAGGAGGCCACCAATAAATCCTTTGGGCTTCTCTTAAATTGAACTTTGCTAGTTAAGCTCTCTGTGGGTGCTGGCAAGTTATTGATAATGTGTGTTCCTGAATAAGGGACACATTTCTGGATCAAACTGGCTTTAAATCTCCATGAAAGTTTATTCTTATTTCCAATACTGATCCTATGGATTGACCTGTTGGTTTCAAGAGATATTTTAATGACAAATTTCCTAAGGAATTAATATGTTGAGGAGTAGTAGTTAGTATCCTTAGTTCCCTAAATGAGTGTCTGCAGGATGTTCATATTACACTTTTTGGGACTCTGAAAACTTTAACTTTAGCTTGGCTTCTTGAGTTACCCTAAAAAATTATCCCACTTTTCATTATGGAATGAAAATATGTGAAGTATGCTAGTCTGTTTTATTTTTATCACCTATATCTGACTATCTTCACACTACAAATAAGAGATTTGTGCAGGCACTTTAGCAGTTCTGTGGTATGCTCCTCCCAGCTGAATTCATTACCAAGCTTTAATTCCAAGAATTTTAACACTGTCGACTTCTTCTATCTGTTGAAAGATATTGTGAAGTTTCTGCCTCAACTGTTGTGTATTTATTTTATTGATAGTCACACAATTGGCCAGTTAGTGATTTTGAAGCGCAGTCGACAAAAATCAGAACAAATACGCAGGAGCCGGCTGGAGTGGCCAAGTGGTTCTAGGCGCTACAGTCTGTAACCGCACAACCGCTACGGTCGCAGGTTTGAATCCTGCCTCGGGCATGGATGTGTGTGATGTCCTTAGGTTAGTTAGGTTTAAGTAGTGCTAAGTTCTAGGGGACTGATGACCACAGATGTTAAGTCCCATAGTGCTCAGAGCCATTTGAACCAAATATACATGAAGTTCATATTTGGCTTACAGACATTCAAAAAAT
Organism: Schistocerca serialis cubense; assembly: GCF_023864345.2. Classification (NCBI taxonomy): domain Eukaryota; kingdom Metazoa; phylum Arthropoda; class Insecta; order Orthoptera; family Acrididae; genus Schistocerca; species Schistocerca serialis. The sequence continues at coordinate 161,236,618 of NC_064640.1, forward strand.
GTTGTACTAACTTAGTGTGCAATTTTGGCTCACCTCACATGAAGTTAATAGATTACAGAAAAGCCCTAACAACAAGTACCAAACTCTTGTGAAAGAAAAAATTTAATGCCTTAATTAATAGTACATTAACACAAACTGTAGTCAGATTAGACATTGCTTGTGATTGCACCAGTGATAAGAGTACAAATGCTAGTGGCAGCAATTTTGTGATACTAAACAACCCTTCCAAATTCTTAAAAATAAATATGCATGTGACCTCAATTGTCAAAGCTTCATCTATAAATCTAAGTCATCCCCTATAGTAATCATATTACATAATATGAAAACGTTAACCTTAGCACCTAAAGTTTAACCTGCAAATGTAATATGACCTTGTATTTTCTGAAGGATGAATTTGGGAGAAAACTTCGTCTTATAATTCAGTACATGCAGTATTAATAAACTCAAAAGTACACTCTTAAAGTAATTTTGTTGATACTGTTTCATAACCACTAGATTTTTTTTTAAGATTTTATGGTGGGCATTACTTCTGCTGCTGTAGTGAGGGTCATATTCATTTTACTGAAGATGTTTATAATGACTGGTGGGACCATACATTAAGAGCAACAGATAGCATTAAGTGTAAATGATGCATTGGTAATAGCTGCATTCAGCACTGCAAAACCGTTTAACAAATATTTCATAACTGTTACTGAAAAAATTGGGTTGTCAGGTTAAGTAGATGCTACCATGGAATATCTCACACCAGTCTCCTCCTTCACCATAACCCATATTTTGCATTATGTCTTGTAATGAGCTATGGCATAACCATCAGAGTAGTTTGACTTACAAATACCATTTCTTTTTGACTTACAAGATACCTTTATTCCTTGAATAATTCAGGGATCTTTTGCAGACTTTGGTGTAATCTGGGTTAGCTTTGGTGGAAAACAGTATTCAAACAATAAAAGTACTTTTTATTGATAAAGTGCTGCGGTTTGCATTCATGTACATGACCATTCTGGTTCATGTCATTGAATAGTATCGTAGAATAATCAAGTTTTCGCTTATTCACTGCTGTCTTGAACTCAGATTTAGTAGATTTTATATCCTGTTTAGTAATTTAACAAAAGAAATTTCATGTCTGAGAAGCCATTGACTACTGATTTTGTAATACATGGCTAATGGGATAACTGTCTCTATTAGACAGCAGCATGCCATCTCAGATGGCAGGTGACAACACTAGCAGTGGAAAGTAAATAAGGTGTGTCAGGCAAGGGGTAAAGTGTCAGGGAATGGGGAGGGGGAGGGGGTGGACATGGAAAACAGTGCAGTCATTGTCATAATGCAGAAGCAAACAGATTCATGTGACATCCATGATTATTTGGCTTTCAGGCTAAGGGTGGAAGCATTTCCAAAACAGCAAAGTTTGTAAACCATTCACTTGCTGGCACGGTTAAAGTATGCCGTGCATGGCAAAATAGTACTATCGAAAACTAGCACCAAGGCAACTGTGTTGCACCATGGGCCGTATACAACATTGGTGAATGACTGCTGCGAAGATACGTTCGGTTGAACAGATGTGCAACTGTTGAGCAACTGACTGCCCATAAGAATCGAGGGGGCTACCAGCAGTGTCTCCTCAATGACCGTTCAGGGAACGTTGCTGTGTATGGGCCTTCACAACAGACGACTGGTTCCTGCCCCCATGCTGATTGGTGTTTATTAGCTATGAGGCTGGAGTTTGCATGCCAGCATCTGAACTGGACATATACCGAGTGGCGACAGGTGGCCTTTTCGGATCTGTCCATCAGACAGATGATCAGTGAGTGGAAAATGTCAAACAGCTCCCAAGAATGTGAGCGACCACCACAGCCAGGCTGTTCGCATCATGGGTTCTCAACTGAGAAACCTCGTGCAGCTGGTCACAGCACTGGAGTCAGTATAGCTCCATATCCCTGTCAGTACCTTCCAGAACCCCCACTGGCTCTCTTCCTGCATGTCTCTCAGTAGTCTGCACAGCAAAAGGTGGTTATTCAAGCATTTGACAAGTGGTCACATTAATGTGACTGGATAGTCAATAATTTTCTTCATTAGCCTTTTGTATTAAACATTGTCAGTTGCAGTTTGTGAGCAATTGGCTACCATAGTTGGGGAGTTCACAGTAGGTATAAAGTTGAATGATAGTGTTGCTGATGGTCATAAATTCTTACTGGAAGAGTTTTTAAGGAAATCTACTTCAAAATCACCAGCAACACCTTTTTTTTCCACTGTTAAATGGGCCAATAGACCTTTGAAGGTGATTTATGAACAGATTAAAATTAACTGCAAGTGCTCAAGATACACTAACTGTTGTGAATGATTTATTACAAAATTCTACTTCTGTGCTGCTCTAGGCAAAACTTGTGAATGTTTGTGTTCTTAAATTTATAACAGTTCCTGATTAATGTGACAACTCCTCCTTTCCACCTCTGCTCTACAACAGTGAGATTCTTACCTAAGTACTATAACACTTGACTTACAGGGATTGGACAAAAATATGGAAACGTCCTGAGAAATGCATACTTGAACATAAATACAGGTACTAGCCAAGCGTGCTGGTTGCACTGTTGTATTTCACCATGAACAGCATCTGCACAGTGTCGTCAGTACATAGCAAGTGCCAGTCGTGGTCAGAACAGTGTTCTGTGTAGTTGTGATTGCATTGTATCAGAGCTAAGTGAATTTGAATGTGGGCAAATTGTTGGTGCTCATATGGTAGCTACTTCTGTAACCAAGGTAGCCAAAGTGTTTGGTGTTGCAAAAGGCACCAAATTGAAGATTTATGCTGTATACGAGGAAAGCGGAAAAATATTGTCTACTGAGACAATGTGGATGAAAGTGTGTGTTGAGTGATTGTGACACAATTCTGATCAAAACTAAGAGGATGACAGCTGTAGAACTCACTGCAAAAATGAATGTTAAATTTGTAAATCCTGCCAGCAACAAAATTTGGACTACAGAGCAATGGAAGAAAGTCATTTGGTCGGATGAGTCTTATTTCACACTGCTGCCAATTTTTGACGGAGTTTATGTACCAAGAGTGAAATATGACAGGGCTTTGATGATCTGAGAAGCCACATCATGGTATTCCATGACCCCCATGGTTACTCAGCAAGCTCATATTACTGCCAAGGATTATATAACCATTTTGGTCAACCAGGACCTTTCCATAGTAAAATATTTGTTCCCAATGGAAATGGTGTGTTCAGAGATGACAAGGCCCATTCACACAACTCACATCGTCAAGGACTGGTTTTGTGAGCACAGTGATCATCTATGACACCTCTTCTGTACACCATAATCATCGGATCTCAGTATTATTGAGCCTTTGTGGTCTACTTTGGAGAGAATGTGGCATGATCACTTTCCACCTCCATTGTCACCTCCACAGGGGGCTTAGCACTCTTTGGTGGATTAATGTTTGGCTACCACAGGGCCCCAGCTTTGCAGCAGCTTTTCCATTCCATGCTGCATGTATATTCTCTTGCTATTCTTTTTTCCCTCTCTTCGGGAACATGTCAGCTACTGAAAATGAAGACCATATCTCCAAGAACATCCCAGACATCAGAACATTCTCTCCACCATTTTTTCTTTCTTTTTCTTTTTTCTTTTCTTTTTCTTCTTTTTCTTCTTTTTCTTTTTTCTTTTCTTTTTCTTCTTTTTCTTTTTTCTCTTCTTTTTCGTTGTTCCCCTTCCACTATCCTTCCTCCGCTTTGGTGTTTGAGGTCTTTCTTTTTCCTCCCTGTACGCTCGCTCCTGAAGGCATAACAGGCTCTGATGCATAACAGGTGAATGGAGAACGCATGATTCCCAGCCGCAGGTTGACAGGTATGGTTTGCACGTATCCTGTGGTACAGGCAATGCACAGGGAGACGCGATTGCTTGAGCTGCTAGCTTTCTAAATTGCCGATTGGTCCCTCTGGTAGGTGTTCAGGAGGGGGCAGTTGGAAGGAGCACACCATCTGAGATGCTGGCAACCATGGGGATTTTCTTGCAATGAACCAATCTTCTTCAGAGTCAACATCTATCAAACATAAAGAGAATGAGGTTAACAATTCAAAGACTTTCCCAGTTTCACCACAGTTCCTTGTGGTTTCACGTACTGAAGATTGTCAGTCTTTTGCTACGGTAAATCCATTTGTTGTGCAGAAAGGTGTTGATGCAATTGCCGGCCATGTGAAATCCTGCTCTTGTTTACGCTGTGGCACTTAGCTTTTGGAGACAACTTCTAATTCTCAAGCACAACAACTGCTTGCAGCTTTGCTCCTCCACAGTTATCCCGTTCATGTTGAGGCCTATCGAACACTGAATTCTCGTGGTGTTGTTTACACTAGGCTGCTCGATGGTCTGACTGAGGCAGAAATCCAAACATACATCTCTGATCAGGGTGTCACTGCAGACCATCAGGTGATGAAAAAGGTAGAGGCTACCTTATTGCCCACACACACTCTCTTTCTCACTTTTGATAGAGTGGTTCTTCTGGCCATGGTGAAAGCAGGATATATGAAGTTATCACAGTCGGACCGTACATTCTGAACCCAAGTGCTTCTACCTGTGTCATTGTTACAACCACACTCAAATGTCCTGTTGACACTGAGCCAAATGTGTAACCTGTGATAGGGATGCAAACAAGGGTGACTGTCTGCCTCCTCTTCCATGCTGTATCAATTGCAGTGGTGACCATGCTGCCTCCTCCCAAGATTGTCCTGTGTATCTCAATGAGCGGGCCATCCAGGAGATGTGGGTATAGGAAAAAGTGCCTTACCAGTCACTCTCAAATTGTTGGCTAGTCAGAAAACCTGAGTTCTACCATGCGGCACCTACAGTACTGTTGTTGTTACATTTTGCTTCGCGAAGGACATGGCCACACAGACATGTGACCTCAAAGTCAGCACCACAGTTCTAAAATCTCCCAATGTAATGGTAGCAACACTGTCTCCTCCAGCTGTGCAACAAGCCACCAAACTTTGGCTTTATAGGGTGAAGTCACCTGCTACACAATAGGGAGGCTGGAAAGGACGGAAGGAATACTCCCGCGAAGACTTCTTCCATTCCTCCAGCCAACAAACATCTGAATCACCACATGCCAACTGCAAAGGCTCAAAGAAATCAAACAAAGGCATATGGTCTTCTCCTTCATTGATTCAGAGATCCTATTAGACTGTGTTGCCATGTGATACCCTCGCTTGGCTGACCTCTGTGTTGCCGGTGTGCACCGCCAACTGTTTTTCTGCCCTGGACTCCGCAGACAGAGAAGGGGAATGCCGATACCTCTGTAGATCTCGTGGAGCAGGATCCTTCAGCCTCTGCACCCTGTAGCTGTGAGCCTTCGAAGGCCAGCACTAGGCAGCTGTCGAGGTGACACCCTCTTCATTTTTTCCCTCCTCCCATTTCCTCATCATGACTCTCCTCCAATGGAATGTTTGCGGCCTTCAGTCCAACGAGGATGAATTACGGTTGCTTTTGGAATTGCAGCGTGCACTTGTTCTCTGCTTCCAGGAAACAAAATTGTGCCCTCATGACTGCTTTTGAGCTCTCCATTTCTTCCAGGTCCTCTTCGACCTTCCCCCTAATGATGGCATTCCATCTCGAGTGGGATTCGTGTTGCTCATCAGGGATGATGATCATAGTCAACCCATCTCCCCAACTACCTGGCTTCAAGCTGTTGCAGTACACGTTTTGCTTCCTTACTTGAACTTTTCGCTTTGTACCATTTACATCCCCCTGTCATTTGGTGTTACCAGGGCAGATTTCCTCAAGCCTAATAGGCAACTCCCTCGCCCCTTTCTGCTGCTCGGTGATTTTAATGCGCATCATTCCCTTTAGGGTTTTCTCAGTACCTGTCAGCGAGGTGCTCTCTTGGCTGACCTCAAGCAACTAAACCTCATCGGCCTTAACATGGGAGCACCCACATTCCTTTCAGACGCGCACGTATTCCCATTTGGACCTCTCCTTCTGCACTGCCCAGCTTGCCCATCATCTTGAGTGGTACATTCCCTCTGATGCTTACATGGGTTGCTATCCATTTCGTGTCCCCTCCCTCCCTCCCTCCCTCCCTCCCTCCACTCCGCTCTGCTCCGCTCCATGGTGTTTAACAGTTCTTTCCTACTTATTGTTCGAAGGAACAGGGATGTATTTGTCACACTATTTCCAGAAATTTCCTGTAATATTTTGTTTGATGTTTTTCCCATTTGTTCCTTCACTAGCTCACCAGCAATATTGGTGTAGTAAGTATTGAAGTGGTTTGCAATTAATTTTGAATCTGTGATCTTGTTGCCTGCCTGTGACAATACAATATTTTTGTGTGTTTCCACCTTTCCCCTAAGTCTGTACTTTGTTCCACATTCTTAGCTTTGTTTGATGATTCCATAATAAGTTTGTCATTGTCCCTTAATTTTGCTTTCCTTGTCACACAATTCAGATTTAACCTGTATTTTTTGAAATAGTGAACAAATTCAGGACTGCTATCTTTTTTTGATAGTGCAAAAAGTTCTCTTTTTCTTCTACATGATACTTTGATCCCTGAAGTAATCCAAGTTTTGGGTTTCCTGGGGCCTTTACAAATTATTTTCTTTTTTGGAAATGCAATTTCAAAACAATGCCTGTAAATTTCCATGAAATTATCCAGCTTTTCATCTGTGTTGTAATTGTTGTAGATTTTTATTCCACGAGTGGGTACTTAGCATATGTTTGAAGTGCTCAATATTTTGCATGCTGAATTTTCTCTTGCAGATAACACTTCCATTCCTAGACAAGTCAATACTTCCGCATACGGCAAGTAGCTGTGCATTGTGGTCTCTGTATCCAGTATTAAAGTTTTCTGAGGTGTGCATGTCTGTGTTTACAAAGATCCTTGCTGGTGACCTTCCACGAACAACATTTCCCCAGTTGTGATGACCAGGTAGAATATCTTAAAAACGTTCCTCTTTACACACCGTATCTGGGTCCCTTGGTAGACTGAGGCATGCTGTGATGCAATTTGCATGCAGAGACGTGTTCTATGCATTTTTAACTGTCTTCCTATGGTGGCAAACTGCATTCGTTATGAAAAGTTGCATGCATAGTGTAGTCATGTTCTTTGAGATAGCAAAAAAGCTAGCTGGATTTCATTTACTTGTCCTATGAACACTCGCTCGCTCTTCCGTCATACGGGGGTAAACTCCATCGGCTCTCTGAGACCAAGGTCCATTCCCTGGTTTCTTGCCTGACCATAGCAGATGATTTCACAGTGGACCATACTGCTATCTCCAACACCTTGGGCCACTATTTTGTGGAGATTTTGAGCTCCACCCACCACCATACCTTCCTCCATGGGAAATGAGTGGAGGTGGCTCAGGCAATACCCTTTCTCTTCTCAGCATCCCGATCCTCTGCCCCAGGGCCAGACAATGTTCACATTCAGATGCTGCAGAACTTTTCTCTTGCAGGGAGGCATTTTCTCCTTCATTCGTACAATCGCATATGGGCAGAGTGCACATTCCGCAGATGCTGGCATGAAGCCACTGTTACATCCATACTGAAGCCTGGTGAGGACACACGGGCCTTCTAGTTATCACCCCATTTCTCTCATCAGCTGTGTCTGCAAGGCAATTCGTGCCCAGCTGGTGTGGTGGCTTGAGTCTCAAAATTTACTAGCCACTGTACAGTTTGGATTTTGAGCATGCTCTTGTGCAATTGATCATCTCATCACTTTGTCAACCCATGTCTTGAATAGTTTGGTGTGGATGTACCAGACTGTGGCTATGACACCTGCTGGAGGACTGGTATCCTCCGTACTCTCTACACGTGGAGCTACCTTGGCCGCCTGCCCAGTTTCTTTCAGGAATTTTTAAAAGACAAGAGTTTTCAAGGTACGTGTGAGTTCTCCCTTGTTGGACACCTTTATCCAGGAAAACTGTGTGCCTCAATGTTTCGTCCTGTGCATCATAATCTTTGGTATCTCCATTAGCTCTATTATGGTCTGTCTCCTGCTGGGCATCTCTGGCTCCCATTTCGTTGACGATTGTGTGATCTGTTGCAGTACTCCACCCACTTGTCTCCAGGAGTGGCATCTTCAGTGATGTCTTGATTGTCTTTACTTACGGAGCATCAACAATGGTTTCACTTTTCCACTGATAAAACAGTTTTTATGAATTTCTTGTGGCTCAGTTTATTTATTCCACCATCTTTACATTTTGGGTCAGTTGCCCTATGTCCATTGAAACTACAAAATTCCTGGAGCTCACACTTGATAGGAAGCTTTCTTGGTCCTCCCACATACCTTAGCTGGCCACCCGCTGTACACGGTCCTGCAGTGTCCTATCTGTCCTCAGCAGCACTTCCTGGGGAGCGGATTGGACCGCCATCTTCTGTTTGTACTGGTCCCTTGTCTGTTTGAAACTAGAGTATGGGCATTCCATTTTTGCATCTACCCATCTGTCCCTCTTACGCCATCTCAATTCTATCCACCATCGTGGCCTCTGTTTGGCCACTGGCACCTTTTACACTAGCCCGGTTGAGAGTCTGTATGCAGAAGCTGCCATACTACTGCTGTCGTAACACCATTACCTACTCCTCAGCAGATACTCATGCTGTTAATCTGCCATGCCTGGTCACCCACCCTGTGCCACCTCCTTCGTTGGGTCATCAGTATGGGGTGAGTCACTGTTCTGTTAACTCCTCGAGTTCGCTTTTGGCTCTTGCTCTGGCAGCTTAACTTCATACTCAAAGCAATTTTCCTGGTAGGTGTGAACCCTTCACCACCTTGGCTTCGTGTGGCAGCCTGTGATCACCTTGGCCTTCTTTCACTTCCGAAGGACACTACTCCAGCCTCGCTGTGTCACTGTAAGTTTCACAACCTTCGCACAGAACTTTGTGATAGTACCTTTTTGTACACTGATGGCTCTGACTGACCATGGTGTCAGGTGTGCCTTAGTCATTAGCACCAACAGTTTTCAGTTTTCGGTATCAACTTCCAGAACACTGCTCAGTATCCTGCATCAGGTCATGCAGTACCTCCTGCGACACAGGCTTTATGATTGTGTCATCTGCTTTGACTCTGTGCCCTTCAGGGCCTGTGTGTGCTGTACACTGTCCATCCATTAGTGCAACGAGTCCAGGAAAGCTGTCACTTGCTCACTCCTGATCGAGTCACTGTGATGTTTATGTGCATCCTGGTCGGTCAAATTGGTCTGATGGAAAACGGGGCTGCTGCCGCTGCTGCCAAGGTTGCAGTCCTTGTACCTCAGCCTGCTAGTTCTTCCATTCCGTGTGCTGATTGTGTGTTGCCGTCTGTCAGCATGTGGTGTCACTTTGACATCACCACTGGCCCTCCCTCCATGAGAACAAGCTCAGGAGAATTAACCTTTCCCAGTGGCTTGGATGACCTTCTCCTGGCGATCTCACCATGAGGAGAGCATTTTAGATAGGTTGTGTATTGGGCACTTCTTTTGAGTCATCACCATTTGTTAAGTGGTGCTCCCCCACTACCATTTGTTAAGTGGTGCTCCCCCACTAGATTGTTCTCATTGCCCTCAACCTTTGATGTTTTGCCATTTCCTGACAGAATGTCTCTTTTTTTAAAAACCGCTTATGTTTGCCGTCTGAGTGATCGGCCATTTTAGCAAATGACACATCGGGTATTGACTGTGTTTTACTTTTTACCCATCGTCGTAATACGGTGAAGGACATTTAATCTTTAGTCCAGGACCTCTGTCTCTCTATGGAGAAAGGTCCATAAAATACTCAGTCCGTGTCTTTAACAGTCTTTCCTTCCGTTGATTGGGCTTCATGTGTAGTCGTTTTTAACTCCTTTTTTTGTCCTCATGTTCTACAGTTCCATCATGGGTGCATATGACCCTAGTTGTTTTTGTGCCCTAAAACAAAACAAATCATTATTACCTGATATTGCTCTATTTTGCAGGAAAATGGTGTAAGATCCCCTTGGAAACCCTACAAGACCTGTATTTATCCATTCCAAGACAAGTGGAAGCTGTTTCGGATGCCAGTGGGTTTCCTACACTGTAATAGGCATCGTAATGTGTTGTGTTTTTTTTGGTGTTTCCGTATTCTTGTCCGACCCCTGTATCTGTACCAATGGTCATGTAATGTTCAGAATGGGACTGTCAATTAGGTTTGATGATTCTAATTCATCAATGCATATAATCAGTTGCATTAATTTTGCTTCTTAGTCCTTGAATATTGTGATGCAATAGAGGTAACTGGCATTTCACATTGACTAACATAAAATTTGGTGGGAATAAAATTTTTGCCGATTGCTGAAGATCTTTAATAAACGGCTGTTTGTGCTGAAACAATACGCCAAACTTAAGCCATTTAGTTTCTTTCTCAAACTAAAGGTTTGTTTCAATCCTGACCTCACTTAAAACTTTATTTATGTCCTGTCTATCCTTAAAAAGATGCTACACACACACACACACACACACACACACACACACACACACACACACACACACACACACACACACACACACAGCTCAGTTATTTTGTGAGTTCGTGCGTGGCACACATGGGACCCAGAGTTATTTCAGCCCATTCTTCCTTCCTGGGTTGCATTCCCTTCCCCGTGCTCCTCCCTCCCTGTCCTCACTCCTTCCCGAATGCCCCCCTCCATCTCCTTTGTGTTCTTATTTATTTCATCCTGGCTATCCACCTTGTTTCCTGTATTCCTTACAGTTTTGTTCCCATTGCCCTTTTTTTGGTGTTTTTAGTCCCCCTTTTTGAGCTTGGACCCCACTTCTAAATTTTCTTTCCATAGTGTGAGCTGTTTGGAGACGAACTTGCTCCCTAGCTGTTTGGGGACAAACTTGCTCCCTAGCATCTGTGGTGTGTGTACCTCTTCCCGCTCCCTTCCACCTTCCTGCCCCCTCTTCCTTCCTTGTCATAGCCCACCTCTGCCCTGCTGGATTACCAACACGTGTAGCCAGTCTGTGTGGTAGGGCTGTTATATAGCCATCGGGCTGAGCCCCCTGACAACGTAGGGATCACACTTAAGATACCTGAGCTGTTTCCTCTCAATGTATGCCCAGGAGTGGTTGCTTGTCATTCTGGAGCATTGGAACTCGGGGAAATGGCTGTCCTGTCAGTCAGCCCTTGCTGTGGCTGGGTGGCACCCATGGGGAGAGCCCCTGATCAGAGTAGGTTGTATCAGGGTGGTTACTTTGTGTATGAAATGTATCAAGCTCCATAAAAGTGGCTGTTCTTCTATGGCCATATCCCTAGCTGCTAATGGATTATTTAATGCTGCTGCTTATGACCCTGCGGCCTTCCCTTCACTGGCTACACCCTAGGAGGAGAGTGAAGCTCGCCAGCTTGGGGTGAAACACTTTCCCAACTACCTGGTATGTACTAGCACTGACAGGAACACATTTGTCACCACAATTCTGTTGTTTGTTGAGAAGAATATCGAGGAAGAGTTCAGCAAATGGAGTCTCTCAGTAAGATGAGTGAAGTGGACACCCACTCAATGAGCGGAGCCCATGTGTTCAGACACTGGTGTGTGTTGTCCTGACTGTCACTCTCCACTCTCCACTCTCACAAGATTGCCCGGCTATAAGAAGGAGAGAAAGATACACGAATAGAAATCCCTTGATTGTTTCTCACACTGAAGGTCATCAGAAATACGAGAGACTTTAACCTGTCTCGATGGCTTCTACCTTTGCCACTGTTACGTCCTTTCTCCCTCCTCCCTCTTCCTTACCTCAGTCCTCCTCCCCCCCTCCCCTCCCCGACCAGAGAGGTGTCCCCCTTCTTCGGCCCCCACCAGTGATGGGGCTTCCTCTTGGTATCCCTCCCCCACATCCCTCAGGCCAGAGGCCTGCTAGTGCATCTCAACCATAGGACACGTAGTCTGTGTGCCCAAAAGTCACCTGCTCTCTTTCAGTTCCAGATCTTGCAGAAGCCAGTTCTTCCTCTGTGTCCTGCCCCCCCTCTCCCCCCCCCCCCCCGACCTATTAAAGAAAAGAAGAAAACAAACCTTCCCCCTGTGCCACTGCAGGTGCTCTCTCCCTCCACACAACCTGATTCTAACTTCTTATTTAGGGATGTCACCATATCGTCATTGGTGTATTCCTGTATCTTTCTCTCCGTCTTATAGCCGGGCAATCTGGTGAGAGTGGAGAGTGACAATCAGGACAACACACACCAGTGTCTGAACACATGGGCTCCCCTCATTGAGTGGGTGTCCACTTCACTCATCTTACTGAGATACTCCATTTGCTGAACTCTTCCTCGATATTCTTCTCAACAAACAACAGAATTGTGGTGATAAATGTGTTCCTGTCAGTGCTAGTACATACCAGGTAGTTGGGAAAGTGTTTCACCCCTGCAACATGATTGGCTCCGGCCCATTTGCCTCCGATTTGGATACCTGCTCCATGCTTATTCAGTGGAACTGTAATGTGTACTACGGTCACCTCCCAGAGTTGCAATCCATTATTGCCTTTTACTCAGCAGCTTGTGTTGTTCTCCAGGAATCTCTTCCTGGTCCTCACTCACTGACCTTTTTTGGGTTTTGTGCTTTTTGTCAGAACCGGTCTTTGCACATTGGTCCATTCTGACATTGTTAGTATTTGGAAGCAACTTCATACGACATTGGAAGCAGTCGGTGTCCATGTTCACTTTGGCTCTGAAGTCATGGTTTCCAATCCCTCCCTCTCGATGGGCCACCTACACCGGCTGCCCTAACTATTCTCCTTCAGCCACCCCCCTCTCCCTTCCGCCTGCTTAGGGATTTTAATGTCCATAACCTTTGTGGGGCAGTGCTTCTTTGTCTAGTTGGGGGGCTAGTCATTGACCAATTTCTTGCGGACTACGACCTATGCCTTCTTTTTGATGATTCCCCTACTCATTTGAGTGGTTGGTCTTTCCCCCCCCCCCCCCCCCCCCCTTACACTAGTTGCCACATGATGACCTCTGTGATAGTGGCCACTTCCCATTGATTCTCTTGTTCCTTCTCTGCCTTATAAGAAAGGAAAGAAGATACAAGAGTATAAGTCCCTTGATCGTTTATCTTACACTGAGGCCCATCAGAAATATGACAGACTTCATCCTGTGTCGATGACTGACTTTTACCTTTGTTACATCCTTTCCCTGTCCTCCCTCTTCCTTACCCCAGTACTGCCCCCCCCCCCCCCCCCCCCCTCTGCTCTCCTCTCCCCCTCCTCCCTGCAGTTCCCACGCCCACCCCTCCAGGGTGTCGCTCCCCCTTCTTTGGCATCCACCGGTGGTGGGGCTCACTCCTGGGACCCCTCTGCCTGGTGTCACAGCCAAGGGACACACAATCTGAGGCCCCCAATGTCACCTGCCGTGTCGGTTCCAGATCTAGCAAAAGCCTTCTCTGTCCTCCTTGAGCTATGAAAGAAAAGAAGACACACAAGTCCCAGGATAAGCGGTGGTGGTGGTGGTGGTGGTGGTGGTGGTGGTGGTGGTGGTGGTGGTGGTGGTGGTGGTGGTGGTGGTGGTGGTTAGTGTTTAACGTCCCGTCGACAACGAGGTCATTAGAGACGGAGGGCAAGCTCGGGTTAGGGAAGGATTGGGAAGGAAATCGGCCATGCCCTTTCAAAGGAACCACCTCGGCATTCGCCTGAAACGATTTAGGGAAATCATGGAAAACCTAAATCAGGATGGCCGGAGACGGGATTGAACAGTCGTCCTCCCGAATGCGAGTCCAGTGTCCAGGATAAGCCCCTCCCCCATGGTCCCAGAGGCACCATCTCCTCCATTGCAACCAGAGTCTGACTTCTTATTTATGGACGTCACCCACCCTTGTTGGTGATGGATGGTGACCCTGTGGTGTGATTGGCTCCAGCCTGTTCTCTTTCCATGTGGTACATGCTTCGTGCTTCTTCAATGGAACTGTGATTGCTATTACTGTCACCTCCTAGAGTTGCAGTCACCTATTGCCTTTTACTCGGCAGCTTGTGTCTCATTTTACTGATACTCACCGACCCTTCATGGGTTACATGCTTTATCGGAACTGGGCCGGTGCTTTGAGGGCTTATAATGGCGTTTGCACATTGGTTCATGTGGATATTGTTACTACATGGATCCCACTTTATACCACATTGAAAGCAGTTGCCATCCAGGTCCACTTGGACTCAGTGGTCATGGTTTGCATTCTCTGTCTCCATCCTAACAGGCCAACTACATCTGCTGTCCTCACTATCCTCCTTCAGTGACTCCCTTCCTGCTCCTCAAAGTTTTTAATTCCCATCACCAATTTCTTGTGAACCACAACCTATCCCTCCTTAATGATGGTTCCCCCTCTTCATTTCAGTTCTGCATGTGGCACTTTCTCTGCCATTCATATCCTGCTCTCTCCCCTCCCCTCTCCTCTCCTTCCCTTCCCTTCCCTTCTTCCTTCCTTACACTCATTACCACATGATGACCTCTGTGATCATGACAAATTTCTTTTGATTCTCTCATTCCCTTCCCACCTCCTGATGACCACATTAGCCCGCTGGGCTTTCCATCGTGCTAGTCAGCCTCTATATATGTCCCAGGTCATGATTATACCTTCTTTGTCATGTTGTACTGATGAAGTAGTGCATGATCTATCTGATAAGATAATCCACACTTTAATCAAACAAACCAAATGGGTGTGTTGGGACTGCTTTGCGTCTTCTCTAGGTTCTTTTCTCCCTTTGTCATGGGTGTGGGCTACACTCCACACCCTCAAAGGTGGACGGTGGCTGTCTTCCCCGCCCTTTCAGGTGGACTTTGTACAGATCCATCAGTTCTCGTGGAACATCTCACGACCAATTTTGTGACTGGATCGGTGTCAACCTCCTATCCAGCTGCCTTCCTCCTCTGGAAACAGCAGGCTGAAGCTTCCCACATGTTTTTCGTCCCTTACAGGTGGAATCAGACAGTGAAGCTTCTACTGAATGGGAGCTTCTTCTGGCCCTCTCCTCCTTCCATGATTCAGCTCCTAGCCCTGATTCCATCCATATCCAATTGCTTTAATACATCTATCCTCCACAATGACAATATGTCCTTCAGGTGTTTAATCATATCTGGCTCCAAAGCATTATCCCCTCTCAATGAAGGGGCAGTATTGTGGTTACTGCCCATAAGCTCAGCAAGGATTCATTGTGCCTTGATAATCACTGGCCAATCAGCCTGACCAATGTCCCCTGCAGGTTACTAGAACGATGGTGGCTTGTCAGCACAACTGGGTCTTTGAATCTCAGGATCTTTTATCTCCTTACCGGTACAGCTTTCGGAAGAGACAGTGTCCAATGTATCATCTGCTTTGATTGGAAACTGCAGTTCAGCAGGCCTTTTCTCTGTGTTGCCATTTTGTTGCAGCTTCCTTTGATGATTGTAAAGCATACAACACGGCTTGGTGCCATCAGATCCTCCTCACATTCAGTGGGTGGTGTCTTCGGGTGTCCCCACCCCACCCCCACCCCCTCGCCCCTCCCCCTTCAGATTTTTATTCATGAGTTCCCTTCCCCTCCAGTCATTCGGAGTCCAGGTTGGCACTGTTCTCAGCTCTCTGCAGACCCAGGAGAATGGCATTCCACATGGCTCTGTATGAAGTGCCCTTTTTTTTCTCATAGCTATTAATGAGTTGTGGCCTCTGAAGGGCTGTTGGTAACCACTGCTCTGTGTGTGGATGATTTCTGTACTGGGGTAAGCTCCCACTCAGTGGCCTCTACGAGATGACAGTTCCGGGATGCCATCAGGCACACTTCCACGTGGACACACTCACACAGTTTTCCATTCTCTTCCCTTAAGTCGAGAGTGGTGCATTTCTGTCACCGTACTATGGCCCATACTGATCCAGAGCTCTACCTCGATGCCCAACACCTGAGCGTGTTCCCCTAGTTCGTTTCTTAGATATTCTTTTCAACAAGTTTACTTGGTTGTCCCATATCTGTCACCTGAAGGTTGGCTGTTTTCATAATGTTCAACCCTTCTCTGCCTTTACTGGGCACTAGTTTTGTCTCGTCTGGACTATGGTTGTCGAGTTTATGGATCAGCTGCCCCTTCCACGCTGCTCCTCTTGGACCCAGTTTAAAATTGTGGTATCTTTGTAGCCACTGGTGTTTTTTACATTAGTGATGTCGATAATCGTCTGGTGCACCCTGCAATCCGGAACCCTTTAGATTCACCAGTCCCAGCTCCTGGTTTCCTATGTGATTACTATCTGCTCTTCCGTTGCTGCCCCCCCCCCCCTCCCCTGCCTGCCCTCGAATGGGTTTACCAATTGGATTCTACCTTGCTTCTCTCTGCTCTGACTTCCATCTCCTCCCCTTGTCCTCTTCGCCATGTTCTCTCCTGACCACACCCCTTTGGTTAGTTCCTTGGGTCTGGATTCATATGGATCTCTTCCAGGCTCTGAAAGCCTCCATCACTCCACTGGTGTTTTGTTGTCTGTTATGAATGCCCTTGTAGGAGTTCCAGGATGTCTGTGGGATATGCCTTCATGTCTTGTGTTGTCACAGAACAGCATCTCATGCCTGCCATGTATGGGATGATTATTGTGGAATTGATGGTCGTCTAATGGGTCATCTCATTCATTAAACATTCTTCATTCACCTGAGTCTTGTTATGTATGGACACAACGAGGGGCTTTCAGGCTATTGCTGTCATCCTTTGGTCTTTCCAATCCACGACCTTCATGCTGATCATGGTGATTCTGCTTGTTCGGTTGATTTCCTTTGGATTCCTGGCCGTGTAGGTATTCCTCTAATGAACTTGCTGATCATCTGGCTGGGGTGGTGGCCAGCTAATCTGTGACCAGTTCTCTGTGACCCCTTTGGGGTCAGAGTAGTGGCATTATATCAAATCCCTTTTTTGCTGGATTGTGGGCTGACTCTTAGGAGGCTACCCCCCCCCCCCCCCATCCATTAAACTTCATGCAATCAAGAAGACTCCCACCATGTGGCGTTCTTCCCCCTGCCTCATCCTGCGGGACTCAGCAATCCTCTGCTGTCTTTGTATTGGCCACCTAAGGTGACCCATGTTTTTTTCCTCTGCAATGAGCTGCCTCCCCCCACCCCCCTATTTAGTTGCAGGGCTCTCCTCATGGTGATCCATATTTTGCCCCACCTTCCTTGCCTCAGGTGGTAGCAGTCAACCCTTGAATTGTTAAGTCTGTTCTCGGTTTTCTTTGCGAAAGTGGTTTGTACTCTCAGAAATAAGTCCTTGATTTTATTCTGGAATTGGAGTCCATCAGTTAGCGTAAGCATTGGTTAAGGAGGCCTTGACTGTGCCTGTATACTGGCCAGATTCTGCCTGCCTTTTCCCTCCACTTTGTTCGGTCTGTCATGCAGTTTTGTTTCTCCTTCTCTTTTGTCTTCTTCCCCTGGTGTTGTCCTCACTGTCATGATCATGGTATGGTGTGGGGATTGGGATGGGTTGGTGGCAATGCTGGTGCTCCAATGTGGGTAGTAGTCTCTGGGGCACCACTGTTCTCCCAGTTTCCTCCCACCCACTCTCGTGTTCTTTCCTTTTCCTGCTGCCCTGTTGTTCTATTTACCAGTTTGCCAGCTTGCTTTCCCTTCCCCCTTAACTGAATTGTGCTCTTCGTGTTGTTCCTCCCTTGACTTCTGCCGCCTTAGATCATGGGACCGAAGATCTTGCTGTTTGGTCCCCTTCCCAAACCAACCATCCCACCCACCCTCCAGTTTCCAGTTGAGATGAAGGCCACGCATTGTGGCATGCTGTGACACATTAACCTTTAATTTTAATTCTTTAAATAATATATGGAATGATGGCCAATATCCTGACCCTTTGAGGAAATCGACAATGATTCCACTTATTGAACTGAGGAAGGAGCAAGCACACCATAGCAGCAGATGTAGTGTTGCTCTTACAAGCTGTGCAGGAAAGAAGTAATAGTAAGTGATCTCAACTTCCACCTTATCTGGACAGTCAAATCTAGAAACCATATAAATTTCTTCCATAGTAGGTGCATACAATATAATTGTACTCTCGATAAAGTTACCATACTGGAGACAGCTATATCGAAGACATTCCTACA
Source organism: Schistocerca serialis cubense (assembly GCF_023864345.2). Taxonomy (NCBI): domain Eukaryota; kingdom Metazoa; phylum Arthropoda; class Insecta; order Orthoptera; family Acrididae; genus Schistocerca; species Schistocerca serialis. The sequence goes on from NC_064640.1 coordinate 161,254,631, forward strand.
TAATTTCTCACTCTTTCACAGGAACTTCCTTTACTGTTATGACAGGCTTCATATTGATGTCTTCGTGGTTAGGGATAGGTGCTGTGCTGCTTAGATGACTGATCATCTGACTATTATGTTACAGTGTCTTAGTTTGATATTGATTGATTGAGGTTTTGAGGTGGACATTTTTCTTCAAGCTTAGTATGCCCTATCTAGTTAGATTTTCCTTTATTAGAGAGCTACCATGTCACTGACCTCCATTCTACAAGGTACTTCACAGCTTTGGCTATGTTGGTGTGCTTGGTAGTGCTGACACATCATTCTAGGGATATCTTTAACTGTGATAATGAATTTGGTCTTCCCGATGTTGTTCAATAAACATGTCTTCTTTGCTGTTAAATGCAGTGCTTGGAGTTGGGTAGAAGCCTCTTGCATGTCATTTGCAGTTAAGTCGTAGCATCAGCAAAAGCCAGGGGTTGGATTCCCGTAAGTTGTCTGCTTTGATTCTCATCCTTAATCCTGTGTTCACCACTATAGATCTGGTCTAGTCCCAGATGATTTTTTTCCAGGACAGGTGCTGCAAGACAGTATAAGGTATCGAGAGCACACAGGAAATAGCAAAAATAATCAGTCTATATTCATCAACCACTTAATGAACAATAACTATAATGCAGAATGAATGGAGTTAGCGATGAAAATTTTACACAAAATGCCTAAAGGTTTAACAGTGAACATATTTGAAGAGAGAGAAATCGACATACACAGTACAGAGCTTTGATGGCCCCTTGGGTGAACAGATTGATGGACACACATAACTACCCGCAGACACATAGATTACAAAGGTTATATATAGAGCCTGGGATGATAACATAGCAACTGTGACCATACAGCATCTTTTGCCAACTGTAACAACTGTCAAGTTCGGCAATAATATGTCAGATTATAAAAATTACAAGAAAGGACAATTAACAACTGGAGCAATCCATAAAACAGTTTACGTCAGTCCAAAACCTATACCACGTTGTAATAAAATACAGAGTGACAGTGTTTCATTAATTGCCGACATGATAACTAGGTATGACCCACATATACTCCATTTTTACTGTACTTAAATCGCAAGTAGCATCTAAACATAGACAATGTAGCCTAAAACTGGTAACACTGGTCATAGACTGTGATTGTGTTTGAAATAAAAATCTTAAATACAGTATTTCTAAATATGTTGTATGTTTTTGCATATGCATTTGCATTTTCTGTTGTAGGCGTGATGTGCACATATTCCAGCAAATTGGAAAACCACCAATACCTCTTACAAAACATGGTTATCAGGAACAAATTGTTTTATGTTATTCATCAGAAACACATTATGATTCTGTGTACCTGAATTCCTATATTAATAATGCTGGATTTTGCCAGTGTAAGTATTTCAACAAATTAAAACATAAATAAATAATCTTTCATAAAAAGCAGGGCTTATAGCTTTGTTCTCTTTCCAGCAATTGTTTATACAATACTCTATTCCAATGTTTTTTTGATGAATGATGTAAGCACTGCTGTAGAAATAATGTTACGGAAGTCAGTGACTGCAAAGAAAAAAAATTTTGTGGATTTTGAGGACACAGAGAGGTGAGTTAGTACCATCTGTTAGTGTAACCTTACTTTCAGAATTTAACTACTATATTTATTCAACTGAATCTGAAAGTTGTGAAATGGGTAAACCATAACCAAAATTACCCAGAGGAATTAACAAATCATTAAGGAGAGAATTTTTTCTTTCATTTTTTGCATAGCCTTAGAATTGAGCACTGTTAAATAGAATTTTTATTCTTATTTTCACTCTACTACTTCACTAACTTCATTCTCCTTCATTGTTCCCTTTCATTTTACCAATTTACACTATGAGAAAGTAACGTATGGAAGTATTGGTGCATTCTTTGAATTTAAGTGTAATTTTGAATTTTAAGTGTAATACTGCTCAATCACAACATAAGTGTGGTTAGTCAGCAGAGGTACAAGAAGTTTCCAGGTCTACTTTAATGATATCCTTGATGTAATTTTACTGTGATCTGTCTTCCTCAATAAATTTCATGGCACAATTATTACATGCACTTTTCTTTTTCCAGTCTTAATGTGTTTACAAATTCACCAAAACCGGAGACTATCGAAAATGATGAATTGCTTAGCAACATGAAATATTTAATTGCATGTGGACTAGTTCCATTTCCGTACAAGGTTGCTAAGGCATTAGATCCAAATATATACAGAAATGTAGAATTTGATGCCTGGAGTGATATGAAAAGAGGTAATGTTAGTGTTGGAAATTGTGTTTCCTTGCAGTAGAGCTAAGCAAATTAATTACTAAATAAAAGCATTAATTTGTTGGTAACTGTTCTCAGTGTCTGTTTTTAAAAACTTATAACTGGAAACTACAATATTCTAACCTACCTTTCAAGTTCTCTTCCACCTCTTCTTTTCCCAGTGCAGCTCCTAAAATCTCTGAACATGTTTCCAGGCACCAATGACTGCAAAGTGCCTATCTCATAATTCCAGTATCTGTGGTTCTCAAATAGGTATTCAAACTGTCCTCTTTCTTTGTCACTGTTTCCTTGATCTCAGAATGACATTTTATTGTTTTCTTCTTATAAACCTCCACGTCATTGCTACTCATTTCTGCTTGCCATTTTCAGGAATATCTTCTTAATTGTATCCCACTTCATCTAAAACAATGTTACCTCTACCCTCACCAATCATCACTACTCTTTTAGGGTTCATGTAAACTCTTCCCGGCGGAGGTTCGAGTCCTCCCTCAGGTATTGGTGTGTTTGTCCTTAGGATAATTTAGGTTAAGTAGTGTGTAAGCTTAGGGACTGATGACCTTTGCAGTTAAGTCCCAATAAGATTTAATACTTCCTAGTCTTCTGTGTTCATCTTAATTTTTGTCAGTTCATTCGTTTCTCCTTCTTTTCATTGTATCTATTAACAAATAAAGATTGTGCCCTACCTGTACTACAACCCTCCCCCCCCCCCCCCCCCCCCTCCCCTCTCCCCCCACTGTCCTCCCTGTCACAGCTCCCACCTCATCCACAAATTGCTTCAGTGGATACTACAGACTTGTGCTAGTATGTAATCTATAATAGAGAATTAAAAATGATGTCCTCCAAGTTTCGTTTGTAGAAATATATAATTTGTTGTAGAAAGGGTTCTCGGACAAGACATCATATGTCATTGTGAAAGCTCCACAATAGTCATTATATGCTTGTTGCACCTGAAAATGTCAGTCAGTTATGCATATGGAATAAGTGGCAATTTCATGATGACATCAGATATCTTGCACGAGAACCATTGCTCAACTATACTCCGTTACAACTACTGTCAAGACTTTTTTCAAAATCTTTGACTTGCTTATTTAGCTGGAGCAGCCAAGTCCCCACTTTTCACTTTTTACCATTTTACATGTTTCTCTCATAAAATGTAAGGACTGATGACCCAGTAGTTTAGTCCCTTTAAACACTTCATGATCAACTATATTGTGATTAAAATTACTTGATAGTTGACATCTGTCACTTGCCGCTACAGTGTTGTCACATTGGCTACCAACAACCGTTCTCTCTCTCTCTCTCTCTCTCTCTCTCTCTCTCTCTCTCTCTCTCTCTCTCTCTCTCTCTCAGAGAGAGAGTGACAATGACAATGACCATGACCCCTACACTAAAACAGGCAGAAACAGTGATGCAGGTTATGGTTAATCAGTGGTTATTGAAATTCAGGACACCAGGGCCTGCAACAACTGACCAAGGCACCAACTTCAATTATGCTGACTGTTGTGCATAACGAAGGTATGAACCAGTGCACTACAGCCACAAGCGAATAGTAAAACTGAAAACGTTTCAAATACAGTGGGGAAAATGTTAATTTATTATATAAATAGTAGCCACAATAATTGAGACATCTTTCTACAATTTGTTGTGGCTGTGTGCTACTTGAAAATTCACAAAAATGTCCACTTACTCTGTAAAAGTTTGTCTGGAGCCAAAAATGCTCTCCCCTTTTGAATTAGGCCAGCCTACTCTGTGTGATGATGTATCATTTGTTAGAGATTTTGTTGCAAGGTAAAAAAAATGTCATCTGATTAAAAAAGATGAATACAAGGGCCCTAGAAAGATAAGCAATTCCTCCTCTCTGTTTTGGGTGCCTTCCTAAGTACCATTTCGAGCAGTTGGTGATGCTACCTAATTTATTTTGCTTCACCAGGGACATTGTCAGTTAGTAAAGATGACTTCTCTAGTTAATGTCAAGCTACAACTTCCGACCCGATGCGCAGTTGTGCATGGGGGAAGAATTTGACCATTTCAGCGTGAACCATAAGCACTGTCTAAATTACTGGCAGTCCCTTGTGGAGAAAGAATGGAAGTGGTTGAAGATAGAGAGACATAGAACTAAGCAAGTGTCAGCAGTTATTCAGGTGTGTACACATGCCTTGAGGCCACGAGGTGGCCTTACGAACTAATGTTGGTTGGTTTTATGAGAAAGGCTCAAGAAAAATATTCTTGTTTAGCTAGTAAGTGAAAACAATTTTCAGGTGAAATTTGTTTGCAATGCTAGTTGACCCATAGCAGGTTTTCTTTAGTTTAGAAGAAAAACAGCAATGCTACATGTGCATGCACACCAGACTTTGGCATTTAAGTTTTAGGTTCAAGAGTTTTTATTCAGGGTGTTTTCTTTGACGGTTGAATTATTTAATATGAGGAATTTGAGGAAGTTCTGCTCTCCACCATGGATTCACTGCAGTGCCAAACTGGATGAGTCACTGTCTGCCCCCACAAAACAAATACCTGCTGCCGTGCAAGTACACATTGTTAAATGTGTGACAGAGTGCCTCAGGGAGGTTATTAAAAGTGAAACCAGATTCTTTCAAAAGATAGCATTACACTAGATATTGTCAGTACCAAAACCAGCAGTTATCATTTGTGCACCTATTACTAACCAGATCACTTTGGCAGTGCACAGAACTGGAAGGGCAGAGTGTGCTTGTAAATGGTACACAATGTGACATCTTGGAATGTGTCTTCTGGTTACGTGCCACTATCACCAGAACCACACCCTAAACACCTATTACTCATTAATCTACCTGCTGCACCTATACTTTGGGATCCTGTCCAACTAAAGCCACTTAAACGGCACACTAGACCTAACCCTTCTTTTTTACTTGGACCAGATGATAGCAGTGCAAAATGGTCACATGACTATGGAACTTGTGCTCAATCGTATCAAGAAATATCAAACCAAACACTGCCATCATATTACCACCATAGTAATTAGCACACCAGCTTCCTGCATAATTCTAATAATATAATAAGTATTGTGTACTGCCACCTCAGATGTAGAATCACCCAAAACCCACCTTTCTTCAACTTGTGGGTTCATAGTAGATATTTCAGGACCAGTGAAGAAATGACTCAACCACAGTAAGTGAAGTTAAATTGTGAAAATGGGGAAAAACATAAGTGGACCTAGATATATGTGCTTAAGCATCACAAGAATGAGATACTGTACATACTGTAATATGAAAAGGCAGGAAGGACAACAAAGGGGAAAAGTTCTGAAAAAGTGTTACACTCTGATCTTGTGCAGTAGAACGTAAAGTGTAGAAATGATGGTGGGAAAAAAGTGTCTCTGTTTCAACCACACTCTTGAGCAGTGAACGGGGGCTGGATTAATGTAAGGAGGGAGGAAATGCAGGAGCCTAAAAATCTAGCAGCATGAAAAGCAGCCCAGAAACAAAACGAGGTGTCAGCTACAATTAGCCAGACAGTGCACCCACTGATGCTGAAATTCAGCAGCCAACACCTGGGAGAGGAACAACACTTGGGAATCTTTGACAATTTCACTGGCTGCTGTATAACAACAATCAGACACCGGTTGTCGACCTCCACTCCAAAGGTTTCCAGGTGACACAGAAGCATGGCTTTTCTGCAAACTCTGCACTGGACCACAATATTTAAACCCTCAGACCTAACTAGTTGTCATCTGCAGAGCTGGTTTCTACTATGACATTTAATCAGTGCCAGTCATTATACAGCTACATTTGCTATCTCCTGCCGTGAAGCAATGACCACTGTCCAACTGCTTGAGCTTCAGCCTTTACCACATGCCGCCACCTCCACAGTCCAGGCCGAGCCATGAGTTCCAGCCAGCTCAGCAATGGCTACTGTGTGCTGCTGCCCTCCAGCCTGCAGCTATGTTTTCATCACCCAGGTAGTCCTGCTGTAAATGTGTCACTTGTATGAAAATGTTTATATTGGTGTGTTTCAGGTGCAGCCCATCTTTGGAATGTCTACCAAATGAAATAGTCACAAGCACAAGTATAACTTTAAAAAAGTCATTAAGAGTAAAGATATTGAAGGTGTTACAGAAATTTAAAAAATGCACTAAATAAAATTTCCTTCTTACAAAGTGTGGCATCACAAGCATACATCCTCACCATCAGTACTCAATTGTTGGAGAGTAGCCATTACATAACCTAGCTACCAAAATATGCAGCCAGGTGGCATGGTTATATGGGTACAGTATCATTACTAGCATCCACAGAAATAAATGAGCAACTTGATAACAAAATAGTACTGGAAATTTGTAAGAAAATGGGAACAAAGGTCCGTATGTAAAATTAAATTAAATACTTCAAAATTGTATATGAAAAAGTGTGTTAATGCATCACATGGTTCATTTTAGGCTGGAAGGGAAGGGGAAGAAAGAATAACAGGAAAGGGGGAGAGGGAGGAAGGAGGAGCATACTGGGGCGGTGACAAACCAATTGCAATTCATACAAAAAACCAAAATCCATAAAGCAACAAAATCATCCTAAGTGCTCAATGAAATACACATCCAAGTAGCGTGGTGGTTAAGGACAGACATCAGGGATGGGGAGAAGCATGTTTAGTATGTAAATGGTGGCACTACACTGACAGTATATTTATACACCACTGAATTAATTAGTAATCTAGCAAACACTGTTAGATCAACAAAGTAAACTTACTTAGGATTATATTGTTCGCTTTACATACTTTGGTTATTTGTATGAATTGTGATGGTTTGTTTCTGCCCCAATATGCTGCCCCCCCCCCCCCCCCTATGCCCCACCCCCTTCAACCGCTCTTTCCTTATCCTGTTGTCTTTTCTTCTTCCTTCCCTACAAGCCCTAAATGAACTATGTGATGCAGTAATTCAGTTTTGTATAAATAATTTAGGATTATTGTATTTAATGTTACATATAGATCTTCATTCCCATTTCTTTACAAATTTACAATACTATTTAGTTTTCAAGTTGTTAATTTATCTCTGTGGATTTATTAGCATTAAGTAAACGGGTAATCCCAAAAGTAAGGTCTCCTATTTTTTATAAGTACATAGACCTTTTTATTTCTACAATGGTTTACATCAGTTTACAGCTTGAACATTTAGCTATTTTTTGACATAATCACCATTTCTGTTGATGCATTTTTGTAGATGCTGTGGCAGTTTTTGTATGCCCATGCCATACCAGCTCGCTGCCATGCTGTTCAGGAAGTTATGAACCTCTTCTTTCACCTCGTCATCAGAGCTGAATCGCCAGTGGGTACCAGTAGGAGGAGAGTGTGTCTTTAACAGGTCCAGCATGATTGTATTTGGGAGTGAGGCAAAAGATACGGTGTTTGGAGAGGACTGATAATTGGGTGGGATGAAGACTTTGCAGGAAATGTTTATTACTGTGGTTCTGTTCTATTTAGGTTCTGCATTCTGTGTGGTTGTGGGAAGGAGATTTTGAAGGCGTGGTAAATGTAGGTCTGCAAAGCATGGTTTGTTGACTTTGAGGGGATGTGAGGGAGGTATGGAGGCTCTTGTCTGAGGTGGTGGTTAGTGGTAGTCCAAGATGGGGGTAAGAGGTGGATAGGTTTGAGAGTTTTTTGAGGTGGCATTGTTCATGCTGCTCTAGTTCTTAGAAGGCAAGAGTATCAGCATGGGAGATGAGATGTAGGCATTTGTGACTGCAGAACAGTTGAATTCTATGAATGGGGAGGAGGTATTGGAAGGTGGTTTGGGCCTGATTTATATAGTTTTACAGGACTCTGTTGGTGAGGGTTATAGACTGACAATTTGAACAGATAAAGGTCATTGTGGAAGAAGGATTTGCAACCAGAGGTGGGTAATTTGATGTTAAGGCTATATGGGGGATGCTCCATGTGCTAGGCAATACTGCAGGAACAGTATGTGGGGGCTGAATTTGGGATACAGATAAGGAAACTTTTCTGTATTGGTACAAGTGGTGGGAGTAGGGATCCATTATGATTTGGGGGACAACATGGAAACTAGCTATACATTCATTTAAAGAACCACAATCCACCACCTAAAAACTGATATTGGCCTTATAATCATTCTTGCTGACAAAGACTTCACCATTGTGGTTTTGAACCACAAGGATTGTCTTGTGAAGGGACTCCACCAGCTATCAGATTCTTCCACCTGCAAACCCTGCCACAGTGACAATTCCTCAAATCATTAGGCCTATCCCAGAACCTCTCCCTGGAGTCCCCCCCCCCCCCCCCCCTGCAGTCCTACCTTCTATGTGCTTTCTGAAGTTAATAAACCCAACTGTGCCTCCACTGATAGAATCTCTGCTGTAGTGGATCAACACCTTCAGCCTCTTACTCGTAACTTACCCATGAGGCACCAATCATTTCCTCCACACTCTCCCCTCAGTTCCTCTTCTTCTACCACATGGTGCCAGCTTGTCGCTACTGATGCCACCTCCTCCTACACTAATATACCCAAAATGCCCATGGTGTTGCCACTATCAAACACTACATTTTACTATGTCCAGATAACTCCAAACCTGCAGCCTCCTTCCCAGTCACCATGACTAGCTATATACTCACCCACAGTTACTTCTCCGTAAAGGCATCACTTACAAACAAATCCATGATACAGCAATTGGCACCCGTATGGCGCCAATCTTTCCATGGGCCATCTAGAGGAATCCTTCCTAACCACCCAGAATCGCAAACCCCTCATCTGTCTCTGGTTTATTGTTGATATCTTTGTGATCTGGACTGAGGGTAATGACACACTATCCATTTTCCTCAAGAACTTGCACACCTTTTCCCCAGTTCACTTCACATGGTTGTCCTCAACCCAACAAGCTATCTATCCCTATGTTGACTTCAGCCTCAAGGATGGCTATACCTCCGTCCATATCAAACCTACCAACCCCCAGCAAAGTGTCCACTTGGACAGCTGCCACCCATTCCATACCAAGAAATCCCATCCATACGGCCTAGCCACCTGTGGTTGTATCACCTGTAGTGAAGAGCAGTCCTTCTCCAAATATACTAGGGTCTCACTGAGGCCTTCACAAACAAAAATTACCTACCCAGCCTTGTACAGAATCAGATCTCCAATGATTTGTCTCTCTAGTTATGTACCACCTCCCACACACCCACTGTCCAGCCAGAGGAGCACTCCCCTTGTAACTCAGAACCACTGAGGACTGGAGCAACCAAATCACATTCTCTGCCAGGGTTTCAGCTACCTCTGTACCCTGAAATGAGGAATATCCCACCCATCACCCTTCCCTCCCCTCCCAGAGTGGTATTCTGCTGACCACTGAACCTACGCATTATGCTTGTCCATCACTACTCTAACTTTGCTTCCAACCCTTTGCCTCATAGCTCATGTCCCTTAAATAGACATAGCTGCAAAACTTGTCTCATACATCCTCCTCCTCCCACCACCACCACCACCACCAGTCTGGTCATAGGCATCTCTTATCCAGTCAAAGGCAGGGCTACTTCTGAAAGCAATTGTGTGAACTACAAACTAAGCTGCAATCACTGCACTGCTTTCTACATAGGCATGACAACCAATAAGGTGTCTGTCCGCATGAATGACCTGCCGACAAACTATGGCCAAGAGTTAGTGGGACCAGCCAGTTGCTGAACGTGCTGGCCAACACAATGTGCTTCACTTAAACTTCTTCACAGCCAGTGCAATCTGGATCCTTCCTACCAGTACAAACTTTCCTGAATTGTGTCGATGAGGATTTTACCTGCAATATGTCTTATGTTCCCTTACTCACATGATCTTGACCTTCTCTAGTTCCTCTCCATCACCCAGCTATCCCCTTTGCTGCTCCCATCCTGCACCGACGCACCCACCAGTCTTTTTCCTTTTCTCTACGTCTCCGCTTTCCTGCTGCATTCCCTAACCCCCCCCCCCCTTTCCCCCACTTAAACTTCCCAACTGCACTTAGCAGCCCTACTATGTCCCTCCCAACATCCTGGAAAAAACAACATGTATTATGCATTGTAGTCTTACTGCGAGATCAGTTTTTGTCATATAGCTATTATCAGTACAATGGAGTAAGCTTGTGCCACTCAACTCCCATAAATAAGACACTTTTGCTTTATTTGCAAGTTGAATAATTATTTTTTGTAGCTCTCAGTTTTCAACAGCAGATTTTACATTTGTATGTAGCCTCTTGTTTCTTTCCCCTCTCGCTTAGCAGTTTTTTTTAAAATTAAAAGTAAATGAAATTTGGTGTTCGAATGAGTCCATTCAGTCCTTGTATTTTTGAACATGATTATGTCACTGAATGTGGGACTTAGCTGTTTTTATGTTGGTTTTTCTTTTTCTGTTAGACAAAAAATATGGAATTCTTCAAGGAAATGAACTTGGTGAAGGCGTCAGGTGCTTGGTGAAACTTAACCCAGAAAAACTATTTTATGCTTACATACAACATATGGAACCAGATGAGGGACCAGTTGTTGTGTATGTGGAAGATCTTGCAAAAATGTAAGTGTGAATGCCGGCATAATACCCCAAACAAATGTAAGGTAGGTAAACGGGTAAGTTGAGATACTAGACCTGCATACAAGAAGATACTCATGTAATTTATAATTGCTTAGAATATCTTCAAAAAAATAACATTTTGCAAGAATGTGTAAACAATTGCTACTGTAGCCACAGCTGTTGAAATATGTGCTAATATCCTGTTTTCAAAGTACGTCGTGGACATTCTGCAATAATTGTGGGTTATTGTAGGTACCACAGTTAACTTCGATGGTCATCACTGGGTACAATAGTTTGGTTCAACACACAGTTCAGTGGATACAGGTGCATAAGGAAGCTGGTGTAACCAGGATCATATGGAACATATGAATGGAGCGGGGGGGGGGGGGGGGGGGGGGTTTGTGCAAAATGAATTTATCATCATTCTCTTGCCTAAAACAGCTTGCCAACTAAACAATGCAGAAGAGATGCAGTGCAAAACCTAAGATGTCGTTGATGCAATATTAAATGGCATTTTACTCTATCATCCTACAATAACTTAATTTTGTTTCAGGTGTTTAGTAATAAAATACTATTTACAACCACATAGTTTTTTTATTAAAACTCCTTTCTTGAGAACAACATTGCAGTTAACAGGAGTAGTACATGTGCTTTAGGTGACAACTTCCTTAATCCAATGAATGTTTCGTGGTAGCCAGTAAAAACCCTTTACAACAAAATTTTCATCAAAGACTGCAAAAGTGGTTACTCTATGTAAATTATGTTTCAGGTAAATTGTAGTTAAGGTAAGAGCAATGTATTCCTGTATATGGAATATTAATGATAGTTTTTGTGGTCCAAAGACAGTTTTACACCTGCAGAGCTCAAAATGACGAAGTGAATATGTAGATATGTGAAATGAGTGGAAAATATAGTACAAAAACATACCTTTTTATAAAACATGATTTAACTGTATACATCAAAACAGGACATCATGGTAAACAAAAGGGATTTCTGGGAAAGAGAGAAAAAGAATTTGGCTTCTGCTGCTTATTATTAAATCTTTACACGAATACTGCCATCCCTCCCTTCTCAACAAAAAAGATTGCTGCTTCTTCTTTCCTGAAGTTTTGGTAGTGTATTAATAATATTGAAAAAGATATCACCTTCACATAAGTATGTGGTAAAGAAATGGCATTGAAACTTTAATAGCCTGTTGGGGCAGCCATTGAAGAATGGGGTACAACCACTTACAGATTGGGCTGGGAAGGGGGGGGTCAGAAAGAGCCAATGGCAGCAGCAGAAAAATTGGCTCACCTCCAGGATAGTGTCCTGGCTCCCCTCTTACTCAGCATGTATACCAATGACCAACCAACACCAAATTAAATGACCTATTTCCTGTGACTACCTGCTCATCGCAACTTGGGGAAAGTTTTGAGGAGGTAGAACAAAACGTAAGCATCATGTCAGAATATTATCGCAAAAAATTCCATCGAACCAAATCCATTGGACACAAGTCAGCACCTTCAATCTTCACCCAAAACAAGCAAATCAAATGCTAAACGTAACTTGGAATGACATCGCTCTGTTACACACAGGTAAACTTACATATGAGAGTGTGATACTGGACTGGTCATTGACTTACAAACATCTCTGTAAGAAGACACACCAGAAAGTAGCAAGAAATAACATGCTGAAAAAAAATATCGAGTGGCAAATGGGGAGCAAGATCAAAGGTTCTGCAAAGCACTGTCTGGCACTGTGCTCTTCCATGACAGAGTATGCTTGCCCAGTGTGATCCAGATTTGTTCACAGGGAAAAAAGGCCAGTGTAAGCATATATGAGACATGTTGACTAATAACTAGCTTTATAAATTATATTAAGTGCCTGGATTAGAGATCCCAACTCACGAAGGCTGCTCACAACCACATTGAGAAGATTAAGTATACCTTTAATGAGTGTCATGCCTTGTTTGATGCTTCCAGTGGGTATGAAAGACTGAACCAATAACTCACTGAACTTCGAAAAGACTACTCCACAGTACAGAAGATACTGAGTGGCAAGAGCTTGAGATGGAAGATTTGGAGGAACCTGAATCGCATCAGAGTGGGCACAGCACAAGTGAGGGCAAACTTGAGCAACTGGGGCCTTATAGATGAGAATGATGAGAGATGTGATTGTAGTGAATATCAGGACATGAAGCATCTGATAACACTGTTCCAGTAAGTGTACCCCCCAATTAATTATAGTAGGGAACCAGCAAAGCCTGATTTTGTGCTGCAAAAATCTTTATCTTCAGACATGAAAAAGTAAAAAAAAAAGTATCTCATGGATGCTGGTGATTTATGATGTAGGGCACTAAACAGTATCTCAGGAAGGAATTTGAAGAGTTTAACTGTGGGTAGGAGCATGTTGGGGAACTGTGGATAAAGTTTAGGATGGTAATTGACAAAGCACTGAGAATGGTGTACATATTAAAGATCTTGATTGGAGGGACTTGCTATGATATACAGTCACTGTAAGGAGACTGTTAAAGAAATGGTGAATACTGCACAATAAGTGAAAATAAAACATATATCTACAGATAGATAAATGCTAATTATAACACATTTGGCTGTCAAAATGGCTCTGTGTGAAGCTTTAAATGACTACTGTAGCAGATTGTTATTGGAAAGAGATTTCACAAAATGCAAAGAAATTCTGTCCAAGTACTCGCTGTTGGTGGCACCAAAATTAGTGCCACAGATATTCGTGAATAGTGTTTCTTCTAAACAGAGGCCATGGTTTTTTGGCTGAAGTTCTAGATTTTAATTTTTTGATAGGTGGGGAATTGGTGTGACACCACTTTAGGGACTGTCTTTTTGTCTCAGGTGTGTAATGAGCCAGCCATGTTTCATCTCCAGTCCTTACAGAGCTCCTAAAATCTTCTTCCAGTTCAAGTCCCTTAAGAAACTCACTGGTGCTATTTACTCAATTTTTCCTGTGCTGGTTTATCAGCTTTTGGGAACCATCTTGCACACAGTTTCTGGTATCCCAATGTTTCTGTGAGTGTCCCGTGTAAGTTCCAGAGAGTTGTGAAACTATTGCAGAAATTTCATCCACTGTCAGTCAGTGGTTTTTGCAGATAGTTTTTGCACCTATAAATCAGTCAAAATGGAAGGTCTCCCCTCCTCTGTTCATCATGAACATTTGTTCTGCTTAGACCAAACTCCCTACACAACTTAAACATGCACCCTGTTCATAACTTCTTCATCATAAACCGTTTTGATTGGTGTAGAAGTTTTGGTAGGTTTTTATTACTTCCATGAGTAGGAAGCAGATTACAGCACATAGCACGCACCTAGTGGGATTCCTTACCAGCATCTTTCCGCAACTGGACACAATAATGTAAGTTTACATACTACTGTGTTCCTGTGATGATTGCCCTGGACAGGAGATCCCCTCTACCACACATTGTTTCCAACCCTCAAAAAACAAACTACCACATTGTGTTATGGTCACAGTAAACTTACTTTCTGAAAATGGCTCATATTACAGCCCTTTATCTACCATTACTGTAAGGATTATAAACACAGAATTTGACAAATTATAGCACACAAATAGGCATTTGAACTGTCTTCTCTGCACACAAATGCAGTGGGAAGAAAGGGAATCAGGACTCTGGGCAATGGCCATCCTACCAGGTGGCCTTTGCTGTGGCTGGGTGGTGCCTGTGGGGAGGTCCCCTGGTTGAAGCGGGTGGCATCAGGGTGGATGACATGCGATGAAGCATAGCACATCATCCCTTGCTGGTGGTCAGACACTAGCGTTCACGGGCTCAGTTCAACCTACAGAAGTACGACCCCAAATCGTTCTCCTACCTGGCCACACCATGGGAGGAACATTAGGCTAAGTATGGCAGTGGCTCTTATTCAACCTGGTACCTTGTATGCTCAAGAGCTGATGGGGAAGCTTTCATGATGATGAAACCTCAGTTTTTTGTTGAGCATTTAGGGGCCAAGTTTGGAAAGGTGGAGGGCTTGTCCAAAATGAGATCTGGGTCAGTCTTAATCAAAACAGCATCCTCTGCCCAGTCACAGGCGTTACTCGCTTGTGACAAGCTGGGGAATGTTTCTGTAATCATCACGCCCCATAAGAGCTTAAACATTGTCCAGGTTATCTGGGTATCATATTTCACAGGGACCTTCTTGAGCAGTCTGACAATGAGCTGCGTGCCAATTTCGAGTGGCGAGGTGTACATTTCATTCGGTGTGTCCACCAGGGTCAGAGGGATAATCATGTTGCCACAGGTGCCTTCATCTTGACCTTTGAGGGTGATACATTATCCGAGAAGGTCAAGGTGATGGTCTACCACTGTGATGTAAAACATTATATCCCTCCCCCAATGTGGTGCTTTAAATGCTGGAAGTTCGGCCATATGTCTTCCCGCTCTACTTCCAGCGTCACATATCGAGATTGCGGACACCCATCATATCCCAATACTCCATGTGCCCCACCTCCCATCTGTGTCAACTGTGGAGAGCACCATTCGCCTTGCTTGCTTGCCTGACTGCATAATTCTCTAGAAAGAAAAGAAAATCATGAAGTACAAGACCCTGGACCGACTGACCTACACTAGGGCTAAGAGGAAATTTGAATGCCTACATCCTGTACGTATGTATGACATCGTCTGATGCCACCGCTACAATGGTTCTAGCCTCCATCAGCTCTGCTAACCCCAGTCACCTCACAGAGCTGGAAGACTACACCTGCCCCCTTGATGGTGGTGGGGGGTGGGGGGGGGGGGGGCGGCACTTCCCTCGCTGTTGCTTCTGTACCACCTACTTCAGGAGCAACACGCCCCCCCCCCCCCCCCCCCCCCCCGCCCCAACCATCGGATATATCAGTCCCCACTTCTGCACTGGAGAAGTGTAAATCTTCTTCGGCTTCTCTCAGTATGAATGGGTCACTCCCTTACCAGGTTTCTGCTAGTGGGAAAGATGACACCCGCCAGTGGCTGAAGAGCCCAAAAGCAGCTGGTAATAGGGCTTCACACTCACCCTCAGTCCCGGAGACTGAATCAGTGGTGAAGGCCTCTCAGACAGAGGAACCAAGGAGCAGTGAGAGGAATCGAAAAAGAAGATCCCAAAGACCAAGGGAATTGCAGTGGCACTGACACCACCGCTACCTACAAACTCTGTGTCTGCGGATGAGGTGGAGATGGTAGCGTCTGCTGAGGACCTAGATCTCGCCGGACCCTCAGACACAGTGGATATAGACTGCTCAGGCAAAACATCGGTGGCAGCAGGGGACTCTAAGGTGTAAACTGCCTCATTGAATGTTCCATACCTTCCCAGTCTCACAGTGTCTTCGTCCTCCAGTGGAACTGTGGCGGTTTTTTCCACTGTCTGGTTGAGCTACAGCAGCTGTTAAGCTTTACACTTGCCTTCTGCATTGTCCTCCAGGAAACCACCTCCCCAGCAATGCGGGCCCCGGGCCCCTGCCCTCCGTGGCTATAAGGGATATTACAGGAACCATAGTGACTGTAATCAAGTGTCAGGTGGAGTTTGCATTTGTGACCTAAACTCAGTCTGTAGAGTACTTGTGCCCTTTCAAACCCCTCTTGAAGCTATGGCTGTCAGAAAAAGGAATACGCAGGAAATAACTGTCTACAATGTATATCTTCCACTGGATGGTGCAGTACCCCTGAATGTATTTGCTGCACAAATTGATAAAATCTCCCAAAAGTTGGGAAGGTTAAGGGAGTTAAACATCCATCCATAACCCCTTGAGGGGCGTCACCATGCTTTCTGGCCGAGGCAGAAGTTTCGAAACTTTGTATCTCCGTTTGATCTATGCCTCTTAAATACTGGGGCCACCACACATTTCATTGTGGCTCGTGGTAGTTACTTGGCCATTGGTTTATCAATTTGCAGCCCAGGACTTCCCCCACCTATCCACTGAAGAGCACATGACAACGTATGTGATACTGACCACTTCCCCATCTTCCTGTCACTGCCCTGGGATCAGGCCCATGGATGCCTGCCCAAATGGGCTTTAAACAGTGTGGACTGGGAAACTTTCACCTCTGCTGTCAGTGTTGAATCTCGCCCACATGGGAACATTGATGCGATGGTTGAGCGGGTGACTACAACAATCCTTTCTGCGGCAGAAAATGCGATTCCTCGCACTTTAGGGTGCGCCCGGTGAAAGGCAGTCCCTTGGTGGTCGCTGGAAGTCGCTGAAACAATTAAGGAGCGTTGGTGATCTCTACAGTGACATAAACTGCACCCTTCCTTGAAACACCACATAGCCTTTAAACAGCTCTTGCCCGTATTCACCAGCTTATCAAACAACGGAAGCAGGAGTGTTCGGACAGATGTGTGTCCACCATTGGGTGCCATATGTCACCTTCCCAAGTCTGGGCAAAGATCAAATGTTTTTGGGTACCAGACCCCAACAGGTGTTCCTGGTGTCAACATAAATGGCGTGCTATCTTCTGACGCAATCGCACTTGGCCGAGCACTAAGCTCAAGCCTCTGCGTCAGAGAACTACCCCCCCTCCCCTCCCTCCCCCTCCCGTCGCCTTTTGCCATTTACTACTACACGATACAGTGAATCCTATAATGCTCCATTTACAGAGTGGGAGCTCCTCAGTGCCGTTGCACATTGCCCTGACACAGATCGGGTCCACAGTCAGATGATTAAACATCTCTCATTGTACTACAAGGGAGATCTCCTAGTCATCTTCAACCGGATCTGGCACAATAATGTCTTTCCGTCACAATGGTGGGAGAGCACCACCATTCCGGTGCTCAAACCCGGTAAAAACCCACTTGATCTGGATACCTATTGGCCCATCAGCCTCATCAACCATCTTTGTAAGCTGCTGGAACATATTGTGTGTCGGCAGTTAGGTTGGGTCAGGTCCTAGAGTCATGTGGCCTGTTGGCTCCATGTCAGGGAAGCTTCCGCCAGGGTCGCTGTGCCACAAATAATCTTGTCCCCCTTAAGTCTGCTACCTGAACAGCCTTTTCCAGCAACATGCGCTCTCTTCTTCTCGCTCTTCTGCCCCAGGACTGGATGGTATCCACAAACAAATGTTGCTGCATTTATCATACCATAGTCTGCGTTACCTCCTTCGCCTTTATAATCGAATTTGGACCGACAGTACTTTTCCCAGATGATGGCGGGAAGCTATTGTCGTTCCTGTTCCGAAACCTGGAAAGGACAAACATCTCCCCTCTAGCTATCGCCCCATTTCTCTCACGAGTAGTGTCTGTAAGGTTATGAAGCGTATGGTGAATTACCGTTTGGCGTGGTGGCTGGAATCCCGCAGTCTTTTAACACCTGCCCAATGCAGATTCCGAAAGCATCGTTCTGCAGTTGACCATCTTGTTGCTCTCTCCACTTATATCATTAACAATTTTCTCCAGAAACGCCAAACAGTAGCAATATTTTTTGATCTGGAGAGAGCATACGATACCTGTTGGAGGACAGGCATCTTCCGCACACTGTTCTCTTGGGGCTTTCGAGGTCGGCTGCCCCTTTTTCTTCGCGAATTTATGGCAGAGCACACATTTAGGGTGCGGGTGAACACTACTCTCTCCCGTACTTTCTCCCAAGAAAACGGGGTACCCCAGGGCTCCGTGCTGAGTGTTATACTGTTTGCCATTGCCATCAATCCAATTATGGATTGTCTCCTTCCTGATGATGTCTCGGCCTCCCTCTTTGTGGACGATTTTGCGATCTACTACAGCTCTCAATGGACCAGCCTTCTTGAACGACGTCTTCAAGGATGTCTCGATCGCCTCCACTCTTGGAGCATCGAAACCGGATTCCGTTTTTCTCACAGTAAGACCTTTTGTGTTAATTTTTGGCGACGTAAGGAGTTTCTTCCTCCCTCCTTACATCTAGGTCCTGTCAACCTTCTGTTTTCAGACGTCGCTAAATTCTTGGGTCTAATGTTTGACAGAAAACTGTGCTGGTCCTCCCATGTTTCCTATCTTTCGGCTCGCTGTCTGCGATCCCTCAACACCCTCCGTGTCCTGAATGGTACCTCCTGGGGAGCGGACCGAGTGGTCCTTCTCCGCCTCTATTGCACCTTAGTGCGCTCGAAATTGGACTACGGAAGCATACTCTACTCCTCTGCTCGGCCGTCTATTCTTCGGCGTCTTGACTCTATCCGCCACCGTGGATTACGTTTAGTGTCCGGAGCTTTTTACACCAGCCCTGTGGAAAGCCTTTATGCTGAGACTGCTGAACCTCCGCTGTCCAATCGGCGAGCAGTCCTTCTGAGTCGTTATGCTAGCCATCTGTCTTCCATGCCTGCTAATCCAGCCCATGACATTTTTTTCGATGCCTCATTTGATGTAGGGTATGCAGGCCGCCCCTCCTCCCTACTACCACCGGGAGTCCGCTTCCGTCAACTGCTCCATTCTCTTTCCTTCCGCTTTCCTAAAACCTTCTTGACAACTTGGGGTACAGCACCGCCTTGGCTCCGTCCCCGGATCTGCCTGCTCCGTGACCTTTGTCGATTTCCCAAGGATGGTACCCCTTCACTTGTTTATCGTCGGGCATTTGCTGCTCTATGTGCACAAATGACGGACGCCACATTTATTTACACCGACAGCTCGAAAACATCTTTAGGTGTAGGGAGTGCCTATATTGTTGGCGACACCCCAAATCACTTTCGGCTTCCCGACCAGTGTTCGGTTTATACTGCGGAGCTTTACGCTGTTCTCCAGGCTGTCCACTACATCCGCCGCCATCAGCGGATACAGTACGTTATCTGCTCAGATTCTCTCAGCTCTCTCCTCAGTCTCCAAGCTCTTTCTCCTGTGCACCCTCTGGTCCACCGGATTCAGGACTGTCTGTGCTTGCTCCACCTGAGGGGCATCTCGGTGGCGTTCCTCTGGCTCCCGGGACACGTTGGTATCTGTGGAAATGAGGCGGCCGATATTGCAGCCAAGGCTGCAGTCTCCCTTCCTCGGCCAGCTATTCAATCAATTCCCTTCGCCGATCTACGGAGCGTTCTATGTTGACGTGTTGTTCATTTATGGCACACGCACTGGTCGACACTTACCCATAATAAATTGCGGGACATGAAAGCTCTTCCTTGTGCTTGGACCTCTTCTTCCCGAACTCGTCGTTGGGAGGAGGTAATTTTAACTAGACTCCGGATAGGGCACTGTCTTTTTAGCCATCGACATCTTTTAAGCGGCGATCCTCCCCCACTCTGTCCGCACTGCTCTCAGCTGTGGACGGTAAGACACCTTTTAATTGAGTGCCCCTATTTTAATCCGTTACGCTCCCGTCTACAGCTTTCGCCTGATATATCGTCGATTTTAGCAGATGACACGCGCTCAGCCGACCGCGTTCTCAAGTTTATTAGTGCCAGTGAAATGACGTCAGTCATTTGAAGCTTTTTTTGGGGACAACCAACCCCTTTCTGTAGTGGATTTTTAAGCCTTCCTTCTGCTTTTAGTTTCTCCAATTTTATGACTTTCGTTCCCATTGCTGCTGGTTTTCAATTTCGGCTTTTTACTGTTTCCTAAGTCACGGACCGGGCGCTAATGACCATAGCAGTTTTGCGCCCTAAAACCAAAACAAAAAAAAAAATAAAATAAAATAAAAAGTGTCCTGGTAGAAGCCAGAGCCCCTCCGTTGCAGGTTAGGCATGCACAACTGCTGGCCAGTTACTCTGCTCACGTTTGTAGTTCTCCTGCGCATCTGAATTACAGTCTCCTTTTCCCACCCACGGCAGTTCATCTCCTGCATCAGCAGCCTAGGTCAGGGCTACTTTCTCAACTGGAGTCCTTGCTTTTACCACCTATACTTGAGGTCCATCCACGTAAACTTCAATGGTGTACACCTGAGCCGTGGCTTCGCCTGGACCTTTCACATGGCGCTAAGGACTCACTTAACCCCGCAACTCTCCACTGCCACTTCCTCTCAATTCTTGACATGTACCAAAGCCATGAAGTGGTTTACACAGACGGCTCGACGGCTAATGGTCACGTCTGCTTCGCATATGTCCATGGAGGACATATTGAACAGCATTCCTTGCCCAATGGCTGCAGTGTTTTCACTACCAAGCTTATGGCTATATCCTGTGCTCTTGAGCACATTCATTCCTTTATTCCCTCGGGAGTTGTTTCTTCTGTGTACTGACTCCTTGAGCAGCCTACAAGCTATCAACCAGTGCTACCCTTGTCATCCTTTGGTAGCGACTATCCAGGTGTCCATCTATACCCTGAAATGGTGCAGTCATTCAGTGGTGTTTGTCTGGACCCCAGGCAACGAACTTGCTGACAGTCTGGCCAAACAGGCTACGCGGAAACTGCTTATGGAGATGGGCTTCTCTGCAGCTGACCTGTGTTCAGTACTATGCCGCAAGGTTTTGTGGCTTTGGGAGACAGAATGGCATAACCTCAGTATGCACAACAAACTGTGTACCATTGAGAAGACTGCGAATGTGTGAAAGACCTCCACATTGGCCTCTCGCAGGGACTCTGTGGTTTTCTCTCTGCTCCGCTTTTCCTACGCTTAGATTACACATGGCTACCTGCTGCGCTGTAATGACCCACCTCAGTGTCAGTGCGGTGCCTGGCTGACTATGGCCCATATCTTGGTGAGCTGTCCTTCTTTGGCTGCCCTGCTATGGACTCTTCAGTTACCGGACTTGTTGCCATTAATTTTAGCTGACAGTGCCTCATTGGCTAATTTAGTTTTATGTTTTATACGTGATGGTGGGTTTTATGATTCTGTAGAAGTTTTCACGCATTTCCATTGTCCCTTTGTGTTCTCCACTCTAATGTGTTTAGGCTGGATGTTTTAATGTGTCACAGAGTGGTTGGCTTTCCCTTTTTATTCTCATGGTCGGCCAGCCACGATCATCTGCTCTCTTGTTTTTATCCCTTCTACCTGTTTCTTGCTTCTATCTGTATTTTTCTTTTCCTGTTTTGTCCATAGCAGTGTTGGTTGTCCTCCTGTCATTCTTGTGGTTCTTCATTTCTCCTGTTATTGTGCTGCACACCTCCTTTCTTTTCTTCTTTCTCTTGTGTCATTATTTTACTGGATACAACGGACCGATGACCTCACAGTTTGGTCCCTTTGCCTTCTCCTTTAAACAAACCAATTTTGGGAAATGAGCTTACAAGTGCATTTAAGGATGCCTCCAGAGAAGAGATTGTGCCTCAATGTCATGTTGCCTTGCATGTTATACTTCATTGTTCCGGCACAAGATAATGCATTAGTGAGAGGATGAAGAGTTGAGAATAAGTAACAAAAATTTGAACAAATGAAATGCTAGATTGGAATATCAACAATGTAATGAAAAGATATGTTGCTACTCACAGTATAGATGGCATTTTGAGTTGCAGACAGGCACAACAAAAAGAGCTTTTGGCTAAAGCCTTTGTCAGAAAAGGAAATACACACAGATTAATTCACACAAGTAAGCACACCTCACGCACACATGACTGCTACCTCCAGCAGTTAGGATTGGAATGCAACTGTCATGAAGAATGGGAGCAGTAATCTGGAGAGGGTGGGGACGTGGTAGCAGGATACTGGTGGGGGGGGGAGAGAGATTGCTGTCTGGCAGTGGATGCAGGAATTAGACTGCCAACAGCTGAAGCATCTAGTGGCTGTGAGGCAGGGAAATCGATGGGGGGGAGCAAAGGAGTAGAGGAGCATGGAAGGGAAGTAGAAGACTGGTGGGTGCATTGACCGAAGATGACACTGCATGGCTGCCTTATGTACTTTTGGTCAGTGTTAAAATACCTAAATGTGAAACTGCCTGTTTAACTATTGTTTAGTTTTACTTTACTCTCCATAATGAAGCAGTATTAGTGAGCATTCAGGTTTGGCCGTATATATATATATATATATATATATATATATATATATATATATATATATATATATATATATATATATATATATATATATATATATATATATATATATATATATATATATATATATATATATATATATATATGCGTCCTTACTTAGTGTGTGATACTAAGCAAAGTTTTATGTATTGAAATCTTATTGTGAAGGCATGTGATTCAAATCCTTGTCCAGCCATCCTGTTTCAGATGTCGTGTTTTGACCTTAAATCAGTTCAGTAGGCAAATGCCAGATTGGTTTAGTAAACGGTTGGTCTTCCTTCTGCATCTGAGCTTGTGTTTAGTCTCTGATGACCTGAACATCAGTCATTTGTAATAAGTTCAGTAAGTACTGGAACTGAATATCAATTTTAAAAAATTCTTGGCATATTAGTGTTTCCAACCTTCATCACTTCTCTCTCTCCCTCCCCCCACCTCTCCCCCCCCACCTCTCCCCCCCACACCTCTCCCCCCCACACCTCTCCCCCCCACACCTCTCCCCCCCACACCTCTCCCCCCCACACCTCTCCCCCCCACACCTCTCCCCCCCACACCTCTCCCCCCCACACCTCTCCCCCCACACCTCTCCCCCCCACACCTCTCCCCCCACACCTCTCCCCCCACACCTCTCCCCCCCACACCTCTCCCCCCACACCTCTCCCCCCCACACCTCTCCCCCCACACCTCTCCCCCCCACACCTCCCCCCCCACACCTCTCCCCCCCCACACCTCTCCCCCCCACACCTCTCCCCCCCACACCTCTCCCCCCCACACCTCTCCCCCCCACACCTCTCCCCCCCACACCTCTCCCCCCCCACCTCTCCCCCCCCACACCTCTCCCCCCACACCTCTCCCCCCCACACCTCTCCCCCCCCACACCTCTCCCCCCCACACCTCTCCCCCCCACACCTCTCCCCCCCACACCTCTCCCCCCCACACCTCTCCCCCCCACACCTCTCCCCCCCACACCTCTCCCCCCCACACCTCTCCCCCCCACACCTCTCCCCCCCCACACCTCTCCCCCCCCACACCTCCCCCCCCCCCACACCTCTCCCCCCCCCACACCTCTCCCCCCCCCACCACCTCGCCCCCCCCCCACACCTCGCCCCCCCCCCCCCACACCTCGCCCCCCCCCCACACCTCGCCCCCCCCCCACACCTCGCCCCCCCCCACACCTCTCCCCCCCCCCCACACCTCTCCCCCCCCACACCTCTCCCCCCCCCACACCTCTCCCCCCCCCCACACCTCTCCCCCCCCACACCTCTCCCCCCCCCACACCTCTCCCCCCCCCCACACCTCTCCCCCCCCCACACCTCTCCCCCCCCCACACCTCGCCCCCCCCCACACCTCGCCCCCCCCCACACCTCGCCCCCCCCACACCTCGCCCCCCCCCACACACCTCGCCCCCCCCCACACACCTCGCCCCCCCCCACACACCTCGCCCCCCCCACACACCTCGCCCCCCCCACACCTCTCCCCCCCCACACCTCTCCCCCCCCACACCTCTCCCCCCCACACCTCTCCCCCCCACACCTCTCCCCCCCCACACCTCTCCCCCCCACACCTCTCCCCCCACACCTCTCCCCCCCACACCTCTCCCCCCCACACCTCTCCCCCCACACCTCTCCCCCACACCTCCCCCCCACACCTCCCCCCCACACCTCTCCCCCCCCCACACCTCTCCCCCCCCCACACCTCTCCCCCCCCCCACACCTCTCCCCCCCCCACACCTCTCCCCCCCCCACACCTCTCCCCCCCCACACCTCTCCCCCCCCACACCTCTCCCCCCCCACACCTCTCCCCCCCCACACCTCTCCCCCCCACACCTCTCCCCCCCACACCTCTCCCCCCCCCACACCTCTCCCCCCCACACCTCTCCCCCCCACACCTCTCCCCCCCACACCTCTCCCCCCCACACCTCTCCCCCCCACACCTCTCCCCCCCACACCTCTCCCCCCCACACCTCTCCCCCCCACACCTCTCCCCCCCACACCTCTCCCCCCCACACCTCTCCCCCCACACCTCTCCCCCCCACACCTCTCCCCCCCACACCTCTCCCCCCCACACCTCTCCCCCCACATCTCTCCCCCCCCACACCACTCCCCCCACACCTCTCCCCCCCCCACACCTCTCCCCCCCCCACACCTCTCCCCCCCCCACACCTCTCCCCCCCCCACACCACTCCCCCCCCCCACACCTCTCCCCCCCCCACATCTCTCCCCCCCCCCCACATCTCTCCCCCCCCCACACCTCTCCCCCCCCCCCCCACATCTCTCCCCCCCACACCTCTCCCCCCCCCCCCCCACCTCTCCCCCCCCCCCACCTCTCCCCCCCCCCCACACCTCTCCCCCCCCACCTCTCCCCCCCCCCCCACACCTCTCCCCCCCCCCCCCACACCTCTCCCCCCCCCCACACCTCTCCCCCCCACACCTCTCCCCCCCACACCTCTCCCCCCCACACCTCTCCCCCCCACACCTCTCCCCCCCACACCTCTCCCCCCCCACCTCTCTCCCCCCCCACCTCTCTCTCCCCCCCACCTCTCTCTCCCCCCCACCTCTCTCTCCCCCCACCCCACCTCTCTCCCCCCCCCCCACCTCTCTCTCCCCCCCCCCCCCACCTCTCTCTCCCCCCACCTCTCTCTCTCTCCCCCCCACCTCTCTCCCCCCCCCCACCTCTCTCTCTCTCCCCCCCACCTCTCTCTCTCCCCCCCCACCTCTCTCCCCCCCCCACCTCTCTCTCCCCCCCACCTCTCTCTCCCCCCCATCTGCACCCCCCCGCCACATCTCACTCTCTCACACACAATTATTTTGATAATTTACAATAGTAGATAACTCATTACAATAATGATCATCTGTAAATGAATGCTTAAAATATTCTAACACCCTTTTAACACCACACACACAAAGTGAAGAGAATATCTTCAACTAATACACATGATGGACAACACAATATAAAAAATCCAACATGATTCTCAAATTCTTGTGGGCAATCATGTAAATATCATGTATTGTACCATGTTTTCTTCCTTAAAAGTGAAATTGTGCTAAAACAAAAAATACGTAGTGTTTCTTTGACGTGTCTGCATACCTGCCTAGTTTCATCAGGATGGTTTATTTACACCTGGGAATGTTCCCTTGTTAGTCACATATTATGCATTTCAACATAAACTGATCTGCAAGACACTTAAGAGTATGTGAATGTTTTGCTGCATTTAACCATGTTGAAATTGGAATTTTTCTAATTTCAGGTGTACAGTTGAATACAGTCAACTGGAACCCTTGCCAAAAAATGAAAGGCCTCCATTGCCTCAACCAACTCGCCGAATTCGTGTAAGAAATGTTTTGCAGAAATTAGCATTAAATGCTGCTTACGATTTTGGTATGTATACTTCATAACCCTGTTATTGAACATGTAGTTGATGTAAATTAGCAAAAGAGAGATTGAAGTTTAACCTGCAAAAAGTAATACGTAAAAGTCTGTCTCTAAACTACAAAGTAACTGTGCTGTGGCTAGTGATACATTAATGTTTTTAATTATTATTATTTATTTATTTATTTATTTATTTACAGTTAACAGCATGTACATGGTCTCATAGGAAGAATGGCAGGAATATGACAGGAATGATCATTCAAAGCAAGAAAAAGTCTAGTAAAAATGGGCTCCAAAATGCATACGTTAAGAGCTGTGTGTCTTGTTTATCTGTGCTACTGAGAAACACCTCTTCTGCTGAACAACTGTCCTTATAGTTCTTACAGTTACATTATTCATTTTAGAACCAATTTTTAATACACTTTTATGAATCAAATGATTGTCACTCTCATATCCCTATCTACTGACCATTCCTCCAGGGACACACTGTAGACACTTGGAAAAATGCGACATGATGATGCCTTGTAATACTTATTTATAATAACTGGTTTGTCACAGCCATCCTCTAGGTAGCTTTGCAATGACAAAACGGAAGAAAATGCAGAAGATCACCAACATAGAATAAAAGATCCAATAAAATTATACAGTTAGTTTCAAACACTTCTGAAAGAATACAAATTATAAGTCAACACTAAAGATAATGTAAAGAGCTTCATACATTAGTCATCCATCAATTGCATTTATAATCTACGTAACAAGGGGGGCGATAAGGCCAGCCAGTGTTGCAGTCGATACTGGAAGTGAAAATGCCTTTATACGCACTTTTGTGCTTACATATTTTTGTTTACTTCAGTAAGGTCTTATTATGCATTATAAGTTTTAGTCCACTTGAATTGTAAATGTGCTTCTTAAGTCTTGCTCTGTTTACCTGAAGTACATTTGAACCTTGTAAACTCATTATGTTCTCTTGATTTTGTTGCTTATCACATGCCACAGTTTGAGCCACATTACTTTACCATTGTGCGTATGGAGTAATCATGTTCACTCCCATTATTAACTAAAATACTGGTTGCCCTTTCAGACCTTCTTCCCTTCACCTGCCCGCTCCCCAATTGTTAAGTAGATTAGGAAACTAACTGACAAAATATTTCATTCTCTGTTAAGCTGTTTTGGAGTATATACATAACAATCATTTACGCTTCCAGAATTGACGGCAGTAGTGGCTCCCTTTTCACTCCTCCATTCTGTTTTGTTTATGTAGATTAGGAAACTGATTGATGTATGACTGAACTATTCAGCTCCATATGTTATCTTGATGTTTTGGCCTATGATTTGTATTCTCTCATAAATATTTGAAACTAACTGTTTAATTTTATAGGACATTGTATTCTATTTTGGAGGTACATTGTGTTTTCTTCTGCTTTGTTGTTATGCCATTGCCTGGAGGGTGGTCAGGGACAGAAACAGGCTTTGATGATGATGGACACCTCATGTTCTGTTATTACCAAGCAACAAACTTAGGAACCAACACAACTGGATACAGATCACAAGTATACACAACATTTATTACCAGATACCCAGAATTAAAATTTTTAACAGAACAACTACTAGCTGATCAGATCTGTGTAATAATCAAAAATAACAGGATACCCCAGTCAGAATTAGAAAACATCAAACAACAATTACAACAAATACTGGAACAAAATAATGCGCAATCAGAAGAAGAAGAAAAATAATCCGGTAATAGACTCAAACATCCCAGAGCAAACAAACAAAGAGCAACATGCATAAATTAAACAATCAGAGGAAAACGAAATCTTAAGACAGCCACCAGAACAAGCACAAACAGAACACGAAGTGACACATGTTACATATAGAAGAAAAATTCCAGCCGACATATATAGAATAAAAGAGACAAATACAGACATTAGACCATTCTTACATAGACCACCAAATAACCCACAAGTCGAAACAACAACTACTATCAACACAATCATACACCAACAAAATAAATGAAAATACAACTATCAAAGAGTTAAAGCTACTGGTTTATATAGGAGCACTCAGTACACTAAATATACACGCTAGGCAGAGATCAGAACCAACCAACCAACACGCAGAAGAAACCCACAAAACCAGCATGGCAACACAGGATACAGATCAAAATAGAAAAACTGAGAAAAGACATCAGACAGCTAACACAATTTATAAGAAATGAAATATCGGACAAAAAACGAAAAAGGTTAGGTAAAATCTCACAACAAGGAGTGATAGAGCAATTAGATGGAAAGAAGCAGAAATTACAAGCATTGGCCAAACGACTTAGAAGATACAAAAAAAGTGAAAATAGATGGAAACAAAACCAAACATTCAACACAAACCAAAAGAAATTTTACCAGACAATAGATAACACACACATTAAAATAGACAATCCACCAAACATAACAGACATGGAACACTTCTGGAGCAACATATGGTCAAACCCGGTACAACATAACATACATGCACGGTGGATACAAGCAGAAACAGACACATACAAGATGAAACCGCAAATGCCTGAAGTGGTAATTTTGCAACATGAAGTCACCCGAGCAATTAATTCTACTCACAATTGGAAAGCCCCTGGAAAAGATAAAATAGCAGATTTCTGGCTAAAGAAATTCACCTCAACACATTCACATCTAACTACATTATTTAACAGTTACATTGCAGACCCATACACATTCCCTGATACACTTACACATGGAATAACCTATCTGAAACCTAAAGATCAAGCAGACACAGCTAAATATCGCCCCATAACATGCCTACCAACAATATACAAAATATTAACTTCAGTCATTACACAGAAATTAATGACACATACAACACAGAACAAAATTATAAATGAAGAACAAAAAGGCTGCTGCAAAGGAGCATGAGGATGTAAAGAGCAACTGATAATAGAGTCAGAGGTGACATATCAAGCTAAAACTAAACATAGGTTGCTGCACTACGCATACATTTATTACCAAAAAGCGTTTGATAGTGTACCCCACTCATGGTTACTACAGATATTGGAAATATACGAAGTAGATCCTAAATTAATACAGTTCCTAAACATAGTAATGAAAAATTGGTAAACCACACTTAATATCCAAACAAATTCAAATAATATTACATCACAGCCAATACAGATAAAACGTGGAATATACCAAGGTGACTCATTAAGTCCTTTCTGGTTCTGCCTTGCTCTGAACCCACTATGCAACACGCTAAATAATACAAATTATGGATGCAATATTACTGGAACATACCCACACAAAATCACACATTTGCTATACATGGATGATCTAAAACTACTGGCAGCAACAAATCAACTCAACCAATTACTAAAAATAACAGAAGTATTCCGCAATGATAATAAATATGGCTTTTGGAACAAGCAAATGTAAGAAAAATAGCATAGTCAAGGGAAAACACGAAGATTACATATTGGATAACCACAGCGACTGCATAGAAGCGATGGATAAAACAGATGCCTATAAATATCTAGGATACAGACAAAAAATAGGAATAGATAATACATATATTAAAGTAGAACTAAAAGGAAAAATATAGACAAAATTGACAGCAAGAAACAAGACAAAAGTTATAAATACTTATGCTATACCAATATTGACCTACTCATTTGGAGTACTGAAATGGAGTAACACAGACCTAGAAGCACTCAATACACTTACACGATCACAATGCCACAAATATAGAATAAATCACATGCATTCAGGAACAGAAAGATTCACATTAAGCAGAAAGGAAGGAGGAAGGGGGTTTATTGACATAAATAACCTACGTTATGGACAGGTAGACAATTTAAGAAAATTCTTTCTAGAACGAGCAGAAACTAGCAAAATACATAGAGCAATCACTCGTATAAATACATCAGCTACACCACTGCAATTTCATAACCACTTCTACAACCCTTTAGATCACATAACATCAACAGATACGAAGAAAGTAAATTGGAAAGAGAAAACACTACGTGGCAAGCACCCGTATCATCTAACACAGCCACACATCGATCAAGACGCATCCAACACATGGCTAAGAAAAGGCAATATATACAGTGAGACAGAAGGATTCATGATCACAATACAGGATCAAACAATAAACACCAGATATTACAGCAAGCATATTATTAAAGATCCCAATACCACAACAGATAAAGGCAGACTTTGCAAACAACTAATAGAAACAGTAGATCACATCACAAGCGGATGTACAATACTAGCAAATACAGAATACACCAGAAGACATGACAATGTAGCAAAAATAATACATCAACAACTTGCCATACAACGTAAACTAATAAAACAACATGTTCCCACATAAAAGTATGCACCACAAAATGTACTAGGGAATGATGAATACAAATTATACTGGAACAGAACCATTATAACTGATAAAACACCACCACATAACAAACCTGACATCATACTCACCAATAAAAGGAAGAAATTAACACAACTAATCGAAATATCCATACCCAATACAACAAATATACAGAAGAAAACGGGAGAAAAAATTGAAAAATACATCCAACTGGCTGAGGAAGTCAAGGACATGTGGTATCAGGATAAAGCTGAAATTATACCGATTATACTATCAACTATAGGAGTGATACCACACAATATCCACCGGTACATCAAAGCAATACAGCTACATCCAAATGTATATATACAACTACAGAAATCTGTAATTATTGATACTTGTTCGATTACCCGAAAGTTCCTAAATGCAATGTAACATATACCGTACAGTTAAAAGGAAGTCACGCTTGATCAAGGTCCACGTCACTTTCCATTTTTAACCAGGCATAATGTCTGAGAAAGGAAAGAAATAATAATAATAAAAAAGAGTATTTAGAGACAGCACTGTGTGATGCATTTTTTCCAAGTACTAATACAGTAAGCTACTTACACTAATGTTTTAATGCCAGTTCGTATGTAGAAATAAAGATTAACAACACTTTATAGTAGTTTAATTTTCACACTTTAAGTTGTTTTGTCAATAATATCTCGAACATGAGTGGAAAGCCTATTTAAACTGAAAAGATGGCTAGTGTAGGTACAATGAACTCGGTGGTTCCTACATTGAGTAACCTACATGTCTCTAACAGATAACTAACCACAGTTGCAATCTAGATCACATTTTCCAAGAGGATATCAATAGATGGAACGTGAGAATCTGATAAAGGGACCACATTTGATAGTAACATGATGTCTGATATATTGATGATCTATGACTCAATTGGAGTGAGGCATAAAGATCGCTATCAGCAAATATACATTTATAGTAGCAAGTTGTAGTAGGAATGTAGTCAACAGATAAACAGAGGAATGAAGACTCCAATCAAATGCCATCAGTTTTCACAAAGCACTAATGCCCCACTAACTTCATCTATTCTTCAGTTCCTGAGTGAGTTTGCTGTCAAAACACTGTAATCTATTCTCTTGTTAAGACTTTGAGGACTGTGCAGCTGTGGTACTGCTACTGAGCATAATTTTTCTGAACTTTATGTAGGTGGTTTTACCACACAGAATTTCAGTTTATTGCATTTGAAAGTGGGCCTTTTTCTGTCAAATACTGCTAAGAAACATAGACTAAATTAGTAACATTTTTTTTATACTATTGAAATAAAAATATTTTTGCTTCACAACAAAAAAAATTAACCTTTATTCCCTATGTGGGGATAGGATTAGAAGTTGTTGATACTAAAACTAAAACTCTTTCAGAATATGTTTTTTTTTAATTGAAAATTACTTAGTTACATATGGTTTAGTTCGAAAAATTTTGACGCATTTTGGAAAACAAAGCTGTACATCACATTCTTCACAATAGTGCCAGGTATCCATCCTTGACACTTTCCCAGAGCTCACCTAGCTCCATTTTACACAAACTTTCCATCTCCTCTGAGGCAGTTTTTGACGTTCCTGTTGCAGAAATACCATTAGGAAAAGTCTTCCACTGAGTCTGTTTATAGGTGAACTATATTGTCAGGCCCCCTTTGTTCTCCAGTAATGAATTTGAAAATATTTGGCAGTAGATGTAGACAGTGTATGTAAAACACATGAATTTACGATAATCATCATTAAAATGTGAAAAAAACCTGCCTTCCGCCACTTCGCTTCCTCTCAAAAAGGTAGTAGTTTCACAGCTTGTTGCTAAGGTGCACACCAGTCTTGTTTCTTATTATAATCCAAGCTACAGTCATGCTTAATCTCCTGTCAGTCTTAATTTTGTTCTAACATTGATGCTGGATGCTCTCACTTTATATCTCATCATCAAAATAAATACCGGTACATCTCTAGTGTGTCTACATTTCACTAGTTCATTTCTCCAGCATCTGGGCAACTAGATATTTTGTGGGTTGTTGTTGGTTTCTCTCTCTCTCTCTCTCGTACTGTACCCCTCTGCCTTAGATCAGGGCTAGAGTAAAATGAGACATGTTTAGAGTATGGCCTTTACCATGGAAACTTTCACTCAATCTGTTTACTATATGCCAGATGTTATTAGCATCTGTCTTACTGCCAGATATAAAATTTTAAAAAATGTTCCATATTTGTTAGTCTCATTTTTCATTTAGGTCTCAAAACTAGATCTGCACAAAAAGGGTGAACACCTTCGGCTATAGTGAAATTTTGTCATGATTTGACACTCTTTCACTTTTTGTCGTGAATCCATCAAAGGTGGGTCTTACCTTGTGAACGGGATCATACCCGTCTTGATATTTTGAAATAAGTTGCATTACTTACTCAATGTAACAATCTCTCGGTAGACACTTTGTGGCAAAGGAGATCTGTAACGCAGAATTGGTAGACTAGTAGTCAGTCAATTTCAGTTTTCTAATGATGTGCACATGAGAAACCACTTTCACAGTTTGTCAGGTTTCACAGTGCTTGAATTGACGGAGGCTTCAGTTTAGCTTTTTCAGTTAGCTTGCAATTGTTGTTCTATCATAGAAGTTGGTTTCTTGTTTTGCCATCTTCAGCAATTCATCAAAAAAGCAGGTGAAACAATAAAACACACAATAGTTCTGATCAATCTGAATTTGAAACCCGCATGATTCTTCAATAACTGGAATCTGTGAAGTGGTAGTGTCATCCATCTGTCCACCACCTAGTTGAAAGAGGCAGACTGTTGAGTTCAAACAGGGGGATCTCTGATACAGCAGTGACATCAGTGGTTTAATGTTGAGGGCTTACTGAAACTTCATCAGAAATGTCTTCTTCATCTATAATGTATATTGTAAAAATTAGCTTTCTGTTATACAATAAACAATACGTACACTAAGAGAAAAAATGTAATGAAACTAATTAGCTCACCATCACAGGGTTCAAAATTGGAAATTTCTTCATGTAGCTCTGAACCATTATTGTTCAACAAAAACTCTTTATTTCCTGATCACATGAGGAAATCTTGGAAATAAATACAAAAGCATGCAGCAGGCAACATTTAAGGCCATTTGCACTGTGTGTGACCTTGTGAGGTGAGGTGAGGTGCAGTGCAGTGCAGTGCATGGCAACCAGGCAGACTTGAATGCTGCAAACCAAGTAACATAAAGTCTGAATACATTCACAAAGCTAAGAAATGGCAAACATCGGAGCTAAATTGCTCATCTCCAGCACTAAGACTGAACCTCCTTAGTGACATTAGATGCTTTTGTTTTTGTATGCACAAATTAGCCCACGTAGGCTTCAGTCATTTTGAAACAAGCTGCAATAGGTTAAGAAAAAGAAAAAGAAACACTACAGGTTGTAAAAGATGTTTGGAGATCTGTGCATCCAATTAAAGACTGAATGCTCAATTCAGTGCCTTAGCATGTGCTCTAGTGGCTAGCATTGCTGCCTCTGGATCACGGGGTCCCGGGATCCACTCCCAGCGGGGTCGGGGATTTTCTCTGCCCAGGGCCTGGATGTTCATGTTGTCCTCTTCATTTCATCATCATTCAACTACGCAGGAGGACTGGACACTGAAACGATCGGGAATTTGTATGGGTACTGATAACCCTGCAATTGAGCACACCACAAACTAAATACCGTCTTCGTCTTCATCATTATCATTATTGTCTTATATCAGGATTATGCATGTGGTGTAATATACTGAGGTGACGAGTAATGGGATAATGATATGCATATCTGCAGATGGTGGTAGTATCGTGAACACATTGGCACAGCTGTCATTTGTACTCGGATGATTCTTGTGAAAAGATTTCCGATGTGATTATGGCTGCATGACAAGAGTTAACAGACTTCAAATGCAGAATGGTAGTTGGAGTTTGATGCGTGAGACATACGATAGGGGATTCAATATTTGGGGATCCACAGTATAAAGAATGTGCCGAGAATACGAAATTTCAGGCATTACCTCTCACCACAGAAAACGCAGTGGCCAGTGGCCTTCACTTAACAACAGAGAGCAGTGGTGCTTGCGTGGAGTTGTCAGTGCTAACAGACAAGCAACACTACGTGAAATAACCATAGAAATCAATGTGATAATTAGGACAGATGTATCGAATAGGACAGTGTGGTGAAATTTGGTGTTAATTGGCTATAGAATCGTACAATAGACCTACCTGAGTGCCTTTGCTAACAGCAAGAGATCGCCTGCAGAGTTCTTCTTGGGCTCGTGACCATATCAGTTGGACCCCAGACAACTGGAGAACAGTGGCCTGGTCAGCAGAGTCCTGATTTTGGTTGGTAAGAGCTGATGTTAGGGTTTAACTGCAGCACAGACCCCACCAAGCCGTGGATGCAAATTGTGAACAAGGCACTGTGCAAGCTAGTGGTGGCTCCATAATGGTGTGGACTGTGTTTGCATGAAATGGGCTGGTTCCTCTGCTCCAACTGAATAGATCATTGACTGGAAATGGTTATGTCCAGTTACCTGGAGACCATTTGCAGTCATTCATGGACTTTACATTCTCAAACAACAATGGAATTTTTATGGATGACTACGCGCCATGTCACCAGGCTAATATTATTCGCGATTGGTTTGACGAATAATCTGGAGAGTGTGAGCTGATGAATTGGCCACCCAAATCGTCCGAAATGAATCCCATCGAACGTTTATGAGACATAATCACAAGGTCAGTTCTTGCACAATGTCCTGTACTGGCAACATTTCACACCTATGTACAGCTATAGAGCACCATGGTTCACTATTTCTGCAAGGCCTTGCAATGACTTGTTGAGTCCATGCCACACAGTTGCTGCACTACACTGGGCAAAAGGAGTTCCAGCATGATATTGGGTGGTATCCCATGACTTTTTTCACCTCATTGTTTATCCACTTCCAATTCACATGATAACAATACATGGAACAATTAGTTAAAATTTAACACAAGTTATTGCAAATAAACACTCCATGTTCATTAAAATAGCCAAAATATGCAGATGAGCAAGCATGCTACCTCTCCTATCCAAATGGTAAACATTGCCAATTTTTCATGGCAACAAAAGAATTTTACATCCGCTACCCCCCCCCCCCCCCCCCCCCCAAATACCTCATCAACCTCATATTCTAATCTCACTACACTTTTGTCAGGAGACCTTTTATACCTCTAGACTATTAAAAAATAAGTCGCCCTTAAAATTATGAAAACAATAAATGCACCTGTCCTCCAGATTTCTTCAGTAAACATTTCCAAATGCAATGAAATTTTTTAAAAAATCAAGCTGCATGTAAATAAGACAATTGTTAATCATTATCCATACCCACTCCATCAATGCTCAAGTATTTCAACAACTACTCAGCTTTTATACGCTGTCAAATGATAAATGTTTCTCTGACATAACAATATCTTTGACTGAGGATAAATTAATCTACAGCCGTTGGGTTGAGGTATTCCACTATTTCAAAAGAGCCATGACAAAGTTTGAAAAAAATATTCATGTCTTTATCCAAGCTGCTTGACTTTAGTTATATAGCTAATACTATGTCCCCAATATAAAAATAAATCTTTTATCTTCTTGTTACGTGTTTCTTTCTCTTTGCAGCACTTTCCTTCATTGTTTGCATAACCAGCCCCTATCTTTCCCAGATGGAAATGCTGGATACTCTGCTACAACGTTTCCAGAGGCTGTGTATTAAATTGCATCACATGCAGTTAATTTATTAACTGCTTTCATAGCACAAAATCTGAAGCCATAACAAAAATTGCTACTGAAGTGGATAAGGTTTGTGTATCTATGGCTTTATGTTCAAAATACATTCAAAATTCTGAACCTTCCATGGAGTGTCAGAGAATAAATCACAATATTTCTCTAACAGTGTTGCTCCTTCTTTGTTTTATTCCTTCAGCCCCTTTAATCCTCATATTAACTGCACAAGCTGTCTTTTCTTCACATAACTCAGGCTGATCCCACTACCCATAGTTGTCAGCAGACTGTTAGCACAGTTTAAATGAAGTCACAATTTTTTCCTAATAAGACTTTGTCAAATGTAATTTTTACACTGTTTTCTCGTACTGTAAATTCAGAGTTGCTTGTTCCGCTAAGCTCAAATTGAGGTGTATATAGTGCATGTGGCATGGCACAGCGCTACGTGCATTTTTGTAACTTCACAGGTTTGACTAGAACCATGCAAATTGGGATGCGACACAACACATGCCTGCAGCGTGTCACGCGGCATTGTGGTTGTGGCACAGTATCTCGCAACACATGAGCACTTTGGGATGGCGAGGTGGGGAGTGGAAAGGCAGTCCTGCTATATGCTCACTTCAGCATGTTTCATTAGTACATAATAGTTTTCAGTACATATATCTGTATAGTTTTTTTGTTTTGTGTATTCTTTTGTCAAAAGCAATGCGCAGTTCAATAACTGATGAGCCATTAGCCACTGGGGTAATATCTTCTGCCTCCACAAAGTTTTCAGATCATTAGAAGGGACAGATGATTCATCGTGAGGGTAGTGAATAAGTAAGTAAGGAATATTATAAAACTATGTGATCTAGAAACAAGGCAGGAAAGTAAAACAAGGTTATCAACTTGCAGCCTGTTAAGCTGACGTATCTCTAAGATTTGTTACAAAAAGTGGAAAAGGCGTAATTTCCACAGGTATGACCCCCTTAGTCATCCTTGTAAAAAGCGTCAAAGATCTGAAGTACCTACGTTTTCTTATCATTACTTGAATATGGATGTAATAAGAGTCATTATATTATGTACACATGGACATCACATTTCCACTGGAGACTAGCACTCACAAATAACAATATTTTAATTGGCTCGTCGTGACGAGAAAAAGCATTTCAGTGGTTGCTTACACACTGAGCCTCAATAAACTAATTATACAACAAATGTTTTTTATTTCAGTCTTTGATCACAATATTAATTCTTCACACGATGACTGGTTTCAGTCCGTAATGACCATCCTCAGAATTGTGATCAATGACTGAAGTAAACATTTGACAGTGTTGGATCACTGTTTGTATACGTGACCATGTCACAGTTGGTGTAATTAACACAACAGGCTACACAAATGAAGAAGTGGTTGTGGTTATTATTCCGAAAGTATTAGTGTTCTGAAAGGGTGTGGTGATGTGATCTATTTAATTTGTTGAAATGTGTTGCTCACAGAGGCAGAGGGAAAGAGAAATCATAATGTCTTCCCTTCTTAATATTTTTACACCAAATTTTGATCACATTCAAATTATTCTCCATTGACCTCAACACACTTCTTCAAACAATCCTTCCATTGTTCAAAACTGATTTTAAATTCACTTATCGGGATGTTCTTTATGCCTTCCAGTGATAGTTGTTTTATCTCCACCACAGTGGCAAAGCACTTTCCTATCATATCCCTTTTTAATCTGGGGAACAAAAAGGAATCACAGGGAGCAAGATCCGGTGAGTAGGAGGGGTGGGGCTGTTGGACAATCAGTGTCGCGCCAGTTTTTGGGCGATGCGGGCCAGCAAGTTGCCATTATGGCCTGTGTGCCAAAGGTCTGCCCTTTCCTTCCAGATATTCTCCCTCAGTCTTTCCAAAACATCCAACTAGAACTCCTGGTTGACAGTTTGACCCAGGGAATGAACTCCACGTGCACAACACCTCTGCAATCGAAGAAACAAATGAGCATCGTCTTGTTTGAATTCACTTGGTGAGCTTTTCTGGGACAATGAGAGCCACTTGTCTTCCGCAGGCTTGATTGCTGCTTTGTTTCAGGGTTGTATCCATAGCACCACGATTCATCACCAGTAATCACCTTGGAAAAAAAAATTCAGGGTCGTCTTTGAGCTGATTTTGAAGCTCAAAACATGGCTGAAGTCACCGCTCCCTTTGCTCGAATGTGAGAAGGCAAGGGATAAATTTGGCTGCAATCCTACTCGTGCAAATCTTATGATAAAATCCTCTAAATTGAACTCCATGATATTCCACACTTCTCGCAGAGTTGATAAATGGTTCATCTACGATCTTCACGAATGAGGGCATTGATTTTGTTGATATTTTCGTCACTTGTAGACGTTGAGGGTCATCCTGAATGGGCTTCATCTTAAATTGAAATTTGTCCATTTTTAAAACATGAAAACCTCTCAGACTCTGGTTTTACTTAATGCAGCATCCCCATAAGCAGTCTTAAACATTACAATAGTTTCCGCAACCGATTTCTCCAAGAGGAAACAAAATTTCAACAAGTTGCTATCACGTTTTCACTGAACCCAAAAAAGCTGTCTTACTACAAAAACTGTCACGGGTGAACCCATGTACTCAGTGACACAACTTAGCACACTGACTCGCGTGGCATGACCGTAACAGACACCTTGTCGATCAGTGGGTTTCCCCACTCTCTGTGCCCACTGAAGCCAATTCCCATTACTTTTGGGTCCCCCCCCTCATGTAAACAAATTACCTCTGTCCTCCAACAAAGCAAGCAAGTTCACCATTTCTG
This sequence comes from Schistocerca serialis cubense, assembly GCF_023864345.2. Lineage (NCBI taxonomy): Eukaryota > Metazoa > Arthropoda > Insecta > Orthoptera > Acrididae > Schistocerca > Schistocerca serialis. The sequence goes on from NC_064640.1 coordinate 161,293,580, forward strand.
CAGATAACGCAACCATTGTGACAGACAGTAAAACATCCACTGACTCAATGTTTAATGCCAACCAGTTATTTTCACGTGTTCTGAACTGGGTCACGTAAATTTGCTAGCAATGGACCTCGGCAAAAACAATTACATTGTTTCACTCTGATCACAAAAGCCCACAGAAGTTTAATATTGCATGTCAGAGCCAGCAGATACAGAGGGCATACTGTTTGAAATTCTTAGGCACCCATGTATCATTCTTAACTGGGAACACCACATCCTCCAAACCTTGAAAAGGGTTAACTCAGCATCATTTACCATCTGGATAATCTCCAAAATCAGTGTCTCCAAATCTGCATATTTTGGCTACTTACGTTTGCTGATGGGTTACAGAACCATCATCTGGGGGCAGTTTGCTGCTTTTGAAAAGTATCTTTTCCATTCAGTAAAAGGTTGTCAGAGTTGTGTATGGAGTGCTTCCAAGAACCTCACATTGTAATCTTTTTAAGTATGTAGGGATATTAACCACTGCCTCACAATCTCTCTCCAGCCATGACATCTATGCTCCACAAACCTAGTCATTGTGAAACAGATAAGGCTTACCAACATCACAACACAAGAAGGAAATTTTGACCTGAAGAATTGTTCTTTGGTGCAAAAATATGTTAAATACATTGTCCAGACACATTGTGAACACTGCCTGTGTTAGACATCAATGTGCAATAATCACTAACTGGCAGCATTAGTAGTGGAGGGCGTATAAAGCATGTCGGGGATGTGGAAAACAATATGGTCATCGTAATGTGCAAACAGAGTGATATATTTGATGTCCAAAATGGTATGATCATTAGCACTCAGGCTCAGGTTGCGAGCACTCGTGAAATGGCCAAGTTTGTGAATGGCTGATGTGCCACCATGGTTAAAGCATAGAATGCATGATAAAATGGCCTATCCAAAACCAGTGCTGAGGCAACTTTGGTGAACCATGGGCCGTAGATGATGGGGTGAACAACAGCTGTGGAGACATAGGGGGTGCAAATAGACATGCAAAAGTTGAGCGACTGACCACCCAGATGAACCAAGGTGCTACCAACACTCTCTCCTCGATGACCGTTCAGCTGCATATGGGCCTACTCAGCAGGCGCCTTGTTTATGCATCCATGCTGACTGCTGTTTGTCAATGACAAAGGCTGTAATTTGTACACCAATACCAAAACTGGACATCGATTAAATGGTAACAGGTGGACTTGTCAGATGAATCACAGTTTATGCTCCATCAGACTTATGGGCATTGGCGTGTATGTCCCTGCAACAATTGTTGGAAGGTTCCAGGTGGGAGGAGGAAATGTTATGGTCTGGGGAATGTGTTTGTGGCATTTCCTGGCTGATACCATCATTCTGGAGGGCACAGTAGATCAACAAGAGTACGCACCTACTCCTAAGGACCATGTCCACCCCTACATTTAGTTCATTTCCTTCTCAGCATGATAAATTCTACCATGTGGATAGTGCAATGTGTCAAACCACTAGCAGATACATGCATGGTTCAAAGGGCACTAGGATGAGTCTACCGTGCTCCCCTGGCCACCAAACTCCCCAGATTGAAACCCAATCAAGAATGTGTGGGACCGCCTCAACTGAGAAACTTAGCATATGTGGCCATGGTACTGGAATCGTTGTGGCACCACATCCCTGTTAGTACCTTCCAGAGCCTCAATGATGTATTCCTGCATGCCTGTCAGTGGTCCGTGCTGCAAAAGGTGGTTATTCAGGCTTTTGAGAGGTGGTCACTTTGTGAGTGGACTATGTATACTAGGTGTACGAAAGTATCCGGACACCCCCAAAAACATACGTTTTTCATATTAGGTGCATTGTGCTGCTGCCTACTGCCAGGCACTCCATATCAGCGACCTCAAGAGTCATTAGACATTGTGAGAGAGCAGAATGGGGCACTCTGGGGAACTCGCAGACTTCGAACATGGTCAGGTGATTGGGTGTCACTTGTGTCGTATGTCTGTATGCAATATTTCCACACTCCTAAACATCCCTAGGTCCACTGATTCCGGTGTGATAGTGAAGTGGAAATGTGAAAGGACACATACAACACAAAAGCATACAGGCTGACCTTGTCTGTTGGCTGACAGAGGCCGCCGACAGTTGGAGAGGGTTGTAACGTGTAATAGGCAGACACCTATCCAGACCATCACACAGGAACTCCAAACTGCATCAGGATCCACTGCAAGTACTATGACAGTTAGGCAGGAGATGAGAAAACTTGGATTTCATGGCCGAGAAGCTGCTGGAGTGATGAATCATGCATTACTGATTTAGGGTGCCATGATCTTGTAAGTCATCTTCAGCCAGGTGTCTAGATACTTTTGATCAGATTTTGTATATTAGCAAAAAAATCTTCAATTCATTTCCAGCTAATATTAAGTTCATATGAGGCAATAAGCAATTATTTAAAAGTAAGCTAAAGGGGTTTTTGCTTGAAAAGTTTCTGTTCTCTAGGTTAGCCCTGTAACTGAGATGCATCAGACAATTGTCTTTTCCTGTTTGTGTCTCTTGCTTAGACCTTATAAATCATTTACATGTGTTCTGTAAGTCTAAAAATGGTCTTTGTACTTTTTAAATCGCTCTGTGTTTAAATAATGACATATATATTATAACTTGTGTATGTGATTGTTAATTAGCATTTATTGGTTTTTATGGTTGTAAACAGGGTTAGGAAAACTTTAAAACCTGCGAAAATGATAGCTCCAATAAGCAAGATGCAAGAAACCTGAGAAGAGATGTGAGAAAAATAGGGTGGCACTACAATGTTATTTCAGGAAGTTGTAATTGTTCAACAGAACCTAGTGCTTTAACATGATTTGCTTATTAAGAGAGCCTAACGGTCATGGGTGTGAGCTTTCCAAGATTTCGGTTTCCTTTCAAATATTCAGGATTTTCCACCTTGCAGCTGACTATGTGAAGTCGCTTATGCAGTTTGAGTCCTATGACACATTTGTATACAACAATACTAACGATAAATGTCAGTGGATTATTGTTCCCATAGCTTTATCTCTGTATTCAAGAACATCAACCCAAACTAGGATCAGAAATTTAAAAAAAAAAAGACTGTTTACTTGCAAAAGTCTTGCAATTGACAGAACAAAATCTGGAAAAATGGGAGAGAATAATGTTTATTGTTAAGTCCAAAACATTGGCTTGCCATTTGCAGAAAATATGCATTGCTTATGTTGGTCTCTTGGTCTGGACATAACGCCTGTCATTAGGGAAATGACAAAATTCATATAATTCGGATTCCACCTGTAACTAATAGTGTGATAACTTCAGTAATTTCTGCATTGTCAGTTTGCATTACCACATTTTATGACTTTGATCAAGTATGCATGGTATGCAGCACAATATGCAGAATGATGGCCATTACCATTTCTAACTCCATCCCACTTCTGTGTAAATAAAACTATTAATTACTGTGAAGTGCCTGATTCCATTAATTTTTATTATATGAGGTGTGCCTGGTGTAATGAATGTTTCTTTTTGTCATACAATACACTTCACATTTTTGTGCTGACTGCAGAGAATAAACAAGGAACTGTTTCATTGTCAGCAAAACATACATTATTCAAAAATTATAAGAAATGTGCTACAGGAATTGTTATAAAACATTTAATGTCAGCACAGAAAACTCTCAATTGGTAGAAGTCATCATAATTTAACATCATACACTGCCTTGATTTTCTTTCTTCTCCTAGTCACTTGTGTAGCAATTAAATCTCTGTAACAGTTCAGCTGTCCATATGAACTGCAAACTGTTCATATCCTCTTGGTCACTGCTGCATTTGTGTATTCACATACTGGGCAAGAAGGGCGGTACAAATCACTGTTCAAAGTGGTTCTTCATGTAGCAGAAATGGGTTACCTTAACAGTTCTTTTAAAAAAATACTTGCAGCGTGTTTTAGCAGCTAAACCATTGACAGTGCATTCCTGTTGGTGTATTCTTCCTCCATGAAAAATTTCAGGGTAAGTTTCGAAGTATTGGATTGGACGATTCCCTTGTCACTGGATAAACACTAATTTCACTAAATGAAGACTCACCACCACAGGTGACTGTTATGACAAATACCATCAGAATTATTCATTTTTATACTCTTGATAAACACATCATAAGCCTAAAAACCAATGTTGCAAACACAAGCCACTAATACATAACATTAAGAGTCCTGCTGATCCGCTGAAGACATATGAAGCCAGAGCATTGCTTTTGCTGTTGGCGTGTGGCCAGCACCCCCAGTTGTCAGTTGCTGATTACTTGACACTGGGGGTGGCTGCTGCTGCTGCAGTGTAATGGCACCGTGTGGTTATCTGTTCTCGACAGTTTCTGATGTTGTCTCAAAAGCACCCAGCTTGAATTTCACATTGATTGGATACTGTTCTGACTTCATTTGTCACCTAAATCATAACTTTACATTTGTCTGCGATTACATCAGGCAAAATCTAGTTAAGGCCCCATTTTATGACAATTTACCACAATTTTTTGGATTGAAGCTGTTAAATATCTTTGAAAAATACACAGTTGTCGTGATAGGTCAAATAGAGGTGCACTAACAGTGAACTCATCTATTTAGTAAAAACAAGGTAGCCAATTAAAATACAATACATGTTGTGTTCTAGGTCATGAAAGAGGACGGACATTCTTCTTATTCTGTTTGGCCCGTTCTGCACTCAGTGTGTGAAGTAACATTTGCCTACAACCGTAGGTGTATTCTTTAGCATACAACAACTTAAAATATATTTATGACCAAGTTGGTGCATATTATCTGCTGGTCGCATTTACAAGAAAGCTGTGCCTAGTATTGTCACACTTGTCAATAGGGTGACATCTGTTTTCTCCCCCCACGAAAATTGTTTTGAGAATTTGTCTTAAGTTTTTAAATGTTTGCCTTAAATATTATAAACAGCATCTCATCCATTGTTTGGTGTTATCTGTAACCCCACTGCCAAGCAATGTAGCACAGTTGGTAAGACACTGGACTCTTATTTAGGGGAGCAAATATAGCTTGAAATATTAGCCTACCATATCAGATTTATGTTTGTTCCAATTTTTCCACACCAATTAGGGAGGGTATAAGAATGGCTTTCCACAGGACAGGACCAGAACTGTCCTACTTTATAGTCCTTTTGAACTAGAACACAACAGCACGAGCAACGTGGAGTTACTCTTAACATTTAGTTTGTCCATCCTTTCTATGATTCATTTTTATCTCTCTTCTGCTGATTGTGTTCAATTTTTGGATCTGAATGTGGAGGACTCTTCATTTCTAATTACCAAATGGCACTGAATAGGTAACATGCAGATAGTTAAGAATATAAAAAATTATTTCTCTTGTATACTAAATACTAGTGCACGTGGTTAAGTCTTAAAACAGTAGTCTAGAAGTTCAGGTTTCTGTAAAGTCTTTATCTCTACAACTGCACTGTAGTTTCCCTTCCACCTCAAATTCTAAGGTATTATCAGTCTGAGGTCAGTGAGCTGGTTTGCATATGGAGATAGCAATGTTCAAACTGCTCAACTTTTATATTGAATATGACAGTTATTCCACTTGGTTACCACAAGAGTCAGTTCATAATTTGTTACTTTTGGGAGTGGTATATTTATTAACTTACTCTCATGAGTCTATTAACATTTGTCCGTTTGTATGTGGAGTATGACTACTGTAATTGTAGACAAGCTATTGTACAATAGCTACGCTTTCACTATAACAAAGAAAGAAAATATATGCATTATTTGAAAAGGTTAATCACATTGAAAAACCAAAATTTTACAACGTAATGGAATGTCTTAAAGATAAATTCCAGAGACAAGTTAATACTCAGTCAGGTATCTCTCCGTGTTGCCACACATTTTGCTTTATGGTATCTCCCTGCGTTACAGTGTAAGATCACATTTTAATTTATGAAACTGTTCAGCAGCAGCAAAGGTCTCATTAAACTTCGTAAGTTAAAGTTGTTGGTTAGAATAATTAATATGTATTAATGTTTTACAGATACTATTACTACAGATTGAATCCAGACACCACTGGTAACATTTCAGAGGTTCTTCTTGGATTTTTGCTGAGTGTTTTGCTCTAAGGAACCCTTGGTCTCTGGTGGCTCATTAGAGTAATTGCATTTCTTTTGGCAACAGTGGACTGTTTTTGGTGGCCCTGTTCCATGACCTGTTCAATCAGCAGACATGACAGCAATGGACTGGTTCTTCTGGGGCCATGTGAAGAGCCCAGATTACAAAACTCCAGGTGATATGTACCTTGGACTTCATCCTATCACAGCCACAGTAATAATATGCCATGATCATGATCATGATGGAAGACGTTTTGAACAACACTGGTAAGGGAACAGGTCTGCATTTGTAATTTACAGTTCTGTACACTTACAAAACAGATTAAATGGGCTGTGATAAATGTGTTTCATCTGAGGGTGATTGTGTTACTCTGCTCTGTTGCAGATTTGGCGATTGTATATTACAGGCTTTCCCTCCACTGTTGTCACAATATTTTTATAGGAACAAAGGCAATTAGGCTAACAAATCAAATAAATCATAATTACAGGATTACTTCATAATGGGCCACTTGAGACAAAATGTCTCTTATACCAAAATACTTGAAAAAATCTCTCTGAACGAACTCTGAAATTTTGTCAATGGAGTTAGGGTTCACCCTGCATAATTTGTGTTATGGACACTCAGATATTGTTTGTGACGAAAATAATCGTGTTACAGGAACAAAACTTAAAAAAACTCGAGCCGGTAAGCCTCGAAAAGTGAAAGAAGACTTGTGTCGTATCCAAAGTTCAAATGTTAGTTCCACTCTTATGACGCAGAAGCTGCCTCTACACAATGAAAAGAGGTGAGATCCATGTTTTATTAAAATCCTGCTAACCATCTGTTTACATAATTGCACTGATCAAATGTTCCTTTGGTTCCTTTGGTTCTTTGTAGAATATTTTACACAGTATGAATGAAAGGGCTCGTCACTGGTGTAATATCCTACTATATTTTTTATTTATTTCACAAAACAGTTCTTGCTTGTTACGTTGTCATTGGGTACAAAAATAAATTTGTGGAACAGTGAAATTTTTGTAGGGTCAAAGATTTAAAATTAGTGCATGTACAGATTATCTCTGGTATCAGAGATGAAAATTGTTCCTTCTTTTGCATTCCATCTGCTTAAAGGAGGCCATTGTTAAAAGATGCAATATGAATTAGCACATCACACCTGCAAAGGAAAAAAAGATGGACTACCTTGACATGGTACAAATTAATAAACATATCACACCCTAGCAACAAATGTGAGGAAAGTCGAAAAACGGTGATTTTATTTAGTTAATGAAAATTACGTATGAAGTGCTCCAACATGCACATGTTTTGTGTTTTTGAGCTGTCAGTGTTCATGCTGGGGTGCAATATGACCATTTGTCAAGCTTAGTGCTAAATGATCAGGTGCAGTTCCCTTACTTGTTGCTGCTGTCTGTATAATACCATCTGGGCCATGTTGTACTGACTATGCAAATGTAGATGAGATGTGGCTCAAATTCAAAGATATAGTAGCAACAGCAATTGAGAGATTCATACCTCATAAATTGGTAAGAGATGGAACTGATCCCCCGTGGTACACAAAACACTTCCGAACGCTGTTGCAGAGGTAACGGAAAAAGCATACGAAGTTCAGAAGAACGCGAAATCCTGAAGATTGGCTAAAATTTACAGACGCGCAAAATTTGGCTAAAATTTACAGACGCGCAAAATTTGGCTAAAATTTACAGACGCGCAAAATTTGGCACGGACTTCAATGCGAGATGCCTTTAATAGGTTCCACAACGAAACATTGTCTCGAAATTTGGTAGAAAATCCGAAGAAATTCTGGTCGTATGTAAAGTACACAAGCGGCAAGACGCAGTCAATACCTTTGCTGCGCAGTACCGATGTTACTGTTACCGACGACTGTGCCCCTAAAGCGGAGTTATTGAACGCAGTTTTCCGAAATTCCTTCACCAGGGAAGATGAATGGAATATTCCAGAATTTGAAACACGAACAGCTGCTAGCATGAGTTTGTTAGAAGTAGATACCTTAGGGGTTGCAAAGCAACTCAAATCGCTTGATACGGGCAGGTCTTCAGGTCCAGATTGTATACCGATTAGGTTCCTTTCAGATTACGCTAATACAATAGCTCCCTACTCAGCACTCATATACAACCGCTCGCTCACCAATAGATCTGTACCTACAGATTGGAAAATTGCGCAGGTCGCACCAGCGTTTAAGAAGGGTAGTAGGAGTAATCCACCTAACTACAGACCTATATCATTGATGTCGGTTTGCAGTAGGGTTTCTGAGCATATACTGTATTCAAACATTATGAATCACCTCGAAGGGAACGATCTATTGATACGTAATCAGCATGGTTTCAGAAAACATCGTTCTTGTGCAACGCAGCTAGCTCTTTATTCGCACGAAGTAATGGCCGCTATCGACAGGGGATCTCAAGTTGATTCCGTATTTCTGGATTTCCGGAGGGCTTTTGACACCGCTCCTCACAAGCGACTTCTAATCAAGCTGCGGGCCTATGGGGTATCGTCTCAGTTGTGCGACTGGATTCGTGATTTCCTGTCAGGAAGGTCGCAGTTCGTAGTAATACACGGCAAATCATCGAGTAAAACTGAAGTGATATCAGGTGTTCCCCAGGTGTTCCCCAGGGAAGCGTCCTGGGACCTCTGGTGTTCCTGATCTATATAAATGACCTGGGTGACAATCTGAGCAGTTCTCTTAGGTTGTTCGCAGATGATGCTGTAATTTACCATCTAGTAAGGTCATCCGAAGACCAGTATCAGTTGCAAAGCGATTTAGAAAAGATTGCTGTATGGTATCGCAGGTGGCAGTTGATGCTAAATAACGAAAAGTGTGAGGTGATCCACATGAGTTCCAAAAGAAATCCGTTGGAATTCGATTACTCGATAAATAGTACAATTCTCAAGGCTGTCAGTTCAACTAAGTACCTGGGTGTTAAAATTACGAACAACTTCAGTTGGAAAGACCACATAGATAATACGAGGTGCATTCAAGTTCTAAGGCCTCCGATTTTTTTTCTCCGGACTGGAAAGAGATAGAAACATGCGCATTGTTTTAAAATGAAGCCGCGTTCATTGTCAATACATCCCAGAGATGGCAGCACCGTACGGCAGATGGAATTTTACCTCCAGCGGCGAGAATGAGAACTGTTTTAAATACTTAAAATGACGACGTTTTCCTTACTTGAACAGCGTGCAATCGTTGGTTTTCTGAATTTGTGATGTGTGAAACCAATTGAAATTAGACAGTTGAGGTAGACATGTGGTGATGGAGTTATGGATGTGTCGAAAGTGCGTTTGTGGGTGCGACAGTTTAATGAAGGCAGAACATCGTGTGACAACAAACCGAAACAACCTCGGGCTCGCACAAGCCAGTCTGACGACATGATCGAGAAAGTGGAGAGAATTGTTTTGGGGGATCGCCGAATGACTGTTGAACAGATCGCCTCCAGAGTTGGCATTTCTTTGGGTTCTGTGCACACAGTCCTGCATGACGACCTGAAAATGCGAAAAGTGTCATCCAGGTGGGTGCCACGAATGCTGACGGACAACCACACGGCTGCCTGTGTGGCATGTTGCCAAGCAATGTTGATGTGCAACGACAGCATGAATGGGACTTTCTTTTCGTCGATTGTGACAATGGATGAGACGTGGATGCCATTTTTCAATCCAGAAACAAAGCGCCAGTCAGCTCAATGGAAGCACACAGATTCACTGCCACCAAAAAAATTTCGGGTAACCGCCAATGCTGAAAAAATGATGGTGTCCATGTTCTGGGACAGCGTGGGCGTAATCCTTACCCATTGCGTTCCAAAGGGCACTACAGTAAAAGGTGCATCCTACGAAAATGTTTTGAAGAGCAAATTCCTTCCTGCACTGCAACAAAAACGTTCGGGAAGGGCTGCGCGTGTGCTGTTTCACCAAGACAACGCACCCGCACATCGAGCTAACGTTACACAACAGTTTCTTCGTGATAACAACTTTGAAGTGATTCCTCATGCTCCCTACTCACCTAACCTGGCTCCTAGTGACTTTTGGCTTTTTCCAACAATGAAAGACACTCTCCGTGGCCGCACATTCACCAGCCGTGCTGCTATTGCCTCAGCGATTTTCTAGTGGTTAAAACAGACTCCTAAAGAAGCCTTCGCCGCTGCCATGGAATCATGGCGTCAGTGTTGTGAAAAATGTGAACGTCTGCAGGGCGATTACATCGAGAAGTAACACCAGTTTCATCGATTTCGGGTGAGTAGTCAATTAGAAAAAAAATCGGAGGCCTTAGAACTTGAATGCACCTCGTATTGTGGGGAAGGCGAGCCAAAGGTTGCATTTCATTGGCAGGACACTTAGAAGATGCAACAAGTCCGCTATAGAGACAGCTTACACTACACTTGTTTGTCCTCTGTTAGAATATTGCTGCGCGGTGTGGGATCCTTACCAGGTGGGATTGACGGAGGACATCGAAAGGGTGCAAAAAAGGGCAGCTTGTTTTGTATTATCACATAGTAGGGGAGAGAGTGTGGCAGATATGATACGTCAATTGGGATGGAAATCATTACAGCAAAGACGTTTTTCGTCGCGGCGAGATCTATTTACGAAATTTCAGTCACCAACTTTCTCTTCCGAATGCGAAAATATTTTGTTGAGCCCAACCTACATAGGTAGGAATGATCATCAAAATAAAATAAGAGAAATCAGAGCTCGAACAGAAAGGTTTAGGTGTTCGTTTTTCCAGTGCACTGTTCGGGAGTGGAATGGTAGAGATTGTGGTTCGACGAACCCTCTGCCAAGCACTTAAATGTGAATTGCAGAGTAGTCATGTAGTAGTAGATGTAGATGTAAATTTCCCCTCTTACTCATATGCTCCACTTACTCCTTTTTCAGTTAGAAGGCAAGAGAAATTGTACTATCACAGCTGCTTCTCTTACCTACTTACTGTCACTAGTGTATGTTATGTATTTGTAATTTAGGACCAGTTAAAGATAATCTTACCTTGTTCTACCACTCCCTTGGAACGTGCCACAAAAGTTTATCATTCAGTTTATTTTCTTCCAAGAACAATTGTCATAATTTGTTGTATAGTTCATCAGTTAATGTGTCATATATTTTATCTTAGTTCAATAATCTTACATCACATTTTCACTGAAGTAATGTCTTTATTTATTCGTAAATCAAACTTTAGCTATTTTCACCTTTGGAAATCCAGATTCACTATAGCTACACTAGTCTAAAATCTTTGATCCTACAAAAATTTGACTGCACCACATATTTATCTTCATATCTGATCATGGCATATCAGCCAAAAACCAAAATATTGTGCAATATTATACTAGTGTTCTGTGTTTTCATTCATAATTCATGTAATTGATGTTAACTGGTGTAATAAATACTTTATGGCAATTAGCTAAAACCATTAATTTCAGTAAATAGTTTAAATATTAAGTAAATAAGTTGTTAAGTCTTTCTTATTTTCTCCCCCTGTGTTTCCTCCTGTCATGGGTATACTTGTTTAAAGTCTACACTTAAACCCATACCGTCTTGCATTCAGTACAAAAGTACATAAATAATTACATCTATAATGTTAAAATATCCTTAAACGTTGGTATCTGACTCTTTATACCTGCCTATGCAAGCAGCGTGCACACAATTGTGTGTAGAGTTACTGACCTTTCACGTTGCCTTGTGGTTCTTGTTGTACACCTTCAGAAATCTTGTTTAGTAACCCATAGGTTCATATTAAGTAATGACGTAATATCACAGCATAGTTGCCCGCATCTCGTGGTCGTGCGGTAGCGTTCTCGCTTCCCACGCCCGGGTTCCCGGGTTCGATTCCCGGCGGGGTCAGGGATTTTCTCTGCCTCGTGATGGCTGGGTGTTGTGTGCTGTCCTTAGGTTAGTTAGGTTTAAGTAGTTCTAAGTTCTAGGGGACTGATGACCATCGATGTTAAGTCCCATAGTGCTCAGAGCCATTTGAACCATTTTTCACAGCATAGTTAACTTCTTCTATTTAGTATTTTAATAGAAATGGGGGGGAAAAATTCAAAACATTTCTAAACTATTTCCTAGATGTTTTCAGCAGAACTTTTCCCCTCAACCCTGGCGACAAGAAGTGGCCGATAAAATAAATTGGATTATACCACAAATATATCTTTGTGAGAGAGGCTGTGAAAAGTTTGGCAGGTATGAGGGGAAGCCAGTGACCACCTGAAGCTGCGAGAAGGTCCATGAGACTTGATAAATCGATATGTAGTGCACTATTCACAAAAGGTGTGTTAATTTCCTAGTCCAACACACAGTTTGGACTTGTCATCCATAGACAACATGTCTGCTAGGAGAGATGACATTCAATTCACCCAAGTATAGTGCAGAATATAACATCTTTACCTATGTTTGTATTTGCCACATGTATAATGTTATTAAGGCACTGAAACTAGTCTGTGATTTATTCTGTTTGGGGGAGGAATGACAGCTATTTCTAAAGATGACTGCAAAAAAGTTTCGAACATGAAAGTAGCGGTAGGTTAGAGGTATTAGTTGTAATGGAGAGTATTTTGAAGAGGATAAGGTTGTTTTGTTAACAATTTGAAACAAGAAGTCCTGTTTGAACTTAATCACTGTCTGATAACAAAGAGAGGCCCGAGCCTGTTACACTTTTACTCTATATCAGATAAGCAGACTTCAGACGTAGACCAATGACTGAAGACTCTGGAGACTTAAACACTGGTATCTGAACTCGGGGGAGAAAAGGCTCCTTGCAGTGGCCTTCTATTGGTGTGGGGTATGGCAGTGGCAGTGCCAATACGAGGGGACGAGTCCCTCAGGCAGCTTGTTGTTGGAGAAAACAGTCGCTTGTGGCTGCCTCTCGCAGTAACCTACATAACCACTATTGCCAATTTTTTGTAGCAGAATAATGCTCCCTACATGGTACTGGTTACTGATGATACAACATTCACATGCATCATAACTCGAATTTTCCACTACAGCTTGTTCAAAGTGGCCTACTTGTGTTTCCAAATCCCTTACTTTATGCAACACCACATTGTTTTCTTCTTGCATAACTTTTATAATTTGATTATTGCAAATCACTTTTCACCACTTATCTTAAAAAAAAAAAATGCACAGAGAGCCGCAGCAAACAAGTCTTCAGTCTGATGACGATGATGATGACGAGGACGACAAGTCGTCATACATTGTGCATATAAACAAATAACTTGCTCCGATTGGTCTAGACAGTGTGCTAGCTACTTTTGTATTTAATTGAATTTAACTGTTTTTACTTCCACAGTAAATAGTAGATGAGGGGGAAGTTGAGCTGTGCATTGGTAAAACAGTCGTAAAATAAAACGCCAAATTAACGTAAACACGTTTGAAGCTTAATATCGGGTATCAAAAATATTGAATTGAGTGTATACTGCTGAAGATATTTTCTGAACCAAATAATAAACAGTTTATACTGGATGAAGTTTTATGCTTCTTAGTTACAGAAAAACTCCTAATATTACTGTTAATATGAATGAACAAAAGGACCCATGAGACAACAGAAAGAAAAATTATGATTCTGATTAATTAGTCTGAAGATTGGCTTTGGTCATTGGTGCAAGTGATAAAACCATGTGAAGAATTGCTAAGATAAATGCATGTTTTAAATCATTAAAGCAAAGGGAAGTGATTTTTGAAGGTTACAATGTAAATAAAATTGTACACTGTTGCTTGTAATGGTAACTCAGGAATAAACTATCTGGCTATCCAAAGCAATTCAAATATATCTTCATTATCATCCGCATTTTTCTTATTTGTCAGGTTTGCACTAAAGCAGCCTATTACAGTTTCAACCCATTGTCCTCAATATTCCCACAGCTCTTTTTTATTGAGTGTTGTAGTGTTATATTTGCTTTGGAATCCTTGACTGTAGCATTCAGAGGATGTGTCTGTGTCGTCGTCGTCATCATCGTCTCCCTCCCCCCCCCCCTCCCCACCTCCCCTCCAGGTCACTTAATATGGTTGTATATTATTTCCCCATTATTTGGTAGCACACCTAGGTCTTTCCTTATGGAATCATTTCTGACTTGGTATTAATCTGAGAGGAATATGTTTTCAGAAGTTTGTATGTGCTACTGACACTAGAACTATGACCCATACATAAACATAGGAACTGTTTTTCCGGTTTAGAGACTGTCCACAATGCTTAAGATGGTGGGTTTCTTCCTTGAGCAACCGCGTGACTTTTTTTGATAAGCAAAATACTGAGAGTAAGCCTACTAAAATAACTGTTACCTTTTGTAAAACTATTGTTGCAGCTTTTATTAATAATTCTTTCACTCTATTATTAAGTGTTCAAAGTATATCAAGTAACTTTTCTGACCACCAAGGGGTCTCAATAAAATTGGAGCTGCAATGCTGTATCACCACTGACAAGCCAAAAATTACGTACAAGCCTTTAATTAAAGAACCCAAAAATTTAAAATTGTTTATCATGTGTCATGGATCCTGGAAGGATGTGTTCAGTGAGGATGATACTAACATGAAAGCAAAAATATTTATTCACACAGTGGCCCATTATTTTAATATTGCCTTACCCCTTAAAAAAACAAGTAACTGCTAACATAAATAAGTCAGTTGATAAGCTGTGGATTATAAAGGGAATAATCACCTCCAGTGCTACAAAAAGGAAACTATATGCAAAAAGCAAAGCAACAGATGATCCCAGTTTTCATATATTTTATAAAAAATACAGATACACTTGGGCAAGTTATAAATAAAGCTAAGAAAATGGCAAATAATAATGATATAAAAAAACACTAAGAGCATAGGTACAGTTACTTGTGATGTTAGAGGCACTCTTGGAACTAGAGGTTTTAAAGAAGGTCCAGATCATCTAATGCACAATGGGACTAAAATATCAGATGGAAAGGAGGTAAGTGCAACTTTTAACAAGCATTGCTTCTAATTTTTCATCACAGATTACTTCAGTTGCACTGTACACAGGCACTTGCAATATGTGGTTTCAGTCATACCTCAGTAACAGGAGGCAGGTGGTTGAATTCTCAAACAAAGACTACATTAGAGTTCTGTTCAATGAAACTGATTGTGATGTCACTCAAGTTTCAGTCCTAGGGCCTTTACTTTTTCTGCTATTTATCAATGACCTACCTCGGAATCTGCCTAACACTGTACCTATATTGTCTGCAGATGACACACATCTCCTTTTTTATAATCCATCTGTCTAGGTTGTTAAGGAATTTATAACAGATTCTATCAACAGACTAAATTTTTGGGTTCACAAAAACACCTGCTCAGCTGTGGTGAGTGACGGAAGAGTAAATATCCAGAGTGCAACCCCCAGTCTCGGTGTCTGACTAGTACCCTCTAGTGTTAGTGTCCGTCCAGTGGCTTGGTGGCTGGGAGTACATCTGTTTGACCCTCAGCTCGTCAGTGTTATGGCTGTACCTCCAGGCAGGTGTCCCAGTAAGAATGACAGGTGTGTGAAACCCACACTACAGTGGATGACAACTCAATGATCTGCTAGTTTGATGTTCAGCCTGCATGGCCAGCCAGTATTTTTATGCACACACTGGGGTGGGCTTTCTGAGTGGTCATCACAGGTGTCCCATATGCCACTTGCTGCAACGCCATTGAAGAGTCCCAGGTACGGTAACTTCATTGGTCATTGACTGGACAGTCATGTTGCGGCTCATAGGCCGATGGTGTGGCGTAATGCTGTATTGGTATGGTATGGCAAATAATAAGAGTGTAGCAATGGTTCCTTGCTCTGGTTCACTGCATTAAATTCTTCTTCACTTACAAGAATTCAGCCCTCCAAATTCTTCACTGTGGTTGATCCAGGAACTAGTAAAATTGTATGCAGTTAATTTTAGACACAGCCTATTTAGTCTTTTGCTAATGCTATTTACAGGAGTTCACTTGCAGCTTTTCAACAGCTGAGCTGCTTCATCATCAGTGCCGACACAATTGGTAGTTTGAAGGTGAAAGGTCAGCAGGGATGGGATCTGTGAGAGACTATACTTGAGGTAGCAGTAGATGGTGTCTATTATCAACCACATTAGAGTCCAACTGAGGTGGAGGTTTCCAATGTGATGAGTCGGTGTTGATGCTCCTTATGGTACTGCTTTACATGCCCAAATAGTTGGCCTATCAGAATCCAACCATCCTGGGTGGCTAGCTTTTGGTTCAAGGAACCAAGAAATGTCGAATACAGGGTAGCATTCATGTGGCTCAGGTTTTCTCCAGGAAGAATTTTGAAAGGAATTTGGGTAGATAGCATTGTGAATACGTGATATTAGAGGATATGGTTCTGTTAATGGTGGCAGGTAACAAAAAAGTGGGACTAATCATGACTGATGCCATTGATTATTAGACCTCGACCTCATCCTTGTAACTCTAACCGTTGCTTGTTTCTTAACACTAGAACACCCAGTGGAGTTCTCCATATAGCTGTGTATAGTAAAACACATATTTATTACAAGGTAAAAGGATAATTAATGAATAGCTAAGCAATTCTATGATGATAAAATTTAATACCTATTGTTGGGTGATGTAAAAGTGGACACTGAAAATGTAACTAATATTATGTACCATTAATGCAGTTTCACGTATTTTTGTATGGCATAACATAAAAATAAAATTTATCGTGTTCAAATAAAAATTTGCCCACTTAATTATTATACATGAAAAAATAATAAAAGCAACATTAAAGACAATAGATACGAAATATCATTACATTTTGTAAAAACTTTAGTGGTCACTTCACCTCCACTGGGCATTCCAGTGGACACTTCAAAGCTGGGCGTTCTGGTATTAAGTGCCAAGGTTGTTGCAGGAACAGATGATGATTACCGGGTATGCCAGTGAGAGGAGTCAGTTTGAGCCTAACCCCTGTGGAAGTATTTTATTTTACACATCACATCCCAAGGACACTTACACCTCGGTTTTTCTGTGCAAAACAGATTGAGCTCTCAAAACCCTCATATCGATTGTATCAGCTTTATGGGGCATAATATTACTTGCTTGGCCTTACACTGTAGCAGTTCAAGGATAGAAAGTAGTGTGCTGGACTTAGTCATGCGCCCTCAATAATACAAACTACTTCAGAGCACTCTATACTACCAAGTAAGAGTGGATGACAGCACTCGAACTGTGACACCCACTGTATGTACGTAATCAATATTTGTACCCGAATCTATAACTGGTTCCATCCTGGATGATATCAGAATTACCCTTATGGTAATACCTTGGCAAGAAGCCATCCTCTTGTGTTGCCAGTGATGTCGGGTGTGTAATAGTTCAAATCTTAGAGTGTGTCATTTAACACTGACTTGTTCTAAATAAAGAGCTGCAACTCCTCAAAAACGTCATCCAGTTGGTGTTTTTCATATTTCACTGCCGAGGCAGCGAAGTCTGTCCTTAATGTCCATTCATGGTTAGCCCATATCGCATCAAATTGCTGGGTGAAGAGTACACCACTACCCAAAGGACGTACCTTAAGGGTCCCTGCCATCCCATAGCTTCTAACAAGGCTCCATTCTGAGTGTAACTATTTTCTTATAGCGCCACCTTTCCTGTAGGTTTAAGAGTTTTGCATTTATCACAGGTCTTCAAATGTGTCATGTAATGCCAACTACAGAATGCCATAAGGAAAGCCCAATTTTGGACCCTCCAATAACTTCCAGTATACTGCTTTCAATACATGTGCAATACACCAAAGTGATAAGAGTAGGGAGCTGTAACTTTATATTGACCAAATACGTATCTTTGATCACCTGATAAAGCCCCTTGTATTATGTGATGAATTTATTTAGCTTTCCTTTCAGAACGGAAGGGTTGATCACCACTACCTACTGCCTGTCACGGTAATTGGACAGCTTTGTTGCCTCTTTTGTGCACATTCTTGCTGCTCTAGGTCTTATTTTATAATGACCTAGTGCCAAATCCCTCAAAGTCTTTTACTGAAATTACATACAGCTGACAAATCTTCACTATGGTGTGGTTTACTCAGTTTGGTGTGAAGTGATTTTCTCTCCATGAATTGCCACATTCAGTGATAATTCCATACTTTGGCACGTTTGAGTTAGTCTGCTACCACATATGGTTGTAGAACATTCCAGTCAGTATGGTGCCTATGCACATAACATTGTCCCTATGGTACTGTGCACTCACTACATCCTCTCATTTGCTTGCAGATTCAGTGCACTCAACAACTACTTTAGAATCTGTAAAAGTCAATATAAAAGTTTCATCAGCTTGTACATAAAGTTTGTTCTTTGATTGTTTATCATGTCTCCAATGGCCCAAACTTAAAGATCCAGTGGTTAACTATTATCTGAGCTACCATACCTGTTCGCTGATGTGGCACAGCAATCACAAATCCATATCGCCATCAGTGATCAATTATAGTCAAAACACATCAATTACCTGCTGGTGTATGTGTCAAGAACCCAAGAATATCCATACCAATCATATGGAATGGTTTGTTGCTCTCTGATAATGTCTACAATGAAATTGATCATGATTAAGCTCAGCTCTTTGCACACGGGTTAGTTTTTCACATGTTGCTCTAAGTCCTATTTGAGTGTTTTCCATCAATAATGTTCTGTGGTGTATCAATCAGTAGTTTGTCAACCTGCTTAGGTAGAATTGTAGGATTGTCTCAAGACTTCACCGTGTAAACTCACAGGCAACAACTATACATCGTCCATACTTTGTTTCTACAAAACTCCATCTTCAGCACAGAACTGAGCATGTGTTACAAACTGCTGACAGTCTGTCAGCAGCCTGTTCCTTTCGCCGCTCATATGTAGAAATGCCAGCACATTCCACTGCGCTTATCCTACAACTCAGTCTGTTGGCATTACCATGCATTTTCCCATTTCAAAATAAAATTCACTGAACTGTAAAGTCCATCGAATCAAATGGCTAGTTGGATTTTCAGGGTCCATCGGCCATTTGATAACTTTGATACTCTTGGCATATAAGTGACAACAGAAGTACTTGGTACCATAAATCGGACTAAGCAGCTCCTTGGCTGTGGTTGAGTAGTTATTTCCTGCCTTATTTAGTTGCCTGGAAGCATAGGCTATCAGGTTCTCTGCTCCATCTCTCTCTTTCCGTAGCAGGTGTAGGAAATTGTAGCATAACAATATTAGATGTCGCAAATTCAGGCACAGCTTGTATGAGCCAGGGGTATGTTTGCACACCAGCCCGACTAATAACATGGCTTAAATAGCAAACTTCATTGAACACAAAATGACACTTTTTAAACTAAGTGTCAATTGTGCCACTTGTAATTGACTAAAGATGTCCCACTTGCTCTTGGATGTCCTTGGAAAATAGTGTAATGTCATCAAGTATACCATACATTGCTTTGGTTTCAGGATTCGTAGCACCCCAGCTAACAGGCCAAACATTCTTCAGTCTGACTGTGATTTTGCTGTATTGGTAATGATCAGATGGAACTGTAAATGCATACTTCGGTTGACCCTCCAATGCTACCACCAATTGATGGTTCCCACTTCTCAACTCCTTGATGATAAACTGCCTAATGTTATTTAAAGTTTCTGTGATGTTTGGCATTGGGTATGCACCTGTGACCATACATTTATTTTATGTTGATAGTCATAACGGAATCTATATGTCATAATTTCATCTGAGCTGTTTTTGGTAGAGTTACCACTGGCACCCCATACACGCTGGTTCTCTTTTCTATTATTAGTAAATTCCTCCATCACCAGTTGTTGTTGGTGTGGAATTGGGTATGGTTTTCCATACACTGATGGTTCATTTCCAGTGGGAATCCTACAATGCATTGTTGGCATAGCTGGCAGTGGTCTGAGAAGGTTAAACAACTGTGTATTCCACTAACAATATATCAATCTATACCCTATCACTTCCTTGCAAATGTGACACTTTTTCTTTGCTATAATTAAATCAGCAGACCGTCCCAGCAGACAGCATTTTATACAGAAACCTCTATCCAACTCTTCTTCCCCCTGCACCTGTAGGTTGGCTATCAGTGCACATTGTGACAGCTTCACTTCCATGCATCCAAAATTATCCACACTGGTAGGCACTACCTGGCTTTTGTCAGCCTGCCGCACATGTGGTAAACTATGGCATATGAAACACTGTGCCCTGTCGAACTCATATTCTGCCAGCTGTACACAAAGTATTGACAGGCAAATCTGCTCTTACATCTATGCAGACTAACTTTCCTGTACCTTTTGGTATTTTATCCTGCGAGTTAATCTAGGGAATGATGCATGCAGTTTAGCATTCCAGTTTTTCTAACAGTGAAACCAAAACGGAATGATGTGTTGTACAGCTGTACTATGCTCCATTCCAGTTAAATTTTGGCATGACGCTTACTCTGAAAATCCAGTCCAAGTATGTCGTAGCTATTCCCAAGTAGAAGTAGTACTTCACAAGTCTGGAAGATTTTCCCTCCTATTTGGAATTTCATCGGTGTCAAACTGAACAAATGAGTACTACACCCATCTAGGTCTATTACTCTGCAATAAGGTGGGTTCAAATTCCTTACACAAAGTACTCGTTCACACACTCTATCTCTCACACACTCTATCTCTCACACACTCTATCTCTCACACACTCTATCTCTCACACACTCTATCTCTCACACACTCTATCTCTCACACACTCTATCTCTCACACACTCTATCTCTCACACACTCTATCTCTCACACACTCTATCTCTCACACACTCTATCTCTCACACACTCTATCTCTCACACACTCTATCTCTCACACACTCTATCTCTCACACACTCTATCTCTCACACACTCTATCTCTCACACACTCTATCTCTCACACACTCTATCTCTCACACACTCTATCTCTCACACACTCTATCTCTCACACACTCTATCTCTCACACACTCTATCTCTCACACACTCTATCTCTCACACACTCTATCTCTCACACACTCTATCTCTCACACACTCTATCTCTCACACACTCTATCTCTCACACACTCTCTCTCTCACACACTCTCTCTCTCACACACACTCTCTCTCTCTCACACACACACTCTCTCTCTCTCACACACACACTCTCTCTCTCTCACACACACACTCTCTCTCTCTCACACACACACTCTCTCTCTCTCACACACACACTCTCTCTCTCTCACACACACACACACACTCTCTCTCTCACACACACACACACACTCTCTCTCTCACACACACACACACACACTCTCTCTCTCACACACACACACACACACACACACACACACACACACACACACACACACACACACACACACAGAGCTGGTTAAGCAGTAATCATTCTTGGTATCTAGTTTGCTTACATGTCCCACTCTGATGTATCCTAAAATTTTGACTAACATGACCAGGCTGATTGCACCTTGGTTTGCAATCCACTTAAAACTGTAGGATCCCCTATAAATGGCTGTAAGTCAGTTCAAAGGTTGGAGAAAGGCAATGATATACCACCTTCTGCAGGACCATTCCTAGTGAAGTACTGTGTTTTTCAAACCAACCTTTTGACTCATGATTGCTTTAGACAAAGATACTCTTATTCAAAGTTTAGTGTGATTTTGTAAAGGCTAATCTACCAACAAGCACATAATTTGCCTGGAATCTGCTATCAGAACAACCTTCACTTCCCACGAAGATCTATATCCCACACCAAACCTGTGAAAAGCCTATGACAGTGTGTGGTAGCATCATATTCTTACTGCTCGACATGTGCACCTTCCTAGTTTCTATCCAGAATTTTTTCTTTTGTGGGGTCTTCTGTGTTCAAATAAGTGTGTGTTACAATCTTTCCCACACATAGAAAAAATGAGAATCATTAGGCCCCATTCTCAATGTAACCCTTTCTTACAGTGTCTGCTTCCCTGTAGGCTTAAGACTTTTGCATTTATTACAGTTCTTCAAATGCTTCACAGGATGCCAAATATAGTAAGATGTCATAAGGAAACACCAATCTTGGGCTTTTACCAGAGCTCGCAATATACTAGTTCCAAAACAGGTGGAATGCACTTCTGCCATCACTGAAATGTCCTTGCAGACCTGGATCTTTATTTGCATAATGAATTGCTTCAGGAAGTATAAACATACTACACCCTATGATTAGTTTTTGATGCTAAGATAACATGGCTACCTCAATATGCCAGCCCAGCTGAAACAGAAGTGGCAGCCAAAACTTAATGATCTATGCTGCCTCAGCAACCATATCTTGGAGCACCAATCAGTCCACCCTTTTGATACTTCATAAAGTTCTCATACTATTCCATTTTGAGTGTTGTATAGCCTGGTATATGGATCAGCAGCTCCATTGGTGCCACACCTTTAAGATCGAGTACCTCACTGTGGGATCAGATTATCAAGTTTCCAGTGTATTTCTGGATCGTCCCTGTATGTAGCCTGATAGAGGTAGGGATAACTCCTTTACGGATTAATCAGCTCCAACTATTACTTAATGATGATGCTGCCCATGTATGTAGCCTCAAAGACCATGCAAATCACTATATTCTCTTTCCAGGTAAAAGGGCATTGCCATCACAAAAATTCCCTTAGTCTGGGGTTCTGACATCAGCCCATCTACAGTACATCCTATCTGAAGTACATGTGACCCCTCTAAACCCTCTCTCATGAACACCCTCTTGGAGGATCCATTTCCACAACTTCATCTAGATCTGTCTTGTAGGTTAAAATATGTAACAGAGACATTTAGTCTTTGGCAACTGTTTTTGCGGTGCCCATTGAATTAGAGTCTGGAAATTATTTATACTGATGAATCATCACTAGCAACACTCCATACCACAGACATTTAATATGTTCATTGCAGAATTGGCAGCTATTATGAGAGTTCTTCATATGTTTGTGTCCTCTCAAAGAGGTTTTTCCTAATTTGCAGTGACTTTCCGAACAGCCAGCACCCCAAATAATGGATGTTACAGCTGTCCATTTCATTTCTCTGAGAGGAATTATTTTGATTCGATGCTTCCAGGATGGATGGACCTAGTGGTTTCACCCCTTAAACCCATTAATCCATTCCAACAAAGTGAAATATTTTGTGCATAAAAAACGTGTCAAAAATTTTAAGCAGTCCCTTGGTTGTATAAGAATTTATGATGGTGTTTTTAATTAAAGCTAATTGTCAAAGTTGAAAATGATAAGAGGGAATATTAGGCGTAACATCCCATCGACATAGAGGTCATTAGAGATGGAGCCCAAGCTCGGATTATGTTGAGGATGGGGAAGGAATTCGGTCATGCCCTTCCAAAGGACTATCCCAACAACTGCCTGGAACAATTTAGGGAAATCACAGTAAACCTAGATCTGAATGGCAGGATGCGGGTTTGAACCATTTTCCTCCTGAATGAGAGTCCAGAGTATGCTACCCACTGTGTTGAAAATGTTGTCCTTTGGAAGGTATTAGGTGGCTGTGAGCTGAACACAAGGAAAAAAGTATTTCATTTGACTGTTAAAGACAGTGGTGATTTACAAAGTGGGATGCAGAGGAACATTTCGGTCACTTCACTAACCCTAGAATACAGGAAGAGAAAGTTACAAACTTTTAATCAATTTGAAAACAAGATTTGAATGTTTGGATGAAATAAGAAAATTAATTAGAATTTAAATGCTTATCAAATGAACTAAAACAGGTAATTAGACAGAATTGTATTTGAGATAAAGGGAATAAATTCTAGTTGGAAGACATGGTATGGGAGCAGTAGATACAAATGTTTCTAGTTGGTGTGACATTCTGAAGCTTGACCTGAGCTTGAGATTTTCCCAACTGTGCTGTACTTTGCCAGAGTCGTTAGTTGTGCCGAAATATTGCACTGATGGTTACCTTATTGGTCTTAACTTCGACCATTGTTCATTGGGGAGATTAGCTTTATGGTTTTATTAGTTTTTTTAGTATGTTTTCTGCCAGTTATAGCATTCAGGTCACCTGCTTCCGTGTGTGTGTGTGTGTGTGTGTGTGTGTGTGTGTGTGTGTGTGTGTGTGTGTGTGTGTGTGTGTGTGTCTTTCTTTCTTATTTTTAAGATCTTGAGTGGCTCCAGTTCAAGGAGTGATTTTTTTGAAATAATTTGATAGTACAGTGGTGGATCTAACATTATTGTCTCCTGCATCATCATAAAATTTGCTAATGAACATATAATAGCAAACATATTCACCATGCATTTGTATAATTTGTTCAACAATGGCACAAATGTGTACAAATGTATGATGAAGGTGTAGAATGGTAGTGTCGTGTAGAGGACATTCGGGCTGTGATCTGTACTAATTCTGCCGTTACATGTTCATCATTAAATTTGTGACACAGAAGGCCTTACTTTCTAACCCACCCTCGTATTTGGCACAAAAAGGGTTAAATGATTGTCCATATGACAATCTATGAGGAGTTAGTATGCAATGTTGCAACAATCTCCTAACATAAATTTAAATACCTTTTTTGTAGCACAGTTATTAATTTAAGGTGTTAGTGATTTGGAAGTTTAGTGTTTGTAATTATTTCCACGGGTATCTGGGCAACAGTATAAGTGTAATAAAACTTTTTTTTGCCAGTGATATGTATGTAACATTAAAGCCTGGCACAGCAATGCGTAATCAGTGTTATACATAAGCAACCTTGTCAAACTTGGGGACAAGAAGCTCACTCTCCATTACAACAACAAGTAGATGAACATGAAACCAGTGATTAAGTCACAGATTGTTTTGGATACTGCAGTGGGTGCTTTAGTTTGAGGTGGTTTCATGCAAGCACTGGACTGATGAACACAACTAGTTTACAAAAAGCTTCAGTAGCTAACTTACACAGTACTAAAACTAGAATGGAAATATCTGCAAATAATTTTTTGTTATACATATATGAAAATTTATCCTCAGTAATGTTAAGGTTTGTTTCAGATGCAATGGCGATCAACCACTGATGTCCCAGTGTCAAATAAATTATAGCAATTATCAAGTTGCTAACTGCAATCCTTCACATAGTATAGTAAGTAGTTTTGACTATCAAAATTTGAATTTTTGAAAGGCAAAAAGCCCTTACCTATTTAATGTAATGTAATGTAATGTAATATTCACAAAACAAATTGTAAACCACTATGAGAATTATGGGAAATCACTGCTTACAATGTTCTCTACCAAACTACCTTGATATTATGAATAATTGTTTTTGTCCATAAAATGGTAGCTCTGGGTTGGCTGAGAAATATGAAATATATTTTAGAAGTAGTCCAGAAGTGCCTGTAATGTAAATTCTGTAGTGTATGAAACCTGCATGATAAGATTTTGAATTTGTAAAAGGCAAACATGATACACTGTTATTTCAAACTGAATATTGCTTGTCACTAATTTATTATTACCTGTCATTGATGTTTGTGCTATTATGAATACATAAATGTGTTTGAAATTGCTTGTCTAAAATAATTTCTACATAACTGTATTAAAATAATTGCTGTAAGCTACTGTTTACCCTTATCTTCTATATTCATTTTCTTTCAGAATTTTCAAGCTAATGGAAACCTTCCACAACTTCCTGTTGTGGGTCAAGAGTCACCAAGAACACAAGATTTTTGTTCAACTCAGCATGTTCCTAGTGCACAGATACTAGTACCAGCTACATCAGCTGGCGGATACCATCAAGAATGCACTATTGCTCAAGAAAGGTGCTTAAATACTGCAGAATCTCCTCCACCAGAACCAGATTCAACAACACCAACAAAGCCTCCAGTCATTCTTACTAATGAAGTGAATGTGTCAGCAAGCGAAACAGTGTCTCAGACCGTAGTTTCTCCTAACCATATTGCATGCAGTTGTTGTCCTGGCAGTTCCTGCCTCAAGGCAAACCCTGTCTATGTTTTAAGCCCTAGTGTTCAATTTGTCAGTCACTTACCACCACGTGTATCGGAAGGAACTGAAGATTGTGTTCGCACAACTGTTTCGGGTCCTGCAGCAAAGGGATTGACAGGAAATGTAGTTCAGGCATTGAATATGGTAGCTCAGAAGTCTGTTTTGCCTGATGGTAGTGATTTACCTCTTCATGGTAAGTAATTATTATGCATGGAAAATGTTGTGTACGTTGACCACAGAATAAAGAAACCTACAAAATTCTTTTCTTTTATCAGATATCCAGACTCTGAGATTCTACTACAACCTTGGGTGTGATGTAAGTATTGCAGTAATATAATCAGTCAGTTCTTAACAAAGATTTTAAAAAAAAAATCGTGAGCAAGAAAAATTTCAGCTGCCCCCTCTTCAAATTACACATATACTAAAATGAAATTTTAGCTGAGGAAAACTATCTGAAACCAATAAAAGGTTGAAGCTTTGGTGCTATATAACTACTGAATTAATATAATTGTTATTCAGAATAACTGTGGTTTTGTCTAAGTAAGCCAGTTTTGAAAAGTAGAATAAAGTGTAAATGACTTGCACTTTATTTCAGTGCAATATCAAATAAAATAGAATATATAGCTGTTTTTAAATTTCTAATATTATAACCAACATGAACCTTAACTAAAACTGTGCAAATGTAGTAGTGACTGCTCGTTTCAGTGGTTTCGACAGAGCTGCTTACCATTGCCAGTTCATATTGACCCATATGCTGGAAGTTTATCAGCAGCATCAGCAGCAGCAACACCTACATCCCCAGAAAATGAAGTAAGCAGCACAGTTCCTTGTCACTCCACACAACCATACACAGGTAATTCACAATAATTGTATTTAGTTTTGCTATCTGTCTTCGTATGAAGAAACTGTTACAATGGTTTTGCTGTACCTTTGATGAAGTTTCGTTATGGAAGTATGGCTTATAAAAATCATGAAGGCAATTTGTCTCTAAGTATTACATCAATGTACTGCAGATTTAATTCCTCTGGTATCATTTGCTTAATCTACCCAAGCCACTGTAGTGTGCATGGCAGAAGGTATATTCTATTTATATTTGTGATTTTGTGTCCTATAAGATTTGCAAGGGGAAAATTTATATTTTATGCAGATTTACACTCTTCAATCTTGCTTACAATATTCTTGTGGCTCTTTCGTACAAGGACACTGCTGGAAGCTAGAAAATGGTTTCACAGTCTTCTTCCAAAACTGCTTCTCTAGATTTATCAATTGCCTTTTGCAAGGAAATAGTCACTTTTCTTCTAAAGTTTAAAATTTCAGTTCCCTGAGTTTTTTGTTACAGTTCTGTATGAGGTTTACTGACTTGGTAAAATTCTAACAGCAGCTATCTAAATTTGTTCCCAGTCTAATATCCACCTAATTTATAAGACTCCAAATGCTGGAGCATTTCTCTCAGATTTGGTCACACAGAAATCTTGTAGGAGATTCGCTTTCTTTACAGATGCATTGCACTACCACTGAACTCTTACTACTAATTTCTCATGTTATGTTTATTTTACATAACTATGTAACACTGTTGAACAAGGTGACAACCTCCTAAAGTAACCACTGATCATGTAATGCAGTACCAGAGTTCTTTCTCTTTTTTATGGGCTTTACCTTGCATACATCCATATTTAGAGAGAATTGTCTTTTAATGCTCAAATTGCAAATACTAAGCCATTCTGTATAACCTTATGATCATTCAGTGACAATGCTTTCCCCTAAAGACAACAGTATTGCTGGCAAATGGTCAGAAGGAGCTGTATACTACCAACATTAACAGTTAATGCTGCTGTTCAGTTCTCTTTTACTATACAAATGTACTGTTTAGTTCAGTATCACCAGACATAATAAAATGCTGCAGTTTTTCCACACATTGTTAATCATGATTTTGGTATTGGCTGGCTACATCACATATCCTATGCTCTGAATATCTGCTGTTATTGGCTGACATCATGTGGCACGAACCACAATTGGCTGACAAAAGCACATTGTTCTGCACAATCTTAATTTTAGTGCTTTGGGAGCTACCATACTATATTTTGTGGAATTCGTATTTATACTTTAATAATACAAATCTATGCAGTATACATGTAGCTGCACATAAAAGATCTTTCTAAAATGCATTGTTTTTTGCTGGGTTTTGTGTCCCAAAGTGCTGGGAAATTCTTCATCCATGTATAAAATCTGTAACATTTAAAGAATTGAGAAGTTTTTCAGCTCCAAGGGAAAGTATACTTCACTTAAAATGAAAAAGTGTGTTTTTAACAGGGAAATCCAGTAAATTACTTCTTCCCCCCCCCCCCCTCCCCCCATTTCTCCAGCATATACACCCTGTGCTTTCCAATTTGTGAACAATCAAAACCCACAACACATACTAATTACAAACATCAATAATATTGTAGAAAACCATCATGAGCCCTCTGCTGGTTTTCCATTTGCATGTATATTTACCTGTTAGCTGATAGTGTCTTTGTGATAGGTTGATTATAATCTAAATCACTTTCAGCTTCACATCACACCCGTCACGGATTTCCCCATCATGGTGGATAGTGCTCATAAGTACAACATTCTTATTTCTCTTGGGAATATAACTGACTGCCATAGTGACATTTGTGAAGTAAAATGAAGGGCTATGAGCCTCCTTGTGGGTCATATTTTTGAGGAAGCTCTCACTTTTCTGTATTGTTCCTAACATAGTAACTATCCTTTTCAGGAGCAGCTGTCCCAAATGGTATGACATAGAATAGTCGTCAAATGTTACATTCTGATCTTGCAAATCAGAGGCAAGATCAGCAACTACTCTCATTCCCTTATTACTTTTTCCCTCGTGCTGCTGCTCCCCTATCTTTTCCTCTCCTTTCTTCTAGAAATTTGGGTTTTCAGTGCATATGAAGATTTGCTGTCATACACAGTCCATATTTTGATCCCATGTTTTGACAATTTGTTTGGGATGTACTGCTTGAATCAATAGCATCCTCTGAATGGTACTAACAGCTCATTGATTGTGACATCTCCAGAATTATACAGTTTAGGAAGGACTTCTAACAAATTCTCCCAAATACAAGAAGCTGTGGCAAGTTTATCAGTACATCGTGTTTCCTCTCGTGTAGATTTCTTATCAAACCACAAAACGTGCGATATTTTACATAATGTTTCAAGGGAAATGGTTACTTGAAATATGTTCCAGCCAGTATCCTTACCCCACAGACTTTTTGTACATTGCCCATATTAGCGGCATACACCTGCAAGAAATAAGCCTTAACTATGCATGAAAAACAGAATCATCAAGGTTTGTCCATTGTTGACCATAAACTCATTCCCCCCTCATATTGTGCAACCCTGTTAAATCATTCTGAAGCACTGTACAGAATACTACTTCAGATGAACATTTTACTTAACTTGTCCTACTGCTTGCATACCTGGTAACTCGTGGGATACTGTTGATGACATTCAAAGCAGGTGGGTGGCTGTGTTGTGCTGGTGGCTGCGACTGCCATTCTATGTTCCCGTTTTTAGAAATAGAAGTCTGTACACTATTTCAAAACAGGCTTTGGACAGTCATCACTGTCATCATAACACTCACTTTCAGAGGCATTACTGACATGATGTTCGGACTCATGTTCCTTCATCTGTTGTGGTGTTTACGTCATTTGCTGATGTTGAGGTGGAAGAATTGATAATCACTATGATGTCACAATTCAGACTGATCACAAATGGTAGAGAATTTAGTCTATCATTTCCAACTGAACAGAAATGATGGATAATTCAAACAGTTAAGTGCTAATGACAAGCCCATTGTTGTAACCACTGTGCCTTTGTTGATTTGTTGAATGTTGAGAGTAAGTCAGTTATTACTACTATAAAATACAACAGTTAACCAGAAAATATTTGACGTTAGAGTAATCATACTAATGTTGTGGTCACTATATCTGAATCTTACATATGTAACTATTACGTCTTGTGACCAAATGGCTTAAACTATTTTAAAACTTTTTTAAACACTTACTACCCTTAATTTTGAGACAGTCATCAGCTTTCATGAAGTTATCTTGATAGTTAAATACTAATAAATGAAATTTGTAAGCATTTCGAATCATACAGACCAGAACAAAATAGCCGGATTAAATTACACTGATGAGCCAAAACATAATGACCATCTATTTAATACCTTGTTTGTCCATCTTCGGAATGAAATACATGACTGATTCTGCGTATCAGGGATCTGACAGTTTGTTGGTAGGGTTTAGCATTAAATGTTTCGGCACAGCACATGTAATTCAGGTAAATATAGGGTCACTGACTTTGCGTGAGCAGTGATGCCACCCAATAGCAACCCAGATGGACTCCATAGGATTTACTTTAGGTGAATTTGGTCAGACACATCAATGCGAGTTCACTATAATGCTCTTCAAACCACTGTAGTATCGTCCTGGCTCAGAGAGTTGTACAGTTATACTGCTGAAAGATGACAGTGCATCTGGGAAGACATCAAGCATCAAAGGATTTAGATGGTTCACAGCAGTCAGTTGTTGTGTTTCGGGGTATTTGTAAACATCCCAGCAACTGCCTAAATCCGAGAGCCATGGAGTAAACACACACCAACAAGGGCGTAATGAACAATTGAACAGTAGTAGTTGTTTATCTGGTTTCCTATCTCAGGTCCTAAAGTATGCATGTACGGACTTTTTTGAATGTACTCGAGAGTGGTATTAATGTAGCAATTGTTTGTTGTGTTAAAAGAAATAGGGAAAATGGTGGGCAAAATTTACCCTTGTTTGTGAGAAGTGTGTCTATTTATTTAGTAGTGCAGTAGAGAGAACTTGCGGAAACATTTCAGGAATCTTCACCGCAGTTGGATCAACAGGGAGGTGGCATGGAAGGATCCAGACCACCAAACAACTACTCTGAGAAGAGAGGATAGAGGTATACTACTTTCATCTGGCAGTGTATTAGGGTCAGCAAAATATTGCTCAGTTATATCGGCATAGGGCACGACTTTCCACTAGTGCTGGTATAAGACCCACCAAAAACTCTACAAAATATACATCAGCAGGAGAAGAGGGAAAAATACACCACACAGTGTGTCTTCAATTACCCTTCAGGTGCAGGAGAATGTCTCCCATAGCATAATACTGCTCCCACCAGCCTACATCCGTGGTGTGTTGCACATTTCGAGCTGCCATTCACCTCGATGACGGCGTTTGTGGAGATGACCCTCAACCTAATGTAGCAGAAATGTTATTCATCCAAAAAGCCAACATGTTTCCATTGATTAATGGTCGAATGCTGATGGTCCAATGCCCACTGCAATTGTAATTGATGATGTCGTTGGGTCAGCATGTGAACACACAGGGACTGATCTGCTGTGGAGCTCCATGTTCAACAGTATAGGATAAATGGTGTGCTCTGGAAAACTTGTATGTTCACCAGCATTGTGCCCTTTCAGCAGAAATGCCACAAATCACCGTATATCCTACTTTAAAGAGCAGACAGGCCTCTGACCCCCACATTGTGTGAGGATTCATATACGTCTGACCATTTAATGCCCAGAGGTGGTTTCACTATTCTCCTACCTCTTTCCATAGATGCTAATGACAGTAGTACATGAACATTCATCCAGCTCCACCATTTTAGATATACTCATTCACAGGCTGTGCATAACAACAATCTGCCCTTTGTCAAAGTCACTTATCTCAATGGCTTTCCCAATTTTCAGCTCGTATCACTGCCAAGGTGATCTCCCATCTGTGTCTGCTCGGCTTACATACTTCTGTTACTGAATAACATACCTGCAACAACACAAGGCTCCATCCAACACTGTGATGGGCAGTGGTCATAATTTTTTGGCCCATCAATGTACACGTTCTTAGACTGTAGCTGATGTAACTTCCTTTCTGTTAAACATGTAGTATGAGATACTGGATTTTATTTGTCAGACCTCTTAGAGCCCATCACACAAGGGGTGAATCGGCTAAAACTTGTACCACAAATATTGTGGAAATGAAAAGTGCTATTGATATACAGTTTTCGCAGAATGGGTTGGTAGTTAGGGGCTCATCTTATTCAGTAAACAGATTGTAATAATGCTTAGAAGTGTATTCTTAATGCAAACACACATTTCTTCAATTGTAATGTTACCTATTTACATTAACAAACTAAAAGTAGAGTAAATTAGAATGTCAGTATTGTTCATTGTCAGACTCTAGTGTAAGTCAATCGCAGGTTATCGTATTTTGAAACGTTTCCACACCAACACTTGTTTGTGCCATTCAGCCTGCATAGTTACTAGGTATGATGCTGTTATGTTTGCTTACCGTGTGCTTATGTGTTCCTTGACCAAATTGTGACTTGCTAGTCAGTCAGCATCTGACAGTCCCAGCGGTAGGGACTGGGTGGGTGATAGTATTTACCAATGCAGAAAAATCTGACATGCTCATGGTGTATGGAGAGTGTAGGAAGAATGCAATTCATTCTTGTACAGTGTTGGCCACAAGATATCCCAATAAACATCAACCATCTTCAACCTCTTCAAGCAGTTACATGAAAATGGTAGCGTAACATCTACGTAAAGTTACAGAAGGAAACGAGTAACTATGGAAGAGAGGGAAATTGATATTCTTGCTGCTGTTACAGGTGATTCCCATGTTAGCTTCTGCGTGCACAACCACATGAGACAGTGACAAGAGTCAGGCATGTGTCCTACACATTCTCTGCCAACATAGGTTCCATTCCAATCACATCTGTCTCCACCAAGAGCGGCATGGAAACTAGTATGAGAACTGTGTTAACTTTTGTACATGGACATTAAGACAGGCTACCCCAGATGTGTAATATATCTTGTGTAGTGAGTTGAGCCACATTTACCAAACATGGCCAGGTAAACCATTGAAATATGCATTATTGGCCTGTTGACAATCCCCATTGGCTTTGTAAGCTGGAATGTCAGTGTCTATGGAGTGTAAACGTGTGGTGTGGGATAGTGAACTATCAGCTAATAGGCCCATTTTTCATAGATGGAGCACTGAACGTGCGCAAGTATCTCAACCTCCTTACATGCCATCTACCACGCATGCTTGAAGACGCTCCTCTGCAGGCTAGAAGGAACCTTGTGGTACCAACATGATGGCTGTTCAGCCGGTAGTTCACAAAGTACTACAGTGTGTCTCCATGTTTTATTTCCAAATCGTTGGATTAAACGCAGAGGACCTGTCCCTTGGCTGACCCATTCCCTGGATTTGATGCCTATAGATTTTTCTCTGTGGGGACAGTTGAAAGAAACTGACTCAAGGACTCACCATCTACACTTGATAATAAAAAATGATGTATTACTGCAAACTGCTCAGACATCTCCACTAAAATGCTAGCACGTGTGCAGCAGTCATTCCATACCAGACTGGAAGTGTTTATTGCCACTGCCAGTGGTCATTTTGAACACAACCTCTGATGATCAATTGTCTTGTTACTGGCCAGAATCCACATAACATGTGTATGCACTTACGTTGATCTTCAATGTGTGTGACCACAAGTATTGTACAAGTGACAGTATGGGAAGGTTTCAGAATATGATATCTTGTAAACAACTTGCACTAGAATCCTGCAACAAACACCACTGACATTCTAATTTACCCTACTTCTGGTCTGTTAATGTCAATAGGCATTGTTCCATTTAAAAAGTATATGTTTGCAAGGAAATACAATTTCTGTGTGTTATTACAATCCATTGATTGGACTGGTAGTAAGGGGCTCATATTGTTAGCCAGTCTGTGAAAACCGCACATCAGTGGCACATCCTATTTCTGCAGTATTTGCGGTGCAAGTTTTAGGTGATTCATCCTGTATATGTGAAGATACTCTGTATAATCATATTTTTATTGGTCAACAGTTGTGACAGTGTCGTGTACTTTTGGGAAGCCTAGGAAGACAAAATCTGTTTACCTGTCACTGTTATTCCAGAAATATCACATGTGAAAAACTGATCGTTGTTTCCCGAACCTTTTCTGATTCTTTAAAGTGGGTAGGTTTTTGCTTGCTCTGCGAGAGAATTCTAGCATATTATTTTAAAGGAGCTACAGCAGCCTTTCTGTCCTCCCTGTACAATAGTGTTAGTGGAATTTCTCCACTGACTTAGAAATCAGTGCTGCACTAAAATTTTCCTGTTCCCCCACACTCCCTTCCCCTCCTCCTTGCCACTCAGTTTTTACTTAATTCCATGATTGTGCTTCCATAGATTGTTTACTGTTTAATTTTTGTTGTCTTATTGAGCAAGGTGGCACAGGGGTTTAGATCTGTGCCTGTCCATCCAGCTTTAGATTTCTTGTGGCTTCCCCATATCATTTAAAGCAAATATTGTTTCTTTAAAAAAAAAACTGCTTTACCAAATCTAAATACGTGCTGCATCCCTAATGACTAATCACTGACAACACATTAAATGTTTATATCATTCCTTTGGTCTTCTATGCTTAAGACTGAATTTTGTTGTCCATAAGTTATCAGTTGGTGGATGTGCTGTGTTGGAGAAGATATTGTGTAAGAAATTTCCTCTCTCTCAAGTCATATTTAAATTAATTTTTATCTTATTTCATTTACTATTGTATTTACCCTTACATTTTTTGGAACATACATGATTGGTCTGTTGACAATACTGAACAAACTACTCTTCCAGATGGGCTGGTCAGTACTTGCCTTCATGCCTTTATGAAGTGCATCTCTCAGTACAAACAAAACCCCTAGCTTTTGGAACCACAGGCAATTCTCCAGGACAAGAAAGAAGATGGTTGGGAAATTGAAGGGGGGGAGGGGTGAAGACAAAGCACACAGACTCCAGGTTAATTGAGGACAAGGCTTTTGAGAAATGAGGAGGAAGAGAGGCAAAAATAGGATGTCATATTATTCAACATTGGGGTCATATTATTCAACCATTATAATTATTATTTTCTCAGTACACCAATATCTACAGGGTGTTTAAAGTTTGATTCCCTCCTCTTGCTCTTCATTACAACAGTTACCACTATGAGCTAATACTCATTCCTTGCCTATGTACATTTGTTTATATAAGTCCTTCCTCATGTGCCAAAGCATTATATTTATTTATAGAACATTTTGCTTTTGTTATTCATTTGCTCAATTTTTATGATCAACTCTATCTTGTAACTCCAATCCCACAATGGACCATAGCCCTATACTCAAATATTTTACTTTTGAAAAAAGATTACTGTTTGTCTTCACATTTACTTAAGCAATAAATTTATTCTGAGGATTGTAACTTCAGATAACTGTGACTGTTCAGCTCAAAGTGTAATCCTCAAAATATTTCATTTTACCAAAATGTCTGCATAACTTAGCTCACATCTCCAATTTCAGTCACTCTTATAATTATATCCGAACACACAAAATTGCAGCTCCAGTTCAGTATCAGATCCCTCATCAAAGTCCTCCTCCATTCCTGAGATACACATTCTGTTCAAAAGTGTAACCTATGGCCCTACATCTAAATTCAATCACACTGGCATTGTCATGTCCCAAGCATCAGTTTTGACAGGGATTGAGCAACTGGTCTTTGTGCTACAGAGAATTCATTCAGTTGTCAAATTAAGAGGGAGACTTGATTGTCTGATGTGAATGCCCTGATAAAAGTTAAGGAAATAGGTGGATGACAAGTAAAATAAATGCTAGAAATGATTAATTAACATTGAAGTTTATACCAAATGTTTAGTACAAATTACAGGATGAGGTACCTCCATGCTTAAAATCAAATCCTTGCACAGAGACCGTGATTGTCTATCACTGTTCTGTCTGCTTACTCAAACCCATGTCTGATCCTATGATCAACAGAGCCTAGCAGCTATTTAATTCTGACCCAGCAACATTAGGTTAATACCAGCTGCCTCCATCTGCTATCACTTCTCACTTCTATGTCCACTGAAGCTGTCTGCTTCTTTCCATTACTGCCAATACTCGGATAACTTTTTGATTTTGAGTCAATAGAAATCACATGATTTTGAAGTGAAGAACTTGTTGCACCATGTTCGGAGCCTATTTTCATACAGAAAACAAGTTCCTT
This sequence comes from Schistocerca serialis cubense, assembly GCF_023864345.2. Classification (NCBI taxonomy): domain Eukaryota; kingdom Metazoa; phylum Arthropoda; class Insecta; order Orthoptera; family Acrididae; genus Schistocerca; species Schistocerca serialis. The sequence goes on from NC_064640.1 coordinate 161,329,657, forward strand.
GAAGCTTGTTCAGTAGAGAATGGAAAAGGTGAAAATTTGTGGGTGCAAGATCAGGTGACTAAGGTGGGTGCAGAATGACTTCCCAACCCACTCCTGTATAGTATTTATTGTCAGTCTGGCAGAATGCAGGTGGGCATTATTGTGGAGTAGCATCACTTCATGCAGTCTTCCTGGTCATTGTTCTTGGATTATATCTGCAAGCTGTTTCAGTTGTTGGCAATAATTGTCAGCAGTGATGGTTACACCTCCGGGAAGCAATTTGTAGTACACCACACTGCCACTGTCCCAACAGATGCATAATATTCTCTCTTTTGGATGCACACAGGTCTTTGTATGGGGAATTTCTGCTGTTTGATCTCAACCATTCCTTTCCTTTCATTATGCTATCTTAAAGAGACCATTTCTCATCATCAGTAATGATTTTAGAAAGGAATGGCCAGTGTTGTTCACAAGCCAGTTGATAACAACTAGAAGTGCACATGTAGTCACCCATTAATTTTTGTGATTTTGGCTTAGAGCATGCGGTACCCATACATCGGATTTTTGAACCTTCCCCATTGCATGCAAATGTTACACAGTGGTGGAATGATCAGTCTATAACATTTGCCAGTTCTTGAGTACACTGATATGGATCACTGTGTCTTAATGTGTTCTAATGATCTTCAACCCAAAAGTCTTCCTGAAAATGGAGAGTCATTAACGTATAAACAATCCTCCTTAAAATGAGAAAACCATTTTCTTGCTGTTCTCTGTCCAGTGGCATTATTCCCATACACAATGCAAATGCTTATGGCTGCCACCGCTGCTGTCATGGCTCTATTGGACTTAAACTCAAGTAGCAACAGTGAATTACAAATAAAAAATGACAGTTGATAAATAAACTAATAGCAGCCAGAATATCAACTTGCAAAAATAACTCTCTCATCTGTCCCTATGTTCAGAGTGTGTTGAGATGACATATTGTCTGGGCATTACTTTACTCTGGTAAATATAACACAAATTTTCCCACAACAGTCGTTATTGTCAAAATAATTCTCTACCATAACATTCCGAAACAATCTCTGCAGCATTTTACACTGATCGGCCAGAACATTATCCCCCTGCGGGTTCGGGGGTAAGAATAGGCCCGCGGTATTCCTGCCTGTCGTAAGAGGCGACTAAAAGGAGTCTCAAACGTTTCGGCCTTCTGTGATGGTCCCCTCTTGGGTTTGACCTCCTTTTTTCTTCCAAATTTCCGTCGTCAGTGCGTGCCATTTGGGGAAGGACACCTTACGTGGTGTTTTTCTATTGGTCCATCATGCTCCACCATCTTGCATGTTACCTATTGTCGTGTGGGGGGGACTACGCCCAACATCTTCTGGGTTGTCTCCTTCTTGCCTTGTGCGCACTCTTCTTCTTAGCGCCTACGACAACTGTGGACCCTTTAAACACCTAAAATCCAGCACGGTAGCCAGTCCGTTGTGGTGGGGTCGTCATGTACCCTCTTGGTGGTAGCCCCCTGACCACGCAGGGATCGCACTACAGATGCCAGAGCTGTTTCCTCCCCATGCATGCCAAGGAGTATGTGCCCATCTTGTCTGGGGCACGGGGACTCCGGGCAACGGGATATCGACCAGGTACCCGTTGCTTTGGCTGGGTGGCGCCCTTGGGGAGAGCCCTCGTTCGGAGTAGGTGGCATCTGGGCGGATGTGGCGCAATGAAGTGCAATAAATCACACCAAGCTGGTGGTCGCACGGCCACCAGCGTCTCTAAGCGAGGTAGAGTTGACTTCGATGCTGCGCAATATGAGCCTCAGACGTTCCCCTCGTTGGCTGCGCCATGGGAGGGACGCCGATCTAGTGCCAAGCGGGAGCCTTACGTACCGCAATACCTTGTCTGCAGCAGGACTGATGGTGACTCCTTTCTTCCGACGAAGCCTATGTTTTTTGTGGAGTACCTGGAGGATAAGTTTGAGGAAGTGGCAGGGTTGTCAAAAATGAGGAATGGGTCCATCCTCCTCAAGACGTCCTCCCCAGCCCAGTCACGATCGTTGCTCTTGTGTGATAAGCTGGGTGACGTCCCTGTTACCGTCACTCCCCACAGTAGCTTAAATATGGTCCAGGGGATTATTTACCATTGTGACCTCTTGTTGCAATCCGATGACGAGCTGAGAGCCGACTTGGAACGACGTGGTGTGCATTTTGTCCGTCGTGTCCATCGAGGACCCAAGACAAACAGGGTGGCCACCGGTGCCTTTATCTTGGCCTTCGAGGGTGATGTCTTGCCCGAGAAGGTCAAGGTGATGGTTTACCGTTGCGACGTCAAGCCATACGTGCCTCCCCCGATGCGGTGCTTCCAGTGCTGGAAGTTTGGGCATATGTCCTCCCGTTGCCCATCCAGCGCTACATGTCGAGATTGCGGACGCCCCTCTCATCCTGATTCTCCATGTGCGCCTCCGCCTGTATGTGTCAACTGTGGGGAGCACCACTCTCCATGCTCGCCGGATTGCCCCGTTCTTCATAAGGAGCGGAAGATAATGGAATTTAAGACCCTGGACCAGCTTACTTATCGAGAGGCTAAACAGAAATATGAAAGGTTGTATCCTGCTTCCCTTCGAACATCTTATGCTGCAGCCACGTTATCGTCGCCCACGCGAGCGACGGTTGTCGCTTCATCTGTGCCGCCTTCAGTGGGCCCTCGGGGCCATGTATCTCTGTCTGCCCCCCTCGTGCCTGGGGGCAAGCCTTCCTCTGTTGCCCCCTTAGTAGTTGGGGGCAAACCCTCTTCTGTCGCTCCCCCCATGCTTACTTCGGGAGTGACATCTCCTCCACAACCGGGAGGCTCGATCCCTCCCCCTCCTTCTCCGCCGGCGTTGGCTCCGCCGCTTCCTCTCTCGCGGAAGGGGTCCCTCGGGGTTCTCCCTTCCTCCGTTTCTTCTCCTTCCCAGCCGGATGTCAGCCAGTGGCTGAAGGTTCCGCCACCTGCTGGTCGTAGGGCTTCTGTGTCGTCGTCAGCCTCCGACGCTCCTTCAGAGAAGCTCTCCCAGCCCTCTCACCTTAAGGGCCGACGTGAGAAGAAGGAACGGCATGTGTCCAAGAAGAAGGACGTTCCGGCGGTTTCAGCACCGCCTGCTGTACATAGTCCTGGCTCCGGGGATGAGGTGGAGATCCTCGCCTCTGCCGCGGATCTCGCTCTCACGGAACCCTTGGGGGCCTCTCCTATGGACTCAGCTGCCTCTCCCCCGGTGGCGGCAGTTGGCTCTGAGGCGCTGTCTGCCTCTTAGTCACATTCACGCCCTCCCAGTCCCTTCCTGCTTCCATTCTCCAGTGGAACTGCGGTGGTTATTTCCGCCACCTGCCTGAGCTCCGGATGATTCTGAGTGATTCCCCTGTTCTCTGCATTGCTCTGCAGGAAACTTGGTTTCCGGCACTGCGGACCCCAGCCCTTCGCGGTTATCGGGGATACTATAAGAACCGCACTGCCTGTCAACGAGCGTCGGGTGGGGTTTGTCTTTTTGTTCACCACTCTGTTTGTAGCTCGCCAGTACCCCTTCAGACGCCTTTAGAGGCAGTCGCTGTCAGGGTTGAGCTCTCGCCGGCTATTACTGTTTGCTCTGTTTACATTCCTTCGGATGGGGAGCTCCCCCGACATGTCTTGGCGGCACTGCTGGCTCAACTCCCGCCACCTTTGCTGCTTCTGGGCGATTTCAATGCCCACAACCCTCTATGGGGTGGGACTGTCTCCGATGACCGCGGTCGGGCCGTGGAGCATGTGTTGGCTCAGCTCGACCTTAGCCTCTTGAATACCGGTGCTCCCACGCATTTCAGTGTTGCCCATGGCTCGTTCTCGGCCATCGATCTCTCTATTTGCAGCCCTGGACTTGTCCCATCCCTCCACTGGAGAGTGCATCCTGACCTGTGTGGTAGTGACCATTTTCCCATCTATTTGTCACTGCCCCAGTGTCATTCTTCTGGGCGCCTGCCCCGCTGGGCTCTCCTCAGGGCTGACTGGCCGAGTTTTACTTCTGCGGCAACCATTGAGTCTCCCCTACAGGGTGACATTGACGAGGTGGTCCGTGTTTTAACCACGTCCATCATTTCAGCGGCCGAGGCTTCCATCCCCCGTTCTTCTGGCCTCCCTCGGCGGAAGGCTGTCCCCTGGTGGTCGCTGGAGATTGCTGAGGCTATTCGCGACCGTAGGCGGGCTCTTCAGCGTCATAGGCGGCACCCGTCTCTGGAGACCCTCATCGCCTTTAAGAGGCTCCGTGCCTTCGCCCGTCACACTGGACTCGCATTCGGGAGGACGTCGGTTCAATCCCGTCTCCAGCCATCCTGATTTAGGTTTTCCGTGATTTCCCTAAATCGCTTCAGGCAAATGCCGGGATGGTTCCTTTGAAAGGGCACGGCCGATTTTCTTCCCCATCCTTCCCTAACCCGAGCTTGTGCTCCGTCTCTAATGACCTCGTTGTCGACGGGACGTTAAAAAAAAAACACTAACTAACTAAGCCTTCGCCCGTCGTCTTACTGCACAGCGTAAGCAGGAGTGCTGGGAGAGGTATGTCTCATCCTTGGGCTCCCATGTCTCCCCTTACTCGTGTGGTCCCGGATCCGGCGGATTTATGGATACCAGACCCCTATGGGTGTCCCTGGGCTCTCCTTGGACGGCGCTGTCTGCACGGACGCTGCCGCCATTGCTGAACGGCTTGCCGCGCACTTTGCTCAGAGCTCTGCGACTGCATCTTATCCCCCCACCTTTCGCTCTCTAAAGGAGCGAGCCAAGCGGACGCAGTTCTCATTTCACACGCGTTGTTCTGAAAAATACAATGCTCCTTTCAGCGAGAGGGAATTCCTCGCTGCCCTCGCCGATTGCCCTGATACAGCACCAGGACCGGACTGCATCCACACGCAGATGCTGAAGCATCTCTCCCGGGACTGCCAGAGTCACATTCTCGCGGTATTTAACCGCATTTGGAGCGAAGGCGTGTTCCCGTCGCAATGGCGAGAGGGTGTTATTGTCCCCATCTTGAAGCCCGGTGCGGACCCACTGGCGGTGGACAGCCATCGTCCCATTACCCTCACCAACGTTTTGTGCAAATTGCTCGAACGTATGGTGGGGCGGCGTTTGTGTTGGGTCCTTGAGTCGCGCGGTCTCCTCGCTCCATCCCAGGGTGGCTTCCGTCGGAGCCGGTCTGCCACGGACAATTTGGTGCGGCTGGAATCTGCTATTCGTACGGCCTTTGCCCGACGTCAGCATCTCGTTGCTGTATTTTTCGATCTGCGGAAGGCGTATGACACCACATGGAGGCATCACATCCTCGCCACGTTGTATGAGTGGGGTCTTCGTGGTCGGCTCCCGGCTTTTCTTCAAACCTTTCTATTGCACCGCTCTTTCCGGGTGCAAGTCGGTGCCGCCTCTAGTTCTTCTTATACACAGGAAAATGGGGTCCCGCAGGGCTCGGTGTTGAGTGTGTCCTTATTTCTAGTGGCCATTAATGGTCTGGCTGCAGCCGTGGGGTCGTCGGTGTCTCCTTCTTTGTATGCCGACGACTTCTGCATCTCATTTAGCTCGACGACTACGGGAGTCGCCGAACGCAGGCTGCAGGTAGCCGTTCGGAAGGCAGCATCATGGACTCTGACTCACGGTTTTGAGTTCTCTGCAGCCAAGACTCGAGTTATGCACTTCTGCAGGCTTCGGACGGTCCACCCTCATCCTGAACTTTACCTCGACGGCCACCTGCTTGAAGTGGTGGACACTTGCCGCTTCTTGGGAACTCGTGTTTGATGCCCGGCTCACATGGGTTCCTCATATTACTCAGCTGAAGCAAAAATGCTGGCGGCACCTCAACGCCCTCCGCTGCCTTAGCCTCACGTCTTGGGGTGCGGATCGGTGCACGCTGCTGCGATTGTACAGAGCCCTTGTGCAGTCTCAGCTTGATTATGGGAGCCTGGCCTATGGGTCTGCATCACCCTCAGTGTTGAAGTTGTTAGACCCCATACACCACTGTGGGGTCCGGCTTGCAACTGGCACTTTTCGTACGAGCCCCGTGGATAGTCTACTGGTGGAGGCCGGGGTTCCCCCGCTGCGGATTCGCCGCCATCGACTGCTCGCCGACTATGCTGTCCATGTGCATTGCTCGCCAGGCCATCCCAATTGTCGCCTGCTTTTCCCTGCCATGGTCCTCCATCTGCCCGAACGGCGACCTAGGTCTGGGCTTTCCGTCGCTGTCCGCGTTCAGTCCCTGCTGTCGGAATTGGGTTCATTCCCTCTTCCGCCTCCCTTCCGGGTCCGTGCACCTACGCCTCCCTGGTGTTTGTCCTGGCCGTCCGTCCGTCTGGACTTGGCACAGGGACCCAAGGAATCGGTTCCGCCTGTGGCCCTCCGTCGCCGTTTTCTTGCGCTCCTCGAATCATTTCCGGGCTGTGAGCCTGTCTACACTGATGGTTCCCTGGTTGATGGTCGCACTGCCTACGCCTTTGCTCACTCTGCCCATGTTGAGCAACGCTCCTTGCCGGCTGGCTGCAGTATTTTTACTGCAGAGCTGGTGGCCATCTTGCGCGCTCTTGAGCATATGCGTTTCTGCTCAGGTAGGTCCATCGTCATCTGCAGTGACTCCCTGAGCAGCCTTCAGGCCATCGACCGCTGCTATCCCTCTTCTCCTCTGGTGTCCTCTATTCAGGCGTCTGTTTCCGCCATTGCCCGTTCTGGTCGTTCGGTGGTCTTGGTTTGGACGCCAGGTCATGTTGGCATCCCGGGGAACGAACGTGTTGACAGGCTGGCCAAAGGGGCGCTCGACGCCCCGGCTTTGGAGATCGGCCTCACAGCTCGCGACCTGCAGCTGGTGTTGCGCCGTAAGGTGCTTGGGGTGTGGGCTGATGAGTGGCGTGGCCTGACATCCCCGAATAAGCTGCGGGCTGTTAAGGAGACGACCGATGTGTGGCGGTCCTCCTTGCGGATTTCTCGTAAGGAGTCTGTTGTCCTGTGCCGGCTGCGCATTGGGCACACATGGATGACGCACGGCCACCCATTGCGACGTGAGGGCCCACCTTTATGTCGCTACGGCTCCATTTTGACAGTGGTCCACATTTTATTAGACTGTCCACTTTTAGTTGTGCTCAGGCAGTCGTTTCCACTGCCTGACTCGCTCCCTGCCCTTTTAACAGATGACTCTGCTATGGCTGACTTCGTTTTACGTTTTATTCGGGCAGGGGGTTTTTATCATTTAATCTGAGTGTTTCTGTTTTATTTGATTGTTTTGTGTTGCTTCTGGCCTTTGGCCTCTGGTTTTAAACTCAGTTTTTAATGTGTTTTCGGTGGTTGGCTCTTCCTTTTTTTGTTCCTATGGTCGGCCAACCACTGTCGCACTCCATGTGGTTTTATTTTGTTTTGTCTGGTCCTTGTCTACGTTTCTTTTGTTCTGTGTCGTCTGTCTCCTATTCTGTTGGACATATTTTATTCTCTGTGGGTCTTTTTAGTATTTTGGAAAAAGGGACCGATGACCTCTGCAGTTTGGTCCCTTTCATCCCTCAACCAACCAACTAACCAACCAGAACATTATGGCTACCAACCTCCTATAGATATAAACCCTACCAAATGATAGCTGTATTATCTGGTGAGGAATGACTGCTGGTCACACGCACATTGTGTATAGTATCAGTAAGCGTGCTGTCTGTCCCCCCAGGGGGCTTGTGATTCTTTTACGAGTTTGTGTGTGGCACACGAGGGGCCCCAAGTTATTGTAGCCCATTGTTCCATTGCGGGCTGCATTTCCTTCACCGTACCGCTCCCTCCCCCATCCTGACTCCTTCCTCACTGACTCCTCCTTCCCCTCTCTTGGGGTTTTTTTATTTATGTTGACCTGACTATCCACCATGCTCCCTGTTTTCATTGCAGTTTTGTTCTTGTTGCCTGTTCTTTTGTACTTTTAGCATTTTTGGTCCCCTGTTCAGGTTTGACAACCACTTCTAAATTTTCTGTCCTTAGTGTGAGCTATTTGGTGAATAACTCCCTCCCTAGTGCCTATGATGTAGATTCCTCTTCCCCCCATCCCCCTTCCTACCCCTATTACTTTCCTGCGGTAGCCCCCTTCCTCCCTCGGCCCACTCGGTGACCAAAACATGCAGCAGTCCATGTGGTGGCACTGCTATGCCCCCATCTCGCTGAACCTCTTGCCAACACAGGGATCACACTACAGATACCTGAGCTGTTCCCTCCGCATGTATGCCAAAGGGTAATTCCTTGTCATCCTTGAGCATCGGACCTCCCGACAATGGCTGCTGTGCCAGACGGCCGCTGCTGTGGCTCAGTGGTGCCCATAGGGAGAGCCCCTGATTGGAGTGGGTGGTATCAGGGCGGATGCTTGATGCATGAAGTGTATAACGCTCCAAAAAGCTGGCCATTGTCAAATGGACGTATCCCCCCCAAATGTTTCCACCCACCCACCCACCCAAATGTTTCCCTTCCCCCAAACACCCACCCACCCAAACGTTTTCCCCCACCCACCCAAAGGTTTTCCCCCACCCACCCCCCCCACATACCCCCACGGTCCCCCCCCCCTCATACCCCCATGGTTCCCCCCACCCACCCCCCTACATACCCCCACGGTCCCCCCCCCCCTCATACCCCCATGGTTCCCCCCACCCACCCAGCCACACGTTTACCCCCAAACCAACCCACACACCCACCCCCAACAAGCTGAATCCTATGATGAACTCTTCACTGAATGGGAAATCTTGCAGGCTCTTATCTCATCACATGACACGGCCCCAGATGTGGATTCCATACACAACCACATCATCCAACACTTGGACATTACCCAGCCCAGAGGCAACATCTACTCAGGGTCTTCAACTGCATTTGGCTCGTGGGTGCCTCCCCCTCACAATGACGAGACTGCATAGTTATCTTCATCATTAAGCCTGGGAAGAACCTAAGGTCTCTCAACAGCTACTGCCAGATTAGCCTGACCAACATACTTTCTAAACTGCTCGAGAGAATGAGTAGCTTCAGACTATGTTGAGTACTCGAATCATGGGGCCTTTTGTCCCCATATCAGTGTGATTTCCAAAGAGGACGATCTCGAACTGATTGTTTACTGAGATTGGATACAGCAGTCCAACAGGCTTTTACTAACTATCAGCACCTTGTCGCAGTCTTCTCAAACCGACAGAAGGTATACAACACAGCTTGATGCCATCACATTTTATTTACCATCCATGACTGGGGCTTTCACAGCCCCCTCCCAATTTTTATCTGCTAGTTTTTATCCCCTTGGCTCCTCAGATTCGAGTTGGTACTTCACTCAGAACCTCTCAGATCCAGGAGAAACAGTATCCCACAAGGTCCTGTGTTAAGTGTCACACTCTTCTTTATTACCATCAATGGGCTTGTACCTTCTATTGGTCATTTGGTTACTCAGGCGTTGTATGTAAACGGTTGTTGCATCTTGTGCAGCTCCCTCTTGGTAGCATCTTCTGAACACCAGCTCGAAGGCACCATCTGATGGGCCTCTGCATGGACCCTCTCCTGTGGTCTCCAGTTTTCTCCCTTCAAAATTCAGGTTATGCATTTTTGCTGTCAACCCACAGTACAGCCCGATTCAGAACTTTATTTAAGCAACCAGCACCTAGATGTTTGAGCACAATCCTGTTTTTTGGGCATTATTTTTGATAATAAGGTGACGTGGCTGCCCCATATTCTCCACCTGAAGACCACATACATGTGGAAGCTTAATGCTCTCTGCACCCCAAGATGTATGGGCCAGAAAGCAGACTGTGTTACTCTTCTCCATCTTTACCACACTCTGGTTTTGTCCAGACTAGACTGTGGTTGTCAGGTTTATGGCTCGGTGACTTCTTTTACTCTGAAAGTACCTAACGCTGTTCATCGTTATGGGGTGTGTCTGGCTATGGGTGCCTTTAGCACTAGTCCTGTTGACAGTCTCCCCACAGAAGTGGGGATTCCCCCTCTATAAATACTATGGAGCCAACACCTGGTTTTTTATGCAATTGCCATTCGACGATTCCCTGACCGTCCCATTTATCTTGTCATCTTTGTAAATGAGGGGCGTCTCCCACCTGATATCCACCCTCAGGTGGGATTGCTGCTTAAAATATGATTCACTTACCTCTGTCAGGATCTCCATCTTGACTTACTGGTAAGTTCTCCATTTATTTCCTCCCACACCCTGCCTTGAATGGTGCCTTTACTACTGATTAGGACCAACTTATTTCAGAATCCTAAGGTCTCTGTCGCCCCTGTGATGTTCCGGTGTCTTTTACATTCAGTCCTAGAGGAGTTCCATGGTGCTATCGTCTTCTACACTGATGGTTTTAAAATGTTTGATAAGGTGGGATCTACTGGCATTAAACAACAGTTACTGTTGGGATCGTGTAGAGTTTACACAGCAGAACTTCTAGCCTTTAACAGGGCCCTCCATTTGGTTTTTCATGCCTCCCTCCACAGTGTTTTAGTATGTACAAACTCGGTTTGTATCTTTAGACCAATGCTACTCTCGTCACCCTTTGGTCTCTACTATCCAAGATCTTATGTCTGCCCTTGGGCATGTCACCTGCTCTGTTGCCTTCCTCTGAGTCCTATGATGTGGGCATCCCAGGGAATGAACTGGCTGACCATTTGGCTAGAGGAGCAGATACTTACCACCCCCTCTCCCACCCCCACCAATTTCCTTTCATGATTCCAGGTGTAGATATGTGGATCTACATGAAATCTCTCTTTGCCCAAAAGTTGATTTACATTTAGTGCACTACTACTCTCAGTAACAAACTCTGCACAATCAAGGAGACTATTGCAGTTTGGAGGTATTCCTTCCACTCCTGTCAGTAGTAGTCCATTGTCTTATGCCGTCTACGCATCAATCATACTAGGGTCACCTATTATTTTCTCTTGTGTCATGAGCCATCACCACAATGTGCTTGTGCAGCCAGACTGATGGTATCCCACATATTGGTGGAATGTCACCCTCTTTTGGCCATTGATACTAAGTATAGCCTTCCAGATTCCTTGACTTTAATGTTAGCAGACGATTCAGGGATGGTTGAACTGATCCTTAGTTTCCTATGTGAAAGTGGTTTTTATTTTCAGTAATAAGGTTTTGCTTTGCTCCTGGAGCAGAGGCAGGGTGATAGGGGCTCTCTTCTTGTTGTCTAGGTCTAGGTCTGGGAGCCACGACCCCTCCCCCGTGCAAATACCACTCTTTCAACCCTCTGTTTTTCCAATTTTTTAGATTTGACCTATTCTTCTATGCCTTCTACTGTGTGTGATTTAATTTCCTTGCTTTATAGTTCAACCCCTTTGATGGGATCTGCCCCCTTTTAATGGACCCTCTATCTTATGCAAGTAGCTTTTGAATCACACGATTGATGACACCCCCCCTCCCCTCCTCCTCAATCAATCAATTGTGCTGTCTGTGTGTAGAATGGGGACACATGCTATCGATCAGAGTTTGACCAAGAGCAGACTGTGATGACCTGGAGGCTTGGCACAAGCATTTCGGAAACTGTATGACTTGTTGGATGTTTGATGAATGCGGTGGTTAGTGTCTTCAACATGTGCGAAACCAAAGGGAAACCACATGATATCATGGGGTTGGGCAGCCACACCTCTTTACAGATGCCATATGTCATAGGCTGGGCAGACTGGTAAAACAGGACAGGTGGCAAACTGCGGAAGAGCTAACATCAGACTTTAATGCTGGGCAGAGTACAAGTGTGACTGAACACTGCTGACAATGGTCCTCTGCATCTGGTGACCCATGCATGTGCCAGTGTTAACACCACGACATTGGCAACTACGACTGAAATGGGCATATGACCATTGGCACTGGACGTTGGAGAGGTGGCAGTGTGTTGCATGGTCTAATGCAGGCTGTTCCAACCGAGCTCCAGGGAGCCGGAGCACTCCGGAGCGCTCACTGCGGCAGCTCGGAGCCCGCGTGGAGGGGGAAAGCGAACTCGCTGCCCCCTGGCCGCATGCAGCCGTAATAATCCGTGCTCAATGCCAGCTATGACTAGCCGCGGGAGCTCTGTACCTCTATTGGAGGATACCTTTTATTCATTGAGAGGGATGGTCGACCGCAGTGTTTTGTATGTCATAAAGTATTTAATTCTGCGAAGAGGTACAATATACAGAATTAAATACAGTCAGGTAGAAGGCGTTGCATGCAGAGAACTGGTAGCCAGGCTTAAGAACGACATACCAGTAGACGTATGTTTAAAAACTGATTCGTAATACGGAGGGTATCAAAACATGCAACATAGTTCGTGTTCTGTAATGCACCAAGAGGCACTGTGTGCTGAAACAGTAGAGCTAGGTGGCGTAATGAAAGATGTCGTGAACTGTGTGAATTTTGAGCGTCGTCAAAGGATTCCTGAAAGATGTGGAAGCGGAGTATGGGGATATATCTTACCACAGTACAGTTCGTTGGCTGAGTCGGGGAAAAGTTCTTGATGTTTTCTTTGCCATTAGTGAGGAAATACCCATTTTCTCGAAATGAAAGGGGAAGAAATGCGTCGTCTGAAAGATAGAAAATGGATATCAGACCTGGCGTTCCTAGCTGACATAACTATGCATCTGAATAATTTAAATCTGTCATTGCAGGGCAAAGGGCAGCTAATCGTTGACATGCACGACCAGATCAAAGTGTTCATGGAAAAGTTACATTTATTTGAGAGACAGATGAGTAATGGACATCTAACGTTCTTCAATCATCTTGCTTCTTTAAAACTACCTGACGGTACTACTTTTGGCGATTACCAAGCAAAGTTAGAGCAGCTCATCACGTCGTTTGAAACACGATTCCGAGACCTCACTAGTTTGGAAATGGAACTTAAGGTATTCAGCACTCCTTTTTCAGTTTCCACCGATGACTTGTCATCGTCGCTTCAATTGGAGATTATTGATTTGCAAAATTCAACTTTGTTGAAAGAGAGGTACCACATCTCGTTGTATTTGCCACGATGGTACTGTTCATTACAGAAAAAACATTTCCCAAACTTCACAACAATGCCGCTCAGATCATGTGCATGTTTGGATTTACGTTTTGATGTGAGCAGCTTTTCTGAGCAATGAAAACAGTTATAAAGTAAGGAACGATCGCTTCTTCAGGATGCAACAATGAAGGCCATCCTCCGCATTAATGCTGCGAACACTTTGACGCCTGATATTTCCGATCTTGCAATGAAAAGAAAATTTCAAACTACAGAGGCCCTATAAATTTAGTATGCAATTTCTTGTAAAACATTTGTTTCTTATTTATTTCCTGAATATCGTATTTCCTGGTGTAGCACGTCACCACGTCTTAGCAGCTAAGAGTGTGAGGTTTTCGATCTTGTAAGACGCAGCTGGCACATCAAAACCCTTGCCTTGCCGCCTGCCTCAGCCAGCCGTGGCACGTGCCGGCCCACTTGACTGGTCACAGCGAGCGACGCGGCTCCCTGGAGCAGGGAGCGCTCCGCGGCTCACAGCGGAGCCCACGAGCTGGAACAGCCTGGTCTAATGGATCCCAATACCTTGTTCATCATGCTGATGGGAGGGCACGAATCTGTAGTCTTCCAATGGAACAGCTTCTTGACACCTGTACTGCAGGACAGAGGCAAGCTTGTGGTGCCTCCATTATGCCCAGGGAAACACTGACATTGGGCATCCATGAGTCCAGTGGAGCTCATGCAAGACACCATGATGGCTAAGGAGTATCATACACTGCTTGCAGACAACATCCACCTCTTTACAAAGATCATGTTTCCCGATGGCAGTGGCATTTTCAGGAAGATAGTGTGCCATGTCATAAGGCTGAGAGTGTGATGGAGTGGTTCGAGGAACATGGTAGGGAGTTCCAATTGATGTGCTGCCCACACCCTTACCCCTCCCCCAACTCACCAGATCTGAGCCTGATTGAACACATTTGGGATGTGACTTAATATGGCATCAGAGCTCATCACACCGCCCTCCCCCCTCCCTGGAATTTACAGGAATTAGGTGACTTGTGCTTGCAGATGTGGTGACAACCTACCGAGGCCTCAGTGCTTCCATATCGCTGTTATCCATGCCGAAGGTGAACATACTGGCTATTAGATAGGTGGTCATAATATTCTGGCTGATCAGTGTACATTGTCTGCAGCATGTTACTATAACCAATATAATAAGTATTATGTTATGTAAGTAATGATAGAAATGTCTGAAATGTTTCATCTCCTCTTGCTGTTCATTGTCCATTATTTCCAGGTCATCGAACCTTTTCCCTGCCACTCGCAATCATCAAGCTGTGCGACAACATGATCTAAAGATAATTATAAATTTAACAAGGAAATGTTTGTCTTTTTATTATTTGTCACACAACAGATAATTTGAAAATTGGGGCAAACATGGCTAAAGTAGTTAACCACGATTGCTTGACACTTCCTACAGTGGGCAGTTTTTTTTAAATACTGATGTTAAAACTATTCAAATGAAACTGAATGAAATGGCCAGTGGTCTGCTGTGGCTGTATTTGTTTAGGTCACTTATAAACCACCCCAACCGGTTTCGCAAATATTGAGTTGCATCTTCTGATGCATAGTAAATGCTATGTCACAGGTTGCAGAATGCCGCAGTGTAATGATTGGCAAGGCTAGGTAAAGATTTCAGCACCACTCAATTGATAACCCACCGCCAAATGATGGTAACCCACCGCCAAATGATGGTAACCCACCGCCAAACGTTGAAAGTCGTGTCTGTGCTATGTTGCAAACTGTACACATTCCAATTAAAATATGCTATTGTCAGGATTTTGTTGCTTGATATAGGCTGACAAGAGCATTATTAGTAGTATTTATGCATAAATTTGGTCTACCTGTATGAACATCCCTGTACTATACGCTTTGCATTTACTGTAAAAATGTTTATTGTAGTGCAAACGTATTTCTGTACAGTTGCTTGTTCTTACTTAATTCAAAACAATTTAGTTGTTCAGGCGACAGACTTGTGTACTGTCTTGTTGCTTTGTCAGTTAACAAAAACTCTGCTTCAGGCTGTGGTTAGACACTGGACTCGCATTCGGGAGGCCGACGGTTCAATCCCGCGTCCGGCCATCCTGATTTAGGTTTTCCGTGATTTCCTTAAATCACTCCAGGCAAATGCCGGGATGGTTCCTCTGAAAGGGCACGGCCGACTTCCTTCCCAATCCTTCCCTAATCCGATGAGACCGATGACCACGCTGTCTGGTCTCCTTCCCCAAAACCAACCAATCTGCTTCAGGCTGGATAAATTTGTACTTTCCTCTTGATTGAAGAAGGAAACATTTTATGCAAATTAAACATATCATTATCAACTAAAAGAACAATTACTACATAATCTGATGTATGTCCAGCTGTGAGTACACCTACATCAATTAACTTTGATAAGAGGTATTCTGATGATCCAGCTAGAGGAGCATAAAACTTTGTCTTTTTACTCTTCTCTTATTAAACTGAGAAATTTTACAATCTGAATTGGACTTGTGTGGCTGCAATATGCTCTCCTGTGCATTGACAATTGCATTTATTTGTTCATATTTTGCTTCCTTTGTCCCAAATTCATCTGGCAGTTGCAACACCTGTTAACATATTGTTACAAATGTTGTTACCCTGTTAAATTTAATGTCTGCTTCCTTAACATATGACTTAGTGGATATTTCAGGTCTTTTCAGACTTGATTTTAAGGTGTGTTCATTTTCCTTTATTGCATTTACTATTCTATTGACTCCAGGCAGTGTTGCTCTTACTACTGCCACTTATTCTTTAGTCAACTTTGGAGTGCTTAAGAGTTCCTTCCCACGGCCTATATGTGTTATTTATAATACATACCATAAGCTTCATCTAATGTTCAAACTATTATTTTACTTACCTGTCTAACAAAGTTAGAGAGACCTCTCTTTCTTCTGCTCTTGTGCCTTGTTAATTGCTGGACTGATTTCTGTTGCCCTGTGACTTTCTGCCTCTGTTCTGTTAGTTGTTCATCTAACAGGTGACACTCAGTTAATCCCACATTCAGTTCATTACCGTATTTACTCGAATCTAAGCCGCACTCGAATCTAAGCCGCACCTGAAAAATGAGACTCGAAATCAAGGAAAAATTTTTTTCCCGAATCTAAGCCGCACCTGAAATTTGAGACTCGAAATTCAAGAGGAGAGAAAAGTTTTAGACCACCCCTCCAAATAGAAACAAAGTTGGTCCATGGTAACATGAGACACAATGGATGAAGATACAGCTACAGTAGTGTGGTTCGAGTCGTAAGCTTAACAGTTAAGCTTTGCCAAGTAGCCATTGCTATGTGTCAGGCGCTCCGTCCGTATTTATATGGGTACCCTTCCTTTTTCAAGTGCTTTGTTTGGTTTGAATCAATTGCTTATTTTGCTTTGATCTGATAAGTGCCATTCTCTTTGTTATAGGTGTTTACTCCACTCTGAGCTGAAAATGCATTATTGTACTGTGGCATGCATTGTTTGTCGCATTCTGATAATGAGTGTTGCCGCTCGTGGCATGGCTTGCTTTTGTGCGTGCTACTGCGGCTTACAATAAAAGAAAAAAAAAAAGAGGAATTGTCTCATAACCGAAACAACGGCAAGAGACTGCTATTTGTTGTTACTTACACTGCTTTGATAATGATCAACAAGAACCAAATAATAGACTGCGTACGATAGAATTTATTCCAAACGAGAGTTTAGCGAAAAATTTTCTCCGTTTGAAAATCTGTGCAGACACCTCTTTAGTACATTACATTCTGCACAGAAATTAGAGTAGTCATGGATTCATGCTTCATTTCTGACTGTATCACTATTCAGCATAAGAATAATACAAATATAAACATGACTTATATGTATATTCTTCCGCGTTTGGTGTTGTCTCACTCTAGTTTCGTAGTTTATTAGGCAGACAGGATTTAAATGATAGCAGCAAACACGAAAGAATACATGGCATAATGTTTACAGTCTTCTACCTATTCTTTTAATTTATTTGCTGACGCATAGGTTTTGGCACCAGTATTTATCTTTGTGCGTGCAAAGCACATGTGTGTAGTGCTACATATATTAGACGGCAGAAGCTAGTTGTGGCGGCACCTACCAACATTTTTCAGAACTTCCGCTTACTTTGCGCTCGATTCTAAGCCGCACGTGGTTTTTTTGGATTACAAAAACCGGAAAAAAGTGTGGCTTAGATTCGAGTAAATACGGTAATTGTGTCACTACATCTCTGCATTGCCAATTTTCCACACCTTTCAGTCATCTGAAATTGATCTGTTATGGTATTGAATTTACACATGTTACAATTCTTCAAGTAGTACTGTACATTTCGGCTTCCCCTAAATTATGTAATACAGTCCTGAAGACTTACCTGTGTTAGTTATTTCAAAACCCATGGTCATTTGCTCTTAGTTGGAACTTCAGGCAATTACTACCAGTGGTGGTGGTGGTGGTGGTGGTGGTGGTGGTAGCTGCAGTAGTAGAAGTAACATTCCTCCTGCATGTGCTATGCCTGAAACTAAAAGTATTGTTCCAATCTGTTTGCATGTACCTTCCTTTTAACCTTTATTATTACATTTGGAGTATTAACCCTTACTACTTCATGTGGCCCTCCACCACTGTGAATTTAGCTTTCTAGATCTGTCTTGTCTTACCAATTAATTGAAGAGCAATACTTTTTCACTGATCTTAAATTCTTTCAGGTTCTGTTTTTCATTCTATTATTCATTACTTGTTCTCTTACTCTTTACTGTCAATTCTCTCAATGTTTTGTGTGCTTCCTGCATTCTTGCCCTCAGTGTATTCACATATGATTGATAATTGTAACTTGCATGCATTGATTCCTGCTGCAGTATTCCTGGTACATTTCTTTTTGTTCCATACAATAGTTCGAACGGTGTGGATCCTCTGCTATTATGTGGTGTGGTATTAAACACACAAATTGTATATTGCACCCACTTGTCCCACTAAGTTTGATCCCCTGTTCAAAATGACTTAGATATTTGACAGGTTATGATGATAACGTTCTAGTGCACCGTTGGCTTCTAGGTGATAATCTGTAGTCTTTATCTGCTTAAACTGTAACACTCTACTCTCTCTTCTGAAAACATCACTCAAGAAATTCAAACCTTGGTTCATTACCAGGACTAGTGGAATTCCATACCTTAGTGTTATCTGTTCCACAAGCACTTCAGCTACTGTATCTTGCCTTTCTAATCAGAACTGCTAAAATAAATTTACTTATATCATCCTGACAAGTTAACGTATCTCTTACCTGTACTTGATGTTATAACCCACTGTATCAGCTGTGTCTGTGATCTCTGAGTGTGTTCTTGTTTTTGCTTGTGTATACTTATGTCTCTAGCACGATGGAAACTCCTGTATATAGTCATAAATATCAAGCTTTATTCCATGGCACTGCTTATGAGACTTTATTCTCTCAAAAGTTCTACACATATCTCGGTGACCTCGAAATGGGTTATCATGCATCTCTCTTAATATAGTCTGCTTCTCTTCTGGACTATTTCCTCTTCATTTTCTATTTCTATTCCTCTGGGGCTATTTGTGCTTGTTGCAAACTCTTGAGGTTATCTTCCTCAGTTGCTAGTTGCTCTGTCCCTACATTAGTATTTTTATGAACTACTTGTCTCTTGTCTCTTTGTTCCTGTTCTCCAGGCCTTATTGTGCCCAGAGCATCTGCATTACTGTTCAACCTGCCTAGTTTGTACATAGCCTCGAAATCATAGTCTTCAAGTCTAGACTTCAGGAGTCTCGGACTTGGATTCTTAACACTAAAGGTACGTATTAACAGTTTATGGTCTGTTAGCACTGTAAACCTTCATCCGTATATGTATGACCAGAACTGTTTCACTACATATAATAGAGCCAACAATTCTTCCTCTGTGGTACTATTGTTCAGTTCCACCTTATTCGGTGACCTGGATGTGTATGTAATGGCCAAGTCTTCACCAATTTTCTTGCCTTCTGACAAAACAGCCCCCAGAGTTGCATTGCATGCATCAGTCATCACTGTGGATGGCTTCACAAAGTCTGGATACTGAAGCAATGGTGGGTTAACAAATTTCTTCAGTTCATCAAACAGTGTGTTTTGTCCTTCACCTCATTCATATGTTATTCTTTCCTTTAATAGCTCATGGGATGGCTTCGCAATTTTGCTAAATTTAGCAATAAATATCCGGTATTACCTGATCAAGCCAAGAAACACTCTTAATTCTTCTGCTGTTCTTGGCTGAAGAAAGAACTTTACCCTTTCCACTTGTTCCAAGAATTCTTCACGTGCTGTATTACATGCCAGTTTTTCCATAAAAACCTTTTCAGATCTCAAATGCTTCTCATTTTGAATCCCACCCATGACCTGAAAGCAGACTACTTCATTGTAGCCGTGGTGGTGGTGGTGGTGGTGGTGGTGGTGGTGGCTGAAGCAACAGCTGCGTGAGCATAAAAACCCTTTGTTGAGCATGGTGGTAATATTCAAGAATAGCTGCGCCATCTTGCAATTGATGACCCTCTCCCTCTACATCATGACTCATGGGGGGCCCCCTTTTCAACTTTACTGTATGTGACAACCTCCACCCCCCACCCCCACCCCACCCCTCCTTTTTCCTCTCTGCTGAAGAATTCACATGTTGTGCTGCAACCTAGAAGTACTAATTTATTTGAATGAATTTTTATTGGTCTAATGATAGCTGCACTTCCTGAAGGCACTCCATCTGTCATACTGATTTAACAATTTTCTGAATAGGATTTTCTTGTATTAAATGGTGAAATTCTTTTTCAGGTCATTTACAGCAAACAGGACAACAGAAATTCACAGATGATCCACAAGGATCTGCTATTATAATGGACCATGGGTGTGAAAACTCCAATTTTAGTAGCAACATGGGATCTCCTGCTCACACAGTAGGAACTGGTATGAACCAGCCATGTCTGACAATGTATAATACACAGTACATGCCAGTGTACCCAGTTGATGGAGAGACACAAGTTGTTCCTATATCAGTGCCTTACTTTCATTATCCAGTAGCTACTAATATACCATTAGCTATTACTCAGGAAACTGATTCAAAAAATGACACCTCATCACTAGCTCAGACCAGCAATTTGACACAGCCAGTTCCTGCTGAAAGTAGCTTCTATCCTGGATATGCATATTACAATATTGCAACAGGCCCATATATTCTCCAGCCAGGAACACTGTGTCAATCTCCTGGAATTGTACCTCAAAGTGCTTCTCCTAAATGGAATATGCCAGTTTCATTTCATCAGTGTGCACAATATTCATAAGGTGAGATTCCAAATTCTGTTATGTCTGTAAAGTGTATTGAAGATTTCCTGTATGTCTGTGATGGTTGATAGCTGTGATGACAATGAATATGTAATGGTGAAAAATTATGTAAACTAACAGATTTAAATTGTTCTGTTCAAGTTATCAGATCAATGTCACTTTGATCATTATGCACAAAATAAGATTTATAAAATTAAGTGCCATGTACATACATCTCCTTCACAGTATAACTTAAACTGTTCTTTCATAGACAAGATGTAGTAACATCGATAGAATTTTTGTATATGATACTGCATATTTATGAATCAAGAATGAAATTGTATCTATGCTAGTAAAATTTGGAGATCAAATCTCTGAAAGTTTCAAGTAACAGCCCATTATTATAAAAACATTGTCATAAATCTAAACACAATTTAAAAAAATCATGCTTTATTGTTACATGATACAGAATGTTAAAAGCACAATAAAAATTACAACACTTGTTAATTATTAATGTTTCATATGTTTCAAACAGAATTTTTCAGTTATATACATCTAAATATTTATTCTGTTTTGATTTCATTAATAAATTTCTTTGACATTGCATATTGTCAGTTCTTAATTTAGTAGATGTCAAATGAACTCCCCAATGTATTGAGAGTAAAGTCAAATCATTTCATGCTTGCAGAAAATATGCAAGTTTATTTTCCACAATGCTACAGACACAAGATGAAAGCAAATAATGCAGAAAAGTGAAAATGTTCACCATTTGTATCATTACAGGAAACCATATAATTAACGATCATGCACTATGCTTGCCTGAAAATTGTTAATAATGCAGTTAATGAAAGATTCAACAATCATTTGTCGGATAATGGACTGGGTTTGCAGGTTTTGTTACAGGTTTTCAGGAAACTCAGGTTCATTATTGCTTTCTAACTATCTTTTTGTTGCTAGATAACACTCGCACACAAGCCGTCTTGTAGCTAAAAAGAGAAACAGAGTATTTGTGTTAATTTTTTATTTTAGTTTATTCATCATGATATTTTACATCTACATTCTGTAGCTTTTTCCCTGCCATAACTACACCATAGCATACCCATATGATGCCAACCATATGTTGTAGACAAGGAAGGGAAAAAAATGGTAATCAGGGACAAAACCCTGAATAGCATTTGACATGTTAATTAATCCTTTTACTGCTGTGGGCATCTGTATGCATACTGTTACACAATTTCCATGTGGACACGTATAAGCACATCACTTTGGTTTTGCTACAGTGCTATGAATGTCTGTCTGCATCCTGAGCTACTGACCTCTCATTGCTGTGGCCAAGTTACTTTCATCTCTCTGTGAATAACAAAGTTTCAAGTGTTTATCATACAACATACATGCCTCATTGCATACTATCATTTGCAAAAAAAAAAAAAAAAAAAAATTATGCATTTCGGTATCTTGAATTATTATGGGCACATTTCGTGCAGTTGTCCTCCGGATATAAGACCCAATAACTTGAGAACGAAATGATACCTCATTCTGCTCTCAGTTTTAAATAAAATTTCTTTATCTTGCCTACATTTCATTCACCATAGTATATTAGCTAAAATCAACCATACACAAAGTTAATACAGTGTGTTTTTTACCTCTGCCAAATCTTTAAAATTTTGCACAATATTTTTCTTAATTTTATGCAGTGTGGTAACTGTGGCACATAATGAAAAGAAATTCAGTCTTTTACTGAGCAAAGATACTGGATTGTAAGATGTGCAAAAATCATATTTTTTCACCTAATACTTTTCAAAATATAAGATCAGTATTTACATCAGTTGGTGCACCATCTCTTGGTATAGGCACCACCATTTGGTGAGCAGTACTGGCATAACAAAGGTCACCTCAGGACGGAATGCAGAGAGCACACCTGAAGCAGTCAAAGCAGTCAAAGGGTTAACACTCAGTAGGTACAGTCACCAACACCTTAAGTTCAAAATATTCATGTGTTGCTATGTTACACAATGCATTTTCGTTCCTGTGGGTTAATCAATAAGTGTAATTTGACTCTTACACCAGTTCCATTGTAGAGTGGGAAGTTGTCATGGGGAAGTGCATTCTAGAGACTATGCAGCACTCCGTGACATTACATTGGTGTTCAATGTGCAGAACTATGTTTCACAGTAGCATATCAACACAAGTTGTTGTTTGTTTTACATCCTGCGTATTCAGTACACACACTTCCGCAAAGGGTGAATTCTGGATAAAATTAAATTAATAAAGTTGTTTGTGAATATTTGTACATTTCTCACATCAGACTAATTTCTGTCTTCCTTAGTAGAGTGTGCAGAATGAGTAAAAGTTTTTATATGTAATGACTTTGATTTTTTTTTAAATACCCTGTCTGCTAAGCAGGTACATTACTTACTGAGGAGTAATTTGTTAAAATAAAGACAAACTTGGTACCACTTATATTTGTAGGTCTGGCGATCTGCACAAATTGACAACACTGTAGGTTGCTGCTGTTCATAAAATGGTTTCACTAAAACTACTGTGTAAGTTTAGGACTGATTTATATCTCTCTCTCTCTCTCTCTCTCTCTCTCTCTCTCTCTCTCTCTTGCTTGTGCATGCAAAATGCTGGTTCTCTAAACTTTGTCAATAGTGTTTTGTGAAAAAAATCTTCCCTCCACAGTGTCAGATTTGAGTTCACAGAGCATTTCCATAATACCTGAGAGTATAAGTTAGTTACATGTTCAATGAATCATTTGTATGAGTACATGTAATGGTGTCAAAACAGTCGTTTTCACATTGGCATTACACATTCATATGTAAATATTGCTATATGCTGAACTTTTACAACTTTTTAAAATACATTTGTGAATTAGCAATTCCATACCAACCACATTTCAGAAATAGAAATTCTTCTATAGAAAAAGAGTTGTCAAGGAGAAACTTCTTCAATTTGTTTTCAAATGTAACTTTTCTGTCTGCTAGAGATATATCATTGGGTAAGTAATCCAAAATTTTGGTAGCAGCACTGTGTACCCCTTTTTTGTGCCAAAGTCAGCTTTAGTGTGGGATAATGAATGTCATTTTTCTTCTGGTATTGTAATTCCAGGGATTGGCCAAAAATTTGGAACCACCAAAAACACAACACCACATCATCATGCCTAATATCTTGTAGGAAACTTGTTGGGATTCAAAACAGCTTCGACTCGTCTCAGAAAGGATAAATACTGCTTTTGTCTCATTCTCGAGGGACTCTTATAGCATCCTTTCTGCAAAATAATGGGAATTCAGATAACAATAATGGAGGTGGATATCAATTGTGTACCCTTCTCTCCAAAGTAAACCACAAAGGCCGAATAATATTGATATCTGGTGTCTGTTGTGGCCAGATGAGAGGTGAAAATTCATCCTCGTGCTCACAAAACCACTCCTGTGTGAACAAAATGGTCACACAATCGTTGCCAGTAATGTGACTGCCCATGTTTATTGGACTTTTTTTCTCGTTTTGGAGGTTGGTACCACTTCACTTCTTTTTTTTCCCACCCAGCATATTACTGTCATCCACACATTGCATAGGGCCCCATTTTTCATTTGTTTGCCACCTATTTAGTGCTACTGCTGGTCTGCCCAAATGGTTCTTATTTTTTTCCCTATCTAAAATTTGTCTGTGGCAAGACACATCATGTCATACCACCTGCTGTATTTTGTCTTATCAAATCACTTCAGCCATTATGGTGCCCTGGTGTCCAGAAGACACTGCTGCTTGCCCAGAGTGTGTATGACTCGCTGTCACTTTTGTATCCATTCGCATTTGAACAATTCAGGTTATAGGAAGAATTTATTGTTTGTATTCAGGTTCTGGCCCATGAAAGTTATGGCTTAATGGAGTCACAAATTTGTGGATGGCAGAGAACCTAAAATATAGTGAGTCTTGTGAGCACAGAACAATTCAAGGAGGGGGAGGAAGAAGAAGAAAATGTGATTGGTTGATTGTACAAGATAGAGAATCATTCATTCATTCAGTGACTCTCAGGTGTGAATTGTACAAATGTAAAATAGTTCAAAACATGCACAACATTTCTCTGTCCTTATTTAAAATGGTGAGTAATCTCCTAATTATAAAAAGGGAAGTCCCCGTGTCAGTATATAGAACAGAATCAGTTAAAATATGTTTTACAGAGAGCAATAGTCTATGACCAGCACACGTAGGTAGGTCCTTGTGTTGGCGAAACAACCTTTGTGTTACTGGAGTGTGACCAATACACAGACATTTGAAAGCACCTTTCTCTCTACTTTGCAACTGTGTGAGATGCCATATGGTCTTTACACATAAATATATGTAAGCACATAAATGACTATGAAATATTTAAATAAAGGAAATAAGAAATGATCTCTCAGGATATTAATCTAGCCCATCCACAGGATTAAAGTCCACTATCAGTGTATTTGGATTAAAAACAAGTTACTTTGAGTGGTGGCTATACAGAGGATAGTATTATATACGAAAAACAAATGAAAATCACTGGCAGTGAGTAATTAACAGTCTCTGATAACTATACTAGCACACACAGCTCAAATATTCTCAAAGTCCAAAACTGTTACACTGGAAAAAATGGCTAAGTCCCAAGCTGATACACATCAAATCTTACTAATGCCTGAGCACAAGTGGCTCTCTGGGTTCTCAGCTTACCGAGACACTTGCCCAACCAGCTATAGACATCAAAAGATCACAAGCCTCATTCTGGTTGCCTATTTAAAAACTTGGTTATGTGACTACTACTGTACTCACATTAACTTGTAAGTTCTAGACCATCATTCAAATACACCTACAAACTGTTTAACATATATTCATTTCAGACTTACAGGTTATACATTTACAGTTCATTTACAGCCTGGTACTACATTGTTTAATTTGATATGTAGCTAAAATCATGTTTGTATTTAAATACTGCACATTACAAATCGGAAGTTTATGGACCTGGCCAAGTTCATGTCTTCATTCATCATGGCCATGCAGAACGACTTGACTCAAATGACCATTTTACAACATTATATTACCAATATTTCTTATTTAGTGTATATAAACTATTTGGGATAATAGGACAAATTTTTCGCACTGAATGTAATATTTTGTGGATCTGTGGAGAATCTTTGTTTTTGTGCAGTTTACAACTATTAAATAATTTGTCTATAACAATTTATATATCTGTGAAATAATTACATAAATATAATCATTTTATATAAGTATAATCAATGGGGGACCCTTCTACAACCGTAATGATACAGATGGTATGAATAAAAATCCATAGACTTACGTACCCGCCGTTAAAAAAATTATGGTACATCAAGAAATGATGTGACAGATGGAACACTAAATTTTCAGTGGGGAAACCTTAAATATTAGTGTGATTTTAGGCTTTCCTGGCATATGATTATTTTTAAAAGTTATTGGCACGGTGGCATCATTCAAATGGTGTGATATTTCAGCCATCTTCAGGCATTCCTGGTGAGTGAACACTTGAAGATAGCAGAAAGTGAGGTTGCTGAAATATCACACTATTTTGGATGACATTATCCACCTGAATACCCAAGAATTTTTCAAAACTAAGTACAGTGCTTGATCAGCACCTGTTCTCAACCTACATAAATAATTTACCAAAGACCTGGGAGGATTCTTCGAAACCTGTGATGACACAAGTTTACTGGCAAAGAGCTCAAACCAGACACAGCCAGAAAGAGTCTTACTACTTATTAACTGCAGACACCTTAACCCTTAAACTTAGAGAGACTCATATTGTGCAATTACAAATAATTAAAAATT
This sequence comes from Schistocerca serialis cubense, assembly GCF_023864345.2. Lineage (NCBI taxonomy): Eukaryota > Metazoa > Arthropoda > Insecta > Orthoptera > Acrididae > Schistocerca > Schistocerca serialis. The sequence goes on from NC_064640.1 coordinate 161,355,733, forward strand.
AAGTACCAGAAATATAGACCAATGTGCGCTCTGGATGAGGCTCCATGTGGATAAGTTAATCAAAAAGACCAACACTGCCTGTATCGCACTTAAAAATCCCTCTCATCGTTTTGACCTAAGATGGTATTAATAGCACACTTTCCATGTATGTATGTATGTACTGAACTTGGGACCTAGAAACAGAGAGGCTTCGTCCCCGCTGTAGCCCTCAGTGGTACACAACCCCACAGCAGCCCACTCACCACACTGCCGCCCCACACCAAACCTAGGGTTATTGTGTCTCGTTCCAGACGAGTGTAACCCCAATGTTTGCGTGGTAGAGTAATTATGGTGTATGCGTATGTGGAGATAGTATGTGCGCAGCAATCACTAACATAGTGTAACTGAGGCGGAATAAGAGGAACCAGCCCACGTTCGCCGAGGCAGATGGAAAACCGACTTACAAACCATCCACAGGCTGGCTGGCTGGCACACCAGACTTTGACACTAATATTCCGGGCAGATTCGTGCCGGGGACCAGGATGCCTTCCTGCTCAGGAATAAGTGTGTTAGACCGCACGGCTAGCCAGGCGGGCTGCACTTTGCATACTTCTGCTCAAAACTTTCATGTCACATATTCATCTGGGGCACTTCAGCGAAGGTCAAAAAACTATTTTGCAGTATGCAGTAAGAATATTGTGTAAACTGGATAACCAAACTTGCTGCAGAAGCCTCTTTAGGGACCTATGTAATCTTACACTTGCATACCAATACCTATACTCTATAATGGTATTTATAATTAATAATCAGTAATTTTAGAATTAATTGTACAAATCACAAACATAATAATACAAGTAAAAGTAATTTCTATATAGGGTATTCATCTGTATTCAGGGCTCAAAATAGTGTTTCCTATTATGATGTATAACAGGTTGCCAGTAAGCATCAGGCAGGAAACTGAAAATCCCCAAATACTTAAAATCAAAATAAAAGCATACAGGGGATAGGCAAAATAATGTAAACAGTGGTAGTAATGGGATGGTCATGTTTGATGGTCAACAACACAGGTAAGGCATGTGTCACGCAGCACTGTGTGTGTTCAGTACAGACTAGGCATCAGTGCAGATTGTTTATGAGTAGTGTACACTTCATATTTGCATTCAGAGTCTGAGGTCGACATGCAATGAAAGACCTAACAGAGTTCCAAAGAGGGCAGATTATGGGGGCCTGAGTAGCTGGAGCATCAGTAACCAAGACAGGCAACTTATTAAACATTTCAAGAGCAACTGTTTCAACGGTAATGACAGCCTACACAAAACGTGGAAAGACATCATTGTGTAAACGTAATAGTGGGCGCAAATTGAAACTAAATGACAGAGATCGTGATATGCCAACACAAATTGTGTCAAAACAACACAAAACTACAGTGGCTAAAGTAACTGCAGAGCTCAATAGCCATCTTTGAGACCCTGTATCTAGCAACACTGTCCACTGAGAACTCCATAAAGTTAATATTAGTGGAGGAGCTGCTACACTTAAATCACTAGTGACAACAACCAATAGAAAGAAGCGTAAAATGTGGAGTCAGCAGCATAAATCCTGAATGGCTGATCAGTGGAAACACGTCATATGGTCCAACGAGTCAACGTCTTCATTATTTCCAACATCGGGCAGGGTTTACATCTGGAGAACACCAAAAGAAGTCTACAATCCTGATTGCTTGATTCCAGTGGCTAAGCATGGAGGTGGAAATGTGATGGTATGGGCAGCTGTATCATGGTACACTGCTGGTCCCATCATTACTCTCAAAGGCCATGTTACAGCCAATGATTATGTGAACATTTTAGTTGATCATGTGCTCCCCATGATTCAAATGTTGTTCACCAACAATGGTGCCATATTTCAGGACGATAATGCACCCTTTCACACAGCCATGACTGTACAATTGTGGTATGAGGAGCATGCAACTGAGCTGCAGCATCTTCCCTAGCCAGCACAGTCCCTGGACTTGAACATTATCGAACACTTGTGGGCGTTATTGGAGCACAGACTCTGGAGCAGATTTCCACCTCCCCCGTCACTACAGAAGTTGGAAGAGGTTCTAATCAAAGAGTGGCAAAACATTCCACTGAAGACTATACAATCATTATATGCCAGTATTCCAAGAAGAATCGCAGCTTTATTATGGGCAAATGGGGGTCCAACCCCTTATTAATAAACCATTCACAAGTAAGTACAGGTGTTCACGTTATTTTGTCTAACCCCTGTATCTTCTTTGAGTCAAATTGTACAACTAGTGAATGGAAGACTTTCATACAGGGTGGCGCATGAAATGTGTTACCAACTGTTTCTTTCACAATTTACCACCCACATTAGATATCCCGCTGGGATCTATACAGCACTACCAGCAGAGCTTGGAAAAACAAATGAGTTACAAAATGACGTGTAATTCACGATACTGCCACTAGGAGACTAGTAAGCAGCAATGGCTGACAATGGAAGACTGACGACACAGCAATGATCGGCAGTTGTGCTACTTTTTCGTGAAACGAAAAGCCTTGTTGTGACTCGGAGGCATTTTCGACAACAGTTTAACACACGATGGGTCCCTTGCAATAAGACCATCCACAGGTTGTACAATAAATTTGTACAGGAAGGAATAGTATTGGAAGCGAAGCGACCTCGGCCTAAGCCTGTTTGTTCGCCGGAGAATATTGAAGTGGTATGAGTTGCTGTACAGAGAAGTCCCGGGAAATCATGTAGAAAGGCAGCAGTGCAACTGGGAATATCCAGACGCTCCATTCAACACATTCTTAAAATTGACCTCCATATGTACCCATACAAGATGACCTGAGCACAGAAGCTCATTGAAGAACACAAGCAGTAGAGACTACAGTTTGCTCAGTGGGCGGAGGATAGGGAAGAAACTCTCAACAATGTTTGGTTTTCAGACAAGGTGTATTTTCATTTAGACGGTGTGGTGAACAAACAAAATGTATGCTTTTGTGCCACTGAAAACCTATAAGTGCTTCATGAACGAGGATTACAGCGTGGGCAGCAATTTCCAGTCATGGACTTATTGGACCCTTTTTCTTTGAAGAAACTGTGTAACAGCGAATGTTGTTTGAGCATGCTTCGCAACAGCTTCATTCCACAGCTTCTTGCTACTGCCTTGCCCTTCAACACACAGTGGTTCATGCAAGATGGAGCTAGGCCACATACTGCAAACACTGTGTTGGAGTTTTTACACGAGCATTTCACTCAGGTTTCCATTTCGCTTCAATGACAGACAAAATTGGCCCCTCAATAGTCCACACCTCAATCCATGTGACTCTTTTCTTTGGGGGAACCTAAAGGAAAAAATTTTCCCGAAACGTCCACGTGATTTAATGGAGACTTATTCTTCAAGCTTGCAGTGAAATTATGGAAGACATGTGCCGTAGGGTAATCACTAACTTCAGTGTTCATTTGAAGGAAGTTGGGAAACAAAATGGTGGACATATTGAGCATGTGCTGAGTTAGAACAAATCTCCATGGACGGCTCTTCATTGTAGTATATGTTCCTTTCAGATTGTATTGACAATAAAGTTTATATTCAAAAACAAAATGGTAACACATTTTGTGCGCCACCCCGTATAATGATGGAGTAGTATTACCTAGAGGAGAATGGTACCATCTAAAACCACAAAGGAAGGGATTCAAAAGATTTTTCATTTAGAGCTGATAAAAGTGACACTGTGATAACTACTTCTTTATGTGCTATCCTTCCTGGGTTTCAAGAGAGGAATCAATATAATTCATTCTAAGATCTGTGAACTGTCCCCATGCCCAGATTTTGTTAAAAGTGACCATGAGCATTTCTTGGGACTGGTGATTCAGTGGCTGCAGTGTAACTTCTGCTTAGAGAAGGGATAGTTATACATCTCAGTGTTAGCAGACCTGTGTTCTTCATGGTTTTCTGGTGAATTTGGGATGTAGGTTCAGATCTTACACTAGGTATTGTATTGTAAAATATCTACATCCATACTCTGCAAACCTCCACAAAGGACACGGCAGAATGTATATCCCATTGAACCAGTTATTATCATTTTGACCTGTTCTATTCATGTGCAGAGTGTGAGAAGAATGATTGTTTGAATGCCTCTGTGCATGCTGTAATTATGCTACTCTGGTCTTCACAGACCCTATGTAAGTGATACATAGGGGTTGTAGTATATTCCTAGGGTCATAAAGACTGATTGCACTTCCCCAGTATTCTGCCAATAGACTGAAGTCTACAACCTACTTTATCAAGATCATTAATATACTACATGAACAGCAAGGGTCCCAACACACTTCCTTGGGGGCACTCATAGTTACCTGAATTTATTTCTACAGCTGACGACAACTCATCATTCAAGATAATATGCTGCATCCCCCAACCAAAAAGTCCTCAATCCAGTCACAAATTTTGCTTGATACCTCATATAATCAACCTTTTTAAGATAAGTGTAGGTGTGGTACTAAGTAATGCACTTTTCAGAAATCAATAATACTGCATGCTCCTGTCTGTCTTGATCCTAAGCTTTCAGTATGTCATCTGAGAAAGGTGCAAATTGAGTTTCTGAAGACTGATGTTTCCAGAATACATGGTGGCTGGCATGGAGAGTATCGTTCTATTGAAGATACCTTATTATGTTTGGGCTCAGAATATGTTCTAAGATTCTGCAACAAATCGATGTCAGTGATATTGGATGGTAGTTTGTGGATCACTTCTACTACCCTTCTTGTAGACAGATATGATCTGTGGTTTCTTCCAACCACTGGACACAGTCTTTTGTTTGCAGCATCTCTGATAAATTATAGTTAAAAGAGAGTCTAAGTCAGCCACAAATTCAGTATAGAATCTGATAGGGGTCCCATCAGGTCCTGGAACTTTGTTCAGTTTTAAAAATTTCAGCTGTTTCTCAACACCACTGATACTAATACTGACTTTTCATGTTTTCAGTGATATGAGGATTAAATTGGGGCAATTCTCCTGGGTTGTCCTTTGTAAAGGGACATTTGAAATCAGAGTTAAGCATTTCAACTTTTGTTTTGGTACCCTCAATTTCAGTCGTATCTCATTTGCTAGGGACTGGACACTAACTTTGGTGCCACTAACAGATTTTACATATGACAAGAATTTCTTTAGGTTGGTTGGAGATCATTTGACAGTATTCTGTTACAACAGTCATTGAAGGCTTCATGCATTTATCTCTTGACAACAAAGCGCAAATTCTTCAGTATCTCTATACTTTGCTATTGTCTGTGCAACAGTGCATAGTGATGTGATAAGACCACCATTTCACTGTATGACACCTAATGAACTTGTATCCTTCCTTACAAAATGAATTCCATATTTTTGTAGCTAGAGTTGAATGATTAATAGATATCAATAATTTGGCAATTACATCTTCCGGCTTTCTTTGATTGTTTGATGTATCTTTGCCCCTGCCCCTCCGTCTGAATAACCATTATGGTTCCTCTTGATTATTTTTATTTTATTTATTTTACACATCTAGTTCACTAAGGCCAAACTGAAGAGCAAATCTCCAAGGTTATGGAATAAGTCAGTACATAAAGTTAACAATAAAAAACATAAAATATACATGAAATCTAAGCACATGGCAACCTGCCAACTATATAAGCTCACCAGACAAAATATTAGTTACCCCAGGGTGCACACATAGATGTGTTGTTAAGCCCTTACAAATGGTGCAGCGATTGAGTCACATGCTCAACCTCGTGCATGGTACCCAGGGGTGTCCACAGGGGGGGAAGGGGGGAGTGAGGGGGGTGGGGGGGTGGGGGGGAGCAGGGGCAGCTTCCCTTGTGATAATTCACTTAGTTTACAAATATGAAAAAGGACACCCAGCCACTTGGCCTGGATTGTTATGACCTAAAATACCTGGAAAATATTGCTAAAATGATCTGAAAGTATCAATAAAATGGCAGAAAATAATATAAAACATATTTAAAGTGAATTATAAAATGAACTAGGCTAAGGAAAAACTTCATAGGATGTTGGAACTGAAACTACAGAAATGATAATTCATTTAAAATCACTATGTTTTCCGTAAGAAATCTCATACTGTGAATATGAAAGAAAATTGTTGTATAATCATCTTAGAGCTGTTGCATTGTATGACAGCATAGATTCTCAAAAATGAGGGAATGCCTGTTGCTGGACAACACATGCTTGCAGTTAGAAAATTTTTCAACATTTTCTGAAACAATGTGAGTGTTCGCCTTGATATTTTTCTTTAATTTCAAAAATGAATCTAAAAAGTTGAATTATAAATATCAATATTTCACCAAAGGACATTAAATTTGGTACAATATTGTTAAAAATATCAATATTTTTGTGCCATGTTACAAGTTCACAAGTGACATTGAAAGTAAGGAGATGTACCATCAATTTGCTTTTCACATGAACAAATTCATTCTTGAGGAACACTGTTGCATTTTTCCTAGGGGCATGTGCATTGTTCATTCTTGCCAACATTAAAAGTATGAATTGTTGTATCATAAATCGACAATAAACACAAACATGTAAAAAAATGAAGTAAAATCTTTAAAATGATACCACTCTTGAAAAGTTATATACAGAATGATACCATAGGGCAAAAAATTAAAAATTAAAATTTACACATCTTTAGCTGGAAAAATCAAGATTTTAGTACTTGTGAACAATGCATAGCTCATAAGGAAAGAAAAATTACATGTCAACAAACTCCAGGCATTATTAATAAGCTGTAATAAAATGAAATGAAGCTGCCGATTGACTGAAAGATGAAACTACTGCATGTGTACACTGTCCCATTACGAAAGATACCCATGGTGAAAATCCTGTCTCAAAAAAACGAAAATGTTGCCCTCCCATTTCCTATATCACTATGTATGCACATCTTCTTAACCTGAAATAGGTACTGATGTAACAAAACAACTGCATGACAAAACACCCTCTGTGAAGCACTTAAGTGTGTACTGCAGAGTAGTCATGTAGGTGTAGATGAAACCTTACTCTTTCAAAATTCAAATAATGGTTCACAACTGTTAAGCTCTAATGTAAAGTAGCATATTGTATCATATTTATTTCCATTTGCTGGAGGGGGGTGTTCATTTTTACTATGTGGCCACTGATCAGTACTTGACAGTGAAAGCAGAAAGCCATCAACATTGGCACTACCACTAATGTATGCTATCTAATAGTGGGTGCCAGTCCTTGAGTAATTGTTGTAAAACAGCCTTCATTTAATTAATTTCATCATCAGTGCTGCAAATATACACAACATTTGAGCATGAATGTGCCTATGATATGCACTCGCGAAACTCACCTGGCTGGTTCTGTGCGAGTGTGTTGCTGGCAGTGAACCATTTTTCCATAGCTGTCAATGAGTTGTTAATGAGCAGTGATGCACGAATGTAGTTTACTTGGTATTTTGTGCACTATGTGATGTAAATGCATATTGAATAGGGTGAAAAAAATGACCAACAGATGTTGAGCTTTTTGTATCTCATGAATGAATGAAAACCACAAATGAAAGTGGGGGAATCAAAAAATATACTACATACAATAAAATATTACAAGAGAAGGGTGATTAAAACTCAAATATCTCTATTAGAATCCCAGTATTTCTATTGGTAGAGAAACTATAGTCATAGTCAATACCTCTGTAGCTTCATCTACTTTGACAAAAATGATTGTGATCTGCTTCTCAGTTTTTCTGGTGTCAGTCATCACAGATCATTGTGCTCATTGCTGAGTGTCATGACCCAATGAACCAAGCATCTCTATACTGGATGGTTATCAACTTCTCCTAGAGCCTGCTGAAGACATAGACCAGAGACCTTGATTTGGTCCAATTACCTGCTTGCTGATCTTCTCCTTGGTCTCTTAACATTCCATGATTATTTTCTCATGGTTTTCTCCAACTCTTCTCACATTATAGCCAAAGAACTGGAGAACTTTTTGGTGTGCATGAGAAGAAAGACGTATGGAGATAGTGAATTGCTCAACAGTGGGCTTATTTGGTCATCTTTCAGTCCATTTTATGCGCAGCATCCTGCATCAGCACCAAAGCTTAAATGCATCAATACACTGCTTGTCTCTGGTCTTAAAGCTCAATATTTTGCTTCTATAAAAGAAGACAGAAAACATGAGAGTTTCAACAAGCCAGACCTTTGTGGTATTCATTATTGCTCTGTTCTGCCAGATCTTGTTGTGCATCTTCATAGCAACTTACCCTAGTATGATCCATCTTCTTACCCCATCTTCACAGCTTCCGGTGTCACAGATGGTCTGATGGCAGAAATATTGAAAAAATGGTGACTGATGATTTCCTAAAGTATGAGAGTTTATTGAATCAATGGCTGCTATTCAAGAATGTTGTAGGTGGCATAAAGAGAACATTTTGATTGGACTAGCTGTCATTATATAGGTGCTAGATTATCCTAGCAGTTAAAGGTGCACTTCGTAAGTTGTGTGTGCTTTTCTGCCCATGAAAAACACACGGCAAGTGAAAACTTTAGTAGTTTTGTTAATGTTATGACAAATAAAATTAAGAGTGTAGGAATCTCATCAATGAAAATGTTGCGACATTACTGCAAACTAATCATCCTAACAAGGAGAGACCCCTACTCATCATTGCCGAATTTGTCCAGATTCATGGTACATGTAGGGTGTGGTGAGACACGAAAGCGCCCCCAGTGGAAACTCTAGATGGCCAAACATTTAGGAAATAAAAGTAATTTTTATACAGATCTATCACCATGTGTACTTTATCGATTACCCCTGTAACAGTGCGTTTAAGAAGCGGTGTTCGGCTCAGCGATAAGAGATCAGATTCGCATTGAAAAGGTCGTAGGTTCGACTCCACCCAGTGCCAAATACTTTTGTGCTCTTTGGCAATGCGTACACTACTGACATCACAATTAACCGCAACATCATATAGGTTATTTTATTAATGTATACAAGAACAAAAGGTATAGGCATAGGATGAAATGTGGGACTGCAAACATTTAAAAAGGGATTGTAGTTTATGCATATATGGGAATGTCTATTTATATACACAATGTTCCCATGTATGTGTTGACAACAACCCCTTTTTAAGTGTTTGCAGTCCCGCATTTCATCCTATGCCTATACTTTTTGCCCTTACATGAATTAATAAAATAACCTAGGTGATGTTGTTAATTGTGATGTCAATAGTGTACACATTGCAAAGCAGCACAAAAATATTTGTCCCCTGGTTGAGTCAAACCTGCGACTGTTTCATTGCGAATCCGATTTCTTACCGCTGAGCCAAACACCGCTTCCTAAACGCACTGTCACGGGGGAATTGAGAAAGTACACATGGTGATAGATCCGTATCAAAATTCCTTTTATTTCCTAAATGCTTGGCCATATGGAGTTTCCACTTGTCGCACTTTCTTGTCTCACCACACCCTACATGTACCATGAATTTGGACAAATTCGGCAATGACGAGTAGGGGTCTCTCCTTGTTAGGATGATTAGTTTGCACTAATGTCCTAACCAAATCCATGTGGTTATAAAGTCCAGGTGGAATTACATGGCATTAAATGATGCTTGTAATGATTTCTCTAGAGGTGATTAATTTTTTGTGCAGTGGGCTTTGTAAGCATAATCAATATAATACAGGAATTTGGGTACATTTTTTCCAGGAACTCTCTGACAGAATAGGAGTAGTAAGCCATCAGCAAATTCTTCAGTTTAGACTTAAAAGTGCGAGATTACTGCTAAGATTTGTTGATTCCTGAGGTAGCTTCCTGAAAATATATGCAACAGAACACTGCATGCCTTTCTGTAAAAGGGTTGAGGTTTGAGACATTTTCAATTTGGATTATTGGATTTCTCCATAGTATTGTGTGAGTGAAAGCTGATAGTTCTTTGGCATAAGCTCATAGTGTTAAGAACAGATGACATTAAAGAAAATGTATATTGAGAGGACAGTGTTAGAATTCCCAGACTTCCTGAACAAGCGTCAACAAGAAGTTTGCAAACTTACACCACATGCTGCTTGAACTGCCCATTTTTAATGGTGAGAGTTACCTCAGAATATAAAACTGCATGTCATGAGCAAATGAAAATAAGCAAAGTACACAAATTTTATTGCTGGACTATCACTTATTGCAGAAACTGTTCTAGTGGTAAAAATGGTACCGTTTAATGTTTTTGCACAACCTACTGATTCCTCTCAAATATCTCCTATAGGGTTACTAGATGGGCAATAAGCAGATATTAAAATTTCTGACCCCTCAGTGAATGCCTTTCATGATTTTAAGACAAAGTGTGATCCATTATCAGACACCACTGCTTCAGATGAACCTAGATGTGTAAAATAGTCCTAGTCTATTTTTAAAAAATCAATTCTTTACTTGTTGCTTTTCTAATAATATAATATTATCTAATAATATATGGTATCTCTACCATAACAAATACAAAACAGTAGCCCCCCTCTTGTTCATGATAGTGAACCATACAAATTGACAGAGACTACGCTCATAGATTTTCTGGAAGTATGTTTTGCATATGATCCTGATAAGTCTTGTTACTTCATTCCTTGGCATCTGTCACAAGTTGAGATTTGTTTTCTTACCCATTTTCCATACTGCAAAAGTATACATTCTCCTGCAGTTTGTTTAAGCATTTTTGAGCACCATAATGTCCATACATACTGAAAGGCTAATAAAAATATTCTATTCTATTCTATTCTATTAACTTTCATTAGTGTATGTGAAAAGTTTGTCAGTGTATTGTTCTAACCAATACAATCTCCAATGGTCTGAGTCTAAATTTCTTCTTCTGAGTAGAATTCCCTTGTATATTTTGTAATATTTCTCAGAATCTTTTTACCCAAGAAACTTTTCACAAGTTTTCAGTTAGCATCATGATTTTGATTTCTGCAAATGTCATTACAGATGGTCTTAATTACCATCTCATCTTTAATCCCTTTCAGGTACATAATTCTGACATCTGTCTTTCTTCTCCTCATTATTACTTTCATCCCCTCAAATTGACAACCAAGATTGTGCATCTGTAACTTGAATCTCAGATAATTTCATTGTCAGATTGTACTAAGGGCATGTCCATCATATTCACCTACTGTGACATATCTTGCACTGCTTTAACTAGCCTTATGTCATGACAAGTAGTTTCTGACTTTAGTAAATGCCTTGTGTACAATTAACTGTTGTTTCTTGGTTACAGTGTAGGTTCTTTCGTGTTTTCGGAGCGTCCTACTCACAAATGGAATTGTCTGTTGTTTTTCTTACCTGTTCACAGTTTTTATTTGAAAAAAGTTGCACCAAGTCCATAATTACTAGCATCACATGATATACAAAATAGGAAGCATAAGTCTGGTCTACATAGAGTGTTGCAGTTACACAGAGAATTTTTTTAGTATCAAAAGTTTCTTGAAGTTCTTTGTCCTAGACACAATGGGATTCTTTTTCAGTAAATTACACACACATGGTGTATTCATACTCTGACTAATAAGATGCTTCTTATAATATTCACACATTCTGAAAAAGGATCTCAATTGCTTCTTATTTTTTTGTACTGGAATGTGGGCGCTAATCTTGTCAAAATCTGACAATGTACCTTACTCAGTAATGCATTGCCAAAAAAATTTCAGTTCATTGACTGCAAATTTAGATTTTTCTATTTTTAATGTCATCCCTCCTGATCTTGATTTGTGAGACACTTTTTTTAGTAACAATAATTTTCATCCCAACTCTGCAAAACAAATTGTCGACAAGATCTATAGTTAATTTAGAAGACAATTCCTGACCTAAAACATTATCCAAAGCTCTGATGAATTTAGCTACAGAAACATTCAAACCAAAGGGTACAATGTGATACAATTAACATTTACCATTGTACAAAAATGTGGTATATTTCTGATATTCTGGCGCAAGTGGAACCTGATGAAATCAGGAAGTTAAATCTAAGCTTTTCATGAGTTTAATACACAAAAACTTTTGTAATAACTCATTTGTATTCTCAGAGTGATTTTTTTTTTCTTTATACAGAAATTTGTTTAGATGCCTGGAGTCTAAAGCAAGTCTAACAACTCCATGGTGTTTTGCTACAACAACCAAAGGATTATTATAATCACTGCTACTTCTCTCGATTATGCCATACATTTCGAATCATTTGCAACTCCTTTTCAATGGCTGATCTCTTTGCAATTGGTACATTATTTTCTTTTAAAAATGTGCCTTATGAGGTTTCAATTTTAATACACATTCCAATTTCTTTACACTTCCTCATATATCAATGAACGCATAACCATATTCCCATTACAAACCTTTTAGTTTATTTTCTGGTCACCATTCAGCCCCACAGTTTACGATACCTTTTGCTTAATTGTTTTCATTAATCCACCTTCTTCAATTTCCGGTATTGAATTATCCTCTACTGTATGACTTCCCTCTTTCATGTTTTCACAGGCTGAGGTGAAACAAGCACTGTATCATTGTAAGAGGTACAGAGGCAAGCGAGTGTGCTGGAGCTTTCACCAGTTCACTACTACCAGCATCATGTCTCATAACATGCCTGTTCTTAACATACAAAGGATTGCACCATAATCTAAGAGTGAAATTAAAAATTAAAATAACTTTTCCAAACCCAGTCAGCGTATGTTTATGTATATTAATTTTAACACTGTAAAGTCTCAGACTGATCAAATGAATATGTTTTCATGGAAAATTGAAGGTGCTAAATATTATACTAAGACAGATGAAAATTCGTATGTAACCTCAGCTATGAAGGCTGTTAGGAACGTAAGGTCCGATCGGTTATAAAATGAAAACCAAAGTGAAAATTAAAAGTTTTTTATTTGCAACAGTTAGCCACACTTTCCAGCTACCTCCATAAATAGTTGCTGCTCTTAGACATTTGTTGTGACATTGTACAAACTTTCCAGTACCCTCATCACAGAAAGTAGCCAACTGTGCTTTCTGCCAATTCTCTATGCTAGTCTGCCTTTCATTGTTTGTGACAAAATGTTGTCTTGATATCCAGTAGTTCATGTGAGCAGAGATGAACATCAGAGGGAGCCAATTAAGGGCTGTATTGTGGGTGATCAAACACTTCCCATCGAAAATGCTGCAGGAGCATCTTCATTGCCCCTGCAGAATGTGGCTGATAATTGTCTTGAAGAAAGAAATGCATGACATTTATGTTATGTGGGCTGCATAGCTTCATGTGAAATCTCTCACCACATCCACATACTTGGCGGCGTACACTGTTGTCTTAGGCATTACTATGTGATCACTTTGCACTCTGAACTGAAAATAATAATGTTAAGTGATTGATAGGCACACTAAAGACACTATCCAACACATCTGTGCAAAGTTCCATTGGATTTTCACAGTGGTCTCCATTTCACACCTAATTGGACCTTACTTTCCAAATACATGTTGTACATGTAAACACATTATACACTCCTGGAAATGGAAAAAAGAACACATTGACACCGGTGTGTCAGACCCACCATACTTGCTCCGGACACTGCGAGAGGGCTGTACAAGCAATGATCACACGCACGGCACAGCGGACACACCAGGGACCGCGGTGTTGGCCGTCGAATGGCGCTAGCTGCGCAGCATTTGTGCACCGCCGCCGTCAGTGTCAGCCAGTTTGCCGTGGCATACGGAGCTCCATCGCAGTCTTTAACACTGGTAGCATGCCGCGACAGCGTGGACGTGAACCGTATGTGCAGTTGACGGACTTCTCCACAGTACATCGATGTTGTCGCCAGTGGTCGGCGGAAGGTGCACGTGCCCGTCGACCTGGGACCGGACCGCAGCGACGCACGGATGCACGCCAAGACCGTAGGATCCTACGCAGTGCCGTAGGGGACCGCACCGCCACTTCCCAGCAAATTAGGGACACTGTTGCTCCTGGGGTATCGGCGAGGACCATTCGCAACCGTCTCCATGAAGCTGGGCTACGGTCCCGCACACCGTTAGGCCGTCTTCCGCTCACGCCCCAACATCGTGCAGCCCGCCTCCAGTGGTGTCGCGACAGGCGTGAATGGAGGGACGAATGGAGACGTGTCGTCTTCAGCAATGAGAGTCGCTTCTGCCTTGGTGCCAATGATGGTCGTATGCGTGTTTGGAGCCGTGCAGGTGAGCGCCACAATCAGGACTGCATACGACCGAGGCACACAGGGCCAACACCCGGCATCATGGTGTGGGGAGCGATCTCCTACACTGGCCGTACACCACTGGTGATCGTCGAGGGGACACTGAATAGTGCACGGTACATCCAAACCGTCATCGAACCCATCGTTCTACCATTCCTAGACCGGCAAGGGAACTTGCTGTTCCAACAGGACAATGCACGTCCGCATGTATCCCGTGCCACCCAACGTGCTCTAGAAGGTGTAAGTCAACTACCCTGGCCAGCAAGATCTCCGGATCTGTCCCCCATTGAGCATGTTTGGGACTGGATGAAGCGTCGTCTCACGCGGTCTGCACGTCCAGCATGAACGCTGGTCCAACTGAGGCGCCAGGTGGAAATGGGATGGCAAGCCGTTCCACAGGACTACATCCAGCATCTCTACGATCGTCTCCATGGGAGAATAGCAGCCTGCATTGCTGGGAAAGGTGGATATACACTGTACTAGTGCCGACATTGTGCATGCTCTGTTGCCTGTGTCTATGTGCCTGTGGTTCTGTCAGTGTGATCATGTGATGTATCTGACCCCAGGAATGTGACAATAAAGTTTCCCCTTCCTGGGACAATGAATTCACGGTGTTCTTATTTCAATTTCCAGGAGTGTATATGTGATGCCAATACGCTACCTCTATTACTTTTCAAGTTATTTACTAAAAACCAAATTCGGAACAAAAACGACCTTATTCATGATAGATTGAGTATCATTTGTAACAGAAAGTTCTACTTACAGCAATCAATTACATTCATACAGTAGTACAGCTTTACCAAGTTTCAAGACTATTTGCAAATAATAACAATAAATACAAGAAACCTTAAAGAGATAGTTCAGAGGTCAAGTTCTTCTGTCATTACATTCTGAAAATTCTAACCAGCTAAGTTTAGATTCAGCTGAACTAAAACTTTTTCAGCAACTAAAGCAAACTTAACTATTTATATAAAAATTAAGAAGATTGTGAATTATTAAACAACAGAGCCATTAATTAATATGTATCCAAGAAAGGGGCCTTTTAGATGCTGTAACCCGCGCCTAGGGCTTGGTGATCTGCTGTGGCCATATATAAATGCAGCCAGAGAGGCAGTTGAAAAGAGACACCTCACACCAAGATATCAATCTCTTTGCATCAGTCAAATGCCTGCATGCGTAATGCGTCAGATGACATTAGAGCCAGGCAGACTTGAAAGCGTTTTCAGTAAAATTAGCAAATGAAATTGTGAGGACTGTACACCATCCTGAATTCCTTAGATTTCACAGAAGTAACTGCTTGTGGTCTGTCTATGATGTTGATAAAACGGTACAGCAAGTGGTGAGATTATTCTCCTCTGTTAAGGTGAGAAATTAACTTTTGGTGAATAAAATTCAGGGTAATAGACCATTTTACTTGAAACTTCCTGTAGAGGCTGCCTCTGATCTGTTAATAGTGCTGTTTCCGATAGGGATATTATTATTATTATTTCTTTCCTTTCTCAGACATTATGTCTGGTTAAAAATGGAAAGTGACCTTGATCAAGCGTGACTTCCTTTTAATTGTACAGTGTATGTTACATTGCATTTAGGAACTTTCGGGTAATTGAACAAGTATCAATAATTACAGATTTCTGTAGTTGTCTATATAAGTTTGGACGTAGCTGTATTGCATTGATGTACTGGTGGATATTGTGTGGTATGACTCCTGTAATTGATAGTATAATTGGTATAATGTCAACTTTATCCTGATGCCACATGTCCTTGACTTCCTCAGCCAGTTGGATGTATTTTTCAATTTTTTCTCCTGTTTTCTTCTGTACATTTGTTGTATTGGGTATGGATATTTCGATTAGTTGTGTTAATTTCTTCCTTTTATTGGTGAGTATGATGTCAGGTTTGTTATGTGGTGGTGTTTTATCTGTTATAATGGTTCTGTTCCAGTATAATTTGTATTCATCATTCTCCAGTACATTTTGTGGTGCATACTTGTATGTAGGAACATGTTGTTTTATAAGTTTATGTTGTAAGGCAAGCTGTTGATGTATTATTTTTGCTACATTGTCATGTCTTCTGGTGTATTCTGTATTTGCTAGTATTGTACATCCGCTTGTGATGTGATCTACTGTTTCTATTTGTTGTTTGCAAAGTCTGCCTTTATCTGTTGTGGTATTGGGATCTTTAATAATATGCTTGCTGTAATATCTGGTGTTTATTGTTTGATCCTGTATTGTGATCATGAATCCTTCTGTCTCACTGTATATATTGCCTTTTCTTAGCCATGTGTTGGATGCGTCTTGATCGATGTGTGGCTGTGTTAGATGATACGGGTGCTTGCCATGTAATGTTTTCTCTTTCCAATTTACTTTCTTCGTATCTGTTGATGTTATGTGATCTAAAGGGTTGTAGAAGCAGTTATGAAATTGCAATGGTGTAGCTGATGTATTTATATGAGTGATTGCTCTATGAATTTTGCTAGTTTCTGCTCGTTCTATAAAGAATTTTCTTAAATTGTCTACCTGTCCATAATGTAGGTTTTTAATGTCGGTAAATCCCCTTCCTCCTTCCTTTCTGCTTAATGTGAATCTTTCAATTGCTGAATGTATGTGATGTATTCTATATTTGTGGCATTGTGATCGTGTAAGTGTATTGAGTGCTTCTAGGTCTGTGTTACTCCATTTCAGTACTCCAAATGAGTAGGTCAATATTGGTATAGCATAAGTATTTATAGCTTTTGTCTTGTTTCTTGCTGTCGATTTTGTTTTCAGTATGTTTGTTAGTCTTTGTCTATATTTTTCTTTTAGTTCTTCTTTAATATTTGTATTATCTATTCCTATTTTTTGTCTGTATCCTAGATATTCATAGGCATCTGTTTTTCCATCGCTTCTATGCAGTTGCTGTGGTTATCCAATATGTAATCTTCTTGTTTAGTGTGTTTTCCCTTGACGATGCTATTTTTCTTACATTTGTCTGTTCCAAAAGCCATATTTCTATCACTGCTGAATACTTCTGTTATCTTTAGTAATTGGTTGAGTTTTTTTGTTTATTTGTTGCTGCCAGTAGTTTTAGATCATCCATGTGTAGCAAATGTGTGATTTTGTGTTGGTATGTTCCAGTAATATTATATCCGTAATTTGTATTATTTAGCATGTTGGATAGTGGGTTCAGAGCAAGGTAGAACCAGAAGGGACTTAATGAGTCTCCTTGGTATATTCCACGCTTAATCTGTATTGGCTGTGATGTGATATTATTTGAATTTGTTTGGATATTAAGTGTGGTTTTCCAATTTTTAATATTTTGTATATTGTTGGTAGGCATGTTATGGGGCGATATTTTGCTGGGTTTGCTGTGTCTGCTTGATCTTTAGGTTTCAGATAAGTTATTCCTTGCGTAAGTGTATCAGGGACTGTGTATGGGTCTGCAGTGTAACTGTTAAATAATTTATGAATATAATAGAGGGAAACATTCCACGTGGGAAAAATATATTTAAAAACAAAGTTGATGTGACTTACCAAACAAAAGTGCTGGCAGGTCGATAGACACACAAACAAACACAAACATACACACAAAATTCAAGCTTTCACAACAAACGGTTGCTTCATCAGGAAAGAGGGAAGGAGGGGGAAAGACGAAAGGATGTGGGTTTTAAGGGAGAGGGTAAGGAGTCATTCCAATCCCGGGAGCGGAAAGACTTACCTTAGGAGGAAAAAAGGACAGGTACACACTCGCGTACACACACACACATATCCATCCGTACATACACAGACCACAGACACACAGACACAAGCAGACATTTTTCCCTTCCCTCTTTCCTGATGAAGCAACCATTTGTTGCGAAAGCTTGTGTGTGTGTGTGTGTGTGTGTGTGTGCGCGTGCGCGTGCGCGCGCGCGCGCGCGGCCTTTTTTCCCCCTAAGGTAAGTCTTTCCGCTCCCGGGATTGGAATGACTCCTTACCCTCTCCCTTAAAACCCACATCCTTTCGTCTTTCCCTCTCCTTCCCTCTTTCCTGATGAAGCAACCATTTGTTGCGAAAGCTTGAATTTTGTGTGTATGTTTGTGTTTGTTTGTGTGTCTACCGACCTGCCAGCACTTTCGTTTGGTAAGTCACATCGACTTTGTTTTTAGATATATGTTAAATAATTTAGTTAGATGTGAATGTGTTGAGGTGAACTTCTTTAGCCAGAAATTTGCTATTTTATCTTTTCCAGGGGCTTTCCAATTGTGCATAGAATTAATTGCTCGGGTGACTTCATGTTGCAAAATTATCACTTCAGGCATTTGTGGTATCATCTTGTATGTGTCTATTTCTCTTTGTATCCACCGTGCATGTCTGTTATGTTGTACCGGGTTTGACCATATGTTGCTCCAGAAGTGTTCCATGTCTGTTATGTTTGGTGGATTGTCTATTTTAATGTGTGTGTGTTATCTATTGTCTGGTAAAATTTCTTTTGGTTTGTGTTGAATGTTTGGTTTTGTTTCCTTCTATTTTCCCTTTTTTTGTATCTTGTAAGTCGTTTGGCCAATGCTTGTAATTTCTGCTTCTTTTCGTCTAATTGCTCTATCACTTCTTGTTGTGGGATTTTACCTAACCTTTTTCGTTTTTTGTCTGATATTTCATTTCTTATAAATTGTGTTAGCTGTCCGATGTCTTTTCTCAGTTTTTCTATTCTGATCTGTATCCTGTGTTGCCATGCTGGTTTTGTGGGTTTCTTCTGTGTGTTGGTTGGTTGGTTCTGATCTCTGCCTAGTGTGTATATTTAGTGTACTGAGTGCTCCTATATAAACCAGTAGTTGTAACTCTTCCATAGTTGTATTTTCATTTATTTTGTTGTGTATGATTGTGTTGATAGTTGTTGTTGTTGTTGTTTCGACTTGTGGGTTATTTGGTGGTCTATGCAAGAATGGTCTAATGTCTGTATTTGTGCCTTTGTATTCTATATATGTCAGCTGGCATTTTTCTTCTATATCTAACATGTGTGTCACTTCGTGTTCTGTTTGTGCTTGTTCTGGTGGCTGTCTTAAGATTTCGTTTTCCTCTGATTGTTTAATATATGCATGTTGTTCTTTGTTTGTTTGCTCTGGGATGTTTGAGTCCATTTCTGTATTTTCTTCTTCTTCTTCTTCTTCTTCTGATTGCACATTATTTTGTTCCAGTATTTGTTGTACTTGTTGTTTGATGTTTTCTAATGCTGACTGGGGTATCCTGTTATTTTTGATTATTACACAGATCTGATCAGCTAGTCGTTGTTCTGTTAAAAATTTTAATTCTGGGTATCTGGTAATAAATGTTGTGTTTACTTGTGATCTGTATCCAGTTGTGTTGTTTCCTAAGTTTGTTGCTTGGTAATAACAGAACATGAGGTGTTGGTTAACTTCATCTGACCATCTCATCCTCTGTCTTTGTTTTCCTTCTAGAGTGGTTGCAGGAAGCATATCCTGCAAAACACCTCTATTTGGATTTAAATCATTTTCTGTGTGGCTAGTAGTGTCATTACCATTAATGACGTCGTCCCCGACCATGACAGCGCTTGTCTGAGGCTTCATTAGTTCTGTCTTGAACCAACTAATCACACTAAAAGAGGGGTTAGCCCTATTAGTGGTTTGTTCTTTTCGTCACCTTTTACGACTGGCAGAACATACTGGAGGCCTATTCTTTTATTATTATTATTATTATTATTAGTGATATTATATTTTGTGCACATAAACTTTTAAAGAATATATCAATCACTTAAAACTCAAAACTTTTAATTATAGTCATATTTCCTTATCCCACTGCGTAAATAGCAAGTAGGAATGATTTCTTTCAGTGAGCACAAAGAATTATGTGGACTTGCGAACTGGAAATTATGGTTAGTATGTTCTCCATCACTTTCTGGCAGACAGCAAAGATAGTTTTCTATCTGCATCTACCTTGAAACTTCCTGGCAGATTAAAACTGTGTGCTGGACCGAGACTCAAACTCGGGACCTTTGCCTTTCGCGGGCAAGTGCTCTACCAACTGAGCTACCCAAGCACGCCTCACGCCCCGCCCTCACAGCTTTACTTCTGCCAGTACCTCGTCTCCTACCTTCCAAACCTTCCGGCACACAGTTTTAATCTGCCAGGAAGTTTCATATCAGCGCACACTCCGCTGCAGAGTGAAAATCTCATTCTGGATACATCTACCTCGATACTCTGCAAGCCACCATATGCTGCATGGCGGAGGGTACCTTGCACCACAGGCTCTTGTAAATGGTGAAGGTAGGTGTAAAATATGGAAAGACAATTTACATGTCTTTTCATAATGACATAACAAAAGTAAGGACAATTTGATTATCTACCCACTGTCCCATAAAGTACCTTCCTCTAAGTCCTTCATAAATTTTGTTTGGATTATATTTTCTTTTTGTCTGTCAATGTAATGCTTTCCCCATAACTTTGTGTAACCAGTCTGTTCACAAAATAAAGCCTTTGCTTTGTTCTGAAATTATCAAACAACTATGTTCAAATTCTATACCCTCAATTTCAAATGTCAGTAAAGTTTGATTTCTTACCACCTTGCTGTGTCTGTAGTAGTCCCTCTAATCCCAACTCAACTCCTATTACTGACTATTCAATATAGTCCTTATTTTGTCTAATTTCATTACTTAAAGCTTCTGATAGTCCAGAAATTCTGCTACCTTGCTTTCTCTTCCCAATTTTATATTTCCTCTTAACCATAAGGATTTCCTAATTCATTACCTGTCTTTATATCACTGTCTTCTTCTAATAAATCCTTTTCAACTTCACTATATTTCATATCCTTGCTATTTTGAATTCTCCTGCTCCTGTTTCAAGTTAAGTCAATCGCATTCTTCATTCAATCAATATTTACATCAGAAACATAATATAGTGGTCATTACACAAGTTACCAAAAAACATAGTTAAATTGTCACTCGCCCCTACCTTTCTTTTACATTATTCATAAATTTCATTGCAGTTTTCTTCCCACCAATCAGAGAAAACTCTATTGCCCAAGACTGCTATTATTTTTTCAATGTGAATTAATATATAGCTCTTCCCCAATATTTATCCACACTGTACAGATAACTTTTATTACTAACCACAGGATCTATAACTGAAGACTAATTAGGCAACCCACACACAGATTTGTACTGAACACTTTCAGTGACTAAGTTATGGGCATCATTAGCATTTGTACATATAATAGATTCAGACACTTCATTCACATTCTACTTACCTCTGTCAATTTAATTAATAATGTGGAACCATCTTCAACATCACCCATAAAATCATCTTTTAATCCAACAAAATAATCCCCATTTTCATTTTCATTATTCATAATACTTTCCTCATCAATAATACCATTTACATGACAAATACTTGTCACATCTTCATCTACCATATGTTTCTCAATCTGTTCATGTTCCACTACTTCTTCACTTTCAGAAAATATGTCATAAATATTTAAGTTATCATCAATGATCTCATTTAAAAATTTTCTCACATTAACATCACAAAAATTTTCTGCATCACTCTGCTGCAACTTAAAATTTAGATTTTTCTTTCCCTTGTATTCTGTTCCTCAACCAAAACTTGTCAAAAATGGTCCAAAAACTTTTGATCTACTCTTATTTTATTAACTTGGTATTCTTTTGTATTAACCTCCCCTCCCTCCCTCCCTCCCGTAGTAGTAACCATCTTGTATTGGAAATATATTACCATTATTGGTCCATGTATTGAAATTATTCTTTTTTGCTCCTACATTGTGGACGCCCAACAATTTTAGTACCCTGACTGATGTTGAGATGGATATTGATTATGATTTCCAGTTTCTATTGTTCCACTCATATTCCTTGTTACATTGTCTCCCTCTGTTATCAAATGCTCTCGGTGGTCCCATTTCTTGATTTCTGTGATTACTACCTTCACCAATGGCAATTATTTTCTCCCCAGTTTACACTGTAACCCTGATCACATCTGAAATGATTTCAACCAAAACATTTTATTATTTCTTTCAAGAACTCTGTCCACCTTATCTACACATATGCGAAACTGTTCAGCTGGTTCATCAGGCCCGTACATGAACCCCCCTATATGATATTCTCAGGTAACCTTCTCAGTACATCAATTTGTGTTAGTTCATCAAAAGGTGAGTTCAGATGAACATGTTTCTTTAATTGATTTTCACAAAATTCCTTCATACCCCTCTGTGTACTCTGTGCTTGTTTTGACTCTGACCCAAACTTATAAAGGAAACTCTTCTGAAAATCCTGATATGATAAATCTTTTGTATAAGTCAGATTTGGCCATGACAGTGCCTCGTCATTTGCACGTTCTTTCACAAATTTCATTTTAAGACTGTCAGTCACATTTGGAATGAAATTGTATTTACTATGTGACAAGAAAGAAAAAGGATTCAAGCTGCCATCTCCATGAAGACTCTTCATTACTATATTGGACAAAACATTACAACCTGTGTTATAACTGTTATTTGTAGTCACACAATCATTTAAACTACATAATATTGTTTCTGAACATCAAGCAAATAATTCTCTGAAAATGACACACTATTATTATATTCACTGTACCTTTCTGAAATGATCTTTTCAACAGTACAAAATTTTATTCCACAAGATTTGTTAACAGAAACAACTTTATCACTTCAATTACATTTTAGTTATAAAATTTCACCTCATAAATTTCCTTACAAATCAGTCACTTTTTGGTCAACACTCTGCAAACTGGATACTGCGTTTGTGACTGTGTCACTTATTTCTGTGATTTTAGAATTTGTGGTTTCAGTTTCGTCACTTAATTTATTTGTGATGGCAATAATTTGATTTCTTAGTTCTTCTCGGAAAGCCAGAATCTGATTTCCTAGCTCCAATTTAACAGCATCACAACTTTCAGAAATTCTGTTTCCTAACCCAAATTTCAAAGTGTCAGTGTTTTGTGTTAATTCAGTTTTAAGGCTTCATCAGTGTTTTGCATTAATTCATGTGTTAACTCATTTTTCAAGGCATCACTGCTTTCAGTAATCCACTTGCCTAGAGCATCACTGTTTTTAGTTAAAACATTTATAGGTGTTGTTATTTCTCTCACAAATTATTCTAACAATGGTTTGTTTCCTAAACCTACTGAATTTTCCATACTCTGGCACTGAAGTCCTAAACATCAATCATCTTCCTCAAACAAGTCCTGAGCAGAATTAGAGTAGCAAGTAATCATTTTTCTATCACTATCCTTCCTCTAATGAGATAACTAAAGAAGAAAGCTGAAATTATGTACTTCTGCTGTTATGTGTCCGGTTATGTCCTCTTTGTTCTCCAGCTCTGTTGTCCACTTATCTTTTTATCTTTTCTATTTCAGCTCCACTCTGTTGACTTTTGAATTCCTTGTAAATTTTCTCTTTCACTTTTAGGTTATCTGGGAAATACATCAGATTAATATTTTTTCATACCATATAAAAATTTATAACAAAAACTGCTAATGCTACTACTAAATACCCTGGGTGCCACATCTACTTGTGATACAGTAATACATCGGATTAATATTTATTCGTACTATATAAAAAAACTACTGCTGCTCCTACTAAATATCCTGGGTGATGAAATTACTTGTGATATGCCTCCTCAATGATACATTAAAAGGCATATCACATACTAAGATATAAAGTATTTACCTAGTTGAGTGTCTTGATGTTAGCTTCATATCCTTCTTCAAGGCATGATAATGGCCACAGGCTGGGCCAGTATGTAGAAAATTAACTAATGTAAGGATTATGAAAATCTGGTACTTCTCAAATTTCCAAATGAAGTAAAGTGTGGTATCTGAACTTTTAAATATTTGCAGTCTGAAACTTTTCAGACATTGTAATGACACGTCTGTTTTCTGCACCCACACCCAGAGACTTGCCCACCATTCATCACAACTTCCTGCCAAGTCTGTACACAATGAAGAAGAACAGAGATATGATACAAAGAAAAAAGTTTACATTTTTCTCAGAGACTTTAGTGTAATTGAAATTACAAAATTCTATGTTAAAACTTCAGCAGTTCTAAATATATGGTATATAAATATTTAAGCATAAAATAATTAATTTTTACAGAGATGGTTTTTATACGAACTTTTCCTTTTCAAACAATATGCACTGGTATTGTAGTATTCTTAATGTGTCATGGGCTTGATTGCGTTACAGTATACCCAGTGTCTACACCTATAATTGATGCCTTAAGGCCATACGAGTCTGAGGATAATGTCTTGCAATGGTGTTCTTTAAATAAAGCTAGGGTCAATAAAAAATAGGTCACTACAGAAGTATAAAACTCATTTTTTGCTGGTCATTAGTCCAATTTTCACAACTAGGTTTTGCCAACAACTGTGGGTGATTTTGCAACAGGACTGTATAGGAGGAAAACATTTATTCAGAATGCTAGCCACTTAATCATGTTTTATGACACACTACATGTTTGCATATTGGCAGAAAGTATTGTTGAGGGCAGCTGAAGAGTCTGCATATAACAATAGATATGTGCTGCCTTTTCATCTCTCTCTCTCTCTCTCTCTCTCCCCACAAAACATTTTAACTTAGATTTTACAATTTTATTTGCGGTGAGCCTTGCACACAGTTTCCCAGCACTGGCCAGTAGCTAAGTTGTATCAAAGGTGCTGGTTTCATGTTTCTCATCCTTCCTTCCCAGCATGTGGTGCTGAAACTAACCCAAAAACTGTAAATGTTTCAGGTTACATATGGATGCAAGTTCATTGTGATCACTGACCACGCTGCACTTGTATGGATGTTAAGTTTAAAGGACCCCAGTAGTCACTTTACTTTATGGGCATTCAAGCTGGTAGAGTATGATTACACAGTACATCACAAGCCTGGCCATCTCCATAAAATAGGACTCGTTAAGCAGCAAAGTCAGAATTGTTCAGACAGATGATATTTCAATAGAGGAGTTAAATGAAGCACAAGAGAGAGATGTAGAATATCACCAGGACACATCTCACCTAGAGTTTGTCACTGAAAACTTTATTCTGTATTGCAAGACCCCCTTGGGTAACAGAGTGGTAATACATAGAGAATTACAGTAGCATATTATGGCACAATGTCATGACAGTTTGCAGGACTGCCATAATGGGTGACGTGCCACAAATGCCAGGATAGCCTTTCACTTTTGGTGGAAAGGCAGACAAACAGATGTACAGAAATATATTCATAATTGTTTACCTTGTGCACAGAGAGAGAGCCACCTCCAGGGAACAAAATCCCTTTACAGATCCTCCCAGAAGCTACAAAACCATTTCAAACCATCGTGTTAGACATTCTCAGCCCCTCTCCACAAAGTGCCCAAAATAATAAGAACATCTTTTCTCTTCTTGATCACTTTTCTTGGTTCTTAATTCTAGTACCACTTACGGATATGATCACTGAAACACTCACTTGTATCTTTGTCAATCGCTTGGTTCTCCCATTTGAAAGCCCTATGCTGCATTAACCAACCATTAAGGTTCCAACTTCATGTGTGCTGTATTTGTACAAGTATGTAAACTGTTAAGAATCAAGAAATGACACACAACACCCTTTCATCCATAGGCTAACAGCCATCTAAAATGCATCCATAAGTCAAACAGATTAGGATAAGTATGTCAATTATGTTGCTTCAGTGCATAACAGCCAAATGCGTGAATCAACTGGGTATATGCCATATGAGGTAGTCCAGGGAAGGCCCATGAACTTCCTGTTTGAACTTGATAAACTCCCACCTGGAGTAAATATGAGCAAAGTAAAAGGATTTGTCCACCATCTTAAGTCAATTTGGAAACAAGTTAAGCAGAACAATGCCAAAACTACTCAAAGATAGTTACAGCATGTAGTAACAAAGGGGTTATGCTTCTGCAGTATAAACCCAGTGATCTTGTGCTGCTCCAAAATCTAGTTGTAAGAAAGGGAAGAACTAAAAAGTTTACTCCTCAGTATGACATTCCTTACATGTTTTACAGATGACATCCCCCTTAAACATGGATATTTAGTTGTCTGATCATACTGTGATAGTGCATTTTGATCAGCTTAAGCTGTACCATGGCCCAGCTGTGCTGATGCCAGATGTACCACCTATCCCTGCTCCAAGCAAAAGTATTACTACAAAAAAAGTAAAGAAAAAGAAGATCAAGCCACTGCCCACATGGCGTCACTACATCTTAAGAAATTTACATGCCTATGGTCTAAGATCTAAGTTTGTTCTGTAAACTTTTAAGAAAATACATTGCCAGATTTATAGCAGAGTATAAAAATGTGAGGAATAATTTATGTACAGGTATGAGGAAGTCTGAAGTACCAGTCTGCTTTGTTATTTGAACTGTGTATATAAACACATGTTATACAGATTTAATTGCAGCAGAGATACAAGTTGCACCTCAAAATGATAGAAGAAGATGCTTATGACACTTTATCACATGTAAATGTGCTATGCTGTACAATAAGTTGTAGCATTAAGTATTGGCAACTAGAGCAGTGGAAAAAGAACTGTGTTGTTTTAAAGGAGAAAATGAGTAAAGTGATGATCTACTGAACAGTAGAATCTGTTACAGCCATGGTAAGTAGTTGAGGAAAATTGTGAAGATACTATTAGTCCTATGAGAACGTTAGCTATTGAGACAAATGGGTAGAATCTGTTAAGCTATGAATGACCTAAATTGTATGTAGCAAAGCTCTGTACTAAGGAAGATAGGTTTTTACAAGTTTTACTGAATTTTTGACATTTGGTCTAAATGACAGACTTGAACACAATACAATTATGCAACAGACAAATATTATATAGAGTTGATAAATATAAGCAAAACAGATTGGCTGCTCAAATATTACGGAGTGCCTCTCATATGCTCACCAGTAATTAATTTCACAACAACTCTTACGCTCTGTATGAGCCTCACTTAAATGTCTTTGTACACTCAAAGGATATGAATTACTTCCTGGTAGAAAGTCTACCAATTTTATCTTTTCATGCAATTCTCAGTGCTACTCAACAGATTTATCATAATGAACTGGCTGAATAAGACCCATCCAGGAAGATAGGATGCCGAGTTGTCACATTGGTTTCACTGACATATAGCAAGCTTGGCACTTTACCACCGCAGAGGTAACTATTCATTCTCAGTCATTCTATTCCACGGCTAAACAATGACCTACTGGACACACTATAACAACACAAAAAACAAGATTACATTGTTGAACTGGTATGTTTCATTAACTGAATAAGTGGGAATAAGCTGACAGCCACATCTTAAATAGCAATGTCAGTTAGGAAGACTTGAATGAATTGAAGTAAAATCACTAAAGCAACTAATACTATGTAAAGTAATTGCATTTGTTCAAATTGTTTGGGAAACCAATTCTGTAGTGTGTAACATAATTCCCAACCATTTTACACTCCTTTAACAGGTTGTTTTGCAAAAAATTAGTCTTGATCATATTTTCCACACTCAGTAACCCATGTCTTTGCAATAAAAGAAAACTCTTTGCTGTGAGATGTAGTACTGTACCACAAGTAATATTAAAAGACAGATACATTCACACTATGCACACATGGTTTACTTAGAGAATGCCATAATGCTCTGCCATTAGGACACAGCAATCTAGTTATACACTGAAAATACCAATAAATTTTGAGAGGGGCACCACACAGATACATCATACAAAGTGCAAATTTTTATTCTGTTGGTTCTCCTCTTCTCCATCACATGACGGCCATTATGAAGAGTGTATATATCATGCAGAATGTAGCTAATACCAGCACAATCAACAGTGTGGGTCTTTGTTCGGCCATGCCCTAAGCTCACACATGTGCTGCTATGAGTAAAACAAACTGTGCTGGAGCCTTCAACTCAACTTGTCACCCATTTTCAATACTACCATCCACTAGGTACAACATGATTTTGATCTCATTACTGTTACTTCATAATGTCCTTCTTCAAAAATAATGGAAAGGGAACAGTAAAATGTGAAGATTTAATGAGGAACTGATCACACATTTAGATTAATTTTTGACACATAGGCACAAAATTAATACCTCTGTAGCAGTGTCATATACCAAACAAATTAGTCATGGCTTGTTTCCTAGAATATTCAGTGTCCTTTCAAGACTTTCTTGTAAGCCTTTTGCATAATAATGTCCACTAATTGTGGCTCTTTGAAAAAATTTTGTTCGGTTCCACAAGCAATTTCATTTCACTGTTTAATTCACAGGAGCTAACAGTGTGGTCAATTTACTTGACTAAACATAATTTTGTGCACCCTGCTATGACACCTGATTGCCACCCCTTCAGCTGGCTTGGATTGGCTCATCTATCATCATGGCATAGGTGATTAGTGGAGGTCCATATATGAGCAAGAGCCCTGCTACTATGTGCATCATCGTGATTCACCCACTAATAGAAAGATAAACAAATCTCTAAAGCATGCTTGAAATAGTTGACCCTTAGCAGCATTGCAAATAAAATTATGATTATGATGAAATCTTATTCAAGCTACAATGAAGACAATACTTATTCCCAGCTACCATAATTTCACAATCAGACAAAGATGAAATTAGTTCCATACTAAAACTCTGAACTTCCAGAAGTGATTTCGTGTGTTTGACCTACAAAGCCATTGATGATATTGATTTTCAACTTCAAAATCACTAAATATTGATTGAATATCTTTCTGACAGGAGTTCCATGTACGCCTCCTGCATGTACTGCAAATCAATATAGGTGGTGATGCCACCTACTAAAATGGAATATTGATACTTACTACCCATGAATATTTTATGTAACAACTGCCTGTGAAACTGAAGTGACACACCACCACAAGCTGCCGGGGTGGGCGTACAACTCTGCCCTGCTGAGATGGCACATACCAACCTTCAATAAACAACATACTGGAGCATAAGCAAGGTGCTACAGAGTGCACTGGTGCCCCGGTATCACTGACTTTAAGAACTTTGCTAATGTAAGCCATTGTACACTATTTAACACACAAGTGATGCAACCTTGGAGAACCTACACCAGATTTACTATCAGAAACCATGACAAAAGAGGTTTAACAAACTTGAGCCCATAGCCAGCCTTCCCCCTACATGCCAGAGTCCAGATTGGACAAGTTTTGTGTACTGTGTGGTCCCTTGCTTCCCTTTCAAGTCCTGCAACTCTTATAACAGCAACCTAATTTCTGTACAAGTTATACATAATCTTTGGCTCCTTATGTTTTATCCCTCCTACCTTCAGAATTTCAATGAGAATATTCCAGTGAACACTGTAAAAAGATCATCTGAATCTACAAATGTTTTAGATGTGACTGTCATGTGGAAGAATTTACTTTATTCATTATTTGATACCAGATTCATATATGAGTAGGAAATGCAGTTTTCAGTTGAACAATATGCTGACCTACATTTGTGATTATGTTTCTTAAGATCACTTAAAATAATTTAACATCATCTCATTTCATACACAAGTTACAAACTCATACAGATAAAAACTTCAGTTCATATTTTTCAGTCCAGTCAATTTATATTTTCAAATCCAGGATAATAGAAGTTTGTTTATGTAATACCAGTTTTAAATAAAATATGCAAATTTATATTGCAGAAATTTCCACAAAACAACGTAAAATATAATGGCTTATAATTCAAAATGTGAACATTTCAAACATTTGCCACCTTTAATGTGAATTTAAAAAATCTCTATCTTTAAATTAATAGTACTTTAGTATTGGAATTTTTGTAAATGAAGGTAACTGGAATATTTGTTTGCAATTTGGAGATTTCAAAAGTCATTGTTTACACAAAAAATATCACAATTTTTTGTGTGAAAAAGTTAATGTACAACAAAAAGTATTACCTCAGATTCCTTCTTCATTTAAATGGCGTGTGCTGCCACACTTAAAAATTCATAGACATTTAATTCTCCACTGCAAATCTGTAAACATACAAAAACTTCCAAACGGCTGTAGAAATAACACCACTGGTCAGAATGATGTCAAATTGCAATGGAATATTATTGGAGAAGGGGGGGAAACGTATGGCAGAAGAAAAATAAATAGTTACAAAATGTAGCAACAGATGGTGCTGTAAGAATCGTTATTTAATAGTGGTTGTCTACAAATGAAAAATCAATCATACAACAATGCCTAAGGAGTACGTTTGATGTTAAACTAACTGTACTACTCTGTGTGCATGGATGTACAGGTGTCATACTGTTAGTTACGTAAGCCATCCACCACAGCAAGATCATATCATATCGGGTGGGAAAAATTGGTTTTTAATTGTCCTGAGACCAAAAACCACATAAAAAGAATTACTCACATCAGTTTTTAATTGTCCTGAGGGCAAAAACCACATAAAAAGCATCAATCACATCGGTTTTTAATTGTCCTGAGGCCAAAAACCGCATAAAAAGTATCAATCAAGATCAAATCAGATTATTAATTTCCAAGTGATGATGCAAAACATGTTCACTATGCTGTCTACCATTTTCTGCAACAAGTTGAAATTGAGAAACAGCATGTTCCACAACTGATCAAAGTGTTTCCGGGGTCACGTTCAGAATGTGTTGCTCAATGCGTGCCTTCAATGCAGCTAGGTTTGCACTGAACGCTGAACACAAAATATTTCAGATAGTCCCACGGCCAGAAGTCACACGGATTAAGATCAGGTGATCAGTATGGCCAGGCTGTAGGGAAATGGCGGCTGATAATTCTAGCATTTCCGAAATGGCGCTTCAGCAGCTGCTTAACTGGATTTGCAATATGCAGAGGTCCACCATCTTGCATAAAAATGATCCCATCCACATGGGTGGAGAGCTGGAATGATGCGATTGCACAAAAGACACTCATAGCAATTATCAGTGATGGTACAGGTAACAGGACCGGAAGCACCTGTCCCTTCAATAAAATATGGCCCTATGATACATTAAGCCATAAACTCACACCACAAAGTGACCTTCTCAGAATGAAGTGGTACTGGTTGATTTGCATGTCAATTTTCTGTTGCCCATATCCAACAATTCTGTGTATTGTCAGATGGAAGTGGGCTTTGTCTGTCCACAAAATCTTCCATGGCCTATCATTGTCCACTTCCATGAGAGCAAGAAATTCTAAAGCAAAGGTCTCTCTTGCTGGCAAGTCAAACAGGAAGCAACTTGTGCACCAGGGTAATTTTGAATGGATAGAAAGAAGGATCATAGAATTTTACACACTGTGCTCAAGGGTATGTCCAATGTTCAGGCAATTCTCTGTGCACTACACATTTGCACACAACCACTTGTTTCCTCCTGCATTGCTGTGGCCACTGCTTCCACTGATGTTGGATCAATTTGTTTCCTCCCTCTACCAGGATGCACACCAAAAGAACCCATCTTTTTGAATTTCCAAATCATTTTCTCCAGACCCACGGCAGCCATCAGACCAATGCCTTTTTTCAAACCCTTCAGTGTCTGGAAGTTCTGCAAAGCGATGTGCAGACAGTCATCATTCTTGTAATACAGCTTTACATACAGAACACAATCCTGCATTGAGACAGTCATGGCAAACGTCGCAGATGCAAAAGGAGGAAAAGCCGTGTAACCAGTGTGTTTATACCACCTTCAATGGGTCGTGAGTGTAGGTGTTTTCATTTATGTAATCTGACACATCTACTGATCAATTTTCATACTACTTTTTTTCTTCTGCTGTTTGTTTCCCTCTTCTCTGACAATATTCCGTTGCAATTTGACATTATTCTGACCAGTGGTGTTATTTCTACAGCATTTTGAAAGTTTAACTTTAATTGTAATCACCCTGTATTTAAGAATAATGCAATGTACACAATACTTCTAGTGCCAGCAAGACAGAGATGATTTGTGCAGTTTTAATACTCAGTTTACATCAACCTACACTATATTTGATACTATGACAGTACTAGTTATACATTACAAAAAGGATGGTATTTCATTGCTAAGATGGTAAATGTACCTAGACTTCAACCCAACAAAAACTAAATGACTAATTAAGTATTTTGAAAGTGTACACACTTCTCCCATCATAAAATTATGCACTACCATAATTGTATATAGTTAATGGCACTTTACAGTATTATATTTAGCCATCGATGGGAAGATTTGTCAGAATGTGTGTGCTTGGTCTGCAATTTTGTTAAACTGGGATTTAAATACTAATCATATGTCATGTTCTTGAATAAATTCGAAACAGAGAAAAGAAACAAAAACTAATTTTTGACAAAAGCAAAATTCATTAACTGGGAAATGTGAAAAAATAAAGGAACACAAAGAACAATTTACAAATCGCACTGCATGTAAATCTTCTATAAAAAATTAAAAAAGTATTTATCATTTCACCTGGCACATAACAGTCACAATTTTTGTCTAGATATTAGTGTGTCATAAAAGTAATTGAAACTGGTGTTCACAGGCAAAAAGTCATGTCACTAAGCAGTGTATATTGAGAGAGAAACATTTGATTTAGATCAACCCTACACGAGGAGGGGAGGAGGTTCAGGGTCACAAACTTCAGTCAGTCAAGCAGCAGTACAAAGGAAAAAACAGAAAGGCAGATATTATGAGCAATGCAGTTTTCAGAACATAGTTCAATTAAAAAATGTCAGCAATCAACAATAGCACTGGTCATCTCAAGTCAGAAATAATTCCACTGACATCAGGACCGATGGCTCTAGCAGTCTGGTCCCTTCAATCCCACAAACCAACCAACTGACATCAAGTTATACATGTAAGCCATTAAGTCAGAGATACAGGTAAAGACTGAAGAGAATAAATGTAAACTGTTTGCAATATAGTGCAAAAATCAGGAAAACCATGAGTAGATAGAAGAGCTTAGAAATAGCTTTGAGACAGGGCTAAAGGACCTGAGGTTGAGCATTGATAGTGGTGATGATATTGTTGCATCACAAAATGATATACTCAGCACATCTGTGAAAATTAAAGTGTCACCCTTGGCTGACACAACAGGTCAGAGAAGCAGGTCAAGCAAACAGCAGGTTACATGGTACTGCATGCTAATGTGACAAGTACTGTGTACTGACACTGAGGCAGTTACATCACATTGTCCCCAAGCGGAACGAACTGAAACATATAAGTACCGATGTAGCAGACAGACAGAGTGAGTGTGGCATATGTCACCTGATTACCCTGTGTCCAGGCTGAGGTTCTGTTATGAATAGAATATGCCATAAAATGACATTTTGGAGAACTATCATATTATGTACATATATAAAAACAAAGATGAGGTGACTTACCGAACAAAAGCGCTGGCAGGTCGATAGACACACAAACAAACACAAACATACACACAAAATTCAAGCTTTCGCAACAAACTGTTGCCTCATCAGGAAAGAGGGAAGGAGAGGGGAAGACGAAAGGAAGTGGGTTTTAAGGGAGAGGGTAAGGAGTCATTCCAATCCCGGGAGCGGAAAGACTTACCTTAGGGGGAAAAATAGGACAGGTATACACTCGCACACACGCACATATCCAACCACACATACAGACACAAGCAGACATATTTAAAGACCAAAATACGTCTGCTTGTGTCTGTATGTGTGGTTGGATATGTGCGTGTGTGCAAGTGTATACCTGTCCAATTTTTCCCCCTAAGGTAAGTCTTTCCGCTCCCGGGATTGGAATGACTCCTTACCCTCTCCCTTAAAACCCACTTCCTTTCGTCTTCCCCTCTCCTTCCCTCTTTCCTGATGAGGCAACAGTTTGTTGCGAAAGCTTGAATTTTGTGTGTATGTTTGTGTTTGTTTGTGTGTCTATCGACCTGCCAGCGCTTTTGTTCGGTAAGTCACCTCATCTTTGTTTTTATATATAATTTTTCCCACGTGGAATGTTTCCTTCCATTATATTATGTACATAACATTTTGTTTAAAAATTTTGTGATCAAGACAGTTAAATAAGAAGTTACATTTTATTATGACTTGAATGGAAGAAACCAGTGCCGTAGCAAAACAAGCTTTGGCCAGGATTGTATAAATAGTCCTCATTTTCAGCTAAAGGAATCTCAGTCTGCCGGCATCCAGCTACGAGGAGGGACCTGTGACAGCCTGTGGTCTTCATATCCACTAAGAGTTCCGGGGTTCGTGCATCTTCTCCTGTGAACTTACACACCGCTCACCACAGCACTGTATTTGTGCAGAATACAGTGCTGTGCACCTGGTGCTCTTCAACTGGGGGCCTATTCGTGACTTCTCATTCATGATTGGAGACTTGCAGCTTGTCAATGGCTCCCACTTATGCAGGCAAACTACCTGCTGCATGCAGTGTTTATTTATTTATTTAATTATTGCAATACATATTCCATAGATCCATTTGTGCATGGTAATGCATGGATGTGGAATGAGCCAAAACATTTAATTCATTATTGCATTTGTTTCCATCAAGACAATAAGCAAAGATCAAGAATACAAATTAAAAATAATAATAAAAAAACATAATCAGTAAGTTTTAATTAACTCACAAACAGGGGTTAAGATGAAATTTTCAGATATTGTCCAAACAATTTTTTACAGAGTAAAAGTGACCATCTTCTTGACTTATAGATCACCAATTAATTCGTGTGGGAGATTCTGCTGCCAATGGCTGCTCCTTCTACAGACAGTTGACATAACAATCATGCTCACCCTGGCCGCCTATTTCTGAAGCTGCTAGTGGCCACTGAACAGTGTATGTGACACAGTGAGTCAGCTAATTACCAATCATGTTGCCCTGTTGTGGCTTTTAAATTTAAAAGATGCAAGTAGTTGACTGACATAATGGGCTTCTAAAGCTGAGTGAATATGATTACAAGGTAGGTCACAAGCCAAGAAAAATGCATCAGAGTGCTGACACACTGAATGGAAAAGTTTGTGTATTTTAAGGAGATGAGGTACTTATTGCAGAGTTGCAGGAATACGACAGAGTGTGAGCAATTTGCTATTCTCCTGCACTTCATGTCCAAAGATTGCATCTTATACTGTAAAACTCTACAAGGAAATTAGTGGTACTGAAAGTGCTCCAGCGTCATATCATCACACAGTGTCACGACAGCTTTAAAGTCTGTGTGGGAAGAGATCTGCTGATACGCAAGTAGTGAAATGATAATGGTGGAAAGGCCACCAAGATGACACTGAGAACTAATTCATGCTTGCATTCCATGCACACAAAGTGCAACAGACTACACCTTGAATTCAGCTGAAAACTTTGCTTGAGACTTTGTGACCTTCTGAGAAAGCAACTTTAGACATTTTAGGGCCCTTTCCATAAGCATACCAACAGAACAAGTATATATTACCAATATTGATCACTTGCCACATCATCTAATCTTATTGGTGCCGATTGCTGATATAACAACTGAAATGGTAGCTGAAGCATTTGTCATTAATTTAGTTTTGTCTTTCAGAAGTCATGAAGCAATTCTTACCGAACAAAGGATAAAGTTTATGTTCACTTTAGTTATGCAAGTTTGCAAATTTTTAAGAATTACGAAGTGGAGAACCACCCCATTTCACCCTAAAGCAAATGGCAAATTTGAATGTCTTTATATGACAATGATGTTATTACGTTCACATAATGCATGATTGGTGCAGATATTTACCATACATTTTATCCGGTTGTAACAGTAAGACCCACAAGCAAACTGTGCACACGCCTTAGGAAGTCGTATATGGCTAAATAAGGAGTTCTTTTGAACTAGATGAGTTGCCAGTGGGTATTGGTTCAGGCGAAGTCACAAGTCTAGCCCAGAGAGTTAAAACTGTCTGGAGAGAGGTGCAGCAGAATAATGTTTAGCCAACAGTTAATCAGATAGAGAGAGGCAATAAAAGTGCCAACTTACCGACAGGGTGACAGTCTTACCAAGAAATCCAGCTGTCCTGTACTGCAGCTATGCACTTTGATAGGCTGAAGCCATACTGCAGTCATTTGACACTACCAGTCGTTATCTCCTGTTGATCCACAAGCCCAAACCATTAAAAAACTTAAGCAGCTCATGCTTCCAGCACCACATCGACACGCATTACCCTCCATAACGGCCTTATTCACTGTGGTCAAGAGACTGAATTCCATTCTGCGAATTCAAGTACCCTCTCTGGGCTCCTGATCTTCACTCTCAGTGAAGCATGGAAACTTGGAAGACGCGTGAAGTGCTTCTCGATACCCAAAAAATTGCTGTGATCTGAACAGGTGGTCACTCTTCCCCAACTCTGTCCTAAAAACTCTTTCCCTTGATGTACCTCTATCTCCTATATTCACAAACCCATGTATATTGTATCTTCAGTTCTATCACTGTTCAAGTGAATTAGTTTTTATTCACTGAGGCAGGATAAGTTAGGAAAATTTCCTATTGTGTTAAGATGATGTTTGAACAGCATGTTAGAGTATAGAGCTTGTATGAGCGCACCTTGAACCCTGTACTGGAGGGGGGGGGGGGGGGGGGGGGGGAAACACACACACACAACAGATGCAGTATCTTGCATAGCAGAGCCTGGCCTCACTGAAACCTCTTCCTTGCCCCCTCCCCATCTCATCCAAACATATGCACCCAGTGCAATGATCATGCCATACTGCAGAGTCCCTGCAAGCTAGCCGTCTCTCCTTACCTTTCTTTCCCACCCACTTGTTCCAGCTATGTCACTAGCAGCCATCACTGTTAGCAGGTGTGATGTCATAAGCTACACCTTCCCAACATCACTATCATATGCGGCCGAGGGGACCTGTTGTCACAACAATTAAACGTACTTCTGGTAAAGTCAATAGTGGGCTTCGCATACAAGCAAGGATATTAAACATGCTCTCAAGTCGGCACTGTATTTTGGTTTTCACGTTATACAGATCTACAGGTACTATACCCCATCTTATAAGGCATCAAGTTTAATTTTGTTCTTGCTCCTGGTTCATATGGCACACTGCTTATAAATGTATTTGTATTTAAAAGTTTTCTTGCTGAAGAAGTAAAGACTGTATTTTGTAAATTTTTTTGTAAAAACTGTTAACACTACCTACCCACCTTCAGTTAGTATGGAACATGATTGTTCTTTGAGAATGTCCTAGTCAGAGTATTTCAGTATTATTCCCCATCTTGATTGCAAATACTGGGATGCAGATTATGGTCAGACTTAAAAGTGTTGTGTAACAACTTCTTATACAATGTAAGTCTGCCTTGCAATTGCTGATTTATCCAAAACAATACAGTTTTGTAACCGTTAAGGTGTATTCAACTCAAACTTTGAAAGAAAAAAGGAGAGCAAGTTTGTATTTGCATTAACTAACAGATATAGCATTTTATGAAAAAGAAAGTTGCTACTCACTATATAGCGGAGATGCTGAGTCGCAGATAAGCACAACAAATTATTTTTGTTGTGCCTATCTGCGACTCAGCGTCTCCACTACATGGTGAGTAGCAACTTCTCTTTTCATAATATTGTTACATTCCATCCTGGATTTTCGATTGTTTGAGATATAGGATTTTGTGTGTTATGATTTACTTACTGACATAGGGCAATCTTCATTACATTTATTCTGTGTTATTTGTGTATCATCTATTGTGTTGCTCTCTAAATTTTGTATTTTAAATTATCAGCTACAGTCTATGTGAGACCAGTGAATAAGTTCACACACTTATGTTACTGACGTAAGGCTTTTCATATTGAATAAGTACACTCTTAACAACTTCTGGCTACGCAAAATAAATAACTGTGTTAATATTGATTCATTTTGCTGTGTAGTTCCCTACTACTGTCACTAGACTACACAGTTTCATTAACTCACTGAAATGCAGCCAATACAACTAACTTCATTTATTCCATAAATTAAGTTAGGACTTCATAATAAAGGGCATTACTATAGTCATTGATATACCTACCCCCCCTACTGTTGAACTTTAACTAACCCATAGGTGTATTCTGTTTTTATCATTTTACTTTCTGCACTATTGCAATGCCAAATTAAATGTCTCTGTAGTGAAAGTTAAGGTGTCAAGGTTCTTCTAATGTTCTCAGGAATGTTACAAAGTGGCACATGACTATAAGTTTTGGTGTATGTGCACCAGGTATATGCACTGGTGTGCAAAAGGACAAAAGTAGCTTTCACATGATGTGTCAGTGCCAAGTAACATAGTTCAATGAAACTTGGACCATACACAGTACTGTTTCAGTAAAGCATAGAAGTTAACTGAAAGAAATGATACTTTTATTCAAAGAGAATAAGTACACTGAAGTCACTGGGACTTATGATGGTACCCTGAACATTACAAATGGTGGGACATGGTTCTTGATAGGGTGTGCGATCACTATGGATGACAATGCATGCTCTACTGCATGCTGGCCACTAGGTTAATAAAGACTTCTTGTGGTAGCACGTTCCTTTCCTCCCCCAGCACACGTGACAACTGCTGAATGGTCATTGACGCATGTGGATGTGCTGCAGTACATCTCCCAGCATTTCCCACATGTGCTTGATGTGATTTAAGTTGGAGGGGCTGGGCAGGCCAGTACTTTTGCCAAATGTCCTCTCATTTCAAGATCCCCTCCAACAGCACAATTCACTGTGATAGTGCAGTTCTACCCATAAAAATGTATTCAGGGCCAAATGCACCCCTGAAAAGATGCCCATAGAGAAAGACTACAGTGTCACCATAACCAGTCAGTGTACCATGATTGTTTTGGTGGTTCAGGGATTATGTTGTGGAGGGATGTAATGTTGCCGTGGTGATCACTTATCTTATTGAGAGTCATGTCCCATCATTTGTATTGAGCAGGGGACCATCATAAATCACAGTGACTTTACTGTAATTATTTTCTTTGAATGAAAGTGTCATTTCTATTCATCTCATGTTTTTCTTCTAGTTGCCTTCAGCACTGCCATCGAACAGCTCTACACAGGGTCCAAGTTAGGTAGAACTATATTACTTGGAAGTGACACATCATGTGATAGTTACTTTCAATCTTAAATTTTGCACACCAATGTATTAGTTGTAATGCCTATAATTGAAGTTTAAATAATTGACAGCAAAGGGTGAAACATATGCACCCAGTGCAATGATCATACTGCAGAGTCCCTGCAAGCTAGCTGTCTCTCCTTACCTTTCTTTCCCCACCCACTTGTTCCAAGTATGTCACTAGTGGCCCCAATCTGCAGGTGTCCATGGACAAACACAAGTGCTGTAGGACTTACCCCTGCCTCATGTAGAAAAGGCAGGTCTTTGACTTCTAAAAAGTTGTAAGTATACTGAAGCACATTTTATCCTCCTCTAATTTCATGTATGGTTGGCTCAGACTGGCATTGACTAGAGTCACACAGACCATAGTTTAAGTTTCATCTGACTCATTAGCTTTTGATTAGAGGATTTTACAAACCTTCCCCTAGCCTTTAAGGTGCTCCTATTGTGTAGGACACCCCTCCCCCCCCCCCTCCCCCAAGACTCTAGGCTTATATTAGTGATGCAAGTGCTGTAGTCTAGTGCTTGTACCTGCCTTTTCAGCTACAGAGACACTGAGGGGAGTGCCACCTTACCATATGGCCATGCCATTCCCCGGAGATCCACCCCCTAGGATCTCAGCAACAACAATTCAGGCTAATCACGTCAATCTTACAAGGGGACCACATGGCAATTGGATTTTTGCAATTTTTTATACTTATGGTACATTAAGTTCAGAACTCAAATATACCCTCCCCAAATCAGTTCGATGCAGCGCTCAAAAACTCCTGAGAAAAACAACGTTTAAGTTTTCCAACTACTATTATATGCTAAAACAAAGTAGAAATTTGTCAAGATGCAGTGTGGTTCTGTGGCAGAGTGCTTGCTTGCTGCGTGGGGCACCTGGGTTCAATTCTAGGTGGAATCAATTAAAAAAAAAAAAAAAAAGAAAAGAGAATGCATGTTCTATGAGCATTTCCATGAAGTCTAAAATATATAAGGTTTACAAGACTGCTAGATCAAGTCTCAATCCGGTTTTTACTTTTTTCCATTCATTTAGAATACTTACATCAATTAAATATAAAATTCGTCAAATATGTGCTGCTTAACACACCTATTAGTCATGTTCATTAAAATGGAGGCTGTCTTATTTCTAACTATGTATTGCACACAAAAGTCCGGTTTTCATTACAAACAAAAATCCTTAATTACTGATCCTGTATAAAAGACTTGATATTGTATCATTAAAAAAACATCACATATTAATCTTTCCAATGTCTTTTTGTATTTTGCTCTTCATTTAAATGCCCATAGAACATGCACCTTTGTTAGAAAATTTGATTCCGCCAGGACTCGAACTGAGGCCACCACACAGCAAGCTAGCACTACCACCAAGCCACACTGCTTGTCAAAAGATTGCCACCTTATTTTAGGGTATTAAATAGTCTACTCCCTTTAGAATTTTTGACAGTAGCGTCAAACTGTTTGGGAGAGGTATATTTGTGTTCTGAGCTTCAAATACCATAAATATAAAAAAAATTATAAAAATCTGATTGCCATGTGGTCCCCTTTGTTAGATAAAATTTTTGTATTAACTATTATAAATCCAGTTGTCCAACCTGGAAGATTTGAGCATTTGCAGCCTGTAGTTTTGTAAGTCCCCTGATTCAGCAACCCATCTCTCCATGGAAGCTGCTTTCTTAAAATCTTAGTCATCTCTTCAAAGGAAGTGGGAGGATTTAGCAAGCCACCATCAGTAGAGGTGGTACTGGGGTTAATTTATTGATAATTGAAAAATTTCTCACACACAAATTTCTGCAGCTAGTAGTTCAGTACTTCCTCTTGCAGCCTAAGTGCCAGCTCAAAGCATTCCCTCAGTAGAAAAGGCAGTTTGCTCCAGAAAGTATCCTGACATACCAAGTGCCTCATCAAAGGTGCTCCCTCTCCTGATTTCTCTGACTCCGTTGCGAAACTGGTGGCCACTATGGTGCCTCAGATTGACTGCCGGCTCATATGCTGACCATAGGGCATGCTCACTGTACCCCACGATTCCAGAATATACAGTGCTTCAACTTCTTAAATCCACTGCTTTTCTTATGAAGATCTCCGGAAAGCCACATATCCTGACCCAGCCACCAAGCATCACTTTTGACAAATTGCTATTTCAGTTTCTTGAGTTTTAACTGAAGCTCAGTGATAGGTTCATCAGCAGTTTCATTAGCAATAATCTGTTTAGAGTGAGACTCTTGCCCAATTCACTGTTTCCAAGAAACTATTTCATAGACATCAAGCTCTCCATTAATTAATGTGTGCAAATTCATGATGCACTTCTTACATATACTTCTCTTTCTAGATCACAGCAAACAAGACTCACAAGGTCAAAGTGACTAGCACAGAAAATACTTATTTTTTGATAAATGGCCTCAAAGAGGTAGTTGAAGTTAGAGTGGTATACACTGTGAGGCATTTACGAGGTTAAAACAATATTTTTAGGTCGCAATTCATAAAATTTAGAAATCTTGATTTCAATATCTGGATTTTTTTGCATAAAACAGAGCTTCCTTTACTGTCATGTTCTCCCAGTTGCTTGGGATACAATAAACTTGACATTCTGTACACCAGGCATTCGACTGCTTATTTCATCACTTGTGAAAAAGTTTTGTATTTTAAGCAGATTATCATCTGTAGGTTTACGTAATGACCTCCTCTTGTCAACAGAAAAAACTACTTTGCTACCTATGCAGACAGGCTTTTCTATACAAGCTTTTTCCATAATTGCTGATTTTTTCAGGGGCTGGAAAGAAGCACCTTTTCTTACTTAAGAAACAGCTTTGCCAAGGTGCTGTAGACAGTTATGTAATGCTGTCTGGGAAGCACAGTTCTCAAGCTCATCTTCCATCGGTACAAATTTTACATGATGCCTGAACTTTTCCTTTCAGCTTCCTTCTTGCTATGTTCAATTAAAGCTCTTTTTGTTCATAAGAGGATGCCTTTACGTTCACTTCCATGTCCTCTATCCCATTCTCTTTCTGTTTTCTTATGGGTGTTGTACTTCTTGGCATGTTCCTGCTATTTTTCTTGAAGTTTTCTCATACACTCTGCTGATGATGTTTTGCCAATTTTATTAATAGATAATAAGACAATATTCATGAAAAACATTGAGGCACTGGTTATACAAACCAACATGACTTAGAAATGGTGATAATAGTTTAGATTTTAGTGATAATCCAAAAAAGTGTAATGGAAGAACACAATTATTTTTAATATTTCTATGTGGTAATTAACGAATTAAACACTCCTTCATGGGCCACTAGATGTTTTTATTGGTTTTTCCTCCATCTTAACCTAAAATAAACACGTTGCTATAATTGCTCAGTTAGAGTGTAAACTTTTTCATGTTTCTTGTCATGGGTGGAAACTATATTCATACCTGTAGTTATTTTTGTATATCAGCTACATACTTACCTTTCTTTAAACACTGGAGCTTAGGCAAGAGATAAGGTCCTGTTCTTGAAGCTTAATAATGAAAACAACGATGGCTGCAACTTAAACTGAAACTGCTGCCAATATAAAATGCAAACTTATTGTCCTCCATCCTCATCCAAAGAAGTGGCAACTTTGTTTATCTACATACTTAAGCAATTTTGCAACTGATAATCTTTCCAGGAAAGTAAAATTTAATTTTTGAAGATTCAGAAAACTGATATACACTAAATTAAAATAATCAATGCATAGCTACTTGTGATGGCTCGTTATTCTTCATCCAAATCTTTTTTTATATATTCCACTGCTTCTCTTCACGTTTTATCTCCTAGTTAATTTTAATGCTTCCTGCAGTACCACTACCACCTCTTAATCTCACTGATTAGACTCCATCTGTTTTCTTCTATCGCTTGTGCCTTACTCACTTAAAAAGAAATTACAGTATACTAAGAAAGGAACAGAAGGATCTGTAACAATTATGAAAGTAAATACCAACACAAAGTATTTTTGTTCTTCATTATATTGCAACACACAATTATCATCACAAAAATTTCCACTACATTTAATCAAACATTGCTTATTAGGCACTATGACTTTTGTTTTCTGTAAAATAAATGTGGCTCAGCTGAATCTTGCCACTACTGTAGCCTTTTAGGAACACGCTTACTCCATTTCAGCAGATTCAGTCAAACATTTCAGCCTTTTATTTCCAGTTTTAAAAAACCAGCAACAAATGTCCTGTGAAAACTGGTCACAAACACATTTTCAAAAGCTTTAACACATTTCTCTTGCCCCATTAGTTCACATTTTTGATCAGATGGTTCAGCAGCTGCATTGTGGGCTGGGGGAAAAAAAAAACAACTATTAAAGTGGAAAACCACAAAAAAAGTCTGCTGGTACATGAAATTATAATTACATTTAGTAACAGAAGTATTTTTAGTAGTCAATTTTTGATGATGTGAGAGTGTGAAGGATAAATGAAAGACAAAATAATTTGAAACAGCTCCTCACAGAAAATTACTGGAAGGAATCAAGGCAAAAATCATGACTAAAGAAAGTGCAAAGTTTGGAAATATCATTGCACTTACAATGAAACACTTACAAACTATATCAAGAAGTAAACATAGCAAGAAATTTAAACTAGATGACTGAACAAAAAAAGGTTTGACATTTTCTTTTACAGATACATACCTACATCAAACTAATCAGCACTCTGTTATGATAACCAATTACACTACAATATCATATGGCCTAAGATACGGAAGCTGTATAATTATATAATGGACAGTTAAGCCCAGTTGCAGAATATTACTACCTAACACATTGTGGATCAATATCATTCAGACTAACATTCTGGTGGGAAGGGTTGAAAGGGATGAGTGGTGTGGGGGGAGGGGGGGGGGGGGGGGAGGGAGACAGGCAGAGAGAAGCAGAGAGGGGAATGGGGAGGGGGGGGGGGCGAGAGAGAGAGAGAGAGAGAGAGAGAGAGAGAGAGAGAGAGAGAGACATTCATGTATATTCATGTTCAGATGGGAAAGAATCAGAACAA
Organism: Schistocerca serialis cubense; assembly: GCF_023864345.2. Taxonomy (NCBI): domain Eukaryota; kingdom Metazoa; phylum Arthropoda; class Insecta; order Orthoptera; family Acrididae; genus Schistocerca; species Schistocerca serialis. The sequence continues at coordinate 161,399,860 of NC_064640.1, forward strand.
AATAAGGAAGCCACAATGGCAAAATTACAGAAACACCATTACGTCAATAGGCATGGTATGGAAATAACTGCCACTTTTCACCATTCATCCCCAAATAATAAAAATTAGAGGGCTTATTTTCTTTACAGTCACTATTTCCTATTTGATTAGTAGCACTAGTATGTTCATTGTCACTAGAAGCAAAAGAATTTTCATTTTCATCATGTACCTGTCCATCATCATCGCCTTCTGTTACTTCTAAATCACCTTCACTCTCTGATTGCTCTGAAACAATGTCACAATCCAGAATTTTATTTAATCCTTCAATTTTGTTTAGTCAATTTCTTTAATGAATCCAGTTCTTTGACATTTGCATTGCCCCTTTCCCTTTTTTCCAAACTAACAGCAAAAGAGGGACATCACAAGCTACTACTTAGAAATCTACTTACAATATGCTGAAATAACACTTTGCCACAACAATGGACAATTTCATTTGAAGCCAACATTGCAGAAGAAGAAAATAGTTCAGAAGTAAATAAAACATACAAAAACAAGGAATACAAGTGTTGCATAGATAATCAACAGCAGTAAGCACACCCTACGGCCATATTTCTGATATATATTTGTTTTGGCAACCTACATTCATTTTAACAATGGCATTAAGATGGAAGTGATGTGGGAAGGTGTTTGCACCCCACTCAGTTATCAAAGTACTGAAACCAGTTTTGACTGACAATGAAAATACAATATTACAATGCCTGTGTTGTTCAGAGGTATGATGCAATGTTCCTTTGACAACCACAGCCATTATAAAATAAATGAATGGAATGATGAAAATGAAAATTTATGCCAGACTAGGATGCTAATCAGGATTTTCCACTTATCATGTGTGGTCACATTAGCATTAGGCTATCTGAGCCCATTTCATGGACAGACCCGAACTTCCACATGTTGTCAACCGAGTGTCTACGACTTGTACTTACACACAACTGGCCATTAAAATTGCTACACCAAGAAGAAATGCAGATGATAAACGGATATTCATTGGACAAATATATTATACTAGAACTGACATGTGATTACATTTTCACGCAATTTGGGTGCATAGATCCTGAGAAATCAGTACCCAGAACAACCACCTCTGGCCGTAATAACGGCCTTGATACGCCTGGGCATTGAGTCAAACAGAGCCCGGATGGCACGTACAGGTACAGCTGCCCATGCAGCTTCAACACGATACCACAGTTCATCAAGAGTAGTGACTGGCGTATTGTGACGAGCCAGTTGCTCGGCGACCATTGACCAGACGTTTTCAGTTGGTGAGAGATCTGGAGAATGTGCTGGCCAGGCCAGCAGTCTAACATTTTCTGTATCCAGAAAGGCCCGTACAGGACCTGCAACATGCGGTCGTGCATTATCCTCCTGAAATGTAGGGTTTCGCAGGGATCGAATGAAGGGTAGAGCCACGGGTCGTAACACATCTGAAATGTAACGTCCACTGTTCAAAGTGCCGTCAATGCGAACAAGAGGTGACCGAGACATGTAACCAATGGCACCCCATACCATCATGCCGGGTGATACACCAGTATGGCGATGACGAATACACGCTTCCAATGTGTGTTCACCGCTATGTCGCCAAACACAGATGTGACCATCATGATGCTGTAAACAGAACCTGGATTCGTCTGAAAAAATTACGTTTTGCCATTCTTGCACCTCGGTTTGTTGTTGAGTACACCATCACAGGCGATCCTGTCTGTGATGCAGCGTCCAGGGTAACCGCAGCCATGGTCTCCGAGCTGATAGTCCATGCTGCTGCAAACGTCATCGAACTGTTAGTGCATATGGTTGTTGTCTTGCAAACGTCCCCATCTGTTGACTCAGGGATCGAGACATGGCTGCACGATCCGTTACAGCCATGCGGATAGGATGCCTGTCATCTCGAATGCTAGTGATACGAGGCCGTTGGCATCCAGCACGGCGATCCGTATTACCCTCCTGAACCCACCGATTCCATATTCTGCTAACAGTCATTGGATCTTGACCAACGCGAGCAGCAATGTCGCGATACGATAAACCGCAATTGCGATAGGCTACGATCCGACCTTTATCAAAGTCGGAAACGTGATGGTACGCATTTCTCCTCCTTATACGAGGCATCACAACAACGTTTCACCAGGCAACGCTGGTCAACTGCTGTTTATGTATGGGAAATCGGTTGAAAACTTTCCTCATGTCAGCACCAATCTTGTGTGAATGCTCTGAAAAGCTAATCATTTGCATATCACAGCATCTTCTTCCTGTTGGTTAAATTTCGCGTCTGTAGTACTTCATCTTCGTGGTGTAGCAATTTTAATGGCCAGTTGTGTACATCCATTATGTATATTCCCATACAGGAGAGACATTTTAATTTAACGTCATGTAACCAGTTTCGGCAGATAAATACAATAATGACCAAAGGAATATTGGATTGTACTTCTGAACAGCACAGACACTGCAATACCGTATTAATCTGCTGACACTGGGCAAGCAACTTTCCACTAAAATGTTTCCCCTGTACGTGAATATACAGAACGGATGTACGAGTGCGGGTTGTTGACACATAGTAGACAACGTATACGGGTGGTTGACACACAGTAAACAACATATAGAAGTTCGAGCCTGGCTGTGAACGTGCTCGGAGAGCCTACTGGTAAGGTGACTACTTGTGGTAAGCGGAAACCCAGGTTTGAGTCCCAGTCTGGCACAAATTGTCATCGTTGGCATTCCATTATATAGTTGATGGTTGTCCATATTCTCAACTACAAATACATGTCAGGCACTGAAAATGTTTATGATGTGTGGCGTACATAAGTGAAGCAACACAGAGCTCACTAGGGAAGGAAATTAAGAAACCGTGTAAGAAAGAAACAAGGCAAAATCTGTCATCCGCAAAAACAGATGAAAAGACTTTATACAGAAAAAATGTTACCATATAGGGGTACTTAAGACAAAAAAACTAGTAGTGAAAATAACATTTGATAACAGCAATACATTACATTACAGAACTACATAAATACATCAACGAGATAGTGAAGAAGAACAAGACAGCAGGAATACTAGCTATAGAGTTGTAAATTCTTTAGCAAAGACAATGAAAAGTGGTGTGTGTGGTGTGTGTGTGTGTGTGTGTGTGTGTGTGTTCTTTCCAGTGCCTGCCCACTGCTGCTGCAGGTGCACCCCTTGTGTCTTTGCTGCCATTTAAATCATCGGTTCAGGAAATAAGGGGCAATATTAAACCTGAGGGGCTGGTGTGACTGAACTCTTAAAGAACTTTAAGCATTTCATGATTTTTGAGTCAGTCCTTTTGCTAAAAATAAATGTAAACATAAACAGGTATCCACATTTGAATTACAGTTCTCTACAGCAAGATATTTGACAATGAAACTACAAGGAAGAGATTTGACTCCTTTGACCAGCTGCAGTTCATTTCTCTCTTTTAGATCCCTGCAAGTATAATACGGCCATCCTTCCTGTTCCTGCATTTGACAAGCTGACAAATTCCCAAAAGTAAATTTGACATTTTCTTATTAAGGAGTACTTTTTAAATGGGTAACCTACAACACAGGGTGTTTGCAAAAATTATATAAATGTAGATACAGCTCTACCTATGAATGTGATCTACCAACTGCAAGATTATCATGTACAACAGCTTATGTAGAAAGCTCATCATTATTTTGAATAGGATGGTAAAGTAAGATCACAAAGCAAAATGAAATGAGTAAATGGGGCATTACAAAGTGAAGCACAGAATAACTGGTGGGTGCTGTAAGTTGTAAGAGTTTACTTAGTATAAAGGAAACCTTTGATGTTGTATGGATTGTTTTTATGGTAATTTTGTAATAATTTTTATAATCTCCATTTCATCATCAAAGAACAGTATACACATTACAAAGTTCCATACGCATTTTAGTTGGGCAAATGATAATAATGAACAGCAGAATGACTGTGCCAATGAGTTTTTATAATTCTCGGAACAACCCAACCCAAAAATCTCCATCCATGTTAAACAACTGAAAAATGCTTGAAAAATAAGTTATGAAACGTGTGTTCACATCACAGTTTATTTACTGAATATGAGAGTGCTAATCTAAATTCAGTGTTAAGTCTTCTGAGCTATGAAATTCTATACATTGTGGAAATCTCCACGAAGACTTGTTATACTGGCCACCAGACTCCTTTAAATTGCAAAACTGTATTCCAGAGAAAATCTACAGTAGAATTTACTGCATTCCAGACAAAAGAGGCAGCCATTAGAATTACATATGGCAGTGAAATGATGCATTTGTGCAAATTTGACTTCACAACATTCACTGTAGGCCTTAATACCCTAACCATGTGTTTACTTGAACATACTGTTGTTGTTTAAAGGAAATCTAATTTATGAAGGTATATCCAAGAAAAGGAACCCAACTAAACAGCACCTTTTATTTGAGGTACATGAACAGTGAGCTTTATCCAAAGGAAACACTTCCCACAAAGTAACATTTCCAAACATTATGACAGTGCAAAATTTCTTAATGAGCTAATGTCCCCTCCAAGTCATATTTACTTTTATTACTTATTTTATGGGAAAGTCAACATTATAAATTCGTTATTGATAGTAGACACACACAGGTGCTCCATTTAATGTTGTAACCAAAAATATTAAAAAGTAGTTGACTCATGATCGTCAAGGCTAAACTTTACAAAGGATTGCACATAAGCAGCCTTTTTCATGGTACAGAGTAGGTGTTGACTATGTGCCTCTGTATCAAATTGAAGCCAGCCAATGGGTGGATACTACTTGGTAGACAGTGAGAAGATTTTAAGTTTATATGTATACATGCCATTCACATAAGAATGAATTGTATTTATGATACTGCAGTGCCTGTGCTATTCTGAATCATGACGCAATTTTCCTTTGGACAGGCATGCATGCCCAAAGGAACAGGCACTGCAGTGACTACAGCCATACATTAAATGTATTTGCAGTTGTGAATACGGATAACTATCAGCTGTATAATGAAATGATGACAATGAAAATTTGTGCCACACTAGGACTCGAACGCGGATTTCCCACTCATTGTGAGTGGTCGCCTTACCATTTGGCTATCCAAATATGAACCAAACTTCTGTACGTCGTCAACCATGTGTCTGCAACCTGTACTCTTACATTAATCAGGTATATTCCCATATTGGGACAGTGTACTTGAAAGTCGCTTCTCCGGTGTCAGTGGATAGTGCTTGTGTCATTCTGAATTACAATGCAAAGGTTTTTTGGGCATACACGCATGGTTTGGGAGATGTTGGGAAGCAGAAACAGACCTGTGGTAGACACGCATGGTCCTTTATTTAATCATTCAACCTGACTCCTCCACAAATGCAAACAAGCATTTAATACCCCCCCCAACTAGCACAGTCACTGCAGTGCATTTCCTTCTTCACGTAATATTCCATGCTGAGTGGTAGGTGTAGTTACGGCCTGTTGTGCAGAGGCAAGCTGCTTGCTCAGTCAAGCATCGACCCCCATGCACTGACTCAGTGACAGATGCACATGCTGCAAGAGGCTTCATATGGCTATGGTGAAGAACGTGGCCACCAGCAATGTCTTCAGTCTTTACAGCAGATCATGGCATCCCAGTGGCATGGCAATGGCATTGGCTGGAGTTGACACATGGATTGACAACTGGAGAGCAGGGGCGGGCAGCTGGCGGAGTGTCACCTGGTCGGCCAGGTTGGGCCAACAGATGGTGGTCATTGGTTCACGAACTGGTGACTGCAGAGTTGTGGTGATGGCTCTGATTGGCAGAGACTGGGTGTCCTGCTGTGGTTTTATTACTGTTCTGGGCTCCAATTTCTGCACCAAGTTCTCATACAGTTTTATTCCATTAAATCATAAACAATTGTTTTGGAAAATAGTCCTCAGTTTTGTTTGTTGGAACTTCAACAAAATGGGATTCATCATACCTGAATGGCACCTATCTCTCCTCAAACAGTGGAGCCCAACATTTCATTTGAACTTTTAAGGTTCAGATATCCAAATTTGGTGCTTCTTGCTCAAGGGAAATAGCTCACTTCTTAGCCCCTATCACAGCCTATCACCCTTGACAGCCTGCTACAGACGCCAACTTCATAACAAAGTTCTGCTCTAAGGACAAAGTTTTCTATTGTGTCTTTAACGAGCCTCACAGCTATGAATCCTGCATCATCACTCCAGCATCAGCCAAGCTCATTACACCATTTATGGCAAGACAGGCACTCACCAACAGTACCAAAATCATCTACATTTCTGTGACTAAGCTGTAGATATTAATGTTTCAGAGATGCTACCTGTAACCCAGACTGTCATATTCCTGCCCCCAAGCAGTTCATGCTGGGGCTTGACGTTTGGGTGCATGGGCTGTCTGATGACTCTGCTATGGAGGTCGGGCCCCTGCCTGCCTACAAAGCTGCTACTACTATGCAGGATCCATATCTCTTCACAGTGACGTCAGACACAGACATCGGGCCTTCATCAGCCATAGAGCCTTCAGCATCCAAGGCAGCACCAAAGCTGCACCCACCTATACCTTTGGGTGGATGTCCCCCTCCAGCTTTTTCACAGATATTCCCGGGGGTTCGCAAGACAAATGTTAGGATGTGGGTGACTGACACCATCTGCCACAGCCAAATCCATCAGCAGCACCACAGCACAAACTTCAGCCCATCAGCACCTGCACTCATCGTGAGTGACGGTGCCCCACTCCTTTTCTTTGGCAATGAGGGAGTAGATGTGGTGTTGACAGTGTCTTTGTCAACCGCACATAGCGCATCACATGCAGCTCACATTGCCAGAAATAAGAGATTTTTAAAACACACACACGTGACCAGAGGACACCAAATTCTCAGCACCTCACTGCTGCAACTGTGATTGGACCACGCTTCTTTTTAAGCCATTGCAGTCAGAGATTACTCTGAGAGCATGCAGAGCTTATAGAAGACAGTGTACTGAGAGAAAGTGAACCTAGTACGACGCTACTGCTACTCTGACTGCTAGCGAATATTGTAACCCAATACTAGTGGGACAGAGAGAGTGCAGAGAGACTCAAGGGAACAAAATTTTGTTTGCTTAATACTGTATAAATTGTAAAAAATTACATTTTTAAAATCATTTTATAATGTTTGATGAGTTATAGTGTGTTCATCCACCTCATACAAATGGACACTACACTAACAATCTTTACTGCACCAAGAATAAGTGGCTGTGAAAAATCTTGAGAACACATTGCATCATAAGAATGCAATCATCTTTCATGTTCCTAACACACATTAATTGAGGAATCTACTACTACCTCACAAGTATTGCTCCTGAAAAAACTGAGAAGACACGATTAGACTAATTATAGCATACACAGAGACATTTAAGCAATCATTCTTCCCACATTCCATACACAAACAGAATAGCAAGAAACACTAATATGTGCTATAAAGGGAAATACACTCTGCCATGCACTGCACATGACAAAGCAAAATTTAACACCAACTTAATCAAAATCCCCCCAGACACACGGACCACGGACCTTCCTTTTGCAGGGCAACTTGCATGCTTCAGCAATACAAATAGCCATACCACAGGTGCAACCAGAATGAAGGAGTGTGTCTTGAGAGGCCAGACAAACATGTGGTTCCTGAAGGGGGGCAGCAGCCCTTCCAGTAGTTGCATGATTGACTGATCTGGCCCTGTAACATAAACCAATTGGCATTGCTTTGCTGGTACTGCAAATGGCTGAAAGCAAAGGGAAACTACAGCTGTAATTTTTCCAGGGGGCATGCAGCTCTACTGCATGCTTAGATGATGGCATTTTCTCAGATAAAATATTCTGGAGGTAAAACAGTACCCCAATTCTGATCTCTGGGCAGTGACTACTCGGGAGGATATCATCATCGGGAGAAACACAATTGGTGTTCTATGGACCAGGACATGGCAGGTTAGATCCATTAATTGTGCTGGTATGTTAGAACATTTAAAAATGGAAATGGATAGACTTAGTTACATATAGTGAGAATTAGTGAAATTTGGTGATAGGAGGAACAGGTCCTCTGGTCAGGTGAATACAGGGTCATCAATACAAAATCAAATAAGGGTAATGCAGGAGTAGGCTTCAGAATGAGTAAGAAAATGGCAATAAAGGTAAGCTACTATGAACAGCATACTGTATGCATTACTGTAGCCAAGATAGGCACATAGCCAACACCCACAGCAGTAGTACATGCTTATATGTCAACTAGCTCCACTGATGATGAGATCAAAAAATGGATGATGAGACAAAAGAAATTATTCAGATATTTAAGGGAGATGTAAATTCAATAGTGGCAGGGGACTGGAATTTGAAGATAGGAATAGGAAGAGAACAAAAAACTGTAGGCGAGTATACACTAGGGGAGAGGAATGAAAGAGGAAGATGCTCAATAGAATTTGGCATAAAGCATAAGGTTGGTTGGTTGGTTTAAAAGTGGGGGGAAGGGACCAAACTGCTAGGTCATCAGTCCCTTGTTCCGAATAACACAATGCCGCAAGGGTGAGAATAAAACAAGCAAGACTGACAACACAAAACGGAGAGAAAGGAAAACCCACAAGAACAACGGAAGTGCAACAAACACTTAAATGGGAAAAAGGGGAGAAGAAAACCACAGAAACTCACGAAACATGTAGAAGAGATTAAAATGACAAAACAAATTACCATGGCTGGCTGATCATGAGAATAAAAATGAGAAGCCAGCCACTCTGCAACACATTAATACCTCCACTAGGGTAGAAGGGACAGAGGGACAAAGGACATGCGCTAAAATTTAGATCAAACGGTAAAACCCAACCCCACGAATAAAACGTAAAACTAAATGAGCCGATGAGGTGTTGTCAGATAAAATTAGCGGCAACGAGTCCGGTAGCCAAAGATTTCGTCGCAGGGCAGTCAAAGTGCGACAGTGCAGCAGAATATAGGCCACTGTCAACCGGGCGCCGTATCGACACTGAGGCGGGTCTTCACAGCACAGGAGGTAGCCGTGGGTCACCCAAGCATGGCCAATCCAGAGCCAGCGGAGAGCCACAGAGTCCCTGCGAGAGGCCCGCAAGGAGGATTGCCACACATTCATAGTCTCCTTAATGGCACGCAGTTTGTTGTGCATACTGAGACTATGCCATTCCGTCTCCCAAAGCCGAAAAACCTGGCAACGTAAAAACGAATGCAGGTCAGTTATTGGAATGCCGAACTCCATAAGCAGTTTCCATGTAGCCTGTTTGGCCAACCTGTCAGCAAGTTCATTGCCTGGGATTCCGACATGTCCCGGGCTCCACACAAACACCACTGAATGACTGGACCGTTCCAGGGCATAGATGGACTCCTGGATGATCGTTACCAAAGGATTACAAGGGTAGCACTGGTCAATAGCTTGTAGGCTGCTCAAGGAAATGGTACACAGAAGAAACGAATCCTCAGGGCATGAATGGATGTGCTCAAGAGCACGAGATATAGCCACCAGCTCACCAGTGAAAACACTGCAGCCATCGGGCAAGGAATTCTGTTCAATATGTCCTCCATGGACATATGCGATGCCGATGTGACCATCAGCCATCGGTGTAAACCAGTTCATGGCCTCGGTACATATCAAGAATTGAGAAGACGTGACAGCGGATAGCCATGTGAAAGGTCCAGGCGAAGACGTGGCCTAAGTGTTCATCATGGAGGTGTACGTGATTGGACCTCGAGTAAGGTAGTAAAGGATAGGACACCAGTTCAGATAGAAGAGATCGGACGCGAACTGCAATTGCAAGCCCTGACCTGGGCCGCCGATGCAGGAGATGAACAGTGTGGGTGGGAAAAGGAGACAGTAATTCGGATGCCCAGGAGAACTACAAACATGTGCAACGTAACTGGGCAGCAACTGTGCACGCATGTCCTGCAATGGAGGGACTCCAACCTCTGCAAGGACACTGGTCACCGGACTCATCCTGAAAGCTTCTGTAACTAGTTGAATGCCTCAGTGGTGCACTGGATCGAGTAAACACAATGCTGAGGGCACCACCGAACCATAAACCAGACACCCACAGTCAAGACGGGATTGAACAAGGGCTCTGTATAGCTGCAGTAGTGTAGAACGATCTGCACCACAGTTGGTGTTGCTCAGGCAACGAAGGGCATTGAGGTGCTGGCAGCAATTCTGCTTAAGCTGATGAAGGTGAGGAAGCGTAGCCAATCAGGCACCGAAAACTAGTCCCAAAAATCAATACATCTCCAATACAGTGAGGGAATCATCAGTAAGGTAAAGTTCTGGTTCTGGATGAATAGTACGACGACGACAGAAGTGCATAACACACGACTTTGCGGCCGAAAACTAAAAGCCGTGGGCTAGAGCCCATGACTGCGCCCTGCGGATGGCTCCCTGTAGGCGCTGCTCAGCAACACTAGTACTGGTGGAGCAGTACGAAATGCAGAAGTCGTCTGCATACAGAGATGGTGAGACGGATGGCCCTACAGCTGCTGCTAGACCATTAATGGCCACTAAAAATAGAGATACACTCAATACAGAGTCCTGCGGGACCCCATTCTCCTGCATATGGGGAGGGGGGGAGGTGAACTATGGGAGGCACCAACTTGGACATGGAAAGTACGAAGCGACAGGAAATTCTGGATAAAAATTGGGAGTGGGCCTCAGATACCCCACTCGTATAATGTGGCAAGGATATGATGTTGCCAGGTCGTGTCATACACTTTTCGTAAATCAAAAATGCGGCAACAAGGTGTTGGCATCGCGAAAAGGCTGTTCGGATGGCAGACTTGAGGGACACAAGATTATCAGTGGAAGAGCGACCCAGGCAAAAGCTGCCCTGTCACGGAGCCAGTAGGCCATGTGACTCCAGGACCCAGCCCAACCGCCGACACACCATACGTTCCAGCAGCTTACACAGAACATTGGTGAGGCTGATGGCCTGATAGCTATCCACACCAAATGGGTTTTTGCCAGGTTTGAGCACTGGTATGAATGTGCTGTCCCACCAGTGCGATGGAAAGATGCCATCGCACCAGATCCGGTTGAAGATCACGAGGAGATATCACTTGTAGTCAGATGAGAGATCTTTAATCATCTGAATGTGGATATGATCGGGCCCAGGAGCTGTGTCAGGCCAATGTGCAAGGGCACTGAGGGGCTCCCACTCTGTAAATGGGGCGTTTAGGGTTCACTGTGGTGTGTAGTGAACGAGAGGACTTTCCTTTCCATCTGCCGTTTGATAGGGTGAAAGGCTGGGAGGTAATTCTCTGATGCAGAGGCGCAAGCATAGTGCTCAGCAATCGCATTTGCGTTGGTAGATAACACGCCATTTATGGTAACACCTGTTGGGGTCTGGTACCCAAAATCTCGTTTGACCTTTGCCCAGACTTGGGAAGGTGGCGTATGGCACCCAATGGTCGACACGTACCTCTCCCACCACTCCTGTTTCTGCATTTTGATAAGCTGATGAACGCGGAACGGAGCCATTTAAAGGCTATGAGGTGCTCCAGGGGAGTGTGCCGCTTATGCTGCTGCAGTGCTCGCTGACGCTCCTTAATTGCCTCAGCAACTTCCGGTGCCCACCAAGGGACTTTCTTTCACCAGGGGCACCCTAAAGAACAAGGGATCACATTTTCCGCCACAGAAACGATTGTTGTAGTTACCTGCTCAACCAACACATCAACGTTACCATGTGGGGGAGATTCAATGGTGACAGCAGAGGTGTAGGCTTCCTGGTCTGCCTTGTTTAAAGCCCATCTGGGCAGGCATCCGTGGGCCTGACGCCAGGGCAGTGACAGGAAGATGGGGACGTGGTCACTACCACCCAGGTCGTCATATGCTCTCCAGTGGATAGATGGGAGAAGAACAGGGCTGCAAACCAAGAGATCAATGGCCGAATATGTGCATGTGCCACACTGAAATGTGTGGTGGCCCCAGTATTTAAGAGGCAGAGTTCGAGTTGTGACAGTAAATTTTCGACATCTCTGCCTCTGCCAGTAAGAACTGTGCCACCCCACAAGGGGTTATGAGCATTAAAATCTCCCAAAAGTAGGAAAGGTTTAGGGAGTTGATTAATCAGTCCAGCCAATGCGTTCAGGGGTACTACACCATCTGGAGAAAGATATACATTGCAGCCAGTTATTGCCTGCGTCATCCTTATCCTGACAGCCACAGCTTCAAAAGGGCTTTGAAGGGGCACACATTCGCTGCATACTGAGTTAAGGACATAGACGCAAACTCCATCTGACACTCTATTATAGTTGCTATGGTTCCTGTAATATCCCTTATAGCCACGGAGGGCAGGGGTCCACATTGCCGGGAACCAGGTTTCCTGGAGGGCAATGAAGAAAGCAGGTGTAGATCTTAATAGTTGCCATAGCTCAGCCAGGTGGTGGAAAAAACCGCCAAAATTCCACTGGAGGATGATGTTACCGTGAGGCTGGGAAGGCATGAAGCACGCAAGGAAGCAGGCTATATCTCAGGGTCACCTGCTGCTTCCAACTGAATATTTGCAGCCATTTCTATGGTGGATGAGGCATCAGTGAGAGCCAGGTCCACAGGGGACACTAAGATCTCCACTGCATCCTCAGATGCAGAATTGATAGGGAGTGGTGGTGTTGGGGCCACCAGAGAGTCCTGTTTCTTAGCAGACTTCTTCTTAGTTTGCTTGCTCTCTCACTTCTCTTTAGGTGGCTTACTGGGAAGATTTCTCTGAAGCAGCTTCAGGCATGGAGGAAGACCATGAAGCTCTTCATCCAGCAGCTTTTGGCTCCTTGAGCCATTGGCGAGTATCCGCCATGGTGTTAGTAGAGACCTTGGGAGAGAGGGCCCCAAGGGACCCCTTCCGCATGAGAGGAGCCAGAGGAGGCTGTTGCTTCTCCAGCAGGGGGAGGGGACGAATGTCCCCAGCGTTTGGGGTGACCTTGCTCCCAAAGTAGGTCCTTTGGGAGCAACAGAGGAAGATTTGCCCCCTATCACCAATGGGGCCCACTGTTCGTGGTACAGAGTGAGGAACCACTGGCACTTGGGATGGTGATGTACCTGCAGTGTATTTTGATGTCAACCAAATGGGGTGTAATCTTTCGAATTTACATTTAGCCTCTGTGTAAGTCAACCGGTCCAGGGTTTTTTACTCCACGATTTTCCGCTCCTTTTGGACTGCTGGGCAGTCTGGCGAGCAGAGGCAGTGGTGCTCTCCACAGTTGATGCAAGTGGGACGTGGCGCACATGGAGTATCTGGATGCAGTGGATGTCCACAGTCTAGACATGTGGTGCTGGAAGTGCAGGGGGAAGACGTGCTCAAACTTCCAGCACTTAAAGCACCACATACGGGGAAGGACGTAAGGTTCAACATCACAGCAGTAAAAAATCACCTTGACCTTTTCAGGCAATGAATAACCCTCAAAGGCCAAGATGAAGCCACTGGTAGAAACCCTGTTTTCTTTGGGTCCCCTATACATGCGCAGGATGAAATGAACACCCTGCAGTTATAAATTAGCGCAGAGCACGTAGTCGGACTGCAAGAGGAGGCCACAATGGAAAATAATCCCCTGGACGATGTTGAGGCTTTTATGAGGTGTGACGAAAACAGGAATATCACCTAGCTTGTCACAGGTGAGTAACGCTCGGGATTGGGCTGGGAATGCTGTCTGAATCAAGACCTCGCTGTTTCACATCTTGGACAGCGCTGTCACTTCTCCAAATTTATCCTCAAGGTGTTCAATGAAAAATGGAGGCTTTGTAGGTAGAAAAGAGTCCCCATTGGTTCTGCTAAAGACTAAAAACTGAGGCAAATATGGCTCTCTCCGCTCTGTAGCTCTACTTTTCTCCTGTGGTGTAGCAAGGGAGGGAAACGATTTAGGGTCACACCTGTCGGCATTGTATTCTATCTTGCCCTTCTTAGAGACTGCTGGTGCCATACAGTCACCAGCAAGAGATGACTTAGTCCGCTTCATTGAGGGTCATCCGCCCTGATGCCACTCACTCTGATCAGGGGCTCTCCCCACGGGCGCCATCCAGCCACAGCAAAGGCCAACTGGCACGATGGCTATTGCTGGGAGTCCTGATGCCCCAGGAAGACAGGCATCTACTCCTTCGCATGCATGGGGAGTTTACATCTCAGGCATCAGCAGTGCGATCCCTGTGTTGTCAGGGGGCTACCACCAAATGGGTACATGACGGCCCCACCATAACGGACTGGCTGCCGTGCTGGATATTGGGTGCAGAGAAATCCAATATTGTCATGGGGGCAAATGAAGACAGGAGACAACAGAAGAAGATGACATACCCCAGAAAGTGTCCTCGCCCAAATAGTTGAACCGCAGGTGGAGAGGCAAAGCCATGACAAGAGATTCAGAAGGTCAAATGTAAGGGTACTCGTGCACTATGTAAGGCATCCTTCCCCATATGGCCCCTACTTCTGTCGAATTTTGAAAGTGGTAGGTCAAACCATAGAATGGGACCTGAACTCACAGGACCGAAAAGTGAGACACTCCTTTTAGTCGCCTCTTATGACAGGCAGGAATACTTTGGGCCTATTCTAAGCCCCAGACCCACAGGGGGACACAAAGCATAAATTAATCCTTGTGAACACTTGGCTTACGAATCACGAAAGAAGGTTGTATACATAGAAGAGACCTGCATACAGCGGAAAGTTATTTTATAATGGTAACACGGAGATTTAGGAACCAGATTTTAAATTTTAAGCTACTCTCAGGTGCAGATGTTAGCTCTGACCACAATGTATTGATCATGTTTGTAGATCAAGACAAAAGAAACTGGGAAAAGGTAGGAAATTAAGGAGACCTGGATAAGTTACAAGAACCGGAGGAAGTTGAGTGTTTCAGAGGAACTGTTACGCAATAGTTGACAAGAACAGAGAAAAGGAACACAGTAGAAGACGAATGGGTAGCTATAAGAGATGAAATAGTGAAGGGAGCAGGGGATCAAATAGATAAAAAGACAAAGCCTGGTAGAAACCCTTTGATAACACAAGATACACTGAATGTAACTGATGAAAGGAGAAAATATAAAATTTCAACAAAGGAACTAGGCAAAAGGGAATAGAAACATCTAAAAATGAGATTGAGAGGAAATGCAAAATGCCTAAACAGGAATTGCTATAGGACAAATGTAAGGATTTAGAAGCATACTTCATAAGTGGAAAAATAGATACCACCTACAGGAAAATTGAAGACTTTTGGAGAAAAGCGAAGCAGCTGTATGAATATCAAAAGCTCAGATGGAAAACCAGTACAAAGCAAAGAAGGGAAGACTGAAAGATGGAAATAGTGTATAGAGGGTGTATACAAAGGGGATGAACTTGAAGGGAATATAATAGAAGTGGAAGAGGATTTAGGTGAAGAGGAGATGGGAGACATTATACTGTTAGAAAAATCACTCAGAGCATTGAAAGACCAAAGTCAAAACAAGACCCCTTGAGCAGACAACATTCCATCAGAACTACTGATAGCCATGGAAGAGCCAGCCATGGCTAATCTCTTCCATCTGGTGCGTAAGATGTATGAGACAGGAGAAATAACCTCAGACTTCAATAAGAATATGAGAAATCCAATTTCAAAGAAAGCAGGTGCTGACAGGTGTGAATATTACCGAACTATCGGTTTAATAAATCATGGTTGCAAAATATGTACACCAATTCTTTACAGAAGAATGGAAAAACAGGTAGAGGCCAACCTCAGGAAAGATCAATTTGGATTCCGAAGAAATGTAGGAACGCATGAGGTAATAGTGACCCTATGACTTCTCTTAGGAGATAGGTTAAGAAAAGGCAAACCTATGTTCATAACACTTGTAGACTTGGAGAAAGCTTTTGACATTGCTGACTGGCATACTCTTTGAAATTCTTAAGATAGCAAAGGTAAAGTACAGGGAGCAAAAGGCTATTCACAACTTTTACAGAAACCAGAATAACCTATCCCCAGTGTTATTCAATCTGTCTACTGAGCAAGCAGTAAAGGAAACCAAAGACAATTTTGGAGTAGGGATTAAAGTTCAGGGAGAAGAAATAAAAGCTATAAGGTTTGCCAATGACGCAGTAATTGTGTCAGAAATAACAAAGGACTTGGATGAGCATTTAGATGGAATAAATGGTCCTCGAAGGGGGGGGGGGGGGGGGGGGGGGGGAGATATCAGATGAACATCTACAAAAGCAAAGCATGGATAATGCAATGTAGTAGTCAAATTACATCAGGTGATGCTGAGGTAATTAGAGTACGAAATGAGACACTGAAAGTAATAGAGCTTTGCTATTTGGGCAGCAAAATAACTGATGATGGCCACAGTACGAGTATAAAATCTAGATTGACAGTGGCACAAAAATCATTTTTGGAGAAGAAAAATTTGTTAACATCAAATATAGATTTGTGTGTTAGGAAGTCTTTCCTGAAAGTATGTATGTGGAGTGTGGCCACATATGGAAGTGAAACATTAACAGTGAACAGCTTAGACAAGAAGAGAATAGAAGCTTTTGAAATGTGGTGCTACAGAAAATGCTGAAGATTAGATGGGTAGATGAGGTAACTAATGAGGAGACACTGAACAGAATTGTGGAGAAAAGAATTTTGTGGCACAATCTGAATACAAGGAGGGATTGGTTGATAGGACACATTCTGAGACATCAAGAGATCACAGATTTAGTATTAAAGGGAAGTGCGAGGGGTAAAAATTGTAGAGGGAGACTAAGAGATGAAGTAGTTATTCAGAGATGATGGGAGTTGCAGAGGATAGGGTATATGGACAGCTGCACCAACCAGTCCTCGGACTGAAGACCACAACAACAACAACCAAAATACTTGGTAAACATATGAATATAACACTTACAGATTTAAATAAGATGAACACAATAAGCCATACAAGACAGGGTCTCCATCAACAAAGAGGAGAAATAATATCAGATTTGTGTAATTATATTACAGAAAAATTATGTACAAAATCAGTAACACTACCGCATTGCAAAAAGTTGATTTATCATCGAAAAATGAAGTACAGGGACCCACTAAGTGCAGTTCGTCAAATGCCATGTGTATAGAAAAATGTGGAAAGTCAGATAAGTCACTCCGTCATAACTCACTTACATATTAAAAGACAATCTCTAAATGTAAGGCTGGTTAATCAGAATTAAGTGAACCATAAAGGGAACTGTTCTTTCACATATGCTGCAAGTGCTGTCTCTGACATTACTAGAAATCTAATAGCCCATTCAGATTGTTTGGAAGGTTGGTTATTGGTGATACTCATAAACTGGATGAATTAGAGGTGGCCTTGGAAACAATTTTGTGCCATTCAGCATTTCAGACTGGTGTGTAAACTATCCTATCATTAGCAACACTTCACAATACTGTCACAGACATTTTATTTCTTGCTCTTGGATTGTCAACATGAAATAACCATATACCTTTCTGTTCGCTGTTAGTTCTGTCAAAAAAAGTTACAGTATTATTATTATTAATATTAATTTACATCTCAGAAGTTAAGGGTTTGGTAGAAAATGACTGCACTAACTGCACCCAAAACTTATTTTTTCACACAATGCAGATCCTCGTCACCTAACTTATGTGGACTATCAATGCCAGCTTAAATCAATAAATCCATACATGCTTCATCAGAAATAAAGATCATTTCAGGATCAACTTCTCCATCAACATGCACAGACTACAATGATCAGTTGCATTACTGATGTCTAACAGTAACCAAACAGTAAGTTGATGCATTACTGTTACTTTGTAAGGTTTCGGTTCCAGTTTCCAAGGCTGCTCCTAACACTTCCATTTTTTCTCAGTTGAATGTAATATGCCGCCAGTCCCACTGTCTAAGCAACAGCCCATTGGAGCCATGCTGTGAGCTGAGCCATTCTGCATGGGAGTTGCGAACGATATGAGAGCAATCTGAGCAGCTGTCTTAGGTTGTTTGCAGGTGATGCTGTCATTTATCGACTAATAAAGTCATCAGAAGATCAAAACAAACTGCAAAACGATTTACAAAAGATATCTGAATGGTGCGAAAAGTGGCAGTTGACCCTAAATAACGAAAAGTGTGAGGTCATCCACACGAGTGCTAAAAGGAACTCGTTAAACCCGGTTACACGATAAATCAGTCTAATCTAAAAGCTGTAAATTCAACTATATACCTAGGTATTACAATTACGAACAACTTAAATTGGAAGGAACACAGAAAATGTTGTGGGAAAGGCTAACCAAAGACTGCGTTTTATTGGCAGGACACTTAGAAAATATAACAGACCTACTAAGGAGACTGCCTACACAACGCTTGTCCGTCCTCTTTTAGAATACTGCTGCGCGGTGTGGGGTCCTTATCAGATAGAACTGACGGAGGACATCGAAAAAGTTCAAAGAAAGGCAGCACATTTTGTATTATTGTGAAATATGGGAGAGTGTGTAACAGAAATGATACAGAATTTGGGCTTGACATCATTAAAAGAAAGGCATTTTTCTTTGCAATGGAATCTTCTCACGAAATACTCTATCACCAACTTTCTCCTCCTAATGTGAAAATATTTTGTTAACAGAGACCTACATAGGGAGGAGGAACAATCACCACCATAAAATAAGGGAAATCAGAGCTCGTACCAAAAGATATAGGTGTCCATTCTTTCTGAGTGCTATACAAGATTGGAATAATAGAGAACTGAGAAGGTGGTTCGATGAACCCTCTGCCAGGCACTTAAATGTTATTTGAAGAGTATCCATGTAGATGCAGATGCTTCCCACGGAATTCCAGAGACAGTGCACTGTCTCATATGAAACGCCCTGTATTATGTGGTGACAGTTGATTGCAGGTCAAGTGTAAAACAGGTTGGAAGTTCTATTTATGTCAAGGATAGTTCAAATTTAATGTATGAATCACTTGAAAGGAAAGTTCGCACAGAAGAACATTTTGAGGCTGCAGCTAGAGGGTGATCAAAAAGGTCAGTATAAATTTGAAAACTTAATAAACCACGGAATAATGTAGACAGAGAGGTAAAACTTGACACACATGCTTGGAATGACATGGGATTTTATTAGAACAAAAAAATAAAAATAAAAAGTAAGTTCGCAAAATGTCCGACAGATGGTGCTGGACAGCAAAACTGCCACTGTGACGGGTGAGAGGTACGCCGATATGTTACAGAATCGCAACATCCCTAGCCTGGCTGATAAACACCTGCTGGAACATACGATGTTTATGCAGGGTGGCGCTCCACCCCATATTGCTAGATGCGTGAAAGATCTCTTGCGCGCGTCGTTTGGTGACAATCATGTGCTCAGCCGCCACTTTCGTCATGCTTGGCCTCGTAGGTCCCCAGACCTCAGTTCGTGCGATTATTGGCTTTGGGGTTACCGGAAGTCGCAAGTGTATCATGATCGACCGACATCTCTAGGGATGCTGAAAGACAACATCCGACGCCAATGCCTCACGACATGCTTTACAGTGCTGTTCACAACATTATTCCTCGACTATAGCTATTGTTGAGGAATGATGGTGGACATATTGCGCATTTCCTGTAAAGAACATCATCTTTGCTTTGTCTTACTTTGTTATGCTAATCATTGCTATTCTGATCAGATGAAGTAGCATCTGTCGAACATTTTTTGAACGTTTGTATTTTTTTGGTTCTAATAAAACCCCATGTCATTCCAAGCATGTGAGACAATTTGTACCTCTCTATCTACATTATTCCATGATTTATTCAGTTTTCAGATTTATACTGACTTTTTGATCACCCGGTATAATGCTTCAATATTAAGAAATAATAACATTATTGGTATATTGTCTCTCTCCTCCCCCACTGGGTCCTCTACAGGAACAGCAATTTTTGGATGGGGATGTTATTAACACTTTGATGCATATTACAAACTTGACAATATCACACCACAGCACAAAATGAGAGATTTTCAGTAAAGACTTAATTGTATCTATGTAACATGTAATGTTAAAAAGAAAGTCTCTTATCTTCCAAGTTACCCTAGATCTCTGGCTCACTACAGACCAACAGTCACAACCACCATAAAGATGAGAAACAAAATGGCAGTAGCACTATCTTCAATACACCTCCCATCTAAATCAGAACTATATAGGGTCCGTACACAGCACAAGCTTATCTATCATCAATAACTAAACAACATATTGTTAGAGAACACAACCACACTACAGCTAAAGGATAAAACAGGAACATCACTGATGCCAATTATATAACATATGATGTCACACTCAAAAGAATACTCCAGTGGCTCACATTGTTCACTAGATCCGAATACCGTATAGACAAAAAGCTGAGTCATTTTTTGAAAGTAATAATCTGCTTAGCATACAGTTCAGAATAAGAGTTTTTACAGTCAATGAAGTTGAAAATATCATTACAAAGGTCGATGACTGCTCTCAAAATTAATCAATGACATGGGTAACACCTCTGGACCTCTGCAAAGCTTCTGACATGATCTTCCACACAGCATTATTGGAAAGCACCACTGTTTAGGGAGTAAGAGAAGGTGCACTTTACCCAACTGCACACATTGTCAGTAGTAAACTGACAGCAAATTACTCAATATGAAATTTACTTCAATGGACAAAGAGTACTCCAGAAGACTCAATCCTTTGACAATCCCTGTTTCTTTCTTACATAAATGAAGTCATTTACTTATGTACTATGGCACATAATACACTATTGTACACACAGAATACAACATTAATGGCACTTGATGCAAAACCTAGACAAGTTGTGATGCAACATGATAGCAGTACCAGTTAATTTGAAGCAAGTTAACAACATATACGAACAAAAACTGATGATATCAGATTTCAGTATGTTTCCAGCAATGATACTATAACAGCCAAACTTCTGCATTTTCACATTGACTAAACACTGCATTAGGATACTTGTACAACAAACTGAGCACCAAACTGTCATGTGATCCACCTGCCCTTTAAGAAGCTGTGGGCAATATGGAAGTGTCTGATTCCGCCTGTCTGCTTTGACCCATGATGCTATCAAGGTAGCAGACACTCTTAGTCCCAGTGTATACAATATGGCAAACAAAGTCACTAAATACAGCCATAAAATATTCACTTCAGCAATAAAATGAAACTAATGGTGCAGAAAGTAGATGGTCTTGGGCAGGGACAAACTAAATATACCGTAAGAATGTCACCATTCTAAAACAATACTGAAAAATTAAAATAAAATCCATGACAATAACAAAAAACCACCAAAGTATCTTAAATCTTATATTTCATATGACCCCCCCCCCTCCCCGCCCCCCCCTCTCTCTCTCTCTCTAACGATTTTTTACATTCTTAACAGTTTGGGTCTATAGAGATATTAGCTTTATCTCTGTCAACAGAGTATCTAAAAGACGGCTCATTATTGGATTTGGATTGGATTGTTTGGGGGAAGAGACCAAACAGCGAGGTCATCGGTCTCATCGGATTAGGGAAGGGCGGGGAAGGAAGTCAGCCGTGCCCTTTCAAAGGAACCATCCCGGCATTTGCCTGGAGCGATTTAGGGAAATCACGGAAAACCTAAATCAGGATGGCCGGACACGGGATTGAACCGTCCTCCCGAATGCGAGTCCAGTGTGCCAACCACTGCGCCACCTCGCTCGGTGGCTCATTATTTACATAACTAAATTCGAAACGTTTTTAAACTGTAGCAGTACCATAGTATGTGACATAAGACAATTATGTGTCACACACGGGGGTGATACACGAAGAAGACACATACACCTGTTGAAGTTATTTAATGGAATCTGGGTTCAGGTATCTTCTGACATTTAGGGGCAGCTACAGGTTTTTGTATGATAGTATGCGCATCATCTTTATTACTTGCAAAAATGTTCAGAGGTGAATAAAATTATTGCAATGTACTACACTGCACTTTGTCACTGAAATCCTTAATCTGTAAACAGTGCCTTCATCAATATTTGACTAGGTGTATAAGAGCGATATTTCACGTGTAATTCATTGAGATGCTTATGTATTAATTGTAATACTTAATTCAACGAACATATGCAGTACCTGAAACAAATAATTCATGCATATCAAATGCAAATCCAATTATGTAACTCACCTCCCATCTTTTAATCATGTAGATCGTTTCTCTCTTATGAAATCTCTGATAGCTTTCTTGCCGGCTTCATCTTCTTTCCGCATCACAATACGGCTTTCTTCCATATCTCCAAGCAATGAATGTCTGGAATAGGTAGTATAATTAACATCTCTTAATGCTATTAGTCGGTGACTGTCCCAAGAAATATGCTCACCGGTAATTAAATGCGGTTATAGCGAATAAAAGAAAACTCCCAAACAGAACTGGATACCTAAATTTAACATAGTTAGAATATTTCATCGTTGTAATATAGCTGTCGTATATTGTTGCAACACGTCCTCCTGACAGAACCTTCGTTCCTTCAGTGTGTTTTCTGCACCCCAACTCGACTGAACGCATAAAATATACTTCGTAAAGCAGCAAGTGTTCTTTTCTCTTAATGTCTCCGTTCGGAATTGCAGGGAATTCTCAACACAATCGCAAATTCAATATCAATTTACTGAACGGCTTTTATACGTATTGCACATAGGATGGTAAATCTAAAGCATCGCATAAATAATAAATAAACACTTATGTGATAATTGTTAGTACGATAGTTGGAATGAGAATCGATGAGTGGCCATCCTCGATTATGGCCCACAGAGAGGTCGATTCACATGACGGAACGGTTCGTCAAACCTGATTCCACAATTCATAATTGTATTGCGAATGGTGGCATTCACAAAGGCCATAAGCGGGCCGGAACAGAATGGAAAGTCAAAATCACGGTTTCTCGGGATTAAAGGCTTGACTATGACGTTGGTGAAGAAGAACGCTATCGTCAACTGCTAAAGTGTTCCATAGCGACTTGCGTATTTTTTCCATTGAGTGTTCTTCTACAAGTGGGGTCAGATATCTGAAATCGAAAAATTATTTAGGTTTTACAATAACAGAACAGACCTAATGGCCACGATGTATATACACTCTAAGAAAAAAAAACAAAAGGAAAGAAAAATTGATATACCACGGAGAAATTATCCGAATGAGATGGAAATCGGTAGATGCAACTTACATGTACAGGCAGAAACATGATTACAATTTCAGACAAATTGAATGACTTATTCAAGAGAAAGAGCTTCACAAATTGAACAAGTCGGCAACTTATTAGTCCATCTCTGGTCCTTATGCAAGCAGGTCTTCGACTTGGCACTCAGTGACAGAGTTTTTGGATGTCCTCCTGAGGGATATTGTGCCAATATCTGTCCAAATGGCGAGTCAAAATGCCGAACTGGTTGGAGGGACCTGCATATAATGCTCCAGACATTCTCAGTTGCGGAGAGACTCGGCGACCTTGCTGGAAAACATTGGTAGTGTCTGACAAGCATGAAAACAAGCAGTAGAAACTCTAGTCTTGTCCTGGTGGGCATTATCTTGCTGAAATATAAGCCTATGATGGATTACCATGAAGGGCAACAAAAAGTGGGGTAGAATATCGTCGACCTACCGCTGTGCTGTAAGGGTGCCGCAGATGACAACCAAAGAGACCCAGCTATGAGAAGAAATGGTATCCCAGACCAGTAGTCCTGGTTGTCGAGCCGTGTGGCAGACGACATTCAGGTTGGTATCCCACTGCTGTCCGATAGTCTCCAGACACCACTTCAGTGTGGAATTTCATTAACTGCAGTAGAATTGTCTTCAGTGATAAGCCCCACTTCGAAATGAGCCCTGATAACCAGTTCTGGAGACATCTTGGACAGCCATGGCGTTTGACGATATAACGCACCTATTCGACAGAATTTGGCACATTATGTCTCAGGAGGATATCCAACAACTCTTTCAATCAATATCAAGCTGAAGAACTGCTTCAAAAGGACCAGTGGCGGACCAGTGAGCTATTGACTTGTTCAGTTTGTGAAGCTCTTCCTATTGAATAAATCATTCAATTTTTCCTGAAATTGTAATCATTTGTTTGTCTGTACATATACATGACATTTACCGATTCCCGTGTAATTCCTCCATGATGGGTCATTCTGCCTTAGAATGTAACTAATAACATAAGTTGATTAAGCAATTTTCATTAAAGAGGCCTAGCATTTTAAGTAAAAAAGTCACCCCTAATGAAGGGGAAAAATACAAAGATGTTCTTAGTTACATAAGAAAACAAAATGAATAAGTCAAACAGGCAGTGGCGGCTGTTGTGTAAGAGCACAAGAGCATGTGAACACCCTAATTTTTGACACCTTGCGGATTTATTGGTTATTTTTCTTTGAATCCTGTTAAACGTATGTAGATGCAGTAATCCGAAATACACGGCACTGAACCTACGACGCTGCGCTACATTGCTCCTATACACTAGGTGAAAGTTGGCATCAGAGTCGCAAGCTCGTCTTCATTTGTGCACGTTTTAAGGAGCTTCTGCACATGTGCAGCTAGCGTGATGTAATTGCCTTACGGCCCAAATACATACGGATTTGATGAACAATGTGCATGGGTCATGGAGCGCACTCAATTTCAATTTTAAGTCAATGCCACCAGGTGGTAGCACACTGCAGTAGACTTATTCACATTCGATTGACATAAATTCCACTAGGTGGTAGCATATTCCTCAGACAAGCCAATTCACTCACTACATAGTGACATTAGATCGGACATTAGTATATGTTATAGTTATACCGATAGAAAAACCTGTTTTCTGGAATTCTGAATGTGATATAGGACATTAAGTTTTGCATCTTATCATACAGTAATATATTTGACGCCTTGAGAACGATGAAGTACATTATCGTCGATTGTGAGACTGTACCATATATCCATGTTTATGACATCTGTTGATCTTATCGTGAGTCAGGTTTATCTGTACTATAGGCCCACACTGTATGTACATCTGAACATTCACGGAAAGATGTCTCACTAGTTTCTATGATAGTCACTCAAATATCAGAGGACGAAAACAGTGTGCTTTTGGGCCTCATTCATGTTCTACCTTGTTGGGCGATAGTGATACTCGAATTTAATAATTTTATTAGACGGCAGTTTGTGTTTGAAGTTTGTTGTTTACTGTGCAGGAATAGGTTTTAAAGAAAATTACCAAGAAAAGTTAGCCATAAAGGAAGTAGGGCCTCCCAGACAAGATCCATTATCTGAGAAAGTGACAAAATCAAATAAGCGGGACTATAAGCGAACATTTAACAAAGAAGTGTATAATAAGCGTAAGTTGTTGTGTGGGTGCAACATAACAATGCCTCATTTTCAGCTTGGAAGTTAATTTGTTAACTACACACATCAAAAAAAGTTATGCATCACCTCCGTTCCGAGAGTTTCGGAACCTATACAGAAAATTGGAATAGAGCTCAACATAAACATCATTTCCGTCCTTTTTATTGCTCATGAAAACCGCACATTGTATGTTGTACCACCATACAACGAAACCTTCAAAGGTGGTGGTGCAGATTGCTGTACACACAGTTATATCTAACACCCGGTGGCACGTCCTCTTGCATTGATGAATGCCTGTATTCCTTGTGGCATACTATCCACAAGTTCATTAAGGCAGTGTTGGTCCAGATTGTCCCATTCCTCAGTGGCAATTCGGCCTAGATCCCTTAGAATGGTTGGCGAGTCACGTCGTCCATAAACAGCCCTTTTCAGTCTATCCCAGGCTTGTTCGATAGGGTTCATGTCTGGAGAATACGCTGGCCACTCTAGTCGAGCGATGTCGTTATCCTGAAGGAAGCCATTTACAAGATGTGCACGATGGGGGCGTGAATTTTCGTCCATGAAGACGAATGCCTCACCAATGTGCTGCTGATATGGTTGTACTATCGGACAGAGGATGGCGTTCACGTATCGTACAGCTGTGATGGCGCCTTCCATGACCACCAGCGGTGTACGTTGGACCCACATAATGCCACCCCATAACATCGGGGAACTTCCATCTTGCTGCACTCGCTGGTTAGTGTGTCTAAGGCGTTCAACCTGACTGGGTTGCCCCCAAACACGTCTCCAACGATTGTCTGGTTGATGGCATACACTCCTGGAAATGGAAAAAAGAACACATTGACACCGGTGTGTCAGACCCACCATACTTGCTCCGGACACTGCGAGAGGGCTGTACAAGCAATGATCACACGCACGGCACAGCGGACACACCAGGAACCGCGGTGTTGGCCGTCGAATGGCGCTAGCTGCGCAGCATTTGTGCACCGCCGCCGTCAGTGTCAGCCAGTTTGCCGTGGCATACGGAGCTCCATCGCAGTCTTTAACACTGGTAGCATGCCGTGACAGCGTGGACGTGAACCGTATGTGCAGTTGACGGACTTTGAGCGAGGGCGTATAGTGGGCATGCGGGAGGCCGGGTGGACGTACCGCCGAATTGCTCAACACGTGGGGCGTGAGGTCTCCACAGTACATCGATGTTGTCGCCAGTGGTCGGCGGAAGGTGCACGTGCCCGTCGACCTGGGACCGGATCGCAGCGAACCACGGATGCACGCCAAGACCGTAGGATCCTACGCAGTGCCGTAGGGGACCGCACCGCCACTTCCCAGCAAATTAGGGACACTGTTGCTCCTGGGGTTTCGGCGAGGACCATTCGCAACCGTCTCCATGAAGCTGGGCTACGGTCCCGCACACCGTTAGGCCGTCTTCCGCTCACGCCCCAACATCGTGCAGCCCGCCTCCAGTGGTGTCGCGACAGGCGTGAATGGAGGGACGAATGGAGACGTGTCGTCTTCAGCGATGAGAGTCGCTTCTGCCTTGGTGCCAATGATGGTCGTATGCGTGTTTGGCGCCGTGCAGGTGAGCGCCACAATCAGGACTGCATACGACCGAGGCACACAGGGCCAACACCCGGCATCATGGTGTGGGGAGCGATCTCCTACACTGGCCGTACACCACTGGTGATCGTCGAGGGGACACTGAATAGTGCACGGTACATCCAAACCGTCATCGAACCCATCGTTCTACCATTCCTAGACCGGCAAGGGAACTTGCTGTTCCAACAGGACAATGCACGTCCGCATGTATCCCGTGCCACCCAACGTGCTCTAGAAGGTGCAAGTCAACTACCCTGGCCAGCAAGATCTCCGGATCTGTCCCCCATTGAGCATGTTTGGGACTGGATGAAGCGTCGTCTCACGCGGTCTGCACGTCCACCACGAACGCTGGTCCAACTGAGGCGCCAGGTGGAAATGGCATGGCAAGCCGCTCCATAGGACTACATCCAGCATCTCTACGATCGTCTCCATGGGAGAATAGCAGCCTGCATTGCTGCGAAAGGTGGATATACACTGTACTAGTGCCGACATTGTGCATGCTCTGTTGCCTGTGTCTATGTGCCTGTGGTTCTGTCAGTGTGATCATGTGATGTATCTGACCCCAGGAATGTGTCAATAAAGTTTCCCCTTCCTGGGACAATGAATTCACGATGTTCTTATTTCAATTTCCAGGAGTGTATGTGACACTCATCGGTGAAGAGAATGTGATGCCAATCCTGAGCGGTCCATTTAGCATGCTGTTGGGCCCATCTGCACCGCATTGTATGGTGTTGTGGTTGAAAAGATGGACCTCCCCAGGGGATGTCGGGAGTGAAGTTACGCATCATACAGCATATTACGCCCAGTTTGAGTCATAACACGACCTCCTGTGGCTGCACGAAAACCATTATTCAACATAATGGCGTTGTTTTCAGGGTTCCTCTGAGCCATAATCCGTAGGTAACGGTCATCCACTGCAGTAATAGCCCTTGGGCGGCCTGAGCGAGGCATGTCATCGACAGTTCCTGTCTCTCTGTATCTCCTCCACGTCCAAACAACATCGCTTTGGTTCACTCCGAGACTCCTGGACACTTCCCTTGTTGAGAGCCCTTAATGGCACACAGTAACAATGCGGACGCGATCGAACCGCGGTATTGACCGTCTAGGCATGGTTGAACTACAGACAACGCGAGCCCTGTACCTCCTTCCTGATGGAATGACTGGAACTGATCGGTAGTCGGACCACGTCCGTCTAAGGGCCGGTTCCCACTAGGACTGCCGCGCGTCAAAACCGCGCGTCAAAACCGCGCGTCAGCGGCGTGGTTGCTATGGAAACGCAGTCCGCGGCAGGGCGCGGTGGGCTCTGCGTCGCGGTTTGCCCATGTCGAACCGCTTCCGCTGCCGCGTGCCGCGCTCCAGGTGCGCGCCGCCAATCACAGAACGCGCTGAGCGTGACGTCAGGTACGGAATCCCGGGCCACACGAACTTTCGCCGAATCGCTGGCGCGGACGCGGCGGCAGCTATGAAATACATATCATTCGATTCCAAGGAAACTATTCGGTAGAAAAATTTGATTCTTGGGCATGTTACAGCCTGATATCTTCTCTAGGTAAAGGACCGTTATTCTTCGTGGTTACTTGCTGTATCGCATTTACGTAAACCTTTACACGAAATTTTAATGAGTGTGCAGAGGTAAAAACGCATTGCGTGGACTTTGCGTACAGTTCGTTTTAGGTAATACATTATTGAGTATGAAATTTAGTCAACATATCGAAATTGTTTTTAAAGCTGAGAGCAGAACTATAGCTATCACCGTTCTCGAGATATTGAATGATATGTCGGCGGAAGGGCTGTGCGGTGACCGCGCGCGGGTCGCTCGCGACGCCACCGATACTTCGTCCTGATCGTCGTAAACCATGTGGTTGTATCAACTGCAAATTTCGTAAACGGTTCAGGAAATCGAAACGTTTTTTTTTTTCAGAGGATAACTCGTAAAAAGTCATGTATTTCGTCGTATGATAACTATCCAAAATCTGTTTATGTACCGAGATATGATTGTAACTACAGTTTTTCAGAAGGGATGGATGAATTTTTTTAAACGGCATTTAATAGCATGTGGAATGAGAAGTTAAACCGGGACTAATTTGCTGGTATATCATAAGATGTAATTTGCTAAGTATATACAGCTATTGATTATTTCCTTTGGTAAGTAACAAACGTTTTTTTCTTTATCCAGTGTACTTTATTGGTTCAAAACCCGTTTCGCCTTTACTTTAAGGCATCTCGGTGGAATCTAGAATGATTCAGTATTGTTTTGATATGTGATACTTGCAGATCATAAAACAGTTCACATCTTTTTTTACGTGAATAACTGATTACTTACAGTGAATCGAGTTTTTGGTGGACATCTGCGTTTCCCCTCACCTGGTCACATGCTGGAGGTTGAACTAAAACTTAGATTATGGAACATAAGCACATTTTCATGTTCGCTCTTTTTTCTTCTGTCACTAGATGTAGACATTTTACCGAAAACACTGATTTGAAGTCGTAACTACAGTGTGTTCAAAAAATGGTTCAAATAGCTCTGAGCACTACGGGACTCAACATCTTAGGTCATAAGTCCCCTAGAACTTAGAACTACTTAAACCTAACTAACCTAAGGACATCACACACATCCATACCCAAGGCAGGATTCGAACCTGCGACCGTAGCTGTCCCGTGGTTCCGGACTGCAGTGCCAGAACCGCACGGCCACAGCAGCCGGCTACAGTGTGTTCACCTCATGTCCCTTCCTGTATGGTTTGATTGTGTACATGTTGGCAACCTAAAGAATTATATGCTGAAAACTAATGTTTGTTTATTTCTGTTCTCCTTATATCTGTATGTGTGTGTGGCTAGCCAGTGATAGTTATAGAAAGTTGCAAGTGAATGCAATATTGTCAGACAGTGGTTGAAAGATATGGTGTTCAGCTGATTTCAGTTTTGGTTTAAATGTTTTGTGGAGGAGTACATGGAAGAGTAAATTCACTGCTTACATTAATAGATAAAACAGTAGAATAGCATTTCAACAGATGATTATTATCAGAATACTATCACATTTTAAATTTTTGTCTTGCTTAACTATCTGAATAATCTCTTTTGTCGTACATTGTTTCAATGTGTTAGGAGATAGTGAACAATCATGAACGGTGGTCATGAAATCTGTTTATGGTGAAATGAGAAAACATGAATAATGAAATATGTGAAAGAGTACATTGTACAGAAAATGAAAAAATTGGTATGTCTTCACCCAACTTCGTCTTTCCTTCAAGTAGGCGTAAGATATAGTTAATCAAACGCACCGGGCGTTTCAGTGGGTCCCGCCGCGTACCTCAGTGGCTGTCCGTCATTGGCTACCACTAGCGTCTGCCGCTTCCAGATGATGAACGCCAATTCCGCGAGCCGCCGCAACAAAGCGGAAAACGCTTGCCACTGCCGTTGCTGCACGACGCGCTGCTGCGCTCTAGTGGGAACCGGCCTTAATAGGCGCTGCTCATGCATTGTTGTTTACATCTTTGGGCGGGCTTAGTGATATCGCTGAACAGTCAAAGGGACTGTGTCTGTGATACAGTATTCACAATCATCATCTATCTTCAGGCGTTCTGCGAATCGGGGTGATGCAAAGCTTTTTTTGACTTGTGTAATTCATGAATTAGGAATCTTGTTCATTTGTCTGAAAAAATAAAAAAGCATGTAAACTTCCACTTACACAAAAATGCGGATCAGAGAGTAGTGAAAGCTGAAACATTATTTCGTTCTGGCCATAAACTGTACTTAATTGTGTAAAGAACAACATAATCTCACAAAAACAATTCTTTCTTTTTTCAGACAAGCTATGCATGTTATTACTATTACTATTATTAGTGTTATTATTATTATTGACAGTGCTTATAGTTGCATAAACACGTTGATAAGTATAACTGTAATACAACAGATGCTATTAATTTTGCACTCTCCTATTTATCTAAATTTAAAAATTTCTTAAGACTAAGGATGTATACCTACTAACAGCAACTGTAAACAGTCTCTATTTATTCCCTTATAAATATTGTTTGATGTGCTTGTATGTACTGTATATACTTTCGCTATCAATTAAATGTCTAACTTTTAAAATGTTGTTTCACTTCTCAGCACTATACCACACAAAACTGGTCAAGAACATACGTTATGATGTTCACTTTGATCCTGTATAATCTTTATCATTGTTAGTTCCTCAGTTCTGGTGCTATAATTCGATATTTTGTATCATGGCTGGTGTCTCGTAACCCAACTTTCATCCTTCAGTATGGTATGAGGCTAACCAAACTGACGTGACATGATGTGATGGAGAGTGTGAATACACTCTGACATGATGGTGCTGTGATGTTACATGATTTCCAGTGTGAATTGGCGTTAATGAAGCAATTTTTATTGAATTATATTTTTTAAATGTCGAAAAAGTCAGCTCTAATGAAACAGAAAAATTGAGCTTTTTTGACATATTAGTTCCCGTTTAGTGGATTATATGTATATTGTATATTATGTTGCATATGTAAAAAAAGTTTGCATATAGGAATCTACAAAGCTTCGTGTATGCAACACATATCTATCGTAATATTTGTGTATAATTGACGAAAAGCATTCACACTGGCCGTCAGGTCACCTCCCATCCTGTCCCATCAAAATATTCTGCAATGCATTTCAAATGGCAGCATCCACAATGGTCATCCCATCTCGTTGCATCATAGCATCTCTGGAGGAAAGTTTTGATGGTTGACGTTATCCA
This sequence comes from Schistocerca serialis cubense, assembly GCF_023864345.2. Taxonomy (NCBI): domain Eukaryota; kingdom Metazoa; phylum Arthropoda; class Insecta; order Orthoptera; family Acrididae; genus Schistocerca; species Schistocerca serialis. Next base: position 161,431,485 of record NC_064640.1, read on the forward strand.
GCCATTGCTGATCATGTAACTCTCGAGCTCATTTCCTCCTAATACACAGCCATGGGAAAAGCTCTCATTTCATTTTGTCGTGGTTTTTGTGGCCCACACCAGTTGTTCTTTGTTCGTTACTTGCTACAAATTGTGTTGTTTCCTTATTTCTTTTGTTAAAATATATTGCAAATGACGACAGGTTAACTGAACCAGTGAGACAGCAGTCTGAAGTGTACAACATCAGTGTACTAACATTACTTGCCCTCTACTACATTTATAAAGTGGATTTTTGTGGGTGCTAGTGTGCATTTAATATTTTACAGTGAAATAAATTGCAACATGGCTGCAATTTGAAGTGAAAAAAGTACTGTGGATAAAATCAGATTGATAAGTAGGTGGAATTTATTTGAATGTTGTCAGGCATTTTTAGTGTTACATAAAGAAATGTACTGAAACCTTAAGACACTGCAAGTTATTTGTTTAAGCATGTATTCGTGGCAGGCCTATTTATTGTTAAGCAGCTCTCTGAGCTGTGTGTGAAACGGTTTTGCAAGCATCAGTGGTCAATATATATGTGGTTTCACTAGCCAATCCCCTTACAAATAAGGCAATTGAACTATTAAACGTTAAATGCAACATGTGAAGAAAACCTGTACATCTTGATGGGAATGGTATTGAGGGAGATATGACTAATTCACAAAAAATTGGACTGGACTAACAACTACAGTTAACATTAAACCAAATTTTCATGTGATGTGATAGCAGCCGTATCACAGTGTTCCTTTTAGTAATTATTGGTGTGTTTTGACTTAACGTATGAAAAAATTTATGCTTCTACTTTCCTAAATATAAAATGCAGATTCCTGTTCCTCAAGCTCCTTGTACAGTCTGTGAAATTTCCCCCTGTACCACATAAAGACATTTTTCCAGCCCACACATTAGATTTGTGGTTTTTTGTACATCTGTCTCCCTCCTCTTATATACAAGTTATCCCTGCAAGCAGCAAACCATTTGAGACCAATAAATGTCATTTTCGTACAAATGTGGACTACAGCATCCCTGCATATACACTATCGCATTGTGTATGGGCACAATGCATGTAAAAACAGTTGAAAATCATCTCGCTAAAATCGTAATTCCCGCAAAAATAGCAGCCAAGGTGAGCAAAGCGAGTTGAGATCATGTGACATGAATTGACTTGATGTGCCATGATGTGACGGACAGTGTGAATACACCTTGACGTGGTGGTGGCATGGCGTGATGGTGCCATGACAGACAGTGTGAACTGGCCTTAATAAATATATTTGAGACTTAGAAGAAAGAAAACACAATGGGTAATATAAACAAGCTTTGTTTATTATCTTATAAATATTTCCTCAGGTGAATTTGTGTGTAATTTTTCGGCGAGAAAATAAATGTGAGTGTTTGGAAATGTTTTTTACACTTTATCTGTTGTTTCACTTCTCAGCAATTAAATTTTATAATTCCTAGTTTATTAATTTTGATACTACATTCTGACTTTTTGCATATGAATGCTATCTTTAAAACTTACTTCACTGTTCCACACTGGTCTAAGCAAAGTAACATTGTGGTGACATTCTGTCAAATGTGAACAGACCACCATTTAACGTTGTTCCATTTACGTCTAGTGTGGATAGGCCAGTCCACACCAAATAATATGTCTGCATAGATGCCTGTGCATCCAAAAAAATTCCCACAAATCTCACGGTTTTTTTTAACGTGTCGTGGTAAGTTCCCATCTCTCTGTTGGGGTTCTATTTCTTAAATGTGTAGTTGAAGATTAAGGATTTACTTTTTTAATTAAACGCTTGACAGGGTGCTTGAGGGACAGTATTTTAGCTCTGCCTAAGCTTAACATAGTAAGCTACCTTTATGTATCTATGTGAGGATAAAATTTAAAATATTGGAAGCTTTTAAAATTCAGTCAATTAATGATCTCAGCACATTGAAGTGGTGCCTTGGATGTAGGATCGTAGTGCCTGACATAGTGTGTTAAATGACGGATACTGTCTATTTTCTCATGGTCTGCCATAATCTCGCCTTGATTTGGTCCAGTACCTTCAGCTGTCGATGTAGGTCATCATTCCTGGTGAACATGGGTGTTAGTTCTATACACTAGACGCATTTATTTTACACAATCTGGATCTGATGTAATGTGTAGTTATTGGTTAATCCCGATAGTGAGCTTCCATATAGGATCGTGGGTGGAACTATCGCTTTGCAGAACATACTTTAGTGTTTACCTGTAACACTCGGCTTTGGAAACATAATAGCTGTGCTTTTGCCATGCCCGTAGATATTTGATGATCCTCTTGGACACACTGTTAGAAAGTAAGATTCATGTCAAAAGTTAAGCCAAGCTACGTGGCTGTCCTCCTGTTTGATGGGCATTTAGCTAGAGACATGTTCCATTCATGGAACGTTTCTCGTTGCAATAGAAAACAGTGCATTTTTGCAGACTGAGTTTAATTTTATTGTTGCTGCACTATCCTTCCATATCTGTTAACTGATCTTGCAGCTGACTGCATGACGGTAACATTATTTGTCAAGATATCACTTACATAAACATTGATGTACACGAATTTTTGGGTGTAGTCAGTATTGAAAAGCAGTGTGTGCTTGTAATTAATATGTGGAACTTATGTTCAGGAAAACAAAGCGTATCAGTTTATTTGGTCAGAGAGAAGGAGAGAGAGAGAGAGAGAGAGAGAGAGAGAGAAGGGTGTCGAGTTTGGAGGGGGGGGGGTTAATGGTTAATGGTGAGAACTGCCAGAGGGATGAGAGAAGGTAGCTCCAGTAGCCCCAGAACTATCTCAGAGAAGAAGGGAAAGGGAAATGCAAAGGTAATAAAGACAAAGCCATTTAGCGCCTACTATGGCAGAAGCTTGGAACAGAAGAGAGAGACTTTCGCAGCTGCTGTTCCTAAAGCCCTCAGTCTCACAAGTCAAGTGACCCTGGGGCGTGATTTGACTGGCAGGGCGGCTTTGCTGACGCGATTTAGCTATTGCTGCATGAACCAGTCTATTGTTGTCATGTCTGTGAAAAGTGGATGGACGAAAAGCTACAAAAAGTTCTAGGTCCACCCTGATTAAACCCTGTATAATATCGACTTTCTAATCATTTTCTTCAAAGAAAGACACCTGACTTCACTATTTTTTTTCCTTTCCCTACGAACTAGGAGGGGGCCACGCATCCCATTGCCCCAGGTATGATTGAGCTTCACATATCCTCCCCTCTTCCTGAAAACATTCAGTATAGATTAATTCGATAACCTCAGTGAGGCCCTAAATCTAAGGATAAGAATATATTATTTTCATTTAACAATGCAAATCTTGAAATGCGAATACAATTGTTACATCACCATGCTGATGGTGGCAACCTTACAAGCATAGCCACAGCTGATTTCAGAAATTGTTTTAAGGACTGCAAGAAACTGAAACTCTTGTATGAAAAGGATCAGAACACAATATGAAAATAATCAACTCTTATTTACAGATCGGTTTTTTAGGATCAATAAATGAGGTTTTATTAAAAGAGGTAACAGACTGGGGTTATTCATAATAGTATAGGGGCTGCATGACTTGTAAGATCTCCCTGTGAGATTGTGGTATCCAACGTCCTTAAGGCGACTGGATAATCACCAGGCTGGCACCATATGGATGCCAATCTGATCATAAGTCAGATCGAAATCACGGAACATAATTTTGAAGCACAAAACATGGTTTTAACTGGGGAAGCACCACCGATTACATCTTCTAAGTAATGTTGTAACTACACTCCTGGAAATGGAAAAAAGAACACATTGACACCGGTGTGTCAGACCCTCCATACTTGCTCCGGACACTGCGAGAGGGCTGTACAAGCAATGATCACACGCACGGCACAGCGGACACACCAGGAACCGCGTTGTTGGCCGTCGAATGGCGCTAGCTGCGCAGCATTTGTGCACCGCCGCCGTCAGTGTCAGCCAGTTTGCCGTGGCATACGGAGCTCCATCGCAGTCTTTAACACTGGTAGCATGCCGCGACAGCGTGGACGTGAACCGTATGTGCAGTTGACGGACTTTGAGCGAGGGCGTATAGCGGGCATGCGGGAGGCCGGGTGGACGTACCGCCGAATTGCTCAACACGTGGGGCGTGAGGTCTCCACAGTACATCGATGTTGTCGCCAGTGGTCGGCGGAAGGTGCACGTGCCCGTCGACCTGGGACCGGACCGCAGCGAACCACGGATGCACGCCAAGACCGTAGGATCCTACGCAGTGCCGTAGGGGACCGCACCGCCACTTCCCAGCAAATTAGGGACACTGTTGCTCCTGGGGTATCGGCGAGGACCATTCGCAGCCGTCTCCATGAAGCTGGGCTACGGTCCCGCACACCGTTAGGCCGTCTTCCGCTCACGCCCCAACATCGTGCAGCCCGCCTCCAGTGGTGTCGTGACAGGCGTGAATGGAGGGACGAATGGAGACGTGTCGTCTTCAGCGATGAGAGTCGCTTCTGCCTTGGTGCCAATGATGGTCGTATGCGTGTTTGGCGCCGTGCAGGTGAGCGCCACAATCAGGACTGCATACGACCGAGGCACACAGGGCCAACACCCGGCAGTATGGTGTGGGGAGCGATCTCCTACACTGGCCGTACACCACTGGTGATCGTCGAGGGGACACTGAATAGTGCACGGTACATCCAAACCGTCATCGGACCCATCGTTCTACCATTCCTAGACTGGCAAGGGAACTTGCTGTTCCAACAGGACAATGCACGTCCGCATGTATCCCGTGCCATCCAACGTGCTCTAGAAGGTGTAAGTCAACTACCCTGGCTAGCAAGATCTCCAGATCTGTCCCCCATTGAGCATGTTTGGGACTGGATGAAGCGTCGTCTCACGCGGTCTGCACGTCCAGCACGAACGCTGGTCCAACTGAGGCGCCAGGTGGAAATGGCATGGCAAGCCGTTCCACAGGACTACATTCAGCATCTCTACGATCGTCTCCATGGGAGAATAGCAGCCTGCATTGCTGCGAAAGGTGGATATACACTGTACTAGTGCCGACATTGTGCATGCTCTGTTGCCTGTGTCTATGTGCCTGTGGTTCTGTCAGTGTGATCATGTGATGTATCTGACCCCAGGAATGTGTCAATAAAGTTTCCCCTTCCTGGGACAATGAATTCACGGTGTTCTTATTTCAATTTCCAGGACTGTATTTAGAAACGAATGAAACATTGTAAAACTGAAAATATATTAATGTGTGGCAGGGACCAAATCATCTACTTCACTAAATTTTTCCGAGCATCAACTTTAACAACATATTAAATTACATAGACTTAAGTAACAGAAGTATAAAACGATAAACTGAAAAAAGTGACGCTCCTCAATGCACTAAGGCATGTTAGAAATTAATAACAAATCATATGCAATGAACACCTGAAGAATGATTGCTCTAACCCAAATTTATGTGACTGCGTTATCAAGGTAATTAAACTCAGTTAGACTGAAAAGAAAGAGTGTAAAAAACAACTCTTGGCAATAAAACAGCTTCAAATGAACAAATAAGCATAACAATAAAGAACTGTTGTTTGAAACAGTCACAAAGGTAAGTAGTTCATCAGTTAAATACAAAATAATAGTTTTAATTAAAGAACTGTGATTCACGACAGCAGAAAAATTAAAGTTGTCATTAACTTCACACTTTATGTTGGTAGATTCGTCATGAGCTAGGTCAATGCTTGTGATCAGCTGGAATGGCTATATGTGTTCTACACTCATACTTGTGGGTGTAATACCAGTACTAGCTCACACTCAGTATCAGAGTAGCAAGGAGGCCACAAAGTCATTGTAGGCACAGTTACGTTGAGTTAGATATCGTGCTAGTCGAGTGCTGTAATATGCTTGTACTGCTGAAGGCTCCTCCCACACCAACTCGATATAGTGTGAATTGTTGCTGCTCCTGTGCCATCGGCTGATCCAAGGACACGAGCAATCCCATGGTTTTTTTAAGATCCAAAAGAACAGATAAAACAATATGTACACTGAGAGAGAATCTACAGTCCGGAATGAGTAACAATAATGATTCGATTATGCCATTCAAAGCTTCTTTCAGTTGTGCCGGGAACCAAAATCCAGGTAGCAGGATATCGCAATAGGTTCCTTTGAATAGAAGTCCAATATTATGGAGTGATACTCAGTACGTCAGTGGAGTGAAATTCTGAACTAACACATGGGCGAAACTAGAATGGCCTATGAGGCAGTATATAACTGGCTGGTTCTACAAACAAAGCAAAACAAAACTCTGTGTTCTGGCCCAGACAGGCCTATCAGGGCTGACTGACCACCATGTCATCTGTCATCCTTTGTCAATAGCTTCATTTGGTTGTGATCTGCAGAGGGATGGGAGTGTAGGAAGAGAACCTAAATTTCACTGTTATTAGCAGAACCAAAGAACTGCCTTGTCTCCGACTGATAGTCGAACATAACCTTTGTGGAGGCAGCTCATAATCAGCATACATGGCTGATATAAGGAGCGCTGATGCTAGATTTTACTCAGTATCACATCTACACTTATTGTAAAAAGTCGGATCATATGGGGCGTTAAGTAAAATTTGTGACTGGATTTTTTGGTAGGAGGACACAGCATATTATCTTGTAGACTCATCATTAGATGTAGAAGTGACTTTGGGTGTACCATAAGGAAATGTGTCTGGACCCTTGCTGATCATGTTGTATATGAAGGAAGTTGGAACGCCCTGTCCCGACAATGTTAAATTTAGTGACTTGGCTTCCCTGTATTTCAGTAACCACTGAAGCCATTGACATGAAACTTTTAATCGTGTGTTCTGAGTCTACTGAACTACAATAATTGTATTTCAGCCACCGCTTTCGGAAATACAATTTTTTAATTACACAGTTAAAATTTTGTGTACTTTTTTGTGCATTATCGTAAATAATTTTAATTACGCATAACATTATGTTCTTCTTTTAGTTCAGTAGACTCAGATTTAGGGAAAAATACAACAGAAAATGTAAATTTTCACGAATGGCTTCTAAAGTTTCATAAGACTGTAACTCAATAAATATATGCTTAATTTTATATTTTTAGTCACTCAGAAGCACCCGGCACCATACTGTATATCGTCTTCTTGATCTTTTTCCAAGTTTTTTCTTCTTTCTGGACTCCTTAGTGGCCAAATTTGCTTTATGAATGAGAAACCTTGATCATCCATTCAAGTTCACTGATGCAGTTTGCTCCAGGATTAGTTCCCATATGCTGTAGCACTTTCACCCTACCAATGTTGCCATCATTAAAAAAATAACAGCATCACTGATCCCCCCACTTTAGTGTCTTCATTCCAACAAAAACATTTTTTGGTAAGCGAGTCCATATAAGATATTGAATGACTCATTGGGATCTTGTGTCTGACTATGCAGACACTTCTTCAGTAATTCACGATTTGCTAGGCCTCTGTAAATAGGTTTTATGATACCCATGACTGCTGCTGGGATGGAATGTTTATGGCTGTATGAATTGTTTGAGTACTGGGCATTGCCAAAAAATGGTTCAAATGGCTCTGAGCACTATGGGACTCAACTTCTGAGGTCATAAGTCCCCTAGAACGTAGAACTACTTAAACCTAACTAACCTAAGAACATCACACACATCCATGCCCGAGGCAGGATTCGAACCTGCGACCGTAGCAGTCCCGCAGTTCCAGACTGTAGTGCCTAGAACTGCACGGCCACTCCGGCCGGCCTGGGCATTGCAGTAATGGCACCATGAATCATGTCCAGGAGGGTAAAGGTGGTGTACTGGTTTTTCATCAGTTGACAGTCTGTGGAAGAAGGAAGCCCATACTGCCTGCTTCATTTTCAACTAATCCTCAGTATTATTTCTAATGGCCATCCCATAAATCTGCTGTAGTTCATCAATTATTCTTTCTGTCAGCCTGCCTCTTATGGTTTTACCATCAGAAAGTTTCTTATCTCTCAAACTTTATTTCAGCTTCCTCAACCTGATGCCCATCCTCTTCTGGACATGACCAATACTGTCAACCTTTGTAACACAGGAATCCACAGCCTTCTGTATAAAAAATTACCGATTTTATTAGATCTTGAAATAATGCACGTAAAAATTTTACTATTTTCAACCGGTGTAGACTATATTTAAGAAAATAAAATAAAATACTTCCCATGTGAGTTTATAATTATATTTATTCGGAAAATTGTAAATTTTATAATGAGATAAAAATCCGAAAGGGTGAAAAATATTTTTTCCATTCTAACACCCCTTAATGACCTTGCAGACAATATTAATAGTAACATCAAGCTTTTTGCAGATGATGCAGTTATTTATAATGAAGTACCATCTGAAAGAAGTTGTATAAATATTCATTTAGATCTTCATAAGATTTCAAAGTGTTGCAAAGATTGGAAACTTGATTTAAATGTTCAGAAATGTAAAATTGTGTACTTCACAAAACGGAAAAACGTAATATCCTATGACTACAATATCAATGAGTCACTGTTGGAATTGGACAACTCATACAAATACCTGGGTGTAGCACTGTGTAGGGATTTATTTATTTGTTTATTTATTTATTTATTCATCCGTGGAACAATAAATATTGTATGGATGTCGTCAGATTACAACACATGAGCACACATTTACATTTACAATTAAACAGGTTTCTCATATTTTGTGTAGTTTTTATAACTAGTTATACACATATTTATAATTACATAATATTTTGGTGATAATGTCATATGTTGCTAATAATCTACATCTATGTTAAATATTCTTTTACAGTATAACAACTTTTACTTACTAAAAAGGTTTTAAGCTTTTGTCTGAAAGTGAGGGGCTCATTTATATACGAAATGGAATGATCACATAGGCTGAGACATGGTTTCAGTGGGTAGTAGACTTCGATTTATTGTGCTTCCCTTTTAGTGTTGGAAGTCTACATCTACATCTGCATCTATACTTAGCAAACCATCATGAGATGCATGGCAGAGGGTACAGCCCATTGTACCGGTTTTAGGGTTTCCTCCTGTTCCATTCATGTATGGAGTACAGGAAGAATGATTTTTTGAATGCCTCTTTGCATGCAGCAATAACTCTAATTTTATTCTCATGATCCCTGTGCGTAAAAGCGTGTGTAAAAGAGTGTGTAAAAGATTTGTAAAATACTGTTTTGACGTTGGTAAAATGCTTTATTCGTAGTGTCGAAGTGTGCAGTTTGTGACCTGCAGCTGGTGGAAGAGATATCTTTTCTTTGAACATTCTTATATTGGAAGTCATAAATGTTATGTAAATGAATGAAACGAATGGATGTGTCATTAAAGAAGTAGCGCGGCACTATTCAGTCATTAATGTCGGTATTGTGTGTTATCTTCATTGGATTTTAAAGATGGCACTGTTGAAAGTGAAGTGCAGTTGCAGAACATATGCTGTTCTTCAACGTGGTTGGCATAATTAAAGTGTGAATTGAAAATCATTAATTTAATTTCATAGTAATCCTTCAGTCTTTTAAGTCTATCAATCCTGATTTTGAAGCATGTCATTGTCTGTTTATTTGTTTTGTTTCTTTGTTTCCAGGTCATACAAATTTTCAGTTTTATTCGATCTTGATGAAGTTTTGCACACTTTACCTTCAATACAAGAAGAAGATCACTGTTTACATAAGATTTTGTTATGTTACTTGAAACATATATATGTATGCAATACGTACATGGCAACAGTTGTTACAAAAAATCTCTAAAAGTAATGTCTGATTTACTTCAAATTTCTGTATGGTGCCCAAATGAACATGTAATGTAGGTAATTTGTGCATGTGTGTGTGTGTGTGTGTGTGTGTGTGTGTGTGTGTGTGTGTGTGTGTGTGTGTCCAAGATTAAAGCAACAAACGGAAATTTTTCAAGGATGCACTTATTTTATCATAAAATAGTCGATATTAAAGTAGAAACAGTGTGAATAATACATAACATAAACAACTGCAGCATGCACAACGGTAAACAAAAATGTTCTTCGTTTTTTCCAGCTTAACGGATTTGCACAAACATTCTGACAACTGGTTAATGTGCTCAGTATACGGTGTGAACACCTATGGCAGCATTACAGGTCTGACAACGTCGGGGCATGTGGTGAATGATGTGATCAGTCTCATATTGACTCAGTAACGCCCATTCTTCCTGCATAGTTGCTAGCAAGACTTGGAGAATGGTTGGTGTTCGTAATCCGCGTCCCTAGTGCATCCCACATATGCCCTATCGGATTCAAATCGGAAGTGCGAGCAGGACACGCCATCTGTACAATATCTTTCATCCCAAGAAAACATCAACCACCTGTGCTCTATGAGTTCGAGCATTGTAGTCTATCGATACAAAGTCTGGACCCACAGCACCTCGCTACAAACACACATGATGTCCCAAGATCTCTTCACGATACGTGACAGCAGTTAAACCTTGCCAGCTCAGCCATACAATTTCAAGAAGAGATTTTCGAGTGGTCAGCACAATCCCAGCCAACACCGTTAGGCATCCTCCAAGATAGTGGTTTCTTTCCATAATGTTTGGATCCCGAAATCGTGTTCCATGTTCCCTCCAGACGCGAATTCATCGAGAATCACTCTCCGAACGAAATCGGCACTCATCTATGAGAAGAACATTGGCCCATTGTTCGACCATCCACGTGACATGTTGACAGCTCCACTCTAGTAGAAGTTTCCTTTTGTGAGGACGCCTCAGAGATACACATACAGCAGGTCTCTGACAATGAAGGGCACTCTGCTGAAGCCTTCTGTACACTTCTTGCCTCGATACAATGTTTCCAGTGAATGCTGCAAGGTCAGATGCCAGTTGTTATGCAGTACTAAGGGGGTACCATGCTGCCTTTACATCCAAGCAACAGTCCTCTCTTTCTGCACTACACGTGGTTAGTCCTGACCTGGTCTTCAAGATACTTTCTCGGTCTCTATAAACTGGCGCCACACCTGAGAAACAACAGAAAGATTCACATTAAGCCAGTGGGCCACACCAGCTTGTGACTATCCTGCTTCCATTCTTCCTAGGCCCTCCATTGCAGAGAGTCTGGTAGGCGTGTTCTCTGTGTCATGATCACTGTCTGTGACTGTGTACATAGCAACTGTGGACATGGAACTAATCGGCAAGCACTAACCTGTTTGATAGGTGCCCTGACGTCATTGTTGGTGTGGTTGCCCATAGCCCAAATGCCATCTTCCATGCAGAACATGATCATATACACATCTGTCGAGAGTTTGTACGATTATATCGTTCATGAGACACAGAATGGGGAAATAGCAGTTTGTTGCTTTAATTTTGAACACCAGTGTATATATCTGAACGATTTACGTTAAAGTTCTTGGCAAATTTACTTCAAATTTCTACATTCAGATGAAATGATGAATAAAATTAATGAAAAATTAAATGCCTAGCAAACGAAACATATTGTGGAAAACTGACAGTAATTCCCAACGTGACTAACTGAACAGCAAGCTATGTAACTCTTTAATGCATCAGCATCCAATGGTGACACATCAGGAGGGTAGCAAGTCACATATCTACGATCGTCTGATTTTATAGTTTTCAGTTAGTCTTGTTAGGATAGGTAGGATGTGTGCATGTTGTGTACGGACGAAGGAGCAGCTGGCCACAGTTCGTGAACAGCTAAATGTGCTACTGGCTACAGCCAATCACCTTCAGGCTGCTGCCTCAAGGTGTAGCGGGGGCGGAGAATCTGGCGTGTCGCATGGGACACCTCAGGTGTCACTTGTTTTGCCCATGGTCTCTGCTACCAAGGCACCTCCTAGTGCACACGACACGGTGGATCTGCCCTCACAGCAGCAAGGGAGTGGCGGGTGGTAACGCGTTGTCGTCGCTCGAGCCGGAGGGCCAATGTGGATACTGGCAGCCTGGACCCGCCCATTCACACTATCAATGGACAGGTGTCCGCTCCTTCAGCAGGGTCCGAGCAGGTACACGGAGGAACGGGTTTACTGGTTATTGAGAGCTCCAATGTTAGGTGCGTTATGTAGCCTCTTTGGCAGACAACGTTCACAGCTGGAAAGAAAGGCAATGTGCACTCAGTATGTCTGATGGGGAGCCTCATCTGAGATGTGGGGGTGGCCTTGCCGATGGCTATCGAGTGCGCGAGGTGCAGTCGTCTGCAAGTTGAGGCTCTCACGTCGGCGCCTACGATGCCTGTCGCATGGGTTCTGAGGCGATTCTCAGTTCGTACAGGCGACTGACGGACGTAGTGAAGACTGCCGGCCTCGCCCTCAGGGTGCAAGCAGGGCTCGCAATTTGCAGCATCGTTCCCAGAGTTGATCTGGGTCCTTTGGTTTGGAGCCGAGAGGAGGGTGTCAGCCAAAGGCTTCGTCCACTCTCTGACGGTATTGGCTGCAAATTTCTGAACCTACTTTATCTTGTGGGGATTTGTAGGACTCCTCTTGATAGGTCAGTAGTGCACTACACAAAGGAAGCAGCTACTCGGGTAGCACAGTACTTGTCGAGTGCACATGAGGGTTTTTTAGGCTAGGTGGTAGTTTGAGGCGCTCTGATGAACACTTGCCAGTCGATTCACAGCAAGGGAAGTCAAACGGTGTTCAGAATAAAGACACTTCCACTGTCACAATTTTATCAGTAAACTGTCGAAGTATTCGTAATAAAGTTCCCAAATTTACTGCCCTCCAGGAAAGTTCTCCGGTTCAAATTATTCTTGGGACTGAGAGCTGGCTGAAACCCGAATTGAAAAGCCCTGAGATATTTAGAGAGTCGTGGAATGTTTGTCGGAAAGACAGCTTAGAGGCCATAAGAGGGGGACTTTTCATTGCAGTTGACAAAAATACTGTCTCTATTGACGTCGAAGTTGAGAGTGACAGTGAAGTTGTCGGGTCACGTATAACAGGTGTAGGGGAAACTAACTTAATTGTTGGGTGTTTTTACCAGGCACTCAATTCCGCTGTGACAGTTCTAGAGTCGTTCAAGGAAAGTCGATGGTCAATAACACGTAAATACTCAGATCATGGAATACTAGTTGGCGGCGATTTTAACCCGCCAAATTTGGATTAGAATGTCTATGGATTCATTGCAGGGGTACAGACAGTAATGCGAAACCCTTTTGAACTCATTTTCTGAAAATTGTTTTGAGCAGGTAGATCGGCAGCCCACACAAAGGAAATATCGTGGACTTTGTAGCTACAAACAGGCCTGACATTATTGGCAATGTCAGTATACAAACCGGAATTAGCGATCATGATGTCATTATACGATGATTGCGGAAGTTAATAAACCGGTCAAAAAGGCTAGGAGAGTGTTTCCGCTAGATAGAGCAGATAAGAAGTTATTACCATCTTACTTAGACAGTGAACTGGCATCACTTAGTACCAATAAGATGGATGTAGAGGAACTATGGACTAAGTTTAAGCAGACTGTAAGTCGTGGTCTGGAGAGTTACGTGCATAGTTAGTGGATAGAGGTTAAGAAAGAACCGTAGTTTAATAACGACATTCGGAAGATGCTGAGGAAGCAGAGGCTGTGGCATTCTACGTTCAAACGATGACAAGCGAAGATTAGTAGAGGTCCAGATGGAATCCCAGTTCGATTTTACAAAGAGTACTGTACGGAATTGGCCCTTTACCTAGCTTGCATCTATCGTGAATATCTCGCCTGGCACAAAGTCCCAGGTGACTGGTTAAAAGCGCAGGTGCCTCCAATATATAAGAAAGGTAAAATAACGGACCCGCAAAATTACAGAACAATATCCATAACTTCTGTTCGCTGCAGAAGCGTTGAACACATTCTCAGCTCGAATATAATAAATCTTCTTGGGGCTAAGCAGCTTATGTCCGCGAATCAGCATGGTTTTAGAAAGCATTGCTCGTGCGAAACTCAGCTTGCCCTTTTCTCACATGATATACTGAGGACTATGGATGAAGAGCGACAGCTAGATTCCATATTTTTAGATTTCCGGTAAGCATTTGACGTTGTGCTCTATTGCAGGCTGTTAACAAAGGTGCGAGCATATGGAATACGTTCACAGATCTATAAGTGGCTAGAAGACTTCTTAAATAATAGAGTCCAATATGTTGTCCTCGACGGCGAGTGTTCATCAGAGACAATGGTATCGTCAGGAGTGCTCCAGGTGAAGTGTGATAGGATCACTGTTGTTTTCTATATACATAAATGATTTGACGGACAGGGTGGGCAGCATTCTGCGTTTGTTTGCTGATTGATGCCACGGTGTACGGTAAGATGTCAAAGTTGAGTGACTGTAGGAGGATACAAGACAACATAGACAAAATTTCCAGTTGGTGTAATGAATAGCAACTAGCTCTAAATGTGGAAAAATGTAAGTTAATGCGAATGAATAGGCAGAACAAACCTGAAACGTTCGGATTTAGTATTACCAGTGTCCAACTTGACACAGTCAAGTCGTTTAAATATCTGGGCGTAACGTTGCAAAGCGATATGAGGTGGAACGAGCATGTAAAAACTGTGGTAGAGAATTCGAATGGTCGACTTCGGTTTATGGGTAGAATTTTAGGAAATAGTGGTTCACCTGTAAAGGAGCTAATAAAAAATAACCTTACTTTCTTTCTAGCTTTATATCATGACATACTCAGTAATTATTGAAATTGGTGTTCATTAAAACTTTAAGGAGTTATATTATTGTCAAAGTTGTCGTACCTGTCAGGATAACACTGTTCCCTACTTTAAATTATCATGACATTCTTATTTGGGGTTTCGGGTTTTTTGGGGTGTTACATATGCCCCCTGGACGATGAAGTGGGTATTTTATTTCTCATTTCGAAGTCCCTATCTAGGTCAGGGCCCTGTTTTTAATTTTCACACACACATTCACACACATACATGTACAAAATTGAAATATTATACCACTCATACACCTACATATACAAAATTGAATTATTACATTGATCAATACAATAACATGAACTTAAGGTTCATCACTTATATAATTCACATCATATTGCACTGTGTTGTCGACTCATCGTCGCACTGACGCTGTGTCAGCACTGGACCATGTGAGCAGCGAAACATGGCCCAGTTCGAAGCCCATTTTCTCTTCTCTGAACCCCTGGCGAAGCTCCCACAGCATGAGATCGTACCAAGAAGCGATTACGATCCGATTATTTGCGGTTGATTGTTGACCTTTGTTGTGAAGTGGTGTCGCCCCTGGTAGACTGTTCTAAGGACTCACTACAATCTGCAGCCTGATGGTTTGCATCACCACTGTCGCGAATCTGTAGCACTTAGTTCACACTTCTCCCTCTTGTGTACTCACAGGACACTATCCATTTACTGGTTCCTACCAAAACTTTGTTTTTGTTTTTATCTAACAATATTATTTATTAGTCTGAATAATATTTGACCTTTGATACTAGTCTTATTAGTTTATTAACACATAGACTGTTCAACACTATCATCACTTTATTGTTAATGTCCTGTCATTCAAACGCTTCTCACTCCCTTTTTCCCTCATCGGTCTCTTTGTCTCCCTTCTTTACAGTTTTCACATGCTCTCCCCCAAAATAAGTGATCTTTCTTTTACATCAATTTTCTACCTGAACTGATTCTGATTATATTTTTTAGTGTGCTTGCGTGTACATGAGTGTGATGCCTCTTTTATAAGATCACATGTGGAGGCTTATTAACAAAAATATTATAAACAAACATTTATAATTAATCAATAATAAATACATACTTAATTAATTAAGCAAAACCCAACAATTCTTGATGGCTCTTGCAACAGCTTAATAAAACTCATAGTAATTAGTTGATCCTTTGTAAAATCTATCATCTTCTTGGATGACTCAATTTAACTTAATTATCAAAATAATTATTATTACTAACCACTTATTTACTAAATCTAGATAGAAAGATGATACATTGTTAATCATCTCTTGCTTCACAATGGATCCTGTCGTATAAAAATATGAATTCTGGCTTAACTAAAATACTTTTTTAATTCTATGTGAGGATAGACTCCTATTATTTTCTTCTGTTGTTCGTCTTCTAGGAGGTAACTTCCAGCATGTGGTATTTTCACAACTCGGTATGGTCCATTACATAGACTACAACATTTTCGGTTTAGTTTCTTTTTCTTTGATGATTTTGGATGATTTTTTAACAATACAGACTCACCAACTTTATAACTAATTACGACACCTAATTTCTTATCAAATTGGATTTTTCGTGTATTAGCCTTATGTTTTAACTGCAAATAAGCTTTACGTATAACCTCATTGTGATCCCTTTCCTTATTACGTATATATGGTAAATTACCAAGCCATTCGTCACCATTCGCGAATACGAGCATCTGAGGTCCAGGGAGGTCAGGAACTTCACCCCTGAAATTTCTGGACGAGTTCCTCTGCATTTTCTGGTCGAGTCCTAATGGGCTTAATAATTTTTTGGATATCTCGAGCATATAAGACTAATTGTATATCACCATTAGGCTTAGTTACTGCTAATAGTGGGTTAGAATATCAGGACATCGAGGTCTCGATAATTCCCCAGTCCAACATCTTTTTTATTTCCTTAGTTACCACTTCCCTTTTTGATCATGGAATTGAATACGTAGTTTTACAAAATGTGGTATGCAGGTAAGTTTCGATATTATACTCGAAGATTTTAATCACACCTGGTTTTTTATTGAATACTGGTAAATACAATTGTTGTGTAGATAAATATTCCGATTCCCGGACTTTCTCGTCCAT
The DNA here is from genome assembly GCF_023864345.2 of Schistocerca serialis cubense. Lineage (NCBI taxonomy): Eukaryota > Metazoa > Arthropoda > Insecta > Orthoptera > Acrididae > Schistocerca > Schistocerca serialis. The sequence continues at coordinate 161,448,234 of NC_064640.1, forward strand.
GCTCGACATATCAGCCTCAGCATCAATTGGCTTAACATGGTCATTATTCAGACAATGTAGAGCATTTACCAGAAAACAATTAACAATTAAATGCTGACAATATTTCATTACATACCTCCTTTCTTCATTAATGTTACCTTCAATGGTTTGTCTTTAACAATCAAAGTACAAACACCTTCTTTAATATCAAGGATTGCACTATAATCATACAAAAAATCCATCCCCCACATGCACGGTGTAGAAATTCTGAATACTATCAAGAAAGTACATTCCATTTCGACTCCTTGTAGCTCTACTGCTACCCACAACTGCTTTGTTATCCTTTGCCCCTTAGCGCTAAATGCCCCTGTTACTGTGCATCATGATACTGGCAAAGTGGGTATTTTCTGCTGTCAACTAACCACATTTAGGCAATTAATTGTCATTACACTGACCGTTGACCCCATATCAGTTAGTACATTTACCGGTATTTTGTTGATTTTTGCTACCACAATAGCTTGTAAAGTATACCCTTTCTTATTTAATTCAGCCCTTGGTTCATTCATTAAATCTTCTCTTATATCTGATTCATTGTTATGCCTAAGGATGTTTACAGACTCGCGAAGCTTGCCTCCCTCCTCATTACCAGTCATCTGAGGAAGGCTTAAAATGACTGGTTCTGATTTGACAGTCCGTCATTCAGTTTCCTGGGTGGTTCATGCACTTGTACCGAATGTATTTCATTTACCTTTTGGGGATATGCACTGTCTATCACCACACTTCTCCCATTCGTTAATAGTATAGGTCTATTAGATTCAAAGGACGTGCCTGTAGTATTGGTATTTGTCCAACCTACGTTATTCATTTCACATGTCCCCCTACTGGACTTATTTGACGGTTCGATGGGAGCACAGTTGTTTCTTCAGCCATCGTAACAACATTGATGGTTTGGCTATTGCCACCCCCCAAACTTCCTTTTCCTATTCGTTGATACCAAATTCACCCTTTGAAAACCACTTGGTCCTGCCATTTGATTATTATTTTCTGTGAACGACCTTTTAAAATAATTGTAATTCACCTTCCAATTCTGGTTATTCTTTGGCACGCGATCTATCTGTCCACCACCGTTTTGAGGATTATTGTTATTGCGGTTGAATTCTGGAGAGTGATTGTTATTCTGCTTATTCTGACTCCATTGACAGTTACCTCCATTATTCCTAGAATAATAATTATTGCTGTTGTTTTGCCATTGTCTCGCATCCTCCATTAACATATCAATTGAATCTATCAAGGATAGAAATTGCTCTACATCACTATCAGGTACGTGAATAAGTTTCTCTCTTATATTGAGCGGTAATCTGACTTTTAATATTCTAATGACTTCACGACTCGAAATTGGTTCAGTCCAACATCTTATCTTGTTAAAATAACCCTCAAAATATTATCTTAAGGTCACTTTCTTTGGATTGTAAAACTCAGGCTGATAAACATCATTAGGTAAACGCCCTTGTCGACTTAATGACCAATATTTTGCTAAGAATTGTTTCTCAAACTCGGAGCATGTATTGCAGGTTTCGCTTATTTCAGCGGCCCACAATGCAGCTTCTCCTATAATTTTAGATACTATGAATGGGATCTTTTCAAACTCGGTCCAACTACGCGGAAATATTCTCTTAAAAGAACTGATAAATACCTTTGGGTTAATGTTACTCTTTTCACTAGAGAAAACTGTGAATTGTCTACTCTTGAAAATACTGTGTTCAACCTATAATGAAGAAATACGAGTACATTGGACACGGGGATCATTCTCTATATTCATTGTGTCTTTATTTCCCACGGTTCACTGGTATATACGCTACGTTGTATTCGTGGACATTTCCTCTCGCAGTTAGATTTTGACTGGCTATATATATTCATTTTCTGGTTTAGAGTCACTACCATATTGTTGCTCGGATGTTCAGCAAAACTACCTTATGAGTTACGTCTCTGGACAAAATCTTCAAAAGTTTTATTTTTAGTTTGTTTAAATTCATTAAAAAAAAGTATTTATTAATTCGTTACTCTTCTGGGCCTGTTCTTCAACTACTTTCTGTGCGGTCCCAAGTGTGGATCGCACCTTATTGTCAATCTGTACAGTCTTAAGCTCTATCCACTCAGAGAGATCTTCTTCGAACTTTTTGCTTTGACCTAATAGGTAATTATCTATCTTCTTAGCTGAGTTAATCTTTATTTCACTTAAACGATCTGCAATATTACTATTAGTTTCTGCCAATGAATTAACCCTTTCTGATACTATTCCAAATTGCTCTGATAAATTACCGACACTTTCCTGTATTTTATTTACAGGGTCGATAATTTTTACTTCCTCATTTTCCAGTTTACTTAGTCTAGATTCTACATCCTCAATTTTGTTAGCTATATTACCCTGCTGTTCGGCAAATTTATTTTCAAAGATTTGTAGTTGTTCCCTAAAATTGGCTTCAATAGCAGCTTGCTGCTGCACTATCTTAGCATCTATGTTAGATAATCTAGTTTCTAAATTTGCTTGTTGTTCAGTTAACCTTTTATCTACGTCAGAAAATTTACTATTTAATATCGCTTACTGTTCATTGATTTTAACATTCACATCACCCAATATTGCTTGGTGTTCATTGATTTTAGCATTCATATCACCCATTTTAACATTCATATCGCCCAATATATTTAATTCTGCTAATATAACACTGAGTACATCGACACTTCCGGAACTGGTCTGTGCGACACTCATCATACACTACTGGCCATTAAAATTGCCACACCACGAAGATGACGTGCTACAGTCGCGAAATTTAACCGACAGGAAGAAGATGCTGTGACATGCAAATGATTAGCGTTTCAGAGTATTGACACAAGGTTGGCGCCGGTGGTGACACCTACAACGCGCTGACATGAGAAAAGATTCCAACCGATTTCTTATACATAAACAGCAGTTGACCGGCGTTGCATGGTGAGACGTTGTTGTGATGCCTCGTGTAAGGAGGAGAAATGCGTAACATCAGGTTTCCGACTTTGATAAAGGTCTGATTGTAGCCTATCGCGTTTGCCGTTTATCTTATCACTACATTGCTGGTCGCGTTGGTCGAGATCCAATGATTGTTAGCAGAATATGGAATCGGTGGGTTCAGGAGGGTAATACGGAACGCCGTTCTGGATGCCAACGGCCTCGTATCACTAGCAGTCGAGATGACGGGCATCTTATCCGCATGGCTGTAACGGATCGTGCAGCCACGTCTCGATCCCTGAGTCAACAGATGGGGACGTTTGCAAGACAACAACCATATGCACTAACAGTTCGACATTTGCAGCAGCATGGACTATCAGCTCGGAGACCATGGCTGCGGTTACCCTTGACGCTGCATCGCAGACAGGAGCGTCTGCGAAGTTGTACTCAACGACGAACCTGGGTGCACGAATGGCAAAACGTCATTTTTTCAGATGAATCCAGGTTCTGTTTACAGCATCATCATGGTCGCATCCGTGTTTGGCGACATCGCGGTGAACGCACACTGGAAGCGTATATTCGTCATCGCCATACTGCGCGTATCACCCGGCGTGATGGTATAGGATGCCATTGGTTACACGTCTCGGTCACCTCTTGTTTGCATTGACGGCACTTTGAACAGTGACATTATATTTCAGATGTGTTACGACCCGTGGCTCTACCCTTCATTCGATCCCTGCGAAACCCTACATTTCAGCAGGATAATGCAGGATCGCATGTTGCAGGTCCTGTATGGGCCTTTCTGGATACAGAAAATGTTCGACTTTTGCCCTGGCCAGCACATTCTCCAGATCTCTCTCCAATTGAAAACGCCTCGTCAATGGTGGCCGAGCAACTGGCTCGTCACAATACGCCAGTCACTACTCTTGATGAACTGTGGTATCGTGTTGAAGCTGCATGGGCAGCTGTACCTGTATGCGCCAGAGGTGGTTGTTCTGGGTACTGATTTCTCAGGATCTATGCACCCAAACTGCATGAAAATGTAATCACATGTCAGTTCTAGTATAATGTATTTGTCCAATGAATACCCGTTTATCATCTGCATTTCTTCTTGGAGTAGCAATTTTAATAGCCAGTAGTGTATCAGTGATTACAGGAATCGAATACTGAGTTTACTGACTAGCAGTGAATTCACTGTGCAGTAAGTTCCTGGAAGTGGAAGTATTTTTGAGTTGTTTCTCTCCGCTGCCAGATGGTTTGGCAACTGATGTACGAATTGTGAAAGTACTGGCTAGCATCGGTCATGTTCTGTTGCCAGTAGGTTTGAGTTTATTTCCTGCTGAATGCATGGACAAACTGTTCTCTGAGCAGTTATGCTGCGAGTGTGCATATGCCCTGTCAATCACGTATCACCTCTTAGGAAGCTAGTTTTGGCTTACTCGTGAGTGTTTCCACAGTGACATGTGGTTGTTTATTTGGAACTGTTACATTCCGGTCCCCCCCCCCCCCCCCTTTGAGCACAAACCAAGTGGAGGATCAGTCACTAATAGTTTACCTGTTTGGTGTTTTGTACTAGTTATGCTGTTTTGATACTGTTGATTTTGTGGAATCCAGCTGAAATCTAATCTTGGCTCTGTTTATTGTATGCACAGACAGATATTTAAGTGGTTCCCTTGTGTTACTTGTAAGGAACAGTGTACCTGCATTCGTTATCAAGGCTGCCTGCTTTGCTCAGTGGGTATCCTGAGTTCTCAACAGCAAAATCCTACAGTGAGAGCTGTTCTATTTACTAGCAAGGCTATGGCACCATTTGTGTGTCCTTTTCCAGGAGTTTATCAGACCAGTGTCTAAATAACTTCCAGGCAGGTTAAAACTGTGTGCAGGACCGAGATCAAACTCAGGACATTTGCCTTTCATGGGCGCATTCTGGAAACATCGCCCAGACTGTGGCTAAGCCATCTCTCTGCAGTATCCTTTCTTCCAGGAGTGCTAGTTCTGCAGGTTTTGCAGGAGAGCTTCTGTGAAGATTGGAAGGCAGGAGATGAGTTATTGCTGGAAATAAGGCTGTAAGGATGGGCTGAGAGTCATGCTTGGGTAGCACAGGTGGTAGAGCACTTGGTCACGAAAGGCAAAGATCCCGAGGTCAAGTCTCGGTCCAGCACACAGTTTTAATCTGCCAGGAAGTTTCGTATCGGTGCACACTCCACTGTAGAGTGAAAATTTCATGCTAGTGTCTATCTAGTTGTGAAGGGGCCCACTCTCCAGTCTAAACTGAAAACCTAGATTAAGATATGGCTTGTGCCAATTAGCATAAGAGGGTATTCATTCAATACATGAGTAATATTGTATGACTTTCTTCTGTTGACTCTTCTAATCTCACTCGAAGGGCATATTGAAAATCCTTTCTTCTTTCGTTTAATCTATCCATACCTATAATTTATTTTCTTGGTGTTACTAGTTTTCTTTGTTCCTATGGAATATTAATGTTTGTTTTTGCCCTTACCAGTCTATGGTAAGCCTGTTTTTTGATACCATCCTTGGTATTTAAATAAGTCACCAATTACCAGTTTAAAGCGGCAGTCTTGTCCTTTGTTATGTGCATTTTTTATTTCTTCATAAAATGCTTCTACTTCATCATCTGAATAGCTTGCTGCTATAAGGTGTGAAATGATGGCATTGTTGGGATTGCTGTATCTCATCGAGACTAAGAAAACAAATCACACAAGTGTCATTGAACTGTGGACAGCAGATGGTACTGGTATGGAGATTACAAGACCTGTGATCAGCTACAGAAGATTTATGTTCCTTTTACAATGTGTCTGTTTTGACGACAAGAGTACAAGGCAAGAAAGAAGAGTAACTGATAAACTTGCTGCAATAAAGCAAATTTTGGATGTCTTTGTGGTGAACTGCAAGAACACTTGTAGTGTAGGACAATTTGTGACAGTAGACGAAAAGTTGCAAGCTTTCTGGGGTCGCTATTCTTTTGTTCAGTATATCGCGAACAAACCAGCGAAGTACAGGATAAAGATTTTGTTTTAGCAGATGCTAAAACATTCTTCACTAGTAATAATGAGGTATATTGTGGAAAACAACCGAAAGGACAATACCATGTTTCTAATACTCCCTGTGCTATTGTAGGAAGGCTAGTTACTCACATTGAAGGCTCGGGAAGAAACATTACAATGGATAATTGGTACACTAGCGATTCCTTAGCCAACATCCTTTTGAAAAAGCTACTAACATGCATCGGCATGTTGAGAAGAAGAAACAAAAATCCAGATCCCACAAGAATTTTTACCTAGAAAATGTAGGGCTTTCCACTCCTGTTTATTTGGTTTTCAGAATGATATGATGCTAGTTTCGTATGTGCCAAAACAAAACAAGGCAGTTACATTGTTTTCAACTATTCCCAATTTGGAAACGTTGACAAAGTTACAGGGAAACGAGAGATAGTTTTGGATTACAATATAGCAAAGGGAGGAGTTGACACAGTCAATCAATCGGGAGGTGCGTATTCCGTCGCAAGGGTGATAAGAAGATGGTCATTGGTTGTATTTTATGCTCTGATGGATATAGCAGGAATCAATGCTCAAATAACTTTTCACACAAATGAGGCAAATCCAATAAAGAAGAGAAGAATTTTCTTGAAACATTTAGCACTCTATCTTATGAAGCCTCAACTAGGGGAAAGAGCTAATATTCCTTCACTTCCTGCCGACATTGCAACTTTCCTCAAGAAATACAAAGATCAATGTGTTGAAAGAACTGAGGAGCCTACCACCAAGAAAAGAAGTCGGTTTGTGACATGTGGACAAGTAAGAAACACATCTACTACCATAAGGTGTAACTCATACCATAGCTTTGTTTGCAAAGGATATGTAAAAACAGTGCACACATGTGAGAAGTGTAAAGCATTTCCCGAAAATGTGCAAGAGGATTAACTGTGTAGCTGAAAGGAACTTTGTGGTAACTTATACTTCTTCAATATAAAAAGTCTTTGCTCTTTTATATTGCAATGAAGGAGTGTTTTTGTTCAGTAGGTTCTTAAAAGTGTTGAAACAGGTTGATATGTCAGCTACGGTAGCAGAATGATATGAAAGTTTCTTATTTGTGTAATCGAATAGTAAATTAGTGATGTAATATAAGTTTATTGTATTGTTGTTTACATAAACTAAAGTTAAAGTGTGATTTAGGTCATACACGTTTCCCTTGGTAGCATAATGACAACTTTCGACTATATGTGTACAAAGTGCGCCAAGCGCCTGCTCACGTTACGAAAAGCGATGAGCCTGTTCGAGGGAACATTCCTTGATTGAATGTTTATTTAGTGTGACTGTAAGCCAGTTGTAACATTAGCTGGAGTGAGACCACATTAATTATTCAGACCTTTGTTTCAGAACAAGGGCAGTTATGCTTTCCATTTGTCTTACAGGCTCAGCAGTTGCGGGGTTTGCGCCCTCATCATTATGATGCCACACTGTTTGGGGTGGTTCATGTTCTCACATCTGGCACCAGGCTCACTCTAAGAATGTCGAGTGTTCCACAATGGCATCAGATTGGAGACTACTTGTCAATAAATTTGAGTTGAGGAAAAAAAAATTGAAATAAATAAAAGTTGTTTCTGCCAAATTGATCATCAGTCACAAGAAAACCTGACTCCACTCCCCACCCACATTCTCTGACTCATTAGTTTGAGTGCTACTGTCATCGGCACTTTTGGAAACGTGGTCGAAGGATGGTAAAACCTTGAGTTGGCAACACGGTGTTGGATTTCCGTAAAGCAGGATAGGTGAGTATCTGTGGCAGAGCTAATGACACAGCACAATGCCGGTCCAGGCACACGTGTTTGGGAGCACATAATCAGCGCACATTGCTGAATGTGGGGCCTCCACACTGGATGATGTGTGCATGTACCCATGTTGACTGATTGGTATTGACAACTGTAATTGCAGTGTGCACGAATCATTGAGACTGTTCCATGGAAATGTGTCACATGGTCAGACGAATCATGTTTCTTGTTACACAAGATCAATGACCATGTCCAGATACACTGCCATCCAGGTGTACGGTTGCTCAAAACATGTACCACGCCAAGGGTGCAGTCTACCAAGGGCAGTATTATACTATAGGAACATTCACTTGCACTTTTATGGGACCCATGGTAGTAATGAAAGACATAATTACAGCTGTTGACTATTTACTTACAAGTCAAGTTCCTTAGGACCAAATTGAGGAGCAACTCTCCAAATTCATGGAACATGTAAGTACATGAAATTACAACATGAAAGTAATAACAGATAAAAAATAAAGTGTTTATGAACCTGAAAAGAGTCAATCCATAAGTTTAAGTAAATGCAATCAACAATACAACAAGAATCAGCTTAATTTTTCAAGGAACTCCTCGATGGAATAGAAGGAGTGAGCCATGAAGAAACTCTTCAGTTTTAATTTGAAAGCATGTGGATTACTGCTAAGATGTTTGAATTTGAGTGGTAGATTACTGAAAATGTATGCAGCAGTATACTGCACACCTTTCTGCGCAAGAGTTAAGGAAGTCTGATCCAAATCCAGGTTTGATTCCTGCCGAGTATCAACTGAGTGAAAGCTGGCTTATTCTTGGGAATAAGCTAATATTGTTAACAAGAAATGACGGGAAACTTTCTGGCAGATTAAAACTGTGTGCCGGACCGAGACTATAACTCGGGACCTTTGCCTTTCGCGGGCAAGTGCTCTACCATCTGAGCTACCCAAGCACGACTCGTGTCCCGTCCTCACAGCTCTACTTCCACCAGTACCTCGTCTCCTACTTTCCAAACTTCACAGAAGCTCTCCCTAGTCTGCCAGGAAGTTTCATATCAGCGCACACTCCATTGCAGAGTGAAAATCTCATTCTGGAAACATCCCCCAGGCTGTGGCTAAGCCATGTCTCCGCAATATCCTTTCTTCCAGGAGTGCTAGTTCTGCAAGGTTCGCAGGAGAGCTTCTGTGAAGTTTGGAAAGTAAGAGACGAGGTACTGGTGGAAGTAGAGCTCTGAGGATGAGGCATGAGTTGTGTTTGGGTAGATCAGAGTTCGAGTCTCGGTCCGGCACACAGTTTTAATCTGCCAGGAAGTTTCATATCAGCGCACTCCCCCCTGCAGAGTGAAAATCTCATTCTGGAAGAAATGAATGTACGGAATATGTATATATTGAGAGGCCAATGTCAAAGTACCCAGGCTCGTGAACAGGGGTTGACAAGAGGTTCGTGAACCTACACCAGTTATTGCCCGACCAGCCGTTTCTGAGCAAAAAATATCCTTTTAGAATGGGAAGAGTTAAAATACCATACAACATAAGTGAATGAAAATAAGCAAAGTAGACTAATTTTCATTTCGAACGACCACTCACTTCAGATATTGTTCAAATAGTAAAAATGGCAGCATTAAGTCTTTGAACAAGATCCTGAACGTGGGTTTTCCACGACAGTTTACTATCTATCTGAACACCTAGAAATTTGAACTGTTCAGTTTCACCAATCATATGCCCATTCCGTTTTATTGAATTGTGTGTTGGGAACTGTGAAAAGTGAGTCTTACTGTGATTTAGCATTAGTTTATTTTCTACAAGCCATCGACTTAGGTGATTAACTGCACTGTTTGAAACTGAGCCAATGTTGCACACAACATCCTTTACTACCAAGCAAGTGTCATCACCAAACAGAAATATTTTAGAGTTACCAGTAATACTAGAGGGCATATCTTTTATCCAAATAAGGAACAGGGGTGTCCCCAAAACTGATCCCCATCCCCCACTTGGCTGTATCCCGCTGAGACCCCACATCACAGCCATTCACAACATTGTGAATAATGACCTTTTGCTGTCTTTTGCTAAAGTAAGAGGTGAACCAATTGTGAGCTACTCCCTGTATTCCATAATGGTCCAACTTCTAGAGCAATATTTTGTGATCAACACAATCAATTGCCTTAGTTAAATCAAAAAATATGCCTTGTGTTTGAAACCTGTTGTGTAACCCATCCAGTACCTCACAGAGAAAAGAGAAAATAGAATTGTGAGTTGTTAAACGACTTCTAAAGCCGAACTGTACATTTAATAGCAAATCGTGTGATATAAAATGATCAATTATATTTACATACACAGCCTTTTCAGTAACTTTAGCAAAGACTGATGGCATAGAAATAGGCCTAAAATTGTCTACATTATCCCTTTCTTCCTTTTTCTAAAGCGGCTTCACTACTAAGTACTTTAATCATTCAGGAAACTGACCATTCTTAAAGGAAAAATTACGAATATGGCTAAATACAGGGCTAACATGTGCAGCAGAGTACTTTAATATTCCTCTAGGCACTCCACCATATCCATGAGAGCCCTTAGCCTTCAGTGATTTAATTATTGACTGAATCTCCCCCTTGTCTGCATCACAGAGGAGTATTTCAGACATCAATCTTAGAAAGGCATTTGTCAAGAGAGTTATATGATTCCCTGTAGAAACAAAATTTTTATTTAATTCACCAGAAATGCTCAGAAAATGATTATTTAATACTGTACATACATCTGATTTATCAGTAACAGAAATATTTTTACTACGAACCGACATTATATGGTCGACCTTTTGCTGCTGACCAGACACTTCCTTCACAACTGACCCTATGGTTTTAATTTTATTCAGTGAATTAGCTATTCTATTTGCATATCACGTGCTCTTTGCCTTCCTAATAACATTTTAAGCACCTTACAATACTGTATGTATGGGCTATTGTAGCTCGATTGTGCCTACTATTAACATTTTGATATAATTCCCACTTTGTTCTACGCAATATGCTTATCCCACTAGTCAACCACACAGGCTGCCTTTTATTCTTACTACCCCATTTAGAATGTTCTAATGGAAAGCAACTCTCAAAGAGCATAAGAAATGTGTTAAGGAAAGTATTTATCATATATGTTATCGACACTATAAACATCCTGCCACTCTTGTTCCTTGACAAGATTTAAAAAGCTCTCTATTGCTGTTGGATTAACTTTTCTACATAGTTTGTAATTACATGTGACATTTATTTGAGTACAAAAGCCTTTTAGTATTAAAATTTGTGCATCATGGTCTGAAAGGCCACTCACCCTTTTACTAATGTAATTCCCATCTAGTAATGAATAATGAATAAAAATATTGTCTATGGCTGTACTACTGTACCCCTGCACCCTAATTGGAAAAAAACAGTCTGCATTAGATCATATGAACTTAGGAGATCTACCGACATCCTTTTTATTGCACCATCATATACAAAATTTATATTGAAGTCACCACATATAAATAATTTCTGGTAACTCCTACAAAGTGAATCAAGAACCCTCTATAGCCTGAGCAGAAATGCTCTGAAGTCAGAGTTAGGGGACCTATAAACAACAACAATTAGAAGTTTAGTTTCACCAAATCCAACTGCCCCTGCACAACGTTCAAATATCTGTTCAGTGCAGTGCCGTGATACATCTATGGACTCAAATGGAATACTGTTTTTTTATGTACATAGCCCCTCCCCACCCCACAAGGAACTCCTTGAAAAACAGCCAGCTAATCTGTACCCTGGTAAAGGAAGCCTCTGAATTGTCAAATTACTTAAGTGGTGCTCCGATATTCCAATAATTTCAGAGTCAACATCTATAAGCAGTTCACCAACTTTATCTCTAATACCTCTTATATTTTGATGAAATATGCTAATTCCTTCTCTACTTGGAAACATGACTTCCTCTGAATGTAAGCCTTTACTCAGAGGGACTCCCTTTAATCAGGTATACCTATCAGCTGATTTCAATCTAAAAAAAGGTGCAGCTCTGACACAAATTACTACAGGAACTTTTCCATGAGTGATCCCACCACCACCCACTACACTGTCACCTATAAGCTTTGCCAGCCTCCCCTTCCCATACCTATTGAGGTGCAGGCCATGCCTAGTGAAACCTGATCTACTGATAGACTCAACTGGCACCACTCAAATGTGACCCATGCCCTCTGCCATCAGTACCTTCTCCAGCCCCATGTTAACATGCCTAACAGCCGCATTAAGACAAGGCCGATCATGACGCTGAAACAGTTGCACGAAATGCGCATTAGTACTACCAGTTTGAGTAGCTATCTTTACCAGGTCACTGCTGCTGTTGTTGTTTTTTGGGGAAGGAGACCAGACAGCAAGGTCATCGGTCTCATCGGATTAGGGAAGGACGGGGAAGGAAGTCGGCTGTGCCCTTTGAAAGTAACCGTCCCGGCATTTGCCTGGAGCGATTTAGGGAAATCACGGTAAACCTAAATCAGGATGGCCGGACGTGGGATTGAACCGTCGCCCTCCTGAATGCGAGTCCAGTGTTTAACCACTGCGCCACCTCGCTCGGTACCAGGTCACTGCCTACATCATATTCCCTGTCCCTATCAAGACTGTTCCCTGCTCCAGCCACTATCACTACTTGATCCTCCTTTGTAAAATTCCTACATAACTCCCCTAAGCTGCCAGTCACCTGAGCCAACCCTGCACTAGGCTTCACAATGCTGGTGACCTGGTACTCACTCCCCAACACTTCCTGCAACTACTGGCACACACCTCTACTGTGCGAGCTACCTAGCAGCAGAACCACCTCCTTTCTGTTAGACTTTGCAACTGACCTAGGCCTCCAAACTGCTGAGGACTGCTGCACATTCCCTATATCTACAGATACAAGAGGCTCCTCTACACTCACCTCTGACAGTTGGTCAAATCTATTGCATATATGCCAAGTGTAACTGTCTGCATACCTCCTCCTCCTAGCTGCCTTCTTGCCAACTGCCAGTTCCCATTCCCCACCACCACTCACCCTCCTCCACCCATCTAATTCCTCCTTTGTGCATCGTAACTGCACCTGAAGGGCACAGATCTTATGCTCCTGCTCCTCTATCAACTTATTTCTACTACAGATTCTGCATTCCCAGGAGAAGATATCACTAGAATGACCACTGGCTTCCCCACTGAACTGCACCCCCCCCCCCCCCCCCAATGAAAATACTTTGAACAAATCCAACACCATAAGCCACTACTCACAAACCTATGACACAGCCCACACATCTCACTCATGATAAATTTTACAGTTACTGAAAAAAAAAACTATACATCTACCCTACCTACGTTCAGTTACACCAGTATAACTATTTATAGAACTGACAATAGCAGTCTCGAAATTCTCTGTCTACTAAGAAAGCAACTACTTGTCTTAATACTACTACACCCCATCTAATACCAATACCAACAAAACTTCACAAAATTATTAGCTAAAAGCAAAAATTCAAGCGGCCACTGGAACACTCAACGAAGTTAAAACACCGAATGAAAATTTTCTGAAATATTTCAGGAGAAACAATAAGAAATGTTGGCTGAAAACTAAAGCACGAAGTTTACTAAAAGACTTCAATGCACAGAAAACTCTAAAAAACACATTATTATAGCCCTTTATGCTCTTATGTTCCCACAGCTATGGAGTCTTCCAGCAATATAATTGTCCTTGTCATGAGACCAGAATCGTGCTGCAGTGATTTGAGAAGCATGATAGTGAAACCAGATTGAGGTCTTTGACATTACACATACACGATCTGAACCCAACGAAACATATCCAAGGTGCTACCCGGTGCCAACTCCAAGCCCATGAACTGACTTGTAATTTGCAGGGATTACACAATCTGCGCATAGACATCTTGTACTACGTACTTCTGAAAACCTACCATGGACTTGTCGAAAATATGCCACGCAGAATCGACACAGTATTGCATTCCGAAGATGGACCGACACATTATTAAGTAGGTGGTCACAACGTTCTAACTCATCGGTGTATCTGTTTGTATGTATTATTGGCCTGTTGCTGTTGTGTTTATACTTATAGATACACAAAAAAAACATCCTACCAGTCACAACTTTCTACACTATATAACCACACCGGTATATAAACTTAACAGAATTCAAACCTGTGTTAAACCAAATTAATAACTTACTTTTGAGGCAGTATGGAATGAAACAGTTTGACTGTAACCAAAACTATTAGAAGGAGACATGGATAACTTTATCATTGATAAATGTAGAAGTAACTTGTACACAGTAGCTTAGGGAAGTGTAGTGGGACTCAGGGTGTTGAGGTATAACAATCACCTGGCAGACAATATTAATAGTAACATAACATCACACTTTTAAGAGATGATGTAGTTAGGTATACTGAAGTACAGTCTCAAGAAAGCTGCACAAATATTCAGTCAGATCTAGATACGATTTTACAGTAATTCAAATACTGGAAACTTGCTTCAATTGTATGGAAATACACAGTTGCACATATCACAAAATGCAAAAACACAGTGTTGTATGACTACAATACAGATTGTTTCAAAAGATATATTACAACTTCAATGTATTACAGTATCCAAACTAATCAAGATATTCACATCACAATTGGCTTGTGTGACAGACGTACTCACAAAGTTTTCTTTATGTGCATTCCAGATTGTTGTTGAGTGAAGTGTAATGGCAATGGTTCAAGAAAGGTCTCAGGGTGTGGAATGGTTTGTTCAGACCAAATTGGACATGCAGGTTCAAACGAACTCCCAGACAACAGTACAGATGTCGATGCGCAGGTGGTACAGGAATTTTGTGTAGACAAGAAACATCAATGTGATGTATCCATGCTGGATGACCTGGAACAAGTGAAGCTGACACACAGTCGATATGGTTGGCTTTTCAACATTCACCACAGAAGTCAGTCTGGAGGACATCATAGGAGCTGTGAACCCCTGAGGCAGCCGTGCACTGGGTCTGTCGGAAACCTTTACAAATGAATCTGTACCAATTGCAACATTGCAACCAGACGACGAGTCACAATGTATACATTTTGCTGCAGACGTTTTTCACCATTTAGGGAGGATGGGAATTTTCTAAATAACCTAACATTTTCTGACAAAGCAACATTCCACGTGTGTGGTAAGGTAAACAAACACAATGTTCCCACCTGTTTATGTTACCACAACTGGCTGACTGCCAGGACAGTCTTTTCCAACAAG
Source organism: Schistocerca serialis cubense (assembly GCF_023864345.2). Lineage (NCBI taxonomy): Eukaryota > Metazoa > Arthropoda > Insecta > Orthoptera > Acrididae > Schistocerca > Schistocerca serialis. The sequence continues at coordinate 161,463,251 of NC_064640.1, forward strand.
ATTATGCCCTGTGTCTGCTAAGACATGGTGCAAGTATCTTATTTAGTTTGGATGCTATAACACATTCAATTTGTATCAAAACTTTTGAGAAACCCTGTATATTAATAAGTCACAACTAAAATCCATCAACTTTTGTTAACTGGTAGGATAATGTGAAAATAAAGTTGGGTTACAAATGAGATTGGTCACAAAACAGTGCTGCAACCCATCCCATAATATTTCTAAAGAGTGTGGGATCCATACTAGAGAGGATTAACTGGGTACATTGAATGAATACAAAGAAGGGCAGCATAATGGACACATGTCTCAATGGAGGACATCATGGAAAACCTTAAAGACGTGAACTGGTAGGCCCCTGAAGACTGACACCAACTAACCTGCAAAATGCTACTTTCAAAGCTTCAAGCCCCAGCATCAATAGTGGAATCTAAGAATATTCTACCATCGCCTACATATTTACCCTGTTACAGAGGAGGGAAAAAATTCCAAATAATCATTACGCCAATCCGTCTGAAAGTACTAACCAAGCTCATCAATTTGCCTTCCAGAGGTGAGATATGAGGTTATTTAAAAAGGTGCAACAGATTTCAAAAATTTACATCTGATAAACCACAAAAGACACACCTGCAACTCCAGTGTCCTGTTACAAAGTTGAAAGTTTTGAACGGTTTATGTATAACTTCAACTCAAAGCTGTGTTGCTGTTTGTTTGTAGGAAAACTATGATACCATAGGAATGAATGTTTTATGTGCAGCAATTAGTAAAATTTGAGTCCATTGTTAACATGCAACATACATTTTGTTGAGAATCCCACAAAGAGCCCCCTTTTTACAAGCAAATTTATGAGTAGCATAAAAAATTCATAGGTGGCTGCACCTTCAAATGGAAAAGCATAGTTTGTCCACTCACAACAGAAAATGTTGAATGTATATGTGCAACTCACACAAGGAGCCCTAGGGAATCCACAACACAAGCAAGCAGTGAACTTAAAATCCATTAACTTATGGTATGGCCAGATATGGAAAAACCATCTGAATCAGATGCCATACAAACTGCAGTTCCTTCAAGCATCTTATCCTGATGACCACACAAAAGGTACAAATTCTGCACTGCAGTTCTAGAGAACAACTATTCTGAATGATTAATTTTTTCAAATTAATCCACCTTTTTTTTTTTTTTTTTTTTTGCACAGTTTATCTCCATAATGTTAGACTTTGGACGAGTGAAAATCGCATGGTAGTTTTTCAACATGAAAGAGAGAAGCCAAAAGGTAACACTTAACACCTTCTGTATCATTTCTGTAAAGAAATTTTATGGCCCATTCTTTTTTTACTGCCAATGGCCTTGCTGCAGTGGTAACACCAGTTCCCATACGATCCCTAAAGTTAAGCGCTGTTGGGCTGGGCTAGCACCTGGATGGGTGACCATCTGGTCTGCCGAGCACTGTTGGCTAGCAAAGTGCACTCAGCCCTTGTGAGGCAAACTGAGAAGCTACTCAACTGTGAAGTAGAGGCTCCGGTCTCGTAAACTGACATACGGCTGGGAGAGTGGTGTGCTGACCACATGCCCCTCCATATCTGCATCCAGTGACCCCTTCCAAGGCGTATTCAGACAAGAGTTTAGTTTTTTACTGATATCATTGTCACAGGAATTTTCTATACAGACTTGCTAGAAATCCGACTTTGCTGAGTTTCAAAGTAATTGCCCAACCACATCTGATGTTACCTGCATCAAACCACTGCAGAATGTCCAATTGGAGGAGGAGAAAAAGAAAATTAGTTTCATTGTTGGTGTTTGAAACTGCTCTTTTTTTTAATAATAACAACAACAACAACAACAACAAAAACAACAACAACCCTTCAGTCACTACTGCCGATACATCTAGAAATGAAAGTACAGTACACTATCTTAGTTTCTGGAACTAATAGTTTCTTTCTCTGGTAGGAGAGACAGATAGGTTGAGGAAGATTAAAAAGGAGGGCATGTCACTGATACCAGAATGAAAGTGAATCACCTGTAGTGATGACAAGGCCAGACAGAGATGAAGGGTGGGACATCACATAGCACATTGGTAAGCACTGTGCTAGCTTCAGTTCAGTGGGATATTGTGAAGTAAAGATTGATGACAGGAAGAAAAAATACAGCAATTAAAAACTAAGAGAGGAGAAAATGAAAAAGAGAAGAAGCAGGAGAATGAAAATGAAAAAGTAAAAGCAAAGAAGAAAATAGTTAAGTGAAAAAGAGGAAAAAATATACATGTATAAAAATATTGATGAAAAATGAGAGCGGAGTTTTTTAATGGAGATAAATTCGAGGCAGGCTCACCAGTCCCTAGAGTCATACTGTAAAGTATGTTCAGCTACTGGGTACTGGAGATCCACATGGCACAGTGTTCTATTTCCATTCATGCACTCTGACAATACAGAGGTTATTTTAACATAAAATGCCACACAATGGACAAGTTTGTTCAGATACAACATGTTGGTTCATTTTCTGCTCTGCCTGTGATACTATGAGTGTGCATGCGTGGTCTATAGGCACTCAATGGTGAACTCATCAGCACCCATACAAAAAATTAGCATGAATGAATGTGCTTAAAATGTCTAAAGTATTATAAAACAATTAAGGGTAAGTCTGACACTCACTCATGGATATCTCCACAATGCAACTATCTCTCATACTTTAAGATGCATAAAACCAATCAGATATCCTAAAACTGGCAGTCAACACATGAGGAAAACAAACAGTGACACAGGGAAATGTGACTGGCTGATCAGCTACAAAAACATGGAGGAGCCTGATAACTCATTGAAAACATCTTCCTAAAATTATAGGGAACAAGTCTGCCATGTTACAAAAACTTAAGTTGTACCACATCTGTTTGATCATCAGTTAAAACAGAGGGCAAATCTTCCTGTGTTATTACAGGAGCAGGTGGCATTGGGTGGGTGCATGGAGGTGGTTGTACAACAGGGATGATTGCGGTGGTAGCAACCTAGCGTGGTAAGCATAATGGTTTGGGAATGTCATATGGTTTGACTAGAATGTTGCAGAAGTTATGAGGGTGATAAAATTGGGTGATGTTGGGAGAATATTAAGGGGAGAGGATCTCATTTCAGGGCTCAAGGCTAACCATATATCTCTCCCATATACACACAGTGTCTGATAGGTACAAAAGAAAGGTGCAAGTAGAGGTCAATGAAACAAACAAATAGGCCTTTAAAACAACAGTTTTCACAGTGCGATGTATTATGACTGAGTACATGAACACCTTTTACCAGATTTCACAAGGATCCAATTGGCAGAAATGCGCTTAAGGAAAAAACATTACAAGTGCCACATGACCACTATTCATGCGAAGGCAGGCTTCAGTACGTCTCCTTAACAACGCCTGCACACATTAAAAAATTCCACACATTTTTAGGCTGAATTGAGAACTACACACAATGTGTTCCCAGTGTCCACTGACAATTTTGACAGGGATTGAATACACAAAAGTTTTTATAATAGCAAAATAAATAAAATTAAAGTAAATCCATTGGGTGCAAGTTGGGGGGTTCTGGGAGACCACAGTATTGGCAAGCAATAGCTCATATGGTTGTTGTCAAAGATTTGTACAAGGTATTTCTTAACAGCCACACAAAATTATGCCAGTGCCATCGTGCACATACCATATATGCATCCTTTCACCATAAGCTGCAGCGTAACTGTAGCCTTAGACATTAACAGTGCTCCAACATTGACACGACTGCACTTGTGCATACATCGTTTTGGGAAACCACTGGTTTCTGGACTTGTGTTTACTAGGATTATTTGCTTGTTTAACTGTCCTCTACTTTCCCCTTCAATTTGCATCTATAAAAGTCAAACACCATGTATATTAAAAAATTCTCTGTACATAAAGAGGAGTGTTTGCGATTAATGTAAAAGAAAATTACATAAACAGTCAGTATGTTGATAAATGATTACGACAACATGTCCAGCATGAAAATAAAATAAATAAAGTTTGAGCATAAATATCTCGGGACAGTATCAAGCCAAGATCAAAAGCTCTCAGCTTGGTAGAGAAATATCGTTTTAGGGTAACAGCCGACATTTTTTTCCAACAAATAATTATTTTAGTTCTATGAACTATATCCGACATAACATCTTCAGTCCACTGAAGAAAGTTTTCAGACCTGAAATTTCTTTAGATGTTGGAGTAAATGGAAGTTTGAGCTCGATCTGGTGAAGAGTGTGGGTGATCAAACTACTTTTACTTCAGATCCTCCTATTTTCACACTGCCAAAACACCTCTTCGGCAGTTGCGGTGGTCTTTTTAAAAGAGTATTACTTTCTTTTGCAACATGTAAGTCATGCAGTTGGTGCAAAAAGACTTTCAAATTATTTTCTTAATCATGCTTTTATCTTTTGGCATACGGTCACAGGATTCCACCTTCTCACTGAGAAATTAGGTTTCATACTCTTTCGTCAGAATTTTTTTTTTTTTTTAAAAAAAAAGCACCTATATCTAAAACCTGTCATCTTTAAAAATATACCATATTGTACACTCTCAAAGTTTGCATCTAAGGGTTGCACTTTCATATGGTTCTACTCAAGAGAAGCTCTGCAATTTCTGTAACCTTTTTTTTTTGTAGCCTCTTGAGAAGAAAAATTTCTTTTAATAAGTTATTAAAACTTGTCAGAATCTAAAGCTGTTTCTTTATATCTGTTATATCATTAAGATTTTATAAACTGTGCAAATATATAATGTAGCTGAAAAATTTAGCACTCTTTGAGATACTCAGTTAACTAGTCCCAGGTTTGTAAGTGTGTATATGTTGGGTTGTCTAAGAAAACATGTGGTCTGAAAAGCATTCTGTGCAGATTCAACTGTCACTGCATCTCCTAACAAATTAGTTTACTTAAAGAAAAACCAACAGACATAGAAAATTCACCACTGAATGGCTCGATAGTAAGACAAATCGTACTGTTCCAGTGCAGGTAAGGGAAATATTCACCATTTTAAAATTCCACTTTTAAATGATGTATCACTCTTTTCCTTCTTCGCCATTTTCAGACACGCAAACCTATTTCTTTTACTATTTAGAATCTTACAGTTTAAGGTAAAGAAATCTTGCCCACAACTACAGAACATGACTTCTGGTCATACTGCCTGCTGACAGAACAATCCAACCCAACTTCCTATAAACTCTGTAACAATTTTGCAGTTTCCTTAGTATAAATGTTGTAAGGGGGTTCTTAATAACTGCACCTTCTGGCGGCTTAAGACCTACATTTGGGCTTAGGATGTTACATGATAAGCAACGTAAGTTAAAATGTTTTATTAAAAAAAGTCAGAAGGATGACAGGAATTAGCATTTTAATACATTCTTTAAATAATTACACTTAACTACTAATTGATCTTTACTACGTTATTTGGTAACTGTTACAACATGGCGACATTAACGTTAAACCAGGGCTTAAGCGAATTCGTGAGAGTTTTAATATACAAATAAAGAAAATTACTCTTCACATCATGCTCAGTGTTGCATTTGTGTCTCTAAACAATTAACAATATGCTGATAATATATGATGTTATTCCTTCTTTCAGTTACTTTTAGCATACTCCTTTATCTAAAGTAGTTCAAGAAGCTACAAAGTCAATATGAAAGTAACTGTTGATCAAGCAACAGTTTCGGCATGTGACAGCTTTATGACTAGATAGTTACATGAAATGTCATCGACAGTAACTTACAATACATAATAGCATAAAAAACACTAATATTTGGCTTAATGGTAACTTGTGAGGAGATTATCTGTGTAAGCTGTATATCATTCCACCATTATGTTTTACATACTTCCATTTCAGTTACCACGAAATGAGGAAAAAAACAAAAACTGTGCCATTAAAGCTTAAACCCTGGTTTCAAAAGACAAGAATGAATCAATCTCATTCTAAATGGTAATACTAAAAAATCTATATTAACAATGCATAAATTTATTTATTAACTTCAGTCTAAGATAGTTTTTCATTGGCATATACTCTGCACATACATGTATTTAACAACACTGCAAAGAAATATGACCAGTGATACAAACACACAGGCAAGGCAGAGCTGTCACTCAGTATTTCCAAATTAAAAGTAAACTTTCTGAGCGTAAGTTTTTAATTTGTAATCTTACAACAACTGATAAATTTGTAAACGTGTGTTATAACAGTGAATTTATATTCAGATTGTTCTCTTATATACTAAAACACACAGAATAAATTACAACCTTCACTGATTTGTGTGCTGCACAATGATTGAAATTATGCCAGTAGACTGGATTTCTAATGTCATTATTGTCTATTTTCTCATTTATACGTTAATAATGCTGTACATTCCTTAGAAGTTTCTCTAACAAAAGTCTTCCAATGTTCCTGGATTTTCAGGGCACTAGATATTGCATTTTCGCCCATATCTCTGCGTAACATAAAAAGTGTTTGGCAAAAGCATTTTGGTTGGAATACTTTTAAGAAGTATAAACGTAAAATTCTTAATTTGCATATAGAAAGATGTTTTCTGAACACATTAGAGGGGCATTACTGACTAGCAATACAAATAAGACTCAACATTTATGTAATGATTACTTCCCAATCTTTATGTTCACTTAAGTAACAACCATTAGCATTCCAGTATTCCATCCGTTTCCTTTAATATGGAGTACAACTTAATTCTTTTTTTTTAAAAAGATGTTTTCTATTCGAGTGAAAATATTTGGCACATCTTTGTGAATCAAGGGAGCAATAAATTATGAAAATTTTTTACAAAAATATCATTCACATTTGTAATTAAACAAATATAATTGAACTAATCGAGTGAGGATGTAACAAACAAAATTACAGTTGGAAAAATACAATCATGATTGAATCCAAAGCTACTCTTCATTTTAACAAATTGGCTTTAGATACAGTCTTTATTTTATAAATGTCAAGAGATTACCATTGTCAACATAAGAGAGCATATCATGCATAACCTTATGAGTATCTAGAGCAAAAAACCCTTCACAGTTTGACAGTTAAGTACTTCTAGAATTTTGATTTTAAGGGTATTCAAAGTAGGTACCTGTAAGTTCAGCACATGAGAGCACCACCATATAAAAATAGAATATATTGGAAAAAACTGGTCCCAAGCCAAATTTGTAACTTGCCGTAACATAGTAGTCCAAACTGCGCAAAATTAATTTTCTTTGGAAATAGGAGTGACAAAAAATAGCTCCCTAAGAATGAAGAATTACAGATATGGCATTACACTTTTAAGTGTTCTCATTGAAAATTTTAAGGGAAGTCATGACTTATTCACTATTACAAGTCATGACTTATATTAATGAAAATGCATTAGTATTATAGCAAAATTTCTCATGACAAGCCCTAACTGCAATTTCATTGTTTGGTACTCCACAAGTACAAAGAACTGTTAAACTGCAGTGGTGCACAAGTCTTTGAAAATTATAAAGATTAAACTAATGACCATAAATTACAAAACTGTACAAACTATGTTACTTATGCAGATAAGTATTAGAGTGCTTTATGGCACTTATACTGGATACGTCCAAGAAATAAAAAAAAAATTTAAAATATAAAATAATCATGACAATCATCTTATGAGAATAAAACTTTTACCAAATTTATTTGGTCATAATATTTAAGCAGTCATATTCATAGCTGTATACATTACTGTCACCCACATACTTCAGTAACTCTCATAAACTGAAGATTTTTGAGTACTGTTTGAAAAAAAATATAATAAAGCTTTTGAGTATTTTATGTCAAATGAAACATACAGTGAGTAAGAGAGAGAGAGAGAGAGAGAGAGAGAGAGAGAGAGAGAGAGAGAGAGAGAGAGAGAGACATGAAATGATAAAAGACAAAATAACTTTTATTAAAACAGCCTTTTTTTCCAAAGTTGAAAGTTGCTGAACATCCAACAAGCACTCATCGTACACAGAAATATAGTTTCCCGTGCTTTGTATGTCAATGAACTTTAAAATTATATTTGCAACTCATCACACACAAAATGTTGTACTAACAAATTATGGCAAGACTTTACCATTACAAAATTGTGCTGTATTTTTCACAATGGCTTCCACTTTATCTACAATTTTTTTTGTCTCTCAATGACTTGCTACTGAACAATTTAAACTGATACGTATAAATTAAATGACTAACATCAGCACATTATGCTACCTTTTTTTTTAATCCCTCCCTACTAACTCAGAGAATAGGGTGGAAAACTGAATTACAGATAACCTGTGACATTGACTGCTAGCAAATTCCTTGCTTGAGTGCTTTTAAGTTTTGTGCCACATTTTAAAGTCTGAAGAAGTTTAAAACTTAAAATTTCTACAGTTACACATTTACTACAAGATACTTTAAATTCTTAAATATAGTACATCACTACAACAGATTTTGATTCTAACCACACAACTCAACTTTATCTAGTGTTACAAGCAGTGAGACCTCTTCCTGTAAGTGCCACAATTTTAAGACATTTTGCTTCAACCAATAAGTCATTTCAAAAATATTAAAAATAGACTCATATCAACTATGCTACAATGCATTAGTTGTTAAAAACAGTGTGAAATTAAAATGCAAGTTACTGTACATTAATGACTGACAGAGATTTTTTTCTTTTCTAGTGCAAATATGTTATGAAACTTTACTAATCCACAGATCTTTGCAGGAAGAAGACTGCAGGCCACAAATATCAAGCTGCTAGGAGGAAACAGGTTCAGACATTAACCAAAGACAAAATTATGCCTACCCTTAAAAAAATAAAGACTTCAAATATTTATGAATGTTGAAAACTAAACCCATATAAGAAATACTGTGTGTGCGTGTGAGGGAGAGAAGAAGTTGACAGACAACATGTAACAGCTAAATACTACTGTTCTGGGAACAAAAAGAACATTCCCAACCCAGCTATCAACTTTAAACTTGTATAAGGTGAACTTGCCTATTAATCTATGACAATAATCCATCACAACATACAAATAAATTAGATTGTCATGACTTATTCAAGCAAATAACAAAAAATCTGAGCATTTGCACATATAAAAAGTTTATGAAATTCTATAAACAATGATTTAAAAATCTTACAGCAGAAGTGAGAAGTAATTATAAATGATTCAATGCTACCTTCAGATCTAACAAATAAGACAACATGCCAAAAAACAGGCAGGCTAAGAGATTCAAACTTCTTGCACAGTATAAGTTTCATAAAAATATTCTGTATAAATGTACCACGAAGTATGTAAGCGCATTATGGTCCTTTATGTTAATTGTGTGCATTGAGAAAGAAGTCGTTTTATATCTCATTTAACAAATAAAATAGCCGTAGAGGAAAAAATTTAAGCTTTGTATCTGTCCTCTGAACGAACAGCACAGCACAGTATTAGTGAGAATATAAGACCCAGAACTTCAACTGTGGCAAGTGCCAGGCCAACACCCATCAAAATATTTGCATACTGCTGAAGGAGTTCAATCAGTTTGTCGACACAGCCCTGCAACAAAATAAACCCAAATCAATTTGCACAGAATGCATAGCAATTTCTAAAAATGTTTGACAGCAGCTCAAACAAAACACCATTCTGCAAACCTGTAAAACAATAGTAAAATATACTAGCTGTGGCATTTCATTCTTAAATTATCTCTAATGCTTGGAAGTTACACAAATACACTAACTGTGTACTGAATTAGAGTGGCTGTGTTTGAGATAGAGCACTCCTGTCACAAGGGGTGGTGCCAGGGGTTGGGCCATGTCCCACCCAAATAAGATGGACCAATTTCAGAATCGAAGTCCTAAGTCAAATTTAATTTTATAAAATTGAAATAAAATATCTACAGTTATAGGCATATGGCAAACCACTCTGTCAGTTTGTTAAACAATTCTGTATTGTCTCATATTAAAACTGTAAAATCAAACAAATACATTTGAAATAGATTTTATTACAAAGCTAACACTGACTTATCCATTGATCTGCCCATGTTGAACAACAAACAAATGAAGCAGTCTATCAATCTATTGAATGAACAGTTCTTCCCCAGTTTCTTGTGGGTGTTCGCAAGTGTTTTATTGTTTCTATTGATGCTAAACGATAAAAGAATATTTGTTATCATTGTGGTCTTTTGTAGTGAACTGTACATTTTCTTTAAAGTGAACTTAGTAATTTGGCAAAACTGCCCAGCATCTCACATTTCTTCAGTTCACAGCAAACAGTTATTAAAATGAATGAGTACATTACATCTCCGTCTGTAACTGCAGAGGTTAGTTTCCATGATTCAGGAAGTGAAGTAGAAAAAATTGTGTTTGGTGGTGTTGGTGATGAAACGGAAGTAGGAAAAGAATTAAAACAGTCTGAAAATGACATCTCGGTGAAAATAAAGGTGAAGATTTATTTTCTATTTTCAGCACTAGCACCAGCAGTACTAATCGATCTGCTTCAGTTCGTGATATATCTATGAAACTGACTGTTGAATCTGAACAACCTGTATTAAGGACTTTTCCTTTTCGCTTGTTTGGGGACAAAGAAAAATTTCCACTCAGGTTGGTACAACATTTATCCGTGGCTAGAATATACTACTACAAATGATTATACATTCTGTTTTGTCTGCTGATTTTTTTGTCCCCAACTAAAGTGATAACAAGCCAACTGCTTAGTTTTGTATGTGGTGGTTCCACTAACTGGAAAAGTGCAACAGAACCTAATTCCAACTTTAATCATCGTGAGAGCAGCTCCACACACAAACTCCACATTTGTCTTGGAGTCTCTCAAAAACTTGAAAAATAAGTTTGGTGAGAACACATCTGTTGCTACTCCACTACATGAAACATACGCTCTGGAAATTCAAGAAAACACAGAATAAATACAAATGACTGGCAATATACTTTGATACATAGTTTTTCAAGGAATAGTTGAAAAAGGTCATAATGAATCTAACGATAATGTAAATAAGGGAATATTTTTTAGAGTTAATGAAACTTATGTGTGAAAAAGATCCAAGTGTTAGGAAACAACTTTAAAAGGGAAAAAACACACACAACATAATATATGGAAAAAAATCTTAGCACCATGTGCAATATCATGCTATAATATATCTCCAATGCAGTGAAAGAAGACCACTATTTTGCTCTACTGATTGATGAGTGAAAAAGATTGTTCAAAAACTGAGCAACTATCAACTATGGTTCAATACTGTTTAGATGATGACACACAAGAAGGTTCTAAGTTCTGAAGCTTCAAAAACAAATTCGATGCTGCTGTGGAGTTAATTTAAAAAAAAACTGTTGCACACACACCTATGATGTAACTTCAGTTATGAGTGGTGCTTGTGCAGGTGTTCAAGTTCTTTGAAGAAGGGAACCCCATACGAGTTATATAAACTATAAGTTGAGTATTGTCATAGTAACAACATGTAAAGGAATCAAATTGGCTACAATTTTTTTTATGGCGCAGCAGGGGGGGGGGGGGGGGCATGCTTTTTGGCAGTGCATCAAATGTTTACTAATACACAAATTTAAAAAATTGGAAAATTGCAATTAAAAAAGTTAAGTGTATGCTTCATGTTTGGCTGTGAAGAAGATAACTGATGCTATTGTTGAAAACCCAGTAAATATTCAAAGCAGGAAATTCAGAACAAGCTGCAGAACCACCAGGATGATTTAATGCAAAGTAAAACTGTTTTTATTTTTCACTTATACCTTTTCACATATATGCTAGAAAAGTGCAAATCTATCTGATTTCGATCTGAGCAAAGATCGTTGCTGCAATCAACTCAGATGCTCAAAGGGATCATTTCACCCAAATAGTGTGGCTCAGACTCTGGTTTCACTGAATGGAATGAAAGTGTAGATGTGGCAACAAAAACAGGTGCTGATACTTCTGCAGACTTCTTGCTTTTTTGTAGAATTTTAAATTTCCAAAAAGACACTGGGGAATATGTTTGTGATTTGCCAAATAAATATAGCCTGGAACCTGTACAATCAACCAGTTTCAAATCTTGAGCATTTTATAAAGTTTTACATATAACTAAGAGTGAACTTGAGAGACTTGTTGCAAAAACTGCAATAATTAAAGAAATCACTGCTTAAACCAAAATGTGAAACTTTTATGGACAAATAAATGTTACTGCCACTGGCAGAAAATTATTCATCGAATACTGAATCGCTGGAAGCAAAAATTCAAGATATTAAAAAAATGTTATCACACGACAAACAGCAAACCAGAGTGACTGACAATTTACTTGCATTGCTCAAGTTGTTAAACAATATAAACTTGTTTTACATTATTTGTAGAATTTAAGTCAAATAGCTCTGACTATTCAACCTTCCTCTGCATTACATGACAAAGCTTCATGTATACAACATGTGAAATGTTATTTAAGGAACCCATTGAGTGTGAGGTCTCATGTTTAGCAAGTATCATTTAGAAGTGTTACATCAACAGTCATGACAGGAAAAATATTAGCTGCTAATGACTCACCATGTGCGCCAGGAGGGCAACAGAAAATGAGTGTCCGGGTGGTGCCGAGATCAACCTTCTATGGAGTGTGAGTGAGAGTGTGAGAGTGTGTGTGTGTGAGAGTGTGTGTGTGTGAGAGTGTGTGTGTGTGTGAGAGTGTGTGTGTGTGAGAGTGTGTGTGAGTGAGAGAGAGTGTGTGTGTGTGAGTGAGAGAGAGTGTGTGTGTGTGAGTGAGAGAGAGTGTGTGTGTGTGAGTGAGAGTGTGTGTGTGTGAGTGAGAGTGTGTGTGTGAGTGAGAGTGTGTGTGTGTGTGAGAGTGTGTGTGTGTGTGAGAGTGTGAGTGTAGAGTGTGAGTGTGAGTGTGAGTGTGTGTGTGTGTGTGTGTGTGTGTGTGTGTGTGTGTTACACTTCACTAAACTGAATCGCTGATATTCAAAAAATGTTCAGAACAAACCATTAACTTTATGATGAACACCAAATGAAAAATGGTGTGCCACGGTGATAAAAGAGGTACGACCCATCAATATCAAATCAGAAACTCCTTAGGCATTATGTACCAAACTGGACAATCAGCTAGGTATACACTCAAAGAATGCTTTTAAGAATCATATTGGTGTAACGAAGTGACGAGAACTTATGGAATGTGACAGCATGCAACCAAATACGAAACAGTCTGTTCTGTTTTGTGGAGCTCATCATGAAACTGGCTATCCTTTAAGGTATACCTGCAGATAGTGTAATGTTTTATAGGATCGGGGGGTTGTGGTGGGGGGTGGGGAGGGGGGGGGGGAGAACATCCAGTTTCTGTGGTATGAACTGCAATGTACACTTTTACAGGAGGGAACGTTTGTTCTAAAGGATTACGATTTTTATGCGCCGACCAGGAATCGGGCATCAATAGTTTTAGTTCTCTTCTGCCCGTTTTTCCCCACTCTTGATTGCTGTGAAAAAAAAAAAAAAAAATTGTGTTGAGAAGGCAGAAAACAGATGGTCATGCAGATGAGTAAACAAGACAACCATAGTCCATTTTTGATTGGACAAAGGACAGCTCTACGCAGAGGAGGATTTTTTGATCCGTTCCTCCATGAAATGAGGTTTAAAACACAGGTACAGCACGCTGCCAGATAAGATGTGTGGGAGACCAACAGAGTTTCCTATCAAGTGTGAAGCCACAGATTTTGTGGTTTCGACAAACATAAGAGCAATAGAACAGAGATGTAAGGATGGTGGAAGTAACTCCTTATTTTGCCAGAAGTTCAGACAGCTTTTTCTATGGAAAAGTGGAAGCTGTTGTAAATGGTCCATGAGACAAGACACCACTGAAGTCATCGCTTGAGTAAACAGGTCCATTGAGGGCTGCAGTAGATCACAAAGTCGTTGACAAAAACAGAGCCCGAGATGCCTGGTGGGAGACAATCCAAGATAGGGTTAATTGCTATGGCAAATAGGTCTACGATCAGCACAGAGCCCTGTGGCACCCCGCTCTCCTGAATAAAAGTATTCAAGAAAGCTGAACCCATACATACCCCGAAGACCCGGTCTTTTAAAAACTTCGTAATAAAATGGGGCAAGTGGCCTCGGAAGCCCCACATGTGCATTACATGGAGGATACTTACTCCAACAGGTATCAAAAGCCTTCTCCAAATCAAAAAATGCAGCTACAGTCTTATTTCCACAACAAATTGTTCATAATATCAGATGACAGAATGACAAGATGATCAACTGCAGAGTGGTGCTCACAAAATTCACATTGTGCATTTGTTAGCAAATTCCAAGACTCAAGCCACCATACCAGCTGACCAGTGATCATGCATTCCATCATCTTACAGACACTGCTGGTGAGGGAAATTGGGTGGTAGCTGGATGGAAGATGTTTGACCTTACCAGGCTTAGGGCTTAGTGTGGGGATTTCAGTGACTTCAGACCAACGCCTGGGAAACGCGCCACCCAACCAGATGCGATTATACATACGAAGGAGAAAGTGCTTTCCGTCAAGAGATATGTGCTACAACACCTGAATATGAGTATTGTCCAGTCCTAGAATGGAGGATCATGAGGTGGAAGCACATTTGAGCTCGCTTCTAATACATACAATGTTGTATCATTCATGATTCTGAGAGAGGAAAGGTATCTACCAAGCCTCCTCTGCTCATTTCCGACATAAAAATGAGAGATGGTAATGGGCAGTGCTCCAGGGCTCTTCACCCCAAGTATCGACCAACGTATTGGAAATATCGATAGGGTCCACAATGACATCATTCACTTCGGTCAGGCCAGGGATCAGGAGATATACCTTGTTTGCAGAAAACTGACGTAGGTTACCCCAAACAATGTATGAGGGAGTAAAACAGCGAAATGCATTAATAAAAGAGATCCAACTAGTTTTTTGCTACCTCTGATAATGTGATGGCACTTTGTGAAAAACTGTTTATAACAAATATAGATCTCCTTTGTGGGATGGTGTTCAATGACACAGAGAGCACATTGCGCACGAACTGTATCATGGCATTCCTCAGTCCACCACGGGACTATGACATGTTGCAGTAGGGAAGATGTTTGGGGGTTGGAACACTGCAGCAGTAAGGATAACATTCGTAAGGTACTCTACCTGATCTTCACTACTATGGACATGTTGTTCATTGAAGTTGCCAGTGAATGGAAGAGCCTCCAGTCAGCTTTAGATAGCTGCCAGGTGGTCTTGGGCACAGATGGGACACAAGTTAGAAGACAATTATGCATGGGAAATGATCTCTCGCGTATGTGTCCAAGAGGATGGACCACACTAGATGGCGGGTAAACTGTAGAACAGAAGCAGGGATTCAGATGCGAAGAAGTGTTTGTGGAATCTGAAAGAAATGTGGGTTCATCAGTGCCAAATGAAATGACAGTAACCTGGTTGAGAGTATCTGCCGGGAGAGAGCCTCTCGGGCAGGTTCTGAGAGAGCCCCAAATGGGATGGTGGGTGTTGAAGTCGCCAAGTAGCAGAAAGGGTTGAGGAAGTTCAGCAATATGCTGCAGTATGTCTGCCCTGGTGAGATCAGAGGATGGCGGGTGTAGGTATTACAAAGAGAAGAGACATAACTGGGAAGAGAGATACTGCAAGCGACAGCGTGTAGTGACGTGTTCAATGAAATGGTTTGGCTATGGATATCATTCTTAATGAGCTTCATGACTCTCCTGTGAGCTGGAGTTCCTTTCTCGGAAGGAAGCTCGAAACGTACTGGAGTGAAGTGTAGGAGGTCAAAGTGGTCTTAAGGGCATAACTTCGCATCTTGGAGGCATAAAATAAATGGGCACTGCAATTGCAGCTGCAAGTCTGCCCTGTGTGATCTGATGCCATAACTGTTCCATTTGAGAACAGCCATATTAGATGATAGGAGATATTTCTCTTATAAGGGGCAATTACTTAGTTGGCAGCTGAGTACCGGATTTTGGCTGTGTACTGCTACAGGGTTCTGAGACAGAAGGATCCTGTTTCATTATTTCTTCCGAGGTACCAACAGCCTCCCTGGGTTGTTCAGCTGATTCCAGGGTGAAAAATTGGTTTGTACTTCACACTGGCGAAATGGAGGTCGACTGGACCGAGGCGCTGCATTGTGTCACTGTTGTAGAGGGTCTCCAAGTTGGAGACGGGGAAGAACTTTTGTCTTTGTTTGACATCCTACTACCTCTGCGTTTGTCACATGTGAACCCAGACATTTGCCTAACTTGACAAATGCAGAAAGTTGTTTCAAGAGTATTCTTTTTTAAATTTCCATTCTTCGGGTTGTGTCACACGTGACTTCACCATTGTGGGCGAAGGTTTTTTGGTGGGTTGAGCACTGTAGCAGGCGCAGGTGAGGACCTCACTTTAGCACTAGGTGATTTCAGAACTGTAGCACTGAACTAGAGGTCACAAGTCTGCATGGCCATATTTTTCATGGGCTGAGACATACAAGAATGGTACTGTAACTGCCGGATAGTGGTTTGCAAGGCTTTCGGCTAGCTAACATTTTGCAAGCAATTCTGAGGGGGCACCTTTTCCTAGATCCCGATCCCCTGAACAGCTCACTCATCGAAGTACACACGGTATTCACATAATGAAGTTGTATGGTTGCCACTATAGTTGAAGGAGGGGGATAATGAGGTGGGCAATCTCCCACATGAACATCCCTGATACAGGTTACAACTTGGCTGTGTTTTTAGGGGACTTGTATGATTACAATGCTGATGTTGGTAGCAACACATTGGGTTAAGTACATAGGATCTAACACTGAAACATTATAGCCCGCCTTTATCTTCAATGGAGACTCTTACTATCAATTGTTCATAAAAAGGTGTGAATTCTGCATCAACCCTCTTCATAACCCAATAGATTGCAGTTACGTCCTGATCAGAGAGATAATGTTGTATATCTCCCTCAGTTGTATCATCAAGCAGCTGAGCATACATAACACCACATGAAGCATTCAGTGTTTGATGAGCTCTACTCAAACAGGGTATCCATGGAGGAGCATAGCTTTTAACAATTTTTGGGCTTGAAAGCACTGTCTGTCTCTAGAAGCTAAGCTCCACTGCATAAGCGAGTCCAGGACTTTAGTGGGACTGTAATTGTGTCCACACCTTTCTGAATGACATATTTTTTCACTGATAAAAAGTTATTACCTCCTGTGCGTGACACCAAAAAGCAGCGGAGTGCAATTGGAAGATTTTCATGTCCTTGGC
This sequence comes from Schistocerca serialis cubense, assembly GCF_023864345.2. Taxonomy (NCBI): domain Eukaryota; kingdom Metazoa; phylum Arthropoda; class Insecta; order Orthoptera; family Acrididae; genus Schistocerca; species Schistocerca serialis. The sequence continues at coordinate 161,480,438 of NC_064640.1, forward strand.
CTCATTCGATTTCTGTTTATTAGATGGAGATTGTATACTCATCGCAGGTGAATCTCGTGTGATTGCCAGTGTCTCTGATGGTGCACTCCTTCCTTCCAAGTGCCTTCCACAGAGGGGAGTCCACCTGCGTTAAGTGATTGTTCACACCTCAGGTCACACTTCCCGAGCTCCAGACAGAGGGACCAATCGACAACTGGACTGGGAAGGTAACAGATCAGGTAATCACCCCTCCCTGGGCCTGGCCTTTACCAGATGTACATGCAAACCCTTGCTGTCAAGTAGGGTGCTGGGAGCATTACACAGTGACCCTTTACATGTCAAACACGAGCCGGCCTTCAAGCACACACAGGGAGGAAGACAGACAAAAAGGGAGGCCTCAAATGGTGAAGCAGAGGAAAAACAGCAGAAGTCAGAACAAGAAAGGAGAGAGTGACAAAAATGATACTTTCATGTTTTGGTTAACCGATTTTACATAAGACCTGGTCCCCATGGGAGGGGAAAGAGTAGTAGGACGACAGACATGCAGCACAGAAAAGGAAGGAGTATTGCAAGGTGTAATGATACAAGTATCATTACAACATAAACAATATCTACAATATCTTTATTAGCAGAATTACTAAATTTCAATCATGTTGCAGTCTGCTGTCACAAACAGGCACTGTATGAGCCACACCTAATGTAGATGCTCATGGCATCTTGCAGTTGCAATGACGCAATCTGGTTGTAAAAACGGGTGGGTTATGAATCACCATTAACATGCTGCCACCTAGTGGTGGAAATGGCAAACAACCTAAGTACACATTTAATAAATTAATTATGAAATATATTATGTTCTGTTTATTTTGTTAAAACAATTAGTGTGTTAAAATGACTGTAAAATTATGTATTGTTTATTATAAACAGTCACGGTTTTAGAAATAAGTAATAATTGTTAAAGGAATTCCTGCATATTAATCTGAGCAGTGGTACGTCACCCTTTTTGAGAAGAGAGAGTTCTCGAACAAAAATTGCCTAAGTAGTCAGTAGTAGTGTGAGCACAGTGCACGTGTATGGTGTTTGCGAGCTAAAAATTGAGCAATGGTAAAATTAGCCTTGAATGACTGCTGAATGATGCTGCTATTTTGTAAAAAGTGCAGCTAAATTGTATGTTACGGACTAAGAGGTTTGCTCTAACTTATTGTGGAGTAAAAAGCCAGTTGTGTCATGAATAATGGGATAGTAAGCAGCCATTTCACATTTCAGTAGCAACTGTTAAAGAGGCTTGGTTATAGCTCATCATCACATGAAACGCAACAATCCTATTTGGTCTGTGTTGCAACATGCAACAGTCTTATTTTACCTGTGCTACACCGTAAAGTGGACTTTGAGTAGGGAAGCCATATTAGCAAAAGGTGTAAGAGCTACAACGTAACTGGAACTGCAAGTTCAGCAATAACATACTGGTTATTTATAAATCAAATGGTTATCTCGTATGTTTGTTTGTGTGTTTAAAAATTAGCATCCTTATAGCTCCAGTGGTTTAAACCAAAGATTTTTATAGAGATAAAAGCTGGTATTTATTTGAATACAAAATCTTTTTCTGACTTTCACTGAGATTTCATATAGAAATCATAAACCAGCCAAATTTTGTAATGGGTGCTGTGTGTCACTGTAGCTGTCTAGAAGAAGGGACCACAACGTAAAGTGAAACTTCTACTTCTTTTCTTTGGAGAAGTGTGTTGGCATGTGTACTTCGCAAATTGAAACCAGTGTCATGTGATGATGTCTGAGCTCTTGTTAATTAAAGTCAGAAATAAATTATGTAATTTTTCATTACATATTGCTAAGTGACAAACTTTTTCATACCGTATCTGAAATATTTTTAAAATATCAACATTAAATATTTTAGCATCACAGTAGATACACATCTTCAATGCTTATCAGATTATTCATTAAAAGTCAATTATGTTAATTTTGATGAAATGTGCTGTGGTATTTAAAATAATTACCTTTGTGTGAATACAGATGCATTAATATTAGGCATTCCTGTGAATTTAAGTGCTAAATGTTTAATTAACATCCTGTACAATCGTCACCTCTAAGGCAGTTAATGTTAAAATTACTTTGTTTCCTCTGTGATCATTTGCTGTTAACATCTGTTTATTATCATTTAAACTAAATCGTGTGGTACATTGCAAACACTCAGACAGAAAGAGTGATCAGCCATTACACAGCTGATCATCTACAGAATGTGACTGTCTCCTGTAATTTAACAGTCCAATTGCCACACATGGTTAACAAAGCAATTGTTATACCCTAATTAGAATAAGATAATTTGAACAGAACAAGGGCATCGCAAAGGGCAGGAGGCCTGTGTGTGCCAAGCACATACTCACAAACTAGTTACTAGTCCCCTGGGGGGAATGCACTCTGTGATTAGTGTAAAATGAAAACGAAGCACTCTTGAATGCTAAGAAACAAAAATCTGAACCTTTTGTGCACTTTCTGACAAATTTCCATTTTAAATACTTAATAAGCATTGCTTACTGCACACCATATACTCACACTTAGAGATATACTCAAAATAAACTACAATTTCTCTTATTTCAAGACTCAAAATCCATGTCAACTTACCATCAGAGTTTTTATGAATAACTGCCACACGTATGGTGCCAGTTTTAAGTAATTGATGCATCCTGATTCACAGATAAATTAGCTGTATAAGAAAACAGTATATCTTTCAGTGCTAATATTTTCTTCCCCTCTCAGATTACATGGCTAGAACCTAATACCAGTGGAGTATTATCAGTATTTTTCACAAAAAACAAAACTGCATGCATGTAAACTAACCCACTACTGATTTTTTTTTTTAACAAACCGAAGTTCAAATAGAAGGTGGATCAGTAAGTATAATTTTTCACTGTTTAATGAAGAACAAAATCACAGAGATTAGGTGTGATTCACCTGCAATGTTTTGGGACTGAGTAACAAGTGTCAGCATGCCTTGCTATGCAGTAGTTTATGTGGGTCACTACCGTGATGCCACACAGCTGTTGGCAGGCCTTGTATTCTCTGACATATCTAAGCAGCCCATGGAATAATCTCCAATGGCTTAACTACAAAAAGTGTTATTGCCAAATGCAACACCCCCTCTCAAAGTGTTTCAAGTCTTCAGTTTCTGTCAATCCCTATCCTTTAGGAACTCGAGAAATTTCTATGGTACAGAACCCCTGAACTACCTCCGTTACCTCCCTGAATTACTCCTACTATGCAGTACCAATTTCCTACATTCCATCTCCCAAATAGAAGTCCCTGCTGGCTGTCCAACAACTGAAAGAGCATTTCAAACACCACCTCAAGAAGTCATCCAATCTATTGTCTTCCTAGTTCTCCTGCTCTCTGATGAAAACCACTATTCAACAAGACAATGCTACTCTCACAGGCACTCCCTCACCTTCACATCAGTCTCTTATAAGGCCCAGACTGTCTTGCCACATTCCCTCAAACTCACCCGTCAACATCTTGCAAGATGCAGAACCCAAACAAACCTGCACCATGACTGCTAACATAACCACTAAGTACCTTAACTTGTAAAGCTTCAGTCCATTCCAAAGCCATCACCTTCAGTCCTATGCCCAAATTCAATCATGCAGTACTTGAGAAGGATCTACTCTCCTTCGCCAATTCCCTACAGTAAAAACACTTTTCTCCCACTAAAAACCAACCAAAAACAAACAATGAACAAAACCTCTCTCAAACTATGCCTTCATGTAACTGTGGCACTCCTCCATTCCCAGTCCAACCACTGCCCGATTACTTCCCACGATTTCCTTTCCTCTGACACAACCTCGCTTTCCTTTTCTAGCTTTATTCCAAAACACACAAACCCAGCAACAGCAGAAAGAGTACTGATCCACAATCTTAAAACAGACCCTACAAATAACCTATATCGTCTTGTGGTTAGTGTTGTGGGCTATTAACAAAGAGGTCCCAAGTTCAATTTTGAAAAGGATCCTCGAGTTGTGCCATAGGGTAGTTGGGTTTCAGGTTCCGCTGAATGGATCAGGAGTCCACTACAAGCAGGAGGCAGCTACATGGGTAGCAGGGGCCCTGTGGCATGGACTGGGCAGTTTTTACGTTAGAGGGGCTCGGGGAAATACAAGAAGGGCTTCAGTCACAAAGGGTACAGGTCAAACATAGGAAAAACAGATACAGAACCATTGGTATAACATTTTTAAATTGTTGTTGCTGTGTTGGCAAAGTACCAGAGCTCCAAGCACTAACAGAAAGCACAGATACTCAAATTATTATAGGCACTAAAATCTGCTTAAAGACGGAGAAGTTCAGCTGAAATTTTTGCAAAGAACCTAACAGCGTTCCGAAAGGATAGGCTAAACATAGTTACGGTGGCATGTTCATTGCTGTTAGGCGTAGGTTATTTTGTAGCGAAATTGAAGTAGACAGTTTCTGTCAGTTAGCATGGGCAGAGATCATTTTTGGCAACCGGAATAAAATAATAATTGGACACTTTTACTGATCTCCCAACTCAGGTGATATAATTGCTCTAAGGTTCAAAGAAAACTTGAGTTTAATTTCAAGTACATACATGATTCATACAATTATAGTTGGTGGTGATTTTAATTTACCCTCGATATGTTCACGAAATTACATTTTTAAACACAGGGTACACATAAGACATAATCCAGAATAGTGCTAAATACATTCTCTGAAAATTATTTAGAGCAATTAGTTTAAGATCCCGCGCAAATAGTAAATGGTTGTGAAAACACATTTGATCTCTTAGCAACAAATAATCCTAACTTAATAATGAGCATCAAAATGGATACAGGGATTAGTGAAGAGAGGGTTGTCATAGCAAGACTGAATATTGTAATTCCCAAAATCCTCCAAAAATAAATGAAAAATATACCTATTCAATACAGCAGATGAAAAAACTCACTTGATGCATTCCTGAGAGACAATCTGCACTCCTTTCAAATTAACAAAGTAAGTGAAGACCAGATTTGGTTTTAATTCAAAGAAACAGTGTTGACAGCAATTGAGAGATTTATACCAAACAGACTAGCAAACAATAGAGCTGATCCCCCTTGGTACACAAAATGGGTCAGAACTCTGTTGCAGATACAATGGAAAAAGTATGCCCAATTTAAATGAACACAAAGTCTCCAAGACTGGCGACCTTTTACAGAAGATTGAAATTTAGCGCGGACATCAATGTGAGAAGCTTATAAAGGTTTCCACAGCAAAACTATGTTGAAACCTGGCAGAAAATCCACAGATATACTGGTCGTATGTAAAGTATGCTAGCGGCAAGACACAGTCAATGCCTTCTCTGCTCAATGGTAATAGGAATACTATCGACGACAGTGTTGAGAAAGCAAATTTACTAAACATAGCCTCTCAAAATTCCTTCACCAACGAAGATTAAGCAAATATTCCAGAATTCGAACCAAGAACAACTGCCAACATAACTTAGAAGTAGATACCCTCTGAGTAGTGAAGCAACTTAAATCACTTAATAAAAGCAAGCATTCAGGCCCAGACAGTATACCAGTTGGGTTCCTTTCAGAGTATGTTGATGCAATAGCTCCATACTTAACAATCACATACAACTGCTCACTCAACAAGAGAACTGTAGCCAAATATAGGAAAGTTGCACAGGTTGCACCAATATTCAAGAAAGGTAGTAGGAATAATCCACTAAATTACAGGCCCATATCACTGTCAATATGCAGCAGGATTTTGGAACATATATTGTGTTTGTACATTATGAATTACCTCGAAGAGTATGGCCTATTGAAACACAGTCAATACGGTTTAGAAAACACTGTTCTTGTGAAAGACAACTACCTCTTTACTCACATGAAGTGTTGAGTAGTACTGACAAGGGATTTCAAATTGATTCCGGATTTTTAGATTTCCGAAAAGCTTTTGACACCGTACCACACATGCAGCTTGCAGTGAAATTGAGTGCTTGTGGAATATCGTCTCAGTTATGTCACTGGATTCACACTTTCCTGTCAGAGGGGTCACAGTTCGTAATAACTCATGGAAAGTGACAGAGCAAAATGGAAGTGATTTCTGGCGTTCTCCAAGGTAGTGTTATAGGCCCTCTCCTGTTCCTTATCTATAGGAACAATTTAAGACACAATCTGAGTAACCGTCTTAGGTAGTTTGCAGTTCATGCTATCATCTATTGTCTAGTAAACCTATCAGAAGAGCAAAAATATTCACACTAAGATTCAGGAAAGATATCTGAATGGTGCAAAAATTGGCAATCAACAATAAATAATGAAAAGCATGAGGTCATCCATGTGAGTGCTAAATGCAATCCGTTAAACTTCAATTAGACAATAAATCATGTCTAATCTAAAGGCCTTAAATTAACCGAAGTATCTAGGAATTACAATCACCATCAACTTAAATTGGAAATAACATGCAAAAAATGTTGTGGGGAAGGCAAACCAAAGATCATTTTATTGCCGGAACACTTGGAAATTGTAACAGATCTACTAAAGAGACTGCCTACACTACACTTGTCTGTCCTCTTTTGGTGTGCAGTCTGGGGTCATTACTAGATAGGATTAACGGAGTACACTGATAGGGAGGAGGGGGTGGGGGGGGGGGGGGGCGGCAGCATGTTTTGTATTATCGCGAAATAGGTGACAGAGTGTCACTGACTTTATACAGGATTTAGGATGTACAGCATTAAAACAAAGGCGTTTTTCGCTGTGGCAGAATGTTCGCACGAAATTTCAATCACCAGGTTTCTCCTCCAAATGTGAGAACATTTTGTTAATGTTGGTCTACACAGGGAGAAGCAATCATCATAATAAAATAAGGCAGATCAGAGCTCACATGGAAAGATATGGGTGTTCGTTTGTTCCGCATGCTGTTCACAAGTGAAATTATAGAATTATTGTGAAGGTTGTTCAATGAACCCTCTGCCAGGCACTTGGGTGGGATTTGTAGAATATCCACGTAGATGCAGATGAAGACCTGGAATATGGTCCAGTCATCCTTGTTAGACCAAATGACAGGCTGATTGTTGAAGCAAACTGGACATGCAAAGCACTGAAGTGGAGTCAGATCTGTGAACTAGACCCTAGACCCGCATGACATTCACTTGACCTGTTCACCTGCAGATGAAGGCTCCACCACTGTACTGATGATTCACTGTTGCTACCTCACATGAGATTTCTGCTATTTGACTTCTTCCGCCCTCTAGCTTTGCCGTAGCATTCCTATTCTCTCCCCCCCCCCCCCCCCCCCCCCAAGTGAAACATACCAACAAACCCCCCCACCCCTCTCGCCTCCCAAAAAAAAAAAAAAAAAAAAAACTCCCAACTCAAACCCACATGTTTATCCCAGAACACAACCCCCTCCCCAAAAAAAAAAAAAAAACCCCTCCCTCCTCTCCCAAGCAACTTGCTGCTCACTCATCTTTATTGTTTACCACACAACTTCCTACATGTCTACAACAGCATCCTACTGGCCAATGTTCACACTACTAACACTACCGCTCCCAATGACCTGCTAACTGAAAAACCACTGTCTCCTTCCTATATCCCCACTCCCAAGAGATGAAGCTGTGTGAATCAATCCTCAACATGGCCTTGGGCACTGAAATGGCACCCTTATATGGCAAACTATTTATGGGGCAACTAGATGTATCTTTTCATGCCATCCAACCCCTTCTCTGGTCTCAGGTTCATTGACAATATCTACACAATTTGGACTCTGGTACCATGACACACTTCTCATTTCTCCCATCTATTCCACCTGGTCCTACAACATCCTTCCCAGATGCTGACCTCCACCCTCTACCGTAATACGAAGGTTGGAACTTCCATAGTGACAACTATTTATTTACCGCTCGTACAAAATAGAAACATGTTTCACTTTCAAAGTAGTCACCAGCACTGTGCATAACCTGTTGCCAGCGATATGGATGTTGTAGGATGCTCTTAGCAGTGCCAGTTGTGTTGACAGTTCAAGGGGCACGATCTATTGCCCCATGAATTTGTAGCCGTTCTGAAGCGAATGCCGTGAAGTGTTTCCTTCAGTTTAGAAATAGAGTTGTACTCACGAGGGCTTAAGTCAGGGGAGTGCAGTAGGTGGTATAGCACTTAGCAGCCCAACAGTCAAACAAATCCGTAACAGCTGGCACTGTAAGTGCTTGAGCATTAACCTGCAGAAAGTGTTATCACTTTCCCGGATGAACAGCATCACTCCCCATGAGATGGAATGCCATTCGCAGGGGGGGAGGGGTGGAGGTCAAAGTGGACCAGGAAGATATTTTTTTTTTTTTTTTTTTTGTGGCACACAACTTCAACGGTCATTAGCGCCAGACTATGTTAGGAATGCACCGCGAGTCACAAGTTTAAAACAGCAACGAAACAGAAAACACGATAAAAGACAGACTGACAGGCAAAGGATTAAAAAAACAGCATAATCAAATGTCCTTAGAGAGGGTTGTCAAGTTGATAAAATGAAGAACGCAAGCAGCTGCTCGTGGGTCACCCGCTAAAATGGCATCTAGAGTACATGGCAGGCCAAGATCAAGACGTAGTGTGTTAAAATCCGGACAGGATGTTAAAATGTGGCGGACCGTCAGTAATTGCCCACATGGGCAGAATGGCGCCAGCGCAGCCGTCAGCAGATGGCGATGGCTGAACCGGCAGTGTCCAATTCGTAACCGGGCCAAAACTACCTCCTCCCGCCGAGAAGGGCGTGAGGAGGACGTCCAAGCCGCGGGAAGAGGTTTCAAGGCCCGAAGCTTGTTGTCCGTAAGTGCAGCCCATTCAGCATGCCACAGCGATAAAATGCGCCGACAAATGACCCTGCTACAATCTGACGAAGGGACACAACAAGAAGCTCTCCGAGGCTGGAGGATCGCAGCCTTGGCCGCGGCATCTGCAGCTTCGTTCCCAGGGATACCGACATGGCCAGGAACCCACATAAAGCTAACCGGAGAACCGACGTCCAACAGCTGCTGAAGAGAGCGTTGGATGTGGTGCACGAAAGGGTGAACCGGGTACGGATCACTGAGGCTCTGGATGGCGCTCAGGGAATCGGAGCAGATGACATAAGCAGAATGTCGGTGGCGGCAGATGTAAAGAACAGCCTGGTAGAGGGCAAAGAGCTCAGCTGTGAAGACCAAACAATGGCCACGGAGCCGGTATTCGAAACTTTGTGCCCCGACAATAAAAGAACACCCGACCCCTTCATTGGTCTTAGAGCCATCTGTATAAATGAAGGTCATATTAATGAACTTCAAACGAAGTTCGACAAAACGGGAGTGGTAGACCGAAACGGGGGTAACCTCCTTTGGGAGCGAGCTGAGGTCAAGGTGAACGCAAACCTGAGCCAGGAGCCAAGGTGGCGTGTGGCTCTCGCCCACTCGAAAGGTTGCAGGGAGTGAAAAATTAAGGTGTTGAAGAAGGCGACGACGAAAGCGAACTCCAGGGGGTAGCAGGGCAGAGACATACAACCCGTATTGACGGTCGAGAGAGTCGTCAAAAAAGGAACGATAAGACGGGTGGTCGGGCATTGCCAGTAGCCGACAGGAATACCGGCAAAGCAGTATATCGCACCGGTAGGTGAGTGGCAATTCACCAGCGTCAGCATGAAGACTCAACGGGACTAGTATAAAATGCTCCGATCGCAAGTCGTAAACCCCGATGTTGTATGGAGTTGAGGCGGCGTGCAGAGGAGTATACAAAGCTCCCATAATCCAGCTTGGAGTGGACGATCGACCAATATAAGCGAAGTAGGGCGGTTCGATCCGCTCCCCACGACATACCACTGAGAACACAGAGGACATTTAGAGAACGGGTACAACGGGCAGCCAAATATGACACATGTGGAGACCAGCTAAGTTTCCTGTCAAATGTAAGACCTAAAAATTTTGTTGTCTCCACGAATGGGAGAGCAACGGGACCGAGTCGTAAGGACGGTGGGAGAAACACTTTGTAGCGCCAGAAGTTAATACAGACCGTCTTCTCGGCAGAAAAACGAAGCCATTGGCGACACTCCAGGAGTAAAGATGGTCAAGAGAACGCTGAAGACAGCGGTCCAGGAAACATGTACACTGTGCGCTGCAATAGATGGTAAAATCGTCCACGAAAAGGGAGCCTGATACATCAGCTGGGAGGCAATCCATTTTTGGATTGATCGCTATGGCAAAGAGAGCGACGCTCAAAACTGAGCCCTGTGGCACCCCATTCTCCTGGCGAAAGGTGTCTGATAGGACAGAACCCACACCTGCACCGAACTGTCGATCCATTAAAAAGGAACGAATAAAAAGAGGGAGGGCGACCGCGAAGGCCCCATGTATGCATGGTGCGGAGAACGCCCGCCCTCCAACAGGTGTCGTACGCCTTCTCCAAATCAAAGAACACAGCCGCGGTCGAGCGCTTCCGCAACAAGTTATTCATAATGAAGGTCGACAAGGTAACCAGATGGTCAACAGCAGAGCGGCGCCTACGAAATCCACATTGTACATTGGTAAGTAGGCGTCTAGACTCGAGCAGCCAAACCAAATGAGAGTTAACCATTCGCTCCATCACTTTACAGACACAGCTGGTACGCGAGATGGGTCGATAACTGGAAGGCAAGTGCTTGTCCTTCCCCGGCTTAGGGATCGGGACAACAATAGACTCGCGCCAGCATGCGGGAACATGTCCCTCAATCCAGATGCGATTGTAAGTATGAAGAAGAAAACCTTTACCCGCAGGAGAAAGGTTCTTCAGCATCTGAATATGAATAGAATCAGGCCCTGGAGCGGAGGACCGTGACCGGCCAAGTGCGTTTTCGAGTTCCCGCATGGTGAATGGGGCATTATAACTTTCACGATTCGAGGAGCAGAAGTTAGGTGGCCTAGCCTCCTCTGCCTGTTTGCGGGGGAGGAAGGCAGGGTGGTAATGAGCGGAGCTCGAAACCTCTGCGAAAAAGCGGCCGAAGGCATTGGAGACATCCTCAGGGGCCACAAGGACGTCATTCGCGACCGTCAAGCCAGAAACTGGTGAGTGGACCTTAGTGCCAGATAGCCGGCGCAGGCTACCCCAGACAACAGAAGAAGGAGTAAAACTGTTGAAGGTGCTTGTGAAAGCAGCCCAGCTGGCTTTCTTGCTTTCTTTAATAATACGACGACACTGTGCACGTAATAGTTTATAATTGATACAATTCGCCACTGTAGGGTGGCGTTTAAAGGTGCGTAAAGCACGTCGACGAGCACGTAAAGCATCTCTACATGCTGTGGTCCACCAGGGGACCAGTACGCGACGTGGAGAAGAAGTAGGGTGAGGGATGGAATATTCAGCAGCAGTGAGAATGACTTCCGTGAGGTGTGCGACCTGACGATCGCAGCTTGTGAAGGTTTGATCCTGAAAGGTCGCCCTGGAAGAGAAGAGCCCCCAGTCTGCTTTGGAGATGGTCAAACTAGATGAGCACAGAGAGGGGGTATGCTGCAGGAGATGGATAACACACGGGAAGTGGTCGCTCGAATATGTATCAGAAAGTGCATACCACTCAAACCAGCGTGCAAGTTGGGTAGTACATATAGAGAGGTCTAAATGGGAGTAGGGTGTGAGATGTGACCGAAAGAAAAGTAGGGTCGCCAGTATTGAGGCAGACAAGATGGAGCTGGTTGAAAAGGTCTGCTAACAAGGAGCCCCTTGGGCAGGATGCTGGAGAGCCCCAAAGGGGATGGTGGGCATTGAAGTCTCCAGTGAACAAAAATGGTGCAGGTAGCTGAGCAATAATTTGCATCATGTCTGCCCTGGTAACGGCAGACGACGATGGAGTGTAAACGGTACAAATGGAAAATGTAAAAGTGGGGAGAGTAATTCGGATGGCAACTGCCTGCAGGGCGGTGTGCAACGTGATGGGATCGTAGTAAATATCATCCCGGACCAGCAACATAACCCCTCCATGAGCCGGGATACCTACCACAGAGGGTAGGTCAAAACGCACAGAGGTGTAGTGTGCCAAGGCAATTTGATCGCATGGGCGTAGCTTAGTTTCCTGGAGGGCTATGACGAGCGGATGGTGCAAGCGGAACAGCAACTTCAAGTCCTCTCGGTTGGAGCGAATGCTGCGAATATTCCAGTGAATAAGTGCCATCGTAAGAAGAAAAGGAAGATGAAAGAAGGGGTCACCTCAAAGGCCGCTGAGGGCCTGGCTTCGAGCGAGCACTGCCGCCGCTATCAGTAGGCGGACAGTCATCGTCCATCGGTTCTATAGGTTCATCGGCCATCTTGGTAAGATGGCCGGGAGGGGGAGCTTCCTCCGCCGGTGAACGGCCAGATGTTCGGCTACCAGCGGTGCGGCCAGGCGAAATGGATGACGGCCTGGGGCGGCAACCGCTGGGTGGTGCAGGAGAAGAAATGCGCCGTGGCGGAGAAGGAGAACTGTGCTTCCTATGAGCCTTCTTGGAAGGTCGTTTGGTTGAAGTACCGGTCGATGGCTGGGAGGTCGAGGTACGTAGGAAGTCTGCACGGGACGGTTCCTTCTTGAAGGCCCGTGCATCCGACTTCTGGGTCTTCGTCTTAGCAGAAGCTGATGAAGGGGCTGGTGTCTGTGGGGTGATGGGAGGAAGAGGAGACGTCGACCGCGCGATCTTAGCACTGGCCGAACAGACGACCGTGGTGCTGAAGGTCAGATCGCATGTCTGGGTTGCCACCTCCCTGGTAGTCCAAGGAAAGGCGAGGACAGTACTGTATTTCCCCGCTGGGAGCGGCGTGGGCTTCCTACTAGCCAATAGCTTGCGAGCAGCCGAGGTGGACACTTTCTCTTTGACCCGAATTTCTTGGATACAGTGTTCTTCCTTATAGACGGGACAGTCACGGGAGGATGCTGCATGGTCCCCCTGACAGTTCACACAATGAGGAGACGGAGGTGGACAGTCACCCTCATGGGCATCCCTGCCACAAGTGACATTTAGCCGCATTGGAACAAGACTGTCGAGTGTGATTGAAACGCTGACACTGGTAGCAGTGCGTAGGTGTCGGGACATAGGGGCGAACAGAAATAACCTCGTAGCCCGCTTTGATGCGCGATGGCAGCTTAACACTATCAAAGGTCAAGAAAAGTGTCCGGGTCAGTACAAGGTCATTGTTGACCTTTTTCATGACCCTATGGACAGCCGTCACGCCCTGCTCAGCGAGGAAAGACTGAATCTCCTCGTCAGTCAATCCATCGAGGGATCTAGTATAGACCACACCACGAGATGAATTCAAAGTTCGGTGAGCCTCCACCCGGACAGGGAACATGTACAGGAGTGTGGCTCGAAGCAGTTTCTGTGCCTGAAAGGCGTTCTCAGTTTCGAGTAACAAGGTACCATTACGCAACCTCGTACAAGACTTAACAGTACCGGCTATGGCATCTACGCCCTTCTGGATAATGAAAGGGTTGACCGAGGAAAAATCCTTTCCGTCCTCAGATCGAGAAATGACGAGGAACTGTGGGGTAGGCGGTAGTACTTTTGTCACTGGGGGCTGGTCATGTTTCCGTTTGTGGGCAGAAGTCGAGAGAGAAGAAGAGAAATCCATTGCGGAGGAATCCCCCATGATTGCCAGCATCTCCGATGGCGCGCTCCTTCCTTATGGGGACCCTCTCAGAGGGCACTCCCGCCTTAGGTGAATGTTTACACCTCAGGTCACACCTCCCGAGAAACAGACGGAGGGACCAATCGGCATGGTCAGAAGGTATCAGCTCAGGCAATCACCCCTCCCTGGGCCTGGCCTTTACCAGGGGGTACGTGCGTGCCTTACTTGTCTACCCAGGGCGGGGAATTACACGTTACCCCGTCACCGGCTACGCGTGTGAACGCGTGGGTCAGCCTTCAGACGTGCACAGGGAGGAAGGAAGAAGAGGAAAAGGAAGAGAGAGAGGACAGACTGACTCAAACGCTGAAGCGGAGACCAGAGAAGGCAAGGAGAAGAAGGCAAGGAGAAGAAGGCAAGGGAAAGAAGGCAAGGGAAAGAGTAAGGAAGACAGTGAGATGGAGAAGAACAAAGAAAGGAACCAACCAAAGAAGGAAGAAACGAGAAGTAAAAAACCAAAAGGACCACAAAGATAGATCGTGGGACCGTCCGTCTCCAGACGCAGGTGCTAACTACCCCCCTTGAGGGGGATGGACTCCTTTTAGTTGCCTCTTACGACAGGCAGGAAGACCTCGGGCTTATTCTAACCCCCGGACCCGCAGGGGGGTGGACCAGGAAGAAATGGGAGAGCCCAAAGGGGTCACGAGGACGCAATTTTGTTTTATGAAGGCAGATAACAAGCAGATGCTGTGCTTCCAAGAGCAGCTGTGAGTCCTCTTTGTCGGATTGAAGGCCATGAATGTTCCATTGGAGGACAATCATGACAAGGAAAGTGGAGGATGGGAAAAATGAAGGGGTGTCACCTCAGCGGCTGCCGAGAGCCAGTCTTCGAAGACTCACTATTACAGGGCGCAGAGGCTGGAGGATCCTGCTCCACAAGATCAACAGAGGCTTCAGCATTCTCCTTCTGTGAGTCTGCAGAGTCCAAGGCAGAAAAAGGGTTCACTGCATGCACTGGTAACACGAAGGTCGGCTAGGTTGAGGGTATATCATATGGAGACACCGTTTAAGAGGAGCTCCGACTCAGCGAAGGAAAAGATCATTTGCCTTTGTTTTATTTCTTGGAGGCTTTCTGGTTGCCAAAGGAAGACTCAGATGTTTGTTGGCTGGAAGGATGCAAGAAGTCTTCACGGGAGTATTCCTTCTGTCCTTTCCGGCATGCTGGTTATGTAGCAAGTGACTGCCCTGTGAGGCAAATGTTTGATGGCCTGTTGCACAGGTAGAGTAAGAGACAGCGGCACTACGATGACACTGGGTCATTTTACAACTGCAGTGGTGAATTTGATGTTGCATGTCTGCATGGCCATGTCCTTCATGGAATTAGACGTAGCAAGAATAGTGCTGTTAGTGCCGGATGGTAGAACACCAAGTTTCCAACTAGCCAACAATTTGTGAGCCACCAGTTAAGGAAGGCACTTTTTCCTTCATCTGGATATCCGGGACAGCCCACTCATCAAGCTACATGGAAAATCTTGGGAGGAGGCAGCACGATCACCATTGCAATTGATACAGCAGGGAGGAGGAGGCGGACAATTGCCCACATGATCATCCCTACCACAGGTTACACATTTTGGTGGCTGTCGACAGGACATTCAAGTGTAGCAGCACAGAGTTCAGACTGTATGGTTTGACTGTGATAACTTCATAGCATGCTTTGATCTTTGACGGAAGCACCACTCTGTCCGACATAAGAAACAGAGTGCATGTGGGCACTAAGGATGCCTCTACCTTTTTCATCAACTGATGGACTGCAACAACACCCTGATCAGAGAAGTACGTTTGGATTTCTGCATCGGCCAGACCATCTAGCAGCCTAGTATAAATAACACCACAGGAAGAATTCAGCATTTGATAGACCTCAACATGAACAGGATAGCCATGGAGGAGCGAAGCAGCAAGCAGTTGTGCTCGAGAATCAGAAGTTGTCTCCAGGCGCAAAGTACCATTGCATAAATGTGAGTAGGATTTCACGGGGCCAGCAATTGAGGCTGCTAGCTGGTCTGACCGATGCAGAAATCCAAACATACCTCTCTGATCAGGGTGTCGTTGCATTCCATCAGTTGATGAAAAAGGTAGATGCATCCTTAGTGCCAACATGCACTCCGTCTGTTATGTTGGACAGAGTGGTGCTTCCGTCAAAGTTGATGAAAAGGCAGATGCATCCTTAGTGCATCTGTAATTGTCCATGGCAAATATTTCGCATTTTCCTTTCGTACTTTGCTGCTGAGGGTGTATAAAATGCCTCAAAAGTAATCAAGGAAATTGTGAGATGCTTCCATAAATTATTGGGAGAAATTATAATCTACATTGATTACGTACATAGCTGGTAAGTCCCTTAACCATAATATAATCTGGGATTAACATTTATACAATGCAGATTTCTGAGCTAAGCTTGGCCTGAGCTAAGCTTGGCCTGAGCTAAGCTTGGCCTGAGCTAAGCTTGGCCTGAGCTAAGCTTGGCCTGAGCTAAGCTTGGCCTGAGCTAAGCTTGGCCTGAGCTAAGCTTGGCCTGAGCTAAGCTTGGCCTGAGCTAAGCTTGGCCTGAGCTAAGCTTGGCCTGAGCTAAGCTTGGCCTGAGCTAAGCTTGGCCTGAGCTAAGCTTGGCCTGAGCTAAGCTTGGCCTGAGCTAAGCTTGGCCTGAGCTAAGCTTGGCCTGAGCTAAGCTTGGCCTGAGCTAAGCTTGGCCTGAGCTAAGCTTGGCCTGAGCTAAGCTTGGCCTGAGCTACGCTTGGCCTGAGCTACGCTTGGCCTGAGCTACGCTTGGCCTGAGCTACGCTTGGCCTGAGCTACGCTTGGCCTGAGCTACGCTTGGCCTGAGCTACGCTTGGCCTGAGCTACGCTTGGCCTGAGCTACGCTTGGCCTGAGCTACGCTTGGCCTGAGCTACGCTTGGCCTGAGCTACGCTTGGCCTGAGCTAAGCTTGGCCTGAGCTAAGCTTGGCCTGAGCTAAGCTTGGCCTGAGCTACGCTTGGCCTGAGCTACGCTTGGCCTGAGCTACGCTTGGCCTGAGCTAAGCTTGGCCTGAGCTAAGCTTGGCCTGAGCTAAGCTTGGCCTGAGCTAAGCTTGGCCTGAGCTAAGCTTGGCCTGAGCTAAGCTTGGCCTGAGCTAAGCTTGGCCTGAGCTAAGCTTGGCCTGAGCTAAGCTTGGCCTGAGCTAAGCTTGATCTGAGGTCATTTTCTGTGTTACTCTAAAGATTTGCTTTACACACTTGGCCCTTAGTATCATGACAGGCACAACCTACCTCTAGCCTATAAGAAGCAAGGTCAACTCCTCTACAGTGTTATTTGGAAAAAAAACAGGTATCCAACCAAATGACGAGCCTCCATCAGTGCATGCCACTGAGCAAAATATGTCCTGCTTAAATGGCTGCTGCACAATCTCTGGATCAATCCTCTCCCTCTACATCAACTTCTGTAAGCTGCATACATGTGATCTGTCTCTACAACAGATTCTTTGAACCCTTAATCTCACTGGCCTCAAGCTCTGCTAGCTTCTATCCAATACCCACCTTCAACTCCACTCCCTCCACTCATCGTCCCCTCAATGTATACCACACATTCAATTTCCCCTACCTGCAACCAGGACCATTTTGCTGGTGCCAGATCCTCATTCTGTTCTCTTGTTGCTCCTCTGTTCCATAACCCTTACTGTTACTTCTCTTTATCCGTTCCTCATCTTTCTTTTTGTTCGAACATGCTCCACCCACTCAATGCCTTACCCAGGTCAAAATATATATAGACACACAATGGAAAATCCAGGATGGAATGTAGCAATATTATGGGAAGGATAGCTGCTAATCACCATATAGAGTCGCAGATAGGCACAACAAAACGGCTGTCACATGATCAGGTTTTGGCCAACAAGGCCTTTGCCAAAAATAGACAACAGATACACACATAGCTGCCAGAGGCTGTGGTCAAGTGTGTGTGTGTGTGTGTGTGTGTGTGTGTGTGTGTGTGTGTGTGTGTGTGTTGCTCAATGTATTACTGTATTGTCAATGGTTACTTTGACTCTTTTCATTACTTGTTACTGTATATGTACAACTGTACCAGCAAAGTAAAATTGCTCTGAAGGCAAAAACGTTCAATATGAATCATACAAAAATACGTTCAATACTACGCAGAAGCTACGTGGTGATTTTTCTCTGATGTACATTGTATATTACCTCAGAATAAATTTGTCTGTTTATAGCAGCAGTTAATATCACTGTGCGCCCTTCTTCACATTCCTTTTTCGTAATTCCATCAATGCAGCAGCTAGCAGGAATGTTGTAAACATTTACAGCCTTCTTAATTGTCACTTCCACTATATTTTTGTCACGCATATTGAATTTACTATTAGCCCAATCACCTGGACCAGATGCCCCGCAGCATTTCAACTGTGGACAGAAATATCACAATCATTATTTGAAGTATGAAAAATTCACATGTGTAGCATATATACATTAGGCTCCAATCTATAAATATCCTGCTTGTCCTATGAAACAGATGTCAAATACACAGTTTAAAAAAATTTGAACGTATATATTCAAATTTGTTTTTCACTGAACTGAGAAATGTGAACACCATCAAAGTTTTGAAAATGCATATGTAAGAGCTCCAAAGGAAAGAAAGTAAGTATGTTCCCCAGTTTGGGATCTATTAACACTGTGTTCTGAAATGGGTATTATACTTTTTTTCACAAAGACAGCAGTAAGTAAATAGCTGACAATTACTTCCTGAACCAAATTAAAACATTGATAAATTAATGACAGAACCTTTTTGAAAAATTGCTAATTTCATTGACAATGTACCAACATGTGCAGCAAATCGAGAAATTCCATCCACACAGACAGCTATCATATTTTCAGTTTTGAAACTGATTACTAGAAATTTTGATTTGATTGAAGTCTGCTCACTTTGTCCCAAGTGATCTTAAAATACAGAAATACAATCTGAACGAAGAAATGTGCATATGTAATTACCTGCGCGCACACACACACACACACACACACACACACACACACACACACACTTTTGCAGAAAACAGGCAAAAAATTGTTGGAACACAATGTAAAAAAGAAACTACTTTAAAGAACTTACTCCAGACTGTATAGCATCAAATGTAGCTGTACGTGAATCAGCTCCTGATGTTCCATAATCAGCTTGTACGGTTGCAGTAACACTCTGACTGACTAGTTCCTTTAAGCGGTCACTATTGCTATAAGCCCACGCTCCAGCAGCAATTTCCGCAACCAATATTATGAGAAGGAAACAGAAGAACTGAAAAAGAATGCATACTATCATCTTCACAAGATCTTAAACCATCCTTTCTAATACAGAAGTATGTCATTAGAAAATATGCTGGAGTGTAAAGTAATTAAGAATATTGGCATGTAACATCACAACACACACAAACTGAAATCACAAAATGGGAATTTTGGTGAGAGACTAAGTATAATAAAACTGTAATAATTTTGCAAGTACCTGTTCCCATGGTGAAAAACAGTAATTTAATCACAAACAAGTACAAAACTTTACAAGAGTGTCACAACTTGACTACCTACCTGTTTGAAAACAGAAAGATAACTCTGCATAATAACTGATGAGTGCTTAATAATGACACACACACACACACACACACACACACACACACACACACACACACACACAGTACAGTAAAAATAAATTATTGAAGAAGAAAGAAAAATACAAACATACTGACAGACTATGACAAACCAGATGTATGAGGGCTGTTCAAAAAGTAATGTGACTTTTCAAATTGCAAGCAATGTACATTCGATTATCGATCTTTTTGTTGTTACACATGTACCAAACACATGTTCACAGTTTCAAGCATGCAGCACACTTAGTTTGTTCTTGACAGATAGATAATTTAAATGTGTTTTAGTGTGCTCGGCAATTTTTTATTATGATGGTGGTTTGAAAAATTCTCGGAATCACCACCAGAGGTCAGTGCTAGCACAACAAGTTGTTCACGTCATATTCATTGAACTGTTGCCTGTTAACACGGTGGTGACATAGCTCTGTTGTTCCCGCATGGTGATTTGCTAAGATTTGGGGGGGGGGGGGGGGGGGGATATCTAGATTCGAGCAGTGATTTAAGTACTTCGTAGAGAAAGGTATGAAAGCAAAGGACATTTGTGCCGATTTCCAGAATACGCTGGGAGACTCTGCTCCTCCATGTTAAACTGTTGACAAGTGGACAGATGAATTTAAATTTGGTCAAGAGAGCTTAGATGGTCCATGCAGTGGTCGGCCAAGATGTGCCACTACTCCACAAATCATTGCAGAAGTGCACAAAATGGTCTTGGAGGATCACCAATTGAAAGTGCGTGAAATTGCTCACACTTGCCAGATGTCATCTAAAAGGGTATATCACATTTTAACTGAAGAATTAGTAACGAAAAAATTATCTGTAAGATGGGTGTCACGACTAAGCTGGATAAAAATGCATGAGAATGGACATATCTGAACAATGTTTGGCCCGTTTTAGGAGAAATGAACAAGATTGTTTGCGCCGGTTTGTGACCACAGATGAAACTTGGGTGCACTACTATACCCCAAGAGACAACACGCCAGTCAAAGCAGTGGAAACATGCTGATTCTCTGCCACCAAAGAAAGCAAAGAGAATTCCTTCAGCGGAAAAGGTCATGGCATCAATGTTCTGGGATGCAAATGTGATTCTGTTTGTAGATTATCTCCCCATTGGGCAAACAATTACTTTAAAACAGTATGCTCACCTCCTGGGACAAATTGTAACAAAAGATATGCAGAAAAAGTCCAGGTTTAGCAAGGAAGAAAGTCATCTTCCATCAAGTCAATGCGTGCCCGCCCATGTGCCGTCGTCATGGCAAAATTACACAAACTATGGTATGAATTGTTGCCACACCCACCTTATTCACCTGATATGACTCTGTCACACTTCCATCTCTTCCCAAAACTGAAAAATTTTCTTGGTGGACGAAGATTCACTTCAAATGAAGAATTGATAGCTGGAGTTGACAACTATTTTGCAGGCTTGGAGGAAACTCATTTTCAAGATGGGATCAAGGTGCTGGAACAACATTGGACTAAGTGCATTAATCTAAAAGGAGATTACATTGAAAAATAAAAGAAGTTTCAGTGATGTAAGTACTTTTTTCCTATTCCGTTCTGAGAAATTTTTAGACCACCCCGGTATTATAAAAAATGGAGCAAAGAATTTGCATCAAATTGTGTGTGAAAAATGGAATCAAGTGTTCTAAAACACTCGAAATGTTGACAGTGGCATACGGCCAGTCTGCTCTAAGTAAAAAAAAGAAAATTTAGAAATAGTAGAAGTTGTTACAAAGTGGCTGAGAAGATGAAAATGATGAGCCTCACTCTGGATGCCCCAGCACATCAACAACAAATGGTAACATTGAAACTGTGAAGAAAATTGTTTTGGAAGATCATCGAATTACAGTAAGAGAAGTTGTTGAGGATGTTGGAATATCTGTCTGCTCGAGTATTACAATTTTTTCGGATGTTCTGGGCATGGGACGTGTCAGTGAAGTTTGTTCCAAAACTTCTCAATTTTGATCAAAAGAACCGTTACATGAGCACCACTCAGGAGCTCTTGAGTGGTGTCAATGATTATCCTGATTTGCTCAAAAGGGTCATAACTGGTGACGAAACATGGGTTTACGGTTACGATGTCGAAACCAAAGCTCAGTCATCCCAATGGAAGCATCCCGAAGAGCCAAGACCAAAAAAAGCACAATAAGTTCGATCAAATGTCAAAGTTTTGTCTAGTACCTCATGCCACGGAAGTCGAACACGCGCCAGAACAAATGGACGTGGTCAACCCAAAGGCGGCTACTCCGCGCGGCGAGGGCGCCGCCACACGCAGACAGCGGCCATTAGCCACTCCCTCCGGTTTCGTATATAGGGACCTGCTCTGCCCTAGTCCAGTCAGTCTGGTACTCGCTCTGGGTTGAGTTTCTATCTCGGCGGTACTGCGTTCTTGTCGTTGCTCGTTGTTGCTCGTTGTTGACTTTTGCCTGGCTCTGGTTCCGAGTGGATTTACTGTTGGTGTTCGGTGTTGTGGTTTCAACAAACCTCCGTTGTTTATCTCTTCCTTGTTGTGTCAGTCATAGTCGGTCGTGGTCGGTTGTTGGTTGTCGTTGGTCTGTCGGCCAACTCGTCCTCGTGTTTACCCGGTGGTGCGTGCTCCACCGCCAGCGGCTTCCCCGCCTGGCGGCTCCGATCCGCAGCCCAAGGCGTTCCCGCAGTTGGTTGTGGTTACTACATTTTACTCACTGTTTTTTTTTTTTTTTTTTCAATCATTGTGGCATAGTACATAATGAATTTTTGCCTCAAGGTTGTACGGGCTATAAGGCGTAATACCTTGACGTTATGCGCCATTTGAGATATGAAATACGAAAAAAAGTCCGGAATTGTGGGAAAACAATTCATGGCTTTTGCGTCCTGACAATGCACCTGCTCATTCATCCTTGCCTGTGAGATTTTTTGGCCAAAAACACATGAAATCATGCCCCAACCACCATTTTCAACGGATTTGGCCCCCTGTGACTTTTTCCTGTTCCCAAAACTGTGGAGACCTATGAAAGGAAGACGATTTTCAAAGACTGAGGAAATAAAAACTGTATCTCTGGATGTACTCAGGCTGTACCAAAAAGTGCTTATGAGAAGTGCTCCAAGGATTGGCACAAGTGTATTGTATCTGAGGGGGATTACTTTGAAGTATCTGTGTAGTATCCACCACTATTAAATCTCAGCACCGAGCAACAGCACGCTCCATTACGCGCGGCCAAGAAATGCATCACTGGCTGAACTTCTCCGCGCACCGCCCACTGCCAACATCACAGGTCACCTTTGCACGCACACACTTCAGAACAGTGATTGGCCACCCGTAACACTCAGCGATTGGCTGCGCAGAATATACAGCTCCGTTAACCAGCTCTGTTAACTATGGAGCCTCATTTAATGCTGCTCCTGACCCTACAAGCCAGTTCTCATCACGCTATGTTTCTACTCCATGCTGCGGTGGACCTGCTGCTAGATGTTGATTCGGCTGTACTGGAATTTGGACTTCAACACTTGCAATTACTAGATATTGGTATAACCACCATCAATTTATATAATTTTCCATGAAGTGTTCATCTTCAACTTGGCGCTTGGGAACAGAATTATTTGTATCAGTGTTTTGTCAATAAACCATAGAATGGTGACCTATTTTTTCTTTTATTTCTAGTTATAACACAAGAAAATGCCGCCAAGCCATCAACCATCTACACTGTAAGCTCTACTCATGCAACTTATTCATCAGCAGGACAAGAACCAGATGCTGCAACTGAACACTCTCCAACCACTTTTTCAAAGCTTACTACAGATGCAAGCAACACAGCAAGTGTCGGCTTTTCCTTCCTTTGCTAAGGCTTTAGAGGACTGGGAAACCTACAAATCGAGATACTGGAGCATTCCCCACACATTCCAGGTAATGCCAGACTCGTGAAATCTTTGTTTTTGTTGTGGTCAAAATCCGAGATTTACCATCTACTGTGCAAATTGGCCCCTTTATTTAACTCTTCAGAGCTCACCTTTTCAAACATTCAGTCATTGCTGGCTAAATATTACGAGCTTCTTACCTTTGTTATTATGTCCCCGGTAGCAATTTAACAATGCAAGAAACAGCCAGACTCAGCGAATGGCTCTCAGAATTATGCAGAAGGAAAGATCAGAGACATGATCATCCGGGGTACTCCAGACAGATTTCCAGCATGAGGCACTCCAACTCTAAGACTTGTCATTAGACAAAGTTTCAAACTTAGCACAAAGCTTTGAAGTGACCTGAGCAGCAGATAAGAAACAGGAGTCATGAATCAACATAGCAGCCATTAAGGCAAACACATCTGAGCCAGCAGCCAATGCCACACTAACGGCAATTTGGATGTAGCAACTGTACAGGCAGAACACTGTACCATTAACCAACCATGTCCTCCAGCCTGCTCGAGCCGATCAAACTAGTCTTGGGTGCCGAAATGGTGGTTGTTATGTCCGGATCATTTTAAAAAACATCAATGTGAAGACTGTCCTGACAAATGAACCAACTGTCAAAACTGTTCTGTCAATGGCCAGTTAGCTTCCTTAAGTAATAAGTCCTATCAGGCAAGAGAGCCTCCTACCCAACAGATGGATTTTTATCTAGTAACCACTACAGACCTCCAATACACTTTTTGTAGAAGTGCTAATTACAAAGAAACCAGTGCAATCACAAGTAGACATCGGCACAGCCATGAGCATTCTGAATTACGGTACATATTTAAAACTTGCAAGAAACAAAGAGACATCTAATGGCTTATGATAATCACATCAGTATGTGGTCATCAAGTTAAACTGCCAGTGACATATCATAATTTCACCAGCCACATTACCTTCTTAGTCGTTAACAGTGATTCTGCTGAGAACTTGTTTGGACCTGATTCTCTACAGAAATTTGAATTTCAGTAGATGATTATGTGAATTTGTTAGCCGAAGATGTTCTATACTCTGACTTAAAGACACTGACAGGATTATGAGAACCTGTTCACCCCAGAACTTGACACTGTAAACAATTTTGAGGCACCCGACACACTGAAACGTAATGCATGGCCTCAGTAATTTCGAGCTCGCACCATTTTGTTTGCTGTCAGAGACCAAGTAAAGGAAGAATTTGACCATCTAATTGCAATTTCAGTTCTAGAACCTATTCCTTCTAGTCAGTGGGCTACCCCACTAGTCATATTGCAAAAGCCATCGGAAAAGATCCACCTGTGCAGCAATTTTAAAGTAACTGTCAACACCCAATCAGAGATTAAGACATATCCTATTCGAAGCCAGAAGAATTATCGTCAAAATTAAAAGGTGGGACCCACTACTCTAAAATAGACCCCATCAGATTTGTATCTCCAACTTCCCCTTGATGCAGAATCTCCACAGTTTTTTAACACTTAACATCCTGCACAGGCTTTATCATTTGAAATGCCTAATGTTTGTTATAGCATGTACCCCCGCCATTTTTCAGTGGTATTTGCAACAATTATTATTCAAAGTGAATGGATGTATTAACTATTTAGACAACATCATTGTAACAGGGAGAACCTTCATATTCTGAAATCTTTATCCAGTGTCTTAAGGGAGGCTGGCCTAAAATGCAGAAGAGAAAAAGGTTTTTTTCCAGCCTGAGACTGAGTACCTCAATCATCTCATTTCCAGCTCAGGCATTCATCCTCTGGATAAACGTGTCAAAGCTACACTCAAACTTGCTGGACCAACAACGCTTAAGCAACTTCATTCCTTTCTGGGGAAGATATTGCATTACTGAAAGTTCTAACCCACAGCAACAACAGAAACCACCCCCTTGTCCCAGTTACGAAAAAAGTGGGTGCCTTTCCAGTGGACACCAGCACACCAACTTGCGAGCGCACCTTCCACAGGTTGAAATCCTAGTTGTTGACGTCTCTATGGCTCGAATGTTCTGATCCAACAAAGCAGTTATTGCAGCGGACACATCTGATACAGGTGTCTGAGCAGTCCTGGCACACAGGGAGGTGGATGGCTCTGAGCAACCTGTAGCCTATGGATCGAAAGCATTGACTGACACCCAACACAGATAGCCACAAATAGAAAAAGAAGCACTGGCTATCATCTTTCCATTAAAGAAATTCCATGTGTTTGTTTATGGCACCGAGTTTTACCTGAACACAGATCATAAGCCACTGATCTTATTCAATCAAGCAATAAAGATTCCAGACAGGACTGCTAACCACCTCCAGTGCTGGGCTTCACTTTCGGCGCACTACCAGTATGAGATTCACTTCTACAGCACAACTGAGCATGCCAACACTCATGCCTTCTCCCACCTTCCATGGAGACCCAAACCAGAGTTGGGCAAAGAAGAAATTCAGTGTTTTCACATCGAACAAGCAGATGCCGCCATAGATTCTTTTCTCATAACCAGCTCCCGGGATGCAGACACAACCAGTACTGATGAGGTACTCCAACAAGCCCGGACACACACACTTCATGGATGGTCCTAACAACAACCTCCCAAGGCTTCCATCAGCTTTTTAAGGCCCACCATCAGCTCATGCTGATCGATGGAGTAATTCTACATTCTACTCGTTTCCAATGACTAACACCCACGAGTAACCATTCCTTATTCTTTACGTAAGCACATCCTGCAACTATCGTACCAAGGTCACTGAACTCTTGGCTCGCAGTTTCACTTACTGGCTGGGCATGAACCAGGAGATTGAACGACTCACCTAAACATGTCCATCCTGCCAAAACCAGCAGGCAGCCCCAAGACACTCATTTGCTTCTTCGTCACCATGTGCTCGCCCTTGGGAGTGGGTACACACTGATTTTGCAGGGCCCGTGTTTAACACCATGTTCTTGATAGTGGTCAATGCTTACTCCTGATTTCTCAACATTGTCCAATGCAATGCCATATCAACCACCATCACAGCCTTGGGGGGAAAATAATTGTAATTGAAGGTCAGCCAGAAGTACTTTTAACTGACAATGATTGGTTGGATGGATGGTTAGAGGGGAGGGGGGGGGGGGAGGGGCGACCAAACTGTGAGGTCATCAGTCCCTTGTTCCCGGTAACAATTTCACAACAGGAAAAGAAGAAAAGAAAGGAGACATACAGCACAATAACAGGAGAAATGAAGAACCAGAAGAATGACACTAGGACAACCAACACTACTATGGTCACAACAGGAAAAGAAAACCACAGAGAGAAGCAAGAAACAGGTAGAATGGGTAAAAACAATAGAGCAGATGACCATGGCTGGCCGACCACGAGAATAAATAGGGAAAAGCCAGCCACTCTGCGACACAGTAAAACATCCACCCAAAAAGTATTAGAGTGCAGAACATAAAATCACAAAGGACATGTGTGAAAACTTATCTAGAATGATAAAACACACCATCACGTATAAAAGGTAAAACTAAATTAGCTGATGAGGCATTGTCAGCTAAAATTAATGGCAATGAGTCTGGTAACTGAAGAGTCCGTTGCAGGGCAGCCAAAGGAGGACAGTTCACCAAGATATGGGACACTGTCAGCCAGGTGCGGCACCGAAACTGAGGTGGATCACCATGGCGCAGGAGGTAGCCATGTGTCACCCAAGCATGGCCAATGCGGAGCTGGTAGAGAACCACAGAGTCCCTGCAAGAGGCCCGCATGGAGGACTGAAACACATTCGTAGTCTCCTTACTGGCACACAGTTTGTTGTGCGTACTAAGGTTATGCCATTTCGTCTCCCAAAGCCACAAAACCCTGCGGCGTAGTACTGATCACAGGTCAGATGCAGAGAAGCCAATGGTACGACACCGACAGAAGTGCATAACACATGACTTTGCAGCCAAAAACCGGAAACCGTGGGATAGAGCCCTTGACTGCACCTTGGGGACGGCTCCCTGTAGGCGCTGCTCAGCAACACCAGTACTGGTGGAGCAGTTCAAAATGCAGAAGTAGTCTGCTTACGCAGAAGGTGAGACGGATGGCGCAACAGCTGCTGCTAGACCATTAATGGCCACTAAAAAAAAAAAATTGAGAGAGACTCAATACACAGCCCTACAGGACCCCATTCTCCTGGATATGGGGGGGGGGGGGGGGGGGGGGGGAGGGAGGGACTATGGGAGGCACTAACTTTGACACAGAAAGTACAAAGCATCGGGAAATTTTGGATAAAAATCGGGAGCAGGCCTCAGACCCCACTCGTATAATGTGGCACAGATATTATGTCGCCAGGTGGTGTCTTACACTTTTCATAAATCAAAGAAGATGGCAGCAAGGTGTTTGTGTCTGGGAAAGGCTGTACAGATGGCAGACTCGAGGGACCCAAGATTATTAGTGGTAGAGCAACGCTGGCGGAAGCTTGCCTGACATTGAGCCAGTACGCCACGTGACTCTAGGACATGACCCAACCCAACCGCTGACACACCACACGTTCCAGCAGCTTACAAAGAATGTTGGTGAGGCTGATTGGCCAATAGCTATCCACATCAAGTGGGTTTTTACCAGGTTTGAGCACCGGAATGATGGTGCTCTCCTGCCATTGTGATGGAAAGATGCCATCATAACAGATCCCGTTGAAGGTGACTAGGAGATGTGGCTTGTAGACTGTGGATCCGATCTGGCCCAGGAACTGTGTCGGAGCAATGCGCAAGGGCACTGAGGAGCTCTCATTCTGTAAATGGGGAATTTTAGGGTTCACTGTGGTGTGTAATAAATGGAAGGGCTGTCCCTTGCAGTCGCCATTTGAGAGTGCAAACGGCTGGGAGGTAATTCTCCGATGCAGAGGGTCAAGCATAGTGCTCAGCAAAGTGCTCAGGAATCACGTTTGCATTGCTTGATAACACGCGATTTATGTTAACACCAGGATCACCTGTTGGGGGTCTGGTACCCGAACACATGTTTGACCTCTGCCCAGACTTGAAAAGGTGACATCTGGCACCCAATGGCGGACATACATCTGTCCCAACAGTCCTGCTTCCATTGTTTCATAAGTTGGCGAATGCAGGCATGGAGCCATTTAAAGGCTACGAGTTGCTCCAGGGAAGGGTGTCACTTATGCCGCTTTAGAGATCACCGATGCTCCTTAATTGCTTCAGCTACTTTTGGCAACCACCAAGAGACTGCCTTTTGTCAGGGGCACCCTAAAGAGCAAGGGACTGTGTTTTCTGCCACAAACAATTGTTGTTGTCACCTGCCCAACCATCACGTTGATGTTACCGTGTGGGGGAGATTCAACGGTAACTGCAGAGGTTAAAGTTTCCCAGTCCGCCTTGTTTAAAGCCCATCTGGTCAGGCGCCTGGGAGCCTGATGCCGGGGCAGTGACAGGAAGATGGGGAAGTGGTCACTACCACACAGGTCATCATGTGCTCTCCAGTGGATAGATGGACGAAGTCCTGGGCTGCAAATTCAGAAATCAATGGGTGAGTAGCTACCGTGAGAGACACTGAAATGTGTAGCGGCCCCAGTATTTAAGAGGCAGATGTTGAACTGAGACAGTAAAGTTTCGACATCTCTGCCCTGGCCAGTAAGCACGGTGCCACCCCTCAAGGGGTTATGAGCATTAAAACCTCCCGAAAGTACAAAAGGTTTAGGGAGTTGATCAATCAGTGCAGTTAATACATTCAGGAATACTGCTCCAGCTGGAGGAAGATATACATTGCAGACAGTTATTTCTTGTGACATCCTTATTCTGACAGTCACAGCTCCAAGAGGGGTTTGAAGGGGCACAGTTTCATTACAGACTGAGTTTAGGACAAAAACGCAAACTCCACCTGACAGTCAATTATAGTTGCTATGGTCCATGTAGTATACCTTATGGCCACAGAGGGCCATGCAGAAAGCATGGTGTAAATCTTAACAGTTGCCGTAGCTCAGCCAGGTGGTGGAAAAACTGCCCCAATTCCACTGGAGGATGACATCATCGTGAGACTGGGAAGGCATGGAACATTCAATGAGGCAGTTTACTCCTCAGGGTCACCTGTTGCCATCTACTTTTTACCTGAGCAGACTATATCCAATGTGTCCGAGGGTCTAGCGAGATCTAGGTCCTCAGCAGACACCAGACTCTCCACCTTGTCCGCAGACTCAGAGCTTATAGGTAGCGGTGGTGTGGGTGCCACTGCAATTCCCTTGATCTTAGGGACCTTCTTTCTGGATTTCTCTCACTGCTCCTTGTGTTTCCTTGGCTGGGAGGACTTCACTGATTCAGTCTCCAGGACGGAGGATGAGCGTGAAGCCCTACAACCAGCTGCTTTTGGGCTCTTCAGCCACTGGTGGGTGTCATCTTTCCCACTAGCAGAAATCTGGGAAAGGGTTGACCCAAGGGAACCCTTCCTAGTGAGAGGAGCCAAAGAAGACTTACGCTTCTCTGGCTCAAAAGTGGGGACTGATATCCCCGATGGTTGGTTGGGTGGGGTGGGATGGGGTGGGGTGGGGTGGGGTGGGGTGGGGTGGGTTGGGCGATGAGGGGGTGCTACCGAAGTAGGTGGTGCGGGAGCAACAGGGAGGGAAGTGCCCCCCACCGTCAAGGGGACAGAAGTAGTCTTCTGGTTCTGAGAGGCAACAGGAATGTGGGGAACTGATGGGGCAACAACTGTTCCCGTTGCGGCGTAAGAGGATGTCATAGCCAAGGCACTCAAAGTTCCTCAGTGTAGGTCAATTGGTGCAATATCTTTTATTCCACGATTTTCCTCTCTTTATGTAAAATCCTGCCGTCTAGCGAGCAAGGTGAATGATGCTCTCCTTGCAGTTGACACAGATGGGAGACGGGGAACACTGAGTGTTTGGATGTGATGGATGTCCACAATCTCAACATGTGACGCTGGAAGTACAGCAGGAAAACATGTGGCCCAACTTCCAGCACTTAAAGCACCGAATCGGGGTAGGGATATATGGCTTTACATCACAGTAGTAGACCATCACCTTGACCTTCACAGGCATTGTGTCATCCTCGAACGCCAAGATGAAAGCACTGGTGGCAACCTGATTATCCCTCAGACCCCGATGGATGCACTGGACGAAATGAACACCTCACTGCTCTAAATCGGCATGCAGCTCGTCGTCAGACTGCAAAAGAAGGTCCCTGTGGAATGTAATACCCTGGACCATATTTAGGCTCTTATGGGAGCGTGATGGTTACAGAAACATCCCTCAACTTGTCACAAGTGAGTAATGCACTTGACTGGGCAGAGGATGCTGTTTTGATCAAGACTGCATTTCGGACAAGGCCTCCACCTTCCCAAACTTGTCTTCCAAATGCTCCACAAAAAACTGAGGCTTCATTGACATGAAAGGTTCCCCATCAAGTCTCGTACGTACAAGGTACCAGGGCGAATAAGCTGCACTGCCATCCTTAGCCTGGCATTCCTCCCATGGTGTGGCCTGCGATGGTAACGATTTGGGGTCATATTTCTTAGCATTGAAGTTGGACACTGCATGCTTAGAGACTGCTGGCGGCAGAACACCAGCAAGAGATGACGTACTACGCTTCATGGCGTGTCATCCGCCCTGATGCCACCCACTCCAACCACCCAGCCTCAGCAAGGGCCACCTGACACAATGGCCATTTCCGGGAGTCCTGATGCCCCAGGGAGATGGGCATCCACTCAATGGCATACGTGGGGAGTTAGCCGCGCAGCCATCAGCAGAGTGATCCCTGTGTGGTCAGGGGCTACAACCAACAGGGTACATGGCAGCCCCACCACAACAGACTGGCTACCGTGCTGGATATGAGGTGCAAAGAATTCCATGGTCCTCGTAGGCACACAAAATGACACTGCATAGTGGGTGGAGGAAAACACAGCCAGGAAAATGTCCTCGCTCAAGAGATGAAGGATGAGCGGGACTGCAATGCCATGACGAGAAGTGGGCTAAAGATCTCAATGCACGATGGACACAATGCACCATGTAAGGCATCCTTCTCCAATTGACTTGCTCTTCAGGAAAATTTTGAAAAATGGAGGTCAATCCCTACAGGGGACCACCACATAAAGGCCGAAAGGTACGAGACTCCTTTTTGACGCCTCTTACGACAGGCACGAATACCTTGGGCCTATTCTAACCCCCAGGCCCGCAGGGGAAACTGACAACGGTCCACTATTTTGCAGCAAGGAGTATGGTGGTTTCTGTACCCAGCATGGCATTTGCCACATTCCAACACCCCCCTTCCATCCACAATCAAATGGAGAAGCCAAGAGAATGGTTCGCACTTTCAAAACTCAGATGAAGAAACACCTCCAGGATCACTCGACCAATGCATCATTAATTAATTAATTAATTAATTAATTAATTAATTTTATTTTATTTTATTTTTTTATGTTGAGCAATTAAAGGTCCACACCCATCGGAGACAATAGCCCTGCAGTGCTTCTCCATGGATTTCAGCCCGGACCATCTTCAGTTTGTTCATATCAACACCACAGCCAGCATCACTGCTGCCTGCACCCAAGTTCAGCCCTGGGACCTTGGTTTGGGGGAAAGGATTTCACCAGTGACCAGCCTGGATTCCACAAACAATCATGCAGCACCGGGGCTAGAAGGTTTTCGGGGTGCAGTTTCCAGACCAGGAGGTTCTGTGACATGCTAATCAACTTTGTCCCTGACTAGTTTCCCCAACAGTCATTTCCGTCCCCCACCATTACCAGTCACCTAGTTCCTAACCTATCCCAACCCATACAGCCACAGTAACACCAGACTTATACATGCATTTTGCCCACAGCCAGCTGATCAACACCTCACCCCAACAAGAGCGACTACCCCAGATGTCATCCTGCCCCAGAAGCTGCCCTTCCCGGACCACAAGTAATTCCAGATGAAGATGAAGACATGCCACTGGTTCCTCCTGCTCCACCAGCTCCGCTGTCAAGGCCCACACCGTACAACCTTTGCCCCGACCAGGGCATTTTTGTCCGTATGCTCCTGTGCCCCAACTCACCAACGCTGCTGAGGACTCTGAGGAGGATCCTATTAATGTGCCGTTCATTCGCAGCAGATGCTTCCCCAAGGGGGAAGGGGTGTGATATCCACCACTATCACATCTTTGTACCGAGCAGTGGCACACTCCATTGCATGCGGCCGAGAAATACATCGTTCGCCGCACTTTTCCGTGCGCGGCCCGCTGCTAACATCCCCGGCTGCCTTCTTGTGCACACACTTCAGAACACAGCGACTCACCACCGAAGATATACAGCGACCTCAGCCGCCGGCTCCATTAACTATGGAACCTTACTTAACACTGCTCCTGATGCCTACAAGCCAGTTCTCATCATGCTATGTTTCTACTCTACAACTCTGAAGCACTACTCTGTAGTGGACCTGCTATTCGATGTTGATTCAGCTGTGCTCTGGACTTTGAATCCAAGTGCTATACTGGAACTTTCATTTCAACATTCCCTTGGCTTAGTATGTCAACAGACTTCTTATTTCTGCCAGAATTCTGCATTTCACTTAACACTTCCTGGACATTTGTATAACCACCATCAATTTATATAATTTTCCATAAAGTGTTCATCTATAACTTGGCACTTGTTAACAGAATTATTTTTATCAGAGTTGTGTCAATAAACCATAGAACTGTGATGTATTTATTGTGCTATTCCTAGTTATAACACACTGGTTACAAACTGTTTAAAAGAAAGAATTTGACAACGATATGGTATTCCAGTTAATTAATTTAAAATAAGCACTAGCAAAATAATTACTTTAAGTATCTGTGTAAACAAATTATTCTGAGAATCAAGTTGACACCAGTATTGTTCCTCCCCCCTGATTAAGACTTACTTTACACTTTGCTCCTACAGGAAAGACAGCTGTCATGCAGGTTCTACTGGAGTTAGATTATAAGGGTACCTACTGAACTCACTTTGGAAGCTGATGATTACTCTCTTACTTCCAAGAAACCAAACCAGATTTCCAATTCAACATCAGGCTACACTGTGGTAACTTACTGAAGCAGTA
The DNA here is from genome assembly GCF_023864345.2 of Schistocerca serialis cubense. Classification (NCBI taxonomy): domain Eukaryota; kingdom Metazoa; phylum Arthropoda; class Insecta; order Orthoptera; family Acrididae; genus Schistocerca; species Schistocerca serialis. The sequence goes on from NC_064640.1 coordinate 161,513,554, forward strand.
AAAATCTTTCCTGATAATTGAAGGACACTCAGATTACTCTCTTTGAGGATTTTTGTACAATGTCAGAAACTGGAATCCTGTGCACCACTAAATGTTAGTCAGCAAAGGTCTCAACTATCGGAGCTGCTTTACTGGGATAGGTAAACAACACTCTCCCTTTGGTAAAGCAGTAACCATCAGTTACCTGGCTTTGCCAAAGATCCATCCAGTTGACTCATGCGTTGTGGTTGTTGAAATGGAAAGATCAAATGAACTCTGGAACTTCTGCCACTATCTCCAAATGATAACTTACAACAACAAATCCTTTTTCCTTTGCTGCAATATTCCCATTTTGCAGAGGCTCCTGAACTTATACATTTTACTTGCCATTTGACTTTGGTTTCATTGCTGGCAGTCTGTAAAATTATGTCTGGCACCTGCATGTGTTAATTTGTGGGTACCTGTGTAGGTGCAGACAGCATTTGCTGCAGCAGGACCATATCTCTGTTGGGCTATGTAACTTTACAATAACTTTATTCATGACTGAGGAAAACACTGCAGCTAAAAGTGGAAATATATTGCTATAATTATCTTCACTGCTTCATCATAATACATTTGCTTGTTAACCTTTGGTTCTTATTTTTACCTCATAAGTAAACTCAGGACATCCACTACTCCACACAGTTTGGTTGTAAAGGAAATTGAAGGCTAGCAGATTGGAGGAACATAATATCCTTAGCTGGTGTGCAGCTGATTCATCAAACAACCAACTATGATGTGATGCATGTAAATACACTGTCACCAAGTTACCTCTGATGACTCTTAATCAGTTGTCTATCTAAAGCAGTTTAACTCTGTATTATTTGAAAAATACAATTCTGGGGAAGTCATATCAGAATGAGACCTACTGGGAAATTGCCAAGGAAATTAAATTTATCGGTGAAGGTCAGATTCTCAACTTCTATCCCACCATCTTTCACAGCACCTGGAGACTTGTCCACTTGGCTACGGTGTGCATCAGAGCCAGTCTCTGCTATCCGGGAGAAAGGGGCTTTGTAAAACCTGGAGACAATGGATAGCTCTTTCTGTAATCCTGTTGAATAAATTGTAGTGACTGCCTATTTTCCTAGCTTAAGAGATTTCTCATGATGGCATGTTTTGCAGCACCTATTGAAAATAAACTTATCAAAAGTTCAGGCCGTAAGCTCCATTTTAAAAAGAATTTAGTGGAACTACTGTGAACTCACAAAACTGAGGAGTCGGTGCAAAGCTGTTGGGAATGAATGAAGCAAGTAGTGGGCTGTTTGGGGAACAAGTGATGCTTCAAGAGTGTTGAGCTTATCAAGTTCATTGTGAGTGATCAATAAAGTTGTTCTCCCAGTACGGAAAGCTTTCAAGAAGTTCTAATACATTCCTCTGTGCGAGTGTGAAATTCTGCTTAATCTGCCAGTTTTCCAGGCACGTCTTGCAGTTTAGTGGGCGTGCAAGTGCTCAGTAGGAAGAGGATGCGCTGCAGAGCATAGAGCCGTTAGGTAGCTGAAGATAGTGTTTCTGTGGATACTTTAAGTGTGGCTTTTTGCTTGTCCTTATGCATTTTTTACTTTTGAACTGTTATCTTGTTTTGTTTTTGGAGTATATTATTGAGTTGATAAAGTCAGTTGTGTGTATTACAGAGTTACTTTGCAGTGTATGTTTCCCAAACTAGGCAGACGGAGCAGAGTGTCTCAAAATAGTTTGACTGCTACAGGGCATTCGGTAGGAGTGACACCTTTAACCCAGTCTCGTGGGTCGAAGCAAAGTTGGTAACCCTTATTTAGACTGACTTAATAGTGTAGCAGAGCAGAGGATTAGTCAGGTCCACCAATAAATGTTTCCAAGTTAATCTACGACGTAACACATCACAAATTGTTTAATAGTAAATGGATTCTGGCCAAAGCCATGAGTAGGACTTAGCATGAAGCCGTGGAAATTCCGTACTAACCAGTTATTGAGCATTGCCTGTCAAACTCTTATCAAAGGGGAGACATACGTTAACAAGTATATTTGTTATAGATTTGTTTTATTATCAATGTGAGCATCATAGCGATGTTTAATATACGCAGCCAACAAGAAACTAGTTTTTATTTTACAATTTCATTATATTAGCATAATCAACTGTGACTGTTATGGGAGTATATCCAGCAGATCACATTATAGCGAAACAGAAAAGGAGACAGAGATATACTCAAAAACAGATCTAACTTACCGATACAAGCATACAAGGAGACTCCCTGTATGCTCCACAACAGCCCAAAAATGCAACTATAAATATTAGTGCACCAGCTGCGAGTAGAATGTATAAGCCTGTATAATAATTTCCATCATCTTCAGTTATGCTCAGGTATGATGTCTTGTCAGTGAGCAGTAAAATAGTAAAAACCAAAATTGTCAGTCCCACCAACTGGAAACAAAATCAAATTACACTCCTTACAATAACAAAATGGCATTCATAAGTACAATGTACATACTATTTTACATTAGCACAATGATAACTCTCAGCTTCCTTTCCGTACAGTTCTATAAAATCTGAACCTTTTTCCCACAGTTAACATACTGAGCTAAAAGTCTGTTACGACATTATATTGTATTGCATTAAAATATATTACATTATATATAATTTTTTACTACATACTGAGGTTCAAAAACTCTCAGTTTATAATTTTTCTGGCTCACTAACAGAACAGATTATCATTCTCAATAGTATTTAAAAAAGGTAACACTATTTTTCTATGACTAGAGCATAAAAAGAAGAGAAGTTTCCTTAAAAGGGTCTAATCTAATCCCATCTGCGTCATTAAATATGAAAAAAATTCAACATATCCTACCATTCTTGGTGACAGGAATTCTAATAAAAGAGCAGATGTCCGAATAGTAAAGGAAGCACCAGAATGCTGCACTTATGCCTACTCTGCCATGTACTGCAAAGTAGGAGTATAAAGACTAAATTTCTGGCACATGGTACTGCTATTAGTGATATCTTCCCCCTAAAATATTCACTTGGATACTTTGATTTTTCAGCACATTATTTCTAATCCACTGCCTCTCAACTATCACATTCCTAAGATGACTGCCACTATTCTTGCAGTAAAAAGTTCGGACATTTCATGAAAGTGGTAGGCAAATATTACATTGCTCCCAGTCTAATGTCATGAGATACATTCATGAGAAATTCGTTTCAATCATTCACAACAATTTTTGAAAAAAAGCATCAAAGCTGTATACAATAAAACTTTGCTAAGGTTGCGTTCTAACAGACATCCCCACACATTCATTCCCTCATGTAATTTTCTGGTATAAAAAATTCATAAAAATTCGCAGTCATGAGTAGTAAATGAATCTATTATGAATCTATTAAGGGTTTATGCTGCCCTAACCACGTAGAAAAGAGTAAATTGCTAGAAAGCATTCTTTTTTACTTTAGTGGTTGTAAGAAGTAACAGGACATTATGATGTGTTGTCTTTACTCTATTGCTTTTAAATTTACTCTTTCATTCTACAGATTAACAAGTACAATGATTTCATGTAAGTATATTTTAACACTTTTGCAACTCAGCCCGAGTCTGTCTCACGTACTGGCTATGAGTCAGTGGGATCCAGGCTCCATCACAAAAGTGTTATGTTTTGATACTCCTATGGCAAGTGCTGACAGGCAGGAGAATTACTAAATTATCAGTTAATAAGTCATGGCTGTAAAATACCAACACAACTGGCTACAAAAGTATGGAGCAACTGGTGTTAGCCAACCTAGGGGATGATTGCTCCGAGTTCTAGAAAAATTTAAGAACACAGGAAGAAATACTGACTTATCGAAGAAAATAGGTTGATGAAAAGTAAACTCTCATTTATAACATTTGTAGATTTAGAAAAAGATCTGACAATGCTGAATACACTCTCCAATTCTCAAGTTATCAGGGATAAAAGGCAAGTAGTAAAATGTTATTTACAACTTGTATGGAAACCAGACTGTATATCCAAGAGTCAAAAGACATGATAATAAACTAAGGAAAAATTTGGAAAGAATTCCAGTTCCAGGAGAATAAATAAAACTAAGGTTAACCAATGACATTGTAATCATGTCAGAAATGGCAAAGGACATCAAAGATCAATTGAACAAAATGGATAACGTCTTGAAAAGAAGTTCTAAGATGGACATCAGTACCAAATGTAATAGCTGCTTTTTGTTATTTGAACGGCAAGATAACTGACAATAGCAGAAGAAGAGTGGACACAAAATTTAGATTGAAAACAATCTTTTTCAAGAAATTTTTCTTACTATGTTAATAATGAACACAAATATTTTAGGAAGTCTTTTCTACAGGTATTTGTTTGGAGTGCTTCATTATATGAAAATGAAAGTTAGACAATAAATAGTACAGACTAGAAGAATAGAATTGTTTCAAATATCTCAAAGGAATGCAAATAATTAGATAGGTAGATTGAGTAACTAATGGAGTATTGGTTCAAATTGAGAAAAGAGAGAGCTTTATGGCACAGCTTGACTAAAAGGAGCGATGTGTTCATGACACATCCTGTGACATCAAGGAATAGTTAAATTGGTAATAGAAGGAAATGTCAACAGCAAATATTTCAGAAGGTGTCCCAGGTATGAATTCAGCAAGCTTCAAATGGATGAAAGGTGCAGTAGTTATGCACATATGAAAATATTTGCACCAGATTGACTATCAGTGATCACTGTATCAAACCATTCTCCAATAGTGATCCCTCCCCTAGCCAATCTGCAACCGACGAAGTACCAAGTAACATCTCTATGTCGGCTTGGACAAGCAAACATGAAGCAACTATGTTGGTTGGAGCGAAATTATTGGTTGAGCTATCCAATATACAACATCTTGTGTGAAAAGTCATGCTCTGACATCTGTGTGACATCTATATTTCGTATCTATAACCTCAAAGTGTTAATGCTTGATAACTAATATTTACTGAACAGTGTCATTAATTTCGGTGACTGTAATGCAAGTTATACTGTGTGTGCTGTTAAATGCCTTTTACTGTATAAACTCAAAGTGTCTCCTTGACAACTACTCCTATCCTGCAGAAGAATTTCTAATAATGTGAAGTGCAAAAACTTACAAATTTTCAGCATGTAGCCATATTAATAAATTAAATTGGGATATGAATATGACTTTTCACAGCATTACAATTTATAATGCAAAATGATTTGTGGAACATGAAACTAATTGTGCTGTGAAGTTCAACAAATACTGCAACTCTGATTAATGCTTGAATAATTTCTCTTCTGAATATATTGATGGAGGAAGATATGTGCATATCTTCACCTGTTTAAACTGTGATCTGTAAAACTAGAACTGGCCATCAACAACAAAATAGTGTGAATAAAGTAGGAGGACCCATTTTTAAAATCCACATTTATGAGATCTACATTTGGCACTATCCTTTAGAGAACCAGTTACCAGCATATTTCACAACTTCAAGATATGAGACTTCAGGATACGTGTGCCCATGTCCATTAACAGGTAAGGGGCATATCACACATTCTCCAGGAATTGTCATGAATTTAAGAACAGAGAACAACATGTGGAAGCATATGCGATAAAAGTTTGTAATACATCATTCATGACAGTAAGCATACACCAAGCACGTGCAGGTAATTTAAATCTATTTATAAATGACGTTTAAGCTTCTTTGGCAAAAAACAAAGAAATACTGGTTGTGATTTTAAAGTACATTTTCTTAAAAATTCTTCCAGTAAGAATTTATTACAGTCAGTAACACTACCATTCAACTTAAGTCCTGCTGTACACTTATTAACCAGGGTAGCTAATTGTTCACAAACAGTCATTGATAATATCTTTGTAGAAAGGTCTATTGAACAAAATTATATTACGAAAATAACAGTCAATGACCTCTCAGACCATGACAGGCAGATCCTATTGTTAACTATTAATATGAGCAAGATATAAAATCCACTGTAGTCAAGGTAGTGTAAGGTCACGTACACTGTAAGCCAATGAAGGCCAACTAAGGACTGTGACTGGATTTGGCTGAACACTGAATGCCAATGCATTGGCATTTTCCTTCTCATCCATACCAAACGAAAGGCTTGGGGCCAAGGGGTTCAGCCATGTGGAATCACAATTACCTCTGATAACTTGCCAACATTGCTCCCATATTATTATTGTTATAAGATAGCATTTTAATTACAATTTCAATGGCTGACATTACGAGGGAAGAAGAGGATTTCTCAGTCTTCACATGTGAAGCATTTATTTTACTGCACGAAGATGATGATCAGAAGAAAATGAGGAGGTAATGACATTGGTGGATGAGCTCTCTTTTTTAAAAAAAGTTATGAGCAATATAGTGGGACAAAATTAATGTCTGACCTTAAAGCTGAAATGGTATATGGGCTATTTCATAATTTTTTTTTTCCAATGAAAGCTACAGATTTCTAATAATTATTGAATTGTGTAGGCCCTAAAATTTACAAAGATAATATCTCTTAGGAGATCTGCACCTGCAGCAGACAATTGTCATGCCCAGTTTTGTTCATTTCTCTTTGTTGTTCACAGTGAAAAGATGTCAATAAAGACACCATTTTTCTTTTCCACATCACGCATATGACTTTTTAAAGCCAACTTATTTCCCTCCAGTTTGTTTTTATATTTGGAGTTCACAGGTGCCCACAAACATTCCAGTTCACATTAAGTTATCAGCTTTCCCTCCCTCCCTCCAGAGGTGAGCACTCTGGCGCCAATGGAACCTGTAGCATTGCGTGGGATCTCTGTTACCACTGCGCCCTCGGATTCGGACGTCCCTGCCAGTCGACACTTGCCTGACAGTGATTGGCGAACCATGGCGGGGTCACGAATCCCTGGGCGGAAGGCAAAAGTTGGTGCTAGCTGCAAGGCTGTACCCTTACACCTCCGTAACATGTTTGAGGTACTGCCCACTGCTGAAAATACTGCCAGCAAGGGCGGCATCGCTTGTTGCGGCAGTGGCCAGTCTTCCTGAGAGTTTGAGACAAGCACAGAAGGTGGGATGGCTTGTCATTGGGAGCTCCTATGTTAGACAGGTGATGGAGTCCCTTAGGGATATGGCAGCTAAGGATGGGAAGAAAGCCAATGTGCACACCGTGTGCATACCGAGGGAGTCATCCAAAATGTGGGAAGGGTCGTTCCACATGCCATGAAGGGTACAGGGTGCAGCCAATGGCAGGTGGTGGCTCATGTCTGCACTAACGACGTGTGTCGCTATGGATCAGAAGAGATTCTCTCTGGTTTCCGGAGGCTATCTGAGTTGGTGAAGACTGCCAGTCTTGCTAGCGAGATGAAGGCAGAGCTAACCATCTGCAGCATTGTAGACAGGACCGACTGCGGACCTTTGGTACAGAGCTGAGTGGAGGGTCTGACTCAGAGGCTCTGACGGTTCTGCGACTGTGCAGGCTGCAGTTCCCTCGCCTTTTGCCATAGGGTGGTGTGGTTTCGGGTTCCGATAAATAGATCAGGTGACCACTACACACAGGAGGCAGCTACATGGGTAGCATTGGCTGTGTGGCGTGGACTGGGCAGTTTTTTTAGGTTAGCCAGCCTCAGGAAAGATCAAAATGGGCTCCAGTACAGGGCAGAGAAACGACGAGAATCGACCAAACAACAGTTGATATTGTAGTTGTAAATTGTCGTAGCTGTGTTGGAAAAGTACCAAGGCTTCAAGCACTGGCAGAAAGCACTGAAGCTGAAATCGTTATAGGAACAGAAAGCTGGCTAAAGCCGGAGATAAATTCTGCTGAAATTTTTACAGAGGTAGAAACAGTGTTCAGAAAGAATAGATTAAATGAAGTAAGTGGTAGTGTGTTTGTGTCTGTTGGTAGTAGTTTATCTTGTAGTGAAGTTGAAATAGATAGTTCCTGCAAATTACTATGGGTAGACGTTATACTCAACAGCTGTACCAAAATAATAATTGGCTCCTTCTACTGACACCCCTGACTCAGATGATATAATAGCTGAACGGTTCAAAGAAAACTTGAATCTCATTACAAATAAGTACCCCACTAATACAGCTATAATTGGTGGAGACTCCAATCTACCCTCAATTTGTTGGCGAAAATACATGATCAAAGCCGGTGGTAGACAGAAAACATTTTCCGAAGTTGTGCAAAATGCTTTCTCTGAGAATTAATTTGAACGATTAGTTCATCAGCCCACACAAATTGTAAACGGTTGCGAAAACACACTTGACCTCTTAGCCACAAATAATACTGATCTAATAGAGATCGTCATGACAGATACAGGGATTAGTGAACACAAGGTCATTGTAGCGAGGCTCAAAACCTTTACCAAAATCACTAAAAATAAATGCAAAATATATCTATTTAAAACAGCAGATAAAGATTCACTTGATGCCTTCCTAAGAGTGTCTCCATTCCTTACAAGCTAATTATGGAAGTGTAGACCAGATATGGCTCAAATTCAAAGATACAAGATCGACAGAAATAGATAGATTCATACCGCAGAAGTTAGTAAGAGAGGGGACTGATCCACCATTGTATGTAAAACACATTTGAACACTGTTGCAGACACAACGAAAAAAGCACGCCAAATTCAGAACACAAAATCCCCAAGACCGGCTAACTTTCACGGAAGCTCGAAATCTACTGCAGACGTCAATGCGAGATGCTTTTAATAGTTTCCACAATGAAACATTGTCTCAAAATATGGTAGAAAAACCCAAAGAGATTCTGGTTGTATGTAAAGTACACCAGTGGCAAAAAACAGTCAATACCATCATTGCGTGACAGCGATTGAAATGTTACCAATGATGGTGCCACTAAAGCGGAATTACTATATACAGTTTTCCATAATTCCTTCACGAAAGATGAAGTACATATCCCAGCATTTGAAACCAGAACAGCTGCTAGCATGAGTGACATAAAAGTAGATACCTTAGGTGTTGCGAAACAACTCAAACCACTTAAGAAAGAAAAGTCTTCAGTCCAGATGGTATACCAATCAGGTTCCTTTCAGAGTATGCTGACACAATAGCGCCTTTCTTAGCAATTGTATACAACTGCTCACTTGGCGAAAGGTCTGTTCCTAAAGACTGGAAAGTAGCACAGGTCACACCAATATTCAAGAAAGGAAATACGAGTAACCCATTGAATTACAGACCCATATCGCTGACCTCAATTTGCAGTAGCATTTTGGAGTATATACTGTTGTTGTTGTTGTTTTTTGGGGAAGGAGACCAGACAGTGAGGTTATCGGTCTCATCGGAGTAGGAAAGGATGGGGAAGGAAGTCGGCCGTGCCCTTTCAGAGGAACCATCCTGGCATTTGCCTGGAGTGATTTAGGGAAATCACAGAAAAACTAAATCAGGACGGCCGGATGCGGGATTGAACCGTTGTCCTCCCGAATATGAGTCCAGAGCATATACTGTATTCTAACATTATGCATCACCTTGATACATAACCAACATGGATTCAGAAAATATCACTCTTGTGCAACACAGCTAGCTCTTTATTCCCATGAAGTAATGAGTGGTGTCAACAAGGGATCTCAGATCAGTTCCATATTCCTAGATTTACAGAAGGCTTGTGATACCATTCCTCACAAACTACTATTAATCAAATTGCGTGCATATGGAGTATCGTCTCAGTTGTGTGACTGGATTCGTAATTTCCTCTCAAAGAGGTCATAGTTCATAGTGATATGACAGTAAATCATCGAGTAGAACAGAAGTGATATCTGGCGTTCCGCAAGGTAGTGTTATAAGCCCTCTGCTGTTCCCGATTTATATAAATGATCTAGGTGATAATCTGAGCAGCCCCCTTAGACTGTTTGCAGATGATGCTGTAATTTACCCTCTAGTAAAATCATCAGACGATCAATTCCAATTACAACATTATCTAGGGAGAATTTCTGTATGGTGCGAAAAGTGGCAATTAGCACTAAACAAAGGAAAGTGCGAGATCATCCACATGGGTACTAAAAGAAAGCCGATAAATTTTGGGTATACGATAAATCGCACAAATCTAAGGGCTGTCAATTCAACTAAATACCTAGGAATTACAATTATGAGCAACTTAAATTGGAAAGACCACATAGATAATATTGTGGGGAAGGTGAAACTAAGACTGCACTTTGTTTGCAGAACACTTAGAAGATGTGACAAACCCACTAAAGAGACAGCCTACATTACACTTGGCCGTCCTCTGCTGGAATACTGCTGCGTGGTGTGGGATCCTCACCAGGTAGCATTGATGGAGGACATCGAAAAAGTGCAAAGAAGGGCAGCTCATTTCATGTTATCCTGCAATAGGGGTGAGAGTGTCACTAATATGATACTTGAGTTGGGGTGGCAGTCACTGAAACAAAGGCGGTTTACTTTGCGGCGAGCTCTATTTACAAAATTTCAATCACCAACTTTCTCTTCTGAATGCGAAAATATTTTGTTGACACCCAACTAGTTAGGGAGAAATGATCATCATAATAAAATAAGAGAAATCAGAGCTCTAACGGAAAGATTTAGGTGTTCCTTTTTCCCACGCGCCATTCGAGAGTGGAAAGAGTGCTTAAACGAATCTCTTATTTGCAGTCGATGTTGTCAGACATCAAAGAGGATTAAGTAAATATTCTAGTATTCAAATCGAGAACAACATGAGTAACTTCAAAGTAGATATGCTCTGTGTAGCAAAGCAGCTTAAAGCACATAATAAAGGCAACTCTTCCAGTCAACATAGTATACAAATAAGGTCCCTTTCAGAGTATGCAGATACAGTAGCCCCATACTTAGCAGTCATATGAACTGCTCACTTGACGAAAGATTCTTACGGAAAGACTAAGTTGAACAGTTCACACCAATACTCAAGAAAATAAATAGGAGGAATTTGTTGATTTACAGACCCATGTCACTACTGTCAATTTGCAGTACAATTCTGGAACATATACTGTGTTCAAACATAAATTACTTCAAAGGTAAGTGTATTGACACACACAGTCAACATGGATTCAGAAAATATTGCTTGTGTGCAACACAACTATCGCTTTGTTCTCATGAAGTAATGACCTCAAATTGATTTCGTATTTCTAGATTACCAGCAGGCTTTTAACACCATTCCTCACAAGAGATTTCTTATCAAATTGCATGCCTATGGATTATTGCTTCAGTTATAAGACTGGATTTGTCATTTCCTGTGAGAAAGGTCACAGTTCATACAAACTGATGGAAAGTTATCCAGTAAAACAAAAGTGATATCTGGCATTCCCCAAGGAAGTGTTATAGGCCCTCTGCTGTTCCTAATCTATATAAATGATTTAGGACACAATCTGAGTACCACTCTTCGCCTGTTTACTAGATTGTAAATGACTGCATCATCTGCAAAGTCATCAGAAGATCACAACCAATTGCGAAATGACAGACAGGACATCAGTATGGTGTAAAAAATGGCAACTGTCTCGCTAAGGAAAAGTGCGAGGTCATCTGTACGAGAACAAAAAGAGATCAGTTAAATTTTGGTTACAAAATAAGTTACACAAATTTAAAGGCCACTAGTTTCACTAAATACCTAGTAATTACAAACAACTTACATTGTAATAATGTTGTGCGGAAGACAAACCGAAGATTATGTTTTATTGCCAGAACACTTAGAAGATGCAACATATCTACGAAAGAGACTGCCTACATGGTACTTATCCATCCTCTGCTAGAGTACTGTTGTGCAGTATAGGATTCTTAACAGATAAGACTGACTGAGGATATCGAAAAATTTCAAAGGGCAGTTTGTTTTGTATTATCAGAAAATAGGGAAGAGAATGCCACGGATATGGTCAGCGAGTTGAAAGGGAAATCATTGAAACGAAGGAGTTTTTTTGTTACGATAAGAGCTTTCCAGAAAAATTTCTCCTCTGAATGTGAAAAATTTTATTGTCACCAACATACACACATAGAATTGATCATCATAGTAAAATAAGATAAATGAGGGCACATAAGGAACCTTTAACTGTTCATTTTATCTCATGCAAAGTCAGGGAGTGCGATAGTAGAGAAACAATCTGAAGGTGGTTAGAAGAACCCCCGTCAGGCACTTCAGTGTGAACCATAGAGTAGACATGTAGATATAGAAAAAATAAAAAAGCTGGTACACTTTGCATATTGTTGCAGCCCAGGATAATATTCCAGGTGGCTATTAAACTAATTTTTAGTTCTTCCCTGGCAATGCCAGAGACAGAGCAGAGTAGGTAAACAGCCAGGCAGAATGCGCTGATGGTGTAGCAGCAAACACAGAAGCTATTGCAAAGCCTTGGACAGGCCAAGCACTCCAGCAAGCAATGTAGCAAAATAACATGGCGACAGGACAACAGCCATAATGGCGACTCCCTAAAGTCTCTAAAGAAAGCCCAGATCGAATGCAAGAATAACTAATCAGTTACTGACACAAAAAAATGTGACTGAAAAGCGAAGCTGTGACATGCAGAAGTGACAAAGTGCGCTGAAAAGATCAGAAAACCAGGGCACATTCAGTCAGCCCCACAGAAGGATAATGTCATCGGTGTAGCTTGACAAGTACATATACCCTTACTCTCACATCTTAATTCTCAGTTTTAGCTCAGCATTACAGTCAACTAGTACTGATCCAGAACTTTTGACACTCAATCAGCTTTATATTGAGATGACTATGATCTATGATGCCACCACCAACTATGTCTGATGGACTTTACTGCAGAGGGCTGCTCCTCCCGCCGCCTCACCCTTGCCTTCACTGATGTGAAGACTTCGGCTCCTTCCAACTCCAGGCCTCTGCAGGCCTCCTCACTGATGGCCCTAGATAAGTTGATTAACCACCATTGTTTTGGGGAAGTGCAGTAATTGCTGCTCCACCTCACAGCTACAAGCTAACTTCAGCACTGTGAGACGGTCTCTTGCATGGAGGCCATGACTTAACTCTCCACAACTACAGCCACCTTGAGCAGAACTGTTGGCTGCCTTGGCAGAACAGAGTACGGGCAACACTGTCCATGCTGTGGCTAGCTAACTGTGATGTCTTGAGGCTCCGAGTAGGCAGATCTTTCACTGTGGCAAGACACGCTTGTGTCAGTCCATCCCAGCATGGTTGCTCCCCTTCTGCCCACTGCACTGCTGGCAACCTCAAATAAAAAGGCAACTGTGTACCTCTGATCAATAAATGTGTATTCTAATGATGTCTCACCAGCATCTTCGGGTATTTGACAAATCCACGCCACCGATTTCTGCATAATGCTTTCCTGATGATTGTAGACGCCACATTCCCAGTCCCCTATATTTGGTGTCAGAAAGTGGTTGCCAGCAGTGGGGAAAATCTACGCCAGGTATCACACCCACACATCTACTGCATTAGCAGCGAATGTCAACTGTCTGGCTCCTCTTTCAGCTCACATGCTACAGTTTGCAGTGAGTGACTTTTTTTTAGAACCTGACGTTTCTCTACAGCATAGCTTTGGGATACACTTGATAATGGCCCAATATAAATGCCCAAACTGGCCATATGAACTTAATAAAGTTATAAAAAAGAAAAGCAATTGGAGCGGCTTTTCATTCATTGACTGTCTTTTGTTGGAAATGACTCATAGGGGCATCCACAGCACTCAAAGTGTCATTTGTTAAACTGCAGAAGCCTGCAGACCTGGCTCAGTGATGTGGAAGCTGTAGGGAAATTTACTTGCAGCCAGTGAGGTGTCTATACTGCAATTTCTCTAGACACAAGTTGCCGTGTATTCTGACTATGTCAGCTATATGTAAAATGTTTATAAGGTTTGACCAAGTGGTGCAGCAGTGCACAGAATCCAACTGGGCACAATGATTAATATGGTTTGTCTCTTGTTTAAGCATTTTGGGTACAGTTTCCTTATTTTTCTTGTATAACATCAGATGGAGGTTACACAAATTGCCAGAAACACGTGTGGCAACTTCACACAATACTGTTGAAGTCTTGGACAGGCAGGTAGCTGTTTTGCTGGGAACTAAAGCCTAACAGAAAGAGTTGAATGAAGCATTACTAACGAAAGTAGTAGCATTAAAATCATTGTTGGGCAAGGAGAATCTGACTCAGGGTGAACAAAAAGGTGGTTGAACATACCTGAGCCTTCCACTGATCCCACAGCAGCTAACTAGATAACACCTTTTTCAGGGAAAACAACTTTGAATGCAATGCATATTTATTAGTTTCTGAAGGATGCAACTAAACTATGAAACTGGCCAGATTAAAATTCCTTAAATATGGCTAGGTTATGATTAGTGGGCAATGCCAAGATGTACATCATGTACCATGAGGCTGAGTAACGGGCAAACATTTGCTGAGCTGTCTAACACACTTGTCCAGCACTATCATAAACGAATTAGCATGAGGGTTTTTAGGTAAAAACTCAGGAGATTATCGCAGAAACTTGGCAAATCAGTAGAGCCCTCCTCGGACAAGATTAGGAAAATTCACACACAAACTTACGAACTGACGTAGAATGCAGAGACTGACAAGAATCATCACATATGAGGTGAAGAATAGGGCTTCAGATGTATTTGTGGGGGTCTTTCTGCTGCCATGTCAAGAAGAGTCAGGCTGGAGTGACCAAATGAGTTGTCTGTTGCTATTAGGATTGCCACACAACTGAAAGAAATCAATATTGCTACTTAGAGTGACAATGTTTTCTCCTGTGAGGTAAACTGTTGTAGGTGTGATTGTACAGACCACACCAGAAAGCAATAATGGCAGCCAGAATGTTATGAGTGTGAAGAAGTAGATCTAAAGTGCATTATCACTGAACCAAAAAACTTGATAAACGATTTCCAAGTAAGTGGTCATTAAACAAGAAATAGGGTGCCTTGCCCATCGAACAGCATTCTCAGTAGAACAGAGGACAGCAAAAATATATGCAGATATGGCATGTTACCTGCTAGGAACAGTGAATGGTAGGGAACAAGTTTTTGGTGGATGCAAGTCCTCACACTGGTTATCAGTCAACCTCTTAAGCAGAAAGTGACAGGTCTCCATGACATAGGTTATGTGGGGTAAGTGACAATGATGTGATGTCACTGGGGACAACACTGCTCTGGTTTAGTGTAGGAACAGATTTTTCAGGAGCTACGGAAGTGTTGTCAAACGGTGAGGGGTACTGTGCGATCCTACGACTTTACTTTCTTGATAAATATGACACAAACACTGTCCTTTTGCAGTACGCAATTGAACTCCATAGGACATTGTTTCCATTAGGGGCAACAACTGCACATATTACAATGTCGCAAGGTTCATCAAACATGTAGGTGGAAGCAAATAAACTGCTGATGTGCACCACAAATAAGTTTGCACGACAGCACGCAACAGGCAATGGGAAGTTGGTCTGAGTTAGTGGAGGTACAGACTTACTAAAGGAAATAGTGTGTGTTGTAGAGCCACTGGAAAGAAATAAAGAACTGGAGAAGCCACACTGTTCTGTATGCAAAACTGTAGTACGAGTCAATGAAATAGATGGTTATGTCAAGGTTCCAGTTAGTCTTGATAATTTTGTCATAGATGGAGTGAGACTGTCAAGGGTTTACTAATTGCTAATTTAGATGTTATGGAGGAGGGCGAGACAATTATTTAATCACTAGCAGAAACACCAGTCATGCAGTACAGGATACCGAGGAGAAACAATTGTCCGACGTATAGGAAACTGTACAGTCTTCTGAGAGGTATGCAACCACTGATGAAAGACTTTATTGACCAATAACTGGCTGATGGGTTTACTGAACACGGTGACAGCCCATGGGGTGCACCCACTGTCCTGGCCTTATAATCATTGGATGGCATTTAGACAAAGATTCTTCTGTGATTACCGCTACCTCGATGCAAGAACTATCACCGATGCTTATCCCAAATCGAACCTAACAGAGACTCTGGACAATTTGGGCCAGTACAAATATTTTTCGACAATGTGTGTGAAGAGTGGATCTCATTAACACTGGAGGACCAGCTGAAGAGTGTTTTCACTGTACCCTGGCGCCATTTCCAACACCATTGAATGCCGTTTGGACCCAAGAACACACCAGCTAATTTTCAAAGACTGTCAGATGGGTTGCTTAAAGGCTTTACATCAAAACAATGGATGATCTATCTGGACGACATTACAGTGTTTTTGGAGGACAGGGAGAAAAATGTACATTGACTGGAAGAGCTGTAACAAAACATCTAACATTGATTATTTATAAATGTCACTTTGCAGTGACAGTAGTACACTATCTCGGGCACATGATCTACCAGGAAGATGTACAAACTGATTCACAGTGTCGTCAGTTTGTGATTTCTTACCACCACAGGCAATGAAATGACTGCTGTAATTTATAGGCCTTTGTAATTATTATAGAAAATTCTAAACAATTTTGTTGAGATTGCCGAGCCTTTGAACCACTTATCAAGGAAAGGAGCAAAATGTGAATGGTTTACCGAATGTCCCACAGCATTTGATACCTCAGAACAGGCACTGATGTCAGATCCAATTTTAATATTTTCCAACTTTGAAAAGAAATTCATTTTGTCCTGCAATACAAGCAATCTGGTGGTGGGATGCTTTTGCAGCCATAATATCAATAACGAGGAACATCCAGTACCATACGCATCCAAATAACTGAATAAAGCAAAGCAAAATCACTCCACTACGAAGGAAGAAATGTTAGCAGTTATCTACAGTATTTCTTATTTCCTTTGTTACTTTTATGACCAAAAATTTAAATGGTGACTGATCAAAGCATGTTAAAGTGGTTGTCAGGATTAATAGTTGCTTCCAGTAGGTTAAAGACTTGGGCACTAAGGTTAAGCAAATTCAATTAAGAGGCGGTGCACCAACCACAGAAAAAGCATACTAGCACCTATAGTTTAAGCAGGAAAACTGCAGTTCTGCAAGCATTGGGCACAACCATTACTTTGTGGCAAAGGGCATAGTTAGTTGACTGTCAGGCATTCATGTCACAACCACATGCAAAATAGATTACTGTGAACAACAACAAAGTGTTAGGGTTAAACACATGTGATGGTACCCACAGTATTCTGGGACAAAGTTTTGAAACAAGTACATTACCTAATCTTGGCAGATCATGGCAGTTGCAGAGCAACTGACCAATGTGTAGCTGAGGAGTTTTGAAGCAAGACTAGGAAGCAGGATGTTGAGCAATACATTAGGAACTGCATACCTCATGCAAAATGGTCTGACCTTCCATTTCATTTCAAAGGCTACAAGAAGTGTCAAAACCATTTGAAATGACAGGACTGCATATTTTAGGACCTTAAAGAACACCAGTAAATCTATACACATCGACCGTAATAGACCCACTTCTCACACTTCATAGGCACTAATTTTATGCCCGATCTTATGAAACTGTTTCATCTATTACTTCACATTCACACAATTTCTAAGACATTAAGCTGTTATGTGAATAGTAATCATCATAACTCTGATGTTTACTTTCAGCACATAGCCACCACATGCAACTCTAAAGTTCACACAGCAACTGGCCTTTCATCATATCAAGTAATATATGGCAGGAAAATGGCTTTGTCTTTCAAAGTGATAAACCCAAAGCTTGAAACCAATGATCAACCAGTAAAAAAAAGGCTGCAATATGTTTGGCAAAAAGTGGAGTGCACAAAACGAAGGCTGTAGAGCATCAGGAATGGCTAGGACAATGTGTAGGGAAGTTGTGACATTACAGGGTTGGTCAATGGGGTTTGGTAAAGAAAGGCATACATGCCTAAGGGTAAACCAAAGAAATTCCTAACCCAATACCATGGAACATACCAGATGGTGAAAATGACATCTCCTGTCAATACATATGCCGACAGGAACTTCCACACTTCACATGGGGGTATGTTAAGCTGTTTCAGGGAGCTGTGGATGCTCTGCCCCAAGTGGTATCATCATTTGTAGTACAGAAAGCAAAGTCTAAAAAAAAAAAATAAGAAAAGGACCAGCCAGTAATAAGCAAAGTGCACACAGGATGCCTTAGGCACTTCGAGCACATCAATTGCATGTTGAGGTTGAATTGCTCATTCCATGTAGCTAGACCTATCAGAGGAGGGATAGTAAGTAATAGATGTTCCTTCTCTCTCAGGTGGCTTACCAACAGGTACAGATATAAAAGATAATAGTGCAGAGAGAAGCCTACATTCCGACATCATTCAAAGAATTACAGGAATTTCAGAGTGAAAGAATTACGATTTCCCCAGGTGGAATGGTATACACTGGCAATGCACAGGCATGCAAGGTTCAAATGTTGTTGTGAAAAGCCAAACCATTCCAGAAAGCGACACACACTGGGTCTACCACATTTTTTCCACCAGAAATAATAATCATAAATTGGTTCAAAAATGGGAAACCAAAGGGCATGACCAGAATAGAATCGTGGGACAGCAGAGTAATGATAATTGGTATGACTTAACACTGCAGGACAACACTCCATTTTCCAGCTATCCAGCTACGGTCACCTGTACGAATATACACAAGTGGACACAACCTATGCTGTATTGGCCAGAAAAGCTGCTGGAAGTGCTGTCAACCCAGAAACTAATCTCCCTGACTAATATCGTGAACCCAGACAACATATGCTTGCTAGATGAACTGAACTTGTAGTGAGGGAAAAAGGATGAATCACAGTAATGCAAATGCTCCAGCACGTGCATGAATATCATGATAAACAACATCACAACTTTAAGGCTAAAAGTTGTTACACCTTACAGTGTTGCAGGGGGTTTCGACTGTGATTTGGGTAATCTGCTTTTGCTTTAAACGAGAGCCTGTACACCACTCAGAGTTACCTTTCACAAGATACCCAGTGAAGGTTTGTTAATATAGCTAGGGATTAATAAGTGATATGTTTAATTTAAAGTCAAACAATGGAAACTCCAGACTGGAAGATCAACAATGAAAGGAAAGGATAGAGTATTACTCACCGTAAATAAGACAGGTTAGGTTGCAGACAGGTAAAAGTAAATGACTTAGACATAAACTTTCGGCCACAGCCTTCATCAGAGAAAGAAACACGCACACCATTCATTCACATAAGCAAGCACACCTCATCAACACAACTGTCAATTCTGGTAGCTCAAGGCATTTTGGTCTGACCTAGCGAGTTGGTGGTAATACGTTCATGAGAGGTGCTCGCTTGTGAAAATGATGTTTTTCTGACGATGACTATGGCCAAAAGCTAATGGTAAGTGTAATGGTGTGTGTTTGCAATTTAACGTATCACCTGTATGGTAAGTAGCAATCTGTCTTTTCCTTACATTATGTTTAAACTACTACTAAACTTCTAAACTCATGAAAGACACTGTTAGCTTGTAAGTGGTGACATCGAGAAATATCAAGATGATGCATTCGATGGATTGAACTTGTAATGTTACAGGATTAAGAGTCAACACAAGAGCCTTATGGTTCAGCTATGAGGGAGGAGAAAAAACTAAGTTGTACACTGTATAACTATTGCTGTTAAATTTGCATCACTAAATTGTTTTACCCCATAACAATATTCCATGTGGATTTTAAAAATTGTTTAAGTACTTCCCGGGCAATGCCAGAGGCGGAGCAGAAAGGGTCAATGGTCAGGCAGAATCCCAGCAAGAGAGAATCACTGATGGAATAGCAGCAAACATGGAAGTTATTCCAATACCCCATCCAATACCCCGGATGGACCCCCTCAAGCAAGCGCCACGCATGGTAGCCACCATGCAGTCTGAGGCATCTTGTCACAGTCCACGAAGCTCCCCCGTCGGAGGTTCGACCCCCCCCCCCCCCTCGTGTGTGTGTGTGTGTGTGTGTGTGTGTGTGTGTGTGTGTGTGTGTGTGTGTGTGCGCGCGCGCGCGTGCGCGCGCGCGCATTTTTGCCCACATCATAAGATAGATTAGGTAGTATGTAAGCCTAGGGGCTGATGACCTAAGCAGTTTGGTCCCATAAGATCTTACCACAAATTTACAATCTTAAGCAAGCAACATAACAAAATAACATGGGAAAAAAAGGGATATCATCATAAAGGTGACTGTGCAAAGTGTCACAAGAGAACTCTGTTCAAATTAAAGAGTAACTTTCAGTTACTGATACAGTACGAGAAGAGCATCTAAAAGGTGACATTGCAACATCATGAAACAGTCTTAAGTGCTAACAAACCCACAAAACTAAGACATTTAGTCATCCCCACAGAAGGATAACATTAGCAGTGTAGCCCAAGAAGTGTGTATAACCGGACTTCCAAAGCTTATTTCTCAGTTGTACCTCAAGTGTTGCAGCCACTTAGTACCACGATGGAACCCATGACTCCATCCATGGTCTACTGAGATAACTATGATACGCAATACCACTGCCAACTACGTCTGACTGTGCTGATGAGAGTTGCTGTTGCTGCTGCTGCCACCACCACCTCATCCTCACCTTCACTGGTGGGAAGCCACTGGTACCTTCTAAATCCAGGTCTTTGCAGGTATCAATTATGGTCTTTGGTGAGCTGATCATCCACCATAAAGTCGGGACACGCAGTAATTGCCAACAGTAAGAACATGATGCATACATTAATGATCAACCTGCCCTGCAAACTGTTTTAAGATGCTACATCTACATAGACACTCTGCAAGCCACTGTACAGAGCATGGCGGAGGATACCCTGTACCACTAGTAGTCATCTCCTTTCCTGTTCCACTCTCAAACAGAGCGAGGGAAAAAATGACTATCTATACGGCTCTGTATGAGCTGTAACTTCTCTTATCTTTGTGGCCCATACGTGCAATGTATGTCAGCAGCAGTAGAATCTTTCAGCAGTCAGCTTCAAATTCCGGTGTTCTAAATTTTCTCAATAGTGTTTCTCGAAAAGAACGTCGCCTCCCTCCAGGGATTCCCATTTGAGTTCCCAAAGCATCTCTATAACACTTGTGTGCTGATCGAACCTGCCAGTAAGAAATCTAGCAGTCTGCCTCTGAACTGCTTCAATGTCTTCCTTTAATCTGACCTGCTACGGATCTCAAGAATAAGTCACACCAGTGTCCTATATGCAGTCCCCTTTACAGATGAACCACTCTTTCCTAAAATTATCCCAATAAACAAAGTTGACCACTCGCCTCCCCTATCACAGTTCTCACATGCTCATTCCACCTCACATCGCTTTGTGTAACACCCAGATATATGAAAGACTTTACTGTGTCAAGCAGGACACTAGTAATACTGTATCCCAATATTACAGGTTTGATCTCCCTACTCATCCGCATTAATTTACATTTTTCCACATTTCAGGCTAGCAGCCATTCATCACACCAACTAGAAATTTTGTCTAGGTCATCTTGTATCTTCCTACACTCTCTCAATTTCAACACCACGGCATCATCAGCAAACAACCCCAGATTGCTGCCCTCCCTGTCTGTCAAATCATGTATGTACATAGATAACATCAGCGGTCCTATCTCACTTCCCTGGGGCACTCCTGATGATTTCCTTGTGTCTGATTAACACTCGCCGTCAAGGACAACATACTGAGTTCTATTACTTACTAAGTCTTCGAGCCACTCTTATACCTATGAACTTATTCCATATGCTCATATCTACACATTAACAGCCTGCAATGGGGTACAGTGTCAAGTGCTTTCCAGAAATCTTGATATATGGAATCTGCCTGCTACCCTTTGTCCACAGTTCTCAGTACATTGTGCAAGAAAGTTTATTACATTCAAACTGATAATATGTTCAAGGATTCTGCAGCAAACAGTAGTTAGGGATATTGGTTGTAATTTTGCAGGTTCGTTCTTTTACCTTTCTTACGCACAGGAGTCACCAGTGCTTTTTTTCCAGACACTTGGGACTTTGTGCTGGGTGAGAAATTCATTATCAATGCAAGCTAAGTAGGGGGCCATTGCTGTAGAGCACTCTTTGTATTGTGAACATGACAAGAGTTTTTCAAAGTATCAATCAGAATAGATTAAATGCTCAGTGTTGTTGAATATGTGCTTAAAATTACATTTTTTTCCATAACCAAAAAGTGACAGACCTGCTTGCATAGCTTAATGCACAACACACTAGACAGGGTGATGGTTGGTTGGTTGGTTGGTTGGTTTGGGGGATTAAAGGGACCAGACTGCTACGGTCATCGGTCCCTTTTTCCAAATACAAAGAACACCCACAGAGAATAAAAACGAGGAACAGAATAGATCACAGACGATACAGAACAAGAGAAACTTAGACAAAGACAAGACAAAACGAACTAAAATCACACAGAGTGTGACGGTGGTTGGCCGACCATAGAAATAAAAAAAGGAAAAGCCAACCACTAAGAAACACATTTAAAAAATCAGTTTAAAATCATAGGCCAAAGGCCAGAATCAACACAAAACAATAAAATAAAACAGAAACACTCAGATTAAATGATAAAATCCCCCTTCCCGAATAAAACGTAAAACTAAGTCAGCCATAGCGGAGTCGTCCGTTAAAAGGGCAGGGGGCGTATCAGGCAGCGCAAATGTCTGCCTGACCACAGCTAAAAGGGGGCAGGCCATCAAAATGTGGGCCACTGTCAAAGCCGCCCCACAGCGACATAGAGGAGGGTCCTCCCGGCACAGTAAATAACTGTGTGTCAGCCGGGAGTGGCCAATGCAAAGCCGGCAAAGAACTACCGAGTCCCTGCGAGTGGCTCGCAGGGATGACCGCCACACAGCCGTCGTCTCCTTGACAGCACGGAGTTTATTGCGCGTTGTCAGTTCGCGCCATTCATCGTCTCATAGCGCCAAAATTTTGCGGCGGAAGACTGCCCGCAAATCAGTCTCTGGGAGGCCAACGTCTAGAGATGGCTTACTGGCGGCCTCTTTCGCCAGGCGCTCAACATGTTCATTACCCGGGATACCGACATGACCGGGGGTCCACACAAAGACCACAGAGCGGCCGCAACGGGCAAGAGTATGCAGGGACTCTTGGATAGCCATCACCAGACAAGAACGAGGGAAACACTGGTCGAGAGCTCGTAAACCGCTCAGGGAATCGCTACAGATAACGAAGGACTCACCTGAGCAGGAGCGGATATACTCTAGGGCACGAAAGATGGCGACCAGCTCAGCAGTGTAAACGCTGCAGCCATCCTGCAAGGAACGTTGTTCGGAATGGTCCCCTAGAGTGAGCGCATACCCGACACGACCAGCAACCATCGAACCGTCAGTGTAAACAATGCCAGAGCCCTGATGCGTGGCCAGGATGGAATAAAAGCGGCGGCAGAAGGCCTCTGGAGGGACTGAGTCCTTCAGGCCCTGTGCCAAGTCGAGCCGAAGGCAAGGGCGAGGAACACACCATGGGGGTGTATGCAAAGTGGCCCGGAAAGGAGGTGGGACAGTGAAAACCCTAAGCCCGGAGAGAAGCTCTTTGACGCGGACTGCGATTGTACAACCAGACCGGGGCCAACGTTCTGGCAGATGGACGACCGATCGCGGAAACAGGAGACGATAGTTTGGATGCCCGGGCAAGCTTAAAACATGGGTAGCATAAGCGGCTAGCAAACGTTGGCGCCGTAACCGCAGGGGAGGGACACCTGCCTCCACTAGCATGCTGTCCACAGGGCTGGTGCGGAAAGCACCAGTGGCAAGCCGTATGCCGCTGTGTAGGATTGGGTCCAGTACCCGCAGCGCAGATGGGGATGCTGAGCCATAAGACAGGCTCCCATAATCCAGACGGGACTGAATTAACGCCTGGTAGAGCCGTAGGAGAGTACATCGGTCGGCGCCCCACCTGGTGTGGCTAAGGCACCGCAGAGCATTTAGATGCCGCCAACATGCCTGTTTAAGCTGCCGAATATGAGGCAGCCAAGTCAGCCAGGCATCAAAAACTACACCCAAAAACCTGTGTGTCTCCACCACAGCAAGGAGTTCATCGGCAAGATAAAGCCGCGGCTCAGGATGGACTGTTCGACGCTGGCAGAAATGCATAACGCGCGTCTTGGCAGCCGAAAACTGAAACCCATGCGCTACAGCCCAAAACTGCGCCTTACGGATAGCTGACGTTCAGCAGCTGCAATGCCAATAGAGCTGTAGTAAAGGCAGAAGTCGTCAGCATACAGGGACGCTTGGACAGACGTCCCCACCGCCGCAGCGAGCCCGTTAATGGCTATTAAAAACAGGCTGACACTTAAAACAGATCCCTGTGGCACACCGTTCTCCTGGACTCGGGAGGAACTATGGGAGGCCGCGACTTGCACGCAGAAGGTACGATACGACCGAAAATTGCAGATAAAGATCGGCAGAGGGCCCCGAACACCCCATCCATGAAGCGTAGAAAGGATGTGATGGCGCCATGTCTTATCGTACGCCTTCCGCATGTCGAAAAAGGCAGCGACCAGGTGCTGACGGCGGGCAAAGACAGTACGGATGGCCGACTCCAGACTCACCAGATTGTCGGCGGCGGAGCGGCCTTTACGGAAGCCACCCTGAGATGGAGCCAGAAGGCCCCGTGACTCCAGTACCCAGGTCAACCGCTGGCTCACCATCCGTTCAAGCAACTTGCAAAGAACGTTGGTGAGGCTAATCGAACGGTAGCTGTCCACCTCCAAAGGGTTCTTCCCACGTTTCAGAATGGGGATAACAATACTTTCCTGCCATTGCGACGGAAACTCACCCTCGACCCATAGACGGTTGTAAAGGTCGAGGAGGCGTCACTTGCAGTCCACTGAAAGGTGTTTCAGCATCTGGCAGTGGATGCGATCTGGCCCAGGAGCAGTATCAGGGCAAGCGGCAAGGGCACTGTGAAATTCCCACTCACTGAATGGGGCATTGTACGATTCAGAATGGTGGGTGCGAAAAGAAAACTCCGACGTTCCATCCGCTCTTTAATGGAGTGGAAGGCCAGTGGGTAATTGGAAGAAGCGGAACTAAGAACAAAATGCTCTGCCAAGCTGTTGGCAATTTCGTCGGAGTCTGTACAAACTGCTCCATTCAGTGAGAGCGCAGGGACGCTGACAGGGGTCCGATAGCCATAGAGGCATCGAATCTTGGCCCAGACCTGCGATGGAGTGACATGGAGGCCAATGGTGGGCACACACCGCTCCCAGCACTCCTTGCCTTGGCGGATAAGGAGGCGGGCCCGCGCACGCAGCCGTTTGAAGGCGATAAGGTGGTCTATGGAGGGATGTCGCTTGTGACACTGGAGCGCCCGCCGGCGATCTTTAATCGCTTCAGCGATCTCAGGCGACCACCAAGGCACAGCCCTCCGCCGAGGGGACCCAGAAGAACGGGGAATGGCAGATTCGGCAGCAGTAACGATGCCGGTGGTGACCGATTGAACCACTGCATCAATGTCATCAGTAGAGAGAGGCTCAATAGCGGCAGTGGAGGAGAACAAGTCCCAGTCAGCCTTATTCATAGCCCATCTGCTGGGCCCCCGGGAGAGTGACGCTGTGGCAGTGACAGAAAGATCGGAAAGTGGTCACTACCGCACAGGTCGTCATGCACACTCCATTGGACAGACGGTAAGAGGCTAGGGCTACAGATTGAAAGGTCAATGGCGGAGTATGTGCCCTGCGCCACACTGAAGTGTGTGAAGGCACCATCATTTAACAGCGAGAGATCGAGCTGTGCCAATAAATGCTCAACGATGGCGCCTCGACCTGTTGCCACTGACACACCCCACAGAGGGTTATGGGCGTTGAAGTCGCCCAATAGCAAAAAAGGTGCCGGCAATTGGGCTACCAGTGCAGCCAGGACATGCTGCGAGACATCACCATCCGGTGGAAGGTAAAGACTGCAGACGGTAACAGCCTGTGGCGTCCACACCCGAACAGCAACAGCCTCTAAAGGTGTTTGGAGAGGGACAGACTCGCTGTGCAGAGTGTGAAGGACATATATGCAGACGCCACCAGACACCCTTTCATAAGCTGCTCGGTTCTTATAATAACCCCGATAGCCACGGAGGGTGGGGGTTCGCATTGCTGGAAACCAAGTTTCCTGAAGAGCAATGCAGAAGAAAGGGTGAAGGCTGACAAGTTGGCGGAGCTCAGCTAGATGGTGGAAGAAACCGCTGCAGTTCCACTCGAGGATGGTGTTGGCCATGGCTGGGAAAGGCGTGACGGGACTGGGATGGCAGATTACGCCGCTGGGTCACCTGCTGCCTCTGATTGAGCACCTGTGCAAATGCTATCCATTGCGTCCGACAGACCGGCGAGATCGAGGTCCTCAGCGGACGCCAGATTCTCCACTTCGTCCTCAGAGGCAGGGCTTGTAGGAAGCGGTGGGATGGGTGCCACCGCAGTAGCGTTGGTCTGGGGGACTTTCTTCTTTTTCTGCTTGTCACGTTGTGCCTTCGGTGGTTCAGGCTTCATGGGCTTCACTGGGTCAGTCTCAGGGACAGACGACGACCGTGAGGCCCTACGACCAGGGACTGGTGGTTGTTTCAACCACTTGCGGGTGTCCGCTTTTCCACTGGTCGGAACTTGTGAAGGGAGGTCCCCAAGGGAACCCTTCCTGGCGAGAGTAGCCGAAGAAGTCTTACGCTTCTCCGGCTGGGAAGGGGGAGCTGATGTCCCCGATGGTTGGGAGGGTGTTGCTCCTGAAGAAGATGGAGCAGGAGCAACAGGTTGTGAAGTGCCCCCCACAATCAAGGGGGCTTTTGGATGCTGACCAATCATAGAACCAACCGTATGGGACGACACAGGAGATGGAAGAACCGTCGTTGCAGCAGCGGCGTAGGTTGACGTCATTGCCACAGGATGGAGCCGCTCGTATTTCCATCTAGCCTCGGGGTAGGTCAGGCGGTCCAGGGTCTTATATTCCATTATCTTCCTTTCTTTCTGGAAAATCCTACAGTCCGGCGAGCAGGGGGAATGGTGTTCTCCGCAGTTAACACAGATAGGAGGCGGGGCACATGGAGTATCAGGATGCGAAGGACGTCCACAATCCCGACACGTGATGCTGGAAGTACAGCGAGATGACATGTGCCCGAACTTCCAGCATTTAAAACACTGCATCGGAGGGGGGATATATGGCTTCACATCACAACGGTAAACCATCACCTAAACCTTTTCGGGTAAGACATCACCCTCAAAGGCCAAGATGAAGGCACTGGTGGCTACCTGATTATCCCTTGGACCCCGATGGACGCGCCGGACGAAGTGAACACCTCGTCGTTCGAGGTTGGCGCGTAGTTCATCGTCGGACTGCAGAAGAAGATCCCCGTGGAATATAATACCCTGGACCATGTTTAAACTTTTATGGGGAGTGATGGTGACAGAAACATCCCCCAACTTGTCACAAGTGAGCAACCTCCGTGACTGGGCAGAGGATGCTGTTTTGATGAGAACCGACCCAGAGCGCATTTTGGACAAGCCCTCCACCTCCCCGAACTTGTCCTTTAAATGCTCCACAAAAAACTGAGGCTTAGTTTGCATAAAAGATTCACCATCGACCCGCGTACAGACAAGGTACCGGGGTGAATAATCTCCACTGCTGTCTTTAGCCATGCGTTCCTCCCATGGAGTGGCCAGGGAGGGAAATGATCTTGGATTGAATTGGTTGCCATTGAGGTTAGACCTCGATCGCTTGGAGACTGCTGGTGGAGGCCCACCAGCGAGAGATGATGTACCACGCTTCATTGCGGGTCATCCGCCCTGATGCCACCCACTCCGACCAGGGGCTCTCCCCACGGGCGCCACCCAGCCACAGCAAAGACCACGTGGCAGGATGGCCTTTGCTGGGAGTCCCGATGCCCCAGAGGGATAGGCATCTACTCCTCGGCATACGTGGGGAGGTAGCAGCTCAGGCATCAGCAGTGCGATCCCTGTGTAGTCAGGGGGCTACCACCAAGAGGGTACATGACGACCCCACCACAACGGACTGGCTACCGTGCTGGATGTCGGGTGTCTAAATATCCACCTACATCATGAGGGCAAAGATGGAAGTGCACATTGGAGGGAATGTATACCACCCGGAACACACTGCAGTGGATGTGTCCAGAAGCTCGATGTAAGTCCAACTCCATGAAAAATCAGGTGTGCCAGATCTTAGGGCAAGATGGATTTTTAGATGCACCACGTAAGGTGTCCTTCCCCAAATGGTACGCACTAACGGAAAAATTTAGAAACGGAGTGGTGAAACCCCTTAGGGGACCATCACATTAAAGGCCGAAACAGTTGAGACTCCTTTTAGTCGCCTCTTACGACAGGCAGGAATACCGCGGGCCTATTCTTACCCCCGAACCCGCAGGGGGGAGACAGGGTGAGCCAGACCCAGAATCAAATCTGTGCAGTGGGTTAACAAATATTGGTATAGTACACCAGTAATCCTGAGTGTCATTTTAGGGAGTTTTCTATGTTCAGATAGGCAAATACTGGGCTTATCCCCAATCTCTGCCTCAGAAAACCTAATACACTGGCAATTAAAATACAGTTACACAGAGATCAAAATTTACAAATTTAACCGACAGATGGCGCACCTGACTGTCTTACCTTAACTGACAACTGATAACAGGAAAGTATCAAGGCCACAAAGTTAAAATAAAATAAATCTGCCAAGTTATTAAAACAGTGCACCCTGTTACAGGATAAGCAGTTTTCTAAGAGTTACTGAAAGAATTATGAAACTGGTATTCTTTGCATAAGAGTAAAACTGAAAATGTTTATTTTTCAACTCTCATGAATTGGGAAAAAATCTAAGGACATTACACAAGGTCTGATCAAGGGTGCTTTGCATTTCTTGCTACATATATGAACAACCTATTTTAGTTTAAATGGCAAGCAAAAATAACTGCTCTTCTTAGAACGTAAGTATTATTCTGCAGTCAATGAAAAAGCCTTCAAGAACACTGCATGTATTTTGTTGAAGCTATCAAGTGGCTTTCTGCAGAAATTACACAACTCCAAGGTGTGTCACACTAACTGGGATCATAAAAAGGTACCATCTCCATTTTCTGCATGTGCATATTAGTGAGAACTTACATTTTAAAACCCATAACATACTTTCTAAAATTACCAGGTTCATGTAATTTTGTTGCCTTTGGAGAGAGAGATACGGTATACTTCAAGGTAATCCATCACTTTGAAACACTATCTAGTTAATCATTTTCAGCTACTCATTCTTCCATTTTTCATTTTTACACATATATCCCCTTTCCCTAGTAACCAAGCTGGCTGTAGATATGGAATACCATAGGACTTTATACTATGCTACCATGTGTTTCGTACAGGCAATCGTGGTCAAACAAACAACTCTTCTCATTTCCCACATTCCAAGTGTATTGGAAGCCAACAGAAAGTACATATTTGTGTGCATTTGTACCATATTCTCCAAAAGTTTTGGCAGTTCTGAATACAAGTTCCTTCAATACAGCTGCATTCCTTTTGTGGTCCCATATGGTGTTCACAGCTGTTCATCTCAAGAATTTCATTCCATAGGCTGTCTTTATTGTCCAGGCTTTGCAACCACAGCACACTAAAGGTCTTGCTAACATCTTGTAAAGACACTCTGGTGTGTTTCTGGACTAGGGAAGGTTTCATTACATTATTAACGACACCCATTACTTTTGTATATCTGGTGGCTTCCTCGTCTAAGTCTGTTTCAGCCAGAAAGGACAGTTTATAACCTAAATATGTGAATGTGTCCACTCTCAAGAATTTTACTTTTCAAACAGGTATTACTTTGTACTGAGTATTTTCCACAGAAGGCCATATTTTGTTTTTCAGTGCTTATGTCCAAACTGTATTTTTCGGATATAATCTGTAATGGATCACTATAGGTCATCCTCTAATGCTGCTACAAGAGAAGAGATAAATATCTGCAGAACATAAAGCATCTAGCTTTGTGTTTAGGTTGATTTGAATGAAGCCATGTGGCATTAGTCTCTACTCTTTGATTACTTTATTCATATAAATAATAAACAAGAGTGATGAAAAGCCACATCAATTTTACTGCTGCATGTATTCTATCCCACTCCTGTAATTTGCCCTCTTTTTTGACACAGATTAAATTGGTTGTGTAAAACTTGTATATATAAGGGGAAGTCAATTGAAGACAAGACAGATGGAAAAAAGTAAGTACATTGTTTATTATTTCAAAAGTAATGGCCAGAACTGTTAATACATTTATCCCACTGTAAGACAAGACAGTCACTCACTGCCTACATGGAAAAAATGTTTGCAGTTACCTGTAGAACAATGATTGTACCCAGGTGCACACCCCTTCGTCCTAAGCAAATCAACAGCCATGAATGGCTTTCTTCTGGGCTCAAAAATATAGGAAGCACATAGGAAGATATCAGGACCTAATGGAGGAAGTGTACGAGTTATATATGTCTCTAATTGAGTAAGTTCCGAACAAGAGTGGCAGCACTAGTGCTGCGGTGTCTCTGGAGAGACAATAAATGTAACTGAGTTGTTTATAGAAGTGTGTATTTGCGCAATATGAAAAAAAAAAAATTCAGTGTAATAGTTACAGCCTTCATCCTAAAACAAGTAGATGTAGCAGGTTACAAGTCCAGTTTTGTTTAAGAGTCTACAGCGAATTAACGGCTCGAAACAGTAAATAAAAGCTTGTAAAAATAAGGCAACATGTGATTCAATTGAAAAAGTGTTGTCATAAAGCCTTCCTCTGAGGTGTGTTAGTGCAAGTAAGCATCAAAATGATATTTTATATCCACCATCAAATACAGCAGTCAGAATTTGAGGTTAAAGTGAAATTACAATGAAATGAATGCCCTTAGCTGCATACAGGCGTTGATATAATTTAACGGGGACAGTTGAAAATGTGTGCCCTGAGTGGGACTCAAACCCGGGATCTCCTGCTTACAAGGCAGACACTCTATCCATCTGAGCCACCGAGGACACAGATGATAGTGCGACTGCAGGGACTTATCTCTGGCATGCCTCCCATGAGACCCACATTCCCAAGTGTCGTCAACTGAGTTCCGAGTAGAGTACAGCCAGCTGAGTTGAGTTTAGAAACAATGACAGCCGAGTTTTAAGGTTAACAGATTTGTATTCAGTACGTAACTTTAGGCCACATACTGCACTCATATGAAGTTCTGAGTTCTGCAGAAATGGATATGTCAAAGAATATTAA
This sequence comes from Schistocerca serialis cubense, assembly GCF_023864345.2. Taxonomy (NCBI): domain Eukaryota; kingdom Metazoa; phylum Arthropoda; class Insecta; order Orthoptera; family Acrididae; genus Schistocerca; species Schistocerca serialis. The sequence continues at coordinate 161,544,603 of NC_064640.1, forward strand.
ACCACTGACTGGAGAAGTGGACTGGCAAATTTAGAAAAGGAAAATACGAGATCGGCTGGATTACCACGAAGGTGTATTCAATGTCATTGAGAGGAGATCAGTGAAGCCCAAACCACTAGAACACAGCGCAACAGCGATTTGTATCGAAAGGCCAACAGTTACGTAAACTGCATAACAACTAGTGATTAAGTATATCAGAAGGTGAGGGACAAGGAAACAGTTAGTGATACATGGGATACCTTAAAGCAGCAGTTTGAAAATCATTGAAGAATCAGTTGTTCAAAATCTGTACAGACTTTTTGTCCTTTAGCTGGAACCAAGATGAAAATGTTTCTACCCACATAGGGAAACATAGAAGTTTGTGGAACAAGTTAAACAACATGCTGAAATCTAAAAACAAAAGTGTTTTACCAGATCTTATGCCAGTCTGCAGAGCCTTGCATATTTTACCAAGTGAATTCGAAACTTTTCAATCAAGATGGATGTTGCTGACAATGGCTGAAAAAGAACATCTGATGAACTGACAGTGCAATTATGTATGTTTGAAAGGAATCTCCCGAAGAATCCAAAAAGTGACAAAATGCCGAAGGAAGCATTAATGGTAAATGTTAGTAAACAAAAACCAGATGGTAAAGGCAAGTTTGTTAAGAATGATTCAAGAAAATGTGACAATTATTGTAAACAAATGGGCCACTTAGGGGAAGGGCTGCAGAAAGTGGATTTCCAATCGAAAAATAAATAAAAATCGCACCACAAGGCAGGAAATTGTGCACTTGTAGGTTTTCTGCTGATGTCTGTCTGTGAAGAGGGCCATTCAGGGGAAGTAGATTAAGCATTCTGGTGGGTGGACAATAGAACTACAACGGATGTGACTAATCTTTCAGAGCGTTTCACAGATTTTCTGAAATCTGACAGACTACGTGATGTAAAGGCAGCAGGAAAGAACACTTATGGAAGTAGGAAAAGGTAATATTGAGTTGTCATCTTTGACTGGTGGGCAGAATATGATGCTGCTGGATGTGTAGTATGTTCCACAGCTGTCTAGGAACTTTTTTTCAGTGTTAGCTGCTCAGGACCAGAATCTTAATAGTGAATTTAATTCATCAGCAACAGAGTGTTGGCTTAAAATTGATGACAAAGTGTGTTTCATGGAACCCGCCGAGCTCTTTGGAACCTTATACAAGGCAGACATTCAACCAACTTTGCTCAAAGATACTGCTGTAGTAAATGCCACTGAAGAGACTTCATTACTGCACCAGTATCATGTGACATGGGGACATCAGGATAAACACCATGCCAAATGAATGTTAGAAGGTATGTCAGAAAGGGAATTAGGCATAAGCATTCCCATGGAAAACGCATTTTGTGAGCCCTGCATTTGTGGCAAAGCACATCACTTCCCATTTGGTCAGAGAGAAAAGACAACCAAACCAGGTGAACTAATGTCAGCTGACACCTTGTAGAACTCCCAATGCGTCTTTCTAGAAAAAGAGCTATATGGTTGCTTTCAAAGACAGTTACACAAAATTCGGTATTGCTGCAGCATACAGCAAAAATTTGAAGGCAAGGATGCTTTGAAATATGTTCTTCAACAGTCAAAGAGCTACTAAGTGACAGTGGTGGAGAACTTCATAGTACAGGAGTCCAGGCCTTACTGCATACAGAATGTGTTACTCAACAGACTGACAGCACCCTACACAACACAGTAAAATGGTGGAAGTGAGTGAGACGTGAACTATAGTTGAAATGGCAAGAACCTTCAAGAACTCAAAGCAGCTTATATCCCAGTAGCCATGTGGGCAGAATTGGTTGGAGCATCAGTGTACATTCGATATCTAACTGCATAATAATCTGGGAAGGAATCGGTCCTTTTGAGTTGGAGTTCAGTAAGAAGCAGAGAATAAAACCTTTACGTATAATAGGCTCTACATGCTATGCCCATGTCCAAGTTCAAAGAAGACAGAATGGATGAGAAAGCTGTCCAGGATCATCTCGTGGGGTATGATGGAGATCAGCATTACAGAATTTGGGTGAAAGAAGAAAATAAAGTCACTCTTAGCAGAGATGTTATCTTCCATGAAAGGCCTGCAAGTTGTGAAGAACAAGTCAAATTACTGCTGCAGGATGTTAAGCAAAGTAATCAGGGAAAGTACGCAGCTGAGAAAGAAGGTGAGGCAAACACCAACAAAGAAGAGAATGAGATTTTCACTCTGCAGCGGAGTGTGCGCTGATACGAAACTTTCTGGCAGATTAAAACTGTGTGCCGGATCAAGACTCTAACTCGGGACCTTTGCCTTTCACGGGCAAGTGCTCTACCAACTGAGCTACCAAAGCACGACTCACGCCCTGTGCTCACAGCTTTACTTCCACCAGTACCTCGTCTCCTACCTTCCAAACTTTACAGAAGCTCTCCTGTAAGATGGGAGGGCCGAGAAGAGGTTGTCCAAGCCGCTGGGAGAGGCTTAATAAGCCCAAGCTTATTCCCGTGAAGGGAGGACCATTGGCAATGCCAAAGGGACACCACCTTCTGACAGACAGAAACACAGGGATCATCGGAGGGAATATAGGAACTCACGGGCTGAGCTATGAAGACTGCAGCCTTAGCAGCAGCGTCAGCAGCCTCATTTCCTGACAGACAGACATGACCAAGATACCACATAAACATCACACTGGCTCCACCAAGAGTGAGCAAGTGATAGTTTTCCTGGACCTGCTGCACTAAGGGATGAGCAGTGTACAGTGCACATAGACTTTGAAGGGTGCTGAGTGAGTCTGAGCAGAGGACACAATTAAAAAGTCTATGTCACCAGATGTACTCTGTGGCATGATACAGGGTGAAGAGCTCTGCTGTAAGCACCGAACAGTGTGCCAGAAGCCAATGCCAGGTGCCAATGACGAAGGCACATTTGACCCCACGGTCAGTGCGAGAGTCATCAGTGTATATAAAGGTACTATCGCGAAGTTCCATGCGAGGGTTGTGAAACTGAAGGCGATAGAGCAAGGCTGGAATAGTATCCTTAGGAAGCGAATGAAGGCCAACGTTAACATGGGTCGCTTCACAAAGCCAAGGTGGTGAAGGGTTCACATCCACTGGGAAAGTTGGAGGTAGTGTGAAGTTAAGCCGCCGTAGCAAATACCAAAAGTGGACTCTAGGATGTAACAGAAGAGGGGCGCACCCCATACTGGTGATCAAAGAAATTGTCGAAGAAGAAGGCACAGGATGGGTGGCCACGCATGGCAGACAAATGGCATGCATACCTGCTGAGAAGAAAGTCATGGCAGTAGGACGGTGGTAGTTCAACAGCTTAAGCATACAGACTCAACGGGGCTAGTGTAAAAGGCGCCAGTGGCCAAACGGATGCCACGATGGTGGATAGTGTTGAGACAGCGTAAGAGGGATGGACATGCAGACGCATGAACAAAGCACCCATAGTCGAGTTTCGAACAGACAAGAGACTGGTACAAACAGAGGAGGGTGGTCGAGTATGAGCCCCAGAAATTTCATAGTTCCAAGGAACAGAAGGGAGACAGGTCCATGGAGAACTGCAATAGATCACAAAATCATCAACAAAAAGGGAGCCGCAGATGCTCAGAGGAAGACAGGCCATTATACGGTTAATGGCGATACCAAAGATGATTACACTCAGGACGGAATCCTGAGGTGCACTGTTTTCCTGCATAATGATGTCCAACAAGGCAGAACCCACATGCACTTTGAAAACTGTCTTTTAAAAATTCTTGAAGGAAACTGTAGGCAGCCACAGAAGCCCCACGTGTACAGAGTATGGGGGATAGCAGTTCTCCAGTAGGTGTCGTAGGCCCTTTCCAATTCGAAAAACGCGGCCACAATCTGCGATTTTCACAGAAAACCACTCATGACATGAGTTGACAAAGTAATGAGATGGTCAACTGCAGAACGCCGCACTCAGAATCCGCACTGTGCATTTGTCAGTGAATTGCGAGACTCGAGCCACCATACCAGCTGGGTGTGAATCATATGTTCATCACCTTGCAAAGGCAGCTAGTGAGATAGATGGGGCGATAGCTAGAAGAGTTTTTGGTCCTTACCAGCCTTGGGTATGGGTATGACGGTGGTTTCATCCGATGTCCGGGAAATGTGTCCTCTGTCCAGATGTAGTTGTACATGTTAGCAGAAAGTGCTCGCCCACAAGAGAAAGAATCAGCAACATCTGAATGTGGATGGCGCCTGGCCCTTGGTGGAGGATCGGGATGAACTGAGAGCACGATCTAGCTCCCTCATAGTAAAGGCGGCACTGTAGCACTTACGATTCTGAGAAGAGAACTGTATCGCCCGAGCCTCCTCCGCTTGTTTCCAATGGAGGAAGGCAGGGTGATAGTGGGAAGATCTCAAAATGTCCACAAAATGGCGGCCCAAGGTGTTGGAGATAGTAATAGGGTCCACGATGACATCGTCCACTACTGCCAGGCTGGAAATTGGTGAATGGATCTTGGTGCTAGAGAGCAGTTGGAGGTTGCCCACACAACAGAGGAAGAGGTCGAACTGTTAAAAGAAATAGTGAATGAAATTCAGCTAGCTGTTCTGCTATCCCGAAGAATGTGGAAACAGTTTGCACGCATCTGTTTATAATGAATGCAGTTTGCCATTGTAGGAGGACAGTTAAAAACACACAGAGCACATCTCCGGGCACAAATTGCACTGTGGAATGCCTCAGTCCACCAAGGGACTGGGACATGACATTGTAAAGAGGTGCGAAGAATGGAACATTCTGCAGCAGTAAGGATAATGTTTGTGACATATTCCACCTGGTAATCACAACTGGGGAAATCTTTTTCTTCGAAGGTCGCCAGGGAGGAGTAAAGCTGCCAGTCAGCCTTAGTAAGCTGCCATTTGGGTGTGCACGTCGATGGGGTAGGAGTCAGCAAACTGATAGCACACGAGAAATGGTCACTCGTGTAGGTATCAAAGAACTGACCACTCAAGATGATGGGCAAGCTGGGCAGTGCAGAAGGATAGGTCCAAATGGGAATAGGTTTGCGAGGAGTTGGAAAGGAATGTAGGGGCGCCAGTGTTAAGGCAGAAGAGGTTAAGTTGGTTAAGAAGATCAGCCAAGAGGGCCCTTCCCTGACAGATCTTTGAAGAACCCCAAAGGGGATGATGAGCATTAAAGTCACCAAGTAGCAAAAATGGGGGGAGGTTGCTGCCCAGTAAGCTGAAGGAAGTTTGCCATGTTGACACTGAATGATGGAGGGACATAAATGGTACAGAGGGAAAGAGTCAGGTGGGGAAGGAAAAGGCAAATTGCAACAGCTTCAAGATGGATAGTCAGGAAGATGCGTTGACTGTAAACCTCATCCCATATGAGCAGCATGATGCCCCCTTGAGATGGAATGCCGACCTCAGGGGGAAGGTCAAACTGAACTGGGAAAAAATGTGAAAGTTCAAAGCAGTGGTGAGGATGAATTTTTGTTTCCTGCAGGCAGAGTACAAGGAGGTGCTGCAATGCTAAAAGCAGCCATAAATCCTCTTTCTGGGACTGAAGGCCACGGACATTCCATTGGAGGAGAGTCATGATGAGGAAAAAATGAAGAGGTGTCATCTTAGCAGCTCCCGAGTGACAGCCTGTGACGAGTCGCTGCTACAGGGCACAGAAGCAGGGGGATCCTGCTCCATGGGATCCATAGAAGCATCGGCTTGTGCATGCTGTCTGTCTGTCTGTCTGTCGAGCCCAACACTTAAACACAGTTGGTGGTGCGCACCGGCGACATGGAGGCCAGCCGAGTTACGGTATCATGTGGCAAAACCGTCAAAGGGGATCTTCGAGTTAGCGAAGGAGAAGACCGTTTGCCTTTAGTGGACTTCTTCGAGTCTTTCCAGTTAGCAGAGGAAGACTTAGGTGTCGTTCGGCTGGAGGTACAGATGAAGTCTTCACCAGAGTACTCTTCCTGTCCTTGCCAGTTTACTGGTTGTGTAGCTGGTGGTTTCACCTTCTGAGGCAAGAGTTTGATGGCTTGTTGCACAGCTGGAGGGGGATGGTGATGCTACCTTGACACTGGGCGATTTTACAACCTCAGAGCTGAATTTGAGGTGGCATGTCTGCGTGATATGTCCTTCATGGAGTGCGGTGTAAGAAGAACAGTTGTATAGGTGCCAGATGGGAGAACGCAGCATTTGTGACTAGCCAATAACTTGTGATTGACTGGGTAAGGCAATTTTTCCTTTACCCGGATCTCTTTGACAGCCCACTCATCAAGATACATGGGACAATCCCGAGAAGATGCAACATGGCCACATTTGCAATTGATGCAGCGTGGAGTAGGAGGCAGACAATCACCCTCATGTGCATCCCTACCACATGTTACACGTTTGGCTGGGTGTCAACAAGACAGTCTAGTGTAATTGAAACAATGACACTGGTAGCAGCGCATCGGATTTGGAATGTACAGTTGGACTGTGATAATTTCATAGCCTGCTTTGATCTTGGATGGAAGCAGCAGCCTATGAAAGGTGATAAAAATAGTGCAGGTGGGCACTAAGGAGGAATCTACCTTTTCCATCACCCAATGGATGGGAATGACACCCTGATCAGAGAGGTAAGATAGGATTTCGGCCTCTGTTAGACTGTCAAGAAGCCTAGTGTATATAACACCACGGGAAGAATTCAGAGTTCTATGGGCCTCAACACAAACAGGGTAGCCATGGAGAAGCAAGGCTGCAAGCAGTTATTGTGCTTGAGAATCGGAAGTAGTCTCCAAAAGGAAAGAGCCATTCCGTAAATGAGAGCAGGATTTCACAGGGCCACCAATTGCATCAACACCTTTCTGAATAATAAACGGATTTACCGTGGTGAAGGACTGACCATCTTCAGTACGTGAGACCACAAGTAATTGCGGTGCAGCAGGAAGGGTATTTGAATCGTTAGCCTCATTATGCTTACATTTCGTTGACACTGATTGGGAAGATAATTGGCTCATCGCAAGAAAATACCCCGTAATTGCGAGCACTTCCAATGGCGCGTTCCTTCCAATTGGGGGGGGGGGGGGGGCAGGACCTTTACGGTTCTTATTGTTTAGTTATTTATTATCAAAATGTAAAGTCTTATACAGGGCTATTACAAATGATTGAAGCGATTTCACAAATTCACTGTAGCTCCATTCATTGACATATGGTCACGATACACTGCAGATACGTAGAAAAACTCAAAGTTTTGTTCAGCTGAAGCCGCACTTCAGGTTTCTGCCACCAGAGCGGCAGTGAGACAAAATGGCGACAGGAGCCGAGAAAGCGTATGTCGTGCTTGAAATGCACTCACATCAGTCAGCCATAACAGTGCAACGACACTTCAGGACGAAGTTCAACACAGATCCACCAACTGCTAACTCCATTCGGTGATGGTATGCGCAGTTTAAAGCTTCTGGATGCCTCTGCAAGGGGAAATCAACGGGTCAGACTGCAGTGAGCGAAGAAACGGTTGAACGCGTGCGGGAAAGTTTCACGCGTAGCCCGCGGAAGTCGACGAATAAAGCAAGCAGGGAGCTAAACATACCACAGCCGATGGTTTGGAAAATCTTACGGCAAAGGCTAAAGCAGAAGCCTTGCTGTTTACAATTGCTACAAGCCCTGACACCCGATGACAAAGTCAAACGCTTTGAATTTTCAGCGCGGTTGCAACAGCTCATGGAAGAGGATGCGTTCAGTGCGAAACTTGTTTTCAGTGATGAAGCAACATTTTTTCTTAATGGTGAAGAGAACAGACACAATGTGCGAATCTGGGCGGTAGAGAATTCTCACGCATTCGCGCAGCAAATTCGCAATTCACCAAAAGTTAACGTGTTTTGTACAATCTCACGGTTTAAAGTTTACGGCCCCTTTTTCTTCTGCGAAAAAAAACGTTACAGGACACGTGTATCTGGACATGCTGGAAAATTGGCTCATGCCACAACTGGAGACCGACAGCGCCGACTTCATCTTTCAACAGGATGGTGTTCCACCGCACTTCCATCATGATGTTCGGCATTTCTTAAACAGGAGAATGGAAAACCGATGGATCGGTCGTGGTGGAGATCATGATCAGCAATTCATGTCATGGCCTCCACGCTCTCCCGACTTAACCCCATTCAATTTCTTTCTGTGGGGTTATGTGAAAGGTTCAGTGTTTAAACCTCCTCTACCAAGAAACGTGCCAGAACTGCGAGCTCGCATCAACGATGCTTTCGAACTCATTGATGGGGACATGCTGCGCCGAGTGTGGGAGGAACTTTATTATCGGCTTGATGTCTGCCGAATCACTAAAGGGGCACATATCGAACATTTGTGAATGCCTAAAAAAACTTTTTGAGTTTTTGTATGTGTGTGCAAAGCATTGTGAAATTCTCAAATAATAAAGTTATTGTAGAGCTGTGAAATCGCTTCAATAATTTGTAATAACCCTGTAGTGCTGGTATGTTAACTGCATTGTCTAATTGGATTGGTGATGTTGCTAATTTAATTTCAATTGCTTAAATGTTAAATTTTGGTGGTTGGAATTATATTTATTATTATGACTTTATTTCAAGTTCTTTTGGAATAAAGTTTATTACTGTATTAAGTGTTTTAGCTGCTATAACTAAGAGAGCTCTAATTCCTTTTTTTTCTTGACTTCCCGCTGCTATAGCTGCCCCTGGGGCACACCCACCTTAGGTGATTGTTCACACATCTTGAACACCTGACAGGGCCAATCGGCAATTTGGGAAGGTTGCAGCTCAGGCAGTCGCCCCTTCCTGGGCCTGGCCTGGCCTGTACCAGGGGGTACGTGCAAACCCTACCTGTCAACCTGGGGCTGGGAATTTTGCGCTACCCAGTCACCTGTTATGCATCAGATGCGTGGGCCGACCTACAGGAGCGCACAAGGTGGAAGAAGAAAAAGGGGAACCTCAAATGCCGAAGCAGAGGAACGAGAGGTGAAGGGAAAATGGAACGAGAACAGTGGCGAGACCTTTCTTATGTCAACGACAGACAATGCAAAACCTTCCCAATAACACCACAGACAAGTTCCCCAAGGGAGGGGAAAAAGAATAGCAAGAAGATCAACATGCAGTACAGAAGGGAAAAGATGCTGCTAAGGCTGGGGCCCTGTGGCAGCCAAGCACGAACCCTCCAAAGAGTGGCAAGCCCTCTGGGAGAACATGTCAATGTAACAGTGTAAAGGCATCTCTGTGAACAAACTTGTGGGTGGGCATACCCGCATGTTGCCAAGGTTGCTTAGACTATGCTGCAGAAGTTTCACTGGGAAGCCCTTATGCATCCTTCACATAGCCCCAATACCACCCAGTGTGATTTCGATATATTTGAAGCCCTGAAAGAGATATCTGTGCCATCAATTTGCTTAGGACAAAGAGGTGCAAGCCTGGGTACAATTGTGGTTCTGTAGGCAACTGTAAACATTTTGTTATGAAGGCATTGACCTTTTTGTCTCACAGTGTGATAAATATATTAACAGTTACAATTATTACTGTTGAAGTAATAAACAGTTTACTTTTTCCCACGTCTCATCTTCATTTGACTGCTGCTTATATCATTGATAAGTTGCTGAGCTACATGATCATCTGCCAGAATCTGCAATAATTTGTTTACCGACTTTATCAAAAGTATCCTCTGACGTCAACAAAGGCAATGTGTGTTTCTGGATTGAATTTTCAGTTTTTCTATCAGCAATTTCAACGAAAAATAGTCATCACAACACCTGCTTGTACAATTTGATGATGTTGGCAAAAATTTTATATGCAGACTTCAATAAGCTTATTCCTTGGTTGTTATTACAATTTTGCATACATCTTTTTTTGGAGCTAGGACCAACAATTGATTTATTCCAGCTCTCAGGTGTATCATTTCTTGGCCAAATCACTTTCTAAGTGGTTTAGTAATGTGTCTATAAATGACTTGCTTGAATATACAAACTGTTCTACATTAATTGAATCATCTCCTTGGGTTTTATTAGTTAGTTTGTTGGATTTAGAGAAGTCATGGAAAACCTAAATCAGTATGGCCAAACAAAGGTTTGAACCATTGTTCTCCAAAATGGAAGTCCAGTGTGCTAACCACTGTGCCACCTCACCCTGTATTAGTTAGTTCCATGTTATTTTTTAGTGTGTTTAATACATCCTTAGAGATGGTTTCTCTTGAATAGCTTCCTGGGAGCTGAACTGCTAGAGGCTCTGACATCTGAGCAAGCTGTGAAGAAAGCAAGAAGAAATTTGGAAAGGAAATTAGAAGTCCAGGGAGAAGAAATAAAAACTTTGAGGTTTACTGATAACATTGTAATTCTGTCCGAGACAGTAAAGGACTTAACAGAATGGACAGTGTTTCAAAAGCAGTTACAACATGAATATCAATTTCTTTTTAAAAAATTGAAGGGGTAGAGGAATTAGTCACATTAAACCAGGCAATGCTGAGGGAATTAGATTAGGAAATGACACTCTAGGTAGTAAACGAGTTCTGTTATTTGGGCAGCAAAATAAGTGACAACATCTGAAGGGGAGAGGATATGAAATGCAGATTAGCAGTAACAAGAAAATCATTTCTGAAAGAGAAAAATATTTTAACATCTAATAAAAATTTAACTGCAGCCTTTAACACAACTGAAATGTGGAAGGCATGAAGTTCAGACAAGAAGAGAATTGAAGCTTTTGAAATGTGGTGCTACAAAAGAACACTGATTAGCATAGTTTAATAGATGGGTAGATTATACAACTAATGAGAAAGTAAGGAACTGATCTGGGAGAGAAAAGATAGTGATGGAACATCTTGACAAAATTAAGCAATCTGTTTATAGGACACAGCCTCAAACATCAACAAAATGTTTACTTGGTAACAGAGGTAAGTTAGCGGATAAAAATTTGAGACTCAGATAAAGGCTGGGGTGTAGCAGACCAATTCAAATGGATATAGGCAGCTGTAGTTATGCAGAAATGAAGTAGCTCGAACAGGATAGACTAGCATGGAGAGCTGCATAAGAATATTAATCAGACTGAAGATGATAACAAGGCAGAAGTCACATAAGGAGCAGGGCTGTCACCAATCCTGTACAATATGGCAATGGCGGAAGTGACCGGACAGTGGAGTGTGACAAACAACAAACTGATTATAAAGACACACACGAGGGTCAAGGAGGTCAGTAGGTCAAAAGTGGATTACTTGGTTCTTTTTTTGTTTCTTTTGACAGTAATACAAAGTTTAACTGAAGAAAATGCACAACCTGAGCAAAACTGCTATAAGAATAGGACCTTTTTACCCTACTTAAGAACATACATAGACACATGGGTTGGATTGCTTGTAAGGCACTTTAAGAATTGCTGCAGAAAAGGAACTTCCTACCATCTGGAGCTATCGCTGACTAGTGCTTTCTTGATCCCACACAGCTCAGCATAAATACATCAAGTGGCAGATCAGTAAGCAAATTCTAATGATAAAACGAGGGGGAAATACAACAGAACAACCTGCCTTAGATTAGATTAAGTTTTCGTTCCATAGACCCAAAAAATGAGATCATTCTAGTGGGCGTGGAACATAAAGTCTGAAAAACATAAAACATTTGAATATAATACTTATTAGCTTGATCATTTGTCAGGAGATAGTCTAAAATAAGCTTAATATTTACAGAATTAACACACAGACAGAATGAAACACTGTTATCCACTATTAATAAATTTATCACATGCAAAATACCTAATCTTGACTGTTGTGACGAAGTGTTGTCAAAACTGAAATCTAACATATTTTTACTTAAGCTGACTTAACAGTCTCTGTTAAGATATTCATCTATGGAGTAGAAGGAGTTGCCTATCAAAAAGGCTTTCAAACTCTGTTTAAACCGTGCTCTATCTGAAACCAAGTTTTTAATGGTTGCTGACAATTTATTAAAAATGTGTGTTCCTGAATATTGGACACCTTTTTGGACCAAGGTACATGATTTTAGACCTTTATGAAGATTCTTCTTATTCCTATTATTGATAATGTGTACTGAGCTATTGGTTGGAAACAGATGTATTGTTCAAACAAATTTCGGGCTTGCAGCCGGTCATCGTTCAATACACACAATAGTGTGGTTCAACTATCAAGTTTTCGATGCATGCGCAGAATAGTTACAGTACGTTTTATAGTGTGGAATGGAGGACGTTTTCGCCAGTTTGCGACGGTTCACCTGAAGATGACTGGCAGGTGCCCAGTATTGGACGACGACCGGCTGCAAGCCCGAAATTTGTTTGAACAGTCAATTTGCCGGGAAAATTTTAAAATTCACAACAGTTGTATTACTTGCAACAAATTTCATTAAGTAATAAATATACTGAGAAGCAGTGGTTAGAATACAAAGTTCCTTGAACAGATTTCTACAAGATGTTCTAGAATTTACACCACAAATGATTCTTATGACACGCTTTTGCACCCTAAAAACTTGAGCTCAGTTTGACGAGTTGCTCCAGAATAATGATCCCATATGACATAACAGAATGAAAGTAAGCAAAGTATGCAAGTTTTTTTTTATATTTACATCTCCTACATCTGACATCATTCTCACAGCAAGTACAGACTTGTTTAGGCGCTTTAGCAATTCTGTTGTATGCCCTTCCCAACCGAATTTACTATTGAGTTGTAATCCCAGAAATTTAACACTGTCAACCTCGTCGATCTGCATGTCTTCATACATTATACTCACACTGGAAGGAAATCTCTTACAGGTTCTGAACTGCATATAGTGGGTCTTCTCAAAGTTTAATGACAAAGAATTAGCTTTAAACCACTTATTAATTACAGTGAAAATTTGATTAGCAGCTATTTCTAAATCTGTACTTGATTTGCTATTTATTGCAATGTTTGTATCATCAGCAAACAAAACAAAACAAAACAAACTTAGCATCTGGCAATTTGACAGATGAGAGGTCATTAATATACACAAGAAAAAGCAATAGACCCAAAATGGAACCTTGAGGAACACCACATGTAATTAATTCCCAGTCAGATGAAGACTTACTGCTTGCTGCACAGGTATTTCGCAACGACACCCATCAGTATACAGAACTAAGTTTGTTTTGTGTTCAGATAAAATGCTTTTAAAAACCTCCTTAGAAACATAACACAGGGTACTTCTCAAGCTGTACCCAACCATGTCTAAGTCTACTCTTAAGGTACTTTGTTATAATAGTGTTTCTGACCCAATAGAAGGAGTACCATTTGGCAAACAAGGCTCGTAGCAACATGGGGAAATGAATGTACCGTTTTCATTCTTATAACTGATAGATGTTATGTTACCAGAAGCTACTACATGTTTTTGTTGGTTAAATAGGCAAAGTGAATATGTGGTACAAGTACATTCACTACACACTCAAGTCAGCAGACCAGCTATCACAGACAGGGAAGCATCAATTAAGATAGAAAGCTTATTTTATAAATACTGATTCATGTGTTCAGCAATTCTGCTGTCATTGACATGACAGAACAACATGCTAAAATCAATTTCTGTTCACTGTCAGGATAATCTGTAGCAGATACCTCCACACTACTTTGGGAGGCATACAGGGAGGAAATGTTGCACCTTGGGCTTCACCACTATGACTGGAGAAAGCAAAACAGGTGAGAATAAACATGAAAACCATGTAAAGTTGTCTTTCTGACAGCTTCTTCGGAAAGAAAAATGAGGGATTAAATGCAACAACAAGACAATCAGACAAAATAAAGCCTTTGTAAGATATGGATGGGGAAGAAAATGGAATGCATTCTTTTCCAATGAACCCTCCCCAGTTTCATCTTTATCAGTTTAGGGAAAACTACAAAGAACCTAAATTGGAATGAACAGACCTACCATGATTTGAACTCCACTCTTCCCAAATGAGAGTATGGTGCACAATCACTTCAACATCACATTCCATTTCTCAACCCAGTACAAAGCAAGGAGTGTCACGCAGTTCACAGCCAGAAACAAAATGAGGATGGTTTCACACCTATCCTATTCACCAGACCTGGCCAACGTGACTCTTTGTGTTCACCAGAACAAAAACTAACATGGAAATATTTTCTAGTACATAGAGAATGCTAAGCCACTATTGTGTGAGGTGTATTAGGTCTTACGGATACTATTTTGAAGGCAAGACAATTATGTAAATGTGTTAAATACAAGATGTGTCTAAACAATTCTACTTAACCTTCCTCTCAAGTTTCATACTATTAATCAGAATGGGTCATACTGACTAAACAAATGAAATGCGATATCTTGCATTACTAAAGAACTATTTGTCATGATGTATTAGTGGAAGACTTCTCATATTTGCAACTATGTCCATATGTGTGACAAGTTTAATCAAAATCTATAGACACAATGGCAGCAGATGAGCAGTTTACTCCAAGACTTTTGTTGCATACAGCCAACAAATTGAATGAATGTGATCCAACATACAAGAAGCTCAACTGATGGTGCAAATTTATGTACTTATCACATATGATCAATTAGCAGTGATAACTTTCAAAGCAGGGCCCCCTATGAGTCCACACAATATCTGCAATGGTTCTTTTCTCTATTCAAAACATTTCTTCTTCAATGGCATTATTCAAGAGTTCCACCGTCTTTGCCTTTTTGCAGGATATTTCGGTACTTGACTATTCATCCATGAGCAACAAGTCTACCAATTTCAATTAGTTACAGCATCATGACATCCTTCAAGGATTAACAGATACCTTCAATATCATTTCACCAATTCATACCCAAACCGTTCCCTTTGAATGTCATTGAGCTACAGCACTAATCAAAATGTCATCACACCTAAGATTTCATATTCACACTCATTTTCTTTTCCAACTTTCAACCAAATTTTCAACCTCCAACCTGACCTATAACTTGGGTTATGTTACAAATCAGTCTAGCCACAACCTACAATACAAAAAATATACACAAAAAAGTCCGTGCTCTGTTTTCTTCCCATTATCATGTGTATGACACCACATGCCACATCATTATTACATCACAAGATGAAGCAGGCATCCGCTATTGGTAGTCTCAGTTGACCCAGTTCAAGGTATCTAAAATGTTGCGGACTAGTAATTTAAAATGTTGTGGATCTCTGGAATGTAAGCAGCTTCACATATTTTGGTTGAAACTGTGTACTGCAATTGTTGCTGTTTATGACTTGGTGGTGATCGTGATGTGTGAATAGATAATGAACACAGTCAACACTACCATCTGCTCATACTTTGCATAGATAATTGTTTTTGTAGAAATAACATAATTGCACCACAGCATTATCTGTAGGCCTAAACTGAAATTATGTCTACCTGTAGGCAAGTGGGCATAGGAGTTTCAAGCACTAATAATGTCAATTTGTCCTTGGTGCATGCTAAAAATATGCAAAAAAGTTGTGTGTTAATTTCTTGTGCCTCTATCATCATCAGAAGATACATTTTAAGTACCTATGTTCAAATTAGTACACACCATATGACTGGAGTCCACTTGGCAGTTTGTCTGACTCATCACATGTGAAAAAACTTTTATAACTTAACTGCTTTTATCTGTCTTCTTCAAGCAGTGTTTATAATGTTGAATTTCATAAATAGTTATCTCATGGAGGTCTAAAAGAGATTTTACCAAATTTTCTGTGTAGGGTACAGACTATTCTCTCACTAATGTTTCTTCATTCAATTGTGGTTTTTTTTTCTTTTCTAATTCGTATTCATACTCAGGCAGTCAAGAGCTGTGATGAATGTGATCCACCTCTACGAATACATTGAGCTAATGTATTTAATGTTTTTCTTTATTTATTTGCTAACAATTTTGAATCAACTATGGCTTCATCTTAAACTTTAGCTCAGTGAACAATGCAATGTACAATGACCAGTATATCCTGTTAATGTTCTTGCTGAGAATGAAGCCACTGTTGTTTTGAAATCTATACAAAATAACTAAAAAACAAACAGCTGAATGGAGTACAAATTAGTAACAGAGAGGCCTTCATTCACCCCAAGACACATTTACTCTCTCTGTTATCATCGGCACCCCAAAACGTCCAGATAATCTACTGTGAAACAAATATGTCACTGACGAAATAAATCTCGGGTGAACAGCCTGGTGTGAGTGTGCATAGGACACAATATTTCGGCACTCGACCATGTTGCCATTATCAGGTGCGCTGATGTACTGTATTGCTGAAATATTGTGTCCTATGCACTCACACCAGGCTGTTCACCCGAGATTTATTTCATCATAAAACACTCCTGGAGAAATTGAAGAATCACAAATATGTCACTGATGGAGCACCTTAAAGAAGTACTACTAATAGTCACAATCACCAAACATCTGTTTGTAACACTGCTAGCCAAACGTAGTGATATAATGAAAACACACATGTATAAACTTCAGTGGCACTGGAAAGAGTACCTTTTATCCTTTTCAGAAAAACTATGACAACTCTAAAACATGAGAGTTAATAATACAACAACAAAACTTGAAACTTAGCATACTAGAAGTCCCTCTTTGTAATATCAGGAACATGTGAAGAAGTTACGTTAATAGCAGTAATTTCTTTGAATACATTGCAATATACGGCTGTTACAGTTATACACAAACAGAACTGCCACAGACATCCCCTATTAAACAATGGTACTATACTTCTGTAAGGCACTCCACAAAATGTGTCTTTTAAAGTATAAATGACTTCCATCTTATCCCTAGGGTAGAAATGAAGACCAAGACTGATGCTGACAGCTTAGGAGAGAATGCATAATTTTAACAGTAAACTGTTTCTGATGATGTGTGTTAATGCTACATCAGTTTAAAAACTGTGATTTCTGTTTACATGAATTATGTCTCAGTGTTTCTGCTGTACGCCACTGATGTATAACTTCAGTACAGTCTGCTTCCCATGCTGGTTATTACTGCTTACCTGTACAAACATATTACTCTAGTAATTAACGTTTTTTTTATCTTCTTTATTGTGGTAAATTTTTAAGCAATTTCTGTTTAAAAAACCAGTGTAATCATTATGTACATAATATCATTAAAGTAATGATTCATAAACCAAAAACTATTATTATTATTAATAATTATTATTATTATGATTTAATAATATCACTACCGCACATGTCAAACGTCGTAAGCATTTGTATCATTTATGTTCATTAACATGACAAGTAACCAATTATCCAAGAGACGTGGTTAACAGCACCATGTAGAACGCTATTTACATACCGTATTTTGTAATTGAATGTTGTCCTCGAGATAAAATACGTACAGTCTCCGATTTTGCCTCCCACGCTATTAGCCTACCTATCCTGGATGACGTATGTCTAAAAATGGTGTCTGTCATGCTACCTTTTTCCAATTCTCCCCAAATTTTAATTTTTCCTATAGGCATAGTTCCTACTTGCCAGATACCAAGTACTATATATTACCAAAAATCGATTATAAAAAAAGCTTAATTTGAGAGTTACCACATACTGCATATAAATACTACTTTACTTTCGAATGTCAACAAACTAAACTCACCCAGAATATGAAGTTAAAGATAAACAAAAGGAACTTCAAAACGGCGTAACATCCCGTTAACGCCATTTCTGAATGTTGTGCGTGGACTGCCTACACAAAACACAGTCACAAAAATGTCTCCTTTAACTGCTCTACTAAACAGTAGGCCTCTGCATCAATTCTGATAACTACGCCCCCACTTCAGATCTCTGCGTTTCGCACAACTCTGTTCACAGTTCCTATTTAGGAATTGCCTACACTACATTCGTAGAAACTGTCGCTCTTGTAGTACCAACTTCTAAACGAAAACTGTCTATTACCAAGGAATATCACGATATTTCTGATTATATTTCACCTAAATACGTTGCATCCTTCCTAAGAGGATCTTCCCTCATCTATAAAATGTAAATATACATCTTAAAATAGTAAATAAAGATGGATCACATATTTTAAATAGTACAAAGTGATAAAGGAAAATTTAAAGGGGACAACTAAAACCTACTGTAGACCTGTCCACACGTTTGTGTTGTAAAATTAACAACTGCAACATTCCCTTAGGGCTAGATGGTAGAAAGCAGCATCATGAAATAAAGGCAATGCTCTCCAACTGCTATGACGTGTTAACTAACACTGGAATTTCATGCAGAACGACGTAAGCATCTGTACCATTCATGTTAATTAAAACGCTGAAAAATTAATACTTATCCAAGAAACATATTTAACCCCTATACCAAAAGCTAAAAATCACCGGAGAAGCAGGTAACGTACATAAAAAAAAAAACAATGAACATGCATTCAAGTGGAATGTGAAGAATTGTGCAGACAATTGCCACAGCAAGCAAAGTCTTCAATCCACGTAACGAGATTTTGGGGACAGTGCGCACTCTTTGATCTGGCATCTAGTCCCTTACACCCTTCCAACTGTGCTACACTCCACAAATATAACAGGTGTATACACAATATGTTTCTCAGAATTAGTAGGTGTTACATCTTACATTTTTCCAAAATATTAAATTTTACCCTGTGCTGTGCCATTTTCACTGCAGTGAACAGTTTTTAATGGTCACTTCTCTGGCGTTTTCAGTCAGTCATAAGACTGCAATGCATGCAGGGCATAACACCAGTAGGGAGCGCTCACTGCAGCGGACTGTGTGCATTAGCAGCCTCAGGACTGATGAAAATTGACGAAGAAGCGACCATTAACAGCTGTCCACTCTAGTGGACGCTATACGCCACAGGGTTACCAGTTCTTATTCTCAAACTTCCAGGCAGATTAAAACTATACACCACAGCCAGGCTCAAACCTGCGACAGTTGCCTCTCGTGGTGAGCTATCCAAGCACAACTCATGAGCCCTTCCTGCAAAAGGCAAAGGTCTCAGTTACAGGTCAGGCGCATAATTGTAAACTGCCACGAAGTTTGAACTCAGTGCTCACACCACTGCAGAGCAGCTATTGTTGTGGGTGGTTGAGAAGGGGTTCAGCATGGGAAATCAGTGAGATAAATAACTTCATATAAGCCGACATTTCCTGTAATTTCTTCTACCTGTCAATCTCTCTGCTAGTATGAAGCATGTATATTCCTGCAGACTGAGTGAGTAGGGAAAATGGAGAGATTATGCACATCCACAATTTTCAAGTAGTGTGTTAACTGCAAGTATGCCTTTTCTATTGAAATTTAAGAGCTCACAAATTTGTTTTCATTTGCATTCGAATTAAGATCGTGCATTTAAACACATTATCTCAAGATTTTTTCTTTTCTTTACCAGTAATAGACCTCACTAAAGATCGTGACAATGATGGGACTTTTGAATATTTTGAATGAATATTGCAACAGAGCACTGGGCACTAGCATGATTATTTGTAAATAATGTGTGTAATACTATAAATTATATATTAAATAAAGTAGTATCTGCTGTCATTGGTAAATTTTGCTTAGTGCATCATGTTGGAGTAAAATAAAATACTGAACAAATCATTAAATAAATGTTAGTGTTATGGAAACACTGTAGACAATATATTTAGGCACCTATTATGAAGACACCATATTTTGTCACATGTATGGTATACACTCTGCGTTTGTGAAAGTGGAATAGTAATCTATACTAATCAGAATTTAGTGCCATCTACAATTGATGGCTAGTGAAATCAACCATTACTAAAAAAAACTTCTAAAACTGCGAGTTCCAGTTTTCTACACACCATTTCTTGAATATTGGGTGGAATAACAGAAGCTGCTCCACAAATTGCTCACAACACTATCATCAAATTCAGCGCATTTTATTTTCAATATAGTTATTTTATTGTGCCAAACTGTAGTATGTAGTAAGAAATCAAACCGTTTTACATTTTGCTCCCAAAATATAGCACCACATAACAAACGAAAATTACATTTTAATGTTTTATCTTCTCTCAGTGTACTTCTTGATCAAATAGTTCACAGGTGAACTGCCAGATGTCAGTGTCCAACAGGAATAATATTTTGGCGAATTGCCATCAGGTGCACTGATGAACTGACTGTTTTGGGACTAAAGACACAAAGAAATTAATGACATTAGCTGCCAGTCGACATTGATTTAAATGAATGCGTAAATTTGAAAATTTGTACCAGCTTGGATTCGAACATGGGTCGCCTGCTTATAAGGCAGATGCAATCTCCACTGCACCATCCGGATACACAACTGCATGGGCTCCCCTAGCACACCTCCCGCCAGATGCAAGTTCTCAACTTATCCACACACACTACTGATGTAGTGCCCCTTGCCATTATCCTCATTACTTGCAGCATTTCACCGACTCTTATAAGGTGATCGATTGGTCGTCCTCGCCGTAATTATATGAGTGTTGCCATTCTTTCTTCGCTCATTGGTTTAAATTAATGTCCACTGGCAGCTAATGCCATTAATTTCTTTGTGACTTGATTCACAGAGGCCGCGGGTTGAAAATGGTGTCTGTTATTTCAGACATGTCCAAAAGAACCACACATATGATTAGGGACTGGCACAGTGTTTTTATCTACTTCTTCCCCCCCCCCCCCTCCCCCTCCTTCTGACCCACTACTCTATCTGCTGCCAGTGCACAACATCTCCTTCCCCACTCCTCCTGCCAACATGTTGCTCTGTTCTCGGTTCACGTCTAGGCACGCGTGCTGGCCACACCACTGTTGTTCCTCCGCCTCCCCCTAAAGTCAGTTTGTTGTGTGATACTGCCTTCGACTTCTTAATCAGACTAACTTCAGGTTTCCAGGCCTTACTAAGGATGTAGCCAGCAACATGATTGATCAGTGATTCCCCAGATCTCGATAGACTTATTAATGACACAGTCCCAGACGGTAAGCATCTGTATGAAAACCTTAGTACAGTTCTGATCCATTTCGTGAAGTTCCAATAGGCAATGTTCCTAGACTGCCGGGTTGTTAGACTGCTGCAATTTGGTTTGTGGTTGGTGTTCTCAGAAATGATCTTCGATAGTGCACACCGTCTGAACTACATATGTCTTACCTCATTGGCAGCGTATCCGATGGACTTAAAAATTCTTGTAGTCCGAGCTCGTCTTCGACTGTTCCAAGCAGTCGCTATGTTTTAGCTTGTGTATAGAAGAGTGTCTTCATTTGGTGTTTCTGGAGAATTCGTCCTATCTTTTCAGATGACGCACCACAAAAAGGAAGAAACGCAGTCGCAGCATCTTCCTTAGGTTCCTTTTCCGTTTCCACCGATTGTACAGTTAGCGTAGGATTTATGGGCTCTGCGAAATTTCCACTCCTTGTAACCACTTTCTCTAGAACTCTATCCTCAGATGTTCAAGTTCTTGGCTGCCTTTTATTGTCAGAGAGGGTGTGAGCTGTCTGTGCCCCATTCCTCCCTGCCAGGTCGTAGCTGTACACTTCTAGGTGTAAGTCATTGTGTGTCTTCTTCCAGTACACACCGTAGACCAATGTGCTGACCGCTCTTCTTTTCACTAGGACATCAAGAAAGGGGACCACTACATCCACTTCGACTTCCAGAGTAAAATTGATATTCTAGAGCGTAGAACCGAGGTTCACACATACTTACAGAACATAGTATCAGACAGAGTCAAGAAAAATATGTACAATTGTGTATATACAGAGTGGCCAGCACAATGTCTTTATTGTTTACATGGTATTTGCTAAAGAATCACTTATTTAAGAATTTTGTATATGCGCATCTAAGAACTCCTCTACACTGTTATACTTGCATCTAAGAACACATTTACCATGTAACAACAGGCTGAGACAAAATGACATTTTAGTTATTGTTTGAAAGCAGACAATGTTTTTAATTTCTTTATACTCCTTGGAATGTTGGTACTCTGCATACATGTAGTAGTTCTCTTTACATCTAGTGCTTCAGTTATGTATATTTTTGTACATCAAAGCAATGTAGTTTATTTTTAAGAACATTATTACTGTCTATGGGTACAGAACAGTTGCTGTCATTGTTTATAATTCTTTGAATTTATTTCTGCAGGTCTGCCTTGGTGACAGGTTTCCAATGCACCTAATCACTTTCTCTTGCAATTTAAGTAACATACATTTGCGTATATTAGCTGTGCTGCCCCTCACAAGTAGACAATATGAGATGAGTGGATAAATTTGAGCATTAATATATTTTTAGTAAAGTGTCATAGCCAACAGTTCGTGACTTTTTCTCACTAGAAATTGTGCTAATTGTGGACCTATTTTATCTATATGAGTTTCCCATGCCATAAAACTGTCCACCATCAATCACAGAAACCTGCTTACTGAACTTCTGTAATTTTGAATCCCCAGGCTTGATAGCAAGATTGTCTGCTTTGACTGCCTATTTGCATGCATTCTCATGAAAGTGGTTTTACTTCATTCATAAAAAGATTGCACCCTTCAAAATAATTTTATACGCTACCCATCTCTAAACATGTCCTCATTTCTAGATCCTTTGCAGATTTTGTGGTTACTAGTAGAGATGTATCGTCAGTGTATATGATCACCATTTCATTTACAGCTGTTGGCATGCCATTTACATATAGACTAAATAGTAATGGTCAAGATAAAGAACCTGAAGTACACTATGTGTTACCTCCTTCAAAGTTCAAAGCACGTTTTCCTAGACTTTTTGCTTATTTTCAATAAATGTCATAATAATATTGTTGACTTTCTCAAAGTCACCGATAGATATCGGCATTATCGTGACTACGGATTCGACATTGAATCCTGAGCTTTCTGGTATCATCACTCATGTCATCATGCTACCAAGCTCGTGGCACTGCCGATAGTGGTCACAATCAGTCCTCCATTCTTAAAAGTCTGGTCGGACTTTTCAAGAGTTGTGAAAATGCCTGCGTTCTGTTTGAGTTATTGGCAGATGTGTTATGCGCTCTGTATGCTTTTGCACTCTGAGCAGACAGAAGTTAGTATAAATTTTCCGCGTGTAAGCATATACAGGAGCGTTAATCTAAGAAGAGGACCTTATGGACGGGCTATGTTCGCTTTCCTTTACTCATATTTCTAGGATTTGATAGTCTGTGCCCAGACATCAATTCCCTAAAGCATTGCAACAAAATTTAAAGAAATGCATGACCTTAAAAAGTTGTTTTTAAAAATGAAATGATTTCCAACCACTCTTAAGTGCAAAATATTTTACACATGCTTCATAGATGTTTGAATGCATAGGGTCGACGATTTGTGATGAAAGAAACTCAGGTTTGAATCTCTTCTGCACTTTTCTTTTTTTATATATAAACTCCATATTTTTGTCAAGTGGAAATGATCATAAAGAAAGGCTGAATCATAATTTTCTAATGAAAATAACATCATTTTATATTCTGTTATGGGTTACATGAAACAAATTAAAATTTGATGCAATCTTATATATATCATTAACACCGCAGAATGAATTTCAGTCTATATCTCCACTCTTTCTACTAATGTACACTAATTTCTTCTTCCTCATTCCATTGAGAAACAAGCACATGAAAAGTACTAGTATTACTAACGAAGCTTCCTGTCTGATTAATATGATTTTAATCTGTGAGGAAACTTCATTTCTATGCACACTAGGCTGCAGAAAGAAAATTCATCTGCACTATCATTGATGTATATAAACCATTTCACATACCTGCATAAAAGTTTAATTTGTTTCATATGACCCATAATGGAAAATAAAATGGTTTTATTTTCGTTAGGAAACTGTAATTCAGTATTAATTTAATTTCCACTTGAGAAAAATATAGAATTTAAATAAAGGTAAGAGAAGTCCTTGTAAAGGAGATTTGATCCAGAGGCTCTTTCATCACCAGTCTTGGTCGTTATGATATTCAGTTACAGGGATTTAAAAAACATCTGCAAAACGTTTTGCAGTAAACAGTGGTGGCAAATAATCTCGTTTTTAGAGACAACTTTAACGAGTTTTTCGTATTTGGCAGCAAGTGATAATCGAAATGATCACTGTGTTAAAAAGAAATCAATGGATACCAGTCATTGAATGCTGGCCCCTATTTTGACTGCACCAGAGGTGGAATTCCTCCTACACGTCCGTCAGGGGGTCTGATGATGGCAAATCCAGCACTGAAACTGGTTGCTCAACTGAAATAACAACTGGGAGTTTAGGTGGCTGAAGGTGTTTTTATTCGAAATTGTATATGGATTTCTGTATGGTCATTGATCAACATGCTGTTTCTCTATAATGTATTCTGTGTTGAACTAGGGAGATTGCTCGAATATATCCCATTCTTGGAAAATATGAAAATAGCTGGGTAAAACTGGTGAAGTTATTTCCAGACCCTCCAGTGAAAAATGATTTAATTTAGTGAGCAGCTCTTGTTCGATTGGTTCGAGTGCTTCGTCAGTTGATTTCTTTACACTGTCATTAGGTGGACAATAATTTACTACCCACACGTCTTGCTTCTTGGTGGGTACTTCTATCATATCTTGTAGAGCTATGTTCAACACTGTTGCAACAATAGTTCCTCACAGCAGTTCTGCTTCTGCATTACTG
Organism: Schistocerca serialis cubense; assembly: GCF_023864345.2. Taxonomy (NCBI): domain Eukaryota; kingdom Metazoa; phylum Arthropoda; class Insecta; order Orthoptera; family Acrididae; genus Schistocerca; species Schistocerca serialis. Next base: position 161,569,055 of record NC_064640.1, read on the forward strand.
ATGTTTATCTATTTGCCACTTGTTTCTTTTTACTGACACTGACAGTTCTCACAACATAGGAATGTCTGTGGTCTAGCAAGCCACCGTTTGCTGTTGGCTCTAAAAACAAATTACTCCCCTGGTACATTGGCATCAGCACGTAGATATACATAGTTTTTCCTGTTCCTGGCGGGATGTGCTCGCATTCAGTTAAATATTTGTTGCAACCCGTGTTCACTCAGGTACGAGCAGCCCTTAGCGCCTCGCCATCTTATCTTATTTGCAACTGTTCATGACGTCGCCTTTCCGGCTTAGATTTTTTTTAGAATGTGACTTGTAAGTACTGCATCTCTTTCCAGTCAGTACACACTTTAGTTATTAATGTCTTATATACTATTATGTTTTAGAACAGTTAGTTTAATTCTGAAGACGACGCTCATAGTAGCGTCGAACCCTGGTCAATTTTGACTTAATATTTGTGACCGAGGGCTTATTTGTTCTAATATAATATACATCGACTTCGAATGGCGTAATTGCGCCACTACTCAGCATGCATATTACCTTAGTGGCGCTAACATTCCCTTAAGTCTGACCTCTAGAGTTCCCAATGTAGTCATAATCGTTATAACCGAACCAGATTTATCTTCCTACAACAATGATCTGATCATGGTTAGCTGTCAGGAAATCTAACCTCAATATAGCTTTGTAGCGTTCTCTCTGCTTCTTATCACTTGCATTTTTACTGCTGACAATACGTTTTAAGGTATCTAGTCCAGGATGAGTGATGGCGAGGTATGGGGTCATCAGGGCGAGGAGGTAAACAGTATATACATACACTCTAGTGGTCAGTGCCCTGGTGACCTACTGCCAATAACCCAGCACAGATGTACTGCAACTTATGATGACACAACCTCCAACTGACACAAAAGTCCCACATTCATTCTGCATGCCAAGATGTATCTGTGGCCAACGACCCATGTATCCAGAATCATCAGATGTGGGAACAAGTGTACAGCACTGGGAGGTGAATGTTCGAGTATCCTACATCTATGCTCTTACAAAAGAAACAGATGAAGATAAGTAATGGCATATAGAAAATGTTTTGACATATTATCTTTAATATTTTCACAGATGTCAAAAATATTGTATGGAATTGCATAAAAATTACAAAAAACTGGAGGTAGAAAACAATGGTGAACATTTTTGTCTGATAATTGATTTTTGCTGATACCTTCAAAACCTATCGTGATAGAGCAAAACGGTTTACATATTCGAAATCACCATAAAAAGCTACAGTAGAGAAAGTAAAGATCATGCCAGATATCTATAGCAGTTAATGGTGGCAGAAAAAAATTACAAACACAAGAAGGCAGGAAACCATACTGATTGATGACAATGTGTTTCAAGAAGAAGAAGAATTTAAATATCTCGGGGTTGGCGTATCTAAAAGAAAGGATGAGAAACAAGAAATAGAAGCGAGGATAAAAGTGGCATCCAGAGCATCATATTCACTCGACAAACTACTGTCATTCAAAATTTTATCAAAGTAAGGACATATAAAAGTACACGGTCTAGTCGCATTAATGTGACCACCCCTTATGTTTGATGTCAACATGCAATAATAATTCACAGACTGGAGGTGGCAGCACTAGCAGTGAAGGTATATAAAGTGTGCCAGGGGGACTAAGAAAATCGTGTAGTCGTTGACATAACACAGAAACAGAGCGATTTATCTGACATTATCCATAACTGAAGCTGAGGCAGCTGTGGTGTACCATGGGCCATAGGTGACAGGAGTGAATGATGTTTGTGGAAATGTGTACAGATGAATAGATGTGCAACTACTGAGCAACTGATTGCCCAAATGAACCAAGGAGCTTATCAATTACAGTTCAGTACAAATTGCTGCATATGGGCCTCTGCAGCAGTCAGGTGACTCATGCACCCATGCTGAGTGCTGTTCATCGGCTACGAAGGCTGGAATTTGCGCGCCAACACCGCAACTGGAAGTCCACTGGTGGCGACAGATGGACTTCTCACATGAATCACGTTTTATGCTCCATCGGACACATGGCCGTTGTCGTGTACAGCTGTGCAACTATCATTGGAATGTGCTATGCTAGAGTAGGGGACGTTATGGTGTGGGGAATGTTTTCGAGACATTCCCTAGGTGATTTCATGTTTGTTGAATGCACAATGAATCAGCACAAGTATGTACCTATCCTTGGGGACCACGCCCACCCTTACATGCAGTTTGTTTTTTCTTGGCACAATGGCATCTGGCTCTGAGCACAATGGCATCTATCAGCAGGACAAGACACAGCTTGTGGTGTACGTGTGTGGTTCAAAGAGCGCCAGGATGAATTTACTGTACTCCTCTGGCCACCAGACTCCCCAGATCAATACCTAATAGAGAATCTGTGGGACCACCTCAGTTGGGTTGTTTGTGCCATGGATCCTAAGCCAAGAAACCTAGCACAGCTGGCCATGGCACTGGAGTGAGCTTGGGCCCACATCCCTGTCAGTACCTTCCAGAATCCCACTGACTCTCTTCCTGCACGTCTCGCAGCGTCCTACGCTGCAAAAGGTGGTTATTCAGACTTTTGACAGGTGGTCACATTGATATGAGTGGACACTGAAGAATCAGATCAGTATTATTATAGGGGCAAAAATATGGAGAGCAGATAATTACACAAGGATGAAGATACAATTTTTCGAAAACAAAATCCTGCAGAAGATATTTGGACCAATTTGTGAGGGAGCAGAATAGCGAAGAAAAAGAAACAGGCAACTCAGGGTGGTATATAATGAACCAAATATCGCTGCAGAGGTCAGGACAAGGGGCTGAGATTGACCAGGTACATCTATAGAATAGAGGAAAGACCACAATTGAGAGAAGTGTCGGAGAAGAAACTTAATGGGCGAAGATCTTTAGGCAAACCAAAAAATAAGATGGAGAGGCCAGGAGGCCAAGGACCTTCACATACTTGGAGCAAGGGAAGACGATACCAAGGACAGAATGCAGTGGAAGAGGCTACTTGCGGAGGCCAAAAGCCGACTGTGGTTGGTGGAGCCAAAAGAGTAAGAGTAAGTACAATATTTATCAGTAACTACATAGGATGAGTCAAGAGGAGACGTACATGCTTTGAGGGCTGATAGCATTAGTGATTCTGAACAAAATACGTTTAGGAATATATGTCCTACTCTTAACAGTTTCTGAGGAAACTAATGAAGATAATGGAGAGCAGTATAAATGCAGGGGATAGCAAATGAAACATTGTGATCTATTGTTCAAAACGTCCACCGTCAACTATAATGCATTTTGTAACACTTGTAGACAGTTGCTGTATTGCTGATCTGAGGTCATTTGTACCGTCTTTAACTTGAGCGCGCCTGAGAATGTCCTCCTATGTGTCAACTCTGCGCTTATGGACTTTGATCTTAAACCAACTCCACAAACAGTAGACTAGTGAAATAAGATTGGGTGACCTCTCCACGGCGACCGATCCAACATCCAGGATACGTTTCAGTGTAGTGCTGTGCCACTGGCCATACAGAATGTGCAGAAGCTCCACCGAATGTCACACATATCAAACCCTCCTAAGAAGGCAGATTATAAGAACGAATTATGGGTAGGCGTCTCATAACAGTAGAAAGTAATAAAGCAGGATAACAAAAGCTTGTTCCCAAGAGATAAGTGGGATTCTTTGCCACATATGGAATAGCTCTCTGAAGCAGGGTATTTTCCCAGATAGACTGAAGTATGCCATTGTTAAACCACTGCATAAAAAAGGGGATACGTCTGATGTGAACAACTACTGCCCAATCTCTCTTTTGACTGCCTTATCCAAAATTCTTGAAAAAGTAATGTGTTGTTGAGTAGCTTCACACCTTTGTAAAAATTAAGTTTTAACAAAATGTCAGTTTGGTGTCCAGAAAGGTTTTTGAACGGAAAATGCTATATATAATTTCACTAATGAAATATTAAATGCTCTGAGTAAGTGGAAGTCACCCATTGGGATTTTTTGTGATCTCTCAAAGGCTTTTGATTGTGTAAATCATGGAATACTTCTAGATAAGCTCAAGTACTGTGGTATGAATGGGACAGCACTCAAATGGTTTAAATCATACCTAACTGGAAGAGTGCAGAAAGTTGAAAGAAACAGTTCACATAATATGCAAAAAACTGGTGATTTCTCAAACTGAGAAACAATCAAGAATGGGGTGCTGCAAGGTTCGGTCTTAGGTCCTCTGCTGTTCTTAATATATATTAATGGCTTGCCATTCTATATTCACTATGATGCAAAGCTGGTACTTTTTGCCAATGATACAAGTATAGCTATCACACCCAACAGACAACTGGTGAAATTGTAAACGTTGTTTTTCAGAAAATCATTAAGTGGTTCTCTGCAAATGGGCCCTCATTGAACTTTGACAAAACACAGTACATACAGTTCCACACAGTAAATGGAACGACACCTTTAATAAATGTAGACTTCGATCAGAAAACGGTAGCTAAGGTAAAATATTCAAAATTTCTAGGTGTATGCATTGATGAGGGGTTGAACTGGAAAAAACACACTGAAGATCTGCTGAAACGTTTGAGTTCAGCTACTTATGTTATTAGGGTCATTGCAAATTTTGGCGATATACATCTCAATAAATTAGCTTACCACGCCTATTTTCATTCTCTGCTTTCGTATGGCATCATATTCTGGGGTAACTCATCATTGAGTAAAAGAGTGTTCATTCCACAAAAGCATGTAATCAGAATAATATTAAGTGTTATGTAATATTTTGTGTAATTTGTGTAATGTAATACCTTGTATAGACACCTTTTATTAACCTGACACGTTCCACATGATTACGAAGTGTCGTGTTCGTGATCTATGGAACAAGTACTAATGTAATCTGACACGATCAAATGCTGTCTGTGTAAGAAACATCCAGGAGGAGGAGGGGGGATACCGAAAGAGTGAGGAATTTCTGGCGAATAATGAGCGGTAAGTATCATAGAACAGAGCATTCGACAAAGACCGAAGTAAAGCATCATGCACCTACGAAAAAGCAGGAAAGAAGTTTCTGGCGAAAATTGAGAACTATTTGGTATAACAGAGAAGAAAAGGTAAGAGACGGATTTAGGAGTGACATATCATATAGGCGAACTGGACTTTGTGACACAAACTGCGACAGCACACGTCCTGAGAAACACAATGCACTACCTACAGAAGTAAAAGAAGATCGACAATGCAGGAATTGAATCTGCAACATAAACAGTACGAGACTCAACTCCAGCTCGTACAGGAAACAAACATGTCCTACAAAGAAGTAAACAATAAAACACAGACTAGAAAAGATCCGCGACAGATTTATGAAAGCATAGAGAACGTTATACAGTTCACTATGCTGGAAGAGTTGATGACGTTTACTACAGCATTAAGACATCTAGTAAGGTAGAAGCATCCAGAAGGGGAGTATATTACTTATACTGTCCCTGATTTCGTAGTGAGAATCCATCTCAGAGAGAACAGCCTGCCAACAGAAGTGGGAAACCTTGAGAAGTTACTGAAGCAGGTTTCTGCCAGAAGAAATGAATCGTTCTCCTTAGATACCTTGTACAATCACTTTGTGATGACACATGGTCGTACAGCATTCGATCACAGGCGAGTAGGGCAAGGCTGTCGAATATATACCTGTCACCCCTAATGTCACTTAGCAAGACCATAACAGTGACAAAAATATCACAACACTGTTCAGAACACTGTGTGGAACTGTTAGATCGACGAGTATCTGCTAAGACTATAGGATATTAGCCACCTAGGACAAACTAAGCCTCTAGTGTACTCCATTGATGCAACTGCAAAGTCAGTATTGTGGCATATCCGCCTTACTGATGACGTGAAAGACAACTAGAAGAAGCCATTATGGAACTCAGCCTATGGGTATTGAATGCACCCTACAATCTGCAACCTACGAAAAGAAGGTTGGAGCAACGTCAAATACTGATGTCACTTGAGCAAATACGGCAGCGGCGAGCCGTGTGAACGGCTGGAAGGTTGCGAGTGGAATGACATCGAGTGACTACATTATCACACACGATACCACCACTGCAAGGGATATCCGAGATGACACAGGAAACGTGATATATAAGATAAAGGACGCTAACTGGGAAGAACTAAGCAGAGTGTTTCAGTGTCCAGGAAGTCCATCGCTGGGTGATAATGTAGCCATTGCTGGATGATAATATAGATGCTAAAGGGCAAAAGACTGACAGTTGCAATACATAGAGCAAAGGAGGCATCAATACATTTCAGCAGAGGTCATTCTAAAGCAGTATTTTGCATCGAGCACAGCTAAAATTAAGATGCAAAACATGAAGAGCCAGGAAACTATACCAGAGCTGCGTGACTCAATGAGTGTATCTTGCAAGGAAGGATTCCAGCAGCGTGGAAAAATGCTGAAGTGGTACTAATTAGTTAGGGGCAAGATAAGGATACAGTGATACCCAAATCGAACAGACCAGTTTGTGTTTTGAACATTCTTGGATAGATATTTGTGTGCCTATTATTCAAAAGATTACAAGATCACGAAACTGCTACACAGGATAAGCCCTCACCAGTATGGATTTAGAAAAGGGAAATCAATTAGACACAATTAATAAGCCAATTTCACTAGCGACAGATACTCATTCTAGGTACACTCTAGCGATGATGATTGATATTGCTGGCGCTTTCTATAATCTATGGTGGCTATCTTTCTTTGGTTGCCTTAGGGATTTGGAGTGTCTAGAAGTGCTGCATAATTGCCTGAGAGACTATTGTCATGAGCGACATGCTTCTTTATCATACCTAGGAAAGAAAATAACGAAGACAATAACAAATGGCTTTCCACAGGGATTGGTGTGCGATCTGGAGTTTTCGGAAGTAGCACTGGAGCCCATACTACAGAAGTTAGGTGACAGCAGTAACATAAGTGGTGGCATTTGCAGATGATGTGCTGTTCATTGTAAGTGGTGACTCCAGAAGAATTATAGAACACAATTGTAACGCAGCTCTCCTCGAACCTGAGGGCTGGTGTTGAAGTGTTAAATCGTCATTAGCACGTCACAAAACAGCGTATTTCCTGCTGAAAAGTAACCTAAGAAGAAACCCGAAAATAAAATTAAGTGATATAATGGTTAGGAGAAGCGCAGTAATGAGATATCCAGGGGCATTTCTGTACGAACGACGTAGCTTTGCGCATCACGTGGAGGAAGCAGGCATGAAAGGCAGCATCGTAATGAATAAAATTATAAAGATTGCAAATAGGCTATTTTGGCTTCCCTTGAAGACAGTCAGAGTATACCACCAATCTATATTAGCATCAGTCGTAGTATTTGGTGCAAGCGTCTGGGCTCATAGACTGTAACTAGTGAAGGCAGCCTCAATTGTGAGAAGAGTCGAATGAGGCATGCTACTAAGGTGTCTATCACACTACCCCGAACGATGCTTTGTTAGTATTTCTGAGAATATGCCCACCGGACTTGGAAATTAGGAAAAGGGGAGCCTTGTACTGTTTAAAGAAAGGCAATCAAATGGAAGTACCAAGGGTGCGTGGAACTGAGCCCAATTCGAAAACGGCAATAAAAGACGCATATTACAATTATGGCAAAATTAATGGAACACTTCAGCCACTGGCCAGAGAACATTTCTTGCTAACATCAGGGAGGGATTAAAAACGAAATTTCTTAACCCATCGAGTGGATTGATACGTTGCCTGGCTGGCCATGATGGTTACGCCATGTGTCTATACAAAATCAGAACACAGATGAATGATAGCTACGCCTGTGGCAGTGTGGCCACAACAGAAGGCACATCGTGGGACAGCACACTCTATGAAGATGCAGCAGTTAATGGACGTCAAGTATTAAGGATATGAGATCCCAAAGCAGAGCTAAGGAGCGTGTCGACTTGGCGCGTCTTGGACGATACTGCAGCCACAGTATCCAAGAAGGCCATGGAAGACTTCACGTGGCATTCAACTATAAGTCATCATACTGCCTTCCAGGCTAGACACCATACTCTGTAGATGGAGAGAAGATGAATGAGTGAAATACTGCCACAAGAATCTGTACTGCGTTGGTGCAAGTGATCATGGAAATGTGGATTTTAAGAAGCCACAGTAATGGGTGGAATTATTCGTTAGAGTGGAATCGCTACTGATGTGCTGGCCGACGCCAAAGGAATCCAGCAGACTATGGCTGCTGACCGGGGTACCATGACAGAAAATCCAGTAATAGAAACAACAATCTACAAGTTAAATGTACCAAAATAAAATGAACAACCAAAAGAATTAATTCTGTAGTGTTCATAATAGATTAGTAGCTGAGTATTTGTTGTTGTTGTGGTCTTCAGTCCTGAGACTGGTTTGCTGCAGCTCTCCATGCTACTCTATCCTGTGCAAGCTTCTTCATCTCCCAGTACTTACTGCAACCTACATCCTTCTGAATCTGCTTAGTGTATTCATCTATTGGTCTCCCTCTACGATTTTTACCCTCCACAGTGCCCTCCAATGCTAAATTTGTGATCCCTTGACGCCTCAGAACATGTCCTACCAACTGGTCCCTTCTTCTTGTCAAGTTGTGCCACAAACTCCTTTTCTCCCCAATTCTATTCAATACCTCCTCATTAGTTATGTGATCTACCCAGGGCGGATCCAGGATATATATATATATATATATATATATATATATATATATATATATATATATACATACAATATTCTGTTTTTAGTTTAATTGTGTATCGCTATGTGTTAAGTGTGTTTAATGAAATAACTTACTGCATTACCTAAAAAATATTCTTCAAATACGACACGTGCACTTCAAAAACTCTGTGTTTGTCTGATAATGTAAAATAATCTATAAAAATCTTCGAAATTAGTTCACCAGTTGCTTTCATTTGACAGAATGTTGCCATCGAATTCGCGCATGTGTTTATACGCAGCAATGACGATACGACTACGAAAAGTTATAATAGGGTTTTGACTGTGTTCAGGAAATCATCTTATATTGTTAATTACGTCATTTTATGCGCATAATAATCTGTTTTTCCTCATGAATGTAAATATTAACAATAAGAAATTTCTTTCTTTCTTCTTGTAAAAAAAATAAGAAATAAAATAAAAATGCAGAAGTATAAATAAAATGAAATTTAATATTAAATATGTATATTCAGAATACTGCTCTTAAATATTAAATTCTAATCTTCTTCTACGCACACTTTTTTAAAATCTTGTAATTACTTTTTCTACGTCTACAGGAATCTGGTAATGAATATGCATAAGTGCAATACCAAGGAGGCGGTTTTTATTCATCGATGTTCTTCAATAAGTTTTCAGACGCCGCAACGACGAAAACGATCTTTGAGCAGATGCAGTTGTCACTGGAAGCGTTGCCAGGACCAATAAAAGCTTATGTATTATAGTATATGCATCCTTATCACATATAGCCAATATGTCAAGGGCGATGGTTGGAAGCTCTTTTTGTCGTTCCTTTTCTTGATTCCATTTCTCTCGCCACAACAACATTTCATCCCGTAACATAAGAGAAGCAATGCCCTTGTCCACGTCAAGCAATGAACCGAAGCGGTTGGTGAGGGACTCTGCAATTTTTTTCAGTTTAACCTGCAGAGATCTTCACAATACTTTCTGGACTGAAAACAGAAAGGTTGAACACATCCAAAGTTTCAGCAGAGAATCTTTCTCATAAATCAGTTATAATGAAGTCCAGTAGGGGAGCATAGACTGTTACTCTGTAATATTGTTTAAGGGTTGTCACGATAAACTTGGCGTTGACCGTGGCGAGGTATGCGTGGAATATTGAGCTCGATGCCTAGTTGATCCGCAAGTTTCTCTGCACGCTTCCAGCTGTTACTGAAGCTAGTGATCAAATTTTGTCTAGGACTGACAAGAATAGCGATAGTGTTCTTGACGTGTGTAGCACTGTCATTGAGATCAATAGGTTTGATCTGCTACGCAAACGAAGTCGCGGCTGTCATATAGTAGAGAATAAAGTACGGATACTTCATAACAAAATCCATTGGGAAAACAGGTTGAAAAATGGGACTGTCCCTTTCAATACAGGACGTCTGGGCACTTTACCTAAACTTTGGATTATGCTTTTTTACAACCCAGCAGCACTTTTAGGACTTTTAGAAACTGGAAAATATTCAGAATTTTTGCTATTGTAAATTTTCAGAATAGGGAGAGGGTTATTAATTTTTTCAAATTTTTTTTCGAGTTCGATGTTTTTACCGCCAGACTAAATTGGAGATGAAAAAAGAAAATAAATAAAACGACTGTTTTTGCATAGCAATCACTCGGGTACCTGAGGCCAGCTACTGTATGGCAAATAGTACAAACGACCGAGCTGAATGTCGTAGTTGTCACCTTTATCCATAGTGCATTATCAAACCCATAAGTTATGTACGACATCCTTTCCAGCAGCAAAAATTATACTAGTTCATATAATAAATAAAGTAATGATACAACCATTTGCACAGGAGAGCTCAAGTGATGAGAAATCGTACTGTACGTCTTTTAGAGCAACTAGATAACTTCCTATTCCTGTACTTCCAGAAGTATGGGGGTGTTTTCCTGTGTTCCATCACCTTCAAGACGTTTCTATAAAAATAATGCCCCATTGAAAACTACGGGCAAGGTTAGCAACTGCAGAAGTCTTCCAACTGCGGAGTGCGGCCAGACTACTGCATTCAAGCGGAATGCTGCGTGTTCGTAGACTAGCAGGTGGCGACACAACGGGGAGTTCTGTAAGCTGCCTCAGCCATAAGCCGACACGACACAGGTCAGACTGAGATCACCGGCCGATGGGCACCCAAAACGTTCGCACGCTGTCAGTTAATTAACAGTCAAACCGCATCTCAACACAACCTTCTTTGACTTCAGCGGTTCGCAGTAGTTTCTAATATATGACATTTTTTCTGTCAAATCACGCTTCTAGGCCTACTACAGTGGTGACTTACATGATCACTATCGTGTTTCACTGAATTTGAGAAGCAAAAAATGCGAAGCCTACGTTCCTTTTACGTTGTTATTTTACGTCCTTTTGACAATGTGGTCATTTAAGACAGTTTAGTGCTAACTTATCGTAGATTAATCTACAGACATCACTGACACCGATACCCAAGGGGGGACACGAACCCAGTCTTCGCTTACGTGCGGCTCATGACCATGCCTAAAGCTGTTCCGCTACAGCGACCGAGCACCATTGGGTTTTCAGAGTCCTGTGAAATACTTATGAACTGGTGGCGAAATATATATTACCAATAAAATCATGTGGGAGGAAAGCAGGTGGGTAATGTTGGCATTATAGGATTCAGAAACAGGACGTAAACAATAAAAATTCATGAACTAGCAACAGGAGCTCATTTTTTCTTTAAATACAGTTTTGACAGTTTAGCAAGCTCGAGAACAGATTCTTCCTTCTACTCCGGCAGTTTCCTTGGCTATTTGCAAACACCAGTTTGTTTCTTCAAGATTTGACTTCCGAAATAAGGAAACAGTTTAGAGCAAAGCTACAACTCTTAAGTTCTAACACTGTTATGAAATTTATGCTTTTTTCAGATTGCGGTAGAAGCATACGCTTAGTACCTCAGAATAAATTATATTGACGAGGAAAATGCATCTTCCTCAGTCTTTGGCAGAGTTGCCCTCTGCACTTTGGAGAAAGAGAAATGAATCTGAGTTTTCTAGATTTCAGTATCTGTTTGAATCTGCTGACCCTAACATTTATATTCTTACTGTATGAGGGAATGGATTGTGAATGAATCCACAGACGTTATTTTCGTGTACATTATTACATTTGGCTAATTAATGTTTGTTCTCATTCCGCATCAAAAGTGAGAAGAAAGCTAAAATGGGGGAGAAGCGTTCATCCAGATCTCAAATGTGCAATTGCAGAATAAAAGGGACTGTCGTATGGTTCTCACTATTTGCAACTAATGAGAATATTTTCAAGTATTCCTTCGGTGTTCATCACTTAATTATCATCATAATCTCTTTGCAAATTGCCACTAGAAACAAAATCTTACATACGCACTGCAGGGAAAGTGCTAAAAAAGGGACACAGATCGCTCATGCCTCAGCGAATATTATCATTTTATTCGTTAAGTATAGTTGTTTCTTCTGTAGTTTATTCGCTAAATGGAAGAGGCTTCAAGGTTTCTTTTTGAATTGTTACATCAAACTGCGTGGCATTGTTTACATCTTCAACTACAAGTAAAACATACTAGATAGGCCGACGTAATCAGCCCCTAAAGCAGTCGGAAAAAAAGGATCAGTCACGCACCAGGGAGAGGGGGGGGGGGGCAATTGCCTTCATTGCCTCCCCCCCCCCCCCTCCCCCCCCTTGGATCCGCTCCTGGATCTACCCATCTAATCTTCAGCATTCTTCTGTAGCACCACATTTCGAAAGCTTCTATTCTCTTCTTGTCCAAACTATTGATCGTCCGTGTTTCACTTCCATACATTGCTACACTCCATACAAATACTTTCAGAAACGACTTCCTGACACTTAAATCTATACTAGATGTTAACAAATTTCTCTTCTTCAGAAACGCTTTCCTTGCCATTGCCAATCTACGTTTTATATCCTCTTTACTTCGACCATCATGTTATTTTGCTCCCCTAATAGCAAAACTCCTTTACTACTTTAAGTGTCTCATTTCCTAATCTAATTCCCTCAGCATCACCCGACTTAATTCGACTACATTCCATTATCCTCGTTTTGCTTTTGTTGATGTTCATCTTATACCCCCCTTTCAAGACACTGTCCATTCCGTTCAACTGCTCTTCCAAGTCCTTTGCTGTCTCTGACAGAATTACGTCATCGGCGAACCTCAAAGTTTTTATTTCTTCTCCGAACTTTTCTTTTGTTTCCTTTACTGCTTGCTCAATATACAGATTGAATAGCATCGGGGAGAGGCTACAACCCTGTCTCACTCCCCTCCCAAGCACTGCTTCCCTTTCATGCCCCTCGACTCTTATTACTGCCATCTGGTTTCTGTACAAATTGTAAACAGCCTTTTGCTCCCTGTATTTTAGCCCTGCCACCTTTAGAATTTGAAAGAGAGTATTTCAGTCAACATTGTCAAAAGCTTTCTCTAAGTCTACAAATGCTGGAAACGTAGGTTTACCTTTCCTTATTCTTTCTTCTCAGATAGGTCGTAAGGTCAGTATAGCTCACGTGTTCCAATATTTCTATGGAATCCAAACTGATCTTCCCCAAGGTCGTTTCTACTAGTTTTTCCATTGGTCTGTAAAAAATTCGTGTTAGTACTTTGCAGCTGTGGCTTATTAAACCGATTGTTCGGTAATTTTCACCTCTGTCAACACCTGCTTTCTTTGGGATTGGAGTTATTATATTCTTCTTGAAGTCTGAGGGTATTTCGCCTGTCTCATACATCTTGCTCACTAGATGGTAGAGTTTTGTCAGGACTGGCTCTCCCAAAGCCGTCAGTAGCTCTAATGGAATGTTGTCCTCTCCTGGGGCCTTGTTTTGACTCAGGTCTTTCAGTGCTCTGTCAAACTCTTCACGCAGTATCATATCTCCTATTTCATCTTCATCTACATCCTCAAGTGCATCGCCCTTGTATAGACCCTCTATATACTCCTTCCACCTTTCTGCTTTCCCTTCTTTGCTTAGAACTGGGTTTCCATCTGAGCTTTTGATATTCATACGAGTGGTTCTCTTTTCTCTGAAGGTCTCTTTAATTTTCCTGTAGGCTGTATATATCTTACCCCTAGTGAGATAAGCCTCTACATCCTTACATTTGTCCTCTAGTCATGCCTGCTTAGCCATTTTACACTTCCTGTCAATCTCATTTTTGAGATGTTTGAATTCCTTTTTGCCTGCTTCATTTACTGCATTTTTATATTTTCTCCTTTCATCAATTAAATTCAGTATTTCTTCTGTCACCCAAGGATTTCTACTAGCCCTCGTCTTTTTACCTACTTGATCCTCTGCTGCCTTCACTACTTCATCCCTCAGAGCTACCCATTCTTCTTCTACTGTATTTCTTTCCCCCATTCCTGTCAATTGTTCCCTTATGCTCTCCCTGAAACTCTGTACAACCTCTGGCTTAGTCAGTTTATCCAGGTCCCATCTCCTTAAATTCCCACCTTTTTGCAGTTTCTTCAGTTTTAATCTACAGTTCATAACCAATAGATTGAGGTCAGAATCCACATTTGCCCCTGGAAATGTCTTACAATTTAATACCTGGTTCCTAAATCTCTGTCTTACCGTTATATAGTCTATCTGATACCTTCTAGTATTTCCAAGATTCTCCCATGTGAACAACATTCTTTTATGATTCTTGAACCAAGTGTTAGCTATTATTAAGTTATGCTCTGTGCAAAATTCTACTAGGTGGCTTCCTCTTTCATTTCTTTCCCCCAATCCATATTCACCTACTATGTTTCCTTCTCTCCCTTTTCCTTCTCTCGAATTCCAGTCACCCATGACTACTAAATTTTCGTCTCCCTTCACTACCTGAAAAGTTTCTTTTATCTCATTATACATTTCATCAATTTCTTCATCATCTGCAGAGCTAGTTGGCATATAAACTTGTACTACTGCAGCAGATGTGGGGTTCGTGTCTATCTTGGCTACGCTAATGCGTTCACTGTGCTGTTTGTAGTAGCTTACCTTGCACTCCTATTTTTTTATTCATTATTAAACCTACTCTTGCATTACCCCTTTTTGAATTTGTACTTATAACCCTGTAATCAGCTGACCAAAAGCCTTGTTCCTCCTGCCACCGAAGTTCACTAATTCCCACTATATCTAACATTAACCTATCCATTTCGCTTTTTAAGTTTTCTAACCTACCTGTCAGATTAAGGGATCTGACATTCCACGCTCTGATCTGCAGAACGCCAGTTTTCTTTCTCCTGGTAACGACGTCCTCTTGAGTAGTCCCCTCCCGGAGATCCGAATGGGGGACTATTTTACCTCCGGAACGTTTTACCCAAGAGGACGCCATCATCATTTAACTATAGGGTAGAGCTGCATGCCCTCAGGAAAAATTATGGCTGTAGTTTCCCCTTGCTTTCAGCCGTTCACAGTACCAGCACAGCAAGTCCGTTTTGGTTAGTGTTACAAGGCCAGATCAGTCAATCATCCAGTCTGTTGCCCCTGCAACTACTGAAAGGGCTACTGCCCCTCTTCAGGAACCACACGTTTGTCTGGCCTCTCAACAGATACCCATCTGTTGTGTTTGCACCTATGGTACAGCCATCTGTATCGCTGAGGCACGCAAGCCTCCCCACCAACTGCAAGGTCCATGGTTCATGGGGGGGAGTAATTAGTTAACTGTAATTAGTAACTGTTTAATGTAGTTTTGTAGTAGTAGAAGGAGTTGTAGTTTTTTTAATCTCTCTCTTTTTTAAAAATTAATTATCGGAAATAAAGAATTAACACATAACTTATAACTAACCAAGGAAGTGTGAGTTGTGTGGACTATTTTAGCTGTTTAGATAATAGACTGTAATAATGAAGCATAAATAAATAAGCTCCATCATACTAAAAGTATGTATGACACCGTATTGCCAAAGGAATACCCTCCATGTATTCTGGTAACTCGTTTTGAAGGAAGTCATGATGCCATTCTCCATTAAGACGGTTATCTAAAACAGCTGGATGAAAGAGTTGGTCATCAGTAACATCCATCAGACATGGCCCATAAAGACAATACTACACAGGCTAATGTCGCTTTGGTTATATTTGCATGTAAGTGTTGGTGAACTATGATGTGTGACTCGTGCCCATGAGTTTCCAAAACCTCTTGGTATATAAATAACTTTAAGAAATAAAGATAAGAATAGAGATAAAAGCATACTACATAAATTGAAGGTGGAGGGGGGAGTGGAAGTAGGAAATGAAATGGAGGGAATTATTGATGTCAGCTGCATAGGGACTTCACGCAGAATCAGTGGCGACAAGTGAAAATGTGTGTCAGATCGAGACTCGAACCCAGCATCTCCTGCTTGTTAGGCAGTTACGTTAACCACTGCGCTGTCTGCACACAGTGTTTATTGCAATTGCATCGGCAATTTTGGGATCCCTCCCAGTTGACCAAACACCCTCAACAAGCGCCACCTATCGCCAGGTTCCATCCATGTCCTCCATGCTTGCTACTTTGAGATTCCTGCAGGAGGTCGAGTGTAATTGTGCATATGAAATGAAGGTGCATATACAACATTACTGTTATATCTGTCTTTTTTTGTTTTAGATTTTAATTTAAACTAAATATTTTTAGACATTAGATTAACCTAAATTGTCCTGTGTTGCAAGTACAGTCTCTGTATTTAATGTGACTAAATAACATTCAATAAGTCTATGGAAACATATCACATTTATATCAAGAAAGTTCTAGAATGAAGTTTGTTACAGAATTTTCGTGTATGTAGTGTTGCCTGTAGAATGTACACATAAATAGAGGAGAACAGTTGACATGACAAACTGATGAGAGTATTCACTGTTTAAAGATTTGTGTATCTGAATTATTATTAATAAACTCTTAACATGGCAGCAGCCAGCAGCTATTAACTGAAAGAAGATTGTATTTTAATAAAATAGTGATTTATAAAATTGGATGTGGCTGACTTCACAGAACCAGTGTTTGATGGAGAGGACTGTGGCAATTGGAAAAGGCGAATGGAAATGTATTCTGAAAAGGAAAAAATGCCACATAGTGGCTGCAAGAACAAAAACGAGCACTGACATGGTGGGTACCTTGGATGAAGAAACTCTAATTGCAATCAACTATGTATACAGAGAGATTATGAACAAGCAACTGGAATTTGTGAATACTAAGGAAACTGTGTTGGAGATAATGAAAATGTTTGACAAATTATACTCCAACGAATGGACAGTACTATAAATAATTTGCAGAGACATATTGGATAAAGAGGTTAAAATACTATAGTGACATGACAACATTCCTCTGTGTTTTTTTAAAGAACATGAATAAATTAAAATCAGAAAATGAGAAGCTAAACTAAAAATTGGAATGTTGCAGCACTCTGTGAGCTTTATCGGATATTTCGTCGATATTTGCAAGAAGAAGAACCAACAGTAGAATAATCAAAATATCCACGGGTGTACTGCCGGTCTATAGTGTCCAACGGGCACAATATTTCGGCGAAAATACATGTCACCATCATCAGGTGAACTGACCGACTGAGCTCCTGTGAACGTGCTGGCACGGAGATCCGTACGCTATGGCTGCTCGGAGGGAACTGGTTTCGGTCGCGGTGGCGGCAGATATAATACCCTCCGCCCGCGGCGCGCTCCCTCCGCCATCCGCCCCCCGCGCCACGGTCGCGCGGTGGAACAGATTGCGACGGCGTCTGAGATGACGTCGGTGTGATGTCTCTGTCCGCCGTGGTCGTCACAACTATACGTTTGCTCGATTTACTCTTGATTAACCCAAACGCTGGTTCCCAAGCCTTGCTAAGATTATAGCCACAGTCACGGTTTATGAGGTCGTCATTGGTGCGAATTTCGATGGCCTCTCTAACAACGCTGTCCCAGTATCTCGACGCCTGTACCAGAATCCTCGTGCGGTCATACTCCATGGCGTGATTTTCCGACAAACAATGTTCAGCGACCGCCGACTTGCTCGGATACATCAGTCGAGTGTGCCTCTGGTGTTCACGGCATCGATTCTCGACGGTACGCATCGTCTGACCAATATACGACTTGCCACATTGACACGGAATCTGGTACACGCCGGCCTTCCTCAAACCGAGGTCATCTTTGGCGCTCCCCACCAGTGCACTAGTTTTATTTGGAGGACAAAACACAGTTCCGACCCGGTGTTTCTTCAGAATGCGGGCGATTTTCCCCGAGAGTGCGCCTGTGTATGGAATAAATGCAGTGCCTACCTCCTCCCTCGTGACTTCATCCATCTCAACAGGTTGTGCTGCAGTGGTTGGGCGGAGAGCACGTTGAATCTGCCACTCTGAGTACCCATTTTTTCGAAATACAGTTCTCAGATGTTCCAATTCCTGGGGTAGACTCTCTGCGTTAGAGATAGTGCGCGTCCTATGTACTAGAGTTTTAAGTACCCCATTCCTCTGTGAAGGGTGGTGGCAGCTGTCTGCGTGCAAATACAGATCAGTGTGCGTTGTCTTCCGATACACCCCATGACCTAGGGTGCCGTCAGCCCTTCTCTTGACCAAGACGTCAAGGAAAGGTAATTTACCCTCCATTTCAGTCTCCATAGTGAATTTGGTGTTGGGGTGTATGGAGTTTAGATGAGTAAGGAAGTCAAGGAGTTTATCCATACCATGTGGCCAGATGACGAACGTGTCGTCCACGTAACGGAAAAAGCAAGTAGGTTTCCATACGGATGACGACAGGGCTTCCTCCTCGAAGTTCTCCATGTACAAATTCGCTACCACCGGTGAGAGTGGGCTACCCATTGCGACTCCCTCCGTTTGTTCGTAGTATTCTCCATTAAAAAGAAAATACGTGGAAGTCAAGACATGCCTAAAAAGTTCAGTGGTCTTCTCGTCGAACTTCTGACTAATCAATTCTAGTGACTCACGCAGGGGTACCCTCGTAAACAAGGAAACGACGTCAAAACTCATCATGATATCTGACTCATCCAACCTGAAGCTATCAAGGCGTTTAACAAAATCCACGGAATTACGGATGTGATGAGGGCATTTACCCACATAAGGACTTAATATTCCCGTCAGGTATTTGGCCAACAAATATGTAGGTGCCCTGATGTTGCTGACAATGGGGCGTAATGGTACCCCCTCTTTGTGAACCTTCGGGAGTCCACATAGTCTAGGCGGTACCAGAACTTGGGGTAACAATTTCTTAGCGTCACCCTCCGGTAAATCTGCGTCCTTGAGAAGCGCCCTCGTCTTGTTCTCCACCTTCTTTGTAGGGTCAACGCTGATCTTCCGGTAGGAATCGTCATTTAGCAGGCTCTGCATCTTATCAGTGTAGTCCTTATGGGAGACAACAACTGTAGCATTGCCTTTGTCAGCCGGTAAGACAACAATTTCAGAGCGCTCCCTCAGATCACGAATGGCCGCCCTCTCTTTACTGCTGATATTTGACTTCATCGGCTCGGATTTCGTCAACGCACGACAAGTTTCACGACGTATTTCCTCGGCTGATTCTGGCGGAAGTCGAGGTGCAACCTGTTCAACAGCACTAACAATTTCTGCGACCGGAATGAACTTGGGGGTGGGAGCGAAGTTGAGACCTTTCTGCAAAACCGAGACCGCATCATCACTCAACACCATGCCACTCAAATTGATGACCGTGCAAGACTGTCATCAATTTGAGTGGCATGATGTTGAGTGATGATGTGGTCTCGGTTTTGCAGAAAGGTCTCAACTTCGCTCCCACCCCCAAGTTCACTCCGGTCGCAGAAATTGTTAGTGCTGTTGAACAGGTTGTAGCTCGACTTCCGCCAGAATCAGCCGAGGAAATACGTCGTGAAACTTGTCGTGCGTTGACGAAATCCAAGCCGATGAAGTCAAATATCAGCAGTAAAGAGAGAGCGGCCATTCATGATCTGAGGGAGCGCTCTGAAATTGTTGTCTTACCGGCTGACAAAGGCAATGCTACAGTTGTTGTCTCCCATAAGGCTACACTGATAAGATGCAGAGCCTGCTAAATGACGATTCCTACCGGAAGATCAGCGTTGACCCTACAAAGAAGGTGGAGAACAAGACGAGGGCGCTTCTCAAGGACGCAGATTTACCGGAGGGTGACGCTAAGAAATTGTTACCCCAAGTTCTGGTACCGCCTAGACTATATGGACTCCCGAAGGTTCACAAAGAGGGGGTACCATTACGCCCCATTGTCAGCAACATCAGGGCACCTACATATTTGTTGGCCAAATACCTGACGGGAATATTAAGTCCTTATGTGGGTAAATGCCCTCATCACATCCGTAATTCCGTGGATTTTGTTAAACGCCTTGATAGCTTCAGGTTGGATGAGTCAGATATCATGATGAGTTTTGACGTCGTTTCCTTGTTTACGAGGGTACCCCTGCGTGAGTCACTAGAATTGATTAGTCAGAAGTTCGACGAGAAGACCACTGAACTTTTTAGGCATGTCTTGACTTCCACGTATTTTCTTTTTAATGGAGAATACTACGAACAAACGGAGGGAGTCGCAATGGGTAGCCCACTCTCACCGGTGGTAGCGAATTTGTACATGGAGAACTTCGAGGAGGAAGCCCTGTCGTCATCCGTATGGAAACCTACTTGCTTTTTCCGTTACGTGGACGACACGTTCGTCATCTGGCCACATGGTATGGATAAACTCCTTGACTTCCTTACTCATCTAAACTCCATACACCCCAATACCAAATTCACTATGGAGACTGAAATGGAGGGTAAATTACCTTTCCTTGACGTCTTGGTCAAGAGAAGGGCTGACGGCACCCTAGGTCATGGGGTGTATCGGAAGACAACGCACACTGATCTGTATTTGCACGCAGACAGCTGCCACCACCCTTCACAGAGGAATGGGGTAATTAAAACTCTAGTACATAGGACGCGCACTATCTCTAACGCAGAGAGTCTACCCCAGGAATTGGAACATCTGAGAACTGTATTTCGAAAAAATGGGTACTCAGAGTGGCAGATTCAACGTGCTCTCCGCCCAACCACTGCAGCACAACCTGTTGAGATGGATGAAGTCACGAGGGAGGAGGTAGGCACTGCATTTATTCCATACACAGGCGCACTCTCGGGGAAAATCGCCCGCATTCTGAAGAAACACCGGGGCGGAACTCTGTTTTGTCCTCCAAATAAAACTCGTGCACTGGTGGGGAGCGCCAAAGATGACCTCGGTTTGAGGAAGGCCGGCGTGTACCAGATTCCGTGTCAATGTGGCAAGTCGTATATTGATCAGACGATGCGTACCGTCGAGGATCAATGCCGTGAACACCAGAGGCACACTCGACTGATGTATCCGAGCAAGTCGGCGGTCGCTGAACATTGTTTGTCGGAAAATCACGCCATGGAGTATGACCGCACGAGGATTCTGGTACAGACGTCGAGATACTGGGACAGCGTTGTTAAGGAGGCCATCGAAATTCGCACCCATGACGACCTCATAAACCGTGACTGTGGCTATAATCTTAGCGAGGCTTGGGAACCAGCGTTTGGGTTAATCAAGAGTAAATCGAGCAAACGTATAGTTGTGACGACCACGGCGGACAGAGCCATCACACCGACGTCATCTCAGACGCCGTCGCAATCTGTTCCACCGCGCGACCGTGGCGCGGGGCGCGGTCGGCGGAGGGAGCGTGGCGCGGACGGAGGGTATTTAAATCGGCCGCCGCCGCGACCGAACCCAGTTCCCTCTGAGCAGCCATAGCGTACGGATCTCCGTGTCGGCACGTTCACAGGAGCTCAGTCCGTCAGTTCACCTGATGATGGTGACATGTATGTTCGCCGAAATATTGTGCCCGTTGGACACTATAGACCGGCAGTACACCCGTGGATATTTTGATTATCAAATACGCCGGGAGAAACTCAAGAATCACAACAGTAGAATACATTAAAAGTAGAAATCGAATGATGGGTTTGAAAAACAAGGATGGAAGTCGAAGTGTAAAATCCAATGCATTTCATATTGCAAAGAAAAATAGTTTTTGCTACCAAGTACAAGCAGTGTAACAGATATAGCAGACGAGGGCATTTCAAGAATGAGTATCACTAGTCAAGAATATGCAGAGGTTAATGGAATTGTGGCAGGCATCACCAAGAAGCAGCCAGGGTAGCTGGCAACATGGGCAAAACGATCAAAAAAGCGGTAACAATAAGTGGTCACATGTTCAAGGTGAGCAGTATAGTTCAAGAGATGTTCAGCATGGAGAAGGCAGAGCCTATCAATGAATCACAATCAGAAAGAGCAATTTTGCAATGGAGATATAATCCACAATGGCATGAAATAATGTTGAGTTACGTAACAACAAACAAAATTGCTAACTGGAGAGAGGGTGCATAGGTCGTTGTTGATCATGAAAATATTTCCCTGATTGCATAACTTTTAAAAGCCTCTAATCGAAAAAAATCGTGGATGTTAAAGTATTGGAAACTACAAAAATTGAAAATATAATTAGTTGTTTTCTAGTTTACAACAAAATGATTCCAATTGAACGAAAAATGTATTTTATGTCAACAGTATGGACAGAAATTTGATCAGTTGTTCTAAAGTAACAGAAAATGTAAACTTGTATTTGTTTGCAATATCTCAAAAGTTTTTGATACAAATAATAACTTTATTGTGATTGCTTTGAAAGAAAATAAGATGTAAAAAATGACAAGCCGATTTTATAAGAAAGCACTTAATAGAAATAGTGTGAGTAATAAGGATACATGACAGCAAAAGAGATGTGGCACCATACACAGAGACATGCAAATTTTAATGATTTGAATGTGTTGTGTAAACATCAGTTAGGAGATGGATTGCAAACAAATTTAATTTCTATGTGGAACAGTTTGAAGTACACGCATTGGGCTTGGCACCTTGTAAACCTACACCTGGGAAGCGTCCTGAAGAGCAGTGGGTACTTTATTAGTTAATAAGAAGTGTAACAGAGAGAAACATTAACCGAAGTGACACACCGGGAAAAAAATATCGTTACGGCCTTTGTGATATACATTCCAAGAGTGACGGACAGAATCAGCCATATACTGCGCTAACACGACGTTAAGATTATTTATAAACCGAGAAAGAAGATTAATAAGTATCTCAGATTCGCAAAGGAGAAAAGGGAGCCACTTGCAATGACGGTAGTATACCGCATATCAAGCACATGCGGAAAAGTTTATGTTGGAATGTCTGTACGATCAATCAACACCAGGATTACACAACATAAGCGGCATTGCAGGTTGGGGCAGGTGGAGAAATAGACCATGGCAAAGCACGCGATGTGTGATGCCGATCACATAGTAAACAGAAGTTCTGCCTGGAGATCAGAGCTTCCACACCCACTTGTTGAGAGATGCTATAGAAATACAGAAATATGAAAACAGCTTCAACAAGAAGGAAGAAAGCCTCATGGTGAACGGGTCCTGGATTCACATGCTGCAGCAAACGACCATTGCATCTAGCAAGTGGACAACGGCACTTGAAATGACCATGGAAAAGCCCTTTGACGTTGGTGCGCCAAATACATATACCACTAGCAACGGAGGGTGGGGTTTAGATAATACCAGCCACTCACGCTGAGCATTGATTTCTCATATTGGTGATGCATATTGCACCAAGGTGGGTGATCACTGTTTCTGTGTCCTAGGTGCTCGTCATTATGACCTCCACATTTTGGACAGTGCATCTTTCATTTTTATGGCGTACAGTGCATAACGACATGTGAAACAAAGAGGTATTCTGCAGCACTTAAACACGTAGAGCATGGATAGTATGCACCATCAGTTGTCAATCACACTGGTGGAGGAATGGAACGATTTTCATACACCCAGGCAGGCAAGTAAGGCGTGGTACAGCTGGGGATGCGCACGACAGTGTCAGTGTGACCGATGCATGTGTGGGCCCCTCCCAACCAGCGCCCATGTGAAGAACAGTGCCCTAATGGGCGCAGTTTCCTGCACATCTGTACTTGGCGCGCATTTCACTATTGCAAGTGCGTGCGATCAGAAGGTTTTTTTCCCCAAATATGTTTAGCATAAGATAGAACTGTTGGGGTGGAGTGAAATATGCTTCTAAATCCTTCAATTTGTCTTTTAGCCACTCCTGTTCAGCCATTTCGCACTTCTTGTCAGTCTCATTTTTAGATATTTGTATTTCTTTTAGCCTGCTTCATTTGCTACATTTTTATATGTTCTCCTTTCATTAATGAAGTTCAATGTCTCTTGCGTTATCCAAGGATTTCTACTAGGCTATGTCTTTTTACATATCTGATCCTCTGCTGCCTTCACTATTTCATTTCTTAAAGCCACTCATTTGTCTTCTACTGTATTCCATTCCTGTCTTCTAGTCAACTGCTGCCTAATGCTCCCTCTGAAACTCTCAACAACCTCTGGACCTTTCAACTTATCCAGCTTCCACTCCTTTATTTCCTACCATTTTACAATTTCTTGAGTTTTAATCTACAGGTCATAAAACAATAAATTGTGGTCAGAGTCCAGATCTACTCCTAGAATCTCTTAAAATTTAAAATCTGGTTCTGAAATCTCTGCCTTACCATTATAAAATCAATATGGACCCTTCCGGTACCTTCAGGTCTCTTCCACATGCCGGACATGGTGGCCGAGCAGTTCTAGGCTCGTCAGTCCGGAACCGCGTGACTGCTACGGTCGCAGGTTCGAATCCTGCCTTGGGCATGGATGTGTGTGATGTTCTTAGGTTAGTTAGGTTTAAGCAGTTCTAAGTTCTAGGGGACTGATGACCTGAGATGTTAAGTCCCATAGTGCTCAGAGCCATTTGAACCATTTCTCTTCCACATATACAACTTTGTGTCACAATTTTTTAACAATTTGTTAGAGATGATTAAACTATGAACCCATAAAAAATTCTAACAGACAGGTTTCTCTTCGCAGGAGAGCTTCTGTAAAGTTTGGAAAGTAGGAGGCGAGGTACTGGCAGAAGTAAAGCTGTGAGGACGGGGCGTGAGTCGTGCTTGGGTAGCTCAGTTGGCAGAGTACTTGCCCACGAAAGGCAAAGGTCCCGTGTTTGAGTCTCGGTCCGGCACACAGTTTTAATCTGCCACGAAGTTTCATATCAGCGGACACTCCGCTGCAGAGTTAAAATCTCATTCAGCTTTCTCTTTCATTCCTTTCCCCCAACCCATACTTATCTACAATTTTTCTTTCTCTCCATTTTCCTCCTATCGAATTCTAGTCACTGATCACAATTAAATTATTGTCTCACTTATCTATCTGAAAATTATTGATTAGCCATTGGCGCAATTAATAATTACCACTAAAATCAAAGACTTATACTTAATGTCTAGTAAACCCTATATTTTTCTTACACGTTTCCCTTTTCTAAGAACGTTTGGGTCATTCTACGCAATATCAATTTCATTTGGTAATATTGTGTAATCGAGAATATATATTTCAGTCACGATTTTAACTGTGAATGTATGCTTTCCCAGCGTTTACAGCTGGCGAAGAGTTCTCGGGCTTCCAGCCAGGTGGCGGTGTCTTCAAACTGCGACGTTTCGACGAGTGACATACTCCTCATCTTCTGGCGAAGTGCCGAGACTTTGCGGATGCCGGTCCCTTTATACCTACGGCGTGCCCCCCCACCACCTGGCTGCGGCAGGCTAGGTCCAGAGGAGCCGGTGGGCGGGGTGGAGGGGGAAGTGGGTGCGCCGTTCGTGTCTCCGTCAGAGCATTCCGGTCGCGTCTCGTGAGCTTCGACGTCACCTCCTTGTTCACGAAAGTACCTCTACAAGACGCCTTGGCACCTCTTAATCAGCACTTCGAGCCTCAAACAGTGAAGCTCTTTGAATATGCACTTACGACCACCTACTTCAAGTGCAATGGGGAGCATTATGAACAAGTGGATGGAGTGGCCATGGGATCTCCCCTTGCTTCAGGGATTGCGAATCTTTATATGGAACACTTTGAGGAGGTGGCACTACAAACTGCTTACCGTAAACCCAGGCACTTCTTCCGCTATGTGGACGACACTTTCGTAATTTGGCAGCATGGCAGGCAGGCACTGGAGGAGTTTATGGACCACCTAAACGGCATACATGAGAATATCACCTTCACGATGGAAGCAGAAGAGAATGGCTGTCTTCCATTCCTGGACATACTGATCAGGAAGAAAGCGGATGGCACGCTGGGCCATTAAGTATTTAGAAAGAAGACGCACACAGATCTGTACCTCCATGCAACCAGCTGCCACCATCCGGCGCAACGCCAGTCAGTGCTGACCTTCTTGGTACATAGGGCGCGCGTCATCTGTGACAAAGAAATCCTCTCAGACGAATTACACCACCTAAGAGAGGTATTTCGGAAAAACGGGTACAGTGAAACACAGATTGGTAGGGCCTTCAAGAGGAGACAGGCTGACAAATTTCAGGAAGAGGAAGAGGAAGTTAACAAGAGACTCACCTTTCTTCCATATTTGGGGCCCATATCAGCCAAAATCGGGAGGCTACTGAGAAAATCAAACATAAATACCGTCTTCCGACCACCGCCGAAGACGAAAGAGCTGCTGGGCTCAGCTAAAGACCCACGCAAACTCAACACACCTGGTATATATAGCATTGCCTGCGAATGTGGTGTACAGTACATTGAACAAACGCAGCGCTACACCTGGAAAAGGTGTGAGGAACACACGAGGCATGTCCGACTTGGACAGATAGAGAAATCTGCTATAGCTGAACATAGCATCAAAGAAAACCACACCTTTGATTTCGAGAACACCAGGGTGCTGTGCCGAGCCGGGAGCTATTGGGACAGCGTCATCAAAGAATCAATAGAAATATGGGTCCACGAGAATCTTGTGAACAGGGACGAAGGTTATCAACTGAGCGCGGCCTGGAATCCAGCATTAGCCGCAATACGCCAGGAACGCACCAAGAACCGTCCAGCTCACGAGACGCGATCGGAATGCTCTGACGGAGACACGAACGGCGCACCCGCTTCCCCCTCCACCCCGCCCGCCGGCTCCGCTGGACCCAGCCTCCCGCGGCCAGGTGGTAGGGGGCACGCCGCAGGTATAAAGGGACCGGCATCCGCAAAGTCTCGGCCCCCCCTCCATCTTCACCTAAATGGAAACCTACTCCCCTGGCGCAGAACCGCCAAGTATCTTGGCGTAACCTTGGACTCTCGTCTCACGTGGAAACCGCACATAGACGAGGTCCACAGGAAGGTCTGCGCCAGAATGTCCATCCTATACCCTATCCTGAACTCAACCAGCTCCCTTCCATGCCCAGTAGCAGTAAACGTGTACCTGGCCCTGATCCGGCCAGTCATGGAGTATGCAAGCCCTGTCTGGGGATACGCGGCAAAGCAGCACCTGGACAAACTCCAGAGGCTGCAGAACCGCGCCGTCAGGAGGGCATTGCTTTTGCCCCTTGGATTCACCATAGATGATCTGCATGCTGCAGCTGAAATCCCACTCCTGAGAGAGCGCTTCCAAGACCTGGCAAGGGCTTTCTATGAAGGCTCTTCCAGATCAGGAAACGCCCTCATCCACTCCCTAGGTCGGTATGACATGTCCCGCGATAAGCACAAGCGCCCTTTGACGATCTTCGACGATTAACTCGAAGAGAAAATTCCAACACCCATGCCCTAATCCTGTTCCTTCCTAAATAATACCAATCATTCGCCTACCTCAGGCAAGTACCAGACACATACAGAACAATCATCACATATCACAGACACCAAAAAACTATAGAAAAATCACACACACATGTTCACAGGGGAGTAAAAGCCGAAAGACTACGAACTCCCCACTCACACTTCCCCAAAGAGGGGAAAGTAAGAGATGAGAGCAGCAAAGTCTGGGCACTTCGCCAGAAGTTGACGAGTATGTCACTCGTCGAAACATCGCAGTTTGAAGACACCGCCACCTGGCTGGAAGCTCGAGAACTCTTCGCCACATGATTTTATATCTTTATTTCACTTTCCCAAACAGAACAAAACTGCAGATTGTTGAGCAGTGTACTTCGTCACAAATCTTGTTCACCGTCCTTCAAAGATAATTAGATAACTATAATTCGTAAAATAGTTTCATGTTCCATATATTATTTGTACCACATGCTGAAACTCATGTAAGGACTTCCAATAGTATGACCTTGGTTCGCTGAGAGGCCATTTGGAGCGGTACATCATCTTGTTATCTTACTTGGTGATTTAAAGTACTCGCTATGTTTTGTTTCATAGTAAAAAGAAGCTACTTTCATTGAATTGTGTTTATGATTACAGCTGCTTGTGTATATACCATTATAAATATGTTACTTGTGTTTTTCTTTCATATGAAATGGAAACCGCTTTTGACACATGTGTTGTGTGGACTCATGTATATTTGTTAGTGCTTGCAAATCCGTGTGTGAAGGATTCGATTTAAATGCATTGTAAGTATATTGCTCATATGCTACTTTCTTCTTTTGCATCCATTTTCCATACTTCTTCACATTTAATGGTGAACCCCACATTAGCAGCTTTTGGTAGAATTGGTATTCAACGATAATACATGTCTCCAAAAGAGAGTGTAATTGTGCTTCAAATGGTGTTTCTTTTTGCCAGCAAGGGCCATGCATTTTACAGTGATTTGCGAGGATATGTATGTAGTAGTAGATGAGTATGCTTTGTAGTCTTAGCGACTTGAGCATTCTACCTTGCAAATTCTAAAAATGCAATGGTAGTTACGAAAATTTATTTACGTGTTGTTAACAGGTACTACAGGCAATATGATTTAGCAGAAATCAGTATACTGTGATCATCCTCTAACTCCAATGAAAATTTCTAGTGCCTCTGTTATATGCCAGGTAATACAAGAAAATATATGTGAAAAAGTAATGTACAGTACTAACAGTATACTTGCAATGGCTTTAAATCGAGCGGTTCACGTGGATTCGTTAAAAGTAGGAAATAGACATGAGTTTATAGAATTACTTGCAACGAAACCAGGTTCTATTTTATATGAAACAGAAACAAATATGAGGGATGATTTATCCCACCCAACACTTTGTTATGGATGCAAGCAAAAAGTGTGGAGAATACGAGCAAGACATGTGTAATGGAATTTAAAGAGTGCAATATACACAAGGAAGTGTTCATCAGGAACAGAATGTGATGAAACCAGCTTCTGAATTAAGTTAGTTGATTATCAGGTTTTAACAAGCGCTGAAGGGCAATTATTTTCACTAGACAATGTCCACAAGCCAAAACTGCAATATTGGGTTTTACAAAGAAATAATTTTACAGTCAAAAGGTGACTATGGTAACTTATTGGGAGATAATTTTTGACCAAAGTTTCTCAAATATACTACTCTGTAAGGTCAGAAAGCGTTTCCAAGCAGAAACTTTACCACCAGGCTACAATTCATTTCTCTGAGATGTGGCAAGTAAGTATCAAAAAGAACTCTGAAATAATCACATGCACACGTAGAATAAATGTTTAACACTGATGCAAAATATAAAGCAGAATCACGTTTTTTAAGGACGACAGAAAATGTTGTTTTGGCAAACTGATCTGCCACCTCTTCATTTACACTGAATACACTGTTAAGCACTGACATAGTCTTCTCCTACATTGTTCATCTGCTGCAAGGCCTTGATCACATGATTCAAATGACTATTTCGTTGAAACTTCCTGGCAGATTGAAACTGTGTGCCAGATTGAGACTCGAACTTGGGACCTTTGCCTTTAGTGGGCAAGTGGTCTACCATCCGAGCTAGCCAAGCACGAGTAATGCCCCGTCCTCACTGCCTTACTTCCACCAGTACCTCCTCTCCTACTTTCCAGACTTCACAGAAGCTCTCCTGCGAACCTGCAGAACTAGCACTCCAGGAAGACAGGATATTGCGGAGACATGGCTTAGCCACAGCCTGGGGGATGTTACCAGAATGAGATTTTCACTCTGCAGTGGAGTGTGGGCTGATATGAAACTTCCTGGGAGATTAGAACTGTGCGCCAGACCGATACTCGAACGGGACCTTTGCATTTCTCGGTCATTGGTAGAGCACTTGCCTGCGATAGGCAAAGGTTCCGAGTTCGATTATCGGTGCAGCACACAGTTTTAATCTGCCAGGAAGCTTCATATCAACGCACACTCCGCTGCAGAGTGAAAATCTCATTCTGACTGTTTCGTTGTTTGAGGCAATAGTTTGGTTGCTGAAGACACTTGATTTTCTTCCAGTCTTGCATGTTTCCTTCACACACAGTGTACTAATCTTGATATGAACAACTGCATCATAGGATGGTGCAACTGAATTAAGGGGTATGTTTTTTTGGCAACACCAGATAATAAACAGGTGCATGAAATTAGCATTTCATGTCAAAGGTTTTGATACACATTTATTTTTATTACTTTCTGGAGCAGCAGTTCCCAAAATAAAGAAAACTCTTCTAACATAATAATTTGCACAGAGGAGAATAACCGTCTTCATGCAAAAAGAATTATGATGTCTAAGATTTTAACTGAATATTTTTTGTGTAGTCACATCTCTTGTCGGATTATCTCAAGTGTAAGCATTTAAGTAAAATATACAGTGTACAAACAGCTGCTGCAGCCTAGATGCCAACAGCAAAAGAAATCAAATTTAACACCAAATTCTGACAAATGGTTCAAATGGCTCTGAGCACTATGGGACTTAAAATCTATGGTCATCAGTCACCTAGAACTTAGAACTACTTAAACCTAACCAACCTAAGGACAGCACGCAACACCCAGCCATCACGAGGCAGAGTAAATCCCTGACCCCGCCGGGAATCGAACCCGGGAACCCGGGCGTGGGAAGCGAGGATGCTACCGCACGACAACGAGATGCGGGCATTCTGACAAATAATTATAGACTAAAACATTACAATAATTTATGAAAACTATAGTGCAACTTACATTCTGCATGCATGAGAGAAACGATGAAAAAACTTTAAGACTCTGTTATGGGCCCATGTTGTTGAACTTCCATCAAATTGTGCTTCACAGAACCACTCTGAACTTATTGTTATGTATACAACTGGTGTGCTGTATTTCGTTGCATGGCCTTAATACACAAGCTTTTCTATGTGTTGTGCATTTTGAACTTATGTATTGTGAACATAAAGGTCATTGACTGAAAACATCGAACGAACAGTCTGTATTTAAACGTGATATTGGCTGAATTGTTTTAGGCTAATTTACACAGACCATCACGTCACAGCACTAAACATGTCGGAGTATATTCACACTGTCACGTTATGCCACATCAGTTCCTTTAACTCAGTATCGAACGGTAAAATTAAGGTTATTGGTTACCACCTTTGATTTAAAAAAATTGCAATATAATACCGGAATTGGGCAACTAACAACAATAAAGTTTATTAATGACCAAAGCAAACTTCTTATCATATGTTTTTGAACAGTTTTGTGTGGTTAAGGGCTGAGAAGTCAAACAACATTTCAAAATATTAACATTTATTTGCTAGCGAAAATACGTACACACACACACACACATACACACACACACACACACACACACACACACACACACACACCAAACAATATTTGTAGGAGATTAAATAGATCCTTTCCATTATGGTTTCTTCCTTATGTAACGAATGACGTTATAAAACTCTGGGTTTTTCTGCTTCATTACAGCTCACTTTTTCACTTAAAATATTATTTAGTGAAAATTGTTTCATAAACTTACAGTGTTCTTTACAAAGAGTGTACGTGTCAGCTCTTTAAAACATAAATAATTTTTTGCTTTCACATATCTGGCCTCTCTTGTGGAAGACCATTCAATGGAAAAATTATCCATGACGACTTGGAACATTTGGAATTTTACATGAGAACAAAGCACGATTGTAAAATTAAGTTTACGCAAACACAAAAGCACAATGTCTACAACTTTGTCATGAATGAGCGCAATTAAAATTGATGAACTTCCGATCTTAATAGACGACGCCACCGTCAGAATTTTCTTCCTGGGAAATATTGACCAGACTTGATGCAACTGTTCATTGATGACCTTCCTAAATGCCGTCATTTCAAATGCAATATGGAATGTTTTGATGTGACGTGTCATCACGACCAGTGTGAATTGGCAGTCACCTATAGAAAGTTCAGTAACCGCAGGCTTTATATTTCTCTTTGTGAATCCATAGATTAAGCGAGTAATCATTTTGAATTTTAATGAATAACACTGCAATACGCACACGCTATTCACAATGCCTTGGCCGATTGCGTAAGTCGCTGGCCTAACCTTCCGGCGTATTGGCATCTCTTTCGTTTGGAATCTTCTTGCCTCCCACAATTTAAAGGCGTTTATGGACCAACGAGTTTAAATTTATACTGTTGTTAAAAGACAGTTGTTTCCACAATTATCTTTTGGGACAACAATCGAGTGGCGCCACTTTGGTTGCATTTGAAAATCTTCCTTAACTGAATTAGTCTACTGATTACTGCAAAATCACACATTGAGATTAATATTAGTAAAGTATCCCAAGGATCATTTCTAATGGTTACAGTTGAATGCAAGGAAAAACGTGAGTAATTTACGCATATATCGACTTCTGATTAAGCACGCACATGTGTCATTTTTTTTAGAGAGTGAAGTTGTTTGGTGGTAGAAGTGGTTCAACTTTGTATTAACTTTGGATGCAACTGTCAGTGATGTTGAGCGGGCGTGTTAGTATTTGAGCTGCGGATCTGAGCGTGAGCGGTTGTGTGTTATCGGTATAGTAAGTACAAGACGCGAAATATGCAGAATGTTTTGGGCATGTTTAAATGAGAAAATCTTTTCTGCTTTGCATTGTTGTGTACTGAGATAACGATATGTTACAGGAATGTTGTGTTTGATTGTTTCACTTGTGCGAGGATATTGAAGAGGTGTCGATCAGTGCCAACAAAGGTTTGTTAAACGCAGAACTTAGCTTTAAAATTATCTCTCTTTAGTTGCATTTTCCAGCACTTTATAAACACAAGTTTAACAATTTTAAATGATTTGTTTAAATGCAGTTTATTGCGTGGATAGGTGTAGTAGGGGGATGACAAGGGAATGTTTGTAATTGGGGGGGGGGAGGAGGAGAACTTTTGTTTAATATATATACTACAGCCATATTACTATGTTAGATTACTTATCTCGGAACAGGTGGTCCTTGTAGCTCCTGAGTTATCACTACTGTGATATATTGTGCGTTTAAATTCTAATAACACATTACAGCAATTAAAACGGTGGGTATCATTATGCATAAATAACTGGTAATTAGTAAAAGTTCAGGCAAATTGCCTGCGAAATAGCATAAGATCATCCAATCGAAGTACTGAAGTGCTCAGATTTCTTTAGCATGGAGTACTATCTGCAACGAAAATAAGCACGTACATTTCGTTAGTCTGTTGATCATGGCCGTTGTAGATGGTTTTATTAGCTGAAGCTTTCTGGTAGAGCTCATGATGTGATTTGTGTTAATGTAGAACACATCATTTGTTAAAGGTAAAGCCTTTTTTTTACTACCCTACTTCATATGGTCGAACTTAAAACTACTTCATGAGTATCAGTTGGGTAGTTTTCTCTAAGAATGTGTCTGCGTCATCATTGGATGAGTGTTAATGCCCATCTTGGAAAAAACGATATATTTCCATCATTATTTGATTCCATAGAATCTAAGAGTTGTAAGTACTGTTTTGTAGACGTTTTGATTCCTGACACATTTACTGCTGTGATATTGTTGCAACCATTTGTACTCACATTGTGGTTATCTGAGCTTTTATGCTGTATGTCTTTATATGTTGTGATTAAATGCTTGTTCTGTTAAGAGACCATGGAAGGAAATTAGTTTTTAAATGATTAAATACTGCCAAAAATTTTATTAGTGAGTCTTTCTTGTAATTTTCATTGTCTTATCACGTGAACAGAGTAGATATTTTTAAAAATATGCTGTACCTTAACAGGTAGCTCCTGTGTTTCACTTTTAAAAGGGGTAATTGTCTATTTATATCCAAGAATGTATGATGAAGTGAGGGGATGCAGTGGGTAGCACACTGGTGCATATTTGGGAGGACAGTAATTCAAATCTGCATTGGACCATAAAAATTTAGGTTGTTATATCCCTAAATCACTCCAGCCAAATGCTGGGATGGTTCTTTTGAAAGGACATGAGATTTCTCTCCCTATCCTTCAAGCTATGAGATTCTGTGCTTCATCTGACATTGCCGACCACTGTGGCCAAGCAGTTCTCGGCACTTCAGTCCGGAACCGTGCTGCTGCTAAGGCTGCAGGTTCGAATTCTGCCTTGGAGATGGATGTGTGTGATGTCCTTAGGTTAGTTAGGTTTAAGTAGTTCTAAGTGTAGGTGACTGATGACCTCCGTTGTTGATTCCCATAGTGCTTAGAGCCATTTGAACCATTTTTCATCTGACATTGTTGTTGATGGGATGTTAAACCCTAATCTTCATTAGAGATATATGTTCCAAGAATAATAAAGTTGCACATTTCTTCCCACATATGGTAACTATGCTAAAATACTGAGAATTTTCCTGAAACACTTATTTACTGTTGCAAGTGGTTCCCTCAGTTTGTTGTGCCATTCAAATTTCAGTAGCTTCATTTTAATATGTACATACTGTTTTCTGAGGATTGATACAGATCACTTCAGCAGAGGACATTAGCTCAATTTTAGCTGAAGTGTCAGTCTTTTCTTTGAACTTAAGTCACATGCGCAGTACTTCGGTTAATTTTCTCATGGGACTGTATTAAAGACTGCTGTTTCAGTTTTAATCCAACCTCGTCTAAATTTTTAGAATGTTGCTCAAGAACTCGTTGATCCAAATTATCACAAAGTTTGGCAGATTTCACAGTGCAGTATATTCCTTTTGCACCCACCCCCGAGACATGAACTAAGTGTCAGTGAAAATAGTTTTTCTGTATACCCTATACTGGTTTCAAATTGCTATAGGCTGTTGGTGAAGTAGTTCGTGTTAAATAATTTACCCAGGAATTGTGTGAAGTGATACACACTTGACATTTGCAGTGACACACCCTCTTCCCACTGCCACCCACAAAAATCCTCATTCAGTGTCTACATCTACATGGACACTCTGCAAATCACATTTAAGTGCCTGGCAGAGGATTCATCGAACCACCTTCCAATTCTCTATTATTCCAGTCTCATATAGTGCGCGGAAAGAACAAACACCTATATCTTTCCGTACAAGCTCTGATTTCCCTTATTTTGCTGGGGTGATCATTTCTCCCTATGTTGGTCAGTCTCAATAAAATATTTTCGCATACGGAGGAAAAAGTTTGTGATTGGAATTTCGTGAGAAAATTCCACCACAACAAAAAGACTTTGTTTTAGTGATGTCAGCCCAATGCCTGTATCATTTCAGTGACTCTCTCCCATATTTCGCAATAATACAAAATGTGCTGCCTTTCTTTGAAGTTATTTGGTGTACTCCGTTAACCCTATCTGGTAAGGATCCCACACAGTGCAGCATATTTCTAAAAGTGGATGGGCAAGTGTAATGTAAGAAGTCTCCTTAATAGATCTGTTAAATTTTCTAAGTGTTTACATCTACATCCATACTCCACAAACCACCTGACGGTGTGTACCTTGAGTACCTCTATCTATTCTCCCTTCTATTACAGTCTCATATTGTTCATGGAAAGAAGCGTTGTTGGTATGCCTCTGTGTGGGCTCTAATCTCTCTGATTTTATCCTCATGGTCTCTTTGCGAGATATATGTAGGAGGGAGCAATATACTGCTTGACTCCTCGGTGAAGGTATGTTCTCGAAACTTCAACAAAAGCCCATACTGAGTGTATCTTGTAGGGTCTTCCACTAGAGTTTATCTATCATCTCCGTAACGCTTTCACAATTACTAAATGATCCTGTAATGAAGCCCACTGCTCTGTTGGATCTTCTCTCTCTCTCTCTCTCTCTCTCGCTCTCTCTCTCTCTCTCTCTCTCTCTCTCTCTCTCTCTCTCTCTCTCCTCTCCCCCCCCCCCTCCCCCACCCCTCCTCCTCCTATCAACCCTAACTGGTATGGATCCCACACCGATGAGCAGTATTCAAGCAGTGGACGAACAAGTGTACTGTAACCTACTTACTTTGATTTCGGACTGCATTTCCTTATGATTCTTCGAATGAATCTCTGGCATCTGCTTTACTGAAGATTAATTTTATATGGTCATTCCATTTTAAATCACCCCTAATGCCTACTCCCCGATAATTTATGGAATTAACTGCTTCCAGTTGCTGACCTGCTTTATTATAGCTGAATGATAAAGGATCTTTGTGTATTTGCAGCACATTGCACTTGTCTACATCGAGACTCAATTGCCATTCCCTGCACCATGCGTCAATTCGTTGCAGATTCTCCAGCATTTCCATACAATTTTCCATTGTAACAACCTCTTGATATACTACAGCATCATCTGCAAAAAGCCTTGGTGAACTTCCGATGTTACCCACTGTGAATAGCAATTGTCCTACGACACTCCCCTGCGGCACACCTGAAATCATTCTTACTTCGGAAGACTTCTCTCCATTGAGAATGACATGCTGTTTTCTGTTATCTAGGAACTCTTCAATCACACAATTGGTCTGATAGTCCATATGCTCTTACTTTGTTCATTAAACGACTGTGGGGAACTGTATCGAACGCCTTGCGGAAGTCAAATACGGCATCTACCTGGGAACCCGTGTCTACGGCCATCTGAGTCTCGTAGATGAACAGTGCGAACTGGGTTTCACACGATCGTCTTTTTTGAAATTTATGCTGATTCCTACAGAGATTTCTAGTCTCCAGAAAAGTCATTATACTCTAACATAAAAAGTGTTCCAAAATTCTACAGCTAATCAATGTTAGAGATACAGGTCTATAGTTCTGCACATCTGTTCGACGTCTCTTCTTGAAAACGGGGATTACCTGTGCCCTTTTCCAATATTTCGGAATGCTACGCTCCTCTAGAGACGTACGGTACACCGCTGCAAGGAGGGGGGGGGGGGCAAGTTCCTTTGTGTACTCTGTGTAAAATTGAACTGGTATCCCATCAGGTCCAGCGGCCTTTCCTCTTTCAAGCGATTTTGTTTTTCTGTCCTTGTCACCTATTTTGATATCTACCATTTTGTCATCTGTGCAACAATCTAGAGAAGGAACTACAATGCAGTCTTCTTATGTGAAACAGCTTTGGAAAAAGACATTTAGTATTTTGGCCTTTAGCCTGCCATCCTCTGTTTCAGTACCATTTTGGTCAGTGTCTGGACATTTTGTTTTGATCGATCTACTGCTTTGACATAAGACCAAAATTTCTTAGGATTTTCTGCCAAGTCAGTACATAGAACTTTACTTTCGAATTCGTTGAATGCCTCTCGCATAGCGGCCCCCCTCCCCCCCCCCCCCCCCTTCATGTAATTTTTGTCTGCAAGGCTTTGGCTATGTTTATGTTTGCTGTGAAGTTCCCTTTGCTTCCGTAGCAGTTTTCTAACTCTGTTGTACCATGGTGGCTCTTTTCCAGCTCTTTACAATCTTGCTTGGCACATACTCATCTAATGCATATTGTACAATTGTTTTGAACTTTGTCCGCCGATCCTCAACGCTATCTGTACTTCAGATAAAACTTTTGTTGAGCCATCAAGTACTCTGAAATTTGCTTTTTTTTTTTTTGTCGCTTTTGCTAAACAGAAAAATCTTCCTACCTTTTTTAATATTTCTATTTATGGCTGAAATCACCGATGCTGTAACCACTTTGATCGCTGATTCCCTGTTTTGTGTTAACTGTTTCAAATAGTTCAGGTCTGTTTGTCATCAGTCTAATATGTTGTCACCACAGGTCTGTTCTGTTTAACTGCTCAAGGTAGTTTTCAGATAATGCACTTAAAAATATTTCACTGGATTCTTTGTCCCTGCCACCTGTTATGAATGTTTGAGTCTCCCAGTCTATATCCAGCAAATTAAAATCTCCACCCAGAACTATAACATGGTGGGGAAATCTACTCGAAATATTTTCCAGATTATCCTTCAGGTGTTCTGCCATAACAGCTGCTGAGCCAGGGGGCCTGTAGAGACATCCAATTACTGCTTTAACTGTGACCTTCACCCAAATTATTTAGCATTTCGGAGCTCCATCAGTATCCTTTGATGCTATTGCACTTTTTGCTATAAACCCCCCCCCCCCCCCCCCCCCCCTTCACTCTCCAGCTTGTCTCTGTGGTATACATTCCAATCTGAGTTTAGAATTTCATTGCTGTTTACATCTGGTTTCAGCCAACTTTCCATCCTAGTACTATGTTGGCGTTGTGACCATTTATTAATGAGAGAAGTTCTGGGATATTTCTATAGACACTCTTGCAGTTTACTATTGCCACATTAATACTGTCATTCCATTGCGTTTTGCCTACTGCTACCTTTTCGCGTCTTGGGAGGTGTCTTGTTGGACCTGGGGAGAGAATTCTGACCTAAAAAAACCCACATGTGCACTCCACATGTACTCCGCTACCCTTGTAGCCACTTCCTGCGTGTAGTGCACGCCTGACCTATTCAGGGGGACCCTACATTTATCCACCCGATAGCGGAGGTCGAGAAATTTGCACCCCAGATCTCTGCAGAATCGTCTGAGCCTCTGGTTTAACCCTCCAAACCATCGGACTGCGATTGGTCCTGGGAATGACACTACAAATAGTCGGCTCAGATTCCACTGCGTGAGTGAGGCTTTCCACCTTAAACTCTGCCAACCCAGACAGCAGGCGTCATTGGTGCCAACAGGAGCAACAATTTGCAGTTGGGTGCACCCAGTGCTCTCTATCGCAGCCAACAGGGGGCCTCCTCCACATTTCGGATGAGATCCCCTGGCAAGCAGACAGTGAACACTGGCCTTCTTCCCCTACTTTTCCAATATTTCCCTAAGGGGCTCCATTACCCGCCTAACATTAGCACTCCCAATCACTAATAAACCCCTCCCACTGTGTGCCTGCACAGACCTTGCTGAAGGAGCGGCCACATGTCCACTCGCAGGCAGAGCAGGCAATGCCACACGGCCAGCCTCCATATTGACCCTCCGCCTCGTGTGATGCAAATGCCGTTGAACCTGCCACTCCCCTTGGGGAGAGGGTGGCCAAACCGTGCCCGGTACCTGCGAAGATGTCTAGACAGCAGGGACCGTGGGTGAAACATGTAACACCTGGGGTGTACCATGCGACGCACGAGACTTCCCACTGCCGCTACACTTGGAGGCAGCAGCCTGAAGACGGCTGACAGCGGCCATCAGTACATTCAGCTGTTCGTGAACAGTGGTCGCTTCTCCTGCATCTGTACACAGCAGTCACACATCTTATCCAGCCTAAGAAATCAACAATTTACTTTAGAGAGTTAAGTAATCAACTTTTAACTATACTGCTATTTCACTAAAGGTAGCAGATAGCTGACTGTGGTTACTAGGCACTTCTTTTTGGAAACAATGAAAATAAGCACTGTCTCTGGACTGTATTCAAAACAAACA
This sequence comes from Schistocerca serialis cubense, assembly GCF_023864345.2. NCBI lineage: Eukaryota > Metazoa > Arthropoda > Insecta > Orthoptera > Acrididae > Schistocerca > Schistocerca serialis. Next base: position 161,608,212 of record NC_064640.1, read on the forward strand.
CGAAATCTATGGAACACTATTACTGGTACTCGAAAATTAAAGCTGCCAGTAAAATGCAGTCTTTGGTAAGCCTTCTTCACAACATTTTCTATGTCTTACTTCCAATTTAAGTTGTTCGTAATTGTAATTCCTAGGTATTTAGTTGCATTTACAGCCTTTAGATTTGACTGATTTATCGTGTAACCAAAAGTTTAATGAATTACTTTTAGCACTTGTGTGGATGACCTCACTTTTCGTTATTTAGAGTCAACTGCCAATTTTCGCACCATTCAGATCTCTCTTCTAAATAATTTTTGCAATTTGTTTTGATCGTCTGATTTCATTAGTCGATAAAGGACAGTGTCTTCTGCAAACAATGTAAGACAGCTGCTCACATTGTCTCCCAAATCATATATAGGTAAGGAACAGCAAAGGGCCTATAACACTACTTTGAGGAATGCCTCTTTGTTTTATTTGAATTTCATATTAAGCATTACAAGAAGTGCTCATTTTCGGAAAGAATAAAATCCTCTTTCCCAGGGAGGTTTCCTTCGTGAGAACCAGTATGCCCACCTGCGGGTTCGGTGGTAAGAATAGGCCTGCAGTATTCCTGCCTGTCATAAGAGGTGACTAAAAGGAGTCTCAACTGTTTCGGCCTTTAATGTGATGGTCCCCTACGGGGTTTGACCACTACCTTTCCAAATTTTCCATTAGTGCATACCATTTGGGGAAGGATGCCTTACATGGTGCATTCTATATCCATCTTGCCCTAAGATCTGGCATATTCGTTATTGTCATGGAGTTGGACTTGCACTGAGCTTTCGGCAACATCGGCTGCAGTGTGTTCCGGGTAGCCTACATTCACTCCGTTGTGCACTTCCATCTTTGCTTCCTTTATTAATGGATATGACACCCAACAACCAGCACGGTAGCAAGTTCGTTGTGGTGGGGTTGTCATGTACCATCTTGGTGGTAGCCCCCTGACTACACAGGGATCGCTCTGCTGATGCCTGAGCTGCTGCCTCCCCACGTATGCCAAGGAGTAGATGCCTATCACTCTGGGGCATCTGGACTCCCGGCAAAGGCCATCCTGCCAGGTGGTCTTTGCTATCACTGGGTAGCGCCCGTGGGGAGAGCCCCTGGTCGGAGTGGGTGGCATCTGGGCGGATGACCCGCAATGAAGTGTGGTACATCATCTCACTGGTGGGCCTCCACCAGCAGTCTCTAAGTTATCGGGGCCTAACCTCAATGGCAAGAAATACGAGCCAAGGTCATTTCCCTCCCTGGCCACTCCATGGGAAGAGCGTATGGCTAAAGAAGGCAGTGGAGACTATTCACCCCGGTACCTCGTGTGTACGTGAGTTGATGGAGAATCATTTATGTCGACGAAGACCCAGTTTCTTGTGGGGCATTTAGAGGACAAGTTCGGGGAGGTGGAGGGCTTGTCAAAAATGCGCTCTGGTTCAGTTCTAATCAAAACAGCATCCTCTGCCCAGCTACGGAGGTTGCTCGCTTGTGACAAGTTGGGGATGTTTCAATTAGCATCACGCCCTAAAAGTGTCGACATGGTCCAGGGTATTATCTCCCACAGGGATCTTCTTCTGCAGTCCAACGATGAACTGTGCGTCAACCTAGAAGACGAGGTGTTCACTTCATCCGGCATGTCCATCGGGGTCCGAGGGATAATGAGGTAGCCACCGGTGCCTTCATCTTGGCCTTCGAGGGTGATGTCTTACCTGAAAAGGTTAAGGTGATAGTTTACCGTTGCGATGTGAAGCCATATATCCCTCCTCCGATGCGGTGTTTTAAATGCTGGAAGTTCGGGCACATCTCATCCCGCTGTACTTCCGGCATCACGTGTCGAGATCGTGGATGTCCTTCGCATCCCAATACTCCATGTACCCCACCTCCTATCTGTCTTAACTGTGGAGAACACCATTCCCCCTGTTCACCAGGTCTTCCAGAAAGAATGGAAGATTATGGAATATAGGACCCTGGATCGCCTGACATACACCGAGGCTAAACGGGAATATGAGAGGCTCTATCCTGTGCCAATGATGTTGACCTATGCCGCTGCTGCAACAACGGTTCTCCCATTATCACATACGGTTAGCTCTAAGATCGGCCAGCATCCACCAGCCCCCTTGATTCTGGGGGGCACTTGACTCCCTGTTGCTCCTGTTCCATCTACTTCAGGAGCAACATCCACCCCTCCCCCCCCCCCCCCCCCCCCCCCCCCCCCCCCCGCCCCAACCATCAGGCACGCCAGTCCCCACTTCTAAGCTGGAGAAGCGTCAGTCTTCTTCGGCTTCTCTCGCTCGGAGGGGATCCTTTGGGTCACTCCCTTCCCAGGTTCCTACCAGCGTCACAGCAGACACCCACCAGTGGCTGAAGAAGCCACAGGTCGCTGGTCATCGAGCTTTGCGCTCATCTTCGGTCCCAGAGACCGACTCCAATAAGCTCTCCCAGCAACGGCAACCTAAGGAACAGCGAGAGAAGGTGAAATTGAAGACCTGTAAGACCAAGGCACCTGTGGTGGCACCTACTCCACCGCTACCTACAGGCTCTGCGTCTGAGGATGAGGTAGCGATTCTTGTCTGCTGAGGACCTTGATCTCGCCGGTCCCTCAGACGCAATGGATAGCACTTGCACAGGTGCTCCATCGGAGGCAGCAGGTGACAGAGTGGTGTAATCTGCCTGTCCAGTCCCTTCACACCTTTCTGAGCCATGGACAATATCATCCTCCAGTGGAACTGCAGCAGTTTCTTCCACCATCTAGCTGAGCTCCGACAACTTATCAGCCTTCACCCTTTCTTTTGCACTGCTCTTCAGGAAACTTGGTTTCCAGTGATGCGAACCCCCGCCCTCTGTGGCTATCGGGGTTATTATAAGAACTGGGCAGCTTATGAAAGGGTGTCTGGTGGCGTCTGCATCTATGTCCTTCCCTCACTTCACAGCGAGTCTGTCCCTCTACAAACACCTTAAGAGGCTGTCGCTGTTCGGGTGTGGACACCACAGGCTGTTACCGTCTGCTGTCCTTACCTTCCACCGGATGGTGATGTTGCCCAGCATGTCCTGGCTGCGCTGATAGCCCAATTGCCGCCACCTTTCTTGTTACTGGGCGACTTAAATGCCCATAACCCTCTGTGGGGTGGGTCAGTGGCAACAAGTCGAGGTGCCACCATTGAGCATGTATTGGCACAGCTCGATCTTTCCATTTTAAATGATAGTGCCTTCACACAGTTCAGTGTGGCACATGGCACGTACTCCGCCATTGACCTTTCGATTTGCAGCCCTAGCCTCTTACTGTGTGTCCAATGGAGAGTGCATGACGACCTGTGTGGTAGTGACCACTTTCCGATCTTTGTCACTGCCACAGTGTCAGTCTTCTTGGCACCCTTGCAGGTGGGCTATGAATAAAGCTGACTGAGACTTGTTCTCCTCCACTGCCACTATTGAGCCTCTCTCTAATGACAACATTGATGTGGTGGTTCACACAGTCACCACTGGCATTGTTACTGCTGCAGAATCTGCTATTCCATGTTCTTCTGGGTCCCCTCGGCGGAGGACTGTGCATTGGTGATCGCCTGAGATCACTGAAGCGATTTAAGATCGCCAGCGGGCGCTCCAGCATCACAAGCGACATCCCTCCATAGAACACCTCATTGCCTTCAAATGGCTGCGTGCACGAGCCCGCCGCCTTACCTGCCAACGCAAGCAGGAGTGCTGGGAGCGGTGTGTGTCCACCATTGGCCTCCATGTCACTCCATCGCAGGTCTGGGCCAAGATTCGATGCCTCTATGGCTATCGGACCCCCTGTCAGTGTCCCTGCGCTCTCACTGAATGGAGCAGTTTGTACGGACTCTGATGTAATTGCCAACCGCTTGGCAGAGCATTTTGCTCTGAGTTCCACATCTGCGAATTACGCACTGGCTTTGTGCTCCATTAAAGAGCGGATGAAATGTCGGAGCCTTGCATTTCGCACCCACCATCCTGAATCCTACAATGTTCCATTCAGTGAGTGGAAATTTCAGTGCCCTAGCCACTTGCCCTGATACCGTTCCTGGGCCAGATCGCATCCACTGTCAGATGCTGAAACACCTTTCAGTGGACTGCCAGCGACACCTCCTCGACCTTCACAATTGTCTCTGGGTCGAGGGTGAGTTCCCGTCGCAATGGCGGGAAAGCATTGTCATCCCCGTTTTGGAACCTGGCAAGAACCCTTTGGAGTTGGACAGCTACCGCCCCATTAGCCTCACCAACGTTCTTTGCAAGTTGCTCAAACGGATGGTGAGCCGGCGATTGAGTTGGTTACTAGTCACGGGGCCTCCTGGCTCCATCTCAGGGTGGCTTCCGTAAAGGCCGCTCTGCCACCGACAATCTGGTGAGCCTGGAATCAGCTATCCGTACGGCCTTTGCCCACCCTCAGCACCTGGTCGCTGTCTTCTTCGACATGCGGAAGGCGTATGATACTACGTGGCGCCATCACATCCTCTCTACACTTCATGATTGGGGTCTTCGTGGTCCGCTGCCAATTTTCATATGCAATTTTCTGGCGCATCGTACCTTCTGCGTGCAAGTCGCGGCCTCTCATAGTTCCTCCAGAGTTCAGGAGAATGGGGTGCCACAGGTATCTGTTTTAAGTGTCTGCCTGTTTTTTAATAGCAATTAACGAGCTCGCTGCGGCGGTGGGAACATCTGTCTCAGCGTCCTTGTTTGCTGACGACTTCTGCCTTTACTATAGCTCTAATGGCATTGCAGCTGCTTAACGTCAGCTGCAGGGCGCTATCCGCAAGGCGCAGTCTTGGGCTGTAGCGCATGGCTTTGTTTTCGGCAGCTAAGACCTGAGTTATGCATTTCTGCCGGCGACACACTGTTCATCTGGAGCCGTGGCTTTACCTTGATGGCGAACTTCTTGCTGTGGTGGAGTCACATAGGTTTTTGGGTGTGGTTTTTGATGCCTGGTTGACTTGGCTGCCTCATATTCGGCAGCTTAAACAGATGTGTTGGTGACATCTAAATGCTCTGCGATGCTTGAGCCACACCAGCTGGGGCACTGACCGATCTACCCTCTTACGGCTCTACTAGGCATCAATCCAGTCTCGTCTGGATTATGGGAGCCTGGCTTATGGCTCAGCATCCCCATCTGCATTGTCTGTGCTGGACCCAATCCTACACATCGGAATAAGACTTGCCACTGGTGCCTTCCAGACCAGTCCTGTGGACAGCATACTTGTGGAGGCAGGTGTCCCTCCACTGCGGTTAAGGCACCAACATTTACTGGCCGCTTATGCTGCCCATGTTTGTAGCTTCCCCGGGCATCCAAATTATCGACTCCTGTTCCTGCAGTCAGTCGTCCATCTCCCAGAACGTCGGCCCCGTTCGGGTTGTACAACTGCCGTCCGTATCAGAGAGCTTCTCTCCAAGCTTGGGGTTTTCCCTGTTCCACCTCCTTTCCGGGCCCCTCTGCATGCACCCCCGTGGTGTGCGCCTCACCCTCACCCTTGCCTTTGGCTCGACTTGGCACAGGACCCGAAGGACTCAGTCCCTCCGGAGGACTTCTGCCAACGCTTTTATTCCATCCTAGACACGTATCGGGGCTCTGGCGTTATATACACTGACGGTTCGATGGTTGCTGGTCGTGTCGGTTATGTTCTAACTCTAGGGGACCATTATAAACAACGATCCTTGCTGGCTGGATGCAGCATATACTGGTGAGCTGGTCGTTATCTTTCGTGCCCTAGAGTATATCCTATCCTGCTCAGGTGAGTCCTTCGTTATCTGTAGCAACTCCCTGAGCAGTTTACGAGCTATCGGCCAGTGCTTCCCTCGCTCTCGTCTGGTGATGGCTGTCCAGGAGTCCCTGCGTACTCGTACCCATTGCAGCCGATCTGTGGTCTTTATGTGGAACTTGGGCCATGTTGGGATACCCGGCAATGAAAATGTTGACCGCCTGGCGAAAGAGGCCACCAGTAAACCATCTCTGGAGATTGGCCTCCCGGCGACTGATTTGCGTGCAATCTTATGCCGCCAATTTTTCGAACTATGGGACACCGAATGGCGCAACCTGCCCATGCCAAACAAACTCTGCCCTATCAAGGAGACGCCGACTGTGTGGCAGTCATCCATGCGGGTCTGTTGCCCTCTGCCAGCTGCACATTGGGCACACTCGGCTGACGCACGGCTACTTATTGCGCTGTGAGGACCCACCTCTATGTCGCTGCGGCTCTGTTTTGTCTGTGTTCCACGTTTTGTTGGAGTGTCGCCTTCTAGCTGTGCTCAGGCAGATGTTAGTGCTGCCTGATACGCTCCCTGCCCTTTTAACAGATGACTCTGCCATGGCGGACTTAGTTTTGCGTTTTATTCGGGCAGGGGGTTTTTATCATTTAATCTGAGTGGTTATGTTCTTTTATGTTGATTCTGACCTTTGGCCTACGGTTTTAGACTGAGTTTTTAATGTTTCTCGGTGGTTGGCTTTTCCTTTTTTTCTCTATGGTCGGCCAACCACTGTCACCCTCTGTGTGGTTTTGTTTTGTCTGTTCTATGTCTGAGTTTTTTTGTCCTGTGTCGTCTGTTGTCTCCATTATCCGTTTTTTACTCTGTGTGGGTGTTTTCAAGTTTTGGAACAAGGGACTGATGACTGTTGCAGTCTGGTCCCTTTAATCCCAAAAACCAACCAACCAGTATGTTCTGCAACAACAGAAAATTAGGTAACATTATGCATTTTCTTAAAATTTAATTATATAATTGCACTCAGATTAAAATAACTTTGTGATTGACAGAGTGCAGTGTCAGCGGACAGTGTTGCCAGTGTGCAGCCAACTGTACTAGATAAGCCCCTGTGTCTTTACAAAACAGACAACACAGTGAGCAGAATGTGCTCAAGAAAGAACTGTAATTGGCTAGTCCTAACACTAGATTTGCTGCAGCGTCAGTCATGAGGTTATTTTAATCAGAGTATAGGAATATATTACCTGCATTAGCATTAATAGTGCAGATTATTCGAAGCTATGTGGCCACGTTAAGATTGTGATGCAGTTTTAACTCCTCCCTCCTCTCTTGTTAGTGTTGTGGTATGTGGAGCCCTGATTTGTTAGGATATTTTCACTTTACTATTTAGTGATAGTGTTTGATTTTCTTGCATATTCTGTGCTGAAGAATTGCATGCATATTTTAGAGTAGGAAAAACAAATTTACTAAAAGTTTGATATCCATCAGAGGATTCACATATTCTGTCTTGTAATTGAAATCCCCCATTTGTTTTGTCTTATGGTAAAATGAAAAAGGACATAGCTACTGAGGTAGGAGTCTACTCTTTACTTCATGTAATAGCTAGGCATGAGCTCTCTTGAGTCCATTCATTGTCGTATGTGTATCTCCAGATACTCATTGCTGTTAATCTCAAACACAAGCTGTGTGACTAATAGTATGTAGGATCCATTTTTTGTAAAGGCCAGGTTCAAACTGTTACCCCAGTATGGGAAACATGCTGTTACCTAATATTTTCATAAAGGCATTGTTTTTTCTCCTGAAGTAATTCTTAGTGTGCAAACCAGGAGAAACAACAAATGCCTATCAACCTTAAGGTGAGTCATGTACTGTCTAGGTGGATGCATTTTGTGTTGAAATAGTCATTGATAGGTAACCTCTTGGACACCTGCATCAGCCCAAATGCTGTACATTTGCTCAAATCCCCAAGGCTGTGCTGTTTTTCCTTCCCTGCCCCCCTCCTCCCAAAGGGCTTGAGGTTTGAGGTAGAACCTTTGAATTTGCCCCTTTAGCTCTTCATGTAATGGGTGTGCTGCTTGTGAGTGTCACAATCACTTACAGTTAATTGTAAAGTAATGCAAATTCATTGTGAAAAAGTATCACAGACAGCCAAAAGGTCCTTAAAGTGCTAGAACATTAAAATTAATTGAATAAAACACTTAATAGTAATTTTGAGATCCCAAACAGCCATTAGCCTAGAAGATACTGTGGTAGACATCCTGCTTAAAATGATATGAAGGCACCTCAAACTTTATAAGGATGTCTTATGCATTCGTGCACAGATGTTGACTCTACCTACTGTTGTCCTCTTTAACAGGATCAAGCATGCAAAAAATTTGCATCCAAAACATAATAAAAATAGTAAATGGTGAACTCGTAAATTGAGCACTTTTATTCTTACATTCAATGGAATACTATTCTTAGAGCACATAACGGCAGGATGTATCACCCAGAATTCATGTTCATGTGTTCCAAACTAAATGCACTGTTCTAAGTGCCTGGCAATAAAACTCCTATGTTTAAAGGAAAGTTATTGTCTGGCAGACTGTATTTCCTGTAGAGGTTACAGCTCATGAACATTGCCAGGAAGTCATCTGATAAAACCAGTTACATCTGAGGTTCCCCAAGGAAATGTTATAGCCCTCTGCCATTCTCACTTTATATTAATGATTTAGGAGACAGAGCAGCCTTAGGATGTTTCCAAATGATGCCATTTACTGTCCAGTAAAGTTATTAGAAGATACAATTAAAAGTATAGACAAGGTATCTCGATGGTCCAAAAAACTGGAAATTGCCCTGAACGTTAAAGAATCAGGTCCTCCACATTAGTGATAAAAATTTCTAGTAATGTTGGTTACACAGAAAATTAAACAAATTTAAAGGTTATTCAGCTAAGTACCTAGGGAGTACAGTTAAAAATAACTTAAATTGGCTCCCATCACCTATAAATTGTGGGGAAGGTGAATGAAGACTGCATTTTGCAGACAGAACAATTTGAAGGTGCAACAGGCCTAGTAAAGATACTGTTTACATTAACCTTGTGTGTCCTCTTCGAAGCTTTATTGCACATATGGGATCCTTAACTTGGTAAATTTGATGGGTGATAAAAAGTTGAGAAGGCAGCTTGTTTTGAATTCTCACTGGAGGGAGATAGTTGTAGATATTATAAGAAAGTCTGAGTTGGAAATAATTAAAATAAAAGTGTTTTTGTTGAATGGCCTTTTCACACAGTTATGATCAGAAACTCTGAATGCTAAATTGTGTTGTTGTTTCCCACTAACTTTGTGAGGAATTACCATCAGTCAGCATAGTGGTAGAATGAGCTCACACAGAAAGGTGTGACAGACACACACACACACACACACACACACACACACACACACACACACCCTACACCTACATGGTCTCAACTAGACTGACCCCCCCCAGGGGATCCACAACTCTTTTGTGGATACGTGCGTAGCGAGCACGGGACCCCGAGCTAATGTGGCCTTCCTTCCTTTCCGGGCTGCATACCTTCCCTTTCCGCATCCTTCCCCATCCCCCATCTTCGCCCCCCCTCACCCCCCCCCCCCCTGCGGGTCCGGGGATTAGAAAAGGCCCGCGGTATTCCTGCCTGTCGTAAGAGGCGACTAAAAGGAGTCCATCCCCCTCACGGGGGTAGTTAGTGCCTGCGTCCGGAGACGGACGGTTCCACGACCTATCATCGTGGTCCTTTTGGTTTTTTCACTTCTCGTTTCTTCCTTCCTTTTGTTGGTTCCTTTCTTTGCTCTTCTCCACCTCACTGTCTTCCTTACTCTTTCCCTTGCCTTCTCCTTGCCTTCTTATTGCCTTTTTCTCCTTGCCTTCTTATTGCCTTTTTCTCCTTGCCTTCTCATTGGCTTTTTCTCCTTGCCTTCTTATTGCCTTTTTCTCCTTGCCTTCTCATTGGCTTCTTCTCCTTGCCTTCTTCCCCTTGCTTTCTCATTGCCTTCTTTTCCTTGCCTTCTCTGGTCTCCGCCTCGGCGTTTGAGACAGTCTGTCCTCTTTCTCCCTCTCTCTCTTCTTTTTCCTCTTCTTCCTTCCTCCCTGTGCGTGCCTGAAGGCCGACCCACGCGTTCGCACGCGTAGCCGGTGACGGGGTAACGCGTAAGTCCCCGCCCTGGGTAGACATGTAAGGCACGCGCGTACCCCCTGGTAAAGGCCAGGCCCGGGGAGGGGTGATTGCCTGAGCTGATACCTTCTGACCATGCCGATTGGTCCCTCCGTCTGTTTCTCGGGAGGTGTGACCTGAGGTGTAAACATTCACCTAAGGCGGGAGTGCCCTCTGAGAGGGTCCCCACAAGGAAGGAGCGCGCCATCGGAGACGCTGGCAATCGTGGGGGATTCCTCCGCAATGGATTCTACTCCATCTCTTTCGACTTTGACCCAAAAACGGAAACGTGACCAGCCAACAGTGACAAAAGTACTACCGCCTGCCCCACAGTTCCTCGTAGTTTCTCGAACTGAGGATGGAAAGGATTTTTCCTCTGTCAACCCTTTCGTTATTCAGAAGGGCGTAGATGCCATAGCCGGATCTGTCAAATCCTGTACCCGGTTGCGTAACGGCACCTTATTACTAGAAACTGAGAATGCCTTTCAGGCACAAAAACTGCTTCGGGCCACCCTCCTGTACACGTTCCCTGTCCGGGTGGAGGCCCACCGAACTTTGAATTCGTCTCGTGGTGTGGTCTATACTGGCTCCCTCGATGGATTGACTGACGAGGAGCTTCAATCATTCCTCGCTGAGCAGGGCGTGACGGCTGTCCATAGGGTCATGAAAAAGGTCAACAATGACCTTGTACCGACCCGGACAATTTTCTTGACCTTCGATAGTGTTAAGCTGCCATCGCGCATCAAGGCGGGCTACGAGGTTATTTCTGTTCGCCCCTATATCCCGACACCTACGCGCTGCTACCAGTGTCAGCGTTTCAATCACACTCGACAGTCTTGTTCCAATGCGGCTAAATGTGTCACCTGTGGCAGGGATGCCCATGAGGGTGACTGTCCACCTCCGTCTCCTCGTTGTGTGAACTGTCAGGGTGACCATGCCGCATCCTCCCGCGACTGTCCTGTCTATAAGGAAGAACGCTGTATCCAGGAAATTCGGGTCAAAGAGAAAGTGTCCACCTCGGCTGCTCGCAAGCTATTGGCTAGTAGGAAGCCCACGCTGCTCCCAGCGGGGAAATACAGTACTGTCCTCGCCTCTCCTCGGACTACCCGGGAGGTAGCAACCCAGACATGCGATCTGACCTTCAGCACCACGGTCGTCCGTTCGGCCAGTGCTAAGATCGCGCGGTCGATGTCTCCTCTTCCTCCCATCACCCCACAGACACGAGCACCTTCTTCAGCTTCTGCTAAGACGAAGACACCGAAGTCAGATGCACGGGCCTTCAAGAAGGAACCATCCCGTGCAGACTTCCTCCGTACCTCGACCTCCCAGCCTTCGACCGGTACTTCCACTACACGTCCTTCCAAAAAGGCGCATAGGAAGCACAGTTCTCCTTCCCCGCCACGGCGCATTTCTTCTCTTGCGCCACCCAGCGGCTGCCGCCCCAGGCCGTCCTCCGTTTCGCCTGGCCGCACCGCTGGTCGCCGTACATCTGGCCGTTCACTGGCGGAGGAAGCTCCCCCTCCCGGCCATCCTCCCGAGATGGCCGATGACCCTGTAGACCCAATGGACGATGACTGTCCGCCTACTGATGGCGGCGGCAGTGCTCGCTCGAAGCCAGGCCCTAAGCGGCCTTCGAGGTGACCACTTCTCTCATCTTTCTTTTCTTACGATGGCACTTATTCACTGGAATATTCGCAGCATTCGCTCCAACCGAGAGGACTTGAAGTTGCTGCTCCGCTTGCACCGTCCGCTTGTCGTAGCCCTCCAGGAAACGAAGCTACGCCCATGCGATCAAATTGCCTTGGCACACTACACCTCTGTGCGTTTTGACCTACCCCCTGTGGTAGGTATCCCAGCTCATGGAGGGGTTATGTTGCTGGTCCGGGATGATATTTACTATGATCCCATCACGTTGCACACCGGCCTGCAGGCAGTTGCCATCCGCATTACTCTCCCCACTTTTACGTTTTCCTTTTGTACCGTTTACACTCCATCGTCATCTGCCGTTACCAGGGCAGACGTGATGCAACTTATTGCTCAGCTACCTGCACCATTTTTGTTAACTGGAGACTTCAATGCCCACCATCCCCTTTGGGGCTCTCCAGCATCCTGCCCGAGGGGCTCCTTGTTAGCAGACCTTTTCAACCAGCTCGATCTTGTCTGCCTCAATACTGGCGCCCCTACTTTTCTTTCGGACACATCTCACACCTATTCCCATTTAGACCTCTATATGTACTCCCCAACTTGCACGCCGGTTTGAGTGGTATGCACTTTCTGATACATATTCGAGCGACCACTTCCCGTGTGTTATCCATCTCCTGCAGCATACCCCCTCTCCGTGCTTCTCTAATTGGACCATCTCCAAGGCAGACTGGGGGCTCTTCTCTTCCAGGGCGACCTTTCAGGATCAAACCTTTACAAGCTGCGATCGTCAGGTCGCACACCTCACGGAAGTCATTCTCGCTGCTGCTGAATATTCCATCCCTCACCCTCCTTCTCGACGTCGCATACCGGTCCCCTGGTGGACCGCAGCATGTAGAGACGCTTTACGTGCTCGTCGACGTGCTTTACGCACTTTTACACGCCACCCTACAGTGGCGAATTGTATCAATTATAAACGATTACGTGCTCAGTGTCGTCGTATTATCAAAGAAAGCAAGAAAGCCAGCTGGGCTGCTTTCACAAGCACCTTCAACAGTTTTACTCCTTCTGTTGTCTGGGGTAGCCTGTGCCGGCTATCTGGCACTAAGGTCCACTCACCAGTTTCTGGCTTGAAGGTCGCGAATGACGTCCTTGTGGCCCCTGAGGCTGTCTCCAATGCCTTCGGCCGCTTTTTCGCAGAGGTTTCGAGCTCCGCTCATTACCACCCTGCCTTCCTCCCCCGCAAACAGGTAGAGGAGGCTAGGCCACCTAACTTCCGCTCCTCGAATTGTGAAAGTTATAATGCCCCATTCACCATGCGGGAACTCGAAAACGCACTTGGCCGATCACGGTCCTCTGCTCCAGGGCCAGATTCTATTCATATTCAGATGCTGAAGAACCTTTCTCCTGCGGGTAAAGGTTTTCTTCTTCGTACATACAATCGCATCTGGATTGAGGGACATGTTCCCGCATGCTGGCGCGAGTCTATTGTTGTCCCGATCCCTAAGCCGGGGAAGGACAAGCACTTGCCTTCCAGTTATCGACCCATCTCGCGTACCAGCTGTGTCTGTAAAGTGATGGAGCGAATGGTTAACTCTCGATTGGTTTGGCTGCTCGAGTCTCGACGCCTACTTACCAATGTACAGTGTGGATTTCGTAGGCGCCGCTCTGCTGTTGACCATCTGGTTACCTTGTCGACCTTCATTATGAATAACTTCTTGCGGAAGCGCCCGACCGCGGCTGTGTTCTTTGATTTGGAGAAGGCTTACGACACCTGTTGGAAGGCAGGCATCCTCCGCACCATGCATACATGGGGCCTTCGCGGTCGCCTCCCTCTTTTTATTCGTTCCTTTTTAATGGATCGACAGTTCAGGGTACGTGTGGGTTCTGTCCTGTCCAACACCTTTCGCCAGGAGAATGGGGTGCCACAGGGCTCAGTTTTGAGCGTCGCTCTCTTCGCCATCGCGATCAATCCAATAATGCATTGCCTCCCAGCTGATGTATCAGGCTCCCTTTTCGTGGACGATTTTACCATCTATTGCAGCGCGCAGTGTACACGTGTCCTGGAGCGCTGTCTTCAGCGTTCTCTTGACCGTCTTTACTCCTGGAGTGTCGCCAATGGCTTCCGTTTTTCTGCCGAGAAGACGGTCTGTATTGACTTCTGGCGATACAAAGAGTTTCTCCCACCGTCCTTACGACTCGGTCCCGTTGCTCTCCCAATCGTGGAGACAACCAAATTTTTAGGCCTTACATTTGACAGGAAACTTAGCTGGTCTCCACATGTGTCATATTTGGCCGCCCGTTGTACCCGTTCTTTAAATGTCCTCCGTGTTCTCAGTGGTCTGTCGTGGGGAGCGGATCGAACCGTCCTACTTCGTCTATATCGGTCGATCGTCCGCTCCAAGCTGGATTATGGGAGCTTCGTATACTCCTCTGCACGGCCATCCATCTTACGCCGCCTCAACTCCATACAACATCGGGGTTTACGACTTGCGATCGGAGCATTTTATACCAGTCCCGTAGAGTCTTCATGCTGACGCTGGCGAATTGCCACTCACCTACCGGCGCGATATCCTGCTTTGTCGGTATGCCTGTCGGCTACTGTCAATGCCCGACCATCCGTCTTATCGTTCCTTTTTTGACGACTCTCTTGACCGTCAATACGGGTTGTATGTCTCTGCCCTGCTACCCCCTGGCGTTCGCTTTCGTCGCCTCCTTCAACACCTTACTTTTTCCCTCCCTGCAACCTTTCGAGTGGGCGAGAGCCGCACGCCACCTTGGCTCCAGGCTCAGGTCCGCGTTCACCTTGACCTCAGCTCGCTCCCAAAAGAGGTCACCCCCGGTTCGGTCTACCACTCCCGTTTTTTGGAACTTCGTTCGAAGTTCATCGACATGACTTTCATTTATACAGATGGCTCTAAGACCAATGACGGGGTCGGGTGTTCCTTTATTGTCGAGGCACAAAGTTTCAAATACCGGCTCCATGGCCATTGTTCGGTCTTCACAGCTGAGCTCTTTGCCCTCTACCAGGCTGTTCTTTACATCTGCCGCCACCGACATTCTGCTTATGTCATCTGCTCAGATTCCCTGAGCGCCATCCAGAGCCTCAGTGATCCGTACCCGGTTCACCCTTTCGTACACCGGATCCAACGCTCTCTTCAGCAGCTGGTGGACGTCGGTTCTCCAGTTAGCTTTATGTGGGTTCCGGGCCATGTCTGTATCCCTGGGAACGAAGCTGCAGATGCCGCGGCCAAGGCTGCAGTCCTCCAGCCTCGAACAGCTTCTTGTTACGTCCCTTCGTCCGATTTTAGCAGGGTGATTTGTCGGCGCATCTTATCTCTGTGGCATGCCGATTGGGCTGCACTTACCGACAACAAGCTTCGGGCCTTAAAACCTCTTCCCGTGGCTTGGACGTCCTCCTCACGCCCTTCTCGGCGGGAGGAGGTCGTTTTAGCCCGGTTAAGAATTGGACACTGCCGGTTCAGCCATCGCCATCTGCTGACGGCTGCGCCGGCGCCGTTCTGCCCATGTGGGCACTTGCTGACGGTTAGACACATTTTAATGTCCTGTCCAGATCTTAACACACTGCGCCTCGATCTTAACCTGCCAAATACTTTCGATGCCATTTTAGCGGATGACCCACGAGCAGCTGCTCGTGTTCTTCGTTTTATCAATTTGACACACCTCGCTAAGGACATTTGATGATGCTGTTTTTTAATCCTATGCCTGTCAGTCTGTCTTTTATCGTGTTTTCCCTTTTAGTTGTTGTGGTCAACTTGTGCCTCGCGGTGCATTCTTAGAGTAGTCAGGGCGCTAATGACCATTGACGTTGTGCGCCCTAAAACCACAAAAAAAAAAAAAACTAGACTGACAGTGGCATTCTGTTTTGTGGCGGCAGGTAGGCTGGTTGGGAGGAGGGGGAAAGTGCAGAGAAAGTGAGATGCAGGGAAAGTGACTGGGGTGGGTGGCTAATGGTTTGGAGGGAGGCCAGTTTGCTGGCTAGGAATGTGCAAGGGAGGGCTGGCAGGTATAGTTGTAGAGGCCAGGGGAAAGTGGCACATGTTGAAGGCAATAAGGGGATGTGAATTTGAGGGGAGGTAGGGGGGGGGGTGACAGGACAGAGGAAGGGGAAACTGTTGCTTAGGGTAGAGAGACAATGGTTTACCTGAGACTGAAATTAGGATGATTATGGGAACAGAGGATATGTTGTAATGGTAGTGCCCATCTTTGTAGTTCAGAGAAGATGGTGTTGGATGGAAGGATCCAGATGGCTCAGGTTGTAAACCAGCCATTGAAATTGAGCATTTTGTGCTATCAGGTAGTCAACTTTGTTCTTAAGTTGGTGGTGGCCATTTGTTCTGGTGGACAGCTGGTTAGTAGCCATACCAACATAAAACACTGTGCATTGTGTGCAGCAGAGTTAGTATATGACGTGGCTGCTATAACAGGTGACCTGGCATCTAATGGGGTAGGATAAGCCTAGACAGGACTAAAGTGGTGTTTGATGAGTGTATCTGAAAAATGTCTCAGTGGATGTCCAGTTATAGTTCCTGCAGAATACATGTTCAATTGCAAAAGTCTCAGAACTTGATGTTCCATTAACCTTCAGAAAGTGGAGGTAGTGCTCAATAGAATTGTCCTCACCAGGCAAGAAAAGTAAACAATCATCCAAATAGCTCAATATCACTATGGAGTTGGGTGTGTTGGACTTCAGATCCAACAGTAGGTCCTGTAAGTGTGTGCTTCATGAGGAATCTGGAGTGGCTAAAGTGTTGACATTGTACCTAGTCATTAATGAATCCAATAAGAAAAATGTTGACACTTGAAAAGGAAATCCTACCAGAATTTTTTTTGTGAAATAGGCACACAATTTAAGTTGCAGGGGAGGTACCTTTGGGCCCATGTGAAAGGGTAAGGGAAGGAGGAGGACTGAACATGTCCAGGGGTTGCCATATTGTTACTCAACTAGTCATGTTAGAAATTGGAATGTATAGTAAAGTCATCAGGAATGGTTGTCACAGAATTGGTGTCTTCTTAGCTGCTTATAAGATGGGATTGTGAGGTGTCAATCCTTTGTTGGCAGCCTGCTGGAAGTGGGTATACTACTGGTGTCTTAGGAAGACAGCTTCCAATGGGCGTGTTTTTGACACTGAAGAGGTGTATAAAATTGCTTGGAGGCATAACATTATCAGAGCTCCATTGGAAGGGCTCTGTGGCCATCTAAGAGCATTTATTATTTTTATCACAGCGCCTCTTTATATGCCTTTCAGACCTGAATGTTTTCTGGAGGAGGAAGGAAAATTCTTTGTGGTAATGTTTTTAGATTATCTAATGGTTTTAGATGCAATATTTATACAGAAATGTGTACTTGTTTTCAAAACATACTTTTTCTTGGCTTTATTTTATTGACTAAAATAACTAATTATGAAATATTCTCTATGGTCATTGACTACCATCCAAAATAACAATATTCAGTTATGCAGTGGAATAGTGAACCAACCACATCCCTATATTATGTTGGTCATGAGCTGCTATTCATTGCTATGTTGACTTCATGATACTATCATAGTGATGGCCAACAGTTGGCAGCACCTGTGTGTGATGAAGAGGTTGACCATTCACAAATGTGTACCTCAGGTTTCCGTTGGAAAAAATGCTTCTGTTGCAGTTAAGACACAGTAAAATTTAATGTACACAATTGTAGCCAGATGGTGTGAAAGGGATATAATGGGTTTGGGAACTTAAATAAGAGATATTTAATTGCAATTTGAAATGAAAATAAAAGTAGATTTTTGTAGTAATTTTGTTTTTACATGAAAACCAGTATTTTAATCTAATTTCCTACATAATTTCCACCAATATTCAGCATGTTTTCATTTGAGTATTGGAAATGGCTCCTCAGATAGAGAACACTGCTGACTGAAATGCACACTGTGATTAGTTTTCCTAGTGCTGAAGGCATGAAAGCTGCTGAAATCAATCAGCGAAATGTATGTATGCAGAAAACGTAGGTGATGGGATGGTACAGAAATGAGTGAGTTTTTAAGGATGGCTGTACAAATGTGCGTGAGGAGATATAAAGTTGATCTTGGTCATTAATAATTTGTTGCAGAAAGTGGATGTGAAAGGGAGAGAGAAAAATTATCTTAGTTTTGAGGTTTCCTTAAGTGTCGAAAAGTGAGAAGGGCTTTACACAATTCCTAATTGTGTAGAAAAGTAAAGTTCAGGCTTTCATTTAAAAATAAAATTGCTAACAAAATATACTTGTCTTCTTATTTCAGAACAGTACATATTTAAAAAAATACATCAGACTTGGAGTTTAAAGGAAGTGAGGGCTATTTGGAAGTTGCATTGGTGTCTGGTGCACAAATGAGTAGGCATAGTGAAGTGATTTCAGCATAGCTGTCACCTGGCTCAGTATAAACCTGGCTGTGCCACAGGAAGGTTATTGATCAGTTTTCACTGTAACTGAAATGACTGCTATCATAGGAAAGCCAGCCATATTAGAATTACATTCTGTGAACCACTCACTGGTGTAAGAGCTGTAGACATTCTTAGTGCACTTCATACAATATATGAAGAGATCTTTGAGTGACAATGCTATAAAATAATGTTGCTGTTTGTTTCAGAAAGGTCAGACAAAAGTCCGTGGTGAAGGAAACAACACTCTGTTGTGACAAATGAACTTGTTGCAAACATTGACAGAACCAGAAAGTTATTTCATGATTACATTCTTCTGTAAGTTTCCATCAGATATCAGAGTTGTATGAACTTGACTGATAGATTGGTTATTGCAAATTTTGTGTGCAGTTGGTTACAAAACTTCTGACTGTCCACAAAATGATCACATTGCTTTGGCCAGTGCAAGAGCTCAGCAATAGAAAGGACTGGACTGACTGGCACTAGGGCTCAGTGCACAGCCACACCCCACCATATTTATATCCCCACTGCCCAGAACACTTACTCCCCTTGGCAGCTTTTTGTTTTTTCTTAGTTTAATTCTAATATTCCTTGCATGTTTTTTAAGATGTGTAAGTTCAAATTTTTGGTGATGAATTGTAGATGCAGTGTTTCTGTAGCTCAGTAGTAATTTTTGAATGGCTAGCTATACAGCTCAGTAACATGTCAGCCTCCATTGGACAGTAGTTTCTCTGTGCTTGTATGTTTTATCAAGTTAATAGTTTTAGGATGGATGTGTGCATGCTGTGTGTGGTTGCAGTAATAGCTGGCTGCAGCTAGCAAACAGTTGCTCACTGTTGGCCATGGTCAGATGTCTTAAAGCTGCTCCCTTGAGGTGTAGAAGTGGTGGAGAATCTGGTGCAATGCATGGGACACCTCAGGTGTGGCTTGTTTAGCCCACAGGCTCTGCACATTGCAGTGTAGCTTACATGAGGTCTAGTCTCACTGCAGTGTCAGGTGGTGATATTCTCGTCACTTAAGGTGAAGCCAGTGTTGAGGCTGACCAATTAGTCTCGCCCATTCCTCCTGTGAAAGAGCAGGTGACCACTCCTTCAGCAGGTTCTTAGCAGACACCTAGCAAGGGGGAAGGGGTCTTTTAGTTATCAGGAACTCCAATGTTAGGCACATTATGAAGTCCTTTCCCAAATTAGTATCCGGTATTGGAAAGAAATCCAATGTGCACTTGCTATGTCTGCCAGGGGACCTCATCAGATATGTGGAAGAGACCCTGTCTCTGGCTATTGACTGTGCAAGGTGCTGTTGTTGCTTTGGTTCTAAGACCATCCTCATTTCTTACAGACAGCTGGCAAGGGTGATAGACTGTTGGTGTAGCTCACAGTGCATGTAGGACTTGGAATCTGTAGCATTGCTACCAGCATTGGTCATGGTCTTGTAGTGTGTAGCTGAATTGAGGGCCTTACAACCAGATGCTCTGTAGATTCTGTGACAGTCCTGGCTGCAGATTTCTGAACATCCACAATGGAATGAAGAATTGTAGGTCTCACCTTTGTGGGTCAGGTAAGCACTACACAAAAGAAGCAGCTAATCAGGTAGCAGAGTACTTGGGAAAGGCAGGTAGGTAGGTTTTTTGGCTGAGTGGTAGTTGGAGGTCTTCTGAACACTCACCAGTCAATAAAGTGAACTCAAACAAAAGAACAGTGTAGACACTTAAACTGTCAAAATTTTAGTGGTAAATTGTCAGAGTATTTGTAACAAAGTTCTTGAATTTAATGCACTCCAGAAAAGCTGTCACACTCAGATTCTCAGAACCAAGAGCTGGCTGAAACTCAAAATAGAAATCTCTGAAATACTTACAAGGGAACCTCCCCATCGCACCCCCCTCAGATTTAGTTATAAGTTGGCACGGTGGATGGGCCTTGAAAAGTTGTACACAGATCAAGTGAGAAAACGGGAAGTAGTTGTGTGGAACTATGAAAAAAATAAGCAAAATATACAAACTGAGTAGTCCATTGGCAACATAGGCAATATCAAGGATAGTGTGAGCTCAGGAGTGCCATGGTCCCGTGGTTAGCATGAGCAGCTGCGGAACAAAAGGTCCATGGTTCAAGTCTTCCTTAGAGAGAAAAGTTTAATTTTTTATATAATCAACTTCACTCTCCAATATTCCAGGACATGTTCAGATTTGCTTGGACATATGCAGGATTTGACGGTCTACTCATAAAATTTAAAACGTTAAAAACATATGTTTTGACAGAACACAGGGAAAACTGTGCGACTGTGAAACTGTTGCATTCATTTGTTGCAGTTTGTGACACTCTTATGTTTTCATTACAAGAAAACCTAAATCGGGCAAGGTAGAAGAATCTTTTTACCCATTCGCCAAGGGTACAAGTTACGTGGGTCGACGACATATTCCTGTTATGTGACGCACATGCCGCCACCAGAGTCGTATAGAATATATCAGACATGTTTTCCTGTGGAGGAATCGGTTGGCCTATGACCTTACGATCAAATGTTTTTGGTTCCCATTGGAGAGGCACGTCCTTTCGTCTACTAATCGCACGGTTTTGCGGTGCGGTCACAAAACACAGTGAACAGAGACGTCCATGAACGAACGGGCAGGCCATAACTTTGCGAAAATAAACTTTTCATTCGAGGGAAGACTTGAACCATGGGCCTCGTGGTCCGCAGCTGCTCACGCTAACCACGGGACCACAGTGCTCCTGAGCTCACACTATCCTTGATGTTACCTATCTTGTGCATGGACTACTCAGTTTGTATATTTTGCTTATTTTTTTCATAGTTCCACACAACTTCTTCCTGTTTTCTCGATTGATCTGTGTTCAGTTTTTCAAGGCCTATCCACTGTGCCAACTTACAACTAAATCTGAGGGGGTGCGATGGGGAGGTTCCCTTGTTAGGGAGGTAGGGAATGTATATATAATACAGATTAGATGCCATAGGGGGAGTGTGTTCTCTGCAGTTAACAAAAATGTCTATTGAGGTTGAAATTTACTGAAATTTTCTGGATATGGGTAACAGGTCTAGGTGAACACTGTTTTTGTATGTTTTTTACCAGCCACCCAATTCTGCCACAAGAGTTTTAGAATTACTCAAGTCTCTGCTCAGTAGCATGGAGATGCCCACATCTTGCAATATTAGCTGGAGGCAACTTGAACCTACAGAGTACAGACTGAGATGTTTATAGATTCACTGCAAATGGCACAGACAGGTAACCTTGTGAAGTACTTTAGAACAGTTTTTGGAAAACTGGGAAAGACACACTGTGGTTCAATAAAAATAAAAAATGCTGAGGTAGTGGATCGTAATGCTGTTACAAAAAGAACTTGCAGATGGAGACAGGCAAAAGTCAGTAGAAATTCGTGTGTCTATAAAAAGATTGATGCACAAAGCATAAAATAACATTCACCATTGTACCTTGTGGGGAATCTGAGGAAATTATGGCCCTACATAAAATCAGTTTCGAAGGCTTTTATCCAGTCACTTGTCGGCCAGTCTGGTGTGGAAATTACAGCAAAAAGAAAGTGGAAATTTTAAATTTCGCATTTAAGAAATCATTGATGCAGGATCATTGTACAAACATACTATTGTTTGCATGTTACTCTTCTGGTATACATAGTAACAGGCATCTCTGGCATGGAGAAGCAACTGAGAGTTGAAAACAAGTCACCAGATCCATGTGGAATCCAGTTTTTAGTGTAGTCTACAGCATTGGCCCCTTACTGGGCTTAAATTTATTTCAAATGTCACACACTGCAAAGTTCCAAGGAACTGCAAAAAATGCAGGTGACTACTGTATACAAAAAGGGTGCAAGAAGGGACCCACAAAATTACGGACCATTGTTCTTAGCATTGGTTCGCAGCAGAAATAAATTTTCTAGAGACAGAAAAGCTTCTGTTCACAAGTTGGCATTGGTTTAGAAAGTGTCACTTGTGTTTAGCTCTACTTGCCCTCTTCTCACATGATATCCTGTGAATGTTGAATGAAGGGCAGCAGGCAGATTTTGTATATATAGGTTTCTGGAAAACATTTAACATGGTGCCCCACTACAGACTGTTAAACATCTGGGTGTCTGGAATATGTTCCCAGATATGAGTGGCTCGAACTTGTTAAGTAATATAACGCAGTACAGTATCTTAAATGGTGAGTGTTAATCAGACAAAGGTATCATCTGGATCAATATACACAAATGGACAGGGTGAACAACAATCTGTGGCTGTGGGCTGATGACACTGCTCTACAGGAAGGGGTCTTCATTGAATGACTGTTAGAGGGTGTGAGATATCTAAGCCATAATTTCTAATTGTGATGTATGACAGCTTGCTCTAAATGTAGAAAAATGTAAGCTAGTGCAGATGAGTAGGAAAAACAATCCCACTATGTTCGAATACAGCGTTGGGATGTGCTGCTAGATAGTCATGTTGATTAAATATCTAGACATAACATTGCAGAGTGGCATGAAACAGAATGAGCTTATGAGGGTGACAATAGGGAAGGTGAATGGTGGACATCAATTTAGTGGGGAAATTTTAGGAAAGTGTGGTTCATCTGTAAAGGAGACTGCATAAAGAATACTAATGTGACCCATTCTGTAGCACTGCTTGAATGTTTGAGATCTCCACCAGGCTGGATGAAACAAAGACTGAAGCAATTCAGAAGTGGGCTGCTAAATTAGTTACTGTTAGGTTTGATCAACAAGTATTTTTTGCAGTTTTACACCAGCTTGTTTATCTCTCCTGTGTTCATGTTCAGCATGTGATTTGAAGTGAGGTTGACAATGGTGGTTTTAAGTTTCTTTATCGAACCACTGTCCACCAACCAATTGCTTAAAGTGCAGGAACCAGTGTCTGATTGTGAGGTTAAAACTGTAGGGTGAGTGAGCAATTGAAAAGCTCCCAATAGAAGTGCTTATCCTTGCTATAGGTAGCAATGGGTGGATGACTCATGCTGTCATGAACACTCTCCTGACTGGCTGTTTCTCATATCACCAGTTTTTGATGGTATGTCTTTGGTATTTCTCAGTATAGTTCAGCTTTTTGCCCCAGTTCTGAAGAGTGCCATTCTGATCCCAAGAGCAGCAGTTGTGAAGCCATTGTTTGCTTTCACCCATGGTCAAGCCACTGAATAAACAATGACTCCTGAGGTTTGGCAAACAGTAGAAGAGGCTGCATTCGTATAACTTTTTTCTGAGCTGCCAACAACCATTACATTAAGAGTATGTTTTGTAACATGTCTGTGCATAGAGTACAGTTTGCTTAAAAGTGGTTGCTTGCTCCAGGGAGAGAACATGTTTATGGTGCTCAAGTTATGGTGTCCCAAGTTTTATATTTTTCATTTAATGTTCAAACAAGAGTGCAACAACTAGTTTGAGCTGCTCTGTGGTCTAACATATGGGAATAGGGATGTGGTAAAACTTGCAATGTTTTTTGATAAGTGTGATCTGTTTCATAAATTGTTAGGGATGATATTTCAATGTGTTGTCAGGATGGCTCTTATACAATTATTTTTGAGTGATTGTCCAGTGACATTTTGCTGAACTCCTATTTTAGTCTTTGCATTGTTGTTCCATCCAGGACTTACACTGATTTTGGAGGGACCATGTATGAACCAGTTAATACTACCAGTAAAAGGCCTATTGCATGTACCTGGCTGTAGAAACAACATTGTTATCAAAATTCAGGTAAGTGCTTTGGTGGCATTTAACATCCAGACAAATTTTCTGCCATCTGAACACTCCCTTTTACTGCATTATATTGAAATAGATGTTTCTCTTAATAGGTCTGAGGATAATCAAAGACAGTGTGATTGAAAAATATGAAAAGTTTCATATTGGAAAATGTACATTGAAAATAAAAGTAGCTTATTTGTACGGATTCTTCACATGCTTTGTATCAAATCATGTTATCCTATTGCTGCTTCATGTGGTCGATTTTGAAAAAAATTCATACCTAAAGCAAAATCACATTGCTCGCAAAGGTTATGTATCTCTTTGCGAAACTTCTTGGATCTTCCTTGCACCAGGAAGTACATATTTGAAACATACAGCATACTTAAGTGACAGTATGTGTTGCTGAATATGCCTCTGTTAATTTACCTGCACATCCACCTTTACAGTCTAGTGGTTAACATTATTGACTGAAGAGACAAACGGCCTAGGTTAGATTTCTGGTAACTACCTCAGAATTTTTGGGTGGTAATAGCTGGAATGGGATCCATCCAGCCTTTTAAGGGCACATGAGGAGCTGCTTGATTAAAGAAGCAATCGACATTTAGTTCCACCTTGTTTAAGATATACTAACTTGTTGCTCATGCCGAGTTCAGCTGCAAATGTAGTAATAAAGTTCATGATTTTATTGTTGTCTACTGAACTGTAAAATCGAAATGCATTTGACACTCCCATGACCACCTGGTGAATAAACATTGTCACCATTTCACTGATCTGTGTCAAAACAAGTTCTACTGCAAACATTAGCCTGCAAGTTAAATACTATCCTCATTCAGATTATAGGATTATGTTGGAAATTGTCAGTATATGTATGCCAATCTTTTTTGTGATACCATACATTGACATGTCTTGTGAACAGTGAATATGCATCCCTGTGTCCTTCCATTTAATTTCTAACAAATTACATTTAATCTATATAATTTCTCTCTTTTCATATTAGTTGCAACTAAATTGTCTTGATTTGCTTATGGTGTCTAAAATACAATTTGCTTCATTGTTAAATGGATTGTCAGACAGCAGACTCGTAACTACCTGGCTCTGAGCACTATGCGACTTAACTTCGGAGGTCATCAGTTGCCTAGAACTTAGAACTAATTAAACCTAACTAACCTAAGGACATCACACACATCCATGCCCGAGGCAGGATTCGAACCTGCGACCGTAGCGGTTGCTCGGTTCCAGACTGCAGCGCCTAGAACCGCACGGCCACTCCGGCCAGCGACTCATAACTGCTGACAATGACTTCCTGCCTTCTAACACAAAGCTCAATTGAGCACATGGTCACTGCTTGCTTCTGTGACATTGTAAAAATTAAAGGCATATTTGTGGTGTATTTTGCGTAGACACCTGAAAAGTCCCTCAATGACACTTGCATCTGTAGTAAGTTTTTAGAGTGAAAACGGAATGCACTGTCATCAAAGGCTTTTGTAGAAGAGAAGCACTTTGGAGAGTGGATGAAATCTTCCTGATGTTTTTGGCTTAATATTGTCAATAAGTTGCAAGTAAGTGTGATTGCACTGCAGAAATTCATTACTTGGAGGCAAAATTGCAACTTGTCTCTGGATGCATGATGAGAATAACCTACAATGTTTGGCCTTCTTGCAGTGAACATACAGAAAGAAGGCCAAGAAATGCCCGATTTCAGTGCCTTCCATGAACTCTGTAATAAATGAGGTTTTGTTCTTTTCTACAATTATTATAATTTGACATATGTAGGTGTGTGTGCTTCCATATCTCCTGTCTTCATTGGTTTGAAAAGCTGTAGCACAGCTGAATATCAAACATATGTAATTGATGACACATGTTGATGTGTGTAGGTGATCAGTTTCTCTCTTCATAAACACAGGTAATAGAAGCAGCAAACTGTGTGTACTGAAATTAATCTTTTTAACTTTGATATACTTAGTCTGCTGAAAAGATTAGTCTTTGATGCTAACCCTAACAGTCTAACAGAAATAATGTAAAATAATTTTTTTGAGTAATATTAAGTAATCAGTTGTGTATTTTCATTTACACAACTTTGTTCATAATTCTCTTGTCCATTCTCTAAATCTTCTAAAACCTCTTCCCACAAAAGTAACTTCACTATTTCATAATTGGATAAATCCCTTTGCACAGTCACTGTTCGCACTTAACAATGAGCTGTCCATTTACATCTGTGTAAAGATATATTCCTCCAAGTATCCACAGAATTAGATGATTTCTTACACCATCTATGAATAAAGTTTAACTAACACTCCCACTCCCCATTGTCAAAGATTGGGAAAGATTATATTTCATGGAAGCACCTCATGTAACCCATAAAATGAGTTGACAGTTTTTGAAAGAACCACATGTTGTAAATTTTATGGGCTTGGTGAAGTTTCTTAATAGTTACTGCCAGACATAATTGCATTTATTCTTTCAATTACCAGTTTCAGCTGTCAATCTTATTCAGGTAAATTTGTTGCATGCGTGCGCATGTGCATAGAGCTTCATATTGTGATGTGTTGGGCTGAGTTTAAATGGGAGGTTGAATGGAAGAAATGCATGCAGCTAAACATTCTCTCTCTCTCTCTCTCTCTCTCTCTCTCTCTCTCTCTCTCTCTCTTTCTTTTTTTTTTTTTTTTTTTTTTTTTTTTTCCCCTCTGCCCTCTGCCTGCAATACTTTGAATGTCAGAACTGTTAAGTTACTTTGATTCTTATTAAACTGTAGGGTACTGTCTTTGAGAGTTTACAGGCAATGGAGACAATTTAATGGCCATTTGGTATTAAGGTGATCCTTATGGTTGAAGACGTCTTCCTCATTCTCACTTAAAGTGGAACCTTGCTTTTTTGTATTAGACGGGACCAATGTCATTCATATTATCGAAGGTTCATGGAAAAATTAGAATTACATGGGTTAGCACCATTGTCATCGTCTGCAGATCAACATAAACAGTAATAATGTCAGAAATAATATTGTAGCCAGTCTCTGGCTGTTGTTTCACAGCCATCCATTAACATCACCTATTTCTGAGCATCCTGGAATATTTGCCAATGCTTCAACATACTCAATTGGGTGAACATTGTCACACTGTTTTACTGGACTCCAAAATATCTGGTAATGGATTTTTCCAGGGCTTACATGATTCTCAGTCATAGGATACCACACAGATGCAGTTCTATAAATGTCTGACACTTACAGATTTCCAGAATGAAATTTTCACTCTGCAGTGGAATGTGCACTGATATGAAACTTCCTGGCAGATAGAAACTGTGCTGGACTGAAACTCGAACTTGGAACCTTGCTCTTGTGGGCAAGTGCTCTACCATCTGAGCTACCTAAGCACGACTTGTAGCCTGTCCTCACAGCTTTGTTTCTGCTGGTACCTTGTTTCCTACCTTCAAAACTTCACAGAAGTCAGGTCCTGAGTTTGAGTGACAGTAGTTGGTCAAAATTTCACTTTGATGTTGCCAATGACCTGCTTGTCTGTACATGGATGTGATGGTCAACAAATCATATGGCCTTCAGGCAAATCCTCTCACTGACAGTGCCAGGATCCTTGTATGGCACTTGACTGACTTTGAATTCAATGATTGTCATCACAAATCGAGCAATTATTACATCTGGATTATCAATATTGTATACTTACTGTCTGAAAGACAGACCTGAATGTAGCAGAGATCTGGATTAATGAGGGCCTGATAAACAAGGTTCCACAGTATTTAGGATGTGCAGGTTCCTATTTCTAGAATTTGTTTGAAATTGATTTTCTGCACTTTCTACAGTGGTGTCTTTGGTTTGGTCATGAAATCACTTTCATGAGGAAAAGGTGAAGAACAGCAAAAGCAGTTGCAACAGTAAAAAAGGTTTAATAAAACCCCTTGACCTAGGTTTTGATGTCTGTCTTCAAAAGGATCTGTGATTAACACCAGTTACATAATGTTGTGGAGTTAGATTAAAAATGTAGCCACAAGATGCAAAAGATGATAAAATTTACCTCCATTATAAAAAAATCAAAACATGTTGACTGTCATTGGAAAGTGCTTCACAGCTGCACTTTATCTATATTAGTTTCTTTGAATTTTTTTTACATAAATCCACATTATGTAACCACTGTCAATCATTCTGAAGATGTTTTTTTTGTCAAAATCTATGTCAAGGGGTTTCATCAAACCTTTTTGTCATTGCATCTGATTTGACTATTTTCCACCTTTCCCTCACGAAGAGTGCATTCTACAGTTGCTGCTTCCAGCCATGTTAAAGATTTTAAAGGAATTCTTTTGTGACGTATATATTATTCCAATAAAATATTGGCCTTAGGAGCAGCTTATCTGCTGAAGGATTAAAAAAGGGAGGAGGGGGTGTCCTAGACTATTGGGCAGCAATGTGATGAGCAGTAATATTGAAATTTATTTTCTTATGAGCCAACCATATAGAATTGTCTAAATGATGACCCTTTCACCATTTGAGACTTGCATTTTGTTCTGGATATACTATAACTTTGGCTTTGTAGCAATTTTCTAGTGATTTCTAAATTTTATTCATGAAATTACATTGCATGACCTAGCTGATGTCAAGAACAACATTACTCAATGAAATGGGGGCCAAATCTCATTACTTTGGGATATTTGTAAGGACAAGTTAGGCAAGATTTCAAACTTCGCATCTTAACTCTTACCTGATATGGTAGTTGGTTACTTTAATGTTCCGTGGATCATTTTGCACGATAAATTGTCATGTGATGTGAAATGAGTAATTTTACATTCATATTGCAAATTAATTTGTACTCTAAACATCACCATACATTTTCCCCCCTGAAATGGAAACAAGATAAACAGATTGAGTTAGCTACCCACCACCTTTCACACATCACAAACATAGCAATTCTTCTACGAATACGAGTTGTCAAGGAGAAACTTTTTTTTCAATTGATTTTCAAATTGCACCATGCTGTCTGTTAGACATTTTATATCACTGGGTAAGCGGTCAAAATTTTTTGTTGCAGTGGTGTGCACCCCTTTCAGTGCTAAAGACAACCTTAATGTTTAGTAGAAAAGTGTGTTGCAAGATACTTGTCATTGGTTTATTCTCAATGGTCAACTAATCATGTGATACTGTTTGTTTTAGCCAAACTTTTTGCACTTATTTCAATGAGGGAGTTAAAAACACTGTTGTTCAGCTTTGTGTCTGAATTCTGCTACATAAGATGTTTCGTAATTGCTTTCAAAATGAATAAATACATTTTTTGCTTGTCTTGTTACTGTGTGGATATAATCTCAGATATTAAATAAAAGGCAATGGTCAATTTCTGATTCTAAGGATATTTTCTCATTTTTGTTCGTGAGTAAAATTATCATTAAGCAACATCCCTGGCCAGTTTTCTATATTTGTAACATGACTTTTCTCATGAAAAAATTATGTATTTCAGGCACATTCAGAATGGATGTTATAAATAAACTATATTCAACAGTGAGCACAACAGTGTCCCAGTTGTCTGGGGTGCTACCTGGTAATCCAGTTACCAGAGAATATGAAATAACATCCTATACATGCACAGCAGGACCGAGTAAGTTGATATTTCCACCACAAACCTTCAGAAGTATTCTTAAATTACTTCTATATAAACTTTTGTGCTTATGCAGAGTCAGTACATTGTAAATCTTTGTTTATATATTTCAGTGTAAAGTGACTATTTTTATCTTGAATGAGTTGAAATTTTGGGCACTTCATATAATTGCTGATTGAATTTAGCAAATGTTTTCTTTGCATTATGTAGCACATTATGAATGTTAATTTTTCATGTAATACAGAAAAATACTCGAAAGAGATTACTCTTTCTTTAAAGGTCAGCTGTGGAAAGTTTATAAAGGCTATAAGAAATCAACAAAACAAGATGGGTCAATATTTGTCTTTGAAAAGCGCGCCATGGAACGCTGCTCAAAAATGGAACAGGAGAGAATCATGGATCTATTAAGAAGAGGAGTGTTTCAATTGACCAGACTGAAGCATCCTCAAATATTAACAGTCCAACACCCACTTGAGGAGTCAAGGTAGTCTTTCCACTAGATGGTGAAATCTACCAATAATAGCAGCTTCCTTTTAATATTATTTCTCACAACATAGTTTTATCAATCCGTGTGAAGGCTTATGGACTCATTTGATGTAGGTCAGCTTTTTAGTAGTCCACATTTCATCATGTCTGTTAAGCTAATTTTGTGCTTCCTTGACAGCCATGAACATGAATCATGATACAGAAAGTGCAAAGTTCCACAGCTCATCTGCTTGATGTAATATTATCATTGGATTCACAAATGTATGTTAGTTCAGACTAGTTCTGTGCATTTGACCACACACACACACACACACACACACACACACACACACACGTGCACAGCCAATCAGCATTCACTTACTTCCTGAGTGCTCCATTTTGAAGGTTATCTGAGCAAACTTCAGATCTTAAGAGGTATTCAGGGAGTTAATCTTTACAAATTTCTTGCATTTAGTCATAGCATATAATTCTAGCGACACATACCGTATCATTTTTACTGAATAAATACATAGAGGATGTATCATTGATTCCTAGGACAAGAAGTCCCAAATAATGTAACTGCTTTGACAGACGTGTAAAGTTTTACTGTGACTGTGTTAATGGAAATTTATCATACTACAGTTAATAATCAGAAGGCCTGTATTTTTAGGGAGCAGTAGTTACACTAGCAGGGATTGAGGCAGTGGTATTTAAGTAGGAAAGTAAATATGTGGTCATGTACATTAAAAAACAGCAAGTGGGCATGTATAACAAGACAGAATAGTAATATATAATGTATGAATGAAAACACTATTACAAACATGTTAATGCAAATATCAAAATCTAATGACATCTACTTGGTTTTTTATGTTCACTGTTCTATTGTTACCTTTACTCCATTGAGCAAAGATTTTGATAAGAATTGAAATAGTGCACTGCAATGAATGCTAATTTTCTTGCACTTGTTCTTTTGAGATACAAATATTCACTTAAGAGTGCATGGAGCATTTTGTATGAAACTGAGTAAACACTAGAAAATTACTCCACAAAAGTTAACAAAAAGGTGGAACAGTTATGGTTCTGTAATTCATTAGAATTAGAGTGGAATATTTCTGCACTAAGAAGATGAACCTAGATGGGTAAATAACCGGGGAGAAAAATGGGTTCTCAACACAGTTGAAATTAGAATAATTGTTACTTGAACATTAAGTTACCGGTCCGTGCTAGTGTGTACAGTACTAAACTTTAATTGTACTGAAAGAGGTTGCTGTGGTGGTCTTACATTGCAAAAAGTATGAAGTCATAATTCATGATCATGCCCTTGATGTAAAATGCTCTTCAATCTTCTTAACTTCAGAATTTTAAAATTCAGAGGAAAAACTATAAATGCCATGGTATAATTGCTAATGTACATCCACATCAGACATAATTAATCCACTTGCTGCAATTTTTGAGTCAATAAGCACTCATGATGGGAACAATTGGGATGATGGCACCAACTGTATCTACCACAAAAGATCTTTTGTGCTACTTCACACTGAACCACCTTTTACACTCCTGGGCACAAACCTTTTGTTGAGGAGGCACATCCCTCCAGATTGTAAATTTCATGCAGTCCTACATTCCCTATGCATGAACTAGTCATACATATAATACGTCAACACATGTGCATAAGGACAGAACATAGTTTTATAAAAATATTTTTGTTAAATAACTTTACTGAAAATTAAAACTATTTTAATGTGTGAGTCGACATTATAACACTCACTGGAAAATATTGAATTTACACAAGAGGTAAATTCATATCATACACAGAGTAACAAAAACATCAAAAAGCCAAAAACACAACACATTACCATGCCTGAAACTGGAGGAAAATTGTTGGCATTCAAAATGGCTTTGTCATCTTGAAATGAGTAAATACAGCTCCTGTGTTTTAAAGGTACTGTTAAAGCATTCTTCGTGCAAAATAGTGACATGTTCAGGTAATGCTGGAGGTGGATAGTGATCACACTCAAAGGTAAACCAGAATGGCTCAATTTTGAGGTTCCATGAATGGGGTGGCTATGGGAGATGAGACAGATCCTCTTGCTCACAGAACCAGTCCTGGATGATAGCTGTGTGAATAGGGGGCCTGTCATATTAGAACATAGCATTACTGGGGAACAAACATTGGACCATAGTGTGACAGTTCGCCTTCTTTCTTGCCCTCAGTGTTGACATGATGGCTGAAAAAAATACGGTGTGGAAATGCAGTACTGTTTACTGTAAATGATGTACCTGACAAGTGCACATTTGCATTTCACAGTTGTTTTTCTCTTTTCACAACCTCCCTTGTACACATTCAAGAAGGCCAGTGCACTAGTGTTCAACTTTCGATAAGCCTCATTAATAGTTTTCAGGCAAGCATCCACATACTGCTACAATAGTTTACTGTTGAATATCTATGAGCAATAAAAACCTAATCACAAAGTTCACAGTTCTTGAAGAATAGAAAGGTACATATGGAGACATGCCCATTGTTTTAACACTGGCCTAATTGTGTTAACACTTATTTCACAGTTAAGTTGATGCATTGTTGTTCTAACAAACAGGTTTCTCGTCTGAAACTCAGCTGTGGACTGTCTTGGGACAAAAAATTGGGCCTTGAAGCTTGAAATTTAGTGCGGGTGTGAATGCGAGATGCTTTTAATAGTTTCCACAATGAAATGTCTCAAAATGTGGTAGAAAACCCAGAGATTCTGATTGTATGAAAAGTACACCAGTGGCAAAAACAGTCAATACTGTCACTGTGCAATAGTGATGAACATGTTACCAATGGTGATGCCACTAAAGCGGAATTACTAAATACAGTTTTCCATAATTCCTTCACGAAAGATGACATACATATCCCAGCATTTGAAACCAGAACCGCTGTTACCATGAGTGAGATGAAAGTAGATATCTTAGGTGTTGCGAAACAACTCAAACCACTTTAGAAAGAAAGGTCTTCAGTCCAGATGGTATACCAATCAGGTTCCTTTCAGAGTATGCAGACACAATAGCGTCCTTCCTAGCAATCGTATACAACTGCTCACTTGACAAGAAGTCTGTTCCTAAAGACTGGAAAGTAGCACAGGTCAGAGTATGCAGACACAATAGCGTCCTTCCTAGCAATCGTATACAACTGCTCACTTGACAAGAAGTCTGTTCCTAAAGACTGGAAAGTAGCACAGGTCACACCAATATTCAAGAAAGGAAATAAGAGTAACCCATTGAATTACAGACCCAAATCACTGACCTCAATTTGCAGTGTGATTTTGGAGCATATACTGTACTCGAAAATTGTGAATCCCCTTGAACAAAATGACTTATTGATACATAACAGACACGGATTCAGAAAATCATTCTTGTGCAACACAGCTAGCTCTTTATTCCCATGAAGTAACTAGTGCTGTCGACAAGGGCTCAGATAAATTCCATGTTCCTAGATTTCCAGAAGGCTTTTGATACTGTTCCTCACAAGTGACTATTAAATCAAGTGCGTATGGAGTATAGTCTCAGATGTGACTGGATTTGTGATTTCCTCTCAGAGAGGTTACAATTCGTAATGATTGACTGTAAATCGAGTAGAACAGAAGTGACATCTGGCATTCTGCAAGGTAGTGTCATAGGCCTTCTGCTGTTCCTGATTTTGATAAATGATCTAGGTGATGATCTGAGCAGCCCCCTTAGATTGTTTGTAGATGACACTGTAATTTACAGACTAGTAAAATCATCAGATGATAAATTCCAATGACAACATGATCTAGAGAGAATTTCTGTATGGTGTGAGAAGTGGCAATTCACACTAAACAAAGAAAAGTGAGGTCATTCACATGGGTACTAAAATAGATTCGATAAATTTTGGGTATACGATAAATCGCACAAATCTAAGGGCTGTCAATTCGACTAAATACCTAGGACTTACAATTATGAGCAACTAAAATTGAAAAGACCACATAGATAATATTGGGGGGAAGGCGAAACAGACTGCGCTTTGTTGGCAGAACACTTAAAAGATGCGACAAACCCACTAAAGAGACAGCCTACATTACACTTGTCCGTCCTCTGCTGGGATATTGCTGTGCAGTGTGGGATCCTTACCAGGTACGATTGACGGAAGTCATCAAAAAAATTGCAAAGAAGGGCAGGTTGTTTCATGTTATTACGCAATGGTGTGTGTGTCACTGAATTGATGTGCGAGTTCGGGTGGCAGTCACTGAAACAAAGGCAGTTTTCTGTGTGGCAAGATCTATTTACGAAATTTCAATCACCAACTTCCTCTTCCAAATGCAAAAATTTGTTGACACCCACATATGTAGGGAGAAACGATCATCATAATAAAATAACAAATCAGAGCTCGATCGGAAAGATTTAGGTGTTCCTTTTTCCCATGCGCCATTCGAGAGTGAAATGGTGAAGTAGTATGAAAATGGTTCGATGAATCCTCTGCCAGGTACTTGTCTGAATTGCAGAGTAACCATGAAATGTAGATATATCCTCAAAACAATAGGTACTGAAACTACACATTGTTTGAAGTTAAATTTACAGAAATTACAATTAAAATTTAACTCATTAACTGACTACATAAAGATTATTTCTTTCTAACAGTTTCTTTGAATAAGTGTTAAGCCAAATTAAAGTCATGAAATTAACAAATTTAAGGACACAAACAATGCTGTTATAACCTTTAATCACTAATAAATTGCGTGGATATACAAAAGTAGAAACACTAGTGGGTTACATGTTACTAACTCCGTATCTGTCATTCGACTGCCGTGCCGTGACATGCGGCCGGCGCCGTTCATAGCCAGGTGGCGCTCCTGCGCTTGGCCGAGCTGCGGAGCGCCTCTATCGCCGTGTTTGCGTACTAACGTAGCGGCACTTTTGAATGTCGTGGCCTGTCACAACACTTTTCCCCCCTTGAAAAAAAAAAAAAACTCACTTCCTTGGAGACACGGACAGTGCGGAGACATCTATGGCCTCTTGGGAGGCCCCGAGAAGATCCCGCGGAGAAACACGAGAGTATGGTCGAAAATGTCCAGGACGGAAGCTTGCGCGTGGAACGTGCCTCCTGGATGAGATGATGGGTGAAAACTCCGGAGCAGCATCCATAGGTGTCGTGGACCTGGGGGTGTGCTCCAGCGAGATGGGTCCCGGAGAAGGCGGCGTCGCGACTGGGGCCTGTTCCGGCGTACTCGGGAGCGGTAGCGACGGCGGCGGCAGCAACACGCGCGGAAGAGCGGCAGCAGTGACAGGACTGGCTTATCGGACTGGTGGAGACGAAAGAAGGGGTGGTGGTACCGGCGTGGCCACCACTCGTGGGCGCATCTGGTCATAATGGCAAACAACCATGCCGTCGTCCGTACGTATTTCACAAAGCCGGCGGCCGCGAAGAGCCTGGACCACCCCTGGAATCCATTTAGGGCGAGATCCATACCCCCGTGCCCACACGTCGGCGCCCACTGGGTATTTTCCCGCACTAGGGGACACAGTACAAGGCCTGACAGGGTGAAGCAGGTGCAGTAGAGTGCGCGGTTGGCGGCCATGCAAGAGTTCAGCAGGGCTGCGATCACCCAGAGGCGTGAATCGATAAGAACTCAGAAATTGCAACAGAGTGTCATCTGTGGAAAAATCACTAAAGAATTTTTTCATTTGGCTTTTGAAAGTGCGGACAAGGTGCTCGACCTCCCCATTAGATTGCGGATGGAAGGGCGGTGCTGTAACATGATGAATCCCATGTCCAGTACAAAAATCACGGAAGGCCTGCGAAGAGAACTGAGGGCCATTGTCCGTGACGATCGTGGATGGAAGACCTTCTAGCGCAAAGATTTTGGACAAAGCCAGCGTCGTTGCCGCAGTGGTGGGCGATGGACATCGAACAACAAACGGAAACTTCGAGAAGGTGTCAATCAACAGTAGCCAATAAGTGCCGAGGAAGGGGCCGGCAAAGTCAGCGTGCACCCGTTCCCACGGCTGCGCCGGATCAGGCCACGGAGAGGGCAGAGTACGAGGCACAGCCAGTTGTAGAACACTGAGCACACGCAGCGACCATGTGGGCGATGTCTGAATCAATACCGGGCCAATAAACGTGCCTGCGGGCCAGGGACTTAGTCCAAGAAATCCCCCAATGGCCCTCATGCAATAGTTTGAGAACATCTTTGCGAAGAGAGGCGGGCACCACAACCCGTGGAGATGCGCCATCCGTGGCCAGAAGAACAACACCCTCACGAACAGACAGACGAAGGCGCAAGGCATGGTAGTTGCGAAGGGGATCCAATGCCCGGCCCTTGGTCCTGTCCGGCCAACCCCGCTGAACAAAACCGATCACCTGACGCAGGACCGGGTCCCGCGCAGTAGCCGACGCGACCTGCGAACCTGTAACTGGAAAACCCTCGACCGCACGACGTTCTTCCTCATCAATGTGGAAACAGAGTAGTTCATCTCGATCGAAAACCGGGTCGGGGCCCATCGGCAAACGCGACAACGCGTCAGCGTTGGCGTGCTGGGCCGTGGGGCGATAGTGAATCTCATAGTGAAAACGAGACAAGTATAAGGCCCAACGTTGCAGGTGGTGAGCTGCCTTATCCGGAAGCGACGCCGAGGGGCTGAACAGAGAGACCAGCGGCTTGTGGTCGGTGATGAGGTGAAACTTAGAACCATACAAAAAACGCTGAACTTTTTTAGAGCATAAATGATAGTGAGCGCCTCCCTTACTATTTGAGAGTAACGCCGTTGGGCATCGTTGAGGGTCTTGGAAGCGTAGGCGATGGGTCGTTCCGACCCATCCTCATACCGATGGGCGAGAACAGCCCCTAGGCCAGACTGTGACGCGTCAGTCGCCAGAACCAAGTGCTGACCCGGACGGAATGTGGCAAGACAAGGCGCCGACTGCAAATGAGCCTTCAGGCGGACAAAAGCCTGCTCACACTCGGCGGACCAACAGAAAGGAACGTTTTGGCGTAACAGCTGATGCAGAGGATGAGCCACCGCCGCTGCGGAGGGAATGAATTTGTGATAATAAGCAACCTTGCCTAGAAACGCCTGAAGTTCTTTGACCGTAGACGGCCGGGGTAGAGCGGTAATGGCCGCAACGTGCTGTCGTAGAGGACGTATACCCTCACGGGACAAGTGGAAACCAAGATAAACAATGGAGGGTTGGAAGAACTGAGACTTGTCCAGATTGCACTTCAACCCTGCTGAATGCAGAACCCGAAACAGTGAACGCAAATTGCGAAGGTGCTCCTCAGTGGAGGCCCCCGTGACAACAATGTCATCCAGGTAGTTGATGCAGCCGGGAACGGAAGCCGTGAGCTGTTCCAAAAACCGCTGAAAAATGGCCGGCGCGCTAGCGACGCCAAATGGTTACCGCTGGTACTGATACAACCCACAAGGAGTGTTGATGACGAGAAATTCCTTGGAAGAGGCATCCAACGGCAACTGATGGTACGCCTCCGATAAGTCAAGTTTGGAAAAGAACTGGCCCCCAGTGAGCTTGGTAAATAACTCCTCAGGATGGGGAAGAGGATAAGTGTCAATGAGGCTTTGAGCGTTGACAGTGGCTTTAAAATCACCACACAATCGCAGACTCCCGTTTGGTTTAGAAACCACCACGATGGGTGGTGCCCATTCGCTGGAGGTAACAGGAAGGAGAATCCCCGAAGCTGTTAACCTGTCTCTCAGCTTTGACAGGTGCACGCAACGCCATTGGAATAGGGCGTGCCCGGAAAAACTTAGGGCGAGCCGTAGGTTTAAGAGTAATGTGGGCTTCAAAATCCTTGGCACGACCCAGACCAGCAGAGAACACGGACGAGAATTCAGAACACAAGCCATCCAGCTGTTGATATGGAATGTCCTCAGATATGAGGTGCACATCATCAATGGAGAACCCGAACAACTGGAAAGCATCATAACCGAACAGGTTTTCAGTGCCCGCATGATCCACCACATAAAACGTGAGGGGCCTAACAACAGACTTGTAGGCAGTGGAAGCATCAAACTGGCCAACAATAGGAATTTTCTGCTTATTATAAGTTCGTAGATTTCGCGTAACTGGAGACAAGGGAGGGGAGCCCAACTCCAAATACGTGCGAGAATTAGTTACTGCAGAGCCAGTGTCCACTTGCATGCGAATGTCTTTATCCAGAACACAAACAGTAACAAACAACTTATTCGTTTGAGAAAGCACACAGTTAACATCCATGTCCGATGCCTCGTCCTCGTCGACAGGAACTTTAGGGGACTGACACACAGAAGCAATGTGGCCTTTTTTCCTACATGAATTACACGTGGCCCAACGTTTTGGACACGCGGCTCTGTCATGCTGTACGAAACAACGTGGACAAGAAGGAAGGGCGGAACAAACCTGCTTCCGTGGTTGCTGTTTTCGCTGCGAGCGTGACGGCCCAACGCGACGTTGTTGACGCGAGTGCACCGCCGCCACATCGTCGTTTCCCTGTGAAACAGGCACATTGTCTGCGTCGAAAGTGGTCTGGACAGCGCCTACATCACACCACGCGTCTATTTGCGCACCAGCAGCGTGAGATACTTCAAAGGATTGAGCGATGCTGAGAACTTCCGACGACGACGGGTTTGGCAATTGTAAGGCACGTTGCCGAACTTCTTTATCAGGAGCAAGCCGTAAAATAGCGTCCCTAACCATTGAATCAGCGTAAGACTCATGATGAGTGTCCGTGACAAA
The DNA here is from genome assembly GCF_023864345.2 of Schistocerca serialis cubense. Lineage (NCBI taxonomy): Eukaryota > Metazoa > Arthropoda > Insecta > Orthoptera > Acrididae > Schistocerca > Schistocerca serialis. Next base: position 161,646,618 of record NC_064640.1, read on the forward strand.
CTGACATTTCCGACTCAGACCGTGTAGTTCCGCCGCCCAAGTTCGGTAAGATTGATGGGGCTGTTTACGACACTGGTAGAACGCCACGCGGGCGGCAACGACATGGGTGTTTTTTCGGTAATAGTTAGACAATAAGTCACACATTTCTTGGAAGGACAGAGAGGCAGGTTCCCGCAGAGGGGTAACTGAGATAGCAGCTGATAGATCCGTGGGGAAATCCAGGAGAGAAATAACGACTTACACATAGGAGCGTCGACAACGCCGAAAGCCAAGAAGTGTTGCCGCAAACGCTTCTCATAATCCTCCCAGTCTTCAGTGGCCTCGTCATAAGGAGGGAACGGAGGCGGAGAAGAGGAAGACAGACGATGAGTAAGCGACGTCAACAACACCTGAATAGCAGCCGTCAGCTGTGTTTGTTGTTCAATAAGCGCTTGCATAAGCTGTTACATGTCTGCCCCGAAACGAACACACTATTCCACAACGCAGGAAAAAAAATATCCGACATCGTCGCCAAAAAGTGTTATAACCTTTAATCACTAATAAATTGCGTGGATATACAAAAGTAGAAACACTAGTGGGTTACATATTACTAACTCCGTATCTGTCATTCGACTGCCGTGCCGTGACATGCGGCCGGCGCCGTTCATAGCCAGGTGGCGCTCCCGCGCTCGGCCGAGCTGCGGAGCGCCTCTATCGCCGTGTTCGCGTACTAACGTAGCGGCACTTTTGAATGTTGTGGCCTGTCACAACCAATGCCTTGGACAAAACTGTTAATTACTTTGGTATTAAGTGCTGGCTTTACTAACGTGTTTTCAGATAGACAAATACATGCTTCAAGATTACTGGTATTTTGTCTTCCAAATGTTTATAATTAGTACAGTATTTATATTTGTTTATATGTCAACAATTGAATTTAAGTTGTGAAACAATCCCTGTATGTGGTAGAAATTAATATGGTGCCTCCTGAAACACCAAACACATCATATAGCATGGTTATGGAAGCACCCATAATACACCCAGTGTACCCCTGTTCCAATGCACTTAGCTCTCACATGATGTGCTTTCAACTTCATAGAACACTGTTATGACCATGACTGACACTTGCAACCTATTGAGGATGCTGCACAGATGCTGTTTGTCAAATACAATAGTGTAACCTGCAGGCTTGGCTGGCATCTGCATTTATGTTCAAGCTTGCATTATTGGGTGTTACCATATTTTTGTCCATTCTATGTGATCTTTGAAAGAGAGCAGTCCCATTTTACAGTGGACATTAACTGGGTTAAGGACTACGCTGTAACTATTCCATGTGTGTGCCATATTTTTCATTACAAAGTGGCAAATCTGAAAACTCATCCTGGTTCTCTCTCTGTAGCCCACTTCTGTTAGTTAATCCAACTATAATTATTGCGTCTGCTTAGTTATTGAAAATAACCTTCTCAAATTTTAAATTTGAATTTGTTATTTAAATATTTTCTGAATGTTGTAGTGGAAATTTTTGTGACTATGAATAGTGAACAATGCAATATTGTACATAATTTATTTGAAGTTTGAAGAAAAAGATGAACTGTGTGGACAAACAACTGTGCACTGCACAGAGGAAGGGCCATGGTGTGAACAGGCCTGTAAAAAAAAATAGGTGAACAGTAGTAATCAATCCACTGTTGACCCCCCCCCCCCCCCTCTCTCTCTCTCTCTCTCTCTCTCTCTCTCTCTCTCTCTCTCTCTCTCTCTCTCTCTCTCTCTCTCTCTCTCTCTCTCTCTCTCTCTCTCCCCCCCCCCCCCCCCCTTTATATATGGAGGGAGCTTGTGAGATTACTGAGCTTAATGCTTTCTATGATGTCTCCTGTAGTTTAAATGAAGAATGAAAAGATAATGGTAATAAATCAGAAAAACAAAGTTGTTTAAATTACAGCCACTGACCATTTATTTTTTACTGACGCATATTGATGAGTTTGCAGTTTACAATGTTTGTTACTTTACTGAAAACGAGGTAAATGACCTACTTAGACTCAGTGAATTGTGTGGTATGAGTGGCGGTTGGTATAATTACTGTATCACTTCCAGCAATTTGGTGACATCTGAGTGAAGAAAATTTGCAACGAATATTTGAGAACTCACTTAATACGAGTGTGAGTGTGAGTGTGAGTGTGAGTGTGTGTGTGTGTGTGTGTGTGTGTGTGTGTGTGTGTGTGTGTGTGGCTGGCTGGCTGGCTGGCTTAATAGCCCACTGTGAATATTCTTTACTAAATTCTTAGTGACTATTGGAGGAGACTAGCTGAACATCACTCCATTAATGCCTGACACTTGATAAAACTGAATATATTTTACTGTGGTTCAGTGGCAATTGGCTGAAAGTGTCTTCAGTGTTTAAATACTAACATAAGAACATGTTAAAATTCAGATAAATTATATATTAATAATAATACAGGGATTGTATGCCATACTAATAGAATTTGACATTACTGTGTTCAATTATTGGCTGCATCTTCTTGAAATGACTTTAATGATGGCTGTTTTTTATGACTAGAAGTTGAGGCGTACACTTTGCACCATGTTTTCTGTCAGTGCGCAGTTCATTGCAGAAAGTAATTCTTATGTGACATTTTAATTAACAGGTTTATCAGTAGACTAATAAACCTTAATTAAGAACAAAATTAAAACAAGATTACATCCCCTGGGGCTCAGTTTGTTTGTGAGGTAGTGTGTGGCACCCATGAGCTATTACAGCCCATTCTTCCTTCCTTGGCTGGATTCCCTTAACCATGCCCTAGCTCCTTCCCCACTGCCCCCTCCTTGCCCTCTCTCGGTGTTCTGACTAGTGTTGACCTGGCTTTTCACCTGGTCCCCTGTATTGCTTGCAATTTTGTTTCTGCTGCCTGTCCTTTCGTCCTTTATGGCATGTAGGTCCCCACTTAGATTTTGGCCTCCAATTCTAAATTTTCTGTTTTTAGTGTGTCATTTGGGGAGGAACTCCCTCCCTAATGTCTGGTGAAGATTCCTTCCCTTTTCCCTTCCCCGTCACAGCTCCCCTTCACAGCACTTGGTGACCAGCTTGTGTAGCCAGTCATTGTGGTGCAGCTGTTATGTAGCCATCTGGCAGAGCCTCCTGAAAACGCAGGGATCACACTAATACCTGAGCTGTTCCATACCCATGTATGCCAAAGAGCCACAACAAAGCTGTTGTCTTTATGGAGAATATAGAGGACAAGTTTGGTAGTCTGTTGAGCAAAGCTGCTTCTGCTGCCCTGTCTGCAGCTCTTCTTGCTTGTGATCTTGGCAATGTCCCAGTGTCATAAACTGTCACCAGTCTCTGTGTTGGCCAGGGTGTGATTTTTCAGAGACCTCATCCTGCAAACTGATGAACTCTGGGCTAAACTGGAGCAACACAGTGTTCATTGTGTTAAACGGGTTGCAGAAGGGTTGTAAAGACAACCTCACAGAGATACTGACACCTTCAGGCTGGCTTTTGAGTGAGAAATCCTTCCAGAGAAGGTAAAGGCTATGTGCTACAGGTGTGATGCGAAGCTGTATATCCTGCCACCCATGAGGTGCTTTTGGTGCTTAGATTTTGGGCATGTCTTCCCACAGTACAGCCTCTGTGTGGTGACTGGATACCCATGCCATGAGGGAAGCCCCAGTGTTCTGCCACTTGTGTCAATTGTCATGACAGCCACTCCTTTCGCTCACCAGTTTTCTCAGCTTACAAGAGACAAAAGATCAGAGAGTAAATGTTTTTGGATCACCTGTCTTACACTGAGACTCCCCAAAAAGACACTCCACCCAGTGTCACTTTCTTCAACTTTCGCCTCTACACCCTTTACCCCTCCTACCTCTTCCTTACCTTAGCCCCTCTCCCAGCAGTTAACATGCTCTCCCCTCCAGGAGCTGCTCCCCCTCAAACAAATGCCCTGTTATCTTGGTTGGTGATGCTCCCCTCCCCCTCCTCCCCTCCTCCAAGGACACCTCACCCTGGTGTCTCAGCCTGGAAGCCTGCTACAGAGGCTTGGCCACAAGATGCACCATCTGTGCACCCCAAGGTTGCATGCTCTCTTTTGGTTCTGTATCTTGAGTAAGACTGCTCTCACTCTTTGCACTGCCCCCTCCACCTCCGTAGTAGTAGTCCCAGGAGAAGGCAGCCCCCTCCCCCAGTGCCCCTGGAGGTGCTATCTTCCCCCTCACAACCAGTCTGACATCTCATTTATGGATGTCACCCCATCCTTGTTGGTGATGACCAGTGACATGACCTCACCTGTGCTTCTTAATGACTGACCTGGACTATTGCCCCATGATAATCCAGTGGAATTCACAATGAGTATTATTGTCACCTACAGGAAATACAACTTGTTTCATATTAGTCTGTGTTATGTCTTGCTCTTCAAGAAATGCGCTTCCATGTTGACCACTCTCCAACGTTTTGTGATTATAGGGTGTTGTCAGAACCATGCTGGCCATGGGATAGCATCTGGAGGAGAGTGCACTTTGGTTTGCACAGATGTTATTAGTGACTGGATCCCCTTCATACCAACCTGGAAGCTGTAGTGGTTACAGTACAGACAGACTCCAGGAATCACTGCAATGTCTATCTCCCTCCAGGTAGACAACTTTCTTACGTTGAGCTGCTTACCTTTATACAGAAACTCTTACCCCATATCTTGTTCTTGGGGACTTCAATGCACGTCACTCCCTTTGGGGAGTGCCACTTCAATAAATAGGGGTTTTCTAATTGATCAACTTATTACAGACTGGGATTGGTCTTCAGTTACGGTTCCCCTGCCACTTCAGTGCTGCTTGTGGAACCTTTACTGCTATCGATCTCTCGTCCCTCTGCTCTCGTGGCTTCCGTACATTGGTCACACTGTGATCTTTGTAACAGTGACCACTTCAGTGATTCTATCGCTCGTCGCCTGCTGCTGCCAGGCAGACAGGCCCCCATATTGGACATTCTGCAGAGCCAGTTGGCTTTCATATATGTCTGATGTGCACTTACACACCTCTCTCTCAAATTGTGTTGATGCAGTCATGCAGGCCATCTCTACTACTCTTCATGCTGCTGGCACTGCTATCCCCCCATCCACAGACCCCTCTTGTTGACTGGTGTGGTGGACAAAGGTCATAGCAGTTGCTGTACAGAACAGCTGGCAGGTGCTGCAGTGATTTAGAACTACCCTCTTCACTGACCAACCTTATCACTTTCAAGTGTCTCCGTACTAAGGCTCACTACCTTATCAAGCAGAGTAAAAAGGAATGCTGGGAGTGCTCTGTTTCTCCCTAGGGACATATGCCTCTTCATTGCAGGTTTGGTGCAAGCTCCATAGCCTTTAGCCTGTGAGTGACAATTAACTGTCCAGGGTCTTAGCCTCCAGGGTGCTCTGTGTACTGATCCATTGATCCTTGCAGAACACCTCACGACAAAATTTGTGAAAGTGTCGTCGTCTTCGTATCCTGCTATATTTCTACAGCAGAAATGCAGAGTTGAACAACCCCTCTCTCAACCCCCACCAAAGCCTGTAATGAACCCTTCACTAATCAGGAATTCTTGCAGGCCCTTATCTCTTCACATCACACAGCCCCATGCCCAGATTCCATCCACAACCAGACGAGTCAAAATTTGGGCTTTACCTAGAGGCAACATCTACTCAGGGTCTTCAGTTGGTGCATGGATGCCTTCTCTTGCAAAGGTGAGACTGCATAGTTATCCCAGTCCTTAAGCCCGAGAAGAACCCAATGTCTTGACAGCTGCAGTCTGATTAGGTCGACGAATGTACTTTCTCAACTGCTAGAGAGGATGGCTAGCTTCCATTTATGTTGGCTTTTTGAACCTCTGGGCCTTTTGTCCTTGTATCAGTGTGGCTTATGGAAAGGACAATGTAGGCTGACAATTTCCTCAGATTGGAAACGGCTTTTACTAACCACCTACACCTTGTCGCAGATTTCTTTGACCTGCATAAGGCATACTACGCTGCTTGGTGCCATCACATTTTAGGTAGCCTCCGTGACTGGGGCTTTTGCAGCCCCCTTCCCATTTTTATCCACGAGTTTTTATCCCACTGGCTCTTCCAGGTTAGAGTTGGCACTTCACTCAGCACCCCATGGATTCAGGACGGTATCCCACAGGGTTCTGTCATGTCACTCTTCCTCATAGCCATCAATGGGCTTGTAACTTCTGTTAGGGCTCCAGTTACTGTGGCATTGTATGTAGATTTTTGCATCTCGTGCAGCTCGAACTTGGTAGCATTTGCTGACTGCTGTCTCAAAGGCACCATCTGATTGGCCTCTGCATTGGCAGTCTCCCATGGCTTCCAGTTTTCTCCCTCCAAAATGTGGGTCGTGGATTTTTGTCATCGACCCACTGTACATCTTCATCCAGAACTTTATTTAGGTGACCAGCTCCTCAATTTTGTTGCAGTCCCATTTCTTGGGCCTTGTTTTTGATAAAAAGCTTATGTGGCTTCCCCATACTTGCCACCTGAAGACTACCTGCGTGTGGAAGTTTAATGCTCTCCACCTCTTGGCCCACACCTCTTGGCCCACACGTCTTGGGGTGCAGACTGTGCTGCTCTTCTCCATTTCTACCATTCTCTGGTCTTGTCCAGAACAGATTATGGTTGTCAGGCTTACGGCTCAGCAGCTCCTACCACTTTGAAAATACTTGACCCTGTTCACCATTGTGGGGTGTGTCTGTCTATGGGACTAGTGCGAAAAGCAGCAATAACCAGTCTCCTCGCAGAAGTGGGGATTCCCCATCTACAAATACATCAAAGCCAACTCCAGGTTTCTTAAGCAATCGTCATTTTCAGATTCCTGACCATCCTGTGTACCCTGTCCTCTTTGCAAACGAGTGATGTCTAACTTCTGATAACTGCCCCAGTTGGAATGAGTCTCACTTCCCCTGTCAGGATCTCAATCTCCACTCCCTCCTCCCACACCTCCCTTGGATGGTGCCTAGACTATGGATTAGGACAGACTTATTCCAGGGTCTTGAGGTGTCTGTTGCCCCTATGGTCTTCTGGTGTCTTGTATGTTCTATTCTTCAGGAATTCCAGGGTGCTACAATCTTTTACACTGATGGTCCTAAGTTAAGGTGGGATATGCTTTCATGTCTCCTTCTGGTTTAAATCACCATTTATTGATGGGATCATGTGTGTTCCCAGCAGAGCTGCTAGCCTCTAACAGGGCTCTACATTTTGTTACCCAGACCTCCACAGTGTTGTACTGATTCAATGAGCAGCTTGCAGGCTATACTGATGCTACTATAGTCACCCTTTGGTCTTCGCTATCTCTTACCTTCTCTCTGCCCTTGGCTGTGCCACCTACTCTTGTTTTTCTCTGGGTCCCAAGTAATGTGGGAATACCAGGGAATGAACTGGCTGACCACTTGGCTAGTGTCAGATATTTATTACCATTCCTTTCAGATTCCAGGTGCAGATATGTGGATTCACATCAAATCTCTTTCTGCCTGAAAGTGGAATATCTCCTGCACTACTGCTCTCACTAATAAATTCCACACAATCAAAGAGATTACTGCAGTTTGTTGCTCTTTCTTCTGCTCTTCTTGGAAGGAGTTCAGTCGTAAACTGTCTATGCATTAGTCATACCAGGCTCAACTATTGTTTACTCTTGCATTACAAGGCACACCCACAATGTGGTTGCAGAGCCAGACTGACTGTATCCCATACATTGCTGGAATGTATCCATCTTTTGGCTGTTAGTACTAAGTATAGGCTTCGTTTCCTTATCTTTAATATTATCAGATCATTCAGGAATGGTTGAACTGGTCTTTAGTTTCCTCCGTGAAAGTAGTTTTTATTTCCAGATATAAGGTTTTGCTTTACTCTTGGAGCAGTATTTTTGTGCTTCGGACCTTCTTAGTTTCCTCGTTCTAGGACCCATGAACACTTCCTCATGCAGACTGCTCTTTTATCCCTGTTTTTCCAGTTTTTAGATTTGCTCTATCCTTTTATGCCTTCTGTTTTAATTTCCTTGTTTTATAGTTTCTCTTCTGACTGGGTCTGTCCAATTTTAGTGTGGACCATCTCTTTCGCAAGTAACTTTGCAATTAGGGGACTGATGACCTTGCTGTTCAGTTCCATAAACACCCCCCCCCCCCCCCCCCCCCAAATAATCAGTCAATTGCTAACAAAGTTATGTGGTGCATTGCAAATTTACATGTGGTACATGATTCTTGAAAACCTTCAGCTGACCAAATGTGATAATGTAGTTATTAAACTAGATTATATTCACAATTGCTTATTTTGGAAGCTAGATAGTGGGGTATTAAAGTATCAGCAAATTTTGCTCACACATGTGCCAGTTCATAATGCAGGATATGGAAATAGGAACATTAATGCATATGATCAGCTGTCATGACTGAGGTTTACTTGAAAATTCAAATTTGAATGTTCATTTTATTAAAAGTGGAATCCCTTTGTCTTCAGAGACACTTGCTTTTGTGAAACAGTGCTATCTTCCCAATCTAATGTTCTGGTGAGAGAGAATCCTTGCCAGCTTTTAACTGTTAAGTGCAAAAGGCTTGTTTAACAGACTAAAATAGTAGTTAGGTAACACTGTGGCAACAATCAGGTGTTGTCATAGAAATGCAAACAAAATTGCATTATATTGTTAGTTGTCGCAAACACACAAAGCCAATTTTAACAGCCATACATCTCTGGCTGAATGGGCTATAGGTAGTGATTCACGGTTGAGAGTACTTGGAGTTAGTGTTCAAAATTTTGTCAAAAGATGAACTCACAGTTGATAGTGCAGGGATTTCAATGTGCACTGAAAAGAATACACACAGATAATTTGTGTTTAACCTTTGAGTAACTTGTTAGAAAGGCAGCAGCACAGTATAATAAGCTGTGATCTTCCATTTCAGGTTGTAAACAATTAAAGACCAGTTGGTATGCAATGAACATTCAGGGCTGTCGAGTTGTGGTCATAGCACACCTATATCGCACACTTATGTGCATTTTTTCATTTTAATTACACAGTTGCAGATTTTTCTTGCCACTGTGGGAAGGATGGAACCTAGAATACACTGGTTCTCATGTGTTGCTGTGACAGTTAAAGTAGCATTCACTAGAGAAGACAAGTACTGTGCCAAAACTTTAGCAAGGTGATGCTGCTGCTGCTGCTGCTGCTGTTGCTGTTGCTGCTACAGCCACAGCTACATTTAATCTGACAACTCCATGTCAATTGTTTGAGTGTTTCTGGGCTTAGAAAGTGAAGTGAACAATCTGCTACATCTATGAATATTTTTATGCACACAACTGGATTCAGCCCCCCCTGCGGGTCCAGGGTAAGAATAGGCCTGAGGTATTCCTGCCTGTCGTAAGAGGCGACTAAAAGGAGTTTCAACCGTTTCGGCCTTCCATGTGATGGTCCCCCTTGGGGTTTGACCTCCATTTTTCAAAATTCTACAGATGTACGAGCCTTTTGGGGAAGGACGCCTTACGTGGTGTACCACTGGTCCTCAGTGCACTAAGACCTTGGCACTCAGCATTGTACCGGCGTTGTAACCATACCCACTATTCCTCAAATTGGGCCTAAACGCCTGATGGGTTGTACAAGTTACGCCCATAGTGTGTCCCCATCTGCACCTACGATCATGATGGACTTTCCATGGCACCAGAAATCCAGCACGGTAGCCAGCCTGTTGTGGGGGGGGTCGTCATGTACCCTCTCGGTTGTAGCCCCCTGACAACACAGGGATCGTACTGCTGATACCTGAGCTGCACCCTCCCCACGTCGGCCAAGGAGTAGATGCCCGTCTCTTTAGGGCATCAGGACTCCCGGCAACGGTCATCCTGCCAGGTGGCCCTTGCTGAGGCTGGGTGGTGCCCGTGGGGAGAGCCCCTGGTCGGAGTGGGTGGTATCGGGGCGGACGTTTCGCAGATGAAACGTCAACACGTATCAGGTCGCTCTGCGGCCGAGTCTTTCAAAAGGAAAGGTACTGTCTCTAGTTCTGGTTCTCCTGCCCTTTCCCCCTTGGCCACTCCCTGGGAGGAGGGACAGGCCCGCCGGCTTGGGGCGAAGTACTTCCCCTCTATTTGGTCTGTTCTCGAACCGATGGGGGGACGTTCGCCACCTCCAAGCCCATGTTCTTTGTTCAGCACATTGAGGACATCTTCGGGGAAATCGAGGCTCCCAGTAAGATGTGTTCGGGGTCCGTTCTTATAAAGACCACCTCCGTCACACAGTCGGCGGCGCTCCAGGCATGCGACCGCCTAGGGGACATCCCAGTGTCCATTGTCCCGCATTTGGCACTACATAGGACGCAGGGGGTTATTTTTCATCGGGACCTCCTGCTGCAATCTGATGAGGAGCTCAGGGCCAACCTGGAGCGCCGAGGTGTGCATTTCGTCCGGAGAGTCCAGCGCGGCCCCAAAGACTGTCGCATCGACACCGGGGCCTTTATCCTTGCCTTAGAGGGGGACATTTTCCTGGAGAAGGTAAAGGTGATGTGCTACCGGTGCGACGTGTGCCCTTACGTCCTGCCTCCTATGCGCTGTTTTCGGTGTTTGCGCTTTGGGCACATGTCGTCGCGGTGTGAGGCTGAGCCCCTTTGTGGCCATTGTGGACGTCCTCTTCGTGAGGAACATACATGCACCCCACCACCTCGGTGCGTTAATTGTCCTGGCATCCACTCGCCTAGATCCTCGGACTGCCCCGCATATAAGAAGGAGATGATGATACAAGAACTCAAAACTTTGGATCGTCTCTTTTTCTGAGGCCAGGAAGAAGTATGACTGCCTCCATCCCGTGCCGTTGACCACTTCGTTTGCCTCAGTTGTGTCCACTCCTTCTGCGGCATCCTCACCCCTATCCTGTCCCCCCTCCGCCTCCTCCCCCCATCCGGAGTCTCTGCCTCCACCTCCCAAATCCCTCCCTTCCAAATCCTCCTCCCCGTGGCCCCCGCCCCCTCTGCCCCAGGGGCCACCCTTCCCCCCCCCCCCCCCCCCCCCCCCCCCCCCCCCCCCCTCCGCCGCCGCCTGAGAAGCGATCCTCTTCTCAGGCGTCCATCGGGGAAACGTTCCGGACCCCAGCTTCCGAGGTCCGGCGTTCCAAAACGGACCCCGCGTGTGAGGACCTCCTTCGGGTCCAGCCCACCATCCCTGTGCCTCCTCGGACTACCAAGAAGTAGTCTCTATCCCCCTCTCCACCCCGGCGCGTTTCGTCTGACACTCCATCCGTGAGTCGCTGCCCCCGGCCGTCCTCAGTTTCGCTGGGATGCTCTGCTGCCAGGCGCTCAGCTGGCATCTCGTCGGCAAATGATACTGCCCCTCCTACACCACCAGGGACAGCGGCCGCAGCTGGCGATGACTCAATGGAACAGGATCCGCCTCCCGCCGGTTGTAGCGTTGTTCCCTCGAAACCTGGCCCTCCGCGGCCGTCGAGGTGACCAGCTCTTACTCCGTCTCGTTCCCTCTTTTTTTGACTAGCGATGGCCTTGTTGCATTGGAACATAAGAGGTATTCGATCTAATCGGGAGGAATTACAACTGCTCCTCCGCCTGCACTGTCTGCTTGTCCTTGGTCTCCAGGAAACCAAGTTGCGCCCGACTGACCGTATTGCCTTTACCCACTATACCTCGGAGCGGTATGACCTCACCCCTGTGGACGGTATCTCAGCTCATGGTGGGGTCATGTTGCTCGTTCGGGACGATGTCTATTACCATCCCATCCCATTGACCACCCCACTCCAAGCAATAGCTGTCCGTATTACTCTTTCTGCTTTCACTTTCTCAGTTTGTACCATCTACACTCCATCGTCATCCGCTGTTAGTCGGGCTGACATGATGCACCTGATTGTTCAGCTTCCCCCGCCGTTTTTATTGTTTGGCGACTTCAGTGCCCATCATCCCCTTTGGGGCTCTCCTGCATCCTGTCAGAGGCTCACTTTTGGCGGATGTCTTCAACCATCTCAATCTTGTCTGCCTCAATACTGGCGCCCCGACTTTCCTCTCGGACTCTACTCATACCTACTCCCACTTGGACCTCTCGATCTGTTCTACCACTCTTGCCCGTCGGTTCGAGTGGTATGTCCTTTCTGACACCTATTCGAGCGACCACTTCCCCTGTGTCGTTCGTCTCCTGCACCACACCCCATCCCCACATCCTTAGAGCTGGAACATACCGAAAGCTGACTGGGGACTTTACTCCTCCCTGGCGACCTTTCCGGACCACGATTTTCTCAGTTGTGACAGTCAGGTCGAATACCTAACGGCTGTTATCATCAATGCTGCCGAATGTTCCATTCCTCATACTACCTCTTCTTCACATCGCGTTTCCGTCCCCTGGTGGAACGAGGCTTGTAGAGACGCTATCTGTGCTCGATGACGTGCTTTACGCACCTTTCTCCGCCATCCTACGTTGGCGAATTGTATTGGATACAAACGACTCCGAGCGCAATGCCGTAGAGTCATCAAAGACAGCAAAAAAGCTTGTTGGGCCTCTTTCACCAGCTCCTTTAACAGTTTTACTCCCTCTTCTGTCGTATGGGGTGGCCTGTGCCAGCTGTCGGGCATTAAGGCCCTCTCCCGGTACCTGGCCTGACCTCAGTTAATGAGGTCCTCGTTGATCCTGTGGTTGTCTCCAACGCCTTCGGCCGGTTTTTCGCAGAGGTTTCAAGCTCCGCCCATTACTACCCTGCCTTCCTTCACAGGAAAGAGGCAGAAGAGGCTCGGCGACCTTCCTTCCACGCGCTGAATCTGGAAACTTATAATGCCCCCTTTACTATGCGGGAACTCGAACGTGCGCTTGCACTGTCCCGGTCCTCTGCTCCGGGGCCAGATGCCATTCACGTTCAGATGCTGGCACACCTTTCTCCGGCGGGCAAAAGCTTCCTTCTTCGTACCTACAATCGCGTCTGGACCGAAGGTCAAGTCCCCATGCGTTGGCGTGACGCCGTTGTTGTTCCTATACCCAAACCCGGGAAGGATAGACACCTTCCTTCTAGTTACCGCCCCATTTCTCTTACAAGCTGTGTCTGTAAGGTGATGGAGCGCATGGTTAATGCTCGGTTAGTCTGGATTCTTGAATCTCGACGACTACTTACTAATGTCCAATGCGGCTTTCGTCGCTGCCGCTCCGCTGTTGACCACCTTGTGACCTTGTTGACATTAATCATGAACAACTTTTTGCGAAGGCGTCAAACGGTAGCCGTGTTCTTCGGTTTGGAGAAGGCTTATGATACCTGTTGGAGAGGAGGTATCCTCCGCACTATGCACAGGTGGGGCCTACGCGGTCGCCTGCCCCTTTTTATTGATTCCTTTTTAACGGATCGAAAGTTTAGGGTACGTGTGGGTTCCGTATTGTCCGACGTCTTCCTCCAGGAGAACGGAGTGCCTCAGGGCTCAGTCTTGAGCGTAGCCCTTTTTGCCATCGCGATCAATCCAATTATGGATTGCATTCCACCTAATGTCTCAGGCTCTCTTTGTCGATGACTTCGCGATCTACTGCAGTGCCCAGAGAGCATGCCTCCTGGAGCGCTGCCTTCAGCATTGTCTAGACAGCCTATACTCATGGAGTGTGGCAAATGGCTTCCGGTTCTCTGAAGAGAAGACGGTTTGTATCAACTTTTGGCGATATAAAGTGTTCCTTCCGCCATCCTTACATCTCGGTCCCGTTGTTCTCCCATTCGTGGAAACAACAAAGTTTCTAGGGCTCACGTTGGACAGGAAACTGTGTTGGTCTCCGCATGTCTCTTATTTGGCGGCCCGTTGTACACGTTCCCTTAATGTCCTCAGAGTTCTTAGTGGTTCATCTTGGGGAGCGGATCGCACTGTCCTGCTTCACTTGTGTTGGTCCATAGTCCGATCAAAGCTGGATTATGGGAGCTTCGTCTACTCGTCTGCTCGGCCATCCCTCTTACGCCGTCTCAACTCCATCCACCATCGGGGGATACATCTTGCGACCAGAGCCTTCTACACTAGTCCTGTCAAGAGTCTTTATGCTGAAGCTGCCGAATTACCATTGACCTACCGGCGCGACGTACTGCTGTTGGTATGCCTGCCGGCTGTTGTCTATGTCCGACCACCCCTCTTACCAGTCCTCCTTTGCCGATTCTCTCGACCCTCAGTACGGGTTGTATGTGTCTGCCCTGCTGCCCCCCGGAGTCCGCTTCCGTCGCCTGCTTCGACAATTGGATTTTGCTCTCCCTACCACCTTCAGATAGGGTGAGAGCCCGACCCCACCTTGGCTCCAGGCTCCGGTTCATATTTATCTTGACCTCAGCTCACTCCCGAAGGAGGGTACTCCGGCTGCATTGTATTGCTCACGGTTTGTCGAACTTCGTGCTCGACTTGCCGGTCACACCTTTATTTACACCGATGGCTCCAAAACTGACGATGGTGTCAGCTGTGCCTTTGTCGTTGGGGCCGCAACCTTTAAATACCGGCTCCTCGACCAATGTTCCAACTTTACGGCCGAGCTTTTTGCTCTCCATCAGGCCGTTCATTATGCCCGCCGCCACCGCCATTCATCGTATGTACTCTGCTCTGACTCACTCAGTGCTCTTCAGAGCCTTGGAGATCCCTATCCGGTCCATCCCTTGATTCAATGGATACAGCAGTCCCTCCATTCTTTCGCTGATAATGGTTCTCCTGTCAGCTTTATGTGGGTTCCCGGACATGTAGGAGTGCCTGGGAATGAGGCTGCGGATGCTGCAGCCAAGGCTGCAGTCCTCCTGCCTGGGCCAGCCTCCCATTGTGTCCCATCATCTGACGTTCGTGGGGATGTTTGTAAGAGGCTTGTGTCATTGTGGTGGGATGCTTGGTCATCCCTCCAAGGAAACAAGCTCCGGGCAGTAAAACCGCTCCCAACTGCTTGGACAACCTCCTCCCAACCATCTCGGCGAGAGGAGGTCCTTCTGACCAGGTTGCGTATTGGGCATTGCCGGTTTAGCCACTGCTACCTGCTCTCCAGTGACCCAGCCCTGCAGTGCCCTTGTGGTCAGGCATTAACAGTGCGCCATGTTTTATTGTCATGTCCCCGCTTTAGTCAATCTCGTGTTGTCCTGTCCCTGCCATCTACTTTACCGGATATTTTAGCAGCTGCTCGTGTTCTGCGTTTTATAACTTTGACTGGCTTGTCCAAAGACATCTAACCTTTTTACTTACTTTATCTGCATCTTTGTCAGGTCTTTGTGGTGTCCCCCCCTCCCCTTCAGTTTTACTAGATTCCGTGTGCTCTAACAACAGTGACCAGGCGCTAATGACCTCAGTAGTTGAGCGCCCTTAAACCCCACAAAAAAAAAAAAAAAAAAAAAAAAAAACCCCTTGATTCAGATTTGTTGGACTCATACAGGACAATTCAATTCCCAGGGTACTCATAAAATTTATGCACAATGTGGTGGTTCATACATTTCTGTACCCACCATGTAGCTGCTTCTCCTGCACTGAAGTGTGGCTTGTGCCTCTACATTCATTGGTCAGTCTACATACACACAGTATGATGGCTAGCCAATCTGTTTATTGCATCACTTTCATGATGTCAATGATAGTGCCTTTCCTTCATTATATAGCTCAAGTTGAAAGTAATGTTTTTTGTTGAAATAATATGCAACATTTCACTCTGAATTAATTTTAGGCTTTTTGTTGGTTAAAATCTCACCCTCTTCTTTAATGCCTTGTGTGTTCTCAGTTTTTTCCTTTAAGTGGCAACACTTCATGCATTTTCTTTTACTTCACAATAGTGTTTTTGAAGAACATTTATTGATTTGTCCTATTTAGTGGTAAATCATCTATGTATATAAATCCATAGTTGTATTAAACATGACAATTGTAATAGGTTTGCAATGAATTTAGATAGATGTGATGCCCAAACCCTATAAGGAATAGATTGTCCTCGGTGAGCACTCATACCATGGACTCAATGAAATTGACATTCCATATCAGTGAGGCTACAAATGTTCCTTGGATATGGACACCAGAAAGCATAAAAGTTATCATTGTTGAGGAAGATGAACCCAAGATAAAGTATTTTCTTTATATTGAGGCAAAGGCAAGAATATACAAAACCGTATTGAGAACAATTATGACCTACTGGTTGCACATTTTTACTTTGCTTCTCTGAGATTGGTGTAAATCAGACTTCGTGCCGCTATGGAATGTTTGTTAGTTGCCAACCTTAACTATGTATCAGTATTGTCACAATAAGTAACAATAAATAGCTGCTGTGAATATAATGTTGATTCGTGTGTGTGTTTTTTTTGTGTAGGGATTCTTATTATTTACAGATATTAGCTAAGAAGCTGTACCTGGTTCTTCTGGCAACTTGCCACCCACTTTTGTCACTTCTACAATGCATTAATCCTTTACAGGTTTGTTTCTTTTATAGCTGGCTGCTCGGGAAGTAGGTAGGGCTTGTCTCAGCAGCCAGCGTTCTAAGAGCTGATCACAAGCTTCCATTCCCAGCATCCCTTGCTGAGGGACCTTGTAAAAGTGTGCAATCAGTACATAGCTGAGGCAAGGCTAGAAACATAATACTTGTAGACCACAGAAATGAAAATGCTTTAAAGAATTACAGGAAAAATGCTGATACAGAGAAGTGAAAGAATTACAAAAGATGTAAAGTGGACTCCATTAATGAGTGGGTATGTAAGAGAAAGTGTGACTATAACACATGATTATGACTGGAAGATCATCAAAATCATAAGAAATAAATTACCAGCCAGTAAAACAAATATTGGCAGTCAAAGGGAAGGATTCAAGCTACTGAAGGAAACTGGCTTTGGCGGAAGAAGAAGAAGAAGAAGAAGAAGAAGAAGAAGAAGAGCCACTTTCCACTAGCTTCCACACTAGTGTGCTTGACTGTTATAGTTCGGAATTTATCTATGTATATTATCACAGCTAAGAAATCAACCATGTTTGATGGTTTTAAATGTCTATTAATGCACTGAACTGGCTGAATGGTGATAAATTTCAAAGAGCATGGTTGCCAAGAACTATTATGGTCAAGCAGGAATTAAAAATACTGCTTATGCACAAATTTCCAGGTATTGACAGATGTGTAGGCAAATGTTAGACTAGACTGTCACATAGATGTACAAATTCATTGGGGTAACATAGTACTCAGTTTTTGAGGCATTTAGTATTTTTCTTAGTGCAGCTCTGCAGAATGGAAGTGATTATTTGCTGTTAACAACTAAATTTGAATTGTTTCTGTTATAGTGTTATTTTCTTTAGTTATGTGGTTTCTTACAATTAGAACTTGAATTTAAAGTCAGTTGTGAGTGTGAGATTGTAATGGAGATGGTTTTAAAGGAGCTGAAGTTGGTCTGTGCCATTGTCTTGTTGGATATGGGGACTGACATATTATTTGTGATTATCATTCCTGAATAGCAGCAGCAGTGTATAATAATGTTTATTCATTTAAAGATTTGTAATTGTTTACAAGGTATAATGGAAATGTCTGTACTGAAAATTAAAAAAAATTGCACCTCCATAATTTTTGAAACCAAAGACCATGAAATTAATCAGTCTTGAGGGCAACTGTTTCACAAATGAACTTGTCAATTTCTTTTGAATGAGGGTTCAACATCCCACATTTATTTCTCAAAGGTTTTTCAGAGTTGTTTCTCAGTTTGTGGTGGTGATTCTGTAGTGGAGAATGAAGTAACATCTTATGTAAAAGTTTTCTGAATTCCTCATCATGTGTAAATATTTAAAATTTTCTGTTAGACAAGTAGTTGTATGCTTTTTCTTAAGGATTGAGTTCACTGGAGTAATTTCATATCATACATGCTAGGCTCCTTTGCTTACTTTTCATGCCCAGGAGTGGCTGATAAATGAAGACTCTTGCACAGGATAACTTATGAAAAACTATGTGTAAAGACTGTTTGGGCCTGTCACCTGAAAGCCTACATATTTGCAGTTTCAGCATCCTTCACAATCTTTGTGTTCCAAAAGATTATTAGGGAATTTAATACACCTCAACACAAGATACATTTTCAGTGACTATCCTTTGTAGGTGACCATGGCAGCTTGGAAGGCAGTGTCCCTTGATCACCAGTTGTATATGGCTGACATTGTTACTGATATGTTTTGAATTTAGAACATTCTAGTTGAAACTTTGATCTGTCAACTTTGGTGAAACCTTGGTTTCAAACTACTGAAACCACAGGTGAAGTTGGAGGTGAAATTTCAGTTAGTCAGGACCTTTCAGATTCTGACCTACTTACTGTGAAGTCTATGCTCAAGTCTCTTTGGTACTACTGTAGGCTGTGCATTGAGCCAGTGGATGTGCAATTACCAAATATTACACAAAGAAGGGGTATTTCTGGTACTCCTGTAAGAGTATGAGAAAACATAAGAGGCTCATTTAATATTTTATAGTGTATGTTGGAGCAGACCTTACACGTGAAAGAGAACAGCAGTTTATCTGAGAACACTATTGTAATTGCAAAATGCGAAAGGTGTGTGTAACAAATGACGCTCGCTCGCACGCACGCATGCTCGCGCGCAAAAGCAGGATGCAATTGAAGGGAAGAAGAAAGTTATGAGGAAACGATGTACTACGTGTGCATAACATGTCCAAACAAACCTGTATTCTGTTGTAACTGCTGCACAATTACACATCCGTAATGTAATGGTATGTCGTATCTTCAGAGGAAGATCTGTTCGTGTTTGATTTGTAAAGTGTTTGTTTTATTTGATAGCCAAGTAAAATGTTGTTACATTGATTGCTCAGAACATGTTTCTGTACAGTATGTAGACTTATTTGTGGTTTGCTATAAAAAAATCACCTCTACACCTTGCAAACTTATTTGTGTGGGATTGTGTTTCCGTAGCACCACATTGCAGATGAGTCTGCTTTCTTTTTCTCTGTTTGTTAAACCTTTTTCAGACTATAATTCTTTCTCAATGGAGCAGATTTATCGCTTGTTTAAATTGCATTTTCTTTCCAGTTTGCAATAAAATCAATAAATCAGAGGTGTTGTTAGAATTGTTTGCAATAAATATGACACTTGTAAATGTCACAGCATGCATCATTTATTACATGATAAGCATGCAGCTAAAGTGTACTGTATCTAGCAACACCTCTTTAGCAGATGCTATATTCGCTGTCAATATTACGTACGTGGAAAACCTGAACTTACAAGTTTCGCAGGGGTATGATTTCAGCTACCTGCTCACGTGCACTTAAGTGTCCACCTAGAGCCTCAGCGGCCTGCACTGGTGACCGCAGTGAACGTATCAAGTTGCTACAGTATACTCAGGATTTTAAGTTTGTCATAATAATAAAGATAAGATCTCAGGGTTTCAAGTTAAGTGGTTAATGTCAGTAAAGTGTTTCTTTACACAAGTGTTCAGTATCATTAATTTATCTGTGTCCACTTCAAAACTAAAAATATTTGTTTCTTCAAATTTATTTGTAATATTCACACTGCTTACAAAATAAAATTGGTTGTATCCTACTTAAGAATGCCAGTTTGTATAATTAACTGTTAGAGTTGGAGGGTTTGTTTGCTTGTCAGAAAGTTTGATATTTTTTTATATCAATATATGATAGTTATTGTATCCAAATGTCTCAAACTTCTGATGGACACGTTAACTGACATGAGACTGCTAGTGGACACAACAGGACCCCAGGCCAGGCCATGCCAGTTCGCATTAACAAAAACTTTGGTAATCACATAATATAAAGATTCTTACATCCTCTTTATTTGTACATGTACTTAATAGGAAAAACTGACAAAGGGAAAAAAAACCTAAGATGCAGATAAGTATCAGCGCACCATGTGGATGCCGGCTGCTGCTGGTTAGTTATCTCACAAGAAGAATTAAAAACAAAAGCTAGTTGTGAACAGTACATACTCTATAATAAAAAGTTAAATAATCACATCTACAATATACAGGGTGATCAAAAAGTGAGTATAAATTTGAAAACCTAATAAACTACGGAATGATGTAGAGGGGTAAAATTGACACCCATAGTTGGAATGACGTGGGGTTTTATTAAAACAAAAAGTTCACAAAATGTCCGACAGGTGGCACTAGACAGAAAAACTTGCTACCGTGACAGGTGAGGTACGCCGATATGTTAGTCGCATCATCCCCAGCTTGGCTGAGAAACACCTGCTGGAACGTATGATGTTTATGCAGGATGGTGCTCCACCCCATATTGCTAGACGCGTGAAAGATCTCTTGCGCACGTCGTTTGGTTACGATGGCCTAAGACCTCAGCCCGTGCGATTATTGGCTTTGGGGTTACCTGAAGTCGCAAGTGTATCATGATCGACAAAGATATCTAGGGATGCTGAAAGACGACATCCTACGCCACTGCCTCACCATAACTCCGGACATGCTTTACAGTGCTGTTCACAACATTATACCTCGATTACAGCTATTGTTGAGGAATGATGGACATATTGAGCATTTCCTGTAAAGGACATCATCTTTGCTTTGTCTTACTTTGTTATGCTAATTATTGCTATTCTGATCAGATGAAGCACCATCTGTCGGACATTTTTTGAACGTTTGTATTTTTTTGGTTCTAATAAAACCCCATGTCATTCCAAGCACGTGTGTCAATTTGTACCTCTCTATCTACATTATTCCGTGATTTATCCAGTTTTCACTCTGTAGTAGAGATTCAATTGATTCTGGAAACCATCCCCCAGGCTGCGGCTAAGCTGTGTGTCTGCAATAGCATTTATTTCAAGACTGCTAATCCTGCAAGGTAAGTAAAACTGCTGTGAAGTGTAAGGGGTAGATGAAGTGAAGCTGTGAGGGCGGATCTGTCACACTTGGATAGCTTCCTATAAAAGGCTAAGATGCCAGGTTTGAATACTGGCCTGCCACACAGTTTTAATTACCTAGAAAATTTCAAACAGTTCAGTGTTTGTTAAAATTACTTTCAGAAAAATTTGTACAACACTTCGTGAAATTCATGTGGCAGGTTGCAGTGAGAAGCTTGGAATTTATATGAGAGGGACTGGAATTAAAATTAGTTTGGTTGACAGTGTGATTCTGAACTGTAGGTGGAGCACTACTGAATACAACAGCCTATTAAAGGAACTATACCTTTACAGTTGTGTGAATTAAATTAGGAGCATACTGCGTCAATTGTGGGGTGCATTGTAGAAACAATATGCCCAGCTCAGCCTTCTGAACCTCCTGCTTTTTATTTATAGAATAGGTTGCTGTCACTTCTACCATTACTCGTAACAAAAGGCCTAAGATCCTTTTCCTAGCACAGACATGTAATAAATATCTCTTTGCCAGTATTTTATTTTGACCCTTCAGTTGAGTGTGCGGCAGCATTGTTTTTCTAAGGGCTCACAGCTGAGACTTTACTTGGCAGCATGAGACATTCATCCTAAGCAGCTTATCAACACCCTGATTTATGTGGCTTGATCTTTCCTTTTCTTGATAAACATTTCTAGATTTTCATGTAAGACATGTGACCTAGTGGTGGTAAAGTAAATGGATCCAGGAAGTATGTGCCTGTATATGGTATAGCTGCTATTACTTTTAACATTACAGTACGTTGGCTACCAGTATGGTAGTGAGACTGTATGTTAGGTGGCAGATTACCATATTGTTTCTTGCAGAAGCCAGAGCTATCCCATATATTACCATCAGATTTATCATACTTGCTACTGGAATTAACCTTCTACGACATGTGGCTAATATGCTGTCACCTCTATATTACGAAATTAACTACATATTATCACTGCAATCAGGCGGCTCGCACGAGTTTTGGTGTTCTTGTAAAGACAAGTCATTTTAGATTACATCATCATTTAGTTTAGTACTGATTACATGGTAAATAGGTGTATTAGTGTGCTTTTTAAGTGTACCATTAACCTAGAACTTTGTCTGACATCTTCATGGTGAATGTGGAAAATAGATTTGACCTGTTGCTTCAGTTAGCTGGTGAGCCTCAAGCAGTTGCAGGTGTAGACAGGGTACAACAAACTTCCAGCAGCAAATTGAGAAGAAAGAATGTAGGGAAATCAGTAAAGAGAAAGAAAGTGTTGTTGTTAGGTAGTTCCCATGGAAGAGGTGTTGGCCAACTTTTGCAGGATGAACTAGGATCAGAATACAAGGCCACTAGTTTATTTTAAAGCTAGTGCTGGTCTGGAGCAGGTGATAGAGGATTTAGGATAACTTTGCAATGATTTCACTAAGGAAGATACTGTGACTATAGTGGATGGGCCAGGTAATAGTATCAGCAGAGATTCTGGGTACAGTATCGAGTGTGACCTGGCAAAGATTGCATCAGCATTGAAGAATACTAGTGTTTAGTTTGTATCTGTTCTTGGATGCCATGACCGATCCATTTGAACTCTTCTGTCAAGAGTTAATTTGGAGTTGGAACAGCTGCTTGTCGGGTGCAGGGTCACACGTTGGTTTGGTTCCTGTTGATTCTCTGAATAGGTGGGATTAAAGTAGGCATGGCCTTCACCTCAACAGGAAAGGGGATGGATAAACTGGCTGGGAAAATAGCAGGAAAGTTAAAGGGGGGGCGGCACCGTCATCAGTGATAAAATACTAGTGGTTATAGGGTTCAGAAAAGACACTTTTTTTAGGGTAGGAAGGACAGAAAGAAACAGTTTTAAGAGGTTAGGATTGAGACAAACCTTCAGTTTGAGAAAGAAACAAAAAAAAATATTTCTAGCTTATTACATCAGCTATTGGTTAGGAATTTTCAACAACAATCAGCAGAAATTTCAACTCTACCCAAATTCAGCTCAGTCAATGTGAAATGTTAGCTATCTTTATTGCATCAAAATATTCAAGGACTGAGAAATAAAATTAATGAATAAATTATCTGCATAGATGAATTAGTCCTCAAACCCAGCTGACATAATCTGCCTTTCTGAACATCTTACCACTGGTATAGAACTTTTAAATCTTACAGTATTTAGGTTAGCATCTCACTTTTGTAGAACAGAAATGGAGAAAGTAGTTGTTGCCACATTCATGAGTAACTGTCATAAATTTAAGAACATAGACATTCATAAATTTTGTCTAGAACAGCATATGGAAGCATGTGCAACAGAACTGGAATTTCACAAAAAATCCTTGATAATATTAAGTGTTTATCAAGCACCTGCAGGTAACTTTAATCTGTTCATAAACCACCTTGAAGCTGTACTGGCCCATTTAACAACCATAAACAAAGAAATAGTGGTTGCTGGTGCTTTCAATGTAGATTTCCTTAAAGACTCTCCCAATAATAACTTATTTGAGTTAGTAACACTATCATTCAACTTAATTCCCACTGTAAAGTTCCCAACTAGGGTAGCCAATTGCTCACAAACAGCCATTGATAATATCTTTATAGAAAAGTCCAATGAACAAAATTATATTACAAAACCAATAGTCAATGGCCTCTCAGACCATGACATGCAGTTCCTTCTGTTAAATGTTAATACTGAACAGGATATAAAATCTGTTAAATCTGAGCTCAAGAGAGTAATAAATAAGCCAAAAATTGATTATTTTAGGACACTCCTCAGAGACATTCACTGGACTGATGTTTACAGTGCTCATGGCATGAAGGAAAAATAAAGCACTTTTGCTACTAAAGTTCTTACCTTATTTGAACACTGTTTCCCCCAAAACTATCCATGGTTAGAGTAAAGTCTACAAAGAAGCCATGGATTACTCGAGGAATAGATGTATCTTGTAAAACAAAAAGAAAACTGTATTTGTCAATCAGAAACAGTTCTGATGTTGATGCTATAGCACATTACAAGAAATACTGCAAAATATTAAAGACTGTAATACAGACATCAAAGCAAATATATTACAAGGAAAAAGCTAGTCATATCAGATAACAAAATAGACAATATGGGATATAGTGAAAGAGTAGACCGGTAGAACAGGACATGAAGAGGAACAAATAGCATTAAGAGTAAATGATACGTAAGTGACAGATATGTATAACGTCGCAGAACATTTTAACGAATATTTTATAACTGTTACTGAAAAAGATGGGGTTGTCAGATTCTGTAAATGATATTATGGAATACCTCGGACCACACATTTCAAGTAACTTCCATAATATGAATGTGACCCTCACTACCCCAGCAGAAGTAATATCCATCATAAAATCTTTAAAATCCAAAAACATCTAGTGGGTGTGATGAAATATCAACAAAGTTAATTAAATAATGTGATTCTGAATTAACATAATAAGCTATCTGTGTAACCAGTTGTTTATCAGTGGAATATTTCCTGGATGGTTGAAATATGCTGAAGTTAAGCCACTGTTTAAGAAGGAAGATAAAGAAATAGTGTCACATTTCCGTCCAATTTCACTTTTGTCAGCATTCTCAAAAATTTTAGAAAAGGTAATGTATGATCGGCTTTTTAACCATCTTATCACAGATAACATACTGGCAAAGTCGCAGTTCAGATTTATAAAGGGTTCTGATATTGAGAAGGCTATCTACTCTTACAGTGAAAATGTACTTAATTCATTAGACACACAAAATTCCAGGTGACTGGTATATTTTGTGATCTGTCAAAGGCATGTGACTGTGTAAATCAAATATCCTTTTAAGTAAATTAGAATATTATGGTGTAACAGGAAATGCTGCAAAAAATGGTTCAAATCTTATATCTCTGGCAGGAAACAAAGGGAGTAATTAGGAAACAGATATGTATTAAGCTATCAGGCATCATCCAACAGGGAATTACATGTGGAGTCCCACAAGGTTCCATCTTAGGGACCTTACTTTTTATTGTGTATATCAATGACTTTTCATCAGTAACATTACCAGATGCCAAGTTTGTTTTGTTTGCTGATGATACAAACATTGCAGTAAATAGCTTATCAATCGATAACTGACCACGCTAAAGTTTACACGCTTTTATGCTAGCTTAGACGCTGCAACTAGACTGCGTAAACAGTGAGTGCGGACGCTTACAAGTGTCAGACGCACTGGCTCGTGGCTTGTTGTGATGCTTATAAGCATCACAAGGATTTAAAGTCACTTACTTTGTACAAAAAGGTGTGCATTATTGAGGAACACACATTTTCAATAACTTGCCAGCAGCCATAAAAAGTTGCGCGCGCGCGCGCTCTCTCTCTCTCTCTCTCTCTCTCTCTCTCTCTCTCTCTCTCTCTCTCTCTCTCTCTCACACACACACACACACACACACACACACACACACACACACACACACACACACAGTGGGGATGGGGGTGGCTATATAACATGAAGTCAAAGCTGAAGCAGTCTCTGTGACAAGTTTTGATATTGACCATCCTACAAACATTTCCATTTGGTTACTGTGCATTTTCACTGATGGCAGCTTATTTTAGTTGCAGTAAACTTCCTTGCTCTCTAGTAATACATCTAGAATACTAACTGGGTAATTTTCTTGTAGCATATAAAGTAATATTTTCTCTTCAGAGTCCTCCAGTGTAGACTAGAAGACTGACATGTTACATTTTGTTCATGTCAATGCTGGCTGTAATTCCCATTAGACAGTTTTTGTGCTGTTAAGTGTACTAGCCTGCTGCTCCTGCTCCCTGTGTGCTGGAAGTGGTTGTTTGTCTTGCTACTTTTTGTATGATTTATCCAGGTTTCTGCATATATCATGTGCTTAAAATATGAATTTGAATGAATTGATGTAGTGATCTGCCTAAGCATTTACAGTGAATTGCTAGTTTGAAACACATGTAAAAAAAAAAAAAAAAAAAAAAAGAAGGGGGGGGGGGGGGGCAGTTACGCTCACATAATGCTAGGTACAGATATCTGGCTAAAACATGAAATTGGCGGCAGTATAGCAATAGGATACGCTAATGAGAAGTAGATGCAGTATTTGCCACACTACACAAGAAACCCAAAACCACACACAGAGAGAGAGAGAGAGAGAGAGAGAGAGAGAGAGAGATTGAAGCAGCATGTTAGATTGTATAAAACTTCGTATGAAGTATGGGAATAAACTTAGTTGGGTCCTTATATGGAGAACTTCAGAGAGAACCTCGGGTAACTAGTAGGTAGAACATGTGTGGCCTAAGTTTAGAAGAATAGTTGAACAAACACTGGATTGCTATTTATGTAGTATAACAGTTTTTGATGGAAGGAACTTTCTATGGTATACGGTCTCTGTAATGAAATGGGTGCATGTGTGAGTTTGCTTGTGAGCTGCTGTTCAGTTTAACACCCATTTGCTGTAGAATCTTAGAACATTTTCTAAGCTCGAACATAAGGAGATGTTGAACAGAATGACCTCCTCCTGTGAAATCATTGTGGATTTTGACATTCTGAAAGCCATGGATCCAGGCAGTTGTGCAGTTGCAGTATGTTTTGACTTCAAAAAGCATCTGACTGAGTACAGTACCACAACTTATTAATAAAAGTAAGATCGTATGTGGCATAAAACAAAGTTTGTCATCTGGCTGGGGATTACTGAATAGGCAGGATCTTGGGTGGTGAGTCATTGATAAATGTGGAAGTAACTTCATTCATGTCCCAGGGAAGTGTGTTGGGACCGTTTATGTTGTGTATTAATGATCTAGGAGACTATGTTAATAGTAACTAAAAAGTCAGTATCAAACTTTCATTGTGGTAAATGTACTGGAATTTTTTCGAGTACATGTATAATATGTGATTGAATTGCATGTTGTGGCTAATAATTTCATATATGTTCTTAGGGAAAGTTTGGCATTCGCTACAGAACCTGTTTTTACAAGTCTTGCAGATTTAATAAAGGACTCGGGTACTGCGTCTTCAGACCACAGTTCTGGTCAGAAGGGAGAGAAATTGTATGAAGTAGAAATTAAACATGGATTGGTCCAGGTAATTTTGTTTTCTGTATTCCTTTGGTTTCTTATTTCCTTTGTAATGTATTTGTCATGACATCATGTTGTACAGAATGAACATTTGATAGAAAATACTGCTTTACCTAAACTCAGTGTGGTAACATTACTCCATCTGAACAATGTTAATTGACTTTACCTAATGAAGCACCAGATCGTGAACACTATACATACACAAAACAGTTTACTCACAATGATTGTAGTTTACTGTTCTTTCAGAAAGTGTCAGCAATTTTTCAAAATTTCTGTAATGGGTTCAGGAATACTGCACTGTCTCTGAGTTATAAATATTGTTATTTTTCACGAGATTTCTTTACAAATCAGAACCTGTGTGATACTCATTTGTTTAACAGATTGGAGAAGGACTTGTTTTTCTGCACAACAATGTCAAACTGCTGCATGGCAACATCAATCCAGGAACTATATTAGTAAACCAACAAGGGGCTTGGAAAATTTTTGGCTTTGACTTCTGCATTTTGAATTCAAGTGACCCAGAAGCAGAGGTGAGTGACATTTAATTTCTGTAATTATTAATTTCAGTATTCATGAAAGTTTGGTATGTACTAATTGTGTGATTGTTCTCTGTACATGAATAATCGTTATTAATCAGTTGGAATATTTAATGATGATAAATATAAAGTTCAAAGAAGAAACTAAGGTATGTGGTGCATTTATGCACTTAATATAATTTTTATATTGATGAACGAAAAAATTAAGTTCATCACACTTATATAATCCAATAAAGGAGTGAACGCCGTTTTGTCATGATAATAATAGAGAGTGTGTAATATAAATCTACTGCAATGCTTAGGTTAATGAAGAATCAATTTATAGGTTAAGAATTTTCCCTTCTTTACTGTAGTCTTCTCCAGTTTCATTTTATTCTGCATTGTTAACATTATTGCTCACATCTGTATTGGAATGACGACGACAACAACAACAACAACTACAAAAAAAGAGAGAAATACTTGGAGGTAAAATATGGAAAGATTAGAACACCAGATAAATTCCAATGGATCCAACCCAGATGACTGGTCTTATGCGTCAAAGGAACAGCCATAAAATTAGACCTTGCTTACAAACTAACACAGAACTGGTACAACACGAGCGATATCCTACAAGGACAAAATCTGGTGCAATAATTCAGTTATAAAACCAGTAGGACTCTGCATCAGAAGGTCTTATTCTACCGGGTGGTGCACGAAATGTGTTACTATTTTGTTTTTGAATATAAACTTTATTGTCAATACAATCTGAAAGGAACATATACTACAATGAAGAGCCACCCATGGATATTTGTTCTAATTCAGCACATGCTCAATATGTCCACCATTTCGTTTCCTAACTTCCTTCAAACGAACACTGAAGTGTTTACTTCGTAGATTCTTACTTAAATTGCATGTGAGTTTTGTATAGGAGGTGTAATTTCGAGTTTTAGTTACTGTAATCGTAAATTCAGGCAGATTGTAGCGCAGTCGTTAGTCATTTGTACAGGTTAGTTCATACATTCTTTGCATGTTTCCCTTGTGTTATCTAGGCACGAACTTGTGTTTCAGTAACTGTTACTCAACATCGATTAGAATGTACACGGACTGTGATTGCTGTGTTCGGATGAGGGCTGAGTTGGCATCCCTTCGCTCACAGCTGCAAGCGGCGCTGACTTCGGTTGCGCAGCTTGAGGCTGTTGCCAATGGGCACCACTGTGGGGAGCCGGACTTCGGTATCACGGGGATGTCAAGCTCGTCCCTTCTGTCCCCAGATCGGTCTGCCGCTGTGGTTGCCCCGGTTGCTGCCCGCAGTGGGGCTAAACCCTCGCCTGTGGTTGATTAGGAGGTCGTTCCAAGGTGTGGCAGGCAGCAAAAGGCGTCCACGGAGGCTGATCAGAAAGCCTCCCCGGTGCGTCTGACGAATAGGTTTCAGCTACTGTATCTGGCTGAGCCAGATGCAGCTGCCTGCCCTGTTTCAGAGGATGATTCTCAGCCTTCAAGGTTCGGGCAGTCGCAGAGGGTGGGCTTATTGGTAGTTAAGAGCTCCAATATTAGGTGCGTAATGGGGCCCCTTAGGGATATGGCAGCTAAGGAGGGGAAGAAATCCAGTGTGCACTCCGTGTGCATTCGGGGTGGAGTCATTCCTGATGTAGAAAGGGTCCTTCCAGATGCCATGAAGAGCACAGGGTGCAGCCAGCTGCAGGTGGTGGCACATGACGGCGCTAATGACGTGTGTCACTTTGGATCTGAGGAAATTCTCTCTGGATTTCAGCAGCTATCTGATTTGGTGAAGGCTGCCGGTCTTGCTTACAAGATGAAGCATCTGCAGCATCGTTGACAGAACCGACTGTGGACCTTTGGTGCAGAGCCGGGTGGAGGGTCTGAATCAGAGGCTCAGGCGGTTTTGCGACCGTGTTGGCTGCAGATTCCTTGACTTGCGCCATAGGGTGGTGGGGTTTCGGGTTCCGCTGAATAGGTCAGGAATTCACTACACTCAGCTGGCGGCTACACAGGTAGCGGAGGCTGTGTGGCATGGACTGGGCCGTTTTTTAGGTTAGAAGGCCTCGGGAAAGTACGGGGTGGGCTGCAATCTCAAAGGGTGAATGGCAAATAGAGCATGTGCTTGGATCAAGGAACAGTCGGAATTGTAGTTGTAAATTGTTGTAGTTGTGCTGGGAAAGTCCCTGAGCTTCAAGCGCTAATAGAAAGCACAGAAGCTGAAATCGTTATAGGCACAGAAAGCTGGCTAAAGCCTGAAATAAGTTCTGCAGAAATTTTTACGATGTCTCAGACGGTGTTCAGGAAAGATAGATTATGCAGAATTGGTGGTGGAGTGTTTGTGTCTGTGAGTAGTGGTTTATCTTGTAGTGAAGTCAAAGTAGATACTCGGTGCGAATTGGTGTGGGTGGAGGTTATACTTAACAGCCGAACTAAGTTGTTAATTGGCTCCTTCTACCGACCCCCGGACTCCGATGATACAGTTGCTGAACACTTCAGAGAAAATTTGAGTCTCGTAACAAATAAATACCCCACTCATATGGTTATAGTTGGTGGGGACTTCAACCTTCCCTCGATATGTTGGCAAAAATACTTGTTAAAAACAAGTGGTAGGCAGAAAACAACTTCCGAGATTGTCCTAAATGCTTTCTCTGAAAATTATTTCGAGCAGTTAGTCCACGAACCCACGTGAATTGTAAATGGTTGCGAAAACACACTTGACCTCTTAGCCACAAACAATCCAGAGCTAATAGAGAGCATCATGACTGATACAGGGATTAGTGATCACAAGGTCGTTGTAGCTAGGCTCAATACTGTTTCTTCCAAATCCACCAGGAACAAACGCAAAATAATTTTATTTAAAAAGAGTGGATAAAGTGTCACTAGAAGCCTTCGTAAGAGACGATCTCCATTCCTTCTGAACTGACTATGCAAACGTAGACGAGATGTGGCTCAAATTGAAAGATATAGTAGCAACAGCAATTGAGAGATTTATACCTCATAAATTGGCAAGAGATGGAACTGATCCCCCATGGTACACAAAACAGGTCCGAATGCTGTTGCAGAGGCAACGGAAAAAGCATGCGAAGTTCAGAATAACGCGAAATCCCGAAGATTGGCTAAAATTTACAGACGCGCAAAATTTGGCTCGGACTTCAATGCGAGATGCCTTTAGTAGGTTCCACAATGAAACATTGTCTTGAAATCTGGTAGAAAATCCGAAGAAATTCTGGTCGTATGTAAAGTATACAAGCAGCAAGACGCAGTCAATAACTTCGCTGCGCAGTGCCGATGGTACTGTTACCGAAGACTGTGCCGCTAAAGCGGAGTTATTGAACGCAGTTTTCCGAAATTCCTTCACCAGGGAAGATGAATGGAATATTCCAGAATTTGAAACACGAACAGCTGCTAGCATGAGTTTGTTAGAAGTAGATACCTTAGGGGTTGCAAAGCAACTCAAATCGCTTGATATGGGCAAGGCTTCAGGGCCAGATTGTATACCGATTAGATTCCTTTCAGATTACGCTGATACAATAGCTCCCTACTTAGCAGTCATATACAACCGCTCTTTCACCGATAGATCTGTACCTACAGATTGGAAAATTGTGCAGGTCGCACCAGTGTTTAAGAAGGGTAGTAGGAGTAATCCATCGAACTACAGACCTCTATCATTGATGTCGGTATGCAGTAGCATTTTGGAGCATGTACTGTTTTCAAACATTATGAATCTCCTCGAAGGGAACGATCTATTGATACGTAATCAGCATGGTTTCAGAAAACATCGTTCTTGTCCAACGCAGCTAGCTCTTTATTCGCACGAAATAATGGCCGCTATCGACAGGGGATCTCAAGTTGGTTCCGTATTTATAGATTTCCGGAAAGCTTTTGACACCGTTCCTCACAAGCGACTTCTAATCAAGCTGCGGGCCTATGGGGTATCGTCTCAGTTGTGCGACTGGATTCGTGATTTCCTGTCAGGAAGGTCGCAGTTCGTAGTAATAGACGGCAAATCATCGAGTAAAACTGAAGTGATATCAGGTGTTCCCCAGGGAAGCGTCCTGGGACCTCTGCTATTCCTGATCTATATAAACGACCTGGGTGACAATCTGAGCAGTTCTCTTAGGTTGTTCGCAGATGATGCTGTAATTTACCGTCTAGCAAGGTCATCCAAAGACCAGTATCAGTGGCAAAGCAATTTGGAAATGATTGCTGTATGGTGTGGCAGGTGGCAGTTGATGCTAAATAACGAAAAGTGTGAGGTGATCCACATGAGTTCCAAAAGAAATCTGTTGGAATTCGATTACTCAATAAATAGTACAATTCTCAAGGCTGTCAATTCAACTACGTACCTGGGTGTTAAAATTACGAACAACTTCAGTTGGAAAGACCACACAGATAATATTGTGGGGAAGGCGAGCCAAAGGTTGTGTTTCATTGGCAGGACACTTAGAAGATGCAACAAGTCCACTAAAGAGACAGCTTACACTACACTCGTATGTCCTCTGTTAGAATATTGCTGGGCAGTGTGGGATCCTTACCAGGTGGGATTGACGGAGGACATCGAAAGGGTGCAAAAAAGCGCAGCTTGTTTTGTATTATCACGTAATAGGGGAGAGAGTGTGGCAGATATGATTCGCGAATAGGGAAGGAAGTCATTAAAGCAAAGACGTTTTTCGCTGCGGCGAGATCTATTTACGAAATTTCAGTCACCTACTTTCTCTTCCGAATGCGAAAATATTTTGTTGAGCCCAGCCTACATAGGTAGGAATGATCATCAAAATAAAATAAGAGAAATCAGAGCTGGAACAGAAAGGTTTAGGTGTTCGTTTTTCCCGCGTGCTGTTCGGGAGTGGAATGGTAGAGAGATAGTATGATTGTGGTTCGATGAACCCTCTGCCAAGCACTTAAATGTGAATTGCAGGGTAATCATGTAGATGTAGATGTAGTAATTACCCTACGGCACATGTCTTGTGTAATTTCACTGCAGGCTTGAAGAATAAGTCTTCTGAGCTCCATTAAATTACGTGGACGTTTCGGGAAAATTTTTTCCTTTAAGTACCCCCAAAGAAAAAAGTCACATGGATTGAGGTCTGGACTATTGGGGGCCAATTTTGTCAGTCATTGAAGCGACCTGGAAACCTGAGTGAAATGATCCGCATGTCGAAATGCTTGTGTAAAAACTCCCAACAGTGTTTGTAGTATGTGGCCATGCTCCATCTTGCATGTGCCACTGCGTGTTGAAGGGCAAGGCAGTAGCAAGAAGCTGTGGAATGAAGCTATTGCGAAGCGTGCTCAAATAACGCTCGCTGTTCACAGTTTCTTCAAAGAAAAAGGGTCCAATAAGTCCGTGACTGGAAATTGCTGCCCACGCTGTAATCCTCACTTTTAAGAATGCGTTGAACGGAGTGTCTGGATATTCCCAGTTGCACTGCTGCCTTTCTACACGATTTCCTGGGACTTCTGTGTACAGCAGCTCATACTGCTTCAATATTCTCCGGCGAACAAACAGGCTAAGGCCGAGGTCGCTTCGCTTCCAATACTGTTCCTTCCTGTACAAATTTATCATACAACATGTCGATGGTCTTCTTGCAAGGGACCCATCGTGTGTTAAACTGGTGTCGATAGTGCCTCTGAGTCTCAACAAGGCTTTTCGTTTCATGAAAAAGTAACACAATTGCCGATCGTTGCTGTGTCGTCAGTCTTCCATTGTCAGCCATTGCTGCTTACTAGTCTCCTAACGGCAGTATCGTGAATTACACGTCATTTCGTAACTCATTTGTTTTTCCAAGCTCTGCTGGTAGTGCTGTAGAGATCCCAGTGGGATATCTAATGTGTGTTGTAAATTGTGAAAGAAACAATTGCTAACACATTTCGTACGCCACCCTGTAAATGAAAAGGAAGAGTTGGAAGAACTTGAGAAAAAGGAAAGGAGGATTCTCAGGAAAATTGTGGGATCACAGACAATTGTTGATGGAACTTGGAAGAATAGGAAAAACAAAGTTCAGACATGCACTGAACAATTAACGGACACAATGTGGAAAATCACAGTTGAAATTTTCAGGACACCTAACAAGAATAGACAAGCACTGACTTACTGAAAAACCTTAAATTATATCCCATCATTGCAGTTCACCTCTAAGTTAGAAGAAGAGGTCAAAAGAGATGCACAAGAAACTGCTATTAAACTAGAGGTGATCCAAAACAGGGAAGAATTCAGAAGCAAGGTCAACAGCTGAAAGTCCTTTGCAGCAAAACCACTAGCAAGGTGATCCACACGTTACATTTCTGAGGAGGACAGAAAGGAAAAAAGTGAAAGAATGAAGAAATTTTGGGAATAGAGGAAAAGAAAGGCCAAGGAGCCTGGTTTTCCCAAGTTTCCTTAAACTTTCTTATATGTAAATGCTAGATTGGTTTCTTTGAAAAGGTTACAGGTCATTTATTGCCCCCATCTGCGACCTGTTACAGTTTTTTGCTCTCTAATGCTCTCATTGCCAGTGGCACATTAAATGTGAATCTTCCTTCTAGTGCTACTTTTAATAATATTTAGTCAGTGGAATCAACATCTATCATAGAAAATCTTTTAGATGATTGCGGATCTGCTTTTTAGGGGAGGAGATTAGTGTTTAACATTCTGTCAACAATGAGGTCATTAGAGATGAAGCACAAGCTCAGATTAGGGAAGGGTGGAGAAGGAAAGTTGTCATGCCATTTTGAAGGAACTATCCTCGCATTTGCCTTAATTGATTTAGGGAAATCATGGAAAACCTAAATCAAGATGGCCAGTTGTGGTTTTGAACCATTGTCCTCCCAAATGTAAGTCAGTGTACTAACTACTGCACTACCCTGCTTGATATCTGCTTTGTAGTCCAATGTTTCAGAGGTAGCAGAGCCATTCACCTGAGAAACACAGTAATGTACTGGGTGTCCATTTGAAATTATCCAGAATAAAAGTATAACATCTCGCTGACTAATGTATGTACATGCAGCCAAGTTATGTAACTACAGAAAGAGTCTTGAAAGTTTTGTTTTTCATGGTTGGCAAGGTAATCCATTTCCTGTTGTCCGCAGTTAAAATGGCAACAGTACAAGAGCAGGATCAATGTGTTTTTTGGCTTAACAGAGTTGCAACCTGTCACATCTGTATGACGACATTTTTGAATCCAGTATGGCTGTCAACTGCCTATGAGGAAAAGCATTTGATTTTTGGAACTATGAAATGATAACCACGGGTAATCCTTTACATCTCCTGGAAAGCCATGGACCTCCGAAGAAAATTTGATCGTATTAAAGGAGCATTTCAATGAAGCCTGCATAAATCTGCTCATGCTGCTAGTTTGCAGTTACAGAGCCCATATTCAACAATGTGTGATGTGTTGTACAAAAGACTGTACCTATGAATGTAAAAGATTCAGATGATTCACACAGTGCCCAAGAATGTAAAAGATTGAAATGATTCACACAATAAAACCTAATGACAAAGCTGCACATATGAACCAAGCATTAGAAATGCTACAAAGGATTAATGTGTCACATGGCTATCTCCAACATGTGTATTTTTCTCATGAAGCAACGTCTCATGTTAGTGGAGTTGTAAGCAGATGTAAATGTAGAATACGAGGTGATGAAAATCCACCTCGCATGTGATTTGGAGAGGGGGGAAACCCCAAAAGTCAAAGTGTGGGCCACCTTAATGAGTAACATACTGATCTGGGTGTTATTCTTCTTTCAATGAACAGTGATTGGAGTTTTGTATCCAGATATGTAGGAACAATATGCCCTCCCTCAACTACCATATCAAACTGTCTTTCAAGAGGACAGAGCTCCACTATCTTTCAGACTCGGCTTCAGGGAACACAATATGGATTGGCGGAGGTTGGCCAATTGCTGGGCCTACTAGGTCTCCAGACTTAACCCCTTTTGATTTTTTGTTGTATTATGTAAAAAACAGTCCACAAGGTTAAGATAAAAAGTCTTCAGCACCTGAAAGACTGCATAAGCGATGCTACGGCAAGTTACACCAAACATGCTCCAAGCTACATGGGATGAGGTGGAATATTGTCTGGATATTTGTCATGGTATTAGGGGGTCTCATATTGATATCTATTGACAGCATGAAATTCAGGAAGATGTTTTTGAAATATTGTAAGCCATAAACATATAAGATAAATATTTTGTGAGTTATAGTGTGTTTATTTTGGATATCTTCCATTTAGACACTCAGTATTTCAACTGCACTGCATTAAAAAAAAAATGGATTATTTGCTCACTAGTTCATTATCCTGTAGTTGTAAAATGCCAAAGCCCATTTCTCGGATGTCTGCTGAGCTGCTGGGCGAGATTCTCCAGTTTCTTGTTTCAGGTATATCCACAACAATAAACTATGTTCAGGAACAACATACTGTGTTCTGACCTTTGACTGTCAGATTTTTGCCGCTCCAAGAGCAATGATGTGTTGTTGAAGAGCCTGTTTATGAAGCGAAGCTTGTGAGCAAAAGGGCCAGAAAGACAAAACCATTTTCCAGGCATTTTTATCTGCACACAAAATGAAATAAAAATGTAATGAGTAAGCACCCAAATCACAAAGCAGACTTAATAAATTCATTTTTCTTAGCACAGAATGTAAATAAAAGTTATAGAAAGAAGCAAAGTAATAGTATTAAATTTTTAACATGCAGAGCAAAATCAATAAATCCATAAATCCTAGCCAAGTAAATTCACTGTTAGTTTGAGTTCTTAAAGACAAGACTGCAGCACTTAATTATGTTGCTGACATAAACATCCCAAAACACACGTCACTGAGTTAAAAAAACATAAACAATTCCATCTTGTATCCAGAATGAGATTTTCACTCTGCAGCGGAGTGTGCGCTGATATGAAACTTCCTGGCAGATTAAAACTGTGTGCCCGACCGAGACTCGAACTCGGGACCTTTGCCTTTCGCGGGCAAGTGCTCTACCATCTGAGCTACCGAAGCACGACTCACGCCCGGTACACACAGCTTTACTTCTGCCAGTGTCTCGTCTCCTACCTTCCAAACTTTACAGAAGCTCTCCTGCGAACAGGTTCGCAGGAGAGCTTCTGTAAAGTTTGGAAGGTAGGAGACGAGACACTGGCAGAAGTAAAGCTGTGTGTACCGGGCGTGAGTCGTGCTTCGGTAGCTCAGATGGTAGAGCACTTGCCCGCGAAAGGCAAAGGTCCCGAGTTCGAGTCTCGGTCGGGCACACAGTTTTAATCTGCCAGGAAGTTTCAATTCCATCTTGTAGTTCTGAATGGGCTAAAAACAAACAAAAAAACATTAGAAAGTTGCCAAAATAAATATCAATGTATTATAATGATGTGTTTCAAATGATTCCATCTTATCAGAGGAATAAGAAACTGAAATTGACTACTGGTTAGGCAAAGTATTGGATTTCCCACTTTACGTAAGCAGTTACCTTATCTGTATTGTCCATGCCAGCAGATAGTTAGGACCGACCCAAACTTCCATATTTCCCAGTGTCTTATGTCCCATAGTGATTGTTCACAAATTGCGTGATTCCTGCCCAGGGAGAGCCATTATTTTACTCTCCACATTGCCTTGCTTTGGCATAAAATGTAGTAGGACAGCGTCTGTATTTTACAATATCTGCACAGTTAGATGCAGTGTTCCTTTGAACAGCCGTATTAAATGATGAAATGCATTCACAAATTATTTATACAGTTGTATGACAGCTATATGATTTACTAGTAACATATGGAAATTTGTGCCGGACAAGAACTTTAGCCCAGCTTGCTTCACAGTCTAACCACCTTGGCCATCCAAAGATTGAAAGACTTCAGTTGCTTTAAAAGGCTGTAGAATTTCAAACAATATTATGTTGTAATCAAAAGTGTCTGTTCTATTACATCAGCCATTGCAGTTACAAAGAACAATTTAATAAAGCACAAAAAGTGTTCATAAACTGAATTAATTGAATTTATAGAGTTAGTAGAACTAATCCTCAGCTAAAATTACTTTGTATTCAGTGGTAATATTTATCAACTACGAGATGGACTAGCCGTGGAGTCATCCATATCTGAAGTGCCAGCAGAGATTTTAGTTAGCCACCTAGAACTGAAAATATGCTGCAGCTGAGACACCTGCTTAAAAAAAAACCACAACCATTATAAATTTCTTTAATAATGTGCACAACAAAATAAATTTTACTGCTGAATACCAGAAAAGCAGAAAAGTAGTAGCATTGATATCCTAGATTTATGCATAGAAAATCACAACAGGCACATTTTTGAGATATACAGGAAGAAGACAATGTCACACCCCACCATATCCTCCTGAATTTGCTTAACGTATTCATCTGTTGGTCTCCTCCTATGATTTTTACTCCTCACACTTTCCTTCAATACTAAGTTCGTGACCCCTTGATGTCTTGAATGTATCCTACCAACTGATCCCTTCTTTTACTCAGGTTGTGCCGCAAATTTCTTATCTCCCCAATTCTATTCTTTACCTCCTTATTAGTTACATAATCTACCCATCTAATCTTCAGCATTCTTCTGTCAAAATTCTCTTTGAACAGAGAGAACATGGAGAAGGAATTGGACATCATAAAAATGCATTAACTAATGATGTCCTCAGCACAGTGACAGACAAATTGCAGAGACAAGTAGCAAAACAGAAATATATTCCTCACTATATGGGATAAACTAATAATACAGTCAATAAAATGCCAGATATCTTTTTTATGTGAAGTTTCCTAAAAAATAAACTTATTAGGTCACATAAAGTGAAAAGTGAAAGTAGCCTTCTCCACAAACAACAAACTGCTACAGAAATTAGTTCACACCATAAAAAATAAAACAGATAAATTCTGAGAGTCAGCATATATATGGTCACATGTAAAACTTGCTCAAGCCACTATGTAGGACAGAGTGGCAGGAATTTTCACACTTCATACACTGAACATGTTAAGTGTTGCACACACAACCTGTTCATAAATCAGCCATAGCAACACAAACAAAAAATACTGGGCACTCATCCATAAACATAAAAGAAGGTCTTAAGAAACTCCATCACTTCCAGAAATCACATGCAGTATTGTTTAATGGACGAACTGGAAATTTTTGTGCATGAGAAGTCAGGAGAGGAAATTCTAAATGACAAGCTAGATAGCAAATCAGTTAATTTCTTCAAATATTTCTTCTGTTTTGTATGATTTCTCAGCAACAGATTGACCACTAAAGGAGACAAAACCAATGCATTTGGCCTTGTCACAGGGGCAAAGATTGCAGAGGCTGGGGTAACAGTTGGTGTGCTGGCATTGACAGGAGCAAGGCCTCATTAACCAATGACTGGGGGAAGGAGGGCAACAGTTCACATTCCATATGGTCCATTTCAGAAGTCATCAACTTGTCCACTGATCAGAAATGTGTGGAAGGAGAGCTACATTGAGAGCATGAGAAATTCCGGAAGCTGGATTACATTGCTGTGATTGACTTGAACCCAACTTGACTTGTCTCCGGCATTAACTCATAATGGCACAGTGGAAGGCAAGGCTGCCTGGCTGACCCCACTGGGCACCAGGTAGCTGTTAATCATGCATGTATGGCTTTGTCACCTGCCAGTTGTCAGACAGTGGCTTTGCTGCTGCTGTAATTTCATGTGATTCCACAATCTTAGCAACTTCAGCTAAAGAAGGGTTGGGCAAAGCCAATA
Organism: Schistocerca serialis cubense; assembly: GCF_023864345.2. NCBI lineage: Eukaryota > Metazoa > Arthropoda > Insecta > Orthoptera > Acrididae > Schistocerca > Schistocerca serialis. Next base: position 161,685,584 of record NC_064640.1, read on the forward strand.
TCCCTAGTTTGCCCCTTGCGGTTGGATGTTAACCAGACAATCATGTCCGTAATTAGTGAGTCCACATATGAGATAGCACATTGGGAACACTCAAACCAACACCTGTGCAGGGGACCTTGGAGGTCAGCCAACCATGCCATATACAACTGCCTGAGGTGCTTGTGGTGTTGGTTAAACTGTAACATGCCACCACCACATGGTTTTGATGACCTAAACACTGTGAGGGCAACAGACACAGGTCCTCGAAGTTATGTTTCTCAGGATTGGTAGAGCACTTGACATTCTGCACAATATCGTACAGTCCTGCATTCCTTCTGGACAGCAACAAGGCAGCCTTATCAACTGAACTGAAAATACACCTCGCCTGGGTGTACAGCAAGAACTAGCCCCTTTTCTTGCAGGAACCTGGCTTGCCACCAATACGGCATGTTGAGGCAACGCCGCAAAATTTCATTGTCAACACAAAATATTACTATACTAGCTGACAGTGGCCAGGCTACAAACCCAGGGAGCTGAACCCAGGAAGAGGGAACGAAGCTCACCATGCAAGGCAGTCTGTGGGGGAGCAGTGTGCCCAAACACTAAGTAGATATGAGCACAGAACAAACACAATATGACCGGTGCGTGTGACAGAATAAACTAAGCACATGGAATACAGAGCACAATGTGAGGTGAAGGTCAGATCTGAGATAATTGATGTCCATGTAAGAACTACTGGGCCAGGCGTATTGCTGCCAGCAAGTAAACACGTGGATCAGTGGCTCTTCCCCTGTAATGTTTTGTGCACACACCCCGTAAAAGTGTTCTGCACTGTTCTGCTGCAATACCTACGTCAGCTCATCTGCATCCATCTTGATATCCACTGGTGGTGATACTTAAACTACATCTACATCTACATGACTACTCTGCAATTCACATTTAAGTGCTTGGCAGAGGGTTCGTCGAACCACAATCATACTATCTCTCTACCATTCCACTCCCGAACAGCGCACGGGAAAAACGAACACCTAAACCTTTCTGTTCGAGCTCTGATTTCTCTTATTTTATTTTGATGATCATTCCTACCTATGTAGGTTGGGCTCAACAAAATATTTTCGCATTCGGAAGAGAAAGTTGGTGCCTGAAATTTCGTAAATAGATCTCGCCGCAACGAAAAACGTCTTTGCTGTAATGACTTCCATCCCAATTTGCGTATCATATCCGCCACAGTCTCTCCCCTACTACGTGATAATACAAAACGAGCTGCCCTTTTTTGCACCCTTTCGATGTCCTCCGTCAATCCCACCTGGTAAGGATCCCACACTGCCCAGCAATATTCTAACAGAGGACGAACGAGTGTAGTGTAAGCTGTCTCTTTAGTGGACTTGTTGCATCTTCTAAGTGTCCTGCCAATGAAACACAACCTTTGGCTCGCCTTCCCCACAATATTATCTATGTGGTCTTTCCAACTGAAGTTGTTCGTAATTTTAACACCCAGGTACGTAGTTGAATTGACAGCCTTGAGAATTGTACTATTTATTGAGTAATCGAATTCCAACAGATTTCTTTTGGAACTCATGTGGATCAACTCACACTTTTCGTTATTTAGCATCAACTGCCACCTGCCACACCATACAGCAATCATTTCCAAATTGCTTTGCCACTGATACTGGTCTTTGGATGACCTTGCTAGACGGTAAATTACAGCATCATCTGCGAACAACCTAAGAGAACTGCTCAGATTGTCACCCAGGTCGTTTATATAGATCAGGAATAGCAGAGGTCCCAGGACGCTTCCCTGGGGAACACCTGATATCACTTCAGTTTTACTCGATGATTTGCCGTCTATTACTACGAACTGCGACCTTCCTGACAGGAAATAACGAATCCGGTCACACAACTGAGACGATACCCCATAGGCCCGCAGCTTGATTAGAAGTCGCTTGTGAGGAACGGTGTCAAAAGCTTTCCGGAAATCTATAAATACGGAACCAACTTGAGATCCCCTGTCGATAGCGGCCATTACTTCGTGCGAATAAGGAGCTAGCTGCATTGGACAAGAACGATGTTTTCTGAAACCACGCTGATTACGTATCAATAGATCGTTCCCTTCAAGGTGATTCATAATGTTTGAAAACAGTATATGCTCCAAAATGCTACTGCAAACCGACGTCAATGATATAGGTCTGTAGTTAGATGGATTACTCCTACTACCCTTCTTAAACACTGGTGCGACCAGCACAATTTTCCAATCTGTAGGTACAGATCTATCGGTGAGTGAGCGGTAGTATATGAGTGCTGAGTTGGGAGCTATTGTATCAGCGTAATCTGAAAGGAATCTAATCGGTATACAATCTGGACCTGAAGACTTGCCTGTATCAAGCGATTTGAGTTGCTTCGCAACCCCTAAGGTATCTACTTCTAACAAACTCATGCTAGCAGCTGTTCGTGTTTCAAATTCTGGAATATTCCATTCATCTTCCCTGGTGAAGGAATTTCGGAAAACTGCGTTCAATAACTCCGCTTTAGCGGCACAGTCGTCGGTAACAGTTCCATCGGCATTGCGCAGCGAAGGTATTGACTGCGTCTTGCTGCTTGTGTACTTTACATACGATCAGAATTTCTTCGGATTTTCTACCAGATCTCGAGACAATGTTTCATTTTGGAACCTATTAAAGGCATCTCGCATTGAAGTCCGTGCCAAATTTTGCGCATCTGTAAATTTTAGCCAATCTTCAGGATTTCGCGTTCTTCTGAACTTCGCATGCTTTTTCCGTTGCCTCTGCAACAGCGTTCAGACCTGTTTTGTGTACCACGGGGGATCAGTTCTATTTCTTGCCAATTTATGAGATATGAATCTCTCAATTGCTGTTGCTACTATATCTTTCAATTTGAGCCACATCTCGTCTACGTTTGCATAGTCAGTTCAGAAGGAATGGAGATCGTCTCTTACGAAGGCTTCTAGTGACACTTTATCCACTTTTTTAAATAAAATTATTTTGCGTTTGTTTCTGGTGGATTTGGAAGAAACAGTATTGAGCCTAGCTACAACGACCTTGTGATCACTAATCCCTGTATTAGTCATGATGCTCTTTATTAGCTCTGGATTGTTTGTGGGTAAGAGGTCAAGTGTGTTTCCGCAACCATTTATAATTCGCGTGGGTTCGTGGACTAACTGCTCGAAGTAATTTTCGGAGAAAGCATTTAGGACAATCTCAGAAGATGTTTTCTGCCTACCACCGGTTTTGAACAAGTATTTTTGCCAACATATCGAGGGAAGGTTGAAGTCCCCACCTACTATAACCGTATGGGTGGGGTATTTATTTGTTACGAGACTCAAATTTTCTCTGAACTGTTCCGCAACTATATCATCGGAGTCTGGGGGTCGGTAGAAGGAGCCAATTATTAACTTAGTTTGGCTGTTCAGTATAACCTCCAACCATACTAATTCGTTTGGCTGTTCAGTATAACCTCCAACCATACTAATTCGTTTGGCTGTTCAGTATAACCTCCAACCATACTAATTCGCACGGAGTATCTGCTTTGACTTCACTACAAGATAAACCACTACTCACAGACACAAACACTCCACCAATTCTGCCTAATCTATCTTTCCTGAACACCGTCTGAGACTTCGTAAAAATTTCTGCAGAACTTATTTCAGGCTTTAGCCAGCTTTCTGTACCTATAACGATTTCAGCTTCTGTGCTTTCTATTAGCACTTGAAGCTCAGGGACTTTCCCAGCACAACTACAACAATTTATAACTACAATTCCGACTGTTCCTTGATCCAAGCACGTCCTGTGTTTGCCATGCACCCTTTGAGATTGCAGCCCACCCCGTACTTTCCCGAGGCCTCCTAACCTAAAAAACCACCTAGTCCACGCCACACAGCCTCCGCTACCTGTGTAGCCGCTAGCTGAGTGTAGTGAATTCCTGACCTATTCAGCGGAACCCGAAACCCCACCACCCTATGGCGCAAGTCAAGGAATCTGCAGCCAACACAGTCGCAAAACCGTCTGAGCCTCTGATTCAGACCCTCCACCCGGCTCTGCGCCAAAGGTCCGCAGTCGGTTCTGTCAACGTTGCTGCAGATGGTGAGCTCTGCCTTCATCTCGTAAGCAAGACCGTCAGCCTTCACCATATCAGATAGCCGCTGGAATCCAGAGAGAATTTCCTCAGATCCAAAGCAACACACGTCATTAGTGCCAACATGTGCCACCACCTGCAGCTGGCTGCACCCTGTGCTCTTCATTGCATCCGGAATGACCCTTTCCACATCAGGAATGACTCCACCCGGAATGCACACGGAGTGCACACTGGATTTCTTCCCCTCCTTAGCCGCCATATCCCTAAGGGGCCCCATTACGCGCCTAACATTGGAGCTCCCAACTACCAATAAGCCCACCCTCTGTGATTACCTGGACCTTGAAGACTGAGAATCATCCTCTGAAACAGGGCAGGCAGCTGCATCTGGCTCAGCCAGAGACAGTGCCTAAAACCTGTTTGTCAGACACACTGGGGAGGCTTTCTGATCAGCCTCCGTGGACGTCTTTTGCTGCCTGCCACGCCTTGGAACGACCTCCCAATCAACCACAGGCGAGGGCTCAGCCCCACTGCAGGCAGCAACCGGGGCAACCACAGCGGCAGACCGATCTGGGGATAGACGGGACGAGGTTGACATCTCCGTGATACCCAAGTCCGGTCCCCCACAGTGGTGTCCATTGGCAACAGCCTCAAGCTGCGTGACCGAAGTCAGCGCCGCTTGCAGCTGTGAGCGAAGGGATGCCAACTCAGCCTTTGTCCGAACACAGCAATCACAGTCCCTGTCCATTCTAATCGATGTTGAACAACAGTTACTGAAACACGAGTCAGTGCCTAGATAACGCAAGGGAAACACAAAAAGAATGTGTTACCTAACCTGTACGAATGCCTAACAACTGCGCTACAATCTGCCTGAATTTATGATTACAGTAACTAAAACTTGAAATTACACCTCCTGTACGAAACTCACACGCAATTTAAGTAAGAATCTACGAAGTAAACACTAAAGTGCGATGCTACAACTCTGAAATACTATAATACGCCCGAAATTTATGAATTAAACAATGCAAGTACCCAAAAACACACAAAGAAATTAAGAATTAAACTATGTAACAAATAAGTAAGCTAGGGTTATACGACTTGCTGCTGCAGCTGCTTATCCAACGGCGGCAGGGAACATTATATTATAACTATATAAAAAACAGTTTAAGTCTGTTGTGAAAGTTCGTGACTATGGTGTTGGCCCGAGTCTATAGAGTTAAGACTTTCTTCGCCACAGCACTAGAAGCTCCCCAGCTGTCTTTTACCCCAGGGAGAATTACTGATTTTCATTTGCTAGTGGGCTGAGTATATCTGGGGCCATCTTGGAGGGGGGGGGGAGCTGGAATGAGGAAAATACCTGCTCGTATCTGATATTGAACTCGAGACCTCCAGGACTAGGGTCCTAGTGCTCTACCTGCCAGATCACCTCTGTCACATAACTATGGTAAATCCTTAAATATATTCATTTCTTCCTTCATTTCTCACAATATTTACATGAAAATAGTATAAAAATAGAATGTAAAGCATAATTAATAATTAGGAAGTCAGTTGTGTTAGTGGTACCCGTGCGATACTTGAATAAAAATAACTATTGATGTGTTCTATTATTTAAGTAATCAAAGACAAAGTTGCAGGCTTTCCAAAAACATTCATTATATCTGATGATGAATGAAATTAAAATTACTAAATGGGGCAGTATGAATTATATGTTTTAAATGCATAGACAAGACTGAATGAATGTATTTTGTATGAAGTGTAATGCAACATTAAAACCCCTGTTAGTTCTTGGACAGGTACTGTGTGTTCCCTGCAGTTCTATATTAATACCGTGATGATTAATGATTTATGTAATTGCTTAGCAACATGGGACATTTGTTACAAACATGATTCTTTTTAAAATATTAATAACCATTATTCTGTTTTGTCTTGTGATCACTGTTTTTCCTTTTCTTCATGTATTGCTTCTTTTGCTCTTGAGTGAATCAGATATTGTTACTCTTAACAGCTTTATGTATTTGTTAATCATAGTGGTGTATATTTTTTCTTTCTTTTTTTTCAGCCATTTTGGCCATGTAAAGATTATTCATATAGTCATCACCCATACACCTTACCCAATTTAGATTACTTGGCACCAGAGTACGCTCTAAGTTCTTCATGCTCCCCTGCTAGTGATATATATTCCGTTGGCCAAGTGATAATTTCAGTATATAATAAAGGACAGCCTCTGTTTTCTAACAAGGAAGAATGGCACATGTTCGAAAAAAGCTGTTCTGAGGTAATTGTGTTTGCTGTATTGTAATTACCTTTGTAAGCTCTCTCTATATATGTTGGTTTTTATAAAAGATGAAATTGATGCACATTTTTCTTTCTTTGAAATTTATAAAGTAAACTTTCAGTATCCATAGCTGACTGACTAATCAATTAATTAATGAATTACATAATTGACATGCCAATATAAGTTCATTATCCTCAATTTATTGAGTAGAAATAGAAAGAGTTGTTAAAATTGTCTTGCAAAATCCCATGATCTTTTTTTTGTCTCAGTTAAAACAGCTTTCTGAAGGAAAAATCAGCTGTGTACCAGAAGGGATAAGGACATACGTAAAAATGATGCTTAATGTGACTCCAGAAATACGACCGGATGCCCATCAATTTGTGAAGGTAATAATAGCACACCAACAATCTTTTTTTAGTATTCTGCTTCAACTGTGGTTTTGATGATGTAGATACTACAATGGCCTGTAAAAGGTAAATGACTTGGAGAAATTGTAATGTAGCCACACATGAATGGAGTACTTGATGCTCTATGTGTAAGGTATCAAGAAAATTTAGTAGAAAGCGTAGACAGTGCACAGCTAGGGACTGATGAAATATATATTCTACAGCAAATTTAGAAAACTTAGTAGCCAAAACTGCCAACATTTGCAGTGTTGTTTTATACCTGAAATCTGAGACTGTGCTGACACAGACTGCCAATGTGTACAATGAGGGCAGTTTACTGAGATGATATGCACTCTTTACCATTAAGTACTGAGACAACAGGTTGAGTTAAGCTGAGAGTCAGCTTACCTCGAACTGTTGTCTCCCTCTTCAGAAAGTATCTGTCTAGATGTACACTATTCTCTCTGTTAAAGCAGAAAGTTACTGAGGAAAGTAACAAACTTTCTTTATGTTTTATTTATTTATTACCTTTAATTGTTTTTATGAAAGAGCACTTATTAATTTCTCTCTCTAAAATAACATGTGAAATTAACTGGCCAATGTTCTCATTTCTCTGAGGAATGCCAAACATGTTTGAAAGATACACAGATGGATTCTGCTCATTTAAAAAACCCAAATGCACACACAGCATGTACTCTGCTCTCTTCTTTGAGTAAAATGATGGTTCCTGTGTGCAGTTTAAGCTTTATTTGTTTTAGGGTGGTCATACACTTTCCAGCCAGATAACTCATGCCAGGAAATTTGTGTTATAGATAATTACAGCATTCACAGAATATTTGGTTTAAGCCCCCACATTGTTCCAAACCAAAGAATATTTTTATATTAACTTTGCTTCAGTCCATCAACAAGGCTTCATTCCATGCAAGCCAGATGTTGAAAGGAATTGGGGATAGTTTCTGAATATCATTGGTACCTGCAAGAGCCACAACATGCTACTGGCTGTATCCCACATCTTCAGTAGCTGCCAATAGGGTCACTTTCACATCTCTCAACCTAACTAGTTTACTGAGATGGGTGGGAGGGGGCTCCATTACCTACCTAACATTGGATTCCCCCCCCCCCCCCTCCTTGTCAGTCCCAACAAATGAAGCAACTTGTGGAAACTTGCTCAGGCATCTTTTTGATACCAGACAATGCCCCAGCTACAGATAATTTTTCAAATCTGTTATGAAGGTGTATGGGGACAACTAAGTCCTTATTGCTTTGGAGACTGGCCAGTTAGAAGAATATCAGGCCTAGGAAACGAGCCATTTATGCAGTTATTTAAGGCATTACTGGCTTATATGTAATTGATGTAGCTTAAACAGTAATACATATTAAAAACAGAATAAGTGTCAAATGTATTTTTCACATTTACTTTAGTTCGGTGATAGATTACAAATTAATGGTGACAGAAAATATAATTATCCTTCCAAAAAAAAAAAAAAAAAAAAAAAAAAGGGGGGGGGGGGTAAAAAAGTGTAAGGTGAGTTTATTGAGCAGTTTCTTCCTTTTTAGCTTCCAAAATTTCTTGCTCACTCATCAAACATGACATATTTGTAGCAGAATTACAGCAAACTGTGAAACCTAAGAAGTACATGCACAAAATTACATCAGTGTCATCATACTAGCTCGGCCATTCGTGACAAGAGCTGTTACATTCACTATTGTTTCTTTTGAAATGATTCTAGAAATTGATAACAGAAGGCAGCACCAGTAAGGGACTGGTAGCGAGATGTCCGACATTGTTCTCGTACGCAATTAGTCCAGTTTTCAAGTGATAGAAGCCTCGAGCATCAGGAAAGTACTGGCCTGACCTATTCTGAGGTACGCTCTTTTTAACACAAAGTTGTAACCTGAGCTATGCTCGGGCTTGGTCTAAAAAGTATGGATGTGAGACATTCACAACCATGTTACAGTCAGTTACTCACCTTTGACTGAAGACAAACCTACTTGTTCAGATGCATTAGATGATTCCACAGCATCATACACTGAAGAGCCAAAGAAACTGGCACATGTGCCTAATATTGTGTAGGGCCCCCGCAAGCACACAGTAGTGCCGCAACACGAAGTGGCATGGACTCGACTAATGTCTGAAGTAGTGCTGGAGGGAATTGACACCATGAATCCTGCACGGCTGTCCATACATCTGTAAGAGTACGAGGGGGTGGAGATCTCTTCTGAACAGCACGTTGCAAGGCATCACAGATGTGCTCAATAATGTTCATGTCTGTGGAGTTTGGTGGCCTGCGGAAGTCCAAAACAAGGATCAATAGATCTAAAACTGAACAATCTGAACCAAAAAACACTAGTGGTGTGTTTTATCAGCCAAGGAAGATTGGTTAAAAGGCTTCTTTGTTTCGTTTGTATGTATGTATGTATGTATGTATGTTTTTTTGCTTGCTTGTTTGTTGCTTCCTACCAGTGAATAGCAATGGGTGGTAACTTAGGCTCATTGTGCTAACTGAGTTCATACACTAAAGCGCCAAAGAAACTGGTTTAGGAATTCATATTTAAATATAGATATATCTAAACAGGCAGATTACAGCACAGTTGTTAGATCGGTTATTGCTATGACAATGGCAGGTCATCAAGATTTAAGCGAGTTTGAATGTGGTGTTATAGTCAGCACACAAGCAACGGGACACAGCATCTGCGACGTAGTGATGAAGTGGGGATTTTCCTGTATGACCATTTCAGAAGTTTGCCGCGAATATCAGGAATCCAATTAAACATCAAATCTCCAACATCGCTGTGGCCGGAAAAAGATCCTGCAAGAATGGGACCAACAACAACTGAAGAGAATCTTTCAACGTGACAGAAGTGCAAGCCTTCCACAGATTGCTGCAGATTTCAGTGCTGGGCCATCAGCAAGTGTCAGAATGCAAACCATTGAACAGAACATCATCGATATGGGCTTTCGGAGGCAAAGGCCCTCTCACATACCCTAGTAGACTGCACGACACAAAGCTTTATGCCTCGCCTTTGCCCATCAACACTGACACATGAATGGAAATGTGTTGCCTGGTCGGGCAAGTCTCGTTTCAAATTGTATTGATAGTATAGACGTGTATGGGTATGGAGACATCCTCATGAATCCATGGACCTTGCATGTCAGCAGGGGACTGTTCAAGCTGGTGGAGGCTCTGTAATGGTGTGGGTCGTGTGCAGTTGGAGTGATATGGGACCCCTGATATGTCTAGATACAACTCCTACAGGTGACACGTACTTAAGCATCCTATCTTAACAACTGCATCCATTCATGTCCATTACGCATTCCCATGGACTTGGGCAATTCCAGCAAGACAACGAGACACCCCACATGTCCAGAATTGCTACAGAGTGCCTCCAGGAACACACTTTTGAGTTTAAACACTTCCGCTTGCCACCAAGCTGTCCAGACATGAACATTATTGAGCATATCTTGGATGCCTTGCAACGTGCTGTTCAGAAGAGATCTCCACCTCTTCGTACTCTTATGAATCTATGGACAGCCGTGGTTTCAGTTCCCACCAGCACTACTTCAGACATTGGTGGAGCCCATGCCATGTCATGTTGCAGCTCTTCTGCGTGCTTGCGGGGGACCTACGTGATATTAGACATGGGTGCCAGTTTCTTTGGCTCTTTAGTATTGAGGCAGAAACAGGTAGCACTTCTTGTGACATATGTCTTTAGTGCTAAGTTTCCAGCACAATCCGTAACAATCATTAATTTTCACACAGTCAGTAAGGATTAAGTGTGTGAAAAGGACAAACACAGAATATAAGACTGTAGGTACTGTGTACATCATCCAAAGATGTGTGCAATAAAGTCAGCAGGTTAACTGCTGTATGAAAAGTGAGAGCTTTGTTATAGATGCTGAGACTGATAACTCTGCTTACTAGTGACTACTGTCACCGATCAAATACAGCAACTTTTAGCTCTTTCCATTGTGGATTCAGAAAGCTACATGCTAATCTCAATAATGTTCGTAAACTGGAAACACCCATAGAAGAGTGTAGGCACTGCAATAAGTATGTACTTTGGCCCTGATGTAGCATATGATACCACTTGTAAGGCCACTGTCCTTTGATAGTTTGGTGACTGGATTCTGAAGGCACTTTCCTGTTCCTCTCATAATGAAGGAATTTTAACTAAATGCTTGCTGACACACTTATCATATCACTGTACTTAGAAAATGCCACTCCTCATGCAAGAACTACAAAGCGAGGTGGCGCAGTGGTTAGAACACTAGACTCTCATTTGGGAGGACAACGGTTCAAACTTATGTCCGGCCATCCTCATTTAGGTTTTTCGTGATTTACGTTAATCGCTTCAGGAAAATGTCGAGATGGTTCCTTCGAAAGGGCATGGCTGATTTTCTTCCCTAATCCGAACTTGTGCTCCATCTCTAATGACGCCGTCATCGACAGGACGTTAAACACTGATCTCCTCCTCATCCTCCTCTTGCAAGAACTTGAGAGTTCCTGTCATACTCCTGCTTCTGTCCCATCCCCTGCCCTGGCCCTTAGTCCACCCCTGGTATGTTATTGTAAATCTGTAACTGGTCGCAGAATTTATAGAGGAAGAAACATTATGTACTAGCCAACATCTTGATACCTAGTGGAAAAAAAATTTTGTTGTTCTACATAAGTAAGGTTCTGTACCAAATGATCAACAAAATTCATAGAATTTCTTACAAAACTGCCGAATCCTCACTAAGAGCTTTGGAGATTGTACATATGTCACTGTTTGAGAGTAAGGAAAGTAATATCATTCTCCTTTACATTTCTCACAACTTCATATCTTATCATAAAGAAAGATCCCTTCACCATCTTACTGCAAAATTAGTTTTTTTGTAAGGGTAAAAACTATTTTTCATATCTCTACTTGTAATAGAACATGCTGCAGATTATGCTACTGCAACTTGTTCATGCTGTCTTGGTAATATCATGGAATGGCCCTCCTTTGCTGACAACATTACTTCAGTATCCTGTCATGGAGTGTAAATCTACTGTCTGAAGTGTGTCAGTGTTGTATTCTGGAGTAGGTTCCATAGTTGAGTGCGAAACACATCCCACAACAGGTCTGCTATTCTGTGGCAAGAATGGAATTAATTATAAAAACAGCGATACAGATTTGAAGTCCAACTTTTTACACTAAGTTACATGACTATGTTATACTGTATATTGTTTATATTATGACATCCAAGTCATACAGTGAATGGTTTTTGTTTTGTTTTCTTTGTTGTGTTTGTTTTGCAGATAAGTTACTTTGAAGATGTCGGCGTGAAAACACTTACATACCTTGATTCTTTGTTCCAATGGGACAATCTTCAGAAGTCTCAATTCTACAAAGGGTTGCCCCAGATAATACCTACATTGCCGCATCGTGTATCATTACACAGGTATGTAAGGTGTTTATTTTTTGTGTATGACCTTCCTTTGATCTTTTCACATTTGTAGTAATTTTATGAATCAACCAAAGATAACTACTTGCTTCAATTATGTAAAGTTACTGGGTTAAAGTTTGGTCACATGTTATTATTGTGAAACTTCAGCAGAAGTTGTGGCAGCAGTAAGATACTTCATGTGGTGAAATTCCATCACTGTCCGTCAAACTACCAATCCCCGTGCATCAGAATGCATAAACGCAAGTGTCTGATAAACAACACAATAGCCTGACTATTATGGAGGCCTTAATGTACCCTTCTGGTTGAAGTTCACCTCATCTCAATGGACACTGCTTTTGCCTGATCTATTAACTGTGTGTCTGGTGTAGAGTCTTGTCCGATCCAGGGCACTGGTACTCTGGGCTGTGGTTATCATCCCAGGTAGCTGTTGCTGTGGTGTAGTCGTCATGAAAATTACCATCTCATTTGACAGCAACAAAATTTTCAGCATGACGAATTTACAACCCCTTGGTATCCCCCTACCCCCCTATTGAGCAACAATGTGGGAACAATACCATAAGAGAAGGGAGCAAAACAATTTCCCAAATATTTTGTGTGCTATAGAACTGACAGGATTCCTTACTGCAGCTAAATTTCCGCTCTTTGTTGAAGACATTGGAGAAGAGTTTGAAAAGTTGTAACTGGTGAAAAGAGAAGAATAATTCAACAATTCTGACACTTTCTGTCTACTCTCCGTGTGGGGTCTGTACCAGTTTTGTGGTACTTTGGTTCACCCAACAGCCTGCCACAATCTTTCACAAACCATGGACATCCTTCAAACATTGGTGCACAGGTTACACTGCATGTCTGGTAGAGACAGCATTGAAAAGGAGCTGGAATACCTACAGTCTATGTTCAAATGTTATGGATATTTTGTACATCAGATAAGCATAGCTTTAAGGAGGAAAAACTGTGATCACTCACAAGATCAAGAGGAGGAGAAGCTGTTTCAAGTCCAAAATGGCATCTGTTGTATTCATTTGCCTGTATTTAAACTTTCAAAAGTGATTGTTCTGTTGAAAGCAACAGCATTTTTCCATCAGTGAACTGAATTTGTGTCCAATTTAAGGTGTTTCTGGGCATTATTTGTCTTTTTTCACTCAATTCGATGATTACAAAATCTGCACACTATTAATTTCGGTCTTTTTGGGCATTCATAGTGGTGTGGCCCATGCTTGACAATGCTACAGATAAAACTGACAAGGCTCTTAGCATAGAAGTAGAACCATACGTACAGTAACTATTTTAACATTAGAGGAAGAATTACCTGAAGACCTGCTCTTCTTGGTTTGGTAAAGGGTGATCTGGGTTTGTGGAAGTCTGGTGTTTAGAGAATACTATGCCAGTGTGACAAAGCCTAAATTGATCAGACTGTGAAATGTGCATTGATCTTCACTGCAACACTTGCGTTTTGCAGCTCAGGAAGTTGGCCGTAGCCAAGCATTGTATCTCCTCAGGACACTCCATAACTTACTCTGCCACAGAAATCTTGGTCCCAATAAGTTCCTTTTGGAATTGAATTATTAAGGACTCTGTAGAATACTTACTCAGCTGTGGTGATGGTTTTTATCTGGGTAAGATGCATGACCCAGTGATTTCCTTAATATCTTCAGAAATAAAACTAATCACTCTTGTAGTGAAAACTTTATTATGTTGACACATGAATTTTAACTCCAGGGGCCTGCAGTATACAGAGTGTGTGCAAGCAATGTCACAGTTATGCATCTCCCTGCCCACTTTAGATGGATTGATATTCAAAGAGGGCACTAAACTCGACAGATGGTGCTCATGCATGCGCCTCCACAACAATTTTTGACGTAAACTTAGTAAAGTGTACCAGCAATCTCCAGTGTAAAATACTTATCTGAAGATTACTGAATGATTGTCAGCCGAATTATCGTAGGAATATGTCAACATCATCTGGTTGCAATACCGAAACATCAGGCAATACTCATTAAACTAGGAAAATTTCAAGAATCACTATAATGTTTTACGTGAGGTGGTGAAGTTCATTGTATACTGATGTTTAGGGATTGGAAAATTTAGCGTCTATTTTTGGCAAAATTTGCATATATTTTTTGCAAAATTTATGTCTGTTTTTGTTGAAATTCGCATCTGTGTTTTTGTTGGTAAATGATTGCACGTACATATTTAAAAGGTTGTCACACTACGTGAATGAAGACAGACAAAGCCTTAGTTCTTTGAAATTGTTAAAAAAAGTGTTTATTGGGAACTTTTTGATTGGAATGTTTGCTTTTAAGAAACTTCAGCACCTATTTTTTTCCAAAATGGCATCTGTTTTTTTTATTTGCCTGTATTTAAACTTTCAAAAATGATTCTTCTGTTGAAAAGCAACAGCATTTTTCCATCAGTGAAATGAATTTGTGTCCAATTTAAGGTGTTTCTGGACATTATTTGTCTTTTCTCACACAATTTGATGATTACAAAATCTGCACACTATTAATTTCGGCCTTTTTGGGGATTTATAGCAGTGTTGCCCATGCTTGACAATGCTACAGATAGAACTGACAAGGCTCTTAGCGTAGAAGTCGAACCAAACGTACAGTAACTATTTTAACAGGGGAAGAATTTTGGTGTAATCAAAAAAGTTAAATTTTGTTTTCGAATCACTATAGCACAGTGTGTGGGCACTATAGGCCATAGTGGCAGATGGCTGTGAACATAAACAAATTAGAATTTTGGTCACCAGAGGGCAGAAGAGCATTGCAGAGAAATGAGCCCTGCCTCCCTTTCGTAGGGCAGCAGCCTATAGCAGAACTGACACATTTTCACAGTGATCACAGAACTCTTCTGGTGTTGTAAGGGCCATAATCGAAATCCATGATGGACCAGGATTAGTTGCTTCGCTTATTTCAAACTAAGAAAAGAAAACAATGGGGAACACACAACACAAAGCATTCGAGGATAGCTGCTGTGCAATTACTTGTTAAGGCAGAGTATTGTTAACGATGAGTTCAGGCCCGACCTGTCACGGCATTTGATGCAACCGTACTTCGAAACATCCGCCACCGAACTTGTCATGTTAAAAATGTCCGCGTTACACCATCTTTTGAGCTTTAGCTAACAAACCAGTGTACGAGTTTCTTTGTTATAAAATGCTAGGTCCCACAGCTCAGTACTATGTTGCATCATGTGGTGTGTATCTTAAATAGACCAATCAGCTGCCTACAGTTGAAATGGTGCCAGACCATTTAGCGCATTGATACGTCGTTGTGTACATACTTCGTATTTTGCACACAGGTTCTTATGATTTACAATACCCTAACTGAAAATTGATAAAATTTTCAGTATTTATACCCAGAAAATAAAGCTGTCTCAAACTATATCTGAGAAAGTACACTGCTCAACAAAAGTTTGGAATAATGTCGTGAAATTTAGTCTATGATACTAGAGGTCTCTTTGACCCAGGCACTTCATGCATTATCCAGTTAGACCCCATATACTGGATGGTGTTTACTACTGGCATCCTTTGTGGCTGTTTCCCAGTCATGTAAACATATCGCTGCTGCGGCGGCACATCGTGAGTGGTCCAGTATGAACAGCAGCTTTATTCACTTTGTGTTCAGCACTGCAGTAATATGCCACATAGAGATGTACAACACTTTGTGTAGAGATGTACAACACTTTGCAGTCAGGATATTGGCTTTACTTTCAGCAGGCCATACACAGCAAGATCACCAATCGGTCACATGTCATTCAAAGAGGTGTGCCTAAGGTATTGAGAAAGTACAGAGAAATGGGAAATGGGAAAAATAGACATCATAGTGGTCATCCTTGTATGAAAACACCAATGCAGCATCATTTCCTCAAACTGTCGGCTCACAGGTGCCCATCATCAACTACCAGAAAGACTGTAAATGACTTCTCCCGGGCAACAGGGATTTGTATCTCAGATCAAGCATTGCATAGAAGATTGCATCCTGGTATTTTTCATTCCAGAAGACCAATGAGAAGTTTAGCTTTGAACCAGTAGAACCGATGCAACAAAGGACCCAGCCACTTGCACGTCAACATTGGACCATTGTAGAATGGAGTAATGTCATGTTTGCTGATCAGACCATGACTGGTTTGCGACTGGACACTAAACATGCCAGGATGTGGAGAAGTGCTAGGCAACACCAGGAAAGTCGATACGTTCAGGAAGTCTATCTGTTTGCAACTGGAAGTGTTATGTTCTGGAGGGCAATCATGATGGGATGGTAGACCTCTCTAATTTCCATCTATGCCGATTTGACTGGTCCCTGATACCTCCAAGAGGTCGTACAAATGACTGTAAGACCCTACAGACATGAAGTCTGTGACAACTTCATTCTAGTCGATGACAATGCAAGACCGCACCGTACTCTAGCAGTATCTGTTAAGTAATTTCACAATTTGATGCAGAATTCGCATCCATTTTGCATTCATCACAAAATATGAATTTTTCTGGTCCCTACTCTTTGTCCCCCAACAAATAAGTTGCTTCAATGGTGTAAGGTTTTGTTGTATATCAACCTGCTTTAACATCTGCAGGAACTATTGAAGGGCAATGCATGATAGAATGCTTTGTGAACTGTTACCTTTATGCACAAATCTTCCATGATGGTATTCTTCTAGATTAGCAATCTGCTCCACATACAAGAAAGACTACCTGTGATTATAAAACACTGTAGTATTTGTGTAACAAGATGCCAGAAACAAATGTGAAAGAGTCCTCCATTTTGAACATTTGTTGAGCTTCGACATTATTGCATCGAAACCTTTGACACAACCCATCTGAGGTCAACACTGTCAGCCTCAGGTTCTAGCCTCGTTACCTTATTAATTGCCTGCCTGAAGAAGACAACTGATCCCTTGCCCTCCAAACCTTATGCAATGATGAAAAACAACTTGGTGGCCCTGTCAGAGAAACCTTAGTCTCCTCCAGCATCTTCTGGGGGAAAAAGAAGACACAAACTGTTGACACAAAGGGGTTAACAGACTCATTCTTGTTGCTACTGGCCTTATCCTGTATCTTCAATGAGTCGGCATGTTAATCTGGATTTGGCATTGTTAGTGGTAGAGGGTGGCCGGATGCCCTTCCTGTAGCATTCCCCCCCCCCCCCCCCCTCCCCCCTGTGATGGAATTTGTGTACCATTTGTCTGCATCTAGTGTTATCCCATGGGAAAATGTGAGAAAGTTTTCTTTCAGTAATTCTGAATTGTGTAACTGATGTGGGTACAAGGCCAGTATGCACCTTGTCAGATGTGGGGAAACTGTCTAGGAACTGTATCCATGCTGGCCAGTGTGTGTGTGTGTGTGTGTGTGTGTGTGTGTGTGTGTGTGTGTGTTCTTCCCGTGGATAAAGGCAAGAAGATTCCTCCCAAAGCCAAAGTCATGCCAAGAAAGTAAGAAAAAATATTATACCTACTTTGTGCCCTTGGTGCTTCAAATCTGAGTTAGAGGTACAGAGCTGTAGGGCATTCATTCCTACAATATACCACCTCATAGATGTTAAGTTTTTAATCCTTAAAACATTGGTAGATAGTTGTAATATTCTTGGACAAGATAATGAATGGATTACCAAGGATATTTTCCTATTTTGATCGTTTCTTTCTAGAAAATAGTTTTAACCCTCAAACGGGCACACCTGTGTATAAAGTGCGTCAGTCACAGGTAACGTTGTTTTTGTACCATTCCCTTGTTTCACAGTTGCGAGTCAATACCTATTCCTTCAGCTAACACAGCAATAAGTCATGTTGTCATATGTACAAGTGAGCAGCAATAATATAAAATAAACAGCAAGGTAGGTGAGAAAAATTTATGATCCATGAAAGAAAATAACCCAGATTCCAAGCTAGCATCACAGTTTCACAATGAAGAATTTTTCAACGCAATAATTAGTAATCACATAAGTAGTGGACAGGGATGTAATGCAACTGTACTGTTTAATGTTCCGAGAGGGTCATTACTGTGGAATAATGCTTGTGTGCAGTGACAGTGTGATGCAGTGGAAGATTTATTTTATTATTGTTCAATTAAACAGCTCATGCGCCTAAGAGCTAAAGAAAACAGGTACACCTGCCTAATATCATGTAGGGCACCCGTGAGTACGCAGAAGTGTCACAACACGACATGGCATGGAATCAACTAATATCTGAAGTAATGCTGGAGGGAATTGACACCACGAATGCTGCAGGGCTGTCCAAAAATCTGTAAGAGTACCAGGGGTGGAGATCTCTTCTGAACAGCATGTTGCAAGGCATCCAAGATATGCTCAATAATGTTCATGTCTGGGGAGCTGGGTGGCCAGTGGAAATGTTTAAACTCAGAAGAGTGTTCCTCGAGGCACTCTGTAGCAATTCTGGACATGTGGGGTGTCTCGTTGTCTTGCTGGAATTGCCCAAGTCCATTGTTGTTGTTGTGGTCTTCAGTCCTGAGACTGGTTTGATGCAGCTCTCCATGCTACTCTATCCTGTGCAAGCTTCTTCATCTCCCAGTACCTACTGCAACCTACATCCTTCTGAATCTGCTTAGTGTATTCATCTCTTGGTCTCCCTTACGATTTTTACCCTCCACACTGCCCTCAAATGCTAAATTTGTGATCCCTTGATGCCTCAAAACATGTCCTACCAACCGATCCCTTCTTCTAGTCAAGTTGTGCCACAAACTTCTCTTCTCCCCAATCCTATTCAATACCTCCTCATTAGTTACGTGATCTACCCACCTTATCTTCAGCATTCTTCTGTAGCACCACATTTCGAAAGCTTCTATTCTCTTCTTGTCCAAACTGGTTATCGTCCATGTTTCACTTCCATACATGGCTACACTCCATACAAATACTTTCAGAAACGACTTCCTGACATTTAAATCTATACTCGCTGTTAACAAATTTCTCTTCTTCAGAAACGATTTCCTTGCCATTGCCAGTCTACATTTTATATCCTCTCTACTTCGACCATCATCAGTTATTTTACTCCCTAAATAGCAAAACTCCTTTACTACTTTAAGTGTCTCATTTCCTAATCTAATCCCCTCAGCATCACCCGATTTAATTTGACTACATTCCATTATCCTCGTTTTGCTTTTGTTGATGTTCATCTTATATCCTCCTTTCACAACACTCCATTCTGTTCAACTGCTCTTCCAAGTCCTTTGCTGTCTCTGACAGAATTACGATGTCATCGGCGAACCTCAAAGTTTTTACTTCTTCTCCATGAATTTTAATACCTACTCCGAATTTTTCTTTTGTTTCCTTTACTGCTTGCTCAATATACAGATTGAATAACATCGGGGAGAGGCTACAACCCTGTCTCACTCCTTTCCCAACCACTGCTTCCCTTTCATGCCCCTCGACTCTTATAACTGCCATTTGGTTTCTGTACAAATTGTAAATAGCCTTTCGCTCCCTGTATTTTACCCCTGCCACCTTCAGAATTTGAAAGAGAGTATTCCAGTTAACGTTGTCAAAAGCTTTCTCTAAGTCTACAAATGCTAGAAACGTAGGTTTGCCTTTTCTTAATCTTTCTTCTAAGATTAGTCGTAAGGTTAGTATTGCCTCACGTGTTCCAACATTTCTACGGAATCCAAATTGATCTTCCCCGAGGTCTGCTTCTACCAGTTTTTCCATTCGTCTGTAAAGAATTCGCGTTAGTATTTTGCAGCTGTGACTTATTAAACTGATAGTTCTGTAATTTTCACATCTGTCAACACCTGCTTTCTTTGGGATTGGAATTATTATATTCTTCTTGAAGTCTGTGGGTATTTCGCCTGTCTCATACATCTTGCTCACCAAATGGTAGAGTTTTGTCATGACTGGTTCTCCCAAGGCCATCAGTAGTTCTAATGGAATGTTGTCTACTCCCGGGGCCTTGTTTCGACTCAGGTCTTTCAGTGCTCTGTCAAACTCTTCACGCAGTATCTTATCTCCCATTTCATCTTCATCTACATCCTCTTCCATTTCCATAATATTGTCCTCAAGTACATCGCCCTTGTATAAACTCTCTATATACTCCTTCCACCTTTCTGCCTTCCTTTCTTTGCTTAGAACTCGGTTGCCATCTGAGCTCTTGATATTCATACAAGTGGTTCTCTTCTCTCCAAAGGTCTCTTTAATTTTCCTGTAGGCAGTATCTATCTTACCCCTAGTGAGATAAGCCTCTACATCCTTACATTTGTCCTCTAGCCATCCCTGCTTAGCCATTTTGCACTTCCTGTCAATCTCATTTTTGAGACGTTTGTATTCCTTTTTGCCTGCTTCATTTACTGCATTTTTATATTTTCTCCTTTCATCAATTAAATTCAATATTTCTTCTGTTACCCAAGGATTTCTACTAGCCCTCGTCTTTTTACCTACTTGATCCTCTGCTGCCTTCACTACTTCATCCCTCAGAGCTACCCATTCTTCTTCTACTGTATTTCTTTCCCCCATTCCTGTCAATTGTTCCCTTATGCTCTCCCTGAAACTCTCTACAACCTCTGGTTCTTTCAGTTTATCCAGGTCCCATCTCCTTAAATTCCCACCTTTTTGCAGTTTCTTCAGTTTCAATCTGCAGTTCATAACCAATAGATTGTGGTCAGACTCCACATCTGCCCCAGGAAATGTCTTAAAATTTAAAACCTGGTTCCTAAATCTCTGTCTTACCATTATATAATCTATCTGATACCTTTTAGTATCTCCAGAGGTTGAACCCAAGTCCATGGGAATGCATAATAGACATGAATGGCTGCAGGTGTTCAGATAGGATGCTTAAGTACGTGTCACCTGTCGGAGTTGTATCTAGACATATCAGGGGTCCCATATCACTTCAACTGCACATGACCCACACCATTAGAGCCTCAACCAGCTTGAACAGGTCCCTGCTGACATGTAGGATCCATGGATTTTGTGTCCATACCCATATGCAACCATCTGCTCGATACAATTTGAAATGAGTCTTGTCCAACCAGACAACATGTTTCCAGTCATAAACAGTCCCTTGTCAGTGTTGATGGGCCCAGGTGAGGCAGAAACCTTTGTGTCATGTGGTCAACAAGGGTACACAAGTGGGCCTTCGGCTCCGAAAACCCATATCGATGATACCTCTGAGATGCTGTGTCCCACCACTCTTGTGCCAACTATAACACCACATGCAAACTCACTTAAGTCTTGATGACCTGCCATTGTAGCAGCGGTAACAGGTCTAACTACTGCACCAGACACTTGTCGTCTTATATAGGTGTTGCCGACCGTATCATTGTATTCTGCCTGTTTACAGGTATCTCAGTACGCATACCTATATAAGTTTCTTTGGTGTTTCAGTGAATAATGTTACTTTATTTTATTGTTGTTTAATTGAACTGTACTTTTGTTTATACATGGAATGTAGTCAGCTATTCTTTGCATATGTACAAAGTGCGCTGCACGCCCACTCGTGTTGTGAAAAACGGTGTTCTGCATGAGGGTTGAATGGGTAATTTTTTTTGTTAAACCATTTTGAGAAAATGTGTGATCACCTCGGCAGCAAAATGACACGCACATCATTGTGTGACGTTGATGATGGTGTATATGGTTTCCATCGGAAACAGATGTCATTCTTTGTGAAAGCTGCTCTCAGTGCTGAAAAGTATATAGAGTAGGACTGCTTGCAATCTCTCAAAGGAATTCCAATAAAGCCTTATTATGGGATTACAGTTGAGAGGTTGAACTGACCAATACATGCACTAAATTCTTTGCCATTGAACATATGCATACATGAGACAAGACCTATTGTAACATATTGTACAACTATAATGACATACATAAGCATAAAAGACGCCACATATGCACACGAGCAGGCATTGTCCTTTGAGGAGAGATGTGGAAGTTATTTTATCAACTTAGAAATGCCATTCCACACACCAATACTGTCTTGTGTGAAATTATTCCTTTTTCACTTGTTTGCTGTGTAACTGGCTCCACCTTCTCGCAAAATAAAAACAAAGCTGTTGGGTCATTGCTGAAATGGGAGTCACCTGTGAAGGGAACAGTTCTCCATTGGTTTGCAGCTCAAGGAACATGTTGCCATGCCCAATGCTTATGCTTACTGCTCCAAAGAGCAGTTAGCAGTACAGTCGGAGTTTGTTGGCTCCGTCCTGAAACCACCTATAAACAAATATTTTCAGGTTATATTTCTTACCAGTGCAACAAAATTAGACTCGTCAACATCTTATTCCTCATTAAATTGCAAAGTAATCCTTTGTTGTTCTTGGCTGCACCTTGTGGCTGTCAAACCTGAGATTAGATATGATAGACGGATGAAAATTAAACTGTGATTACGTAGGCTTTCCCAGCATAATAAATCTTGAAAGTCTCTTCGTGTTTGCTGCCGGATCCTAAAATCCACTTGACTCGATATTTCGGTGATCCAACTGGTCGCTATCTTCAGGAAAATGCTGCTTCTGCTGATGAGTCTTGCTGAGAACTGACGCCAGGTTGCAAATCGACGTCCTATATAGGCCACCGTTCAGTACACAGCGGATGCGCTGCCCATCACGGTTTCTGCCTTCCAAGACAGGGAGATGGCGCCGCGCTTAGTGAAACACTGCTGACAACGATGTATCACAATCATGGCCGCACCGAAGAACGTTCAGTTTTGATGCGAGATAATACAGGATTCCACGTCTTGCTAGGAGGAAACCCATTGTTTCTGTTAACCCGGTGTGTACAAAATTCCGTGTCAATGTGGGGAAGCTTATATTGGCCGCTCGATTCGCACAGTGCATGACAGGTGTGTGGAACATCGCCGTCATACGAGGCTACAACAGCCGAAAAAATCGGCGGTAGCAGAACACTGCCTAAATGAGGAACACAATATGAAATTTGAGGAAACTGTGATGGTTGCCAACATTTCCGGTTTTTGGAACAGTGTCTATAAAGAGGCGATTGAAATTAGGTTGGCTGATAATTTAATTAACAGAGATATCATAGAATATTCCTGCTTCAGCCCCTATAGTTTTGTGACGTTCAGATAGGTGGCAGCTCTATATGTAGACATCAAAATGGTGTCTTTAAAATAAGTGTGTTCCAAGCTGAGAGCTGTCATTGAGTTTCTCTTGACAGAAAACCAGAACATCTGATATTTGTAGGCACTTGAAGAATGTGTATGGAAACCTGGCAGTGAACAAAAGCACAGTGAGTCATTGGGTGAGGCATCTCAATATCACAACAAGGTCCTGCAAACTTGTTTATCTCCATGTCACCTGGCCGCACAGGCAGCTGTGACTCCTGCAATGTTGGACTTCAGCGTGTTCATTGTCACAAAAAATGGACTCACTTCTCATTCTCCGTGGCATTGCAAGACCTCATCAAAGTCTGTGCACTCAAGAGAAGCTCACAAAACTTCATTTGATTGTTCTTCCGCATCCACTGCTTTCAGAAAAAAAAGTGTTGTATTACTTATTGAATGCCCTTGTACAACACCTCCATAGGTCCAGTGATAAGTACATGCCATATTCAGAGAGAGCTTTGTTACTCCATGTATGGAGTGAAAAGTTGTTCTTTTAGGGCAGAGAGAGAAAATGGGATTAGTTACCTGCAAAAGCATCCATCATATGGTTCCAGAATATCTCGCTAATTGATGGTAATAATATCCAAAGAGCAGTAGGAACAGAAAGCTGGCTATAACCAGAAGTGATGAGCTGCAAAATATTAAATTTCAATTGGTATATACACTGCCTGACGAAAAATAAGTGAAGCATCCAGAGCGGGAGTAGGAAATGAAATGAAACTTCAGAGGTTGAGGGAGTATGTGATGTTATTTCAGTACTTGCAATTTTGACTCAAATTTTCAAAGGACTTGGCAATATGAACCTACTTACTAATATGACATTGCAACCACTCCGTCCTGAATGCATGCACTGACTCAGTTCAGAAGATTATGATAAAGCCATTGTATCCTCTCCAGAAGCAAGTCCGCTCACAACTGTTGTAGTTGGTGCTCGATATCCTGGATACTGGCACTGTGGCCCCACACACTTTATTGGAGACTGATCTTGGGATCTTCCTGGCCATGGGATTATATCAAGATCACGCAGGCAGTTCGTAGACACACACACTGTGTGTGGACGAGCATTGTCCCGATGAAAAATGGTACCACAGCACTGTACCTTTAGAGGTAACACATACGGACACAAGGTGTCCATGATGTACTGTTCTTGCCATCACAGTTCCTCAGTCACTACCTGCCTTGACCTGAAGTTATACTTGATGGCTCCCCACACTGTGACACAAGGAGTAACAACACTGCACCCCTCCTAACCATTGGAAAAATGGGACCTCTCCCCAAGTCGGCACCATGCTCACAAACAATGGTTATCTGGGGCAGTGCAGAACCACGATGCATGGTCACAGCACCACTGGAAAAGCAGTGGTTTGTGTTGTACTGTTAACTGCAGCTTATGCTGCATGGAACAGTAATTGCCTAGTCCTGCTGCTGCTAGCCTCTGACCAATGGTGTGGGATGGCACATAATGTTGGAGGGAGTCCATTACTCGTTGTCAGGTGTAAGGTGCAGCTGTGAATGTCTATGACGTGCTCAGTGCACAGTACAGTCATCCACCCTTGTGGGAGTCAGATGTGATCGACTGGAATCTTGATGACGGGTGTGCATGCCCTCCCATTCCCACTCTCACCATCACCGCAGTCGTGTTGCCTGAAGTTGATTCATTAATTTTTGAAGTAAGTTATTAATGTAGGCAGCTGGTCACATATTCACAGCACTTGTCACACTGAGATAATGACACACTGCAGCGAAAGATAGCGACCCTTTTTTTTAAAATAAAAAGAAAGGCTCGATATACATTTCCTTTGAAACTTCCTGGCAGATTAAAACTGTGTGCCGGACCGAGACTCAAACTTGGGACCTTTGCCTTTCGCGGGCAAGTGCTCTACCAACTGAGCTACCCAAGCACGACTCATGCCCTGTCCTCACAGCTCTACTTCTGACAGTACCTCGTCTCCTACCTTCCAAACTTTACAGAAGCTCTTCTGTGAACCTTGCAGAACTAGCACTCCTGAAAGAAAGGATATTGCGGAGACATGGCTTAGCCACAGCCTGGGGGATGTTTCCAGAATGAGATTTTCACTCCGCAGTGGAGTGTGTGCTGAACTCGGGACCTTTGCCTTTCATGGGCAAGTGCTCTACCAACTGAGCTACCCAAGCACGACTCACGCCCCGTCCTCACAGCTCTATCCTTTCTTTCAGGAGTGCTAGTTCTGCAAGGTTCGCAGGAGAGCTTCTGTAAAGTTTGGAAGGTAGGAGACGAGGTACTGGCAGAAGTAGAGCTGTGAGGACGGGCCGTGAGTTGTGCTTGGGTAGCTCAGTTGGTAGAGCACTTGCCCGCGAAAGGCAAAGGTCCCGAGTTAGAGTCTCGGTCCGGCACACAGTTTTAATCTGCCAGGAAGTTTCATATCAGCGCACCCTCCAGGGCAGAGTGAAAATCTCATTCTGGATACATTTCCTTTCTTTGGTTTAACTGTTTATGATCGTCTAAAGAATGATTATTCTGCTTCAGTGAAATCGTGTCAACACTTGTTATCTTTCTGGTAAATAATACATACATTTTCAGTGATTTCACTTCACAATACAAATCAATATAACACACATAACTTGAACTCCATTCTTGTATTTCAAACTTGTACAACCGACAGAACAAAAAACGACGATTTACCTCTAATAACATGTAGCAAAGAAATTACCATCATATGTGAATCTATCAATGCAAAATCATCTTTGGAACATTCATTTAATAAATAAAATGTAAATAATTGTTTATCTTTTTTTCACAAGTCCATAATTATCATCGTAATTACAGTAAGTGTTTATAAAAGCTGACATTTAAACATTTTCGCATGGCTATGTAGTAGTGGATTTTTGGTTTTTATGTTTTCAATATGGAACAGTCATTTTATATCATCCAAGATTGGTTAGTATGTTTATCTCATCATAAACAGTTTCATCACACCACACAATTCAATTTCGGGTCACTGTCGCGTCTGAATGTTGCAAAACTCTGGGTTTTGCATGATTTGATCAGATTGTCAAATGGAGACACACAGTGAGGCCCCTTTCAAACTCTGTCAGGTGCCAGTGCCGATAATGCTGTCTCTAGAGAGTACACAGCATCTCTGTGTCATTCAGTTATCACTCAACATCTGACACAGTTACGTCCCTTATACGCCCTACCAGACTTGATATCAGTACAAAACACAAACAACACTAATGCACTCTGGTATCCATTCAATGTGTCACAAAAAATTGCAACTCGAATCATTTACGCACCCAGCAATGGTGTGTATCTGTATGAAGTTACATTGATATACAACTGCATCTTCTGGTTGCTTCTTTTTTTTGTCAGGCAGTGTATGTTGTAACGATCAGCTGAATCCTCATGATATGGTGTATTTATTGCCATAAATAACTCAATGATATTAACACTGCTGGCCATTAAAATTGTAACAGTATGAAGATAGCATGCAGCAAATGCTAAACTGACAAATGCGTACCATTTCTAAACAACCACACAAAATAGGAGTAACGTCATCTATGAAGCATGTCCAGAAAGTAAGTACAATTTTGTTTTACTACCATTGCAGCACTAGTGTCACAGTTCTGCACATTTGCATTTGTCTCTCTGGTTCATTGTCCTTTCACTGATTCTGTTACAGTTCTGCACATTTGCATTTGTCTCTCTGGTTCATTGTCCTTTCACTGATTCTGTTACAGCCAGATTGTGTCTTGTTTACATTTGCTACTCATCATTCAGAACATTTTAAATACTCTCTGAGCCCACTGATTGTGAAGTGTGTCCTGTAATATGGTTTTTGAACACGAATATTGTTAAGCCAGCTGAAATATGTAATCAGGTTGTAGAGGTTTACGGTGAAAATGTAATTATGTTTGGAATGGTGAGAAAGTGAGTGAGACAATTCAGTAATGAAGCACGAAGTAGGCAGCCTTCTGTTGTGCTGGTTTGGTTGAGAAAGTGAATGAGAAAATGTGTGAAAACGGACGGTTCACAATAAGTATGCTTTGTGATGAGATTCCACAAATTTCAAAAACTGTTTTGGACGAGATATAACAAATCACTTAATTTTCGCTAATAATGTGTTCCCGTTGGATTCCAGAAATGCTCACAGATGTCCATAAAACAAAGTGACTTGGCAGTGCTGTGACATTTCTTACCTGATACAGTGATGAGAGTGAGATGAATTCTTAAACAGAATTGTAACTAGTGATGAAACTTGAGCTTGTCATGTCACTCCAGAATCAACAGTCAATGGAGTGAAGGCATTCATGATTCGCCAAAAATTAAAAATCTAAATTGTCAGCATAAAAAGTCACATGCACTGTGTTCTGGGACGAATAGGGCATTCTGTTTCTCAAGTTCCTTCCCAGAGGTGAAACTGTCTCTGTTGTAAGATACTGTGAAACATTGAGAGAGCTTCAGCATGCAATTCAAAACAATAGGTGTGGAATGCTCAGTCAAGGAATTGATGTTTTGTGACAACACATGCCCTCATTCTGCTGGTGTCACTCAAAACCTTATTCAACAATTCAGGTGGGAGCAGTTCGATCACCTGAAAATATTAATGTTTCATGACAAGATTTGTTTAGTAAGTGTGAGTGTGTTGTGGAAAAGTTAATCTAACTCCAGCAGCAGATGCTTCAAGAGAGGTGCTGGATGCCACTGAGGTTTACTGTTACTATTTTGAGGATTCGTATTCCAAGAACATGTTACTTCTTGCGTGATGTATCTTTCAAAACGATTTTTCTGCATATTATTTGTGAATAGAATAGAAAAGTGGGGAACTGATAGTGGTACATAAATTACCAATTGCTGTACAGTGTGAGATGGCAAACAGACTTTTGATGTAGATTTAGGTAGCCTCTGACAATGTCTTCCACAACAGGAGTAAAAATGTTAGAATAGTATCCCTTAAAGAATGGCATAAATCCCAAAAAGCTGGAGTTGCCAAACATAAAAAACTGTCCGTGAAAACTTGCAATGTATAAACATACTGACTTAGTGTTCTGTGATACCACTGATAACACTGGAAGATTGTGTACTTGAAATCTATTAAATGCATGCAAGTTATTGCAGTTGGTAGACACTAAAATTTAGTTCTGTGAGTAATTTGTATCAGTGAGTTTCAACTTTGGGGAATACGGAGGCACTTAAATATTCCTTACAGATTATGTATCTTCAAAAGTGATCCATACAGGCATACTCTTTGAGAAATTTTCTGTACCATAGCTGTTTTGGTGCTGATAGATTATCATTGTTAGAGAACTGCATAGTTAAAAAAGTCATTACAAGATATTCTCTCAAACCAGAGTGACTTTCATATGTGCCAGTGCAGAAAAATAATTCTCTCCGTCTTGTACTAGTGTAATGTCCAACAATTCCTTGACTTGAATCATAATAAGTAATCTATGTATACATTTTGCTTTGTCAGTTTATGAGTGTACAAAACTTTGAATATGATGACTTCTCTGTAGTCATCTCAAGAATATACTGTGCGTGTTATCATGTTCCTGACTGTTTCCACAGCTGTGCAGTTGCAACAATTTGGAGAAATGTACTAATCCTTCCTGCTTATTTAGACATATTTTCTAACCATTAAAACTGCTTGAAGATGATACTATTATTTGTAAATGCAACTTGTATTTTTGACAAGGAAGCAATATGTAGTTACTGATAGCACCAAAGCATTTCAAAAATTATAACATTCCTTCTTTATCTGATAGCCAGTTGTTGAAGTGAGGAATGAAATTTCGATACTGTTGCATTGAAATACTGTCTACATGCTACTCAAGTCCCCCCCCCCCCCCCACACACACACACACACACAAAGCAGGGGCCTCACTGAGGTGGGATGGCTTTGTGTGCCCCTATGACAATGATAGCCATATACTGTAGGTGCAACAGCATTGGTGGAGTAGCTACTGGGAGACAAGACTAATACATAGTTCCTGAAATGGGTAGCAGCCTTTTGTGTAGTTGCAGGGGCAACATCTAGATGACTGGCTGGTCTGGCCTTGTAACATCAGCTACCATGGCCTTGCTGTGTTCACACTTAACAGCAGCTGAAAGCAAGGGGAAACTGCAGTAATCATTCTTCCCAGGACTTGCAGTTGTACTTTATTGTTTAACGATGATGGTATCCTCTTGGCTAGAAAATAACCTGGAGGTAAAATAGTTTGTCATTCAGATCTCCAGATAGAATGATTCTGGAGAATGTCATTGGGAAAAATGAATAAGGCATTCTGCAAGTTAGGGCAAGAATGTTTGATATCTCAATGGACATTTATTGTAGAGAATTTATAAAGAGAAATGGATAGGTTTAGATTAGAAAGTGTGTCAATTAGTGAAGTGTGAAGGCAAGAAGAACAGGTTTTTTTAGTCGGATGAGTACAGGGTTATGACCAACAAATCAAACGTGGATAATACACTAGTAGATGTAAGAAACAATAAGGAAATAGGACTGCAAGTGAGCTATTGTTGTGAAGAACACAGTGAACACATTATTATAATCAAGATAGAGTTGTATTCAACACTCGCTACAGTAGTACAAATTTATATGTCAACTAATTTAGAACATGATAAAGAGATTAAAAGATAAAATAAATTTTCAGGTAGTAAAGGGAGACGAAAATTTGTGATGCGGACTGGAATTTTTACAGTAGGAAAAAGATGATAAAGAAAGGTAGTGGGAGAACATGGACTAGGGGAGAAGAATGAAAGGAGAAGCCACCTGGCAGGATTTGGCACAGAATACAATTTAATCATTGTTAATACTAAAGAATGAAGGTTGTATATGTGGAAAAGACCTAGACACACCAGAAGGTTCGCTATAGATTACATTGTGGTGGGACAGAGGTTTTGAAACTAGATTTGAAAATGCAAAACATTTCTAGTGCCAGAGGTGGATGCAAACCATAATTTATTAGTTATGAACTGCAGATTACAGCTCAAGACACTACAGAAAGGTATGAAATTAAGGAGAGGGAACATTAATAAATTTAATGAACCAGAGGTTGTTGATAGTTTTAAAAAAGGCCTAGACAGTAAATGACTGAAATGGAAAAAGAATGCAGTACAACACCAATGAGTAGCTTTGAGAGATGAAATAGTCAAACCAGCATAGAACCAAATAGGCAGCATAAAATCAAAGACAAGTCTCATTAGAAAACCTCAGATAATCTATATATTGAATTTAATTGACAAAGGCAGGAAAAATAAGGGACTATCAGAAAGTTCCCATTTGAGGGCCTGCTGGAGTGTACATGTAAAGTAGCGCAACTCCAATGTAGGCCAGGGATTAGTGTGGCATTCATGTCTTTCTGACATGAATGTGGTAAATGCAGAAATGTGAACTATGGCAACGTTATTACCAAATGTGTCCAAAGAGGACCAACGTTTTGTTATTCTTTTCTTAGCTGCCAAAGGACAAAGACAGGTAGACATCCATCAGAGGATGTGTATGGAGCAGCATGTCTATCAAAAACTACCATTGTGGACAAGGGGTGCTGCTGTTTCATGACAGTGCACGTCCCCATATCGCAAATGTCGTAACGCAGAAGTGGGAGATATTCGGGCACCCATCCTATACTCTTGATCTCTCGCTATGCAGTTATTATGCCTTTGATCTCTTAAAAAAGGTATTGAAGGATTGACATTTCCTGTCAGATGTGGATGTGCAGCAGACTGTTACGGACTTCTTCACACTGCAGGACATAGGTTTTATCAAATGAGTATCTTCAGTGCATTGCTTCGGTGACATGATTGCCTCAGTTCTCACGGTGATTTTGTGTGACTGGCATACCAATTCTGCATTGTACAGCCTTTGAATTGAAACTTTCCGATCGCCCCTCACATAAAAATTCAGCAACTGAAGCAAGCATAAGGGAATAAAGATGTCTAAAAATGAGATTGATAGGATGTGCAGCATGGTAAAGCAAGAGTAATGAATGACCTTCTTGTCAGCAGAATGTTTGATATTCATTCATTTCACTTTCCGTTATGTTGAGCTTCCAAATGTTCATACATAAATTTCTCCACACTACTTTGAATGATTTCTATTGAATATGTCTTCTGTTTGGTCTTGTATTTGTATCTGAAATGTTATTGTGATCACAAGACTTTTATGGACATTTTTCTTCTGTTTGAGCCACTTCAGGTCCTCTCTTATAATTACTTAAAGCTACTATTTGCCACTGGCTTCTTTCCTTTCCTGTAAAATGACCCAGAGACTACCCATCTCGGAAAACATTTGTAAGCTATCACTCGTGGTGGGCTTAACATATTCTCTGTCAAGAATAATGGAGTACATCTCACTTGCAACACTGTACCTGTAGTGAAGCCATTGTCTTTCCAATTAATGTGTCTTCCAGGATACTAATTGTGCAGTGTTGTGGGGGAACTTGTGTGAAATTTTATGAGGCATAGGTGCCTACCAGATGGACAAGTATTGCCAGCAACAGGTAGGTGTACAGGTTTGAGACACTGTGCAGTGCACAGTGTGGAATTGTTGGAAATGGTTTTTAATCATAATTAGCAATGTCATCAATGGTTTCTAGCATCTGCACCTGTGCGCACTTATTTCGTATAATTAGGATTTAATGACACTCTTTCTTTCTTTCCTTACTTCAACAACAGTTCTCTCTCTCTCTCTCTCTCTCTCTCTCTCTCTCTCTCTCTCTCTCTCTCTCTCTCTCCCCCCCCCCCCCCCCCCCCATGTGATGGTAAACAGACAGAAACGGCTATAATTATTAACTTACTATATTTCAGGATACTACCATGCTTGATCAAAGAATTTGTCAATCCACCCATGGTGCCTTTTGTGTTACCAAATGTGTTACTGATCACAGACCGGTGTTCCAAGGAAGAATATATAACTTTTGTGTTACCTCATTTGAAACCTGTCATGAAAATCCAGGAACCTATCCAGGTAAGCTTGCACATGGTTTTCTTTTAATGTCTGATTAATCCTTTCTGATATTATTTTATGAAGTGATGGTATTCATGGACAGATCTGTGTTGGTGTGAATACAAATAAATCTACCATCGGCTGTCGTTTGAAGGTGACTGAATGTATTACAGTAAAAGAAAGAATTTGTTGTAATTTTTTAGTGGATCTTCATCTGTTTTTAATAGTTGATAGTGACTCAATAAAATTAATTTTAAACAGCAGTTTATTTAATTTTCTTCAAAATTTAACATGCTTGTTTCCTGTCTCATTTTGTGAGAATGTTTTCATCTTTATGATAATAGGCAGTGCTAAGAGAAGGAATTTTCTTCTTTTTGCTGCACCCCTCAGTTTTCAGATGAAAATACCTGTTGCTAGGGCATGACTGTTGAGAGTCGATAGTGAATAACTGGTTGTTTGTGCTACAGACTTCATGGATTAATAATCTGCAAAATGTAACTGTCATATAGTGATCTATTGGATCATGCAGGTAAGATAGAGGTATTGTAGAAATTGTCGTCTTGAGTAGCTGGATAACTCCTCAGTGATCTGCACTTGTGCTATCTAAAGGCCTTAACTTTAGAATGAAACACTTCCACTAAATATATCAGTGTGCTCTGTGTACTTACTTTGCTACTGCCTTTCTGTTTGCATGCTAGGTTACTCCTTATGAATGTAGGCAACAATGAGCAAAAGAATGTTAAAAAAGATTTTCCTGTCGAATCCACATTGAGAGAGAGAGAGTAATATAGTGAATCTGTGATTGTTATCCAGCACAGAATTTTGATGAGGTGTTAACACTGCTCTTATGGTGCAACTGTCATTTATTATTGCAGTAAAGGAAATTAGTTTGGAATATACCAGCCAGTACTGACATAAAGCACGAGGCTGCCTTTGAGAATTTAAGCAAGCAAAGAAAAACTGGAGATAGAAGAGATTACAATTAGAAGTTGTTGGCAATAAATAAAAGGGTTGCAGAAGTATGAGAAACAAGCATCCACTGATCTGAAATGATTTCTCCTTTATCACTATTTTAATTTGACTGCTGCAGTTGTCAGTCTCTTCTTGCTTTGTGTTAATAATTATATATTTTCGTATCTGTTACTATCAAAGACTTTGACAATCTGTTTAATTCAATTTTCGTTTGCCCTGCAATTTTCTTATCAGTTTCACGTAAATTACTATTGAATGTTTTAGCATGTATACTGCTGATCTCCATATATATTTTTGTAGTGGTTCTTTTGTAAAATCTTAAGTGCAACCATGTGGTGTATCTCTTTCTGACCACAAGAAGCTGAAGAAGTAGCCCTTACATGGCTTAGAAAGCGACATTGCCCATGACACATGGCTTTCTCTTATGCCACGAGAAACTATCGGTGTATCACAGGTGTGGGACACAGCTGTAGATACAACATATTGTGTTGAGTGTGTTTCATATGATGACCTGAAGGCTGATCTGAGTCTGCCACAGGACCTGCCTTCTGTTTTAACTGTTACTGAGCGAGTGTGGCTCATGTTTTAAGATTTTGCGTGGTGCCTGGAACTCTTTCCAAAATATTGGGTGTAAAATTTTAAGGTGTCACAGAGTGGATCGGTCACCCATTATTTCTAAGTAGTTATCCAGGCACAGTCACATGTCCCCATTTAACCCTGTATGTACTGGTATTTATCATTGTTTTTATCTAGTTATTCTGTTATGTTTTGTCTGAATTTTATTGAGGGCTTTACTGATGCGCGCCATATCAGGGTTGTATCTTCAATCCTTGTGTATGAATGCTACTTGATTTTCCAATTTATTGTTACTTTTTACTACATTTTCAACATGCTCATCTGCATATTATTCACGAAAGTGCACTGATTGCCTTCCTATCAGGGTTGTATCTTCAATCCTTGTGTATGAATGCTACTTGATTTTCCAATTTATTGTTACTTTTTACTACATTTTCAACATGCTCATCTGCATATTATTCACGAAAGTGCACTGATTGCCTTGCTGTCAGCACCCTCATTCACAGATCCTCATTATCCTGATTGTACTTCACAACTCAAACATTAGTGAAGCAGTTGAATATGAACTCCTCTCAGCTGCATGCAGCGCTGTCTGTGCATTCACGGAAGGCAGAAAATGCAGTCGAATGCAGAATGGTGACAGCACCACATTAGGGAAATCAACATGTTGGTGTACAAACCAAATTTCAGTGGTAGGGAATAATGAAAGCCAACCAAATGTCCAGAAAATAGCTAAGTACGGCAAGGTTGTTGTAAGTAAGTCCACCAGAGGGCATGAAGTATACATCAACAATCTGAGAAAAATTAGCCTGAGGCTGTTTGTGGCAGTCCTTAAATCTGTCACTGTTGTTTAATCACATGACTTGTCGCCACTAGACATATCACTCCATGCCATGCCTAGTGACCTCAAACAACATACTTGAGATTATATCGATTGACTTAACAATACCTCTGGGATGCCTGTGGTATTACGCGATGATCCATGTGGCAAGGGATTTGTAATTGGAAGTTAATGTTCATAAAGTTCTTCGTGCAGCATGTGAGTTTACAGCAGCAACTATCTATCAGATGAAAGCAGTGTCACCGATTTTCACTAAGATTCGAAAAGTCTTTCATCATGGCATCCAGACACGGTTACTATTGTAGGGATTAAAACAGTTCTCTGTGAATTTGCCTAGTGAAAGAACTGTTCATGAATAAAACAGAAATAGCTTTCCTTGTTAGTAACATTCAGAGCAGGACCAGATACATTATTAACTCAGGGGAACTTAATTTTACCAAACTTTATAGATAAACAGCTACTGTAAAGTAGTCTTAAGTTTTAAATATTTCATTAAATATATCAAACTCTTCTTATAAAAAATTAAGAATTTATGTAGATAACTGGCAACAGTCCTGAGATATTTATAGATAAACATTGTTGTTGTTCCAACCATCATCTACGTGAAGACAAATTGATAACATCTGTTTGTTTAAAAATGCGTATTTCTGATAGAAGACACTTTCATGTATCAAATGTAGAAATGGCAACATGTTAAATACAACATAATCAGGAGTATCTGATTCAGATACTCTTCTTCTACCAGAGTCTGCAATCGATCCTGTCGTCTATGCTGCAAATGATGAGCTCTGCTTTCCTTTCGCAAGTGAGACTAGCAGCCTTTACCACTTCAAGTAGCCACTTGAAACCAGAGAGAATCTTTTCCGATTGAAAATGACACAAATTATTGATACTTATTTGAGCCACTACCTGCAGATGACTACACCCTGTGTTCTTCATGGTACCGAGCGAGGTGGCGCAGTGGTAGCACACTGGACTCGCATTCGGGAGGACGACGGTTCAATCCCGCGTCCGGCCTTCCTGATTTAGGTTTTCCGTGATTTCCCTAAATCGCTCCAGGCAAATGCTGGGATGGTTCCTTTGAAAGGGCACGGCCGACTTCCTTCCCCATCCTTCCCTAGTCCGAGACCGATGACCTCGCTGTTTGGTCTCTTCCCCCAAACAAACCAAAATCTTCATGGTATCCAGAAGGACCTGTTCCAAATCTGGAATGACTCTACCTGGTATGCACATGGAGTGCACACTGACTTTGTTCCCCTCCATGGCAGCCGTGTCCCCAAGGAACCCCATAACACGCTTAACATTGGAGCTCCCAATTACCAATAATCTCACCGTCTACAACTACCCGGATCTTGCAGGCTGAGAGGTTTCCTCTGAAGCCAGACAAGCAACTGCATCTGGCTGAGGACAGTGTCAGCCACAGACAGCGCCTGGAATTTGTTTGTCAGACTAACAGGGCAGGCCTTATGTGCGGGCCCCTGGGAAGTCTTTCGCACCCTGCCACGCCCCAAGGTGACCCCCCAATCGACCACGAGTGAGGTGTCAATCTCAGTAACTCGGCTGGCAACTGGTGAGACTGATTGGCAGACTCGTGGCTCATGCTGGACATCCATCGGATCCCCACAGCCAGCCCACAACAGTGATGCCCGTCCACTGCAGCTTAGTCATGTAATCGAAGCCAACATACCCTGGAGCTGAGAGTGAAGTGCCAGAAACTTAGCCCATATCCGCACACAGCAATCACAGTCCCTGTCCATACTGAAAATGGTGGAAAACTACACAACACAGGCAAGTGGATGATTATCAACACACACTGCAGAACTTTACTGTAGACAATGACGAATATGCTGTGTCTAATAAATTAGATTTACATGCGTTGATTCAAAAACTCAACTACCATAGTTCCTAGGTGAGACTAAATAATTCGTTCCTAGTTAGGAACTTGTAAAATGTCGCAAAATCGGTTTACTTTCCTACACAAATGAAAATGCCAGAACTGTGCCCATTGAAAATTAAATTGACACACAGAGATTCAAAAACTAAACTACCAAAGCACACGCGTCTTTTTTTCAATCAATATCATTCTCATAACACGTATCTGTTCTTATGTACATATAGTGTATGTGTCTTCATTGTCTTTATCTAAATTTACTTTAAAGTTTACCTAATTTCATTCCATTTTAATATCAAAATCATTTTTACTGTAAACGTTCAGGTCAGTCTCCTCATTGTCTCCCTCACTCAATAATGGGTGCCTAGAAACGTTTCCTTATTTGATCATCCTACAGACAATGCAGCACTGCATGCCTTATGCACCACAGAATTGCATGCTTCACAGTCGAAAATAAATCAGAAAATATGGTTTCAAATAATCAAGGTAGTGTTCATACTTATTAAATAATTCCATATATTCTGTGTGTGTGTGTGTGTGTGTGTGTGTGTGTGTGTGTGTGTGTGTGTGTGTGTGTGTGTATGCCAGTTTAAATTGTTTGCAAAAGTGGTACTATTTTTCATTATTTCCAAGTAATGACTCAAGCTTAATCGGAGCTAGCCTGATGGGTAAGTATGTGATTTGCTCAGACATCCATCAGAGGTTGTATGGGTGAAAGTAGACTGGATGGTTCACTACTTCAAACTAATAATGCACATGGGTTTAAGTTGTGTTATTGGATACTTATATACATTACCAATTATATGCATGGTGCAAAATTTTTGTTAATGAAATGTAATGTTCATGAATCAAGGTTTGAACATTCATGTAAATTGTGCCCTCATGATAAGTTACCATGATTTCAGTATTGAATTAAATTAACTTTCTGTAGTGGTGCAAAATCATAAATTTCTGAAACCAATTCCTTTGTTACACGTGGTGTAGGAAGTACAGAAGTTTGTGACCAAATATTATGAACAAAAATCACTGTGTTTCCAATACAACAGACTTTATTTGCGCGAGAGAATACATATTACAGAATGTAGGTCACACTGATCACATTCCTGTTTTATGTTCTTTTGTCTTAGTATTAATCAAAGTTATCAGCAGAGTTGAAGCTGTGTGGATGATTTTGAATTGTGCTTGAGTATCTCAGTTGGTAAAAATTTGCTTTATCAAGGCAGGATACCAGGTTCAAATCTTTGCTTATAATTCCGTTAAGTCGTACTGCTGTGCATAGGCAATAGAAGAACTTGGTGTTGCCTGTCTTAAACATTTTTAATGCAGTTATTGAAACTATAATATATCTGAGCTAGTAATTTTAGACTGAATAAGGAAAAAGTTACATATTGCCCTATGTAGGGTTGGTTGATAGGTAGTATGGCTTCTCAGTAGAAACAATTAATGGTTAAATCGT
Organism: Schistocerca serialis cubense; assembly: GCF_023864345.2. Taxonomy (NCBI): domain Eukaryota; kingdom Metazoa; phylum Arthropoda; class Insecta; order Orthoptera; family Acrididae; genus Schistocerca; species Schistocerca serialis. Next base: position 161,723,447 of record NC_064640.1, read on the forward strand.
CCATGGTAGCAGTTAGAATGTAGCAGTGTATTATTATGTGGCCTTTCCCACTTAATATAACTGGGTATAACATGTAGTTTCCTTAATTTGTTAAGGTTAAGAATTTAAAACGAAAACACGAATTGTTAAATGTACCTTTTGTTCTTCATTGCCAACGGCCTTGCCGCAATTGTAACTGGGATCCCGTCAGATTACCAAAGTTAAGTGCTTTCGGGCTGGGGTAGCACTTGGATGGATGACCATCTGGTCTGCCGAGCACTGTTGGCAAGCGGGGTGCACTCAGTCCTTTGAGGCAAACTGAGTAGCTACTTGATTGAGAAGTATTGGCTCTGGTCTCCTAAACTGGCGTACGGCCGGGAGAGTGGTGTGCTGACCCCATGTCCCTCGATATCTGCATCCAGTGATGCCTGTGGGCTGAGGATGATGCGGCGGCTGGTCGGTACCATTGTGTCTTCCAAGGCCTTGTGACTAGTGGTCTACATTAATAGATATTTTAATTACTGAGAAATTACTTCTGTAATGTGTACAGCTTTAACTAGCTTGAAAATTAAAATCAGTAATCCCAGCTGTGCTGGGAGTGAAAAAAAATCCAAGTAGTAGATGTAAAAGCAGTGTATGCTGGTGGGATGTTATGTTGTATATTTAAATTTAGATACTAGTTTGCGTAATATAAAATTGCATACTTACTTTGTTCCAGGTCCTGTTAATTTTTATGCAGAAAATGGAATTGCTTCTTTACCTCACGCCATCGGAAGAAATTAAAAACGATGTGCTGCCTATGATATATAGAGCATTAGAATCAAATGTTCAACAAATACAAGAATTATGTCTTTCAGTGTTACCAACATTTGCTGGACTGATTGATTATCCTGCCATGAAAAATGCTTTGCTGCCCAGGATAAAGAGACTGTGCACGTGGACTCAACATGTATCGGTATGTTTTTTTCCCCTTCTAAAATGGAAAAACATTATGACTATGCTATCCTTGATATTATTGGTATGCGGAGTCCCCCCCCCCCCCCCCCCTCCCCACACACACACAAACACACATTTATGATGTGGTAATGTAGATGATGTGTAGATATATTCTCCACAAGCCACCTTATGTGTGTATCACTGTCACTTCCCCAACTTCATAGTCCAGTTGCGAATGTTCTGTGGAAAGAACTGCTGTTGGTAAACTTCCGCGTGAGCTCAGAGCTCTATGATTTTACCTTCATGATCTGTTTGTGAGATAGAGGTCAGAGGAAGAAATGTATTGGTTGACTCTTCTACAAAAGGTGCTAACAAAATTTTAACAGTACAGCACACTGTATGTCTTCTAATGTCTGCCACTGGAATTTTGTCAGCGGTTTGGCACTTACTGAATGAATCAGTGATGAAACACGTTCTCTTCCTTGGATCTTCTCCATTTTGTGTATCAATCCCAGATCAACAGGCAATATTTAACTGTTGGCTGAACCAGGATTTTGTAAGCTGCCTTCTTTGCAGGCCGACTATACTTCCTGAAGATTCTTTCAGTGGATGATTTTATGTGGCCATTGCACTTTAAATCGCTCCGTACTCATATTTCCAGATATTTTATGGATTTGATTGCTTCTGCAATTGTGTTATTCAGTGATGGGTCTTTCAGCCTATTTATGTACGATGCATTACATTTATTTATGGTTGAGAGTCATCTGCCAATCCACAATTCATGCACCAAGTGTCAATTCTCTGCAGGTATTCTCATATTTCACTAAAATTTTGTAGTGTTGTGACTTCTATGCGTACATAATCATCCTATGGGGAAGCCAACATTATCTCTCTGATCAGGGTGTCACTGCAGTCTGTTGGGTAATGAAAAGTTTGATGCAAACTTACTGCCTACATGCTCCTTTTTTCTCACATTTGATGTAGTAGTGCTTCCATTGAAGATTAAGGCAGGCTGTGAAGTTATCACCTTTGGACCGTAGATTCCAAACCTGATGTGTTGCTACCAGTGTCGATGTTACGACGACACTCGTATGTCCTGTTAAAATGCAACCAAGTGTGTTACTTGTGGTAGAGATGCTCATGAGGGAGATTCCCCGCCTCCTTCATCCTGCTGTACCAATTGTGATGATGACCATGCCACCTCCTCCCAGGATTGTTCCGTATATGTTGATGAGCGGGCCGTTCAGGAGAATCTGGGTGAAGGAAAAGTACCCTACCCTGTCAAGACAAGTTGTTGGGTAGTCGAAAGCCTTGCATTTTACCATCCGGCACTCTTCTTGCTATGCCTTGCGCCACAGAGGACATGGCCACACAGATTTGCGACCTCCAATTCAGTACTGCAGCTGTGAAATTCCCCAGTATCGCAGTAGCATCCCTATCTCCTTCTCTTACAGCTGTGCAACAAGCCACCAATTCTTCGCCCCCAGCAGTGAAATCACGAGCTTCACAACCAGCAGACCAGAAAGAACAAAAGGAACACTCCTGCGAACAATTTGTATGTCCCTACAGCCAACAAACGTCTGAGCCTTCATCTGCTGACAATTAAGGCTCTAAGAAATCAAACAAAGGCAGACAGTCTTCTCCTTTCCAATTCAGAGATCCAATTCAAAGGTGTCACCATGTGATAACTGTCACTAGTCTGATCTCTGTTTCACCAGTGCGTACCCTCTACCATTTTTCCGCCCTAGTGTCAGCAGTCTGACTCATGGGGAATGTCGACACCTCCATAGATTTTGAGGAACAGGATCCTCCTGCCTCTGCACCCTGTAGCAGTGAGTCTTCAAAGGCTGGCACACAGCAGTCATCTAGGTGGAATTACGACTGCTATTGGAATCGCAGTGTCCATTTGTTTTCTGCCTCCAAGAAACGAAATTGTGTCCTCACAACCTTTTTGACCTCTCACGTTTCCTCCCAGTCTGCTTTGGCTTTATCCCTGCAGGTGGCATTCCATCTTGTAGGGGAGTCATGCTGCTCGTTTGGGATGATGTCCATAGCTAAACCATCTCATTGAACACCCAGCCACTTCATCTTTTCTCTCTGTAACCTCTACATTCCTTCATCATTTGTGCTGCCACCAGTGCAGGTTTACACCAGCTTATTAGTCAGCTGTATCATCCCTGTTTGCTGCTTGGTGACTGTAATGCCCACCACCCCTTTTCGGGCTCTTCAAGAACCTGTCTGAGATGTTCCCTATTTGCTGAACTTCTCAATCAACTCAGCTGCATCTGTCTTAACACACCCCACTGAGGAGTTGGTCCAGCTGATATATGACCAACTATACTTGCAACCTATTGCAGTTCTCCATGGACTCTTCTCTGAGAGAAGCGTCTTCAGTAATGTGTTGATCAGCTTTGCTCGTCAAGCACCGACAATGGCTTTCGCTTTTCCACTGACAAAACCATTTGTATGCATTTCTGGCAGCGCAGTGGGTTTCTTCTGCCATCTTTACATCTTGATTCTGTTGCTCTTCTGCTTGTTAAAACTACGAAATTCCAGGGGCTCATGATGATAAGAAACTTTCTTGGTCCTCTCACATGTCTTATGTGGCCATATGCTGTACTTGGTCCCTCAGTGTCCTATGTGTCGTAAGTAGCACTTCTTTGAAGTGGATTGGACCACCTTGCTCCATTTATACTGATCCCATGTCCGTTTGAAACCAGTATATGGATGTTGCATTTCTTAATGTGCATATCTGTCCATGTTACGCATTCTTAACATAATGCACTATCATGGAATATATTTGGCCACTGTCACTAGCCCAGTGCAGAAGCTGCTGAACTACCACTGTCATACTGGCATGATGTCCTCTGTGGATACACATGCCATTTGTCTTCCATGCCTGGCCACACAGCCTATGCCCTCTTTTTCAATGACTCCCTTGATTGCCAGTTTGGGGTGCACCTTCTTATCTGTAACCTCCAAGTGTTCACTTTTGACTATTGCTGCTGCAGCTTAACTTCATGCTGCCTGTGATGTTCGCAATGGGTGTGAACCTTTCATTGCCTTGGCTTCATGTGGTGGCCTGTGTTTGTATTAGACTTCATTCCCTTGCTAAGGAAACTGTTCTGGGTTTGATCTATCACAGTAAGTTTCTCGACTTTCGCACACAACTTAGTGACAGCATCTTCATGTACGCTGATGGCTCTAAGACCTACCATGGTGTCGGGTGTGCCTTCATCATTTTCACTGACCATTTTTGGTATCTGCTTCTGGAACATTGCTCAGTATTTACACCAGACCTCTTCATCCTGTATCAGGCCATCCAATACATCCAGCAACACAGGCTTTTTAATTGTGTCATATGCTCAGATTCTCTCTGTGCCCTTCAGAGCCTCAGTGTGCTGTACGCAGTCCATCCCTTACTGCAATGTGTCAAAGTAAGCTTTCATTTGCTTGCTGTTGAGGGATCCACTGTGATGTTCATGGGGATTCCTGTTCACATCAGTCTGATGGGAAATGAGGCTGCAATGCTGCTTCCAAGGCTGCATTCTTTCTACCTCGGCGTGCTAGCTCTTCCATTCCTTCAGATGATATCTGTGTTGCCGCGTGTCGGTAGGTGGTGTCACTTTGGCATCACCACTGGTCTTCTCTTCACAGCTACAAGCTCCGGGGAGGTAAACCTCTCCCAGTGGCTTGGCTGACCTTCTCTTGGCCCTCTCATCCTGATCATTTTAGCTAGGTTGCGTATTGGGCACTGACATTTTAACCATCACCATTTGCTATGTGGGGAATCCCCACCATTTTGTGCTCATTGTCATCAACCTTTGTCAGTTTGCCATTTCCTGACTTACGTTCTCATGTAGATTTGCCATCTGAGTTATCAGCCGTTCTAGCAAATGATGTGTGGGCTGTCGACAGTGTTGTTTTACTTTTTATCTGTTGTAGCAGTATGGTGAAGGACATTAAATCTTCGGTTAGGGACCTCCACTGTCTCTGTGGCATATTTTGTGGACCTTTCTCCAAGGTTGTTTTTTAGCTCTCTTTCTTCCCATCAATCAGTCTTCTGTGTTTCCTGATACAGAAGTAAGACTTCCAGAAAAGAGCCTCTGTCAGGAATTCTAGTATTGCGCCAGTTACCATCAGTCTGTCTGTTCTGACCCCCTCTCTATCCTCTCACTACACCACATTCATGAACAGTCCCTTGGGCATGCCTTACCCAAAAATTCACTTCTATTTTTCTCTTGACCAAGTTTTTTCGTCAAGTGTTCCTCTCTGTAATCAGTGAGTGCCCTAAGGAAGATATCAATTATAAGGGTGGCTCATGAACTAGAGACAAGACAGACCTATGTCTTTACATGCACAAAGAGTAACAATCAGCACTCCTTGGGTAATGGGTGCAGTGTCTTTACAGTGAAATTCGTGGCAGTCATGTGTGCCCTTCACTAGATATGCACCAACACACAAGTCAATTCTGTAGTAATTCCATGAGCCATCTACAGGCTATAATTCATTGTAATTCCCAGCACCCATTGGTAACTCATACAAAATTCCTATTAGACTTCTATAACAATGGCAAGACATTAGTATTCCACTGATCCTCCAGTCATCTTGCGATTCTGGTGAATGAACTTGTGGATCGCCTTGCCAAAGATGCTACCATGAAGGACACTCTGGAAATAAAGATATCAAGATACAACTTCTGAATGACAGTGTATCACTGTCTCTTAGTGGCGAGGAACAGACAATGGATTATAGACTATAAAAAATTCTGTGACTGTCTGTTGGTCTTCCATTGGACTGCCGTGCCGTAAATCTCCAGGCCTCTGCCTTTGCTGACTCGTGGACACATCCTATGACAAGCTGCCCCACTCTGCTGTAGTTGTGGCACTCACCTGGCAGTCGTCCACATTCTATTGGAGTGCCCCACTTCTGGAGGGCATGGTCACTCCCTGAAATCCTAGGTGGTGAATCAGGTTTTAAATTTTAGCAATCAGAGTGTACTGTATACATTTATAGGAATCTTTCATTGTTTTGGTCCTGCTGGGGCTGCTTTGCAGGCATGGGTGGTTACCTCCGCTTTTATTTATTTATTTTTTTATCCACTATGTTTACTGCCAAGTATTATGGGACAGCCTGCTGAAACCCGTCAGTCTGATACTGCTGATAACCAAGATGGGAAGCCTGTATTTGTGACAGTGTTGGCAAGTTGCTTTACAACTTCAGTCATATCACATATCTTTCTCTGGAAGGCAAGTGGTCGTCTAAGTAGTATGTGAGCTTCCTCAATTTGTTTAGTTTTGCCACACTCATTGTGATGTTGAATGCAACTATACAGTTTTGGGGAACCTCTTGTACAAGCTAGACCACAAGTTACCTCCTGGAGAAAAATATGAGAGTGATTGAAATTTTGGAGCAGTGTCCCAATATGAATTGGAACAATGGATTCAGGCTTCCATCATGTTGGCTGTGAGCATTATCCAGCCTCTTGGCTGACATCATTTGGTAGGCTGCCCCATAAACTGTAGCAATAAACAAAGTGCTGAAGTCAGGCAACACAGTGTTGTTATGGCTACCATTGAGCACTGGAGAACAAAATACTGCATTACTGTACTGGCTTGCTCTCTTTTGCTGATACCAGCCAATAGAAATTAAAATACAAACTATCATAGTTCTTACCTCTCCACTTCAGCAGTCATATCAGAAATGGAGTTCAATGACGTTCTTGATAAACTGAATCTGTGATCAGGATGAAATTAAGCAATAAGACTTGACTGAGAGCTGTATCAAACCAGTCTTTGGACTGAAGAAGAAGGTAACAATAGCAGCAGCAACAGAAACAACAACAACAAGATGACTTGAACACAGCATGGGTTTGTAGTGAATACCCACGTGGGCAAAAAATTGGACTGTAGAGTATAACAACAAGGTCACATAACTGAAAAAGTTTCATTGGAGATTTAAACACAATTCCTGATAAATCCCATGATACTAAGCCCTTGTGGATTTACTTATTTTTGGCATTCTGTGTCCTTCTCTCATTGCCGGTGTGTTCTCCTATTGCAATATGTTCCCCATCCCCCTCTCCTTCCTCGCTCCTGCCTAAATCTTTCTTATTTTTCTCTGTTGGTACTGCGGCAACTGTTGTCCCTAGCGTGTGCTAACCCCCTAACACAAGGTAATTTGTAATTTATCTTTTACCACTCGTCTTTTTACTTTCTTTTATTAACTGTTGAAGGAAAGCTAGTTTGGTGTGTATTTATTGATTGTTCACATTTTAATTCCATTCCATTGCATTTAGGCAATCATCTTGTGGCTGGAGCTCACTTTTTTGTTTGCTTTCAAACATATAATTATGGAAATATGATACTGTCTTGAGCAAAAATTGATGTCTTAACTAAACTTCATAAAAAGTTTTAAAACATTCAGTTTTTAGAACAATAGTGTGTGAAATACCTGTTAGAAATGTGAGATTGTAGGAAATTCGCTTTTCAGTTGTCCTAATATCAATATGTTTCACACCATTTTCTTGTTGTTTTGCCTGCAGGTGAGAGTAAATTGTCTGATATGTATAGGGAAATTGTTGGAGCATTTAGATAAATGGCTTGTTCTGGATGAAGTTCTGCCATTCTTGCCGACTATCCCCTCACGTGATCCAGCAGTATTAATGGGAATATTGGGTAAGTTACCTAAGTTACATTATCTGTCTTTTCTTTCTCCATAAATGTATTTATTTTATTGATCATATAATTATTATACTTGGTATGGGATTAATCAGTCCATAGCTTCAAAGATAAACTGAAAATAAAAATGTGCACTATTCTGTCTGGACATTACAATGATTGTTGATCAGAAACACAAATTAAGGTATGTATAAAACCATGAACAACATACACCTGGTTTTCAGGCACATGTAGATGATGTTGCATTACTGGATTTCTTTTTTCCCCACAGGGTTCACTGCATTTACTTCAGTCATGGTGCAGTAGATAAGTGTAGACATATATGCTAGATATGTCTGCCTGGATGCAGAAAGACAATCAGCAGTCACTTAGCACAGCTTGGAGAAAAGAAATATGTTTGCTTTGAATTGATGTTGTTGGATTACTGGTCACAATGCACTGTGAGCAATACCAGCGAAACATATCCGTACAGCGTGCGTGATGGAGTCTGTGTGGCTACTCTGTGACTCAAGTGTGGCACCTCTCCCCATTCCCACCCATCCTGAGTCAAGGGGAGACGGAGGCCTGCCATGTTGCTGATGTAAGGATAATCACGATGTTACCTTGATACTTTGCCAGAAGATGGTGGCAGTGACACTCATCACAACTTCAAACCATTTTAACATGCTCACTCAGCTGGAAACCCAGGAGCTTTATGTAGGGTAGTTAAGGCTGAACAGTAGCAGCATCTCGTAGAGGGAGCAGAGGTATTCCTGGGATACCTTTCCCATGGAGATTTGTTTTTCTACTTTTAAATTAGTGAGGGATAGGAATTAGCAGAATCTGAAGATATGAAGGTCTTGTGAAAGGAAAGAGGGGAATTTTTGTGGTTAAGCAGTCAGAGTGGTGACAGATCTCATGGGCTGGTCAGCATTTAAGAAAAACAACGCATTACTGGGTTTTAGCTAGGGATAGGGATACTTTTCTGAATTGATGAAACCCAGTGTTAAACTCAACATGCTAAACTTAAGTACCTCATTTACAACCTGTGCCATCTGCATCCTTCCCCCCCCCCCCACCCCCCCCCCAAAAAAAAAAAACAGCTTCTCTGAAACACATAGAGAGGAACTGCCCTTACAACACATCCTTTGATGCCATTTTCCTTCTGGCCTCAACCTCTGCTAGTCTTTATCACATCCCCCTCCATTCCTACCTCCATAATACCCACATCAAACATCCTGCACTCAAACCCTCCTCTCTGCAATTTTCCTTTTCCTCTTTTCTACCTCCCCCACCCAGTCCACTCTTCAACACTGTTGTGCGTTACACACGGCTCCCCATCTGCATCAGAGCAAATTTGCTGGTGTTGTATTTCTATTCAACACACTAGCAGTCTATCACTCCCAGCCATCAGCCACCCTTTTCCAAAACAACCTCCACAACTACGACTCCTATCTCCCCTCATTACTCACTCTACCTGACAAAGCAACATTCTGTTAGTCTTTCCTTGGCTGCTGAAGGACAAACACAAGTAGACATCCATCTGAGAATGAAGAATGTGTACGGGGCAGCGGGTCTGTCAAAAATCCACCAATGTGGAATGGTGCAACAATGGGTGAGTTAGAATTCAGCAATGTACATCCTAAGGTCATATAATAATTTATTGTCAAAAGCTTGCCGAGTCTACATGCACTGAAGATAGCTATTAAATAGCTGAAATCTATACCTGCAATAAAAATACAGATTGGACACGCAACTGATTGCTGAATTGCTTTTCCTTTTTTGAAATTAACTACAGTCGCTGTGTACGACAATGCCAATGGAATTGGTTGGTTGATGCCTTGAAGGCTCAAAGATTCCTGTTGAACGAAGATGTGGAGCAGGCTGTAATGGACTTCTTCACACAGCAGGACATGGTGTTTTACCAAACAGGTATCTTCAGTATTTGTGTTGATGCAATAGTTGCCTCAACACTCCCAGTGATTTTGCCTGATCAGTATACCAATTCTGAACTGTACAGCCTTTGAATGGAATCTTTTTGATTGTCCTCTCGTACTGTGGTTGAGTTTCCTTTATGTCATCCATTTTGGACAGTATAATGGGAACACAGACACATGTACACCATACACAGAAATCAACTCGAAATGTCCAGTGCACACCTGAAAGTGCAACAGACAGAATCAGCAGATTGACACTTCCGTCTGGTGCATCATGTGGCAAACTTTCTCTTGCACTGCCCCCATCTCATTTTCATTTTCACTAGTCTACAACAAGTGAACATTCAACATGCTTTGCTGTATTCTATGATATACTTTATCAGCCTTCTGACCACACAATATGTTCTTTTATTTCTTTTCTCCAAGCTGTGCTAAGCAACTGCTGATTGTCTTTCTGCCTCCAGGCAGACATATCTGGCATGTATGTCTACGCTTATCTACTGTGCCATCACTGATAAATGATAGATAAGTTATTGCAGTGAACCCTGTGGTGAAAAAAGACATCCAATAATGCATCATCTACATGTGCTTGAAAACCAGGTGTATCTTGCTCATGGTTTTATACATACCATAATTTGTGTTTCTGATCAACGTTCACTGCCGGTTCCTTTTTAATGGACTGTACTAAACTGATTCTGCAGCTGACTTCCTTACACATTACTTGACATAGTTCCTTTCACACATCTCTTCCACATATACTACACATTTCACCCAAGCTTCATTAACATAATGCTCAAGAGGTTTGTTTGTAAGCTCGACTGTTGTGATCCTTTTTGCTAACAATATTTAATGAGAGCTCAGTTCAGCTCATTAAGTTTATACGGCCAATGATATGATGGAAGAAATACAGCTTTGGGTCCTTTTTCTTTTGCGTTGTGGTTCAGTTCATAAGCCTTGATATCTCTCTAGCTTTTGCTTGGGTGAAAAATTTTAGCTGCGAAAAATGGAACACTTGTACTGCCGACCTTCAAGGTGCGGTTTTCTGCAGTTGAATGAAAGTTTATCTATCAACATTAAAGTGAACAACAAACATAGAAATAGTACAGTGAGCATTAAAACACAATCTGAGGGGGAGTGCCGGCTGCCCTGTCTTCACATAGTGGAGGGCTCAAGTAGGCGATGTGGCGGATGTCATTCCATATGCACGTGACCTACCACAGGCGGCACCTGGTGGCCGGCCTGTGCAGTTGCCATTGTCAGACTATTCAAAGTGTAGGGCACCATCGGCTTGGAGCTGCAGTGTGTATTCAGGTGTCGCATACAGGGTTATAGCATCCCCCTCCTCTAGGGGAAAGAATACTCCTCTAATGTGAGCATCAGGGCAGCTGATGAGGCACCTGTGGCCTCTGTGGCGGGTGCTGCAGGTGGTGGCGGCATTGGAAGGGGATCCTGGGGCAAAAGTGGTGAGTAGGAGTGGAAGTGGCGCATCCATGGAGACATACGGTGCCTCCGCCCCTTTCCTGCAAAGTACAATAGGCAAGGACCGGCGATAAGGGCACTGGCAGTGTCTCGACACCAGAGTCTTTGATGTGATGGAAATGCATCAGTGGTGAAGGTGCTGACCACTCGGGCAAATGGCACTGGGGATGCCGATGGTAAAGGACCAGACAGCTACGGCCCAGGTAGCGATGGAAGTGCAGGTGGCAGAAAAGCGAAGACCAGCAACAAGTGTTTGGGTGCTGGACCCTGGATCTAATTAGCAGGGCACTACATCAGTAGTGTGTGGTGTAAGTTGAGAATTTGGGTCTGACAGGAGACATGCCACGGCAGTCCGTGCGGTTGTGGTCACCACTGTGTTTGGGTGGCATAGTGGTCAGCACATCTGCCTAGTAAGCAGGAGACCTGAGTTTGAATCCCAGTCTGGCACAAAGTTTCAAGTTACTCCATTGATATAAATCAGTGCCCACAGGCAGCTAATGTCATTAATTCCTTTGTATCTTGGATCACAGTAGCTGCAGTATCAAAATGGTGTCTTATTCTGTCCGACATCTCAGAAAGAAGAGACACCACATATAAAATTGATTCTGCCTCAAGCATTAGCTTTAAAAGGTTTATTACTATTTTTGTAGTGAAATATCTAGAAGAAACAACACATTGACCCAGAATGAAATTTCCATTCTGCATTTTTCATTAATTTTTGACAGTTTTTTAACTTAACACATTTTCAGTTCTTCTACAAAAAGATCGATTAAAATGTTCATCTAGCAGTCTGACACAGCTGTTAATGCTTATCCTCCACTAGACACACACATCATTATTTGCACCCAATTCAATCTCCCCTTTGGGCTTGCTTCCACTTTATAGTTTTATGAATTAGTTGTTGCAGTGTCATATAAGGAGACCACACGGCGATCGGATTCTCATAGCAGTTTATTTTTACTGGTACACTACATTCTGAACTCGAATATCTGTTTCTCAAAGCAGTGGTACGCAGCTCTCAAAAAATTCTCAAGGTAATCAACTTTTAAGGCTTTTGAGCACCTTTAAAACCCTAAAGGAAGATGGATTTTGCGACAAGTGACATGGATCTGTAGTAGAGTGCTTATTTGCCATGTGGGTGGCCTCGGTTCTGTTCCCAGCTGATGCAAATTCTTGAACAAACCTGCATACTCTACGAGCATTTGCATGCAGTGCAAAATACACGACAATAGGGGAAAAAATCTATAGTACTCAATACATAATCACTGGTTTGAGTCTCATTTCAGTCATTAAATTCCTCTCTCCCCCCCCCCCCCTTCCCCCCATCCCCAATTGATTTGGAATATTTATATTATTTAAATATAAAATTCATCAAATATATGCTAATTAACACACATCTAATTGTAATTTTTATGATGTGCACACTTTATTTCTAATTATATACTGAACACAAAAATCCAGTTTTCATTGCAAATGTAACTTCTTAATTACCAATCTTTTGAAAAATATTCCTAATAAAGATAGTTTAAATTAGAAAAGTTTCAAATCAAATTTTTTTCATGTTTCTATATTCACTTAATGCCCTTAGAACGTGCACCTTCATTTGAAAATCTGTACTGGCAGGGAATTGAACCCAGGCCACCCACATGACAAGTAAACACACTATCACAGAGCCGCACTGCCTATTGAAGAAGCAATCTCAGTTTAGGATGGGAAAGGCACTTGGAAAACTTAGGTCAATTTTCTCGAGAATTTTTGAGTGTTGTGTTGAACTGCTTAGCAGATTGATATTGCATTCTGAACTTCATGTACTGTAAATATAAGAAATTACAAAAATCTGATTGCCATTTGGTCTCTTTGACAGTGGGGCAAGCTGTTGTAAAGCTATGATGTCTTTTTGTTTCATCTCATCAATATTTTTTTCAAATCCTGTGGTATTTGTGCAAATTGAGGCTAACATTGATACACTATTGTTCCATGACCGCAAAAATCTCCATTGCACTAGTGCCATATATTACATTAAACCACTTCGTTGTTTGTGTCTGCAACCATATCCCTATAAACAATTAGCATTGGATCTTGAAACAATTTTATGGCCTGCATGACTGATATTTAAAGTCTTTTGGTGTCGGAAGAGCAGGGGGGGGGGGGGGGGGGGGGTGGCAGCCACAGTCTCATTGCAATGCTCAATAATTACTGTTCTGCTAACTTCCAGATAATTGACATTTGTGGATACCTTTTAGTAAATAAAAATGTTGTTTTCATGCTTGCTTAAATGCTGTGAATGCAGTGACAGATTGTTTTTTCAACTGTACAAGAATTTACTAAGTGGTAAACACTACAGTGATGTTGAGAGTTAAAACCCACATCATTTACTGCTGATAACTTTTGTAAGTCTTTAAACTCTTTCAGAAATTTTACAAGCCCCTAGACCAACCTCATCAAAAATTTTACACACTAGTAGTACCAAAAAACATGCTGCACATCCACACAGGTCTTGCATGTATGAAGTTGTGCAAGCTGCTGTCCCTGGCCAATATTAATGCTGCCCTTGGACAGTCATCTGTTGTTTCAAAACACACAAAATACATTTATTGTACATATCACTGCCAAAACAATACAACTAAATATATTGCATAACATCACCATGTAACAACTGGTGAAATAATTTTTAGCATTTAGTTTGTGATTTACAATGAGATGACAAAGATCATTGGGTGCCTCCTAATATTATGTTGGACCTCCTTTTACCAGGGCTTTGATAACCTCACCATTGAGCACCCATAAACTCAAACCACACACTCCTTTTGTCACTTGTAGTGCAGCAACTCACCGGGGCAGGGACGAAAGTTGTTGGAAGTTCCGTGCAGAAATATTGAGCCATGCTGCCTCTATAGCCATCCGTAATTGTGAAAGTGTTGCCACTGTAGGATTTTGTGCATGAACTGACCTCTCAGTTGTGTCCCATAAATGTTCTATGGGATTCAAGCGGGTGATCTGGGTGGGCACATCATTTGCTAGAGTTATCCAGAATGTTCTTCAAACTAATTATTAACAATTGTGGCCCTGTGACATGGTGCATTGTCATCCATAAAAATTCCATCATTGGTTGGGAAAATGAATTCCATGAATGGCTGCAAGTAGTCTCCAAGTAGCTGAACATAACTATTTCCAGTCAATGATTGGTTCAGTTGGACTGGAGGACCCAGTCCATTCCATGTAAACACAGCCCACACCATTATGGAGCCACCACTGACCTGCACAGTATCTTGTTGACAACTTGGGTCCTTGGCTTCACGGGGTCTGCACCGCACTCGAACCCTACCATCAGCTCTTACCAACTGAAATTGAGACTCATTCGACTGAGCCACTGTTTTTCAGTCACCTAGGGTCCAACCAATATGATTATGAGCTGAGGAGAGGCACTGCAAGTGATGCTTGCTCTTAGCAACGGCACCAAAATTGATCGTCTGCTGCCATAGCCCATTAATGTCAGATTTCGCTGCACTGTCCTAATGTATATGTTCATTGTACATCCCACATTGATTTCTGTTGTTATTTCACACACTGTTGTGTGTCTCTTAACACTGACAACTCGATGCAGATGCCACTGCTCTTGGTTGTCAAGTGAATGTCGTTGACCACAGCATTGTCAATGGTGAGAGGTATGCCTGAAATGTGGTATTCTCAGCACACTCTTGACACTATGGATATCAGAATATCGAATTCTCCAACGATTTCTGAAATGAAATGTCCGATGTGTCTACCACCAACTACCTTTCCTTGTTCAAAGTTTGTTAAATCCTGTCGTGTGGCCATAATCATGTCAGGAAGTTTTTCACATGAATCACCTGAGTACAAATGACAGCTCCACCAATGCAGTTCCCTTTTATACCTTGTGTACGGGATACTACAGCCATCTGTATATGCGCATATTTCTGTCCCATGACTTTTGTTACCTCAGTGTATATGCATATCATTATGATGAATATATCAAAATTAGCATTATTCGCCATTAACTACCTAAACCCAAGGAGGACTACATGCTTACAGGTAGCTATTCTGTTTTCTTTTCCCATACTGACACAATACCTATTGCTGTTTCAGATTGTTTTATATTTAAATGAGTTTGTTAATAATCAGAATCAGCACTCCAGATTGTTATTCGAATAGTGCTGACTTAATAAAAATCTTTTGATAGTGCTGTTCAGACTCTGTCAGAAGACATTTTGTTATGATTGCTTAATGCCATTTTTGAAATTATTCATTTTGTGAGAGAAAATGTACATCTGCATCTTCCAGCATCTCGTGCTACTTTATTACTCCATCTATAGAGTGGATCTTATAAAATATTTCCCTTTTACCTCTTTCATGTGGGCCATTGCATATATTCTGTAATTCTTTTAGTCCTGGGTTTTGCTCATGTGATGGCTGTGAAATAATTTGCAGCATTTGAGTTTCCCCATCTCGGCTATGTCCCTCCAAGCTCCACCTCACAATGGCCTCTTACCCAGGCCAAACCTCATGCAGTAAGCTTTCAGTTTACCTACTGCCTTCCTTACAGCCATGGTTTACTTCATATATGGTACATCCCTCTAATCGCAAGGGCTCAGGCGTCATCTACTCCAGATCTGACAGCTGCTACACACTATTTCCTTGCAAACTATGCCCACATATGTATGGACTCGTTCCCACCCCCTGCACTCTGTCAAATTAGCAGGCATGATGGCGGCTTGGAAAACCTGTTAATTAACCCTGCCTGACGGTCACTGTAACTGTAAGAATTCTATTACGTAAACAAAACCTAAATGTAAAGTTGTCCGAATTGTTTGGATTGGATGTCGGTGGCCAGTTCCTCAAGTGCATTGGTGCCATTCTCTTTGTTAACCTGGGCAAGCTGCATGCCAAGAGCCATCTCATGTTTGCAGTATGTTGCGAGTGTCATAAGCCCCAATATTTTACCGTCATCGAGACTGGCACTCAAGGGTAGTCTTGTTTCTCCATTCTAATAGGTACATACTGCAAGTATTTAAAGGTTATGATAACAACTTGAGGTGGTCTAGGAAGTATTAAACTGTCAATAATCTCTTAATATCCACAGTTTAACACTAGGAAAGGGTTGAGTGTTACTGCTATGTATGGCACCTATTGTATAAGATGAGAGCATATGAAAGACAGCACTGTCAGGCAAACTCTGTCCCTGATGGACCTTTTATAATACTTCAGTTAATCATATTAAATGTAATCCTTTTCACGAGTCATGTACTCACTACAGAGAGAACTATTTCACATGTTAGCCATTTCTACAGCTGCACACATCAACATGATGCACTTTGGAATTTAAAATAGGTATAGCACTGAAAAACATTTGCAGTTTATCATGTACTGAATGAAAACTGCACTGTCTCACGGGTCTTACAACAATGATTCTAAAATACAATGTAGTGTGTCTGCTCATTAACACTGAATCAATGGTCAGGATTCAACACTTCGAACACGTGATCAGTTGGCCATCTGCATGATCAAACCTTGGTGACACAACATGAGAAATTCTTGCAATTGCAGAGCCATGTGCTGAAATCACTTACCCATCATGTTGAGACAGCATAATGACTCGAGAACATGTTCCTACTGCTGTTCTAAAGAGGGTCACAGTTGAAAATGATATTTGGACACACATTCAAAGTCACTACCTACTCATACACGATACTTAGGTGTAATAAATGCAGAATAAACGATCGCTACTCGGACGCTGTTTCAAGTACTCAGGGCAGTGTCTGAAGAAAGCTACTACTTCGTAAGTTCTAAATTAAATCAGAAATGAACATTTTTATGGTTTGTTAATTTACGTGTTCACCTCTCTGGCAGCCTGCAAGTGGTTCATTGTTTCAGGTCTGGCAACATGTTAGCTGACACCCATTCCACTGAACATATGCATCTGCACTTGTGAGTCACATTATATGTACACGATTTAGAAAATGAATGAAAGCCTACGAACTGCACCAGAGGAATCTAACTCATTATGTACTATCTTCTTACCTTAACCTGTAGTCTTAAACATTCCTGTAACTAATTTATGTATTTTGTGATATTTCAATTTATTGCGTAGCAGACCAGTACGGGGAGTCCCCTTTGACATAGCCATTCCGTGCACTCTTTAGCTGACAGAAAGGTCTGCCTACAGAGAGATTGCTCTAGAAACCAAGAAGTTCTCCAATTTTCCACGCAAATCACCCCCCGCCCCCGCCCTCCTCCTACCACTCCCCATCCCTCTTTACCAGAGGCTAACACCTCTTTGTGAATACATTCTTCGCCACAAAGAGCCCCCAACTCTTGCACTACCTCCCTTTCCATGCTGCAAGCTTATCCTGTTATTATCCTTCTTTCCTCTAGGCCTTTCCATTGGATGGTATTCTTGGTGTTGACTGTGCTTGGGTCTGGCCTGTGATGGTGGAAACTTGTTTTAGTCCCTTCTGGCCTTACACAACTTTTCATTCCTAACTATATGGTCCTGTTGTTGGGATTGACTTGCTACTCCTTTTCCAAATTTTACAGAAATGCTGATTGTGCAGGGAAGGTTACCCAGGGCAGCGAGTATTCCACCTTATGTGCTTTTCTCTCTTTGCACCCCTCCTTTTTTGTAAAGGTACTATGCTCAAAACATGCTGCATGGAAGACCCAAAATGAGAAAAATGTGGACAATCACTCCGTAAAGGTAGTCCTTGTGAACTTCCACCTTTGTGTGTCAATGGTGTGGAATATCACCCTCCATGTCTGCCAGTTTACCCAGTTTCCAAGAAATAACAGAAGATCCAGGAACACAAACCTATTGATGATCTGTCATATGCTGAGGCACCGAAGAAATATGAATGCCTAAATCCTATGGATATGCTGATCGGTTATGCTAACATCATGACCACCAACTCCCCCCCCCCCCCCCTTCTGTCCCCTACCTATACCTTCCCCAAGCCAGATCCCCCACCACTCTCCTCTCCTGTGGTACCTTCTTTGGGAGCCACTTTCACCACCCGGTCTCTGCGAGAGACAGGGCTCCCTCTTGGGATCTCTCTCCCTAGAAACATAGCTCCCTCTCAGGATCTCTTTCCCTAGAAACACCCGGACAGTAGGCCTGACTCCAAACAGTGGCTGAAGGAGACACAGCCTGCAGGTCCCAGGGTTGTCTGCTCATCATTTGTCCCCACGCTCATGGTGGATAGCCTCATGAACGAACCTTGCTTAGCAAAGGTTACCAGTGGCAGAAAGATCTGTCCACACATTTGGATTCTGAGCCGATGTAGGTGCATGTGGTTCCATCTCAACTAGTGACAGCTGGTGACTGGTCCCTTCACGCCTAACCGGGCCACCAGTCGTGATTATTCAGTAGATTTTTATTTATTTATTTATTGATTTATTTAACCTGGCAAGATTAGGGCCATCAGGCCCTCTCTTACATCTAACCAGGCATTCTACTTATTTTACATTCATATGTTTTAGTAGGCATGTTAAACTAAATCTAGTACAAAAAGTGAAATAAACAATTTGAAAGGTACACCTGGAAAAATACATACATATAGAGTTTATATTCTTAGGTCACAAGTACTGTTATAATTAGACATTATTGAAGAGACAGATTTTAGATAGGAGTGCCGGCAGCAGGGAGTTTGAGGGAGACTCATGGTGAAGGGAGGAGAAGAATAGAGACATGATGAAACATAATTAAGGAAATATAAAGGAAAAGAAGATTGCGTGGCTAATAGAGAAAGATGAAGAGGAAGGCATCTCAGGAGCAAGATAGGAGACGCTAGCTTTGCTATTTGACAGATGAGGGGATTGTCCTTGTACATTAATTTTGTGGAGAACTTTGTGAGGATGATAGTAGGAAATGCTTCAATTTCTTCTTAAAAGCAGCAGGAGATCGAATTTTGCGCAAGGTAAGGTAATGGATACTACTGTCACATGCCAGTACTGCAGCACCATATTTCCTCTTCTACTGCTGTTCGCATTACTCTCAAAGAAATGCACTTAACTGATGACCATTCTCCAATGCTCTGTGGTTATCATGCATTTTGTCGGAACCTGCTGGTCCCGAAAGAGTACCTGGAGGAATCTGTACTATAGTTTATACAGATGACATCAGTGAAGGGATTCCCATTCTTCATTGGAGACAGTAGCGGTGCAGATGCAGACAACCTCAGCGATTACTATTTGCAAGATTTACCTGCGTCCAGGCAGGCCAGTTACTTATGTTTAAATGATCACACTATCCAACAACTTTCCGCCTCATTTCTCCTGTTTGGGCACTTTGGCATGAACTCCACCACCGCCGCCGCCGCCGCCGCCTGGTGGACAGACTTGGGGACTACCACGCTGGGCACTTCACAGAGCCAACTGGCTTTTGTATGCCTTGTCTGTTACATTTGCCATGTCTCTGTGGGTTTGCATTGATGAGGCTGTGTAAGACATCTCAGTTGTAATCATCCATGTTACTGGAAGTGCTATTTCCCTTTCTGCAGAGACTGCCGAGGGAAAACTGTCATATATGTCTATAGAAGAAAGTATAGTATAAATTTTATCAGTAGCTATTGAGTAGCATTCTCTTTAATGTAGCAAAGTGACAAAATTGGATTTTCGCTTGCAGGAATTAGACAATTTGAAACTAAACTTGGTAGTCATTAGCAACAGCCTATTCAGAATATAATTGTTTTATGTGTAAACTGACTGACAAATTTTAGGCAGTTCTCTGGTACTGTTAAATTTCTCTGTAACATTATTTACTATGTAAGCTTCCATATGTGTTGTCCTAATGTTTTGTTAGATGTATTTTTGGACAAATAAATTGACTTTAGTAATTTTTTTTTATTGAAATCTCATATCTGTGCATCTTCCACAGGAATTTACAAGCTGGCACTGACTCATAAGAAACTTGGAATAACGAAAGAATTTATGGCAAACAAAATTTTGCCATTTTTGATGCCACTGTGTATTGAGAGTGATCTCACACTTAATCAATTCAATGCATTTATGTCAGTAATTAAAGAAATGGTGAACCGTGTTGACACTGAACATCGAGCAAAATTGGAGCAGTTACACAAGCTTCAAGAATCTCAGAGGTAGGTTTCCATCTGTTTCTGTACTCAGGGTATGTGGGAGATGGGGCTTTAGGTCTGTGGTGAGTGAATAAACATAGAATTGATGCCAGTTCTTATTCAGGATATAAACAATAACTGTTTACAGATTACTGCACTGGTGTAAGTGAAATCAAAACGAACAAATTGATACACGATTTTTGTGGTGTATCAGGCAGGAAAATGGCCTTAAATTTGTCTACAAAATCCACCTAAGCTACAGTGCATGCTCAACAAGTTCATTTCTTTTTCCTGGTAAAATCATCCTTGAATTTTAAAAGCCTCATTTTCTTACATTTATAAAATTTAAGCTATATGTCTGTGTAAATTTTGCCTCAAACTGTTAAGAAGTTTCACAGCATAAAATTATTGATTAAATCATTTTGTTTGTGTAGCCTTCTTGCTATGAAATTACTGTGCTGCTAAGAGTTAAGTTAAAACTAAATTGTAAACTCAATTCATTTCTGCATATCATTTACAAAAGTCATTTTTCTTGCTTTACCCTTACAGGAAATTTTAAATTAATAATGTTAACAGAATGGTTGACAGAGTGGTTTAAGAGAGTGAGAGGATAAAAATCTTATTTGGCTTGCATGCACTGAAGTTTAGGTGACCTTTGTAGACCAATTTGTGGTAAAATAAATGTAAATGTCATGTGACTAGGGCCTCCCGTCGGGTAGACCATTCACCGGGTGCAAGTCTTTCAATTTGCCGCCACTTCGGTGACTTGCACGTTGATGGGGATGAAATGATGATGATTAGGACAACACAACACCCAGTCCCTGAGCGGAGAAAATCTCCAACCCAGCCGGGAATCGAACCCGGGCCCTTAGGATTGACATACTGTCACACTGACCACTCAGCTACTGGGGGCGGACAATTTGAGGTTGTTCCTTGGCTTGATAGACTATAAGAGCAAGTGTCTTGCATCAAACTGTTGGTCTCAACTCCCCCTACATCACTGCGGTCTGTTGTAAACAGTTATTGTTCACCCTGTGTATGTATTTATATAAATTACTTTAGTGACTTTCTAGATCATTGCTTTTATGGTAAACAAACGTATGTTTCATCATCTTTAAAGGCAGTGTAAATGTAGCATGGAAAGGTCTGGATAGAACGTACATAATTTAAGAGTGAAGGTAACAACTTGCCCAGTAATAGAGGTGTTGAGTTGTTGATAGTCACACAAATGTGACTGAAAATATTGCTAGCTTTCAGATGAATCCTATTTTGAGCTAATGCACGGCACATTCTTCCTCTTGCCGCCCCCTCCCTCTCCCCCCTCCACGCCCTCTCCCCCCTCCCCCCACAGCCAGCACAATTGAAAGAGAGGGATGGAGGAGAGGGGAGGAGGAGGAGGAGGAGGAGGAGGAGGAGGAGGAGGAGGAGGAGGAGGTGAGAGAGTGCATTCGTCTGAAAACTAGCAAAGGTAGTTTTCAGTCTTTTTTTGTGTCTGTCGATGGCTCAATGTGAATGAAGTAATAAAAGTTGAGAGGTGGTGAAGCTGAGCCCTTGGTAATGGCTTAAGGGTGAAACCAGTCTTGCTACTGGAGCTGTGTTTTTCTTCTTTCATACATCTGCAGTTGTGGTTTGCTCACATGTTTGTTGAACACAGATATTTCTGAAAATGTTTGCATTTAACAGAGATTTTAATCCAGTAAAGAAAATGAACTTATGACTTGGTTTCTGTGAGTGTTATATAGCGTTAACATATTTATGTGACATCATTCCATGTACATTGACTGCTTAAAGTGAGAAATATCCATGTGAATTAGGTTATCAGCACAATATTCTCATGTTTGATTCATCACACAGATACACAGGAATAAAAATGCCCTTTTCCCCATGTATGACTCTAGATATAACTGGCACAAAATGTAATTCTTGCCAATAACAAACATCCACAAACCACAAGCTACATAAATGAAAATGTTCTGTCCATAGACAGTGACTGTAAATTACTGAAATAGGTCATACTAATAGTTGTTTAATAGTAATACTATTACAAAAAGGAGAGAGAAAAATAAATTATTCATGGCAAAAGTCATGGGATAGCAATAGCCACATATACAAATAGCAGTAATGTCAAGTACACAAAGTATAAAAGGGCAGTGCATTGGCTGAGCTGTCATTTATACTCAGGTGACTCATGTGAAAATGTTTCTGACATGATTGTGGCCACACATTGGGAATTAAGACTTTGAATGCAGAATGGTAGTTGGAGCTAGATGCATGTGTCATTCAGTTTTGGAAATTGTTAGGAAATTCAGTATTCACAAATTCACAGTGTTGAGAGTGTTCAGAGAATACCAAATTTCAATCATTAACTCTCACCATGGACAACATTGTGGCCGACAGGCAACACTGTGTGAAACAACTGCAGAAATCAGTGTGGGATGTGTGACAACCATATCCGTTAGGACAGTGCAGCGAAATTTGGCGTAAATGGTCTGTGGCAGCAGACGAGCAACTCTAGTGTGTTTGCTAACAGCCAGACATTTCCTGCAGTGTGTAACCTCATGGCCATATTTGTTGGACCCTAGATGACTGGAAAACAGTGGCTTAGTTAGATGAGTCTCAATTTCAGTTGGTAAGAGCTGGTAGTAGGGTTTGAGTGTGGCACAGATGCCATGAAGCCATGAACTCAGGTAGTCAGTAAGGCTCTGCATGCTGGTGGTGGGTCCATCATGGTGCCGGCTGTGTTTACATGGAATGGAGCGTGCCCTGTGGTCCAGCTGGTCCAATCATTGACTGGAAATGGCTGTGTTCAGCTAATTAGAGATCATTTGCAGCCTTTCATCAACTTCATGTTCCCAAACAACAATAGAATTTTTATGGATGACAATGCGCCATTCCTCAGGCTATAATTGTTCGTGGTTGGTTTGAAGAATATTTTGGACAATTTCAGCAAATGATTTGGCTGCCCAGGTCACCGACTTGAATCCTGTTGAACATTTATGGGACATAATCAAGAGGGGTCATTTTGTGTCCAAAATCCTGCACTGGCAATACTTTTGCAATTGTGGATGGTTATAGAGGCAGCATGGCTCAGTATTTATGTAGGGTACTTCAAATGGCTTTTTGAGTTGATGCCACATCGAGTTGCTGTACTATGCTGGAAAAATGGATGTCTGACACAATATTAGGTGGTGTCCCATGACTTTTGTCACTTCAGTGTATATTACTTATCAAATTCACTATGCAGAAATTGGTGCAACATGATTACAGGATATAAAAGAAAATTACCACTTTTTTGCTATTTATTTTTGCAACCTAGATTTGGAATTATGTGCCCATTGTGTAGTATTACTTGCAAAGATTTTATTGTGCATACTGGTGTAAATTTAAGTAAAGAGTTTAGAACCACTAGTACTGAATATGCAAAATATTATGTTCACAATGAGAGAACATCAAAACAAATTACTGGTAAATTCGTTTATAATGGGGCAGAACTTAATGAACACTGATTTGGCTATCAATCAGATTTAACGGTTTGGAGCATTACAAAGTAAGAGATGTTTTGTCTATCCGTAAAGTAACTGGTCAGGGTGGTTCTTTTGATGTCTCTTTATTTTCAATATTTCAAGCAGAGATGGTTTCATTATTACTGTTGACAACAATACAGGAAGGCACTCATTTAAAATACGAGGAATTACATGTACCCAGACATTTACAAGTAGAATCCTTTTAATTTTTTTGTCTAAAGTTTGATGTCAGTTCCAATGTCCACCACTGATCTTAAACAAAAACTACACCCATTCAAAACAAAAGCTGTAAACCATGGTTACTAGCGCTCTCGTATGGAAAATATTCTTACGAAATTGCTAAAAATGCAAGCTAAAACATTACTGTATCCACTGACAGTGCCCCCCCTCCCCCCCCCCCCCCCCCCCCCCAAAAAAAAAAAAAAAAATGTGTGTTACCATTTGTTGGTAGATTGTCTACCAAAATAGACAGTATTTTGAAGAACAATGAATCTTCATAGACAAATTATACCACAGGGGCAGTAGAAAAGAATGTGTTTTAACCAGTATGAGATACGGTACAAAAGTAGATAATGTAAGAAGAGTTGCAAAGAGTGTGGCTCTTATTAAGCAGTAAAAATAGGTAGATTAGTGTGCATACATAAAGAACATCACAGAAGCTAGAAACTGCAGAAAAAAGACTTCACTTGTCTTCAACACTGTCTGGAAGCAAGTAGTAGATGTAGAAATACTGAAGGGCCAGATGTATCGTAAATATTGTCCTGAATAGCTACTGACTGATCAGGCAGGCTTGAGTTATTCTCTGCTCCTTGATTCTGCCAAAATAACTAACAAAAAAACTTTGCTGATTGTGCAGTCCTTAACAATGTTGTGCCCCTCTATAAATGGATTTGTCAGTAATTTCTTTTAGTGTCTTGATTGTGGATGTATTATTTTGTATATTTAATATTAGCTGTTAATTTCTTTGATGACTCTAAATTCTTTGTGGTATTTGTTTGTACCAGTGTGCACATTAACATCTTCACCAGTAATGCTATACAGCAAACTAATAACATGGAACCTATGCCACCAAAATACAGGGTGACAATTATTGAACTGAACTGTTTGAAATAAAATTGTCATAACTTTTGAATGGTTTGCGTTAGGACGCTCAAACTGCACGGTTGGCTATGGGGCATTATAGGAATTAGTATGCGCATGCATTAGTGAGTATGGTTTGGTTTAGCAACAAAACGCGCTTTCATTTGGATGGCTTCGTCAATAAGCAAAATTGGCGCTTTTGGGAGCCTGAGAAACTGCATTTCATAATTGAGAAGGCTCATCACTCTCAATGGGTGACTGCGTGTTGTGCAATGTTCAGTCACGGAATAATCAGTGCAACGTTCCTTAATGACATGGTGACTACCAAAGGGAATATGGTTTTGGAAGATGATTTCATCCCCAATATCCAAAATGACCCTGATTTTGACAAGATGTGGTTCATGCAAGACAGAGCTCGACACCATTGAAGCAGGAAAGTGTTTGATGTCCTGGAGGAGCACTTTGGGGACCACATTCTGGCTCTGGGGTGCCCACAGGCCACTGGCATGGGCCTTGATTGGCCGCCATGTTCTCTGGATCTGTACACAGGACTCCTTTTTGAGAGGCCATATTAAAAACAAAGTGTACAGCAATAATACCAAACCCTTTGCTGAGCAGAAAACAGCCATTCAGGTGGTCGACACCATCAATGATCCGACACTTCAGCATGTCGTGCAGAATTTTGCTATTTGTCTGTGCCACAGCATCACCTATGGTGGCAGGCATATTGAACATGTCATAACCTAAATCTGAATATCTGTAGTGACGTTTACATGTTGAATGAAGCGTGTGCACACCATAGTTTGTAACAAATTTACTTTTTTTTATATTTGTTCAGTAATTGTCACCCTGTAAAATAAATGGTGAAAAGTGCCAAAAAACAGTATATTCCGTTGTCTTTGCTTTTCTTTTAAGTTTGAGATTGTGACTGAACCACAGATCATAATTTCTAATGTAATCTATTTCTTTATGATTAATATCTTTATTTTGTTGAGTAACTGGATTAGTAAGTAATGAAGTATTTTAAAATTAAAGCTCCAACATTAATTTAGTCAAGCACTGTTTGAATGTTGCCTCAAATTTACTGTTCAAAACTGAAAGACTGGCAGGTGCAGAAATAGTAATGGAGGAGGAGGAGGAGGAGGAGGAAGAATCAAACCAACAGAATAACACCACACAAGTTTTTTTTCCCTCAGGACTTCTCCTCTTAACCTCCAAGACCTGCCTGCCAGAAGTCAAGCAACTGATGTTGAAAAGCTGTTTAATAGAATGGGAATAGACAGCTCACTGAGTAGCAGTGTCCCTGGTACTTCCTCACCTGAGTCTAAAGCTGAGTCTTCAAATGGATCGTCAAAATCCCTTTCACTAGAAGAGAAACAGAGGTTAGTTGTCAATAGTGTTTTATATTAATGATTGGTCTATGCCAGTGTTCCACAAAATCCAAAAAGGCTTATATTATTTTCATTTTCATGTTTTGTGTACACAGTGAAAGGAAGCGATAGTGTAGTATGGTAGCTGAATGAAGATAGGTGATCAGATGTTTGCAAGAGTGTTACTCTGTTGTGTACATAATTACAGTGAAATTTAGATTAATCACGAAATAAGATGTTGGTAAACTAAAATAAGAAGGCCCTTCATTAAAACTGTTTCATGGAAATGACAGTTAATGATTCAGAGAAATGAATGGCAGGAATTTTCTATTGTTGACTCTAGTAATGTAGTAATCCTCCAGATAATACTGGGAAATTAGACAGATCATTTTGGGGAAAAGGGTTTTCTGTACAATATAACAGGTTGTAACTTAGAGACTGGTAAGATCTTAAGTAACATTTTGCAGGATTGTACTTTGGCTAGTTTTCAGTTGAGGCAAACTGCTGACATATGACACAGTGTAAAACTGTTTCTTAATGACATAAGTAATACATATTTCTTCAAAGTCACTTGTGCTACAGTTAAATGCCTTACTGTATCAGCACAGTGTTGAATCTAAAAGAGGAATGTGAAGGCTCAAATCCTGTATCAAGCTGTTACTGTGTTATCCTCCCATGGGATACCAGCGTAGGAAGACAGGTGACCAGGAGTAGCAGAACAACGATCTTCATAAGGGCAAATGATTAATCTGTACCAGTAGTCTGTAAATCTATCTTTAGTTTACTTGAGTCAGTCATGAAATGCAATAAAAAATCAGAGTCCAAGGTCCACAGCAAAATACAGAAACACAATACAAACAGTCTGCATGGCAGGACACGGTGTAATCTCTTTCCCAGACCAAGACCAACTGAGCTGAACTTTAGCTTCATGGTCTTGCATGGCCATTTTTGGCGCTCAAAGAATTCTTGCGATGTGTTGCCAACTAACGTCGGGCATGGCCTCCAATTGTCTTGATTGCAACAGCACTATGGTTACTAGCCCAGTCTTTTTTGTATTTGCAATGGATTCTTCAACCTGCACTACAGGATGGAGACATTGAATGGGTGAAGTGGACATTATATACTGAAAATGGTCACTCATCCTCCTTCATAAATATATGGAAGGCATTCTACAATGAACCACGTTGTTGACTGAAGAGCAATTCAAAGATGACACCTCTTGAACAGTGTAGGCAGACATCTCTCCAGAAACACGCAAGGTCAGTAATTCATCTTGTAGGAAATGAAAAGTAAAAAAAAAAAAAAAAAAAAAAAAAAAAAAAAAAAAAAAAGGCTTGTCAGCAATGATTTTCCAGTGGCCATGAAGGACTATGTACGTGAAGAAAACAAGGTTTTAATATATTCAGTGAACTAGAAAGATTAAATTATGTTAAGTCCTGAAAAGTGACACTGAATTGCTGAAACTGTGCTGTTTTTATCAAACAAGAAAGTAAACATCTGAAATGTCCCAAATAGTGTATAAGTGTTAGCTGAAGAAAGAAAAAAATGGGTTTTCACAAAATAAAAATTAAAAGTGTGGAGTGTTACAAACAAAGGTAGCCATAAACATCAGTGTAGTAATTCTATTACTCTTTCTTCAAACAGCGCTGTAGCAGTTACTAAAGTAGAATTGCATGTCGATACTGAATGAAAGAATAAATGTAAATGTAGGTGGAAGTGGGTAACATACAATGGAAGCAAAAATATGTAAATGGATGAGAGTGACTTATAATTAAGATCAAAAATGGGCATCACAGTAGTTAAACTTAACAAAAAAAAGACAATTACTTCTTACTGGTTGATTTTATGATTAAATAATTCCCAAATCCAAGAATTGGTGTTTGTCCAGGAATTCTTAAGTGAATAAATGTCTCAGCATGGAAATACAAAATTGTGTTCACATGCACGAGGATCATCCAATTCAAGGGTTGGCCCCCAAATGTTTTGTGTTATGGACATCTGTCAAATTCTTAGCCACCCACCGAAGACACATTTTTTGTACCCGCGATGCTCTGTCATTGATTTTGTAGGATTGATCATGAAATTTGTGGAAAAGATTCATGTGTTGTGCTTAAAGTGAAGATATTATCTTCAGTTTTTGCCTTTTCGTCATCCGTAATAACTGATTGCTTTCAACCCTGACCTTACCCTTGCACACTCTTTCTTCCTTGATCAAACATAATGCACAATTTCCTCAATGAAGACTTGTACATTGCGGTGTCACATTAAACATTCTTTATGTGCCTATAAAGTTCAATAAGCCAAACATTTGGTGTATTCAGAAAATGAATGAGATTAAGCACTTTCTATTTGGCGGAATTTTCAATGTGTGCTGCCATTTTGAAAGGTTATAGTACAAAAAAGCGTGACCACTCAGCAAAAAATCTTGGCTCACACTGAGATATGGGAAGGAGTTAATCAGCACACTTGTGATTGCAGTGGTTGGGGGATTGGTGTCCGACATGGTGTGCGAACATTGTTTACTTTCTGGACGACCCTCAGGAGGTGTAATTTAGCAATGAGACTAAATATCTAATTTAATCTGCTAGAAACCTGCACAGAAATTCTGGGCTTTTAATTAGAGGCATAATAGGTCATGAGTAAGTGAGAAGTGCTTGTAGAGAAAAAAACTGCAGTATTAAGGAACATTGTAATAGGCTAGGAGCAGCATTCATGTATCCATATGAGATTTAAAATGATGAATATCTGAGAAATAATCATACGTTTTAAACAGGTTAGGCCCCAAATGCTTAACTATATGGTCACTGATACTGTTTCACACTAACATAACAAAAGCCACGATATAGCGATATGCAAATACACAGATGGTGGTAGTATTGCGTACACAAGGTATAAAAGGGCAGTACATTGGCATTGTATTCAGGTGATACTGTGAAAAGGCACCTCATGTGATTATGGCCACACGACTGGAAATAACAGACTTTGAACACCGAATGGTAACTGGAGCTAGAAGCACGGGACATTCAGTTTTGAAGTTTGTTAGGGAATTCAATATTCAGAGATCCAGAGTGCGCCAAGAATACCAAATTTTAGGCATTACCTCAAACCAAGGACATGCAGTGGTAGACGGCCTTCACCTAACGACTGAGAGCAGTGGCGTTTGTGTTGTGTTCTGCCTTCTCGTCGAATAGGGGGTGCCTAGGAAACCTGCTTTCTCGGATTGCTAGACAACAATTCAAGCAAATGGTATTAATGGATTTTTATTACAGTAAGATGAATGACAATACTTACCTTTGGGAATTTACAATGGTGTGTCAAAATCAAATAGCGACCAACAAATAGGAAGTCTCTTCAGTATATGCAACTCCTAATACAAGTGAAATTATACTGTTCCTAAGTCACTGCTTTAGATCTCATAGGACTGCTAGTCTTCAACTCGGTTGGTGATTTTTCTTTTGTGGGGCGCTCAACTGCGCGATCATCAGCGCCTGATGATGAGGTCAACATAAACACCCACTCCCCAGGCACAGAAAATCCCCAATCCGGCCAGGAGTCTAACTCGGAACCCCATGATCCAGAGGTAGCAACATTAGCCACTAGACCACAAGCTGTGGATTTCAACTCAGGTGAGGCTCTTCACCTGGAGGCCGCTGCTGTCTCGATGTCGTCCTAGAAAGTATGTCAGTCAGTGTACTATTTGGCTGACGTCGTCTTGCAGCCCTCTCTGCTCTAATGTACATGACCAATGTGCCTGCACTTGACGTTATGCTGAAACAGTTTGCATAGAGATATCAGTGCTAACAAACGAACAACACTGTGTGAAATAACCACAGAAATCAATGTTTGACATATGATGAATGTATCTGTTAGGGCAGTGTGGCACAATTAGTCGTTAATGGACTATGGCAACAGACGACTGCCATATGTGTATCATCTGGGTCCAGATCCAGTAAGGTCATGGGTGATGACTGGAGAACTGGGAATACCAGATGAACACAACCTGCAGTGTTGTCCTGCAAGCAGACGCTATGTCTTTTGTTGTTTTCTCCTTGGGGTGGGAAAGATAGTTTGCCCCATATAGCACAAATGGAGCTGGTTCTGGTGCTGGCGAAGGATGCCTTGAAGCATAGCCACCAGGACCAGCTAGTGAGTGACCGTACATGGACATGCTGCCTCATCCCCAGCCAGATGTATGTCCGATTGTGTGTGCGTGGGCAGGGGATGCCCAACTTAAAAGATGTGGCTGCTTTTCCTTGTACTGATTGCAGCTGCAACACATCTAACAGAGAACAATGAGGACATCCATGCGAGAGTTGCGATCGTGCGTTGGTGGATAAAATGGAATACAGACTACAGAATTGGTAGGTGTAAATGTCACTAGTTTCTCTATGTTTTAAACATTCACACAAAATTTTCAGCTGTGCCCTCAGAGGTAGGGTGAAATGGATGTGAGCTAATACGTTTGATTCCATTCCGGGTGCAAAAGTGTTGAGGTCGTCTATCCGTGGTATCCTCTGTCTTGATCTGTTGCATTTTGACGTCGTGTGGGAAATGAGAATATGCGTCTATTAAAATCAACCACATGATTCCATGGAATGGACCCACAAAATCTGCATGCAACTGATCACATGGTTGTAATTCCACCAGATGTATTGGTGGATCAATCTATATAATTATGCATAAGTCTGACAAGTTTTCTCTGTGTGGTGCAGAAGGATAAATACCATGTCACATGTCTAAACAGCCATAGCAGGTTTGAGATGCCACAGTCTCAGTTGTTGCACCCAGTCGATGTTTACAGTAAGCTCTCTGTTGTACTTTGTGATGACCACCCGGTACTACATGGTTTTCTCCTGGACTGTGATCTGAACATTGTTTTTATCTTCCGTTGATAGTTGGATAGCACACAGACTTGGTATCCTACAGCAACATCCACATGTATCACACATCACAACGTAGATTACCCACTTCAAAACAGAACTAAATCACTTAACACAATTTACTCTATACAAATTTTTGTTTTTTATGAGAAGCAAAAATTAGGCCAACAGGTTAGCACCTCAAGTGTGTAATATAATGTAAGAAGTATCTTATTTCTGCGTGCAGCAAAAACTTAGCACTCACTTAACTGTAGTATCTGTTAATTAACATAACCACAACAGAATGTAACTGTACTGTACACATACTCTATGTAAACAAACAACTAGTGTGAAATTTTCTAAATTAAATGACTTAAGTGTCTTCAAAGAAATATGAACTTCACTCATTATTAACACAGTCAGTTTAAATTGTTAGAAAGAAAAACAGCACAATTAAATGGGATTCTCTAAGCTAACTGTGCCAAAACGTAAACAAATATAAGACTATAACCTGACCTTACAATCTTTTTACATTTTCTGGACTAATATGTAAGGGAAAGTGATACCTGTAATAGTAATTTGTGCAAAATTAACTGTTATTACAATCTAAATAACTTATCTTTACGAGAGCCCAAAATCTCAGTTGTATTGCCCTACACAGGGCTGCCAATGTCGTATCCACGATAAAAAATGTCGACAAGATCAGTCAGAGGTCAAATAAATTAGGATCATTGCTTATGATTGCTGTGGAATAATCTTTACAGACATGAGTTCCATTTGGACAAAGCGTCGCTGCAGTGACTGCAGTTAACAACTGAACAAAACAATAGCACTAAAGCTGACTTTACTTGCTCAAGAGTAGACTGCTCATTCTTCACTACAAAGCTAGCCTGCACATTGTCTATATCGTAAATGAGAAGCTGTATGAATGTGGTTGGAAAGTGTTACCTTCAAGCGCACAACAGTCCCAGCAGGAGTCAAGTAGGCTGTCCTATCCTCAAAGTTAAAACAACCTCTGCAAGAATGCCATTTGTCAGCTGAATATAGATAACTAGCGAAGCATTCCACAAATATGTATTTGGAATCTTCTATTTACCCCCCCCCCCCCCCTCTCTCTCTCTCTCTCTCTCTCTCTCTCTCTCTCTCTCTCTCTCTCTCTCTCTCTCTCTCCCCCCCCCCCCCCCATGCACACACACTTCTCCCCTCCACCCCCTTTCTCTGTGTCCATCTCCTTCACCCCTCCCCTTCTCTCTGTCCATCTTCTCCATCTCCTCTCTCTGCCCCTCTCCTTGTCCACCTTTTCGTGCCCTCCCCTCCCCCTCCCCCATGCTCTTCCCCCCTCTCTTGGTCCATCTCTCTTCTCTTTCTCTGTCCATTCCCCCCCCCCCCCCCCCCCATTAATTCCCATGCTGCACCAGCATACTTAAATGTAATTGCTTCTTCTTCTCCTCCTTCATTTATTACCGTTTGAGCTTCCACTAAAATAATTTAAGTGAGTTTGCTGCTTCACTAACCATTCCATCCCAGCTCAGTGCTCAAACATCATAAACTCTCTATTTAGTTCTTACAACAACCAAAATTGCTCTTCACAGCTTTACTCTTTGTACTTACTGCACCATCAGTAAACACCTCAAACACCAGAAGACATGGTGTTGCCTCTCCTTGTTCCAACCATTTCATATATAACTTTCTGGATAATGTGTTAACAGGACTCCCTGAATCTAGTAAAATATCAAGCTCTATGTCAAAACTCTTGCCCTCTATAATGGAGTACAAAGTTTCTCAGGCTGTCTTCCATCTTCCCACATTAAGTCATCCACTAATCCACCCATCCATTCCATTTTACATATTATCAACATTAGTGGTTTAGCTTTTACAATTTTCAACCAGACCTCATTAGGAACTGAAATCTGTTTTCCTCGTGTCACCTTTGTTATGGCATGCGATACTCATTGTTTACCTCTGGCTCCATGTGAGCCAGTTACTTCACCACTGCCCTCCTGCACCCAACATAATGGCAGACAAACCACCACTGCTGCCTCTATAGCCATTTTAACTTCCTCAGAAACCATGACCACATGATTGTCACCAGTTCACCAGTTGTTTTGCCTGTCTTCGTTCTTTCACTCTTCCACATCCATTTGTTGTCCTTCATGTCATTCAGATTCTATGACTTGCAATATTTATTCTGACATATCTAGCTGCCCTAGCTTCTTCATCATCCTTTCAGATAAGTGTGAGTTACTCATGTGCTGGCACTGTCAGTTTACAAATCATTAATAACCTCATCATTTCTGTACTGTTTGGCTCACAGAAGTACAAGTTCTGTTCATATAGTTCATGTAAAAATTTCTTCAGGCACCTGACACATTTGAGCCTGTATCTTCTTTTTTAATATGAGCTATTCCGATTGTAGTTTTGTTTCTTTTCTGACCAGTACTGGTTTAAGAATTCTCTGTGGAAATTTACATACATTTTACACTTCAGACCAATCTTCATTCCCTACAATCGTGCACCTCCTTCCATATATGACTGTCAGGCGGAAGCAGCCAGCCAAGACACAAGCAGCTGCAACAAGGAGGTGACCAATTTTGTAACTTTTACGAGTTCCTAACCGGGACTGGATTGTATAGTCTCATCTTTGTGCTTTGGTAGTTTAGTTCCTTGAGTTTGAGCATGTTAATTTAATATTTGATAGACACTGTTGTTGTGTTTTCATTTGTGGTGGGAAGTAAACCAATTTTGTGACATATTAAAAGTTCCTAATCAGGAGAAAATTATTTAGTCTCACCTGAGTGCTTTATTAGTTCACTTTTTGAATCTATGCGTATTCATCTAATTTACTAGACACATGTAATTTGTTTAACTGTGTAGTGTAGTTTGCCACTGTCTTTAGTATGGACATGGACTGTGATTGCTGTGTGCGGATGCGAGATGAGTTGGTGACACTTCAGTCTCAGCCCCAGGTTGTGATGGCTTCAGTTACACTGCTTGAAGCTGCAGTGGATGGGCATCACTGTTGTGGGCCGGCCGTGGGGATCCAATGGATGCCCAGCATGTTTGAGTCCGCTGATCAGTAAGCACTGGTGACCAGCCCAGTTACTCCTTGTTCTGAAATTTACCCTTTACCCTTGGTCAAGTGGGGGGTCACCTCGGAGCATGACAGCTGGTGAAAGACTTCAGAGGGGGGCCACACAAAGGCCTCCCTGGTTAGTCTGACAAACAGGTTTTAGCTGCTGTTTGTGGCTGACACTGTCCCTTAACAAGATGCAGTTGCTTGTCCTGTTTCAGAGGAAACCTTTTCAGCCTGCAACATCCAGACAGTCACAGAGGATGGGGTTATTGGTAGTTGTGAGCTCCAGTGTTGGGTACATTATGGGGCCCATTCGGGACATGGCTGCCGAGGAGGGGCAGAAAGCCAGTGTACAATCAGTGTGCATACCTGGTAGAGTCATTACAAATGTGGAATGGGTCCTTCTGGATGCCATGAAGAGCACGGGGTGCAGCCAACTGCAGGTGGTGGCTCATGTCAGGTACCAATGATGTGTCTCGCTTTGAATTGGAAGAGATTCTCTCTGGTTTCGAATGGCTAACAGAAGTGGTAAAGGCTGCCAGTCTTGCTTGCGAAATGAAAGCAGAGCTCACCATTTGCAACAGTCAAAAGGATCAATTTGAGGACCTCTGGCACAGAGCCAAGTGGAGGGTCTGATTCAGAGACTTTGATCCTTCTGCGACCATGTAGGCTGCAGATTCCTGGATTTGCACCATAGGGAGGTTGGGTTTCGGGTTCCGCGAATAGATCAGGATTACACTGCTTGCAGGAGGCGGCTACACAGGTTGCAGGGCCTGTGTGGCATTCATTGACTGGGCAATTTTTTAGGTTAGAGGCTCTTGGGGAAACACAAAATGGGCTTCAGTGTCGAAGGGTGCAGGTTTCACACAGGAAGAATTTAGATTCAGAAACCATTGGTATAACAGTTGTAAATTGTTGTAGCTGTGTCAGAAAAGTACCAGAGCTCCAAAATAACTGTTTAAATACAGAGGTACACATAAAACATCTTCTGAAATTGTGCTAAATGCATTCTCTGAAAATTATTTTGAGCAATTAGTTTATCAGCCCACGCGAATAGTAAACAGTTGTGAAAACACACTTGACCTCATAGCAACAAATAATCGTGAGCTAATAACGAGCATCAAAATGGATACAGGGATTAGTGAACACA
The DNA here is from genome assembly GCF_023864345.2 of Schistocerca serialis cubense. Classification (NCBI taxonomy): domain Eukaryota; kingdom Metazoa; phylum Arthropoda; class Insecta; order Orthoptera; family Acrididae; genus Schistocerca; species Schistocerca serialis. Next base: position 161,758,579 of record NC_064640.1, read on the forward strand.
GGTTGGTAGTACCGAGACTGAATATTGTAACCCCCAAATCCTCCAAAAATAAACGAAAAATATACCTGTTCAATACAGCAGATAAAAATTCACTCACCGCCTTTGAAGAGAGAGAATTTCCACTTCTTCGAAATTTGCAATGTAAGTTTAGACCGGATGTGGCTTGAATTCAAAGAAAGAGTATAGAGAGCCAGTAAGAGATTTATACCAAATAAATTAACAAACAAAAGAGCTAATCACCTTGGTATGCAAAATGGGTCAGAACACTGTTGCAGAAACAACAGAAAAAGGATGTTAAATTTAAACAAATGCAAAATCTCCAGGATTGGCGGTCTTTTACAAAACCTTGAAATTTAGTGAACACTTCAATGTGAGATACTTATAACAGTTTCTACAACGAAATTTTGTCTCAAAATCTGGCAGTAAAAATCCAAAGAAACTCTGATGGTATGTGAAGTATGCTAGCGGCAAGACGCAATCAATGCCTTCTCTGTGATATAGCAATGGAAGTACTATCGACGACAGTGCTGCCAAAGCAGAGTTACTAAACACAGCCTTCTGAAATACCGCCACCAAGGAAGACAGTAAATATTCCAGAATTTGAATTCTGAACAGCTGCCAACATGAGTAACTTAGAAGTAGATATCATCGGAGTAATGATGCAGCTCAAATCATATAATAAAAGCAAGTCTTCCAGTCTGAACTGCGTACCAATTTGGTTCCTTCCAGACTATGCTGATGCAATAACCTCATACTCAACAATTGTATACAACCGCTTGCTCGACAAAAGATCTGTGCACAAAGACTGGTAAGTTGCACAGGTTGTGATGGACCCCCTCCCCCCCCCCCCCCCCCCCCCCCTCCCCAGTGTCGATGTACTGCATTGCTACACTGGCTGAAAAATGGGTTGTGGAAGTACAACACTGACTACTTTAAATGATATAGCCAACAGGAGCACATTTGTGTTTCACAGTACTTATCAAAAATGGTTCAAATGGCTCTGAGCACTATGGGACTCAACTGCTGTGGTCATAAGTCCCCTAGAACTTAGAACTACATAAACCTAACTAACCTAAGGACAGCACACAACACCCAGCCATCACGAGGCAGAGAAAATCCCTGACCCCGCCGGGAATCGAACCCGGGAACCCGGGCGTGGGAAGCGAGAACGCTACCGCACGACCACGAGATGCGGGCTGTACTTATCTTTCACTGTTCACGCCCCCTGTGGGTCCGGGGGTAAGAATAGGCCTGAGGTATTCTTGCGTGTCGTAAGAGGTGACTACAAGGAGTCTCTCATGTTTCGGCCTTTATGTGATGGTCCACTGTAGAATCCTCCATTCTTCAAAATTTTCACGAATAGCGAGCCAGTTGGGGAAGGGTGCTTTACATGGTGCATTGTGTCCATTGTGCCTTGAGATCTGTAGCCCACTTTCTTGTCGTCTCATTGCAGTCCCGCTCATTCTCCATCTTGTTGGCAAGGACACCTTCCTGGGTGCATTTTCCACTACGCACTATGCAGTGTTGCTTTCTGCGCTGATGATGACCATAGACTTGTTTGCGCCTGATATCCAGCCCGGTAGCCAGTCTGTTGTGGTGGGGCTGCAATGTGCCCTATCGGTTGTAGCCCCTTGACAACACAGGGATCGGTCTGCTGATGCCTGTGCCGTTAACTCCCCACATATGCCAAAGAGTAGATGCCTGTCATCATGGGATATCAGGACTCCCAGATATGGCCATCCTGCCATGTGGCCTTTGCTGCAGATGGGTGGCGCCCGTGGGGAGACCCCCTGGTTCGAATGGGTGGCATCAGGGCGGGTGACGCGCGATGAAGCGTATCACGTCATCACTTGCTGGTGATCAAACACCAGCAGTCTCTAAGCATTCTAAGTCACAGTACAATGCAAGGAAGTATGACCCTAAATCATTCCCATCCCTGGCAGTGAACCTTATTCACCCCAGTACCTCGTATGTATGAGAACTTTTGGGGACTCCTTTGTCTCAGTGAAGCCACAGTTTTTTTGTAGAGCATTTAGAGGATGAATTTGGGGAGGTGGAGGGCATTGTCCAAAATGCCCTCTGGGTCAGCTTCCTCTGCCCAGTCACGGGCTTTACTCACTTGTACCAAGTTGGGGGATGTTTCTGTTACCATCACACCACACAAGAGCTTATATATGGTCCAAGGTATTATAATCCACAGCGACCTTCTTTTGCAATCTGACGATGAGCTGCTCACCAATTTAGAGCAGCGAGGTGTTCATTTCGTGCGGCCCGTCCATTGGGTTCCAAGAGATAATCATGTTGCCACTGGTGTCTTCATCTTGGCCTTCGAGGGTGACACCTTACCCGAGAAGGTCAAGGTGATGGTCTACTGCCGTGATGTCAAGCCATATATTCCTCCCCAAATTTGGTGCTTTAAGTGCTGGAAGTTCGGCCATATGTCTTCCCGCTGTACTTCCAGCATCACATGTCGAGATTGTGGACGTCCATCACATTCCAATATTCCATGTTCCCCACCTCCCATCTGTGTCAACTGCAGTAAGCATCATTCACCGTGCTCGGCAGACTGCAGAATTCTAAAAAAGGGAGGAAAATCATGGCATACAAGACCTTGGACTGACTGACCTACAGTGAGGCTAAGAGAAAACATGAGTGCCTACATCCTGTGGCTATGACCACCTTGTTTGCCGCCGCTACAAGAACAGTTGTAGCCCCCATCAGTTGTGCGAATTCCAGTCGGATCTCAGAGCCATAAGGCTACACCTGTCCCCTTGATGGTGGGGGGCAATTGCCCCCCCCACCCCTCCCCCTGTTGCTCCCACACAACCTACCTTGGGAGCACTGCCCCCCCCCCCCCTCCCTCAACCCCTGGGGACACCAGTCCCCACTTCCCAGTCGGAGAAGAGTAAGTCTTCTTTGGCTCCTCTCACGAGGAAGGGATCCCTTGGGTCACTCGCTAGTGGGAAAGATGATGCCAACCAGCAGCTGAAGTGCCCAAAAGCAGGTGGTCGTAGGGCTTCTCAATCCTCCTCAGTCCTCGAGACTGAATCCTTGAAGTCCTCCCAGCGAGAGAAACCTGAGGAGCAGTGAGAAAAGTCAAAAAAGAAGACCACTAAGACCAAGGAAATTGCGGTGGCACCCACACCACAGCTACCTACAAGTACTGCGTCTGGGGATGAGGTGGAGATTTTGGCGTCCGCTGAGGACCCAGATCTTGCCGGACCCTCAGACACAAAGGATATAGACTGCTCCGGCAATAAGTCGGTGGCAGCAGGTGACCCTGAGGCGTAAACTACCTCATTGAAGGTTCCGTGCATTCCCAGTCTCATGATGTCATCCTCCAGTGGAATTGCAGCGGCTTTTTCCACCACCTAGCTGAGCTATAGCAACTGTTAAGCTTTATACCTGCTATTTGCATTGCCCTCCATGAAACCTGGTTCCCGGCAATGCGGACCCCTGCCCTCCATGGCTATAAGGGATATTACAGGAACCGTAGCGACCTATAATAGAGTGTCAGGTGGAGTTTGTGTTTGTCATAAACTCAGTCTGTAGTGCAACTGTGTCCCCGAAGCTGTGGCTGTCAGAATAAGGATGACACAGGAAATAACTGTCTGCAATGTGTATCTTACTCCATATGGTGCAGCACCCCTGAATGTATTAGCTGCACTGATTGATCAATTCGCTAAACCTTTCCAATTTTTGGGAGACTTTGACACCCATAACCCCTTGTGGGGTGGCACCATGATTACTGGCTGAGGCAGAGGTGTCGAAAATTTTCTGTCATAGTTCGACCCGACCTCTGCCTCTTAAATACTGGGGCTGTCACACATTTCAGAGTGCTTATGATAGATACTCGGCCATGATTATCAATTTGCAGCCCACAACTTCTCCCATCTATCCACTGGAGAGCACATGACGACCTGTTTGGTAGTGACCACTTCCCCATCTTCCTGTCGCTGCTCCGCCGTCAGGTCCACGGAAACTTGCTCAGATGAGCTTTAAACAAGGCACACTGGAAAACTTTCACCTCTGCGGTCACCGTTGACTCTTCCCTACACGATAACATCAATGTGATGGTTGACCAGGTGACTACAACAGTCATGAATGCAGGAGAAAACACGATCCCTTACTCTTTAGGGTGCATCCGGTGAACGGCAGTCACCTGAAGTCGCTGAGGCAAGTAAGGAGCATCGGCGAGCTCTACAGCAGCATAAATGGTACCCTTCCCTGGAGCACCTCATAGCCTTTAAGCTACTCCATGCCTGCGTTCGCCAGCTTATCAAAACACGGAAGCAGGAGTGTTGGGAGAGATACATCTCGACCATAGGATGCCATACATCACCTTCCCAAGTCTGGACGAAGATCAGACGTTTTTTTGGGTACCAGACCCCAACAGGTGTCCCTGGTATTAACATCAATAGCTTGTTGTCTACCGATGCAAACGTGATTGCTGAGCACTTTGCTGAGGACTGTGCTCTAGCCTCTGCGTCGGAGAACTACGCCCATCCTTTCGCACCCTCAAACGGCGGATGAAAAGGAAAGTCCTCTTGTTTGCTACACGTCACAGTAAGCCCTATAACGCCCCATTTACAGAGTGGGAGCTCCTCAGTGTCCTTCCACATTGCCCTGACACAGCTCCTGGGCCAGATCGAATCCATGGTCAGGTGATTAAACATATCTCATCCGACTAAAAGCAACATCTCCTCATCTTCAACCGGATCTGGTGCGATTTCGTCTTTCCATCGCAGTGGCGGGACAACATCATCATTCCGGTGCTTAAAACCAGTAAAAACCCACGTGTTGTGCATAGCTATCAGCCTATCAGCCTCACCAACATTCTTTGTAAGCTGCTGGAACATATGGTGCGCCGACAGTGGGGTTGGATCCTGGAGTCACGTGGCCTACTGGCTCCATGTCAGGGCGGCTTTTGGCCAGGCTCGCTGTACCATTGGTAATTTCGTGTCCCTCAAGTTTGGCATCCGAACAGCCTTTTCCAGACGCCAACACCTGGTTGCTGTCTTTTTTGATTTATGAAAAGCATATGGCACCACCTGGCAACGACATACCCTTGCCACATTATACGAGTGGGGTCTCCGAGGCCCGCTCCAGATTTTTATCCAAAATTTCCTGTCGCTCCGTACTTTCCACGTCCAAGTTGGTGCCTCCCATAGTTCGCCCCAGATCCAGGAGAATGGGGTCCCGCAGGGCTCTGTATTGAGTGTATCTCTATTTTTAGTGACCATTAATGGTCTAGCAGCAGCTGTAGGGTCGTCCGTCTCACTGTCTCTGTATACAGACGACTTCTGCATTTCGTACTGCTCCAACAGTACTGGTGTCGCTGTGCGGCGCCTACAGGGAGCTATCCACAAGGTAGAGTCATGGGCTCCAGCCCACAGTTTCCAGTTTTCAGCCGCAAAGTCGTTTGTTATGCGCTTCTGTTGGCATCGTACCATTCATCCGGAATCAGAACTTTACCTTAATGATGATCCACTCACTGTAATGGAGACATATCGATTCTTAGGACTGGTTTTCAATGCCTGATTGACTTGGCTTCCTCACCTCCATCAGCTTAAGCAGAAGTGCTGTCAGCACCTCAATGCCCTATGCTGCCTGAGCAACACCAACTGGGGTGCAGATCGCCCTACACTACTGCAACTCTACAGTGCCCTTGTTCAATCCCACAGTGACTATGGGAGTATGGTTTATGGTTCGGCGGCACCCTCAGTGTTGTGTTTACTTGACCCAGTGCACCACTGCAGCGTTCGCCTGGCGACAGGAACTTTTAGGATGAGTCTGGTGACCAGCATCCTGGTGGAGGCCGGAGTCCCTCCATTGCAGGTTAGGCATGCACACTTGCTCTCCAGTTACGTTGCACATGTTCGTAGTTCTCCTGCACATCCGATTTACTGTCTACTTTTCCTGCCTACGGCGGTTCATCTCCCGCATCGCTGGCCCGGGTCAGGGCTTACAATTGCAGTTGCTGTGCAATCCCTTCTCTCCGAACTGGAGTCCTTGCTTTTACCACCTATACTTGAGGTTCATTCACGAACACCTCTGTGGTGTACGCCTAGGCCGCAGCTCCACCTGGACCTTTCATATGGCCCAAAGCACTCGGCTAACTCTGCGACTCTCCGCTGTCACTTATACTGGTTTACACTGATGGCTGATGGTCACATTGGCTTTGCCTATGTTCATGGAGGACATATAGAACAACAGTCCTTGCCAGATAGCTGCGTTGTTGTCACTGCAGAGCTGGTGGCCGTATCTCGTGCTCTTGAGCACATCCGCTCATGCCCAGCCGAGTCATTTCTCCTGTGTACTGACCCCTTGAGCAGCCTACAAGCTATCGACCAGTGCTACCCTTGTCATCCTTTGGTAGTGATCATCCAGGAGTCCATCTATGCCCTGGAACAGTACAGTCATTTAGTGGTGTTTGTCTGGAACCCAGGTCACAGCAGAATCCCAGGCAGTGAACTTGCTGACTGGTTGGCCAAACAGGCTACATGGAAACTGCTTATGGAGATCGGCTTCTCTGCAACTGACCTGTGTTCAGTATTACGCTGCAAGGTTTTGCGGCTTTCGGAGACGGAATAGCATAATATCAGTACGCACAATAAGCTGCGTGCCATTAAGGAAACTACGAATGTGTGGAAGACCTCCTTGCGCGCCTCTCGCAGGGGCTCTGTGGTTCTCTGTTGGCTCCGCATTGGCCATATGCGGCTGACAAGTGGTTACCTCCTCTGTTGCGAGAACCCATTTCTGTGTTGCTGTGCCTCACAAATGACAGTCGTCCATCTCCTGCTGGACTGCACACTTTCTGCCGCTCTGCGGCAGACTTTTAATTTTCCAGCACCCTACCTTTGGTGTTGGGCGACAATGTCTCAACAGCAGCTTTAGTTTTACATTTTATTCTTGAGGGTGAGTTCTGTCATTTGCTCTAAGTTTTAGAACATGTCCTTTGTCCCTGTGTGTCCTCCACCCTAGTGCGTTCAGGGTGGGGGTTTTAATGTGGTGCAGAGTGGTTGGCTTTTCCTTTTTATCCTCATGGTCAGCCAGCCATGGTAACCTGCTTTCTTGTTTTAACCTCTTCTATCTGTTTGTTGTGTCTTTGTGGTTTTATTGTCCCCTTTTGTTCATTTAAGTGTTTGTTGCCCTTCAGTCGTTGTTGGGGTTTTTCCTTTAATTCTGTTTTGTGTTGTCTCATGGTCTTATTCTCACCCCTGTGCCATTGTTTCCTTTGGAACAAGGGACTGATAACCTCGTAGTTTGGTCCCTTCCCTCTCTTTTAAACCAACCAACCAATCACTGTTCACAATCCCCCAATAATACACAGTTATATGGTCAGTGCACTAGTGTTCAATTTTTTATAAGCCTCATTAATAGTTTCCAGGCGAAAATCCACATACTGCTACAATAGTTCACTGTTGAATATATCTGAGCAGTAAAAACATAACCACAAAGTTCACAGTTCTTGAAGAATAGAAAGGTACGTATGGATCAGACACTGTCATTGTTTTAACACACGGACTAATTGTGTAACACTTATTTCACAGCTAAGTTGAAGCATTGTTGTCATTCTAACAAACACAGGTTTCTCATCTGAAACTCTGCTGTGGACTGATTGTCTAGGGACCAAAAATTTGGCCCTTATATACCCTTACAACAACAGGTGCTGAGACTATACATTGTTTGAAGTTTGTAAATTAAACTTTGCAATTAAAACTTAACTCATTAAAATAACTGAATACGTCGAAAAATGCAGTCTTTTTAACAGTTTCTTCTACTATAAGGGTAAGACAAATTATTTGTTTAAATCATGAAATTAACATATATAGTGACACAAACAATACTTCTGACAAAACTATTAATTACTTTGGAAGGCTTTGCTAACATGTTTTCGAATAGAACCAAATAGATCCTTTAAGAGTACTATTAGCTGTTCCACCAAATATTTAGAATTAGTACAGAATTTATATTTGTTTATACGTCAACAATAGAATGTAAATTACAAAACAATTACTGATTTCACCCTATAACGAAAGTATTAACTAGGAATAATCTAAATAAATTAGAAAATCAATTACATACATAAAACTAAGCACAAAATTAGATCTTGTGTTATTTTCTTTAAAACTGAGGGCCAATCTTGTTCTTTCATGAAAATGCAGATTACACTCACATATGTTGATGGTAATTAGTTAAAAGTGAAAAAACAAATTTAAGGAGGCAGATAACACAACAAGAGGGAAGTAAAAATATCTGAGCTTGCTTCATCACAAGGTCACACCGGTATTCAAGTAAGATAACAGAAGTAATCCACTAAATTACAGGTCTATATCATAAATGTCTATATGCAGCAGGATTTTGGAACATATATTGAAACGAATATTATACATTACGTGAAAGAGAATGCTATATTGACACACACAGTCAACATGGATTTAGAAAACACTGTTCTTGTGAAAGAGAACTAACTCTTTACTTGCATGAAGTGTTAAACACATGAAGTGTTGAGTGCTATTGACAACAGATTTCGTATTGATTACATATTTATAGATTTCCAGAAGACTTTTGAGACTGTACCACACAAGTGGCTTGTAGTGAAATTGTGTGTTTATGGAATATTGTCTCAGTTATCCGACTGGAATCAGGATTTCCTGTCAGAGAGGTCAGAGTTCATAGTAACTGATGGAAAGTATTCGAGCAAAACAGAAATTATTTCTGGTGTTCCCCAAGATAGTGTTATGGGCCCTCTGTTGCTACTTTCCTATATAATTACATTTGGAGACAGTGTGAGAAGCCATCATTTAGAAAACTCATCAGAAGATCAAAATGAATTGCAAAATGATTTAGAAAAGATATCTGTATGGAGCAAAAATTGGCAGTGACCCTAAATAATAAAAAGTGTGAAGTCGTCCACATGAGTGCTAAAAGGAATCTGGAAACTTCCTGGGAATTAAAACTTAAATTGGAAAGAACACACAGAAAATGTTGTGGGGAAGGCAAACCAAAGACTTGTGTTTTATTGGCAGAACAGTTAGAAAATTTAACAGATCTGCTAGAGAGACTGTCTACACTATGCTTTTCCGTCATCTTCTGGAGTACTGCTGCGTGGTCTGGAATCCTTACCACATAGGATTAATGGAGTACATCGAGAAAGTTCAAAGAAGAGCATCACATTTTGTATTATTGTGGAATAGGGGAGTGTGGGTTACTGGCATGATACAGGATTTGGGGCAGACATCATTTAAACAAAGATGTTTTTTGCTGTGGCAGAAACTTTGCACAAAATTTTTGTCACCAACTTTCTCCTCCGAATGTGAAACTATTTTGTCGACACTGACCTACATAGGGAGAAACGATCATGATGATAAAGTAAGGGAAATCGGAGTTCGCATGGAAAGATATAGGAGTTCATTTTTTCTGCATGCCTTTCAAGATTGGAATAATAGAGAATTATTGTGAAGGTGGTTCAGTGAATCCTCTGCCGGGCACTTGTGTGTGATTTCCAGAGTATCTGTGTAGATGCACATGTAGACAAAGTTTGTCCTCCAGTGATCAACCCACACATCAGGCATTATGTCTTTAATCTGGGCAAGGAAGTATTGCTAGATACCATCTTCTGTCCAGGCTAAATTTTATGAAATTTGCTAAATTAATGAGTACTTCTTCACCCTCTATTCCTGCTAGGTGGTTTCCAGCTTCATCACCATCATGTAACAGTCATCATGCTTTGCTGTGTGGTTGCTGTCCGATTTCTTGTCTCTCTGTTTCCTTTTCAACTAATACAGCATTTGCATATTGCGTGCAGGTCTACTGTTCGGAATCAAGTTGCAAAACGTCATCATTAAATTTCCTCTATGTGTTTAGCATTGGAATAGGTCTTGCCACTTATGTCTGTTTCCATAATTATTATCTGTGCTCTGAGCTCCGTAAATTCTATTCCATCGTTGCATTTGCTCATTTAGACTTTTCCTCATTTCTCATATATCCTTTTTGCATTCATTGTGTACTTCATTGTTCTCGTCCTTTAACTCTTCATTTAAGTGATCTATCTTCTCATTTTGTTTTCAGAATTTTTTGTTAAACTATCAAATCCCTACAGTGAGGTTTTCACAGATTTTGTTAACTACTTCTGTGAGTATATCCTGAGTTTCCCTACTTCATTTAATACCTTCTCTACTCTGTCTGATGTCATCCATAAGTTTTTCCTGGGCTTTGTTTGTTACTTTTCAAGAGCTGCTTCATCATAAACGGTCCAGTCACTTTAATGTGACCACCTGTTTTCTGTGTCAGTGTGCAGTAATCACTCGGACAGCAAGTTTCAGCTGTAGCAGTGGAGGGTATATAAAGTGTGTCATGGGGACACAGAAGACAATGCAGTCATCATAGTCATGGAGAAATGGAGCGATTTGTGTGGCACCTAAATGGGTATTGTACCTGAGTTTTGCATTTCTCACAGGCTGTCTAACGCAGTTGCTTGTAAGTGAGATGATTGTCAGAGGTCAAGTGCCGTTCATATATTCTGAGTGCTGCATATCTGACACTTATAAATTGTGTGAGGTGATCTGTAAGCCACGGTGCAGGCTTTTTCAAGACTTCCACAGTTTTTGTAGATGTGTGTTTACTGTATAAATTATTGAGTGTCTCGGTGAAATTAGATACTTCTAATTTATGTCAAAGTTATTTCCTACCAGTACCTGCCAAGAAATATCATGACTATAAGCTCAGACGTATTAAAGCGCTTAACATTTCATAAAGGGCACCACTTGGGGTTTTCTCTTCGGACAGTGCAACAAGTAGCTCATGGCTATTACGTCATGTGCAGACAAGCCAGGTGCAGAGATCTTCAAATAGAGGTATGAATGTGTGCTATATGATGAGTAGGCCCTAGTGCAAGCAGTTGAGCAGGGAAGTATACATGTGAATTATGACACAGAATGACTGTTGTTGAGAAAATTTACATTCGTATCTCCGGCTACAATGGTGTGTTCATACAAAGATATAAGACCAAAGATAGTGGATTCAAAGCTAGAGAGCTGTCCAACTTTGGATGGATTGTAGATTACACAGATAAGACACTTTTGCTGACTGGTTTAACTTCAGTGAAGATGTATTAAAGCTCTTTGCCCTCATTTTTAGACATGAGCTTGGCCTTGGGGAGTAAGTTTATGCATATATATGATGCTACACTGCTGCCTCCTCTGTAGTATCTGTCATGTCTGAGGAAAACATAGCCATTGAGACCTACAGAGCTGGAAGGGATACTCAGGTTCAGCCACATCTCCGACAGGAAAGCTGAGGCCCTGAAATAATTAGAGGAACTCAGTCAAATGGGCTGCTAAGGACTGCATGTATGCATGAGCAGGCTATAGTGTACAGCTGTCACGAATAGTTCCCCTATAAGCCTACAGGTAGCGAGAACAGCTGCTCTGGAGACAGGCATGGCCAGCTCCTAGCAGTATTTGAAGGGCATGAGGAGGAGAGGTACACAGAGTAAAACACACAGGTAGCAGCAGGCTGGAGCAAGTGGCAAGGCTCAAGGTCAGGTATGCCTGTCGAACACAGAGCACAGGTATCAAAGGTGTGCAAGTTTTGGATGTATATATATATATATCGGATGCAACACAGCAACAAAATCAACAGTGTATAATGTAAAAGGAAACAGTTGGAACAAAAAGAAAAACGGTTAAGCTAACATTATGTTACTAATGAATAAATAATAACTTCACAGTAAAATAATAATCCCTGTGAGAATAGTGAAGTAATTGTGAGATTAAAACTAGGTTAGTATTGGAAGTATGAAAACAGAACTGTGAATTTGTAACTGGCAGTAAAAGGCACCCTAAAAAAAGATAATGACAGGAAACTGTTTCAAGAAAAGTAATGCAAAACATAAAATGTTTCTTTACCAAAAGAGTTCATTTTGGACTTACTCAGTTTCTTTCTAAGTTCTGTGTTGTTGCTCACATAATTTTTTTTTTTGTATAGCTGTCTTTGCAATTATCCTGTCATCCAACATCCACATATTCTTCAACCCAAACAGAGATTGCACTGTTCAGTATTTTCATCCTTTCAGATGCCAGACCCTTTCATATAGTCACTCCTGAATTCACAGTTGGAATTACTATATGTTTTTGGGTTTCAGCAAATGAAATATAGGTACAGAAAAAATATATTATTTTCATTGTTTCCTTAAGCCTGGTTTACACAAGCAACTGTTGAGCCTATAAACTGACAACTTTTGTGGTGTGCCTGTAACTTGCTAGCTGTAAATTATATGCCAAGTGTATTGTGGGTAGGTTGGTGATTTTTGATGCTCAATTGATTATGCTAGATGGAAAGTTATTAAATACTGAGTGTGCTCGTGACTTTGCATGTGCAGAAATGGTCCACAGTGGTGCAGTTTGCTAAGCATGAAGGTTGACCAGTTATCACTGAACGCGATTATGTTATAGTTATGGATTTTGTTCTTTTGTGTCTTCTTACCCTTTATTTTACTGTTTACTTTATTTTCATGACATGCTGCATATGTTACAAGAGGATCTGATATTTTTCCTACAAGTACTTTCCCACAAGATCAGTCAAATTTCTGAAAGCAAAAATATTATTCAAGTTGTTTTACAGTACCTGAATAAAGAAAGAAAACTTACCTTGTGCTTAAATACGAATTTAAATAGAAGGGGACAGTCAAATGAAAGTAAGACTGAGGGGAAAAAATGTAAGTAGGCTGTTTATTACTTCAAAAGTAATCACCATAACAGTTAAGGTGGTTACTCTTGAAATAATAAATAGTATACTTATTTTTTTCTCCACTTATCTCATGTTCATTTGATTGCCTGTATGGAAAAAAAATTTAATGATGATTGCTTCAGCTGTGAAAGTCGCCTGTATTGAAGCACAAAAATAGTTGTTGATGTTATTTAGCACATAGAAGAAGACAGAAAGAATGAAGTAGTAGCAGCAGCAGCTGCTTTATTCATGTGTAGATCTCTTTTTACAAGGATATATGACATTTCAAAGTATTTACAAATTTAGATCCATTTAAAATAAGCTAATTTGTATACACATATATTTACAGACTTCTGGTTAGAGGCAATCATTAGATTTACTTCTGGTATACAATACTTTTTTTTTTACAAATAACATATTAAATAATGTAATGCCACATTGTTCAGTCATATCTCACTATCAGTCACTGCACACACACTATGCACACACTGTTTCATAACACTTCACTCCCCTCACACACACACACACACACACACACACACACACACACACACACACACACACACGCACTGGTGGTCTCTGGGCCATTATCTTTACTGCGAACTTCCCATTTGCTATCCTGAAAAACTGTGTCAGCATCCCTCCACTATGAGTGAGATGTTGAGCTCAGAAAGAGGAAGAGCCGTTAGTATTGTGCTATGCATATCTTGGGGGTGGTAAGTATTTCTCGAAAGGAAAAAAACAAAGTGAAGGTTTTATGTGGAATGTTGGATATTTTATAATCATTATTATTATTTATTTGTATAACATTTTTTATGAAACCCCTACTCTGTTTTATCTGAGTAATCCTTCAATGTATAAAATGTATTGCATAACAGGTATGTTTTAGCTCCCTTTTTAAATAAGTGTATTTTGGCAATTTCTTTAATCTCTTTTGGTAATTTATTGTACGGTTTTATTTCTTGGCAGAAAATGAGGTTTTGAGTTTTATGTGTATTTTTTCCTTGGTAAATGTGTTAAGTCTATCTCTGTACAATGAACTCAACTAGCATTTTTGGTTATTATTCTTATGGCTCTTTTCTGGAGTTTGAAAATTTGTTCATATTTTGTGCATTTGTTCCCCAAAAAAAGAATTCCATAGCTAAGAATTGAGTGTACATATGAATAATACGTAACTAAAAGACACTGCATGTTACACACTGATTAAAGGATTCTAAGGGAATAACATGCTGATGACATTCTGTTTGCAAGTCCCTTTGTGTGTTCACACCACTTCAACTGAGAATCAATATTCATCCTAGAAACTTTGCATTTGTTACACAGTCTATAGAGGTGCCATCTACATTTAATTTAACATTGTCATTTTTCCTCTTCAAACTGAAATTCATGGCATTAGTTTTCTTTGTGTTCAATGTCACTTTATTACTTATTGACCAATCATAAACTTCCTTGAGAGTTCCATTTGCTTTCTCGGCAAGTTCTCTTGTTTTCTCAGTGACTGTAATTTTGCTGTCATCAACGAAGAGGATTTTTTTCACCAAGCGTAACACTACTGGGAAAGTCATTGATGTATATTAGGAACAGTATTGGTCCTAATATGCTACCTTGCGGAACCCCTATATTAATGTACACTCCTGGAAATGGAAAAAAGAACACATTGACACCGGTGTGTCAGACCCACCATACTTGCTCCGGACACTGCGAGAGGGCTGTACAAGCAATGATCACACGCACGGCACAGCGGACACACCAGGAACCGCGGTGTTGGCCGTCGAATGGCGCTAGCTGCGCAGCATTTGTGCACCGCCGCCGTCAGTGTCAGCCAGTTTGCCGTGGCATACGGAGCTCCATCGCAGTCTTTAACACTGGTAGCATGCCGCGACAGCGTGGACGTGAACCGTATGTGCAGTTGACGGACTTTGAGCGAGGGCGTATAGTGGGCATGCGGGAGGCCGGGTGGACGTACCGCCGAATTGCTCAACACGTGGGGCGTGAGGTCTCCACAGTACATCGATGTTGTCGCCAGTGGTCGGCGGAAGGTGCACGTGCCCGTCGACCTGGGACCGGACCGCAGCGACGCACGGATGCACGCCAAGACCGTAGGATCCTACGCAGTGCCGTAGGGGACCGCACCGCCACTTCCCAGCAAATTAGGGACACTGTTGCTCCTGGGGTATCGGCGAGGACCATTCGCAACCGTCTCCATGAAGCTGGGCTACGGTCCCGCACACCGTTAGGCCGTCTTCCGCTCATGCCCCAACATCGTGCAGCCCATCTCCGGTGGTGTCGCGACAGGTGTGAATGGAGGGACGAATGGAGACGTGTCGTCTTCAGTGATGAGAGTCGCTTCTGCCTTGGTGCCAATGATGGTCGTATGCGTGTTTGGCGCCGTGCAGGTGAGCGCCACAATCAGGACTGCATACGACCGAGGCACACAGGGCCAACACCCGGCATCATGGTGTGGGGAGCGATCTCCTACACTGGCCGTACACCACTGGTGATCGTCGAGGGGACACTGAATAGTGCACGGTACATCCAAACCGTCATCGAACCCATCGTTCTACCATTCCTAGACCGGCAAGGGAACTTGCTGTTCCAACAGGACAATGCACGTCTGCATGTATCCCGTGCCACCCAACGTGCTCTAGAAGGTGTAAGTCAACTAACCTGGCCAGCAAGATCTCCGGATCTGTCCCCCATTGAGCATGTTTGGGACTGGATGAAGCGTCGTGTCACGCGGGCTGCACGTCCAGCACGAACGCTGGTCCAACTGAGGCGCCAGGTGGAAATGGCATGGCAAGCCGTTCCACAGGACTACATCCAGCATCTCTACGATCGTCTCCATGGGAGAATAGCAGCCTGCATTGCTGCGAAAGGTGGATATATACTGTACTAGTGCAGACATTGTGCATGCTCTGTTGCCTGTGTCTATGTGCCTGTGGTTCTGTCAGTGTGATAATGTGATGTATCTGACCCCAGGAATGTGTCAATAAAGTTTCACCTTCCTGGGACAATGAATTCACGGTGTTCTTATTTCAATTTCCAGGAGTGTATTTTGGTTCTGATAGGTGTTTTACTGAATGTTTAGATCTATTTGAAGTATGTGTTACCTCTACTCTTTGTACCCTATCTGTTACGTATGATCAAAACCAGTCGTTAGCTACCCCTCTTATTCTTAATGCTTCCAATTTATTAAATAGAATCTTATGGTCGACTGTATCAAATGCCTTAGAAATATCTGAAAATATGCCTGTGACACACTCATCTTGATAAGAGCTTCAAGTTCAACTTTTGTGAATTCTAGGGCTGACTCCATATTTTTGCCACTTCAGAAACCAAACTGTGATTCGCTTAAAAGACTGTATTTATTCAGGTAATTCATTAATCTGTCTTTCATAATTGCTTCTATTATTTTTGAGAATGCTGACTGCAGGGAAATGGGCCGGTAATTTTCTATGTCTTCTGCATTACCTTTCTTAAGCAAAGGTAAAACTCTTGCCTATTTTAACTGTCCTGGAAATGTCCCTGATGTGAAAGATTCATTTATTATATTTGTTAAGGTGCCTTCTATAATCTCTATGCATTGTTTCAGTACACACATTGGTACTTCATTTAAGCCTACTGACATTTTATTTTTTAGTTGTTGAACAGTTTTACTGACTTCATTCTCTGTGGTTGGACGTAACAGCATTGTATTTAGTGCAGTATTATTTACAGCTGTTATATTTGTTTGGTGGAATTTTTGCCGCAAATTCTCAGCAGTACTTGAAAAATGCTCATTTACATATTTTGCTAAGTGCTGTGTATCATTTATTACTTCATCCCCCTGTCTTAGCAGCATGTTATTCTGCATTCGTTTGCCTCTCCCAGTTTCCTTTTTTATAACATCCCAGGCTGCTTTGCTTTTAGTCCCTGCATTATATATTGTTTTGCCATTAAATGACTTTTTGCAGCAATCAGCACCATCCTATAGATCTTTTTGTATCTATGATAGAAGTTTAAGAAGTCTGGGTCATTGGGAATCTTTTTCATGGAACTGAGGTGTTTGGGAGGACTTGTTAATACCTGCTGTTAGCCATCTGTTTTTGTCAGATGTTGATACAGACATGCATACTTTTGGAAATGTCTTTTCAAAGTTCAATTTAAAAAATGTGGAGAATTCAGAGAATTTCATATTCACATTGGTTTCCTTATACACTTCATCCCAGCTTTGTGTTGGGTTTTTTGTGATAGATGTCGTTTGTAGGCTCGTAGTTTAGGGAATGATTCGATGCTTGACTTTTTTTTACTGTTGTTATTTGACAGAGATGGTCTGATAGTCAGAGATCTTTTACAGCTACATCACATTTTTCCATATCAATATTTGTGGCCACATGGTCAATTACTGATGAACTTGTTGTGGTAACCCTTGTTGCACTATTGACCAATAGGGACATGCCAAAACTTTGAAGGATGTTTATGAAGGTGCTACTGGATTCATTTATTATGTTAGTGTTGATGTTAATATCCCCACACAGAATTATGTAGACCTTTGTACTTGAGACTTTATCGAGAACTTCTGTTAACTTATTGAAAAAAGTGTCCACACTACCCCTGGGAGATCTATACATACAAAAAATGATTAATTTCTTAGTTATATCAAGCCCCGTTAATTCAATAGCTGATATTTCAAAGTGTTTCTCTTCACTGACAGTACTGAGGTCATGTCTTGATTTGAACTGTGTTCCTTTTCTGATATAAATGCATGATCCTCCACCCCTTGAAGTTGTTCTGCAGTAAGAATTTGCCTTTTCATACAATGATAGTACTACATGTTGGATTTGTGTATCTCTACACCAGTGCTCAGTAATACAAACTACTGTGCAGTTCAAAGATTGGAGCTCAACTTCTAATAGTTGTATTTTATAATTTATTGATGGCATGTTTTGATGGAGGATTGTTAAGTCTGTGAAATGCTCCATGTTACTCTTTCCAACGGTTTGTTTTTCTTTGTGACATCTGGTATATGTGACATTTGAGGTGTTAAAATCTGTCTTATGAGTGATTGTTTCAGTATTTTTTAAAGTGCTGGAAATACTCTTTAGGCAGGGAAACCTGTTGTCTAGATTTATCCTAAAAAAGACCTACTTTTCCTACTTATGACAACAGGTATTTGACCATGTGTGGCCCGATATCCACCCCCTATAGTTTCATGAATCGGCTGTACCAATCTTCCCTTCCCAGTCCTGTTTCGGTGTAGGCCGTGCCTAGTGAAACCCCATCTGTTGATAGTCCCGAATGGCACCAGAGAAACATGAGCAAAGTCGGCTGTCCTCAGAGCCACCCCCAACCCCACATTGATTCACCTCACAGCTCCATCAAGGTGTGGTCAATCACGACGCCGGAACAGCTCAACAAAGTGTACGTTGGTGCCATGAGTCAGGGAAGCTATCTTGTCCAGGTCACCACCAATGTCATATGCCCCATCCCTGTCCAAACTGTTTGCCGCCCCACCCACTATCACTACATGGTCCTTTTTTGTAAAGTCCTTACGTAAAGACCCTAGGTCCTCTATCACATGACTTAGCCCTGCATTTGGCTTGAAGATACTGGTGGCCTGGTACGCTGCCCCTAAACGTTCCTGTGACTGAGGGCCTACACCTCGCCCATGGCTACTACCTAGCAGCAGCACTTTTTTCTTCCTAACACTTTGTACGTTACTAGGCTTCTTGGCCTCAGTTGAAGTGTGCTGCACTTTTCCTGCTCCTCGTTCTACCTGAGGCTCTTCTCCACGTAACTCTGGCAGTGGTAGATACCTGCTCCTGGTGTTGATGATAAAACTGTCAGATTGTGTTCTCTTTCTTCCTATCCTCCTACCAGCTGCCAGTTCCCAACCACCCTCCTCCTCCCTATCTCCCTTGATCCTTATGAGTTCCTTCCTTGCCTCCTCCAACTATGCCTGAAGGGCACAGATTTTCCTTTCCTGTTCCCCAATCAAAATGTTCCTACTATATACTCTGCAGTTACAGGAGAGAGCCTCTTCTGTTCTCCCAACATTCTCCACACAACATGGCCGCCCCCCCCCCCCCCCCCCCCCCCCCCAGTGAAAGTATTTCCTACCAGATTGGCAACAAATCCCTCTACTCACTACCCTATAACAGCTCCTACATTTCTCACTCGTGGTCTGTTTCGAAAGAATAATTAAGTTTTAAGAATGTTTTTAATTTGTCAAGGACCCGAGATTGGCTGTGTGTAAACAAAAGACGACACAGAGGTCTTATGTACGGTGGTTGTTTTTCTTGTACTGATTTAGAGATACAATGACAGAAGAATGAATTGGTAATCAATTTGCTTTTAGGTAAATTTACGTTATCAGGCGCATTTGGTCAGGTTTTTAAATGTTTATAACTCGGAAAATTTAGGCCTAGATCGCGTCTATCTAACTAGTAAACAATACAAAATGTGTTAGTTAAATACAATTTAGAAATGTTTAATTACACTTTTATTGTGACAATAGACACTGATGAAACTAGTAGCAGCCTTTTTTAAACGAATTTTGCATCATCAAGAAAACTTGAATAGAATGTTTTGTTTTTATGTCAAGCAAAATTTCAAGTTATTCGCAATTATTGGGACTTCAGCTAAAGAACAAGTTTTTCAAGAACATGCGCTGCTGGGGTGCTAATATTCAATTGTGTAACAAGAATGGACACTACAGCAAATATTCAAAACAAAGAAAATTTCAGTTTGACACTATTTCCTCTTAAATAAGTTCTTTTATTGGATGAAGAAAATACCTGTGATCTCACTCAGTGGTCATTTTGGGGAAATAAAGGGAAGCTATGTACTGCCCTCATATTGTTTGATGTTTTGGCATATATACATTTTTTCGAGTACAGAGCATTTGTGTTTTGAAATGTGTGGACAACATTGTTGATCTTCTTTCTTCCAGTCTTCAACTGTGTGAAAAATTTAACATATAACCGTTAATGCTGTTACTTTCTGTAATAGTCCTTCATAATCTCACATTCACTGTTCAGGTGCCAATTTGCACTGCAAACAGAACTGAGAACACAATTTTGGCATTGATGTGAACACAATGGATTCTCATGCCATGACTAGTCAGTTTAGACAAGTCATTAATGTAAAAGGGAATTTATATTATTTATTTTATTTGAGTGTACTGAACATGTAGCAAAACTGTACTGTCCATGTTTCTGACTAAGCATTTATAATTTGAATACAAAGTTTGGAACAATAGTGGCCTAACCCAGTTGATGAGCAATTAAAGCTTTATTCAGTGGAAGATAATAAAATGAGTGTGTTTCTGAATACCAGCCAAACTGGATTTTATTCTGTATAATTTCTTTTATTAAATGAACTATTTTTCTCCTGTATTAACTTAGAGCAGATGTTGATGCAGGTGAACAGAAAAAGCGGCCATTTAAAACTATTTATCGATACATTCATCTGCTGCTGCACAGGGCTGTTTGTTTTGCATGTGGAACGACCATATTTGATGCTGTGACATCCACTGGTAGCTGATACCGGTGAACTCTGTACCAAATTGAAGAGATTACTTCATGAAACAAAATCGATGTTGCAGCTGTCATGATAGGACGGGGCAAGCTGTCAAATTGTTCTGTTACACAAAAGAAGTGTAGTTACTCCTTAGTGATAGTAAGTGACCCTCTCTAGGTTTAGTTTACTGTTAATATTGATTTGCGTCAGTATTGCTTCTTTGCAATATCCACTTGGAAGTGGTTTTGCTCAGTTTGCCATTACTACGAATCACTTAGGAGGTAAAGTTATTTTGACAGTTTGCAGACAAGATTTTTTTGGGGAGGAGGGGGGGTTGTCAAATCATTAACATTACCTGGAGCTTATTTTCTTTCCACGTCATTTTTTTGTTTCTTTTTAAGTTATAAATATTTACAAAATTATTTGCACATTGTCAAATGTAATTAGCATGTCTGATTCGTTTGTGTAAATGGTTGGAAAAATGGAAACACTTTGATACATCATCATTTCTCAGCACCTGTTTACCAGCTGATGATAGTAAAAATGTAGCTGTCTTTTGCAAAATTATTGCTAAAAATGGTACGGTATTTTAGTGATGTTTTACATTCATCTTGCAAGCATTTCTTTGGAAATTCTGGGCACAAGTAAGGATATTGGAAAAAAAATTTTATATGTTGTAGTTGAATTACGTGCAGTGCAAGTCTTCACATTTTTGGCTCAAAATATGAGAAATGAATCGCTCAAAATTCACTAGCACAAATACCAGTAACAACTGTAAAAGCTCTTCCCCTATATGATGGTGGCTCCAGCAAGAATGCCTTTGATACTTTCAAGTTTAATATTTAACTCATGTTTGATACATGGCTTTATCTCCAGTGCATTTATAAATTTACTTACCCCAATAGTCACCCTGAAGGAGTAGTTCTTGCACCAACAATACAGTGATATGGATACTCAGCAAATAGAGGACAGCACAGTCCTTTAGATTTATAAGAAATGGGCTATTTTCCTCCAGACTTTCGAGCAAGACATTTCCATCCTGATCTTTCACTGCTTTGTGCTGTGTCCTGAACTGAGAAATAATGTCCTTGGTTTCCAATCTTTTTCCCTCATTCCCAGGAGATACTGATAGCTACATTCATCAGTCACACGTGCCTCCAGGCTTATCTCAAATGGGGAGCACTTTAGGGAACTCAGTCTTTGATGGCTATATATGAGTTCGGCAAACCCAAAGATCTCGAGTTGGAGACTAGTGATTACCCCAGCCCTCTGTAACTGTAAGCTCTGGGCATGCTTCAGTGACCTCTGTGCAGTACGACATGGAACGTTGTGTGTCACAGGGATTGGGGATCTTGGCTTGGCTGTCCAGATTGCAAGGATGATACAAACATGAAAAAAAGAAAAACTCTGCCTCAAGGTGTACTGTGTGCTGGTGGAGTGTATGGCTGTTGGGACTAAACAGTCATTAATGGCCAACTTCTGAGGAATGTGCCCCACATTAATTGTATAAGACTTACCCAGGAAAAATAGGATCTTGTCGTGGTGGTCTTCCATGATCTCGGCTGCTTGTGAGAACTCCATAGCATCTACAAATTCTTAAAAAATCGCTACCAGTGGTTCTGGTGAACTATTGGGTTGTAAAAATATCAGTCCAACCAAGAGTGAGCAAGGGAGAATAGTCCAACTCGGCAGGTATCCTACAAACGTGGCAGACCCAGCAAGTCAAAATTTCTTTGCCATAAGAAGAAAACAAGGTACTTCCCAGAATCTATCATCCTCCTGTATCCAAAAAAAACTTCAAAAATTTGGCCAGAATCTTAAAATCAGTTAGGCAATGACACAATGGAACATTCCTCATACAAATAGTGACTTCATAGCAAGCTACCAACCTCCTGAAATAGAGTTGGACAATTGCCTCATTGTAGTTGAACTGCTCCACACCCTTACCTACAGTCAAGGGTGGGAACATGCAATGACATCATGCATGTAGCCACTACAGTGCTTACAGAAGAGTAGGCTGATGAAGGGATCATTGAAGTGTAAAATGTAATTTGATGAGTAATTGGAACCTAGGGGGACAATTATGTATATTGACATTTTATTTGCCAGTTCTTCCATGTTATATTGAAGCTGAGTGAAGCTGAGTCTATTAAGACTCAAAGTAAAGTACTGGATTCGATACCCAGCGGGGTCAGGGATTTTCACCTGCCTCGAGATGACTGGGTGTTTGTGTTGTCCTCATCATTTCATCATCATTCATGAAAGTGGAGAGATTAGACTGAGCAAAGATTGGGAATTCGTACGGGCACTGATAACTGCGCAGTTGAGTGCTCCACAAACCCATCATCATCATCATCATCATCATCATCATCATCATCAAAGTAAAGTAGTGACTCACCAACTCCAATGAGGTGTTTCAAGTGTGAGAAATTTGAGTGCACCATTGTGGAGTGTGAAGATCCGGCAGTGTGGGGAAAGTGTGGTATGGCTGCCCGTGTTGAAGGAACTACAAATGCCTCCCCTGCTTTCTGTGTGTCCATTGCTCAGGCCGACATCATTTTGCCCTCAGGGGGCTCTCAACTCTCCTGTAAGTAGGTGCTTGGTGGACGTGGGGCCAAGACATCGCATCACTTCCTCCTTTCCTGTGCCGCAATCTTGCTCTGTGACCATATTTTTTCTCAGGCTTGGTGTCTGGCTCAGACTCCCTGCTGACAACCTCTTAGGACAATGGTTATGACATTTCCCACTTTATCTATTTTACACTGCCTATTTTGTTTAGCTCATGTTCGGTCCCCATATCTTGGTTTTAACAGAACTGGAGGCCACGTAGGGAAGGGTGTCTGTAACCCAGCATGGTAACCAGTCCATTTGGTGAGTTGTCATGTGCCAGAATGATGGTAGCCCTCTGACTAAACAGAGAGTGCACTATTGATGGCTGAGCTGTCAACTCCCTGCACATGCCAAGTAGGAGGTGCCTATTCATTTCGTGACACCTAGGCTCTGAGCAGTAGCCATTAAGCCTGGGTGGCACTCATGAGGAAAAGCCCTCACGCAGAGTAGGTGGGATCATGGTGGATATCTGATGCAGTAAAAGGACCAGAGTTGTCAGCCAGTGGTCATGAGTCTGTGGCACAGACCTGAATTCTTCAGTACAGATCATTACAACACTAAGAACTTTTGCTTTTTGGCCACACTGTGGGAGGAAGGTAAAACCAAGAGAATTGCAGAGACTTATTCCATCAGTTCGTGGTTTGCACCCAGAGTAACAGAGGATCCTTTCTAACTACTAGGCCAGTATTGTCTGTGGAGAAAACCCTCTTTGCTCAGTAAATTACAAATTCAGTCTGTCTTAATTAAAACAGAAAATCCTACACAGTTATGAGTGTTACTGTCTTGTAAAAAATTTCGAGGTGTAACTGTTACCACAGCACCCCATAGGAGCATAAACATGGTACATGTTTTACTTTTTCACCATGACTTAATGCAGCAGGTGGATGAGGAATTATGTGAAAAACTTGAAGAAGCAAGAGGTCTAGTACATACGTTGTGCTTTGAAGAAGCAAGAGGCGCAACTCATGCATTGTGTATTTCACAATCCGCCAAACAAGTTTGGCCCCATAATTTGCTTATGAAGGGGGGGAGTGCTTTATGTAAATCTATATCTACACGTCTACTCCACAGTTCACATTTAAGTGCCTCACAGAGGGTTAAACGAACCACATTCACACTATTTCTCTACTTTTCCACTCTCGAATAGTGTGGGGAAAAATGAGCACTTAAATGGTTTCATACAAGCTCTGATTTCTGTTATTTTGTTTACAATGATCATTTCTTCCTATGTAGGTAGGCACCAATGAAATATTTTTGTGTTTGGAGGAGAAAGTTGGAGACTTAAATTTCAGAAAAAGGTCTCGCCACAGTGAAAAACATCTTTGGTTTAATGATTGCCACCCCAATTCACACATTACATTAATGACAGTCTGTCCTCTATTTTGTGATAATACAAAATGAGCTGCCCTTCTTATGAACTTTTTCTGTGTCCTCCATCAATCGTATCTGCTAAGGATTGTGTACTATTCAGCACTACTCCAGCAGAGAAGGGCCAAGTATAGTGTGAGCAGTCTTTTTAGTGGATTTGTTGTGTCTTCTTAGTGTTCTGTCAGTAAAACATGGTCTTTGGCATGCCTTCTCCACGACATAATCTATGTGATTATTCCAAATTAAGGAGTCTGTAATTGTGATTTCTTGGTATTTAGTTGAGCTGACAGCCTGTAGATTTGAAAGATTTATTGTGTAACTGAAATTTAATGGACTCCTTTCAGTACTCGTGTGTATGACATCACGCTTTTCCTTATTTAGAGTCAACTGCCATTTTTCGTGCTGTACAGAAATCTTGTCTAAATCATTTTGTGATTGATTTTGATCTTCTGATGAGTTTAGTAGATGGTAAATGACAGCATCATTAGCAGATAGTCTAAAATGTATGTCAGATTCTCTCTTAAATCATTTATGTAGATTAAGAACATCAGAGAGCTTATAAAACTTCCTTTTGGAATGTCACATATCACTTTTGTTTTACTTGATCACACTCCATCAACTACTATGAGCTGTGACCTTTCTCAAGGAAATCCACAAATCCAGTTGCACAACTGAGATGATACTCGATAGGTACACAATTTGACTAGATTCTGCTTGTGAGGAACAGCATCAAAATCCTAGTAATCGAGAAACATGGAATAAATTTGAGATCCCCTGTCGATAGCACTCCTTACTTCATAAGATATTTTCAGAATGTATGCTGATTGTATCAACAGATCATTTTCTTCGAGGCAATTCATGATTTTCAGACACAGTATGCGTTCCCAAATCGTGCTGCAAATTGACATCAGTGATATGTATGGGTCTCTAATCCATTGGATTGCTTGTATTTCCCTTCTTAAGTGTTGGTGTGACCTACACAGTTTTCCAGTTTTTAGGCACAGATCTTTTGTTGAGCAAGCGGTTGCTCCCTGAGAAAGTTAAAATCATGGTCTATCATTGCGATGTACAGTCATATCTCCCAATGCCAATGCTTTTGGAAGTATGTTACTACTGTGTACGAACAACCCAATTTGTGGAGAATGTGGTAGGCCACTTCCAGAAGAGTCCCCATGTGAGCAATTACCATTGTCTCAACTGCACAGATGGTTATCCTCCCAGATCCACAAAGTGTGCTACCCTAATTACAGAACATCAATCCAGGAACTTAAGTCTCTGATCGCATCTCTATATCTTGAAGCCCAGATAAAGTATGACCATTCATATCCAGTTCCAGTGTTAGCGACTTTTGCTGTTACTATGATCAGGATATTGCCAGGACCTCAAGTACTTACTCCCACCATTTCCTCAATGTCAACCTCTGGAAGTTGCACAAGTAAATTAGCCCATGATAGCCAGCCTCTCTCCCTGCTCCATGACTGTTGTGGTTGCTGCAGCTCCCGCTTGAGGAACCTTGAAGCAGCAACTACTTTGACATCTACTGGTGGCAGGGCTGCCCTTAGGGAACCTTCTCTACGGAAATAAATAGAGCAGCAAACCAAAACCAGCCAGTGGATGAAGGCATCACAGTCTTAGAGCCCAAGGACTGCCCATTCCTTTCCAGTTACTACCCTACAATGGATAAGCCCTCACAGGAGTCTCTACCCTCTAAAATAGTTGAAGAAAAGAAGAAGAAATCGAGAGAAGGCTGTTGTGGTGATCACGAAGGCACCAGATCTCCCCACACCATCAGACTCCGGAGCTGTCTTCATCAATTTTGTTCCGCATCACCATTGATAGACAATGAGATTGGGGAGTGACTTGTGCACTTGGCCCTTTCACAGCTAACAAATGCACCCTTAATGTGATGATAATTCAGTGGAACTACAATGAACATAATTATCAGCTATCAAAACTGCAACAACTAACTTCCTCCTGGTGTGTGATCTGTGTTGCTCTCTGAGAAAAACGTCTCACTGTTGACCATTCTTTAACCCTCTGAGGTTACCGAGCATTCTGTTCGAACTATTGTGGTCTGGTCCTGAGAGGGCATCTGCTACCACATTATAAGCAATAGCAGTGCGATTGCAAGTGGTCTCACTGATCACTGTTTGGTACCTTTATGTACTCCTGGGCAGGATACTTTACATGCTTGAAATGACCACCTTAATCCAACAACCATCCAACTATTCCCCCCTCCCCTCCCCCCCCCCCCCCTTTCTTTCTCCTACATTAGCGTTTCAATGTAAACCACACCTAATGAGGAAGTACCACGTTATCTGGTAAGGGGCTCCCGATTGATTAACCTCTTTACAATCTTGATTTGTGTCTCCTCAATGACAGTAGACCTACCCAATCTAGTGCCACCCAGGGCACCTTTTCAGCTATTGACTTTGTAATGATCTTTGTGACAGTGATCACTTTCTTGTGATGTTATCACTTTTTTGCCAGACCGATTGTGCTTTTGGAATCTCTGAAAGGCAACTGGCAGGTTTATACCTCTGTGATCACCTTTGTCCCCTCTGCCGTAGATGGCATTATGAGGTAGTTGGAGACTTCAGTGTGATTACCTGTGCTGCTGAAATCGCTATCCCTCTTTTTATAGGTCCCCTATGCTGAAAGTTGTACCATGACGGACTGAAGATATTTTAGTAGCTATTAAGGACCAACAAAGGCCCCTGCAGTGTCACAGACAGTCCTCATGCAAAGGCTAGCTATTTAATTAAATGCAGTAAAAAGTACCTGCTTCGAGCACTGTCAGTGCCTCTTCTTATCTGCTTTGCTTTTGGATGCATAAAAGACAAGTTGAAGATCGCCCTTTCCTTTGCTTCATGAATTGTATAACAAATTTTTCACTGAGTAGGAACTGCTTAAGGCTCTTGATTCACTTCATCATACATCCTCAGATCATGATTCAGTTCATGATCAGATGATACATCATCTGATTTTGACTCAGAGACCCTATTACTCAGGGTTGTCAACTGTATTTGGCTAGAAGATGCTTATCCTTCACAATGGAGAGAGAGTGCCCCAATCTCATTCCTTAAACCAGGCAAAAACCCCATGTCCATTGATAGCTACCAACCAATTAGCCTCACCAATGTGCTCTGCAAACTGTTTGAAAGGATGGCAACCTGACACTTAAATTGGGTTCTTGAATCCCAAGTCTTTTTGTACCCGTATTATTGTAATTTCCATGAGGGACTAATCTACAACTGACCATCTGTTTAGGTTAGGAACAACAGCCCACCAGCCTTTTTCTAAACATTAACATCTCATTGTAGCCTGTTTTGACTTAAATAAGTCATATGGCACAGCACTTATACTAGATTCTTGAATAACAGGAATTTTCTTCCTTATCGGTGTGGTGTCCGCAAGGGATGGTCCACAACCGACCATATCGTTAGATTGGAAACAGCAATACGACAGGATTTTTCTAAAGGCAGAAACATTGTTGCAGTCTTTTCTGAGTCACATAAGGCATACAGCACTGCTTGTTGCCATGACATTTCACTTACTGTCCATGACTGGTGCTTTTGAAGCTCCCTACCAATTTTTATTCATCAGTTTTGGGTTAGAGATGGTATGTCGTTCAGCTGCCCACAGGTGTAAGGGAATGGTGCCCAAAGGGCTCTGTTGCTGAATGTTAAAAGTTTCCTCATCACCATCAATGGGCTACTAATCTCCATCAGACAGTGGTAATCTCTGCGCTATATATCAACTATTTTTGCATTTGGCATTGCTGTTGTCGTTTTCAGTCTGAAGACGGGTTAGATGCAGCTCTCTATGCTAGTGTATCCTGTACAAGCCTTTTTATCTCTGCATAACTACCACACCCTACCCATTTGAGCATGCTTACTGTAGTCAAGTCTTCTTGGTTTCCCTCTACAGTTTTTACCTTCCCTCTAAATACACACACACACACACACACACACACACACACACATTGTCCCATAAATTTCCTTTTACCCCTAATTCGATTGAGTACCACTTCATTTGTTATTTGATATATCCATCAATTCTTCAGCATATCATTTCAAAAGCTGCTTTTCACTCCTTTTCTGGACTGCTTATCGTCCATGTTTCACTACAGGGCTGTAATCTAGACAGATTGTTTCAGAAAGGACTTCCTAACACTTCAGTTATTCTGTTTCAGAAATGTTTTGGTGCTGTCGCCAGTTTGCATTTTATGTGCTCTCTACTTAGGCCATCATCAGTTATTTAGCTGATTTAATAGCAAAACTCACCTACTGTTTTAATGTCTCATTTCCTATTCTAATTCCATCAGCTTTGCCTGATTTATTTCAATTACAGTCCATTACCCTTGTTTTACTTTTATTGATGTTAATTTGTTTTTAAGACGCTAACCGTTTTGCTCAAGTGCTCTTTCAAGTCCCCTGTCATCTCTAACAGCATTATAGCATCATCGGCAGTTCTCAAAATTTTTGTTTCTTCACCCTGTACTTTAATTCCATTTTCAGTTTCTCCTTGGTTGCCTTTATAGCTTATTCAGTGTACGGAAAGAATAACATTAAGGGTAGGCTACAATCCTGTTTCACTCCCTTCTCAAATGTGGCTTCCCTTTTCGTATCCTTTCTCCCTTACAACTGCAGTCTGGTTTCTCTATCAGTTATAAACAACCTTTTTGTCCCTGTATTTTATCCCTGCTACTTTCAGAATTTCAAAGAGTGCAGGCCAGTCCACATTGTCAAACACTTTCTCTAAATCAATAAATGATGTGAATGTAGGTTTGCATTTATTCAGCCTATCTTCTAAGGTTAGTCGTGTCAGCAGTATTGCCTTAAGTGCTCATACATTTCTCAAGAACCCAAACTGTTCTTGCCCAACACCAGTTTTTCCATTATTTTCTCTGTATTTGGTACAGTCTCCAATCTGCAGCTTGGCTGAAAGCCAGCTCAAAGGAGCCACCCAAAGGGCCTCCACATGCACTCTTTCCCATGGCTTCCTGTTTTCGTCTGTGAAAAAGTGAGTCATGTATTTGTCGTACCACGGTCCATTCTGACTCAGAATTCTGTTTGGGTACCAGTGCACAGACTTCGTTGTGCAGTCATGATTTTGTTACTTCTCGTGGAAAGGGAGATCAGACACATAGGAGGTGGAGTATTCATTGCAGACAAAAATATCCTCTACTGAAGTCGATTTGAGTGTGCCAGTGAAGCTATCTGGACACGTATAACAGGTCTAGGTGAACTAAAGTTAATTGTTAGATGTCTTTACTGGCTACTCAATTTTGCTGTGACAGTTTTTGAGTAATTCAAGGAAAGTCTATTCTTATTAGCACAGAAATGTCCAGATCATGCAGTGTTAGTTGGAGGGAACTTTAACCTGCTGAGTATAGACTGTGATGTCTATGGATTTCCTGCAGTTGGTGCAGTCAGTCATGTGAAGTACCTTTGAACGTGTTTTCTGAGGAGTGCTTTGAACAACTAGTTAGACAACCCACTTGCAATGGAAATATTTTAGACTTCGTCACTACAAACAGGACTGACCTTATCGACAGTGTCAGTATAGAGACAGGGATTAGTGGTCGTGGTCTCATCATAGCGACAGAATTATAGTATTACTAAAGCTAATAAATCTGTCCAGAAGGTCGGGATAGCGTTTATGCTAGAAAAAGCAGATAAGCAGTTGTTAGCATCCCACTCGGACAGTGAATGGATATCATATAGCTCTAGTATGACAGACATTAGAGGGATTATCGGCAATGTTTAAACTGATTGTAAATTGCGTTCTGGAGACATTCATGCCAAGTAAGTGGATTAGGGATGGAAAGGACCCTCCATAGTTTAATAATCAAATTCAGAAATTGCTGCACAGACAGAGATTATTGCACTCACATTTCAAAAAAAGAGCACGCAAATGTTGACAGGCAAACGTTAGTAGAAATTCGTGCATCCGTAAGAAGGTCAGTGCACAAAATATAAAACTACTTCCACCATGATACCTTAGTGATATATCCTGTCAAAAATACAAGAAAATTCTGGTCAAACATAAAATCACTAAGTGGGTCAAAGGCTTCTATCCAGTCACCCATTGACTAGTCTGGTATGGAAATAGAAGTCAGCAAGAGGAAAGCTAAAATTTTAAATTTCACGTTTAAGAAATTGTTCACAGAGGAGGATTATATAACCAAACAGTCATTTTACTGTCTACATACTCATGCATGGGGGACATAGAAATTGGTATCTGTGACAGACAAAGAAGCAACTGAAAGAGGTGAAAGCAGATAAGTCACCAGGTCCAGATGGAATTACAATTTGGTTTTACAGAGCATACTCTGCAGCATTGGCCCCTTGCTTAGCCTCCATTTACTGGTATTGAAGAAAAAGCACAGGTAAATCCTGTATATAAGAAAGGTAAAAGAACTGACCCACATAATTACAGACCAATATCCTTAACATTGGTCTGCTGCAGAATTCTTGAACACGTTCTGTGTCTGAACATAATAAATTTCCTTATGACAGAAAAGCTTCTGTCCACAAATCAGCACGGATTTGGAAAGCATTGCTCATGAAAACCAAGTTTGCTTGTGTCTTGCACAATAGCCAACAAACCATGAATGGAGTGCAAAGGCATATTCCATATTCTTAGATTTTCGGAAATCGTTTTACACGGTGCTCCACTGCACACTGTAGACGAAGGTCTGAGGTTACTGATTAGGTTCCCAGATATGAGAGGACTCTAAGACATTGTAAATAATAGAACCAAGTATGTCATCCTCGACAACTAGTATTCATCAGAAACAAGGGTATCGTCAGGAGTGCCCCACAGAAGTGTTATAGGACTGCTCTTATTCTCTATAACTTATGCATAAATGATCTGGTGGTCAGGGTGAACAGCAATTTACAGCTGTTTACTGAAGATGCTGTGGTGTACAGGAAGATGTCCTTATGGAGCAACTGTAGCCATGTATAAGATGACTTAGACAAAGTTTGTAATTGGTGTGATGAATGGCAGCTTGCTCTAAATGTAGGAAAATGTAATTTAATGCAGATAAGTAGTAAAAACAATCCTGTAATGTTTGAATACAGCATTAGTTGGGTGCTGCTTGACGCAGCCACATCAGTTAAATATCTAGGTGTAATGTTGCAGTGATTGAAATAGAATGAACACATCAAGTTGGCAGTAGGAAAGGCAAATGCTCGACTACTTTTTATTGGAAGAGTTGTGGGCAAGTGTAGCTCATCCGTAAAGGAGACAGCATATAGAAGACTAGTGCAACCCATTCTGGAGTAATGTTAGTGTGTTTGGGTCGTGCACTGTCTCAGGTCAAGGAGACTGCAAAAGGTAAGGACCAGATACAGTGCAGCGTGTTACAGTACCTCAAAAAGAAGGCAGAGAAAATCATTCTATCTCTCTTTAATGAAATTTGGCTGTCTGACTTGTGCAGGTAAGTAATTTTAGTACCCCATCTGAAACCAGGGAAGGAGCGCACGTTCCCCAGTAGTTAGCCATAGCCTGACCCTCATTAGTCAATTGGCATCTGACCTGGGTTTTAGAATCGTAGGAACTACGTAGTCACTTTCAGTGTGGGTTTACGAGGTTTTGCACTACCCTCTATAACCTCCCTCTGCTGAAAGTGGGATTACAGTGTCTTTCCTACAAATTCCATACCTTGTAGGTATATCGTCTGTCTTGACAGGACCAATGATATTACTTGGGAACCTAAAATCCTTGTACAGCTCCACAAATGGGGCTTCCACAGATGTGTACACTTATTCATATGGTCCTTCCTTTCCTTTAGGTACTGAGTCAGAAATTTTCATCAGAGAAATGTATGTGTGTTAATTTTAATCATTCCTGTTATACCTTTAACCTACCCATTATCAAAATTAGTGTCACTGTTCTCAATTTTTTAAAGTTTATTGAAGTTTCTAGATCTTACATTTGATACGAGGCTAATCAGGTTACCACATCTGAAGAATAATGAAGCCAAAGGCCTAAAGGCATTCAGCATATTAAAATGCCTCAGCCACAGGTCGTGGGGAGCAGACAGAATATGTCTTCAGCAGTTTTAAAAGTCTCCACCTTGACTATAGACACGTGGTTTACAGCTCAGCTTGGCCAATGTATCTTAACATCTTTGATACTGCTTACCACGAGAGGATCAGACTGGGAGCAGGGGTATATAACAGTCTGATTCAAAGCCTGTTTGTTGAGGCAGGTGAGCCACCACTTGTTGTCTGGCGGCAGAGCCTCATGATGCAACACGTATGCAGCTTGATCTTGACGCCACAGTCACTGGCATTCTATACCATTTATTTGCCTTCTAATGGCGTGAATATTCATGGATAGACTGTGAGCAAAAAGGCTTTTCAGGATTCAGTTGCACTTAATGCAAACTACGTTGCTGTACTTCATCAGGGTTGGAGTCCTTCACTATCCTAGTTGATGAGGAGATCCAGAATTATTTTAGATTTGTCAAGGTACAGGAAGAATTTTACCCCAAAATGTGTTTTTAAATTCATGTTTTACAGAATTTTATCTGGGCACTGCAACTATGTTATAATTTACACTGAGGGGCTAAATTGGAGGCTTCCATTGGCTGTGCTGTGTTATTTCCTGAATGTGCACACAAGATTCACTTAGCTAGTGCTTGCATAGTGCATGGTACTGAATTATATGCATCTTGAAGGTGCTGGAGCAGATGAGATCTAATTGTGCTGCAAAGACTCCATAAGAGCCCTACAGTCTATCCATGACACAGCTAGTGATCTGCCAGTTACAGTTCTCTGCTAAATTATTTTAGCTATTGTGTAGTTACAGTCCGTTGATTTTAGAAAAATGACTAAGTCTTACGTATTTTGTCCTAGTGTGTAAAAGTGTGGGTTCAAATGAGAGGATGGAGCAGAGTAGATCAAATTTATATTTTTGTTCATACATAAATACATGCAGGACAGACGGACAGATTTACTTACTTTCTTACAACCAATTTGCCAACCCTCATTCTCATCCAAAATACAAAATGTCCTTGTCCAGCCAAGTACCATTTCCCTCCAAACATGTGACTCCACTGTTTGTATCCACTTGAAAGACCTGTACTGGCATTCACCAACCATCTTTTATTCAAAGACATTAACATATTATACACCTTTATAGGCAGGACTAATATTGAAAGCAGCCATATCATATACAAAATTTTCTGTAAGTACTGCAGAGACTAGTGCTGGCATTAACATAAGCAAACTCCCCACCTATGTTTGTGGCCAGCACCACACTGTGTGTGAAGGCAGTATTTTATCACCTATGTGCAGAGTAAGCACCGCCATTGTACTTATTGGACCGTCTGTCTCTTTATATGTCCTCAACAAGATTGTTTTCTTAGTGGCCTCCCTTTATCGTGCCTGGACATTCACACCTGACACTTCATTTGCAATCTGTTCCTCAGCTCTTTTGTTCATTTAGTGGACCCTTCCACCCCATCTGGCACAGTGATAAAAATTCAAATTGAATAAGTTACTCTGTTATTAACCATGTGTATCTGTTTTAATTAGAATATATGCATGTCCTCAGATAAAATTTGATTTTGTAGGTCATATCACCCCATTAATATCAGTGAAGCATTAGTAAATATCTTGCAGCCTTGCATTTCTGCCATGCAACAAATTTTTGTTTGTTGTCATAGTACAGCTGGGATCAAGGGATTGCCTACAAGAAGTCTATTCCTCCCTCCTGCCCCCTCTTTTCCCTCCAAACCAGAATGTCTTTCTAAATTCTATAGCTATTATTATATCATACTAGTTATAAGCACAATTAAATTTATTTCTATTTATAATTGTTTATTTGGTTGTTACAGTATTGCGCAACAACAAGAGCTACAGCAGAGGTTACAGGCTCAGTCTGTGCTAACTCCATCTACAGTACCCGATGACTTCTGTGGCTTAATGACTAAACCTTTCTACAGTGCACACACAGGAAGGCAGCAGCCAAAGCGTAAGAAGGACCAACCTTCAGCAGCTTCAACATCATCTACCACTACAGTAACATCTGAACCATTTGGGGAGGACTTCAGTGGATTCTTGCAGAGGAACTTGAGCCAAATGGATTCTAGTTTGCGTAGCTCACCAAGATCTCCGCAGTCATCAGTAAGCACACGAAGTGCTGGTGGAGATACCTTTTCAGACGCGTTCTCATCGTTTCAATCAGCCGATACAAGTAGTACAGATAATCATTCAGTACAGTGGAGTGCATCTGCTCCGAGTATTTCACCAGCATTTAGACAGCCAGTTCAAAGCCAACAGTCACAGTGGAGTAAAACTGCTGTGGCAAGTGGGGCCGCTGGGACCCCCCAGCAGTTTAGATTCCCAGTACAATTATTTCCTAAGCCAGGTGGATCATCTTATGCCACAAGTGCAGTACCGTCTCCATCATCTCACGCTTCAGGTACAATATCGTCCGATTCAACATACATCCCAGGTCCAGCATCGTCTGGTATCTCCCTTTCTACCTCGAAAACGTCCACATCTTCCTATACTGCCACCTTATTATCGACGCCATCACATTTCACTCCTGGTACATCATCACCTGGATCTTTTATTTCTGAAGCATCATCCTCTTCATCTACATACCGTCTTGGTCCTGTATCATCCTTATCCTCAACTACATATCCCCCTTCCTCAGTGTCATCTTCATCTTATGGACTTCATCCAGTATCATCATCATTGTCATCAACCCCAAATACAGTGCCATCTTCATCTTATGGACTTCATCCAGTATCATCATCATTGTCATCAATCCCAAATACAGTGCCATCTACTTCTTTCTACACCCCTATCACAGTGTCATCTACTTCTTTCTACACCCCTATCACAGTGTCATCTACCTCTTGTTATACCCCAGGTGCAGTATCCTCTACCTCTTATTATTCCCCTGTAACCGAACCAAGTGATACTGCTCGTAAACCTGTAAGAAAACTTTCCGTGTCTGAAATAGATGATCTTTTACAATAGTTCATGCCCGTCCTTTTATATGTTTGAAATGTGGAAAATTGTCAAAGTTATGTGATTAAATGTATGAAATATTGAAAATAAAAATATTTATGTGGCAATGACCAATTCAGACAATTTAATATCTTGTAACTGATGTCTTCATATACCCATTTGTATGTACACTCCTGGAAATTGAAATAAGAACACCGTGAATTCATTGTCCCAGGAAGGGGAAACTTTATTGACACATTCCTGGGGTCAGATACATCACATGATCACACTGACAGAACCACAGGCACATAGACACAGGCAACAGAGCATGCACAATGTGTATATCCACCTTTCGCAGCAATGCAGGCTGCTATTCTCCCATGGAGACGATCGTAGAGATGCTGGATGTAGTCCTGTGGAACGGCTTGCCATGCCATTTCCACCTGGCGCCTCAGTTGGACCAGCGTTCGTGCTGGACGTGCAGACCGCGTGAGACGACACTTCATCCAGTCCCAAACATGCTCAATGGGGGTCAGGTCCAGAGATCTTACTGGCCAGGGTAGTTGACTTACACCTTCTAGAGCACGTTGGGTGGCACGGGATACATGCGGACGTGCATTGTCCTGTTGGAACAGCAAGTTCCCTTGCCAGTCTAGGAATGGTAGAACGATGGGTTCGATGACGGTTTGGATGTACCGTGCACTATTCAGTGTCCCCTCGACGATCACCAGTGGTGTACGGCCAGTGTAGGAGATCGCTCCCCACACCGTGATGCCGGGTGTTGGCCCTGTGTGCCTCGGTCGTATGCAGTCCTGATTGTGGCGCTCACCTGCACGGCGCCAAACACGCATACGACCATCATTGGCACCAAGGCAGAAGCGACTCTCATCGCTGAAGACGACACGTCTCCATTCGTCCCTCCATTCACGCCTGTCGCGACACCACTGGAGGCGGGCTGCACGATGTTGGGGCGTGAGCGGAAGACGGCCTAACGGTGTGCGAGACCGTAGCCCAGCTTCATGGAGACGGTTGCGAATGGTCCTCGCCGATACCCCAGGAGCAACAGTGTCCCTAATTTGCTGAGAAGTGGCGGTGCGGTCCCCTACGGCACTGCGTAGGATCCTACGGTCTTGGCGTGCATCCGTGCGTCGCTTCGGTCCGGTCCCAGGTCGACTGGCATGTGCACCTTCCGCCGACCACTGGCGACAACATCGATGTACTGTGGAGGCCTCACGCCCCACGTGTTGAGCAATTCGGCGGTACGTCCACCCGGCCTCCCGCATGCCCACTATACGCCCTTGCTCAAAGTCCGTCAACTGCACATACGGTTCACGTCCACACTGTCGCGGCATGCTACCAGTGTTAAAGACTGCGATGGAGCTCCATATGCCACGGCAAACTGGCTGACACTGACGGCGGCAGTGCACAAATGCTGCGCAGCTAGCGCCATTCGACGGCCAACACCGCGGTTCCTGGTGTGTCCGCTGTGCCGTGCGTGTGATCATTACTTGTACAGCCCTCTCGCAGTGTCCGGAGCAAGTATGGTGGGTCTGACACACCGGTGTCAATGTGTTCTTTTTTCCATTTCCAGGAGTGTATCTTCCAACTGCAGTTAGTTGATATGATTCTGTGGCATTTAAAATTCATGTGATGAAATGGCAGCATTACATCCAAAATGCACATGATGGCTAAAATACCATTGCACCTGGTAACATCACTGTATGTACTCAGCAAGGGGATTACATTTGTGAGGAAATGGCATTTAGTATTGGTCTATCCACCTTGTGACTTCTGTTTTCCTAAATTCCTGGCAGTTTCTTCTAGATCACACACACAATGGCGTTATAGTATGTGTAATGTTGGGGGAGAGAGGGAAGGGGGGGAGGAAGTACGGAAAGATCAGATGAGGTTTCTTTAAGTGTGGTGGCAGACACCTTCGACCTTGAAAAGTCCTATAAAGTGTGGCTGTAGACAACAATGAATAAAATTGCTATGCCACTTAAATATGGCCACATTGCAATCTGAAATGGGATATTTCATTACTGTCCAGTGCTATTCATGCATCTGGATCCTGGAGCCAAACTAAATCTCTTTGCTTGCTGGGTATTAGTAGAGGGAATGTGCAGAAAGCTTCAATACTGTGCTACCTTTCAATGAGAAATTTACTGCAGTGGTACTTGAAACTATCAAAATAATAGCAGTAATCATAATAAGGTAGGTACTTGGTATCTGGGGATTATACTGTTAACTTGCTAATTCATATAAGTGAAAATGGTTTTATGTAGCGAAAATATTTTAAAATCATTTATGGTTGGAATTAGACTAGAAATATGAATAGGGAAGGTAAAAAGATTGGTTATGAACTTGGACAAGACATCGTTCTGGACTTGTACATTGCAATTTACTTCAGTATTTATTATCTTGTTTTTATGATTTGGACGTGCGTGCAAATATATATAGTAGGTGCCACTCTTCATATGTGACGTAAGCTAAATGGTGGTAGGTTGGTTGCCTATACTCTCTCTTTCTCTTAAATTTATCATTATAAGCCTTGCATTGTACGCAAATGAGAATACTGTTAAATGTCTAGAAGCAATTCACAATGCAAGCAGTGTATATGTTTGGTAACACATTCCATTAAATAAGTCATTACAATTGTTGAGTTATTATACCTATTTTTCGACATGTTGCCTCTTGGCTATTGGTGTTCATCACAGGATCTTCATCTGATTGTTCAGTGGTTTTTCTGACTTTTGCCAGTGTAAGTAGCTAGCATTGCTAAAGAGTCACCCTTCATTGCTGATCCCCAACCATCAATGAAATATGAAGCTTTGACAATGCTAACCACTCATGCGGCTGAAACATCAGAAACATTGCTAAACCATCATCGACTGAAAATCTAGAGACTAGTGCCAATCATTGTTGTCAGAACCATTGTAGCTTATATTTCTCAATCTCTGGTTGCATGGAAAACATCAGTTAAGGTTGCAGGAAGGTCCATGGTGCTTGAGCCAGCACAGAATTAATCTAGTAGTTTGTTTAGAGCATGGCTAGATTGGCAGATCAGTAACTCGTAAACAGAAATTACTATTTCCCATTACAAAGTTATCTGAAAATTGACAGTCAATTTTCTCAAATAGAGAGGGTCCATCTAACTGCAGATGAAATGACAAAGAACTCAGTTTTATTGTAGACTCTTTTTTTAGCAGATCATTCTGATTAATATCAGCTCCCTTAGGCGATGTTTTGTGCTTGCTTAGCTGTGTCAGTAAACTGACACACTCAGGTGGCTTACATTTCAGCAGTCATAATTATAACTGTCTTGTATAGGTGACTATGTTGAGTGCACGTATCATGTTGCATTGTGTTCATTTTTGATGAGAGAAGGGGGAGGCTGAAACTTGGTGTGGGAACATAGGACTTAGTGGACTGCAGAGCTTAACTTCCCCTTCAGATGGTTGAATCACTATCGGCGTTGTCGGATGTGTCCATTCCATTTTATGCCACTGAGGTGTTTGGAACTGAACTCGGAACTTAGGCATACTCTGCTGAAAGACAGTTGTGCACCACCACCACCTTGCTTCAGTGTGTTGACCAAACACATGCAATGAAAAAGTTTTATCACAAGAATCAGCAAACTTAGACTAGAACACTACTGTACAAGTGTGCTTATGCAATCTCAGCTACAGAGGCATGCCATCAAGAGCACACACTCCCATTCCCCAACTACAATCATCCTGTTTTTTTTCCCCCCCAGATTATGTATAAAGATACAGCAACTGCAGTAGAAAATGCAGTTACTAAATGTGGAGAGTAGTTTTCCATAATGCCAGTGCTACTGTTCATTAGACATTACTTTTTCGCTCTCCCCTCAGGGGTAATCTGTCACTATTTGTCCCTATTGTTATAAATCACCCAGTATGCATGTGCAAACCCAGATCCATGTAAAGAGTGGACATCAGTGCATCCTTGTAAAAAGACATCCCCCTTCCTAAGGAGCCATGTTGTAGCATGTAGCATTGCGTGAAGCTGCTACTGGTCGGTAAGTGCAATATGGCGACAAGTGGGTCAGAATGACATGGACACACAAAGGATTGCCTTATGGGCTAGCGGTACTCAATTGAAAACTGCACCACATATGGTAATAGTCACAGCGGGCAGGACGGTGTCACCTCACTAAGGGGAAACACTTGTTATGAGCTACATGACGGAGCTCAGGATTTTACTGTAATGAATGAACCTCAGAGCCATATAAATTGTAGTAGATTTTGAGGCAGGGGGATTCGAAGTCCAGCAGTACCACCACGACGCCAGGTCTACACTAATAATGAGAGGACCAAACACTGCCAACTGCAGCCATGGGTTTGAGACTAGGGCGGGTCAGACGCAGTCACCACTGAGCCTCCTTGCAGGATGTAGTGCCACGGTGCTGCTGTCCTGCCATACACGTCTGCTGATGCCCGAATCCTGCCATATGGCAGCAATCCGTGTCACATGCACAGCACTCTTTCTGCACCTTTGCAGTGGACATCGCAGGGCCGGAGTGGCCCAAGAGTGGGCATCTGCCCCCTGCAGGACACTGCCACAGCAAAACACGAAGCTCCTCTGATGGTGATGCTGTGGCCCACTGTCAGGACATCAGCCTTCATTATGCTCAACATCAGCTTTGTGGGGTGCCGATGCTGTTCCTTCTCACCAGGGCAAAAGCTAACACTTGCAAGCCTTCACCAGCCTGGGTTGCTAGAATGGACATGTCTGCATCACATTGCAAATGATGTAATTTGTATCTAGAGAAAATAAGGTATTGTTTCTTGTTCGTCAGTGTGTCTACATGGTCCCACCAGCCCACAATCACACCACTCACCCAACCGAGTGCTGCTGGTTCTCATTAGTGGTGTGAGGTATCAGAAGAGCTGACATTGCTGCAGTAAACAACAGAGTGAGTACCACTCTCGGCAGTGCGTTGTCCGAACTGCAGCCTACGGTATCTTCATTGTGGGGTGAGTGAGACTGTCGTTCTTTTTGTGTGGTGACAATCGTCGTATCAAGAGTCAAGGGTTGTGAAACTGTAGAATTACTTTTGTGAGGCTGGAAGAACCAATGGGTACCTCTCAGTTTAAAGGTATTTGTAGGAATGAATGACTAGAATCTGTGTTATGCACACAGTGTAATTTACTTGGGCATTCTGCTCCTTCTGTCGAATATGGTTAATGTTTCACTTGCCTAGCAATATGGCGTGTCAATAGTGGAATCCCAGGCAATGTAGGGAGTCCAGGTGCCTCATTAATAGACAGAAGAAATAAGTGGGGTAATGTGAGCAGCTAAAGAGTATTCTGCCATATTATTGTTAAGTTGTTGTGGCTGAGTCCATAAAAATGAGTAAGAACAATACAATGGCGAAGTCGGAGACATAAGGTGTCATTGGTGGGGAAACTTTATAGTCATTGGTTAATGAGGGGGGCAGTGAGGGCGGAGAAAACATTAATGATTAATAAACTAGCAGAGAAGGATGAAGAGTTGGGGTTTTTGAAACTGCAGGGTCTAGGGGCGGATCCAGCTGTGGCAAACTTTATTACTCCCTTTTCAGGTAGGATGTTATCATCATTTGTAGAGGATCTCTTTGTAATCAGCTGAAATAGGGCATTGGTTGGTTGGTACAGATGGCAAGATTGTGCCTGTCAGGGGAAGTGAAGTCATTCATATGTTGCACGGAGGCATTGAACAAAGCAGAAACTTTTGAGCAACTCAGGGTACAGAGATACACGAAGGAAAATAGTGCACATTTTTTCTGTGAACAGTTAAGTGGTATTTCTAACCAGGGAAACTCCCCATCACACCCCCTCAGATTTAGTGGTAAAACGGTGCAGTGGATAGCCTGTCAAAAACTGAAAACAGATCAAGCATGAAACAGGAAGAAGATGTGAAGGAAGAAGAAAGAAAGAAGGGGAAAAAAATCAAAATTGAAAGAGTGAACGGTCCCAGCTCAAGATGTGCAAAATCGAGCGAATTCAAATAGCACTGGTGTGGTTGTTATGTGGTCACAGTGTTGGACTGTAGACGGGTAAATCAGTTTTCAAATCTCCCTTGTGTCCCCCCCCCCCTCTGTCTTTTTTTCCCACAAAATTATGAACTGTCCATCTGGTAAATGGCAATTATCATACTATACACTGGTTACAGAATATGGGTAGTGTGGTAAAAATATATTACTGCCACAAGTAAATGTGATGAGTAGTGAGAGCAGGCAAAATGATGCATAGACCTCTCACAGAAATTAATACGACAAATAAATGAGTGTGAACTATGTTACAACAAAGGAATTAGGAATTGAACGCAAGAGTCATAACATGGGGTACTTGTGTTGAACAAATAGGAGATATATGCATCTGTAGGTCCCTTCTTTACACCTCACTGTTGCAAATGGACACGATACAATGACACAGATACAAATTTGAATAAAGTAAACAGACAAATCTGTGACTGGACGGACAATTCATATCTTTTTTTTTGTGTGTGTGTGTGTGTGTGTGTGTGTGTGTGTGTGTGTGTGTGTGTGTGTGTGGTGGGGGAGGGGGGGAGGGGGGCACAAGGGAGATTTGAACACTGATCTCCTCCTTCATGGTCCAATATCGTGACCACGTAACCACCATGCCGCTGATATTCGAATTGTTGCACATCTTGAGTGTGGACCATTCACTATTTTGATTTTGCATGCAGTACACTTTCTTCATGTTTTCGTGATCGATCTTTGTTCAATTTTTGATGGGCTATCCACTGGACCATCTTGCCACTAAATCTGTGGGTGGAGAGGGGGGGGGGGGGTTGTAATGAGGAGCTTTCCTCATAAGAGGCTTAACAAGGCCGTGGAGGATTTTGTGGGTAGAATTAGAAAGGTTAGTGTACTTACACATGAGATAAAATGTACTGAGGAAGTAAATAAGGTATTAATATAAGAAGTCGAGCAAGAGGCACTCGATACTTTCCTGAGGTGTTTGGCACCAGAGGTGTCTAGGAGGGTGCACACTAGTATGCCTAGAGATCTCCATCCAGCATTTAGGTTGGTGTTGTATGAGGAAATCGATGTTTCGACAGAAGTAAGAGACTGAAGAAATGTATTTGCATCAAATACTAGATGTTTTCATTGTGGGCGTACGAGGCGTGTGTGGAGGTAATATTGCCAGCTGTGGAGTAAAAGGGATGGCATGGACTACCAGCAGCCTAATGGGGATAACTACAGGGGAGTATGAATCAGCAGCAGTGGAACAGTAGTAATGGTAGGGGTGGTCTGGGTAGTAATAAGTATCCGATAAACTTGAAAGGAAACTCAGGTTGTGCTGAAATGTGTTCCCAGTAAAAGGAAATGCTGTGAAAAGAAATGCGGAGGTGAAATGTGCCATTGTGGGTGTAATAATTGGTAGAGAGTATAAGGTTTCATTGGACACAGATGCGCACGTGGTGTTGGCTTCAAGAGAGTCAGCAAGTAAGAGATAATGGAACCCACTATGTTATAAGTTGCATGGGGTAGGGGATAGTGATATACAACTACTGGGGTTGATAATGACAAGTTTTTCGTCAGAGGCAGCCAATTTTAGGCAGTGTCTGGAAGTGCTGTTTCAGTATGTGAGGGCTAAAGCATGATCCTAGGGTTAGACTTTCTGTACCAGCATCATGCCATAACTGGCCATCGATGATTTGTGGTAGAGCTTAGCGGAGAAAACGTTATGGCTAGGGAAACTTGGTATCAATGTCAGCCTGTCACAAGGAGCATCTGTTGTACAAGACAACCCAGGTAACTCATGAACAGTGATATTAGGGCTTAATTCAGATGATTGTGTGTTTAATGCCACCGGGAAGCTGCTGTGGGTGAATTTGGAGCCTGACTTACCAATAGGTATCTTCTATGTATTAGAACCTCTCGGAGATAGTGATAGAGCAGATGCAGCATGTTTAGTGAAGTGAAGTATTGTATGTGTACAGGAGAGGTAGTACCCATCAATATCCATAATTTTGATGCTGAGGAGGTTAAGTTGTAAATGGGAACATTGAAGAAATTCTGGAAGAGAGCGATTACTGCACAGAAAGTGTAGGCTATAAGAGAGTATAGGAAGGTGCTAAGACTGAATTTTGTGAACATTTGAAGCATTTGGAA
This sequence comes from Schistocerca serialis cubense, assembly GCF_023864345.2. Lineage (NCBI taxonomy): Eukaryota > Metazoa > Arthropoda > Insecta > Orthoptera > Acrididae > Schistocerca > Schistocerca serialis. The sequence continues at coordinate 161,801,914 of NC_064640.1, forward strand.
AGAAAAGAGAGGACGCAGATGGAAGAGCTATTTTTAGAATTTCAGGACGTGTTTTTTCTGTTAGGGTCATTGCCTGCAACAGCACCAGTGTACTGGAGGCCATACAGAATACCACAATCTCTGCAGCCAATTTTAGAAGAGTTTATTGATCAGCAGTTGGCCAATGGCGTAACAGAAGTGATTAGTAGGCTCTGGGGGGGGGGGACTGTAATTGTACCAAAGAAGTCTATGGGTGGTTTGAGGAAACACGGATTCTGTTGCGGTTACTGCCATTTGAATAGTAAGACTATTACAGAGGCCTACCCACTTCCAAAAATGACGAAGATGATCAATAATCTTGGGCAGTGCCGGTGATTCCCAACAATGGGTAGCATCAGTTTAGAAGTGGCTCCGGAGGACAGAGCAAAGACTGCGTTTGCAGCTCCAAGAGGTGTAGACGAATGCCATTTGGTTTAAAGAACACACCAACAACATCACAGTATTTGTTGGTTGGGTTTTTGAAATGATTGAAGTCTTGTCAATGTCTAGCATATCTAGATGACACATTTGTTTTTTCAAGGGATATACAGGAACATAGACAAAGACAGAGGATGGTGTTCAAGAGGTTACAGGCTGCACGTCTTAACACTTAGTACACAAAATTGACACTTCACATCGCCATGTCCACACCGAACGAGAGCGCTGAGCACTACCAGCTGCAACTATGAGCTCTAGACTGGGTCGAGGCAGCCGCCACCACCAGCTCTGAGCCTCGTTGTGGGATTTAGTGCCACAGAGCCACTGTCCTGCTGTCCGCACCTGCCGCCGTCCAACTCCTGCCAGAGGGCAGTGGGTCGTGTCTGTTGCAGAGCAGCCTTCCTTATTTGGTGGATGCCACTGGGTGTTATCCACCAAAGTGCGGGTGTCCACCACTGGAGAATGCTTTCGCAGCACAAAAGAGTGCCACTGATATGAAGGCTGTGGCCCACTGTCAGGTGCCAGGTCACTGTGCTCAATGTCAGCATTGTGGGGCACAAATATTGATCCTCCTCTCCAGGGCAGAAGCAGATGCTGGCAAGCCTTTACCAGCCTGCATCGCTGGAGTGGGGCATGTCTGCCTCACATTGCTAAACAGAATAAATAATGTATTGTTTCTCAGTCATCAGTGTATATACTGGGTCGCAGAGGCCCACAACCACAGCACTCACCCTACCGAGTACCACTGGTACTCATCTAAACGAAACTTCATGGGTTGAACTGGTATGTAATTGCAGTGATTACAAATTGTTCTGAAGTTACAATAACTTGACAGTGTGAGCCTACTTATTGGTATAACATTGCATCCCCCTCTGGCCTCGATGCACATACTTGGGAAGGATGTCATAAAGCAATTGTACTCTCACCTGATCCGGGGGTTAGAATAGGCCCAAGATGTCTTGCCTATCGTAAGGGGCAACTAAAAGGAGTCTCACACATTTCAGCCCTTATGTGATGGCCCCCTGTATGGCTTGACTTCCATTTTTCAAAATTTTCCTGAAGTGCAAGCCAATTGGGGAAGGGTGCCTTAGATGGTGCGTAGTGGCCATCATGCGCTGAGACCTCTCGCATCCTTTGTCGAAGTGGATCTGCACTTCTGCTCATTCTCCAGGTGTTGGGCGAGATCACCCTCCTTGGGTCCATTTTGCTCCATCCTCTGCACAGTATCACTTTCTGCGCTGTTGCCGGTAATGGACTTCTTAGCTTTTTGCACCTGATATCCAGCACGGTAGCCAGTCTGTTGTGGTGGGGCCGCCATGTACACTGTTGGTTGTAGTCAGGAGGCTACACAGGGGTTCCTCTGCTGATCCCTACGCCATTAATTCCCCATGTATGCCAAGGAGTAGATGTCTGTCACCCTGGTACATTGGGACTCCCAGCAATGGCCATCCTTGCAGGTGACCTTTGCTGCAGCTGGGTGGCGCCTGTGGGGAGGGCCCCTGGTTGGAGTGGGTGGCATCAGGTTGGATGACTCGCCATGAAGCATAGTACACTATCTCTTGCTGGTGGTCAAACACTAGCAGTCTCTAAGCAGTCAAGATCTAACTTCAGTGCTAAGAAATATGACCCCAAATCATTACCAACCCCCCCCCCCCCCCCCCCAGCCACACCATGGGAGGAACACCAGGCTAAGGATGACAGTGAAGCTTATTCATCCTGATACCTCTTATGTACGAGAGTTGATGGGGAATCTTTCTTGTCAATGAAACCTCAGTTTTTTGTGGAGCATTTAGAGGACAAGTTTGGGGAGGTGAAGGGCTTGTCTTGATCAAAACAGCATCCTCTGCCCAGCCACGGGCACTACTCACCTGTGACAAGCTGTAGCATGTTTCTGTTTCCATCACATCCTATAAAAGGCTTAAGTATGGTCCAGGTTATCGTATTTCACAGAGACCTTGTTTTGCAATCCGACGATGAGCTGCGCGCCAATTTAGAGTGGCGAGGTGTACATTTCATCCGGCATGTCCACCGGGGTCCGAAGGATAATCAGGTTGCCAACTGTGCCTTCATCTTGGCCATTGAGGGTGATACATTGCCCAAGAAGGTCAAGGTGATGGTTTTCCGATGTGATGTAAAGCCCTATATCCCTCCCCCGATGCGGTGGTTTAAGTGCTGGAAGTTCGGCAATATGTTTTCCCACTGTACTTCCAGCATCATCTGTCAGGATTATGGACGTCCTTCACATCCCAATACTCCCTGTGCCCCACCTCCCATCTGTGTCAGCTGCGGAGAGCACCATTCACCTTGCTGGCAAGACTGCAGGAATCTCCATAAAGAAAGAAAAATTCTGGAATAGAAGACCCTGGACCAACTGATCTACACTGAAGCTAAGAGAAAATATGAGAGGCTACATCCTGTGCATATGATGTCAACCTATGCTGCTGCTATGACAACAGTTCTACCATCTTCCGTTCCTCCGCGTACAGTTGGCCCCCTTGATGATTTGGGGGAGGGGGGGGGGGCACTTCCCTCTATTGTTGCTCCTGCACAACCTACTTCAGGAGCAACACCACTGCCCCCCCCCCCCCCCCCCAATCAGAGATGTGGTTCTCACTTCTCAGCTGGAGAAGCACAAGTTGTCTTCGCCATGAAGGGAAGGGATCCCTTGGGTGACTCCCTTCGCAGGTTCCTACCAGTAGCAAAGCTGACACCCGCCAGTGGCTGAAGCAACCACAGGTAGCTGGTCGTAGGGCTTCACGGCCCTCCTCAGTTCCCGAGACTGAATCAGTGAAGCCTTCCCAGATGGAGAAACCTAAGGAGCAGTGAGAGGAACCCAAAAAGAAAAAGACCCCAAGAACCAAGGTACTGTGGCACCCACACCACCACTACCTACAAGCTCTCTCTCTGAGGATGATGAGATTCTGATGTCCGCTGCGCCCTCAGACACAATGGATGTCGATCGCACAGGTACTCATCTGGTGGCAGCAGGTGATCCTGAGTCGTAGACTGGCTCATTGAGCGTTTCATACCTTCCCAGTCTCACAATCATGTCATCCTCCAGTGGAATTGCGGCGTTTTTTTCCACCACCTGGCTGAGCTACAGCAACTGTTAAGCTTTACACCTTCTATCTGCATGGCCCTCCTGGTTCCCGGCAATGCTGACCCCTGCTCTCTGTGGCTATGAGGGATATTACAGGGACTGTAGCGACTACAGTCGAGTGTCAGGTGGAGTTTGCGTCTATGTCCTGAACTCAGTATGTAGTGAACCTGTGCCCCTTCAAACCCCTCTTGAAGCTGTGGCTTTCAGGATAAGGACGACACAGGAAATAACTGTCTGCAGTGTATATCTTCCTTCAGATGGTGCAGTACCCCTGAACGTATTGGGTGCACTGATTGATCAACTCCTACTTTCCTACTTTTTGGAGATTTTAATGCTCATAATCCCTTGTTGGGTGGCACTATGCTTACTGTAGGGAGGCCCATACATTTCAGTGTGGCACATGGCACATATTTGGCCATTGATCTCTCGGTTTGCAGTCCTGGCCTTCTCCCATCTATTCACTGAAGAGCACATGATGACCTATGTGGTAGTGACCCACTTCCCCATCTTCCTGTCACTCCCTTGGCATCATGCCCACAGACGCCTACCCAGATGGGCTTTAAATAAACAAGGCACACTGGGAAGCCTTCACCTCTGCTGTCACCGCTGAATCTCCTCCACATGGTGCCATCAATGTTGACGTTGAGCAGAGCACTGCAATGATCATTTCTGCGGCGGAAAATGTGATCCCTTGTTCTTTATGATGCCCCTGGCAAAAGACAGTCCCTTGGTGAGTGCTGGAAGTCGCTGAGGCAATTAAAGAGCGTCAGCGAGCTCTACAGCGACATAAATGGCACCCTTCCCGAGAGCACTTAATAGCTTTTAAACAGCTCCGTGCACGTGTTTGCCAGCTTATGAAATGACAGAAGTGGGAATGTTGGGAGAGGTACATGTCGACCATATGTAACCTTCCCAAGTCTGTCCAAATATCAGACAGTCTTTTTGGGTACCAGACCCCAACAGGTGGTGGTGGTGGTGGTGGTGGGTAGTGTTTAACATCCCGTCGACAACGAGGTCATTAGAGACGGAGCGCAAGCTCGGGTTAGGGAAGGATTAGGAAGGAAATCGGCCGTGCCCTTTCAAAGGAACCATCCCGGCATTTGCCTGAAACGATTTAGGAAAATCACGGAAAACCTAAATCAGGATGGCCGGAGACGGGATTGAACCGTCGTCCTCCCGAATGCGACCCAACAGGTGTCCTTGGAATTAATATCCATGGCATGTTATCTACAGACGCAAACGCGACTGCTGAGCACTTTCCTGAGCACTATGCTCGAGCCTCTGTGTCGGAGAAATTTCCCCCAACCTTTTTCACACCCTCAAATGGAGGATGGAAAGGAAAGTCCTCTTGTTCACTACATGGCACAGTGAACCTTATAATGCCCCATTTACAGAGTGGAAGCTCCTCAGAGCCCTTGCACATTGCCCCGAGACAGCTCCTGGGCCGGATCGGATGCACAGTCAGATGATGAAACATCTCTCGTCTGACTACATGCAACATCTTGTCATCTTCGACCGGATCTGGTGCGATGGCGTCTTTCCATCGCAATGGCAGGGAGCACCATCATTCCGGTGCTCAAACCTGGTCAAAACTCGCTTGATGTGGATAGCTACTGGCCCGTCAGCCTCACCAACTTTCTTTGTAAGCTGCTGGAACGTATTGTGTGTCGGCGGTTGGGTTGGGTTCTGGAGTCACGTGGCCTACTGGTGCCATGTCAGGGCAGCTTCTGCCAGGGTCGCTCTACCACTGACAATCTTGTGTCCCTCGAGTCTGTCACCTGAATGGCCTTTTCCAGATGCCAACATCTTGTTGCCATCTTTTTTGACTTGCATAAAGCATACGACATGACCTGGCAACATCATATCGTTGCCACATTCTATGAGTGGGGTCTTTGGGGCCCGCTCCCAATTTTTATCCAAAACTTCCTGTCGCTCCGTACTTTCCGTGTCCAAGTCGGTGCCTCCCATAGATCCCCCCCCCCTCCCCCCTCCCCATATTCAGGAGACTGGCATTCCGCATGGCTCCGTATTCAGTGTGTCTCTATTTTTAGTGGATATTAACCGTCTAGCAGCAGCTGTAGGGTTGTCCGTCTCACCGGCTCTGTATGCAGATGACTTCTTCATTTCGTACTGCTCCTCCAGTACTCGTGTTGTTGAGCGGCGCCTACAGTGAGCCATTCACAAGGTGCAGTCATGGGCTCTGTCCCAGGGCTTCCAGTTTTCAGCTGCAAAGTCATGGGTCATGCATTTCTGTCGACATGGCATAGTTCATCCAGAACCAGAACTTTACCTTACTGACGATCCACTCACTGTAGTGGAGACATATCGATTCTTAGGACTGGTTTTCAATGCCTCATTGACTTGGCTACCTCACCTTTGTCAGCTTAAGCAGAAGTGCTGGCAGCACCTCAATGCCTTCCGCTGCCTGAGCAACGTCAACTGGGGTGCAGATCGCTGTGCGCTGCTGCAGCTCTACAAAGCCCTTGTTCAATCCCACCTTGACTACGGGAGTCCAATTTACGGTTCAGTGGCACCCTCAGCGTTCCGTTTACTCGACCCAGTGCACAACTGCTCACCAGTCACGTTGCCCAAGTTTGTTGTTCTCCTGCACATCCAAATTACCGCTTACTTTTCCCAACCACGGTTGTTTGTCTCCTGCATTGGCGGCCCAAGTCAGGGCTTAAGATTGTGGTTCACGTCTGGTCCTTTCTGTCTGAACGGGAGTCCTTCCCATTACCACCTCTCCTCGAGGTCCATTCATGTACATCTCCATGGTGTACGCCTAGGCCGCAGATTCTTCTGGCCCTTTTGCATGGCCCTAAGGACTCGGTTAACCCTACAGCTCTCCACTATCACTTCCTCTCGATTCTTGACATGTACAGGGGCCATGAAGTGGCCTACACTGATGGCTCAATGACTGATGGTCACATAGGCTTTGCGTGCTCATGGAGGACATATTGAATAGCACTCCTTGCCAGATGGCTGCAGTGTTTTCACTGCAGAGCTGGCAGCCATATCTCGTGCTCTTGAGTACATCCACTCATGCCCTGGTGAGTCATTTCTCCTGCGTACTGCCTCCTTGAGTAGCCTACAAGCTATCGACCAGTGCTACCCTCGCCACCCTCTGGTAATGTCCATTCAGGAGTCCATCTATGCCCTGGAATGGTTCTGTGCTTCAGTGGTGTTGGTGTGGACCCAGGACACGTCGGAATCCCAGGAAACGAACTTGCTGACAGGCTGGCCAAACAGGCTTCACAGAAACCGCTTCTGGAGATGGGCATCTTCGAAACTGACCTGCGTTCTGTCTTACGCCATGGGGTTTTTCGGCTTTGGGAGACGTAATGGCAGAACAGTACGCACAACAAACTGCATGTCATTAAGGAGACTACGATTGTGTGGAAGTCTTCCACGAGGTCCTCTTGCAGGGAGTCAGTTGTCCACTGCCGGCTCCGCATTGGCCATATGTCACTAACGCCTGGTTACCTCCTCCGTTGTGAGGGCCCACCTCTGTGTCGCTGTGGCTCACAAATGACGGCCATCCACCTCTTGCTGGACTGCCCACTTTCCACCACTCTGTGGCGGACTTTTAACTTTCCCAGCATCCTGCCTTCGGTGTTGGGCGACAGTGCCTCAATAGCAGCATTAGTTTTATGTTTTATTTGTGAGAGTGGTTTTTATCATTTGATCTAAGTTTCAGTGCTTGTCCTTTGTCCATCTGTGTCCTCCACCCTAATACGTTTAGGGTGGAGGTTTTAATGTGTTGCAGAGTGGCTGGCTTCTCCTTTTTATTCTCATGGTCAGCCAGCCATGGTAATCTACTCTCTTGTTTTGATCTCTTCTACATGTTTCTTGTATCACTCTGTGGTTTTCTTGTCTGATTTTGTCCATTTTAGTATTTGTTGCCCTTCTGTAATTGTTGTGGTTTTCTCCTTTCTTCCAACTGTGTTTTGTATGTCTCGATTATTTTACTCCCACCCTTGTGGAATTATTTTAATCGGAATGAGGGACCGATGACCTAGCAGTTTGGTCCCTCCCCCCTTCTTTTAAACCAACCAACCTCTCACCTGAGGCAAACTAGCCCACAACTGTTGTAACTGGTCCTCAGTATACTGGCACTGGGATGGAATTGACGTGTGAGCTGGTCCTACATGTGTTCTGTTGAGGATAGACCTGAGAATCTTGCTGGCCACGGCAATGCCTCAACATCACGCAACAATTCATATAGACAAAATGCCATGTGTGGATGCGTGTTGTCCATATGAAGAATAGCAACGTGATATTGTTGCATGAGAGGTAACTCATGAGGATGCAGGATGTCCGTGACATATTGTTATGCCACCAGAGTTCTGTCAATCTCTACCAGCTGTCACCTGAAGTCCTACCCAATGGCTCCCCACACCATCATGCCAGGAGTAACACCACTGTGCCTCTCCAAAACATTGGAAGAATGGGACTTCTTCCCAAGTAAACTCTGTACTTGCCAGTGATGGTCATCCAGGTTAATATAGAACTGTGATTCATGGCTCAATACAATGCAAAACCATTCATCAGCAGTTCAGCTTCACAGTCAAGGCCCACTCCAAACGCAGTTGTTTACATTTTGATGTTAATCCCAGCCTGCACTTGGGATGGTAATTTCTTTGTCTGGTTGCTGCTAGGGTCAGCAAATGGTTTGGAATCACACAGAATGTTGCAAGGAGTCCATTACTTGTTCTGGTATGGGACAGGCAGATATGAAAAGGTTAGAATACATAAAACATCGATCCTCGCATGTGGTAGTCAGATGTGCTCAAATGGAACCTCGATGTTGAGTATGCCCAACATCGGACCACTGTCACATCCTAATGTTCTATTATTTTGCATAGTACCAGCTGTCCAAATAGAGACCCACAATGAAGCCCCTTTCAAACACAGTCAGGTGCTGTTAATACTGTCTCACATGAGTGTTTGTCTTATCAGTGTCCTTCAGTGAATACTTTTGTTATCAATATGTATTAATAGTGTCCTTCAGTGAATACTTTTGTTATCAATATGTATTAATAGGGACAATAAAACATGAAAGATAACCAGTATTCCAGCAGTGCTGCTGTTTGGCGGTAGGAGTCGGAGTGGGCCAGGGCTGTGCTGACGCTGCTGAAGTTTTACTGTCCCTGTTAATAATATCACACTAGACTAACGTGGGACCACTCTATTGAATAGGCACATGAAACTCTGCTTTAAAAATAATTTTGTTTGTGACTGGAAACAAGCAGGTATTTTTCTTGACCTCGGACATCACGTGAAATACGTGATGGGCCGTATTTATGTGGTGTGATTTCAGCTAGACACCGCAAAAACAAAATTGCAAATGTCTGCCAAAGCACCAAGTAAAATATGCCTGCAAACTCTTAAGGCTACGTTCACACTGCATGCCGGACCTCATAGACGGGAAAGGGGAAAACCCACTTTTAAGTTTTAATGTTGTAAAACCTCTTGGCAGTGTGTAAGACTGTGCCACATCATTTTTATGAACTTGTATTATACTTAAAAGCTTTACTTTCCTTGTGCAAAAAGAAAATGTGTACTTTTCATTTTACATTATTTCTTTAGTTCCTAACATCCTCAATCGATTTTGGAAAAAGTACGCAGTTAAAAAATGTAATTTTTGTACACATGGCAGTGCAGCATCTTAGGTTCTTAATAAACCATTTACCATTTCACAATTCGTAACAGTCATTGTGGAATAATGGTATTTGTCAACCACATTTACACGATTTACAAATTTTGTAATGAAGAAGTCTGATAGTGGATAGCTTACTGTTAGATACATTTTAGACCACTGTGTTATTTTAATGATCTATATCTAGTAAAATCCAAATACACACGAATTTTTCCCTTGGCAACATCAGATTATACTGGATAGTCATCTGCTATGGTTTCAAAATGTGCCACATCTTACATTATAAAAGGAAAACAATTATTTTTTGTCCACATCATACAGTTTGTAAAATGTACATTTCATATTTGGAAGTAGAAAAGGAGAATAAATTACGCTTCCAACATTCTACTTAATTCCATTGTAGTTGGAGATGAAAAATTTCAAATGCTGAAAAATAAAATTACATTTATATTTGTTTACGTGTCTAACTTTGACTAATACACAAGCTGTTGATTTTTGACAATTTCGCTTTTGTAGGTCTGGGAAATTATAATACCACATGGTGTAAATAATTACATGCTTTGGATCGAACCTGTCTCCAATTTCAAATAACTGTTAATAGCTCTTACAAATAATATTTATTTTAGGAAATTAACATAATTAAACCAAGGCTAAGTAGAACTGCATTTCAATTGATGTGTTTTTTTGGATCATTTGATGACAAAATTTTTAGCTCCCTTTGTCACCAAGGTGCTTTCGTTTCGATATTTCTACTTTAACTGAAAGAAAAATTGCACAGATTAATTATAGCTCCAAACACTCCAGGAGAGGTAAATGACTTAATATCGATTCAGGTGTTGGATCCTCATGCAGTTTAAAGGGTGACACCTGTGTGTCACTGTCTTGTTTCCACATAGTTCTGTCTTCCCCGCCCTCCCCCACCTGGTGGGCTTGTTACCAGCGGCAAGGGATCTTCACTCTTTTTGAGCTCAAGGTACAGCCAGAAGTGTTTCGCCACTATCCAACTAGAGCCATCTTGCATAACAGTGACTGCATTGTTCTGTTGGTTTTGTTTCCACATTATTGTGATTTGTCAAATTTTGAAGCACATAATAAATGGGTAGTTACCCCATGAATATCTACTGACGTTTGGGAGAGTTTTTTTCGTTACACAAAGAACTAAAAAACTTCACTGAAAAAGTTTTATTCATTTTGCGAAATGAGTAATAATACATTCAAGATAAAATTTTCAAAACACAACATATTTTCACAAGAAGCAAAGTTGTCTGTAATGACGAACTAAGCTGAATTAGTGCACAATCATTGTTTTAAAGGAGAACTTTGTAATGAACTCACTGCCACCAATTTATCATACACAAGCCCTTGCGTTTTAAGTTTTACAAACATTTGCCTCTGAAGAGGGAGGGAGTTTATTGCACTCCTGACACTCATCAGGAAGCAGTAAGTGCCGTCATTTTGGGTGTTTCTTGCTGTGCCTTCATCACAGCTAATTTGTCCTTTTGAGCTTTAAAAATTCTTCTTCAGTACTTTGCCCACTACTTTCTTCTTTTCTTTAGTGACACTGTACTTTGCAAACCATTGCCATCTGGTGAGGGTACTTTCCTCTCCTTCATGTACGCCATCATGCATTGCATAAATGAACACATACTGGTACAGTCAATCAGGATAGCCTTTTACCAGTCATAGTATCTTTGTACCTCTTACCACTTTTGTTTCAAATGAATGCTGCTCCTTGCCTACTTGCATTATTTTGTACTAAAATTAACCGTTATATTACTTCTGTGATTACTAGTTAGTATTTCAGTTGTCTTCCCAGCTTCCTACAAGCTCTCAGACTTGTGATTATCCTTTAGTTTCGTTGGTGGTGAATAAAGCTTCTGGTGACAATGATTTAAGTTGAACAATGCCAGGTCTATACAAATATATTGATATTTCAAAGTAAATCTGCAGTGCTTACTTAACACTGTGTTTTTGCATCTTATTAACACCTGATTTCCTTCTGGCACAATTTAAGTTTACCCAGAGTACTGCATAAGGGCTTTTTTTTTTAAATTAAGGTTGGTCTTAAGTTATCCTGACTGACACTGTAGCTGGCCAGGGTGGCTGAGCGGTTCTAGGCGCTACAGTCTGGAACCGCTCGACCACTATGGTAGCAGGTTTGAATCCTGCCTTGGGCATGGATGTGTGTGATGTCCTTAGGTTAGTTAGGTTTAAGTAGTTCTAAGTTCTAGGGGACTGATGGCCTCAGAAGTTAAGTCCCATAGTGCTCAGAGCCATTTGAACCATTTGAACAATTTTTTTTACACTGTAACTTTGTACCAGCGTTGAAACTGAAATTTTACTCTAATAGGGCATAGTTAGTTTACATTTTCACTTTGCCAAGCACTCAGTAACTACAGATGTAAAATGTTAAAACTTCTGTGAGAACACTACACACAGTGGTTCATGTAACACTGAAGTGCCAAAGAAACAGGTATAGGCATACGTATTCAAATACAGAGAGATGTAAATAGGCAGAATACGGCACTGCGGTCAGCAACACCTATATGACAACAAGTGTCTGGCGCAGTTGTTAGATCGGTTACTGCTGCTACAATGGCAGGTTATCAAGATTTAAGTGTGTTTGAACGAGGTGTTATAGTCGGTGCGTGGCGATGGGACACCGCATCTCCGAGGTAGCGATGAAGTGGGGACTTTCTCGTATGAGCATTTCACGAGTGCACCCTGAATATCAGGAATCAGGTAAAACATCAAATCTCCGACATTGCTGCGACCAGAAAAAGATCCTGCAAGAAAGGAACCAATGATGACTGAAGAGAATTGTTCAACATGGCAGAAGTGTAACCCTTCTGCAAATTGCACCACCAACAAGTGTCAGCATGCGAACCGTTCAACAAAACATCATGTACACTTGATGACTGCATGACACAGAGCTGTACGCCTTGCCTGGGCCTGTCAACACCAATATTGGACTGTTGATGAATGGAAACATGTTGCCTGGTCAGACGAGTCTCATTTGAAGTGGCATCGAGCGGATGTATGTGTACAGGTATGGAGACAGCCTCATGAATCCATGGATCCTGCATGTCAGCAGGGGACTGTTCAAGCTGGTGAAGGCCTTAGGCAATTCCAGCAGGACAATGCAACACCCCCACACATCCAGAATTGCAACAGAGTGGCTCCAGGAACACTCTTTTGAGTTTAAACACTTCCGCTGGCCACCAAACTCCCCAGACATGAACATTATTGAGCGTATCTTGGCAGAGATTTCCACCCCTTCGTACTGTTACGGATTAATGGACAGCACTGCAGGATTCATGGTGTCAATTCGCTCCAGCACTACTTCAGACATTAGTCAAGTCCATACCACGTTGTGTTGCGGCACTTCTGCATGCTCGCAGTGGCTGTACATGACATTAGGCAGGTGTACCAATTTTTTTTGCTCTTCAGTGTGTAATCGGTTTAAGATATAAGAAAAAGCTTCCCAATAAATGACAGCACACAAAGGAGAGAGTATTTCAGCATATAGCTAATACCATAATTGTTCCACCACTGAAATGTTACAGAATTTGTCCTTTAATTAAAATAAAATAAAAAATGATTTTTTTTTTCTTGACCAACAAGAACTGTTGACAAAAACGTACAGTGACAGAGGCTGATTAAAATTTAATGTGATACTTCTCATGAAAACAGGTGGGAGACATCTGATACATTCGCTGCAGAAGCTGAAGTGTAGCTCCACTGACTCACACCAGGAATACTAAACATCTGAATGGCACTGTGCTGGCAGTGTGAAAACTGCAGTGCAAAACAATGGGTTTCATATCCAGGCGTGTCCTGGCACATCTCTGCTCAGCACACAGTGTGAACGCACTCTTGGGAGGGAGACCTGGTATAAGATGGCACCATGATCTTGCTCGGTTTACCTCAAATATCATGTCTCTAAATTGAGATTTTCGGATATCTCTTATGTCAATGCCTTTCTGTCAGCGATTTGCATTTAATTTCCCTGAGCGTCTCTGTTCTACTGCTTCCATCACCACCTCTGCTATCCATTCTAGATGTCCTTTGCAGCTCATGTCACATCACAATTTTATCTTACGGTTTTTGTGTGACTTGACAAGCTCTGGAAGTTTACCTGTAATACTGTAATTGGATGTAATTGGTTGCTTTCTCACCAATGTACAAACAACGGGATGATGAAAATGGGATGATGAATGCCTCACTGTCTTGCTCACTGGTTAGAGTTTTAATCATTTCTAATCTGCCAGTGATGCTACATCATATTTCTTCTGGTAAATGAGACCTCAGTACCATTTTGTAGGTTGCCTATACTAGCTGTCCTTTCACAGTCCTACAGCACCAACTACCTTCTTGTTCTCAAACATGCTACTGCCTGCTGTGTGCAGATGATACAGTTGGATCGCAGTACCACTAGTTTGCAGGTTGTGTACTGTTGGGCCTGGGATCAGTGCTAGTTTAACTTACTTTCTGTCATAAGCACAGTGCAAACATTTTGGAAGCAAGGATTAGTATGATGATACCATGAAATGTGAGGTATTCTATCAACTGTGACAGGTAAGTATATGTCTGGAGGTACATTGAGGGCACAATAACTTATATAACTCCTTCCACATGCGGCTTTCTGTGCTTTTTCAAAGTATGAAATAATATAAAAGACTGTGATCTTATGGTGTGATAAAGAAAAGTATGCACAATCTTTCAACCTTAGAAGGTACAGTTGATAACACACATTTTTTGTGCATCTTGCTGGAATGTGAATTTCTCATGAATTGTTGGATTCCAGTCTCTGATCGCAACAACATTATTGTTCACAGTACCTTCCGTAGACTACTAGGATTATTGTCAAAATATAGACCAAAATGAAACCAGCAGCATGCCCAGAAGTTTGTCAAATCTATGCTTTTTTTAAATGGAAGATTTTCTTAACAGATTATGGTGATTTCAAGACAAGCAGTATCTGATTTTAAGAAGTCTAATAGTGCTGTAAATAATTATAAGGTCACAACAGTCATATGGGTCCATATTAATATGAAACGTTCAGTAAGAAATGTGTTTTCTCCACCAACCATGTGAGATTCAAGAGCAAATGTACTCGAAAAGTAGTGTTGTGAATAACAAGCAACAGGCAGCAGTGCCCTTAAACATTTGTATCCAATTACTTTGTATATCAAATGAAACTAGAATGGCAAACTGGCCCAGGTATTTTTCTACAGCAAGAAATAAGATCTTAGTAAAGACTTAAGGAAATGGGCAAATCAAAAAAGGAAGTATGGAAAAACTGGATTTAGTAGCAGTACAACAGTATTCAGGTCGTTAATTTTGATAGAGTAATGAGTTCGTCACTTTTCTCATGATCTGCAACTCTGTTACTTCCAATCAGCCCTCCTGGATAGCTTGTGATATGTTGGTAGGGGTGGAAACCCAAGTGAGATAGCCCAGATACATAGAGAATTTCATGAGCATCTAATTCTCAGCGCAGCTCACGAGTAACGTTGAGAAACACATGGACAGTGTCCAGTATTCAATATCATGACAGTCACATAGTCACATGTTAAGATATGTCACTGTGATATAAACCCCTTCAGCTTGGTCTGTGTCGTGTGTGTGTGTGTGTGTGTGTGTGTGTGTGTGTGTGTGTGTGTGTGTGTGTGTGCGCGCGCGCTTCAGTCATTTTTGGTACATTGATTATGGTGTAGGAATTTTAGGACTGTCTGTTGTGAGCTTGCATAGCTTTTGCTTCTAAATTGGACTCATCATGAACATGAAATTTTGTGGTGTCAGATGTTTTCAGTTTGTTTTCTGTGTCCAAGCTTCATTCAACTTTCCCATATATTAGAGCAAAGCTGTGTTATTACAATGCTCAAACTCAGTAACTTTAATTGCAATACAGATATGTAGCTGGTAATATTTCATGGAGACTGTGGATGATACTTTTTGTAATATTTGCATATTTATTTGCAAAACTATTATTTAATATCACTGGATTCAAACCAAAGTTCAAAGTGTACTTGTTGAACTGGAATTAATTTTGCTACAAGGTGTGTAGATATAAATCTACATCTGTATCTATGTGGATACTCTGCAATTCACACTTAATTGCCTGGCAGGAGGTTCATTGAACCACCTTTACAATAATTCTCTATTATTCCACTGCCGAACAGTGCATAGAAAAAACAAACACCTATATTTTTCCATTCAAGCTCTGATTTCCCTTATTTTATTATGATGATGGTTTCTCCCTATGTAGATCAGTGTCAAAAAAATATTTTTGCATTCGGAGGAGAAGGCTGGTGACTGAAATTTTGTGAGGAGGTCCCACTGCAACGATAAACACCTTCGTTTTAATTATGTCCATCCCAAATCGTGTACTGTGTCTGTGACACTCTCTCACCTATTTCTTGATATTATGAAGTGTGCTGCTCCTTTTTGAACTTTCTCAATGTACTCTGTTAATCCTATCTGGTAAGGATCCCACACCAAACAACAGTACTCCAAAAGAGGATGGACAAGCATAGTATTGGTAGTCTCTTTAGTAGATCTGTTGCATCTTCTAAGTGTTCTGCCAATAAATCACAGTCTTTCGTTCACCTACCCCACGACATTTTCTGTATGTTCTTTCCAATTTAAGTTCTTCATAATTGTAATTCCTAGGTATTTAGTTGAATGTTCAGAGAGTGCAATAACGTATGTTTTCTTCAGTTGTTGTGAAATTCCAATTTTCTTAGAACAAATCCCATCCTCACAAGCCAGGGAAAACTGCTGGTGTTATTAGATCAATTTTGCTGTGAGACAGGTTTTTTTTGCCCCCCTACAAAATTCTCACCAACTGTGTGTCATCATAAAGGTGGTTTGCTTTACAAAATCTGTTTCTCAGCACATTACACAGATGTGACTGTGCACATACTTGTGCACAATAGATCATAAAAAACTGACATAATTTTGCTGTAATCTCTTTAAGACTTTTGTACCCTTTATCCAATTTATGGATTTGTTCAGGTGAGTCATTTCCATCTTTGCCGATGCATGGCCTGTTAATTAACTACCTTGTTGAAATAATAGCATGAACAAACAATTCTTCTAAATACAATTACCAGACACCAGG
The DNA here is from genome assembly GCF_023864345.2 of Schistocerca serialis cubense. Taxonomy (NCBI): domain Eukaryota; kingdom Metazoa; phylum Arthropoda; class Insecta; order Orthoptera; family Acrididae; genus Schistocerca; species Schistocerca serialis. Next base: position 161,818,255 of record NC_064640.1, read on the forward strand.
CGTTAGTTACTTTTGGCACACGATGAAGCAAGTGGTGTGTGTTGCAAGGGTGGCAGGTGGTTAGATCAGAGGAAGAGCATTGAGCAGACAGTGTGGGTCTAGATTAATGTAAATGTGGCTTGAACTCAGTTGAAGTGGTGAAGGGAGAGAGAAAGAAGGCATGAGTAAAATGATTAAACTGGTTTTGGAATCAGGAGCTGTCAAACATGGAGACCAGGTGGTAGCAGGATTGAAAAATGTGTTTTAAGGACAATTCCTACTCCCACAATTCAGAGAAGCTGATATTGAGGGGTTACAGTTTTTAGGTTGTGGAATGGATGTTGGAATAGAGCATGTTATGCTCTGCCGCTAGGTAATAAACATTTGGTCTTGGCCATTGTTCAACAGTGGCCAGTCAGCCATTTGGATTGACAGCCAATTTTTGGTTATTCTCACGTAAAAGGCTGTGAAGAAGTTGTACCAGTGTTGATATATTTATTACATGATTGCTTTCGCAGCTGGCTCCTGCCTCATGTCTGTAAGGTAGGCCTATGCCAGGACTGGAGTGGAAAGGGTAGGGGGGATTAGGATGCACGAGGATGTTGCAATATATTTTGTCACTTGTGTGAGCTATGAAATACCACCGTTGAAGAGGTGAGAATGATGATCATCATTTAAAGGTGTGTTGAAAGCAGCCTTGATGAATATATTTATGGTTATTAGTCCAGCATGGTACTGAGGAATTAGGAGCACGTGTAAATATAGCATGGATCTGTTAGTGTATCATGTTTTTGGTGTAGTGCCTATCTGTGAAGGTGTTAGTGAAACCTTCAGTATTCTGGACAAGAGATATTTCATCACCACAGATGTGCTGTCCAGGGGTGGTGAGACTGCACAAAAGACTTTTGCAGAAGAGAGTCCCAATAGCATTTTTTCTTTATTGGCCTCCCCCCCCCCCTGCCCTCCCCCCCCCCCCCCCACCCCCCAAAGAAACTGACTATTCGGCACAATTTATACTTATAAATTAACTCCACCTCTACTACAATTCCAACCAAAATATAATTATATGGAGTTGTTTCCAAATAACTCCCAAAAGCCAGAACTGAACACTGGAATGACCAATATTCAAAGAGCTTTTTTCCAATGCAGAAATCTAGTTATTTGTGTTACACTGTCTTCACCAATGGCATGTCAATGAGAGCTTAAGTGAGGGACTGCAAGCAGTAGGTGGACATATTGACCAGCTCTCGTTGACAGGAACTGTCCACAGAGGGCCCTGGGTTTTCTTAAATAGCTAAAAAAATGGTTCAAATGGCTCTGAGCACTATGGGACTCAACTGCTGAGGTCATTAGTCCCCTAGAACTTAGAACTAGTTAAACCTAACTAACCGAAGGACAACACAAACATCCATGCCCGAGGCAGGATTCGAACCTGCGACCGTAGCGGTCTTGCGGTTCCAGACTGCAGCGCCTTTAACCGCACGGCCACTTCGGCCGGCTCTTAAATAGCTGTTCTTCAGGAAGAGAAATGCTGACCCCCTAGTAACTCGTGACTGGATGTAGGTGCGGTGTTGCGATGCAGCTAGCTACCTATTGCTGTTGTCTGGCGAGGTATCTGGTGGTCTGTAGCTCTCTGCACCTCCTGGCTGTCTGGGGGTATACTTGAATATCCCACATGACTGCTATGGACTGCATGAGCTTTGCTTCCAATGACACACACATTACAGCCATCATGCAAGTTGCAGCTGGTGCCCTGGGCACCATCCATACCAACAATTAAGTGTAGAAGAGCTGGCAGCTATTGAAGTGAAGGTTCTGTTGTTAATGGGTAGGTTTAAATGGATGGAGGATTTAACAGAGCCATTGGAGGAATAGAGGTCAATGTTCTGGAGGGCAGAACACTGAGCTGAAAAGGACTAGGTGAAATATGTAGGGAAACAAATGTTAATTCAGTGGAGGAATGAGAATAGTATGTCTTGACCCTGTATCTAGATCGCGAAGATATCATCAGTAAACCTGAATGAAACAGGTAATTTAGGAAGTTGGAAAGCTTTTGACACACTCTGGCCTATAAGGTTGCCATGTAGGTTCCCATTGTTTTGATACAGATTTGTTTTTATATCTTTTTTATATCTTCTCCTCATAGAAGTAATTGTGGGCAAGGATATAGCTGATCTTGTGTATAAAGAATGGCATGGTGGGTTTAGAATCTGCAGGACAGTGGCAGAGGGACAGGAGGATATTGTCGGTATCATGTATAAGGAATGGAGTGATGGGTGGTGAGTCAACAGGACAGTAGGTGGCAAGGACATGATTTTGAGGTATGTTAGTTTATAGAGCAGTGATCTCAACAATGATGAGCTGGAAGTGAGGTTGTAATTGTTGTGGCTTGGCAAGACAGCCAAGCCATTATGAGGAAGCCGAAAGGCACGCGTTAAGCTCACGCAGGCTGGCGTGAGGTCTGGAACAGGTCAAGTAATGGAGACTAGCAAATAAAGTACGTAGCTTCTGGAATACTTAACTTTAATCCATAATTGGTGAACATCGGTCTGACGGTACATGCATCACAAGATAAATAGCAAATGATAATGGCGCCTTGCTTGGTCGTAGCAAATGACGTAGCTGAAGGCTATGCTAACTATCGTCTCGGCAAATGAGAGCGTAATTTGTCAGTGAACCATCACTAGCTAAGTCGGCTGTACAACTGGGGCGAGTGCTAGGAAGTCTCTCTAGACCTGCCGTGTGGCGGCGCTCGGTCTGCAATCACCGATAGTGGCGACACGCGGGTCCGACATATACTAACGGACCGAGGCCGATTTAAAGGCTACCACCTAGCAAGTGTGGTGTCTGGCGGTGACACCACATTCCTCCCCCACAAATCAGCGTACGGTTGTGTTATAAGGCTTCTGCCCGCCGTGGGGAGGACCCCATGTTGACGTATGCGACGAGGTGGGGAGCCTAACAACAGGCGAGGCTGTGCCACCCGCACCCTGCCATTCGGCCCGAGGGGAGCTAGGAAATGCCTGAAAACCTACTCCAGGGTGCACGCCAACATGCGGTGTATGCGCCCGTAGAGAGACAGGAGGGGCCGAAGGGTCGACCTCCATCGGGTCGGGGCACCCGACGGGCGAAGACGCCATGTGGTCCGGAGCGGGCAAGAGTTCCATGTCGGAGGACAGCTGGTCATGGGAAGCGATTGGCGGCGCGTGACCCAGGGAGGTGCCCGGTGGTTGCAGCGACGCGTCCACTGCCGGCGTCGCCAGCGGGAGAACAGGCGGCGGCGTGTCGCCATGGGGCAAAATGGAAGGCAGCGTCGGTAACACCTGGGGATGAGGCGAGCCAGTAGATGGGTCACCAGGGCGCTGACCGGACGGCACCATCGCTGAAAGCAGACGGGGAGCGGCAGAACCCGTGCGACGACAGAGGCGCAGCTGATTGAGATGCCGACGCACCTCACCAGAGGCCCCCAAAACCAGATACATAGCGCGGCCGAGGCAGCGAAGAATGCGCACTGTGAGCCAACGCCGTAAACCTCAATAGTTGCGATAGTATACAACGTCGCCTGGGGCAAAAGCAAGTGTCTGCCGCTGCACAGGAACCTGATGCGGCGGATGTAGCAAAGACATCAAGGTGCGATGAGGGCGACCATGCAACAACTCAGCCGGCGAGTGACCATCTCGGGGCTGAGAGCGATACGTGGACAAAAAGAGCAATAACGCGTCCTCCCGAGAATGAGACTCTTTCAACTTCAACATCTGTTACTTGGAAGTCCTGACCAAACGTTCAGCGGCACCGTTTGACTGCGGCGAAAACGGCGCGGACGTCAGATGTTGAATACCATTGGCCTTGCAGAATGACTGAAATTCTGCGGACATGAATTGTGGGCCATTGTCGGAAACAATAGTCTGTGGAAGACCTTAAACGCAAAAGATAGCGGATAACGCTTGCATGATGGCAGATGACGTCGTGGAAGACATCCGAACAACAAAAGGAAAATTACTGAATGAATCTTCCACAACCAACCATCGAGCATTCCAGAAGGGACCAGCAAAATCGATGTGTAAGTGTTGCCAAGGGGTAGTGGCTTTCGGCCATGCAAAGAATTCCCGCGATGGTGCGGATTGTTGTTCGGCACACGCCATGCAAGAAGAGCACATATTCGTAATTGCAGCATCGATTCCGAACCAAGTACAGTGCTGACGAGCAAGTTGTTTCGTTCTCACTATACCCCAATGTCCCTGGTGGACAAGCCGTAAGACAGAGGACTGTAACGAACGTGGGACCACGACCCTGGACTGATTATCAGAACGCAACAGCAAAACACCACGTCGAACTAAAAGTCTCTCCTTGTGAGCAAAAAATCGGCGAACCAATGGATCCTCGATCCGTGACTTTGACAAGGGCCATTGCGTAGCAAAAAAACGCAGAATGGTAGCAAGGACAGGGTCAGCAGCTGTGGCTGTAGCTACACGACGAAAATCAATCGGAAACAATTCGACCACGTCATCGGTATCCGAATCAATGAACATGCAAGCAAGTTCGGAGGAATCGAATGCTCTATCCTCAGCAACATGCAAACGGGACAACACATCGGCGTTTCCGTGCTTAACAGTGGACCGATACAAGATATCGTAGCAGTACTGTGAGAGGAAAATAGACCAGCGAATGAATTTCTGCGCTGTACGTGGAGGTACAGGCTTGTTCGGATGAAAAAGGGATGTCAAGGTTTGTGGTCTGTGATGATGGTAAAGTGACGACCATACAAGAAATCATGAAACTTTGTAACACCAAATACGAGAGCCAAAGATTCTTTCTCGATCTGTGAATAATTTCGTTGCACATACGAGAGCAATTTGGACGCAAAGGCAATAGGGCGATCGTGCGAACCATCTTTGTGCGCAAGCACAGCACCGATCCCAAAATCCGATGCATCCACCATCAACAAAAGGGGCTTCCGGTGATCGAATGGCGTAAGGCAAGTATTGGAAAGCAACGCCGATTTCAACTGGCGAAAGGCGCGTTCGCATTCTGTCGTCCAGACGAACGGAACACCTTTCCGGCCTAAGCGATGAAAGGGAGCTGAAATGGAAGAGGCGTGGCGCACATATTTATGGCAGTAATTGATTTTTCTCAGCACACTCTGTAGCTGCTTCAAATTCTGTGGCGAAGGCAAGTCTTGTATGGCACGGAGGTGCTCTGGACTGGGATGTATGCCTTGTGCATTGAGTACATGTCCCAAATAGGGTAAGTCACAAGCAAAAACACACATTTATCCTTCCGCAAGTGAAGACCATTTTGTCGCAAGACCTGAAATAATATTCTGAGATTGGCTAAATGTTCTTCTTCCGTCTTTCCGGAGATCACAATATCGTCCAGATAGTTTGCTGCAGAAGGGACCGATGCACAAACAGTTTGTAGATATTGCTGAAACAATGCAGGAGTGGATGCACACCCAAATGGCAGTCGTTTGAATCAGTACAAACCAAGATGCGTGTAAACCACCAAAACGCGCTGGGATTCTTCGTCCACTGGTATTTGCAAGTACACATCTGCTAGGTCCAACTTCGAACAATATTTACCCGGGCACAGTTTGCCAAAAGATCTTCCGGGCGTGGTAAAGGAAAAGTTGAAGTCACTAGTTGTGGATTCACTGTTGCCTTGAAGTCCACACAAAGTCTCAATTTTCCGGAAAGTTTTGGCAAAATTACTAAGGGTGATGGCCAGAGAGAAGCCTGCACACGTTCAATTACACCTTGTGATTCCAAATCGTGTAATGTTTTTGCGACCTCATCACGCAATGCGTGTGGAACATTGTGCGCTCTGAAAAATTTCGGTTGCGCATTGACTTTCAGTTCCAAATGTTCTTTATAGTTCTTAGCGCAACCGAGGCCCAGTGCAAAAATGTCTGCAAATTCTTCACATAGACGAGAAACACTGTCTGAAGGCACAGTCTGGTTCACTGATAGGACCTGATGGACTATAGACAAGTTAAACAACTGAAACAAATCGAAACCAAACAAGTTTTCTGCAGAAGAAGAACGAAGGACGTACAGTGACACAAGTTTCGTTTGTCCCTTGTATGATGCAAGAAGGCTGCACTGTCCTAACACAGGGAGCCCGTGACCTGAATATGTAGTTAGCTTAACATTTGTGGCACGCAACGGAGGTGTGCCCAGCTGTTTGTACGTGTCGTGATTGATCAATGAAACTGCAGCTCCGGTATCAAGCTGGAATGGTATCACTTTGCCGTTAATGTCCAAGTCCACAAAAAGTTTATTGTCCTGCTGACGACAAGAGCGACTGTCTCGTGCAACGTGAAGTGACACTGGTACGAAATCACTTGCGACTTGACGGGCTTTCCGGCGATGTTGACACACACCATTTGTGGGACGAACACGGTCACTGTGAGAGAGAGAGTAGCACTGGGCAGAGTGGATTGAACTACATGAATTTCCACGGGCGAAGTGTCGCGAGCCTGAGTATCCTTGGTTCGATTCCGATTCCGGCGTGAAGCAAAGGGCCTGGAATGGTTGCGAGTGTCCGATCTGAGCTTTTTCTGGCAAACACTTTGAACATGTCCTTTTTTATTACAGAAAAAGCAAATAGCCTGGTGTGACGGGCAATTCTCACGCGAATGGCTAGTAGCACACCGCGGGCATGATTTCACTGCATTTGCTTGCTGGCGCGGTACACGTGGCTGAGAGCCAGGCGGCTTTGGCGCAGCCGGGCGCGAGGACTGTTTACTGTTCCGTGCAGCTCGCCCGGCGGGCCGGTTAACCTGACACACGGATAGCGAAGTTTCAAATGATTCCTGAGCAAAGTCAAGTGTGTCCTGCCGATGCAATATGTCCATCACTTGTTGAAGGGAGGGATTGACTAGTTTCAAAATCTGTTCCCGTAGACGAACATCAGAAACGTTCTGTGCAATTGCATCATGTACCATAGTATCTGAATAAGGAAGTCCACATTCACATTCAAAAGCACAATCCCCAGTAAGGCCTTGCAAAGTTGCAACCCACTCCCTATTAGTCTGACCTGCCGTACGTTTTGTACGAAAGAAGGTATACCTTTTTGCAACTACATTGACTGATTCTTTGAAATATGCATCTAATGCCGACAAAATTTCGTCGTAGGACAGAGTTGCTACGTCGCGTCGGGGAAATAATTTCACTATCACACAGTACGTCTGGACGCCTACGGATGCTAACAAAAAAGGCTGCCGCTCAGTACCTTGAATTCTGTAGGCGGCGAGATGGAATCCAAATTGGCGTGACCACTCCGTCCAGCTTTCCAGTGCAGCATCAAAAGGACGAAAAGGTGCTGCAACCGTGTGTTGTGGCTGCGGTAGCGGTGGAGCGGCGGCTGCCGCATCGTTTTGCAGTGCACGTTGACCCTGGACGAGCTGTCCAAGGGCATCCAATAAGGCCTGCGTCTGCTGATTCTGCAAGCAATAAAATTCGGACAGTACATCTGGAGATTGTGGCGAAGCCATTACGCAAGTAAATCAGGGCAATATCAATACGAACGCGGAATTCTCGTCGCCAAACTGTTGTGGCTTGGCAAGATAGCCAAACCACTATGAGGAAGCCGAAAGGCACGCGTTAAGCTCACGTAGGCTGGCGTGAGGTCTGGAACAGGTCAAGTAATGGAGACTAGCAAATAAAGTACGTAGCTTCTGGAATACTTAACTTTAATCCATAATTGGTGAACATCGGTCTGACGGTACATGCATCACAAGATAAATAGCAAATGATAATGGCACCTTGCTAGGTCGTAGCAAATGACGTAGCTGAAGGCTATGCTAACTATCGTCTCGGCAAATGAGAACGTAATTTGTCAGTGAACCATCGCTAGCTAAGTCGGCTGTACAACTGGGGCGAGTGCTAGGAAGTCTCTCTAGACCTGCCGTGTGGCGGCGCTCGGTCTGCAATCACCGATAGTGGCGACACGCGGGTCCGACGTATACTAACGGACCGAGGCCGATTTAAAGGCTACCACCTAGCAAGTGTGGTGTCTGACGGTGACACCACAGTAATGGCGTAGGGATGGAAGGATGCCAATGAAGGATGTGGTGATGTCCTTGAATAGGGAGTTAGACTACAGATAACTGGTTGCAAGTACTGGTGAGCGAGGGCAGAGATTTTTGTATGATAGCACAGTAACTAGCTATAATGAGGCCTCTAGGAAGATCACGTTTTTCAGTCATAGGGAATGTATGTAAATAAAGTGGGTGCGATTGGAGCAGAGGGAGAATGAAGTAGACCAGGATGTTCCAACTGGGCTCCAGGGAGCCGGAGCGCTCCGGAAGCTCGGAGCCCGCGTGGACGGGGAAAGCGAACTCACTGCCTCCTGCCCGCATGCAGCTGTAACTGCCGCAATAATCCGTGTTCAATGACAGTTATGACTAGCCCCGGGAGCCCTGTACCTCTATTGGAGGATACCTTTCTATTCATTGAGAGGGATGGTCATCCGCAATGTCTTGTATGTCATAAAGTATTTAATTCTACGAAGAGGTACAATATACGACGACATTATACACGTCTTCACGCAGCGCGCTATGATCAGGTAGAAGGCGTTACTCGCAGAGAACTGGTAGCCAGGCTTAAGAACAACATACCAGGAGATGTAAGTTCAGAAATGGTTTCATAATACGGAGGGTATCAAAACATGCAACATAATTCGTGTTCTGTAATGCGTTTATAATTTTCAGGTGAATGAGAGCGGAGAAAACACTACTGAATCTGCAATTCGAGCAAGCTACAGGGTCGCTCAGCTCACATCATTGCAACGAGTGGCACGCCGTTTTCGGTGGGACCACTCATAAAATCGCGCATGGTAGCAGTTGCAGAATATTTGTTTCCAAGAGAGGTGCAAGCAATTGAAGGGGTTCGCCTGTCGAAGCAAACAATGTCTCGCCGAATCCTGGATATGGCAGCGGATTTAGAGACACAGCTCAGGAAAAAGGCGGAGAGCTGTGTTGCATTTTTGCTAGCGCTTGATGAAACCACCGACATATCGGACTGTGTTCAGCTTGCAGTCTTCGTGCATGGTGTCGACATGGAGCTGCAAGTAACTGAAGAACTCTTGGATGTGGTACCACTCGATTACACCACAACAGGACGTGACATTTTTGAAGCTGTTTGTGAATCATTGGACAACATGAATTTGACGTGGGATAAGCTCCATTCTGTAGTGACGGATGGTGCACCACAAATGATCGAGCATCACCAAGGTTTTGCTTCTCGTTTGAAAAATAAACTCAGGGACGAATTCGGGAAAGACATTTTGACTCTTCATTGTTTTATTCACAAAGAGGCACTGTGTGCTGAAACAGTAGAGCTAGGTGGCGTAATGAAAGATGTCGTGAAGTGTGTGAATTTTGTGCGGCATCACGGTATGAATTATCGCCAATTCAAAGGATTCCTGAAAGATATAGAAGTGGAGTATTGGGATATACATTACCACAGTACAGTTCTTTGGCCGAGTCGGGGAAAAGTTCTTGATGTTTTCTTTGCCATTCGTGAGGAAATATCCCTTTTTCTCAAAATGAAAGGGGAAGAAATGCATTGTCTGAAAGATATAAAATGGATATCAGACCTGGGGTTCCTAGCTGACATAACTATGCATCTGAATAATTTAAATCTGTCATTGCAGGGCAAAGGGCAGCTAATCATTGCCATGCACGACCAGATCAAAGCGTTCATGGAAAAGTTACGTTTATTTGAGAGGCAGATGAGTAATGGACATTTAACGTTCTTCAATCGTCTAGCTTCTTTAAAACTACCTGAAGGTACTACTTTCGGCGATTACCAAGCAGGCCGGCCGAGGTGGCCGAGCGGTTCTAGGCGCTTCAGTCCGGAACCGCGTGACTGCTACGGTCGCAGGTTCGAATCTTGCCTCGGGCATGGATGTTTGTGATGTCCTTAGGCTAGTTAGGTTTAAGTAGTTCTAAGTTCTATGGGACTTATGACCTCAGATGTTAAGTCCCATAGTGCTTAGAGCCATTTGAACCATTTTTGATTACCAAGCAAAGTTAAAGCAGCTCATCACGTCGTTTGAAACATGATTCTGAGACCTCACTAGTTTGGAAATGGAACTTAAGGTGTTCAGCACTCCTTTTCCAGTTTCCCCCGATGACTTGTCACTGTCACTTCAATTGGAGATTATTGATTTGCAAAATTCAGCTTTGTTGAAAGAGAGGTACTAAAACACGTTGGATTTGTCATGATGGTATCGTTCATTAGAGCAAAAAACATTTCCCAAGCTTCACAACAACGCCGCTCAGATCATGTGCATGTTTGGATCTACGTATTGTTGTGAGCGCTTTTCTCAGCAATGAAACGAGTAAAAAGTAAGGAACGATCGTTTCTTCAGGATGCAACAATGAAGGCCATCCTCCGCATTAACGCTGCGAACACTTTGACGCCTGATATTTCCGATCTCGTAAGGAAAAGAAAATGTCAAGCTACAGAGGCCCAATAAATTTAGTATGCAATTTCTTGTAAAGCAGTTGTTTCTTATTTATTTCCTGAACATCGTATTTCTTGGTGTAGCATGACACCACGTCTTAGCAGCTAAGAGTATGAGATTGCCGATCTTGTAAGACGCAGCTGGCACATCAAAATGCTTGCCTTGCCGCCTGCCTCAGCCTGCCGTGCCACATGTTGGCGTGCCGGCCCACTTCAATGGTCACAGCGAGCAACACGGCTCCCTGGAGCAGGGAGTGGTCCGCGGCTCACAACAGAGCCGACGAGCTGGAACAGCCTGAAGTAGATGGTTCTGGAATAGACCTGTAGTTTTGAGTAAGAATTGGAGATCATACTTCACTTCTAGGGTGGGATCACTATGGCAGATGAGACACATTTTATCTGTGAAGACATAGCTACATGCTTCCCATTTACATAACTGGATTTTCTTTTTAAATGTTAGGCTACAACAAAAATTTGATTAATGTAACACAAGAACACACATGCTATCTACTCACAAATTTGTTGGTGTAACTGGAGGAATTGTTAAACAGAAATGACTGCATTTTTATTTATTTATTTATTTATTTTTTTGCTAGCACCTTTAATCTTCAAATATTTTTATGACTACATACTTCGCTCCTTTCTGTGCAAGAGTAAAGTTAAGTTTTGTATAGTAGAGGCAGATTTTGTTTCTATTCTTACATTTATGAATGCTGTAATTGTTTTCAAACTGTGAATGATTTTTAACACTGAGAGTGCAGATAGGGTGATGAACAGTAGATATTTGGCCAGTCCATTGTCATTGGATTCTGTGTTTTGTGGAATATTCAGGGAGAGTTTTGGATAGACGTGGCAGGTGGAAGCTTTTGGCAAGGCAGGGATCCAGTAGGTACTGTGTGTTTTTGAGAGAGGGAGTTTGGGGGGGGGGGGGGGGGGGGAGGGATGTTGCCTGTGGATGGTATAGATATTTTGAGTAGTTGTGTTCTTAGGTAAGGGTAGGAACAAAATTGATTGCCATTTTCAGTATGTTGTGTCTTGCAGCTCTCGTGTACTAAATTGTTTATTATTTCAAAAGTAATTGCCATAAATGTTAATACATTTATTTCACTGTGAGACAAGATGGTCAGTGCCTTCACAGAAAAATGTTTATGATTACCTATGGAACCAAGATTGTACCCAGGCATGCACCTCTTCATCTGAAGCAAATTGGCAGCCACAAACATCTTTCTTCAGGGCTCCAAAAATATGGGAATTGCATGGTGAGAGATTGAGACTTATGGAAAAGTTTTAAGAGTTATTCATACCATCAACATGTTCCTAGCCTTGCCACTTCTTTATGCATACAGGGGAATGATATCCATTTCTTCATCACTATGAAGAGTAGTTGGGGTATATACTTGTTTAGTTTTTATCTGAAGTGGCAATATACTCTTCGATAGTGTTAGGAAATTAATATCATATCGTGCCACCAATTTATCCATTATCACACTTACTTTGTGATGAAATCCTCTGTCAGATGCCTGAGCAGTAAACTTTGTTTTCATCAGTGTCACAGTAGTTAGTGTCAGACCATCTCGTCACACCTCATTTGTGGCCATGATGTTCATCCTTTCATTTCTTAAATGGCACTGGGTATTTTCCCACTTTGTGTGATTGTCTGTGCATTGTACGTGGATATCCTAAAGTCAAGATCAGGTAGTTTCTGTTTCCTTGGTACGTAGCTCAGAACATTCCTCCCCAAAGATCTGAACGGATGACTTTGGAACATTTTGCTTTGAGCTCACTAATAACCAAGGTGATAATCCTAAGGATATCCATAGGGATCTTTGGTGGAGTGTTCTCTTCTGCCTTAATGCCTTCTGTATTCTATGCTATTTACCAACTATTAGTTTACCTGCCTTTAAAGACAATTTCTTATTCATGGACAAGAGAACCCCCCTACAACTTCACCTGCTCATCTGACAATTCTTTATTTTGGGAGTCATTTGGTCCCTGCATCTGTCAGCAATTTGAATATAACAGTCCGTATATGCAACCATTGCCCCCTCTGTTCCACAGGGAGATAACTGTAAGGAGTTTCTGTTCATTCTTCCAAAATGATTCTCTTCAAATTATAATGCCATGACAAGTATCTGAAAATGTACGTATGGTCATTAAGAGGGAGGAAAGATCTTTGCAAGCATTGACATTGTACAGTGAGACATTTGTGTAGATGTTTTCAAGTATCTGCAGTCAGTAGATTGATTTTGAAATGGAAACATTTAGTTTCATCTAAAAAATCTGCCTTTCTGCTTAAAAAAGAATATCCCATAATTGTTGAATACAACAGCATTCAGAATAACAGTGATGTTAAAAAGAGTGTACAAAGATATAATGCATAGTCATGAAGAGAGTAACCAAAGAGGGGAAAACGGGCTTTCACTCTTTCCTGTGACATATGCCTGACTATATTAGAGCATCTCCACGCCGTGTGTGTGTGTGTGTGTGTGTGTGTGTGTGTGTGTGTGTGTGTGTGTAGTTGAGGCACAATATCAATATCTTTAACGCTGTCCTCTTTTTCTGAGTGTATATAGTGGAAATTCTGTATTAAGAAGACAAGCCACAGATTATGTGGCAAGAGGATTAATGTAAATTTCACTCATAAAGTAGATTTCAAATCATAGTGGATATGAATAAATAAAGTATTTGTGCCACTTATACAGGTCTTCTTGTAACTCCAGGAGACCCCATTTTAAAAATACTGAGACGTGTGTGATAAGAGACTACAATCCATATAAAAAGCATGAGCTTGGCAGTGACATGGCCAGAAGTGAGGTGGCTCTGTTTGACAGTTTACGTTGATATAATATGCAACTAGTCACTTTGTGAAGGGGGTGGGGGCTTTTACACTGCAAATATTTGTGGTCTGAACTGAGGCCAAATGTCGCAATTTTCACCCTTTAAGCAAGAGATTCATCATATGATGGACTGAAAAATGTATGTCCATGCTGTAAGAGCTGTTGCAAAACAACCAACAAGAGAGCACCCTCATGATGAGGCCCATTATGACAGACCAATGAAATGGTATCCTCACTATAAAATCAAACAAAATTTTTTGAATCTATTCAGTTTTATCAATGCAGAGTTATAAAACATAACCCAGCCAATCAAAGTATCAGTTCCTTCCTTCCTTTTATTTCTTCATTTTCTGATGAGATGTTTTGAGTGAAATAATACAAACATTCCTGTGACATTAATGTGACCACCACCAACATCCAGCGTCAGCCTGCAGTAACAACTCACAGGTGGCAGGTAACAGCACTAACAGTGGAGAGTATATTAAGTGTGTTGGGGGACATGGAAATCAGTGGAGTCATTGTTGTAATGCAGAAACAGAGTGATTTATCTTATGTCCAGAAGGGCATGATCACTGGCTTTCGGGCCAACAGTGGAAGCATTTCTGAAATGGGTGTGTTTGTTAACTGTTTGCATGCTGTTGCAGCTAAAGTATACTGTGCAAAATAAAATGCTGCTATTTGAAACCAGCACCAAGGCAACTGTGGTGCACCACTGGCCGTAGATGACAGGGATGAACGACAGCTGTGGAAATGTGTATAGGCTAATGGATATGCAACTGTTGAGCAGCTGACCACCTAAATGAACCAAGAGACTATCAACATTGACTCCTCAGTGACTATTTACAGAATGTTGCTGCATTTGGGCCACTGCAGCAGGCGCCTGTTTTGTGCACACATGCTGACTGCTGTTCATTGCCGATGAAGGCGGAGTTTGCATGTCAGTACTGCAACTGGATGTCCATCGAGTGGGTACAGGTGGCTTCTCAGATGAATCATATTTTCTTGGGGACCATGTCAACCGCTACACGTAGTTTGTTTTTCCTGAGCATGATGGCATCTACCAACAGGACAATGCAATGTGTCACACAGTTCACAGTGTATGTGTGTAGTTTGAAGAGCACTAGGATGAGATTCCCATACTCGCCTGGCTGCCAAACTCCCTGGGTTTAAATGTAATGAGGAATCTGTGAGACTGCCTCAATCAGGCTTTCATGCCATGAATCCTCAACTGAGAAATCTAGCGCAGCTAGCCACAGCACTGGAATCGGCATGGCTCGACACTCCTGTTGGCACCTTCCAGAACCTCAATGACTCTTCCTGCATATTTCGCAATGGTCCACACTGCACAAGGCTTTTGACAGGTGGTCACATTAATATGACTGGGCAGTGTATAAACACACACTAATTGAAATTATCAATTCTGGTCATATTTCTTTTGAATCTTCCTGGCAGATTAAAACTGTGTGCCGGACTGAGACTTGAACTCGGGACCTTTGCCTTTTGCGGGCAAGTGCTCTACCAACTGAGCTACCCAAGCACGACTCACGCCCCGTCCTCACAGCTTTACTTCTGCCAGTACCTCGTCTCCTACCTTCCAAACTTAACAGAAGCTCTCCTGCGAACCTTGAGCTGTGAGGACGGGGTGTGAGTCGTGCTTGGGTAGCTCAGTTGGTAGAGCACTTGCCCACGAAAGGCAAAGGTCCCGAGTTCGAGTCTCGGTCCGGCACACAGCTTTAATCTGCCAGGAAGTTTCATATCAGCGCACAGTCCACTGCAGAGTGAAAATCTCATTCTGGATATGTTTCTTTTGTTTGCAGACTGATGACTGATAATGAAATCAAATGATAAAGTTACATGGATACTGCTCATTGACAAGTTAATAATTATTTGCATTACATGAGTAGCTCTATCAAAAGTAATGCAAAAGCAGACTCTTTATTACCTGATGTAGATTATTCAAATTGTGTATTTAGCTAGAGTTACACATTACTTATGCAAAGCTTTTACCCAACATGTTTTTGTAATAATTGTTAAATCCTCTTAAAATGCACTCTTTTGTCCATACCTTCTAATTTATGGTAATGGAAAGTCAGCTGTCACAATGTAGCCGTACAACTGTATGTGCTTGTGTTATATAATTCTGAAAAAGGATTTGTCCAAAAGCTAGCAAAGTTATCATTTTTATTTATGTGCCTCAGTGTTTTGGGGAGTTGGTACCTTTGCTCCTTAAATGATTTATCTCCTGATTTGTGTCTATGCAGTCAAACCATTGTTCCAAAAGACTGTCTTAACTTAAACAAACAGGTAAAAGTAACAGTGCACATGTTCCATTGTGTAGTGTTATAAAAAGAATAATGAAAAAGATAACTGTGTCTCAATTCTGCCAGCCAGGAACCCTAAAACAGTCACTCCTCAAATCTGTCTTTATCAGTAGGTAATGTTAAAGCATGAGGGCCAGACACCATTCACTGTATCACATTGCAACTGATAAAGGTAAGCTTTTTTGGGGCCCTTCGCAATATTTTCAGTAAAATTTAATCGGTGGGAAACTAGTCTAATTGATCATAATGTTAATGAAATGATAAACTGTATAAAGAACATGCAGTAACAAATGCTGAACCTTCATGTGACATGGGATCTCAAAAATAAGTGCCAACTGTCATCATGTGAGCCACCTAGAATAACTAATGATTAATTTTGGGCAGGCAGTGCCATAGTTCTTAGTGTTCTTGCTTGCATAAACCAAGCATACAAATTAACACAATCCACCATTGCATTAAAAAAAGAAAAGAATGATTTAGATGTATACTAAGGAATGGGCTACACTTTAAATTACCTCCAATACAGCAATTAACTTGTCCTCCACTACTTTAGTAAGGGACCAAATAATACAAACAGCTTTTTCATAATCGCATCTTCTTTGCCTAAATCTGTATCTATGATAAAGGCTGATAACCTTATATATTCTATGGCACTTTAAAAATGCTGTAAAGAAACTGGTGTCTACAAGCACCACATAATTACTGGTAGATTCTCCAGCCAGAGGAGGTGGCCATGTGTCATAGGGCAGTGCTTTGTTATTAATCATTTGTTTGCATCCAGGTGATTGAAGGGATGTCCCTATTGAGAAAACTGTTGGTTTAACACTGTTGTAATTTTTTTTTTATTTTTTACCCTCATCTAATCATTCTCCCAGCGACAAATGGTCCTGCTTCTCAACAGGTAATAGCACCTGTGAGGGGCACGAGATGGGGTTGGGAAAGGGGGGGGGGGGAGATAATGGTCACCATTCAATAAATGCCAGATGTCTCCTGTATCATGTCAAATTGTGAATACCTCTGGGAGCTCAGTTACCAGTTGTTGAGTTCAGGTTTGGCTAACCTGGGGTTTCTGATAAGTGCTAACAATCCTCTGTTACTATAGACAGTGGGCATGGTTCAGCAACTACTGTTGGGTGTTGTGGAATTTCATGTAGAGTTCTTGGTTTAACTTTCCAGACCAAGTCAATGGTACAAAGTTTAAAATACACCAGCCTCAAGGTGATCTAAATATTGATGGGGGTGAAATGCTGTAGAGGAAAATCAGCCTATTGCCAGCAATAGTAGAGTTACACTGACTAGGTGGTCTCAACCTGGAATGACTGTGTAGGCCTGTAGTTTTTGCTGGAAGCAAATTGTTTCTCAATTTATCAACAAACCACTTCCAGTGTGATGTATATATTGAATGAGAACAGACATACCCAAATGAATTAAGAGTATATTGGTAGCAACACTTCTCAGTCAGATCAGACTTTGTGATGGTAGGAGAATACATCTTATATTATAGAATGTGTTCATAGTTGTAAAATTGGAAGCAAAATCTCTGAAGAAAGGATCTTCTTCCTGTGTAAGCAATGGTTTGAAATAGTAGATCTACCGACCAAGAAATGGTGGAATTATCGTTAAAACTGAAACAATTAACCAAGTAACAAGTTTAGAGTGTCAGTAATTATGTGTGAGATTAGCATTCTTCTTCATTGCAATACAAGTGTTGTAAAGTGCCACACACTAATGGCTATAAACACAACAGTCTCATATAAATAATGAAAACTAGAAAGCAGTATGTAAATTCAAAAGTAATAAACAGGTGAGTGTTGTCGTGTCAGAACAATAGGCGGATGGGAATTAGAGAATTATTCAGAGAAACTGGTAATGACAAAACAGTTTATTGTCCAGTTCCCAGCCTAGCGTGCTTGCACCTCTTTTTCTGTCTGTACTCAGTTCCCTAATTATCCAGCTATGACATCACACTTGCTTTCAACTCCATAGTGGCAGCACATAGTAGTGGAAGTGATACCTGACAGAAAAAGAGGCAACCCATTGTAGGCTCCTTTCAGATGTCTTGCCCGAAAATTGTAACTTTTCTGTCACAGCAGCTCTGTAATGTAAGTTCATAAAAGGAATGAAATACTGAGGTGTATTAAATGTTCTAATGCATTTATGATGACAAAATCGTTTACACTCTCTACAATTCCTTGAAAATACATACAGTCCTTTGTAACCATGGTCTCTTTCAGGGGTCATGAATTTCACAGTTTATGTAACACAGAAACGTTGGCTGATAAGTTTATGTGAGTAAAGTTCAATCGTTAATGTTGACTGACCTAAAGTGGAATTCTTCAACCAGTTATAATATTCTAAACCAGTTCAACACACGTAAAATGCTCCATTTGCCATGCAGTATTTAACATGGATGGCATTATGGAAAACAGTCAATAGCAAATGCAGAGAACTTTGTATCACTTTTTCAGCATCATTCAGAAAATCAGTCTGGTAATAATCACAGTGAGACTTTAGTGTGGTTCTACCAGATTGGAGACATAGCGCAAAGAAATTTGAAGACTTTGTTGACTAACTAACATGACTCATTCTCCATTGCTCCACAGAGGCAGATTTCTGTCACTGTTCTTTTCTTGTATCTAACAAAGGCTTCTGACATGGTTAGTCCCCCAATCCTATTGGAAAACATATTGCAGTATGGGATACATGATACTGCTCACAAGTTAGAAACTACTCCAAATCTGGTGAAATCAAACATACATATAAGAATCCATGAAATTCCTCAGGGGGGACAGTCCTTGGACCTGCACACATTTTGACTTTTCAGCTAATGCCAATTCCTTTTTGTAAGCTGATGATACTAATATACTTTTCAACTGGCAGCAATGATCCTATACAAGCAACACTACATGAGAGTGCTTCCCTTCTGGGAGGATGTCAGTGCACAACATCCTTCTGTAACATTTGCAGGAAACAGCATCAGTATAGTAAAAGAAATCCATTTTTTATGCTGTAAATCACTGACACACACAACTTCGAAACTCACAGGGAAATGATGACAAAGTGCGCTTCAGTCAGGCAGTAACTACAAATACATTGAAATTGATGTACCATCCACTTTCGAGTTGGTCATGTCCTATGGTTTACTTTTTTGAGGCAACATTAGTGAACCTCAAACCATTTCCAAAATTAAGCCATGATACTAATATTCATTATTCATTAAAGTGAAGCTTGAGGATTGCAGACCACTCTTCAAGTAGAACAAAATTATACCACTTCCTAATCACTACATATGTGAATTAATTTGTTTCACAAAATAAAATTTCCCAAACTGCACAATAATGAAGATTGTCATGATCATAATACAAGAACAACAAGTCTTTACAAATAACATAAAAAACTGCAAAATTTTAAGCTGACTGTGTCAAGTATTATGTATATTAGCCTTATGTTCAGAACTCTGTATGTTAGGAGGTGAATAAAACACACTTCATATATGGGTATAAAGCTCTAAATTGCTTCCCAGAATCAACAAAATTAAGTAAATCAAAGGCAGCCTTTACATGCAATATAAAATGTGTACTGGTGGAATATTATTTTTTATTTTGTGTAAGAGTTTATGAGAGTGCAACTATAGAAGTTTGATTCTCTGTAACAATTTTGTGTTAGGGAATATGTGGCATATTACATTCTAGTACCTTCATAATTTATATGACTATGTACAACTTTAATGTCAATGTTGCTTAAAATATCAGTTGGATAGACTGCAACTCACCACACAGAGGAGATGTTGCGCAGGAGTCAGGTACATTTAAAAATATAGTAGTGACAGTGAGTCTGCATTTAGAAGTAGACACACTGTCCTTTGTCTCTTTTTAAATTTGCCTGTTTGCCAAGGCATTAGGAAGCAGACTGAATACACAACACATTAGTAGTGTGTGTGTGTGTGTGTGTGTGTGTGTGTGTGTGTGTGTGTGTGTGTGTCACACATTATGTTATGCTGTGTACACATTAACTGTTCAGGTAACCACCCGTTTCAATTTGCAATTTGGGGATAAGTAAAGTTCGCTGAAGAAAGAAAAATTAAAGTACCAATGTCTTTCTGCAACCTTTTGTTTGCTCTGTGATTGATTGCACTATGTTACCTGGAGTGAAAACTGGAGCTCCACTATTCATTAATAGCACGTGGACTTACTTGTCATCTCAGTAATCCTCCATATAATAACCATACTTTAGATGATGATCTTGAATGGTTTACACAAAAAGCAGCTCACAATATTGCATCATCCTACTCACTCTGGAGATCCCTGTAGCTTTAGCTCTTGCTATCCAAAACATTACTAGGTTTTCTTCAAATGGGTGGGTTATGAATCTTTAACAACATTGGCCACTTGCTCCTCAATGCAGTTTTCCAATAGCTGTTTCAACATGGATAAGACTAACCTTCAATATGACCAGAAGTAATTATGAATACATCAACCTTGTGGACCAATTCTGTCATTTGGTTCCATCACACATTAACGTTATTGTAATCTGTACATAAAATAGGCAACTACTCACCTATAGGGGATCAACACATGGCACACAGAAACACTTATCTGGAAACAGCATTCGCAATAGCTTAAAAACTTTGCTCTCTTTCTAGCAAAAGTACACATAGCCACTGAAACACACGCTCCCAGGACCACAGCTGCACTGATCATTGAAATCTGATGGAAGTGGGGGTGGGGGAAGGGAGTGTAAAGAGGAGATAGTAGGGAAAGTGGTAGATCTGTGGACAGATGACTGCAGCAGCTGCAGAGGAAGATGGCACACATTGTGAAGCAGCTGTTGAAATCATTTGTGTTATGGTGTGCAGCGTGTCGGGCAACTGAATTGTGAGGTTTGCCATTTACCACAGGCCATTGATGCAAGTAGATAGTTAGTTACTTGCCATGCCCATACAGAGTGGTGTACAGTAATTGCAACATAGCTGATATATAACATGGTTGCTTTCATAAAAAGGCAGGGCCACATGCGAAACCAGCCATATTATATATCAGCTATGCTGCAATTATTGTGCAGCCTTTCTAGGTGGGGATGACAAGTAACCAACTATCTACTTGCATGTATGTCCACCACCAAACTGTGTAAAACTGCAAACTAGACCACCAGTTCCTGAACATGCTGCACACCACAACACAAATGATTTAAACAGATGTTTCGCTATGTGGGCCATTTGATACTTCCTTCCAGCACAAGTTCCTCTGAACCATGCAGGTGAGAATTCTTACTTTGGCAAATTCTGTGTTCTCACAATCCCCCTGGCTTAAACCTCTGTGAACCTTTTCCCACTACCTCATCTCACCTTATGTTTCCTGTTCTCTCTTCTGTTTCCACCACTCCTTCCCCGTGCAGTTCATGCACTGCCTTCTCTGACCATTTTTCCTCCCTCAGATGCACGCAGGCTCCCTCTCTCTCTTTTTCCCCCTCTCCCTCTTCCTGTACCTATTTTTTCTCTACTATGTATGCTCCTTTTGTGCAGCCATGGAGTTGTCTATCCAAAGACTTGCTTCTTTCCTGCTACACCCCATATGCACTCTTACCTACCCCGTCCCCACCTCCATCAGCTCAGGTAATTGCTTACAATAACTGTTAATGATCAGTCTAGCTGTGGCCATGGGACTGTGTTTGGCTAGAAAAAGGGCAAGACCAAAAATGCTGTTTGTTGTTAAGTGTTGATACACCATAGGTGAGTGGTTGCCTTTTCCTTATCTTATGCATAGATTACAATAACATTATTGTGTGGTAGAATCAAATGATAGAATTGATCCACAAGGTTGCTGAAGTATTCATAATGATCTCTGGTCCTATTGAAGATTAGATTTTTTCTGTGGTGAAACAGCTATTGAGAAACTGCATTGAGGAGCAAGTGACCAATGTTGTGAAGATTCAGAATCTACCCATCTAAAGAAAATCTAGCGGCATTGTGGATAGCAAGATCTAATGCTACAATGATCACCAAAGAGAGTAAGACGACATAATATCACTATCTGCTTTTTTTGTAAACAATTCCAGATTATCATCTAAAGTATGGCAATTATACATGTTGCTACTGAATAATGGAGTGCCAGTTTCCACTCTAGGTAACATCACAAACAATCAGAGACTATATTTGCAAATTTCCAATGCCATCCAACCACATTCTGTCTCCATTGTGAAACAGGTTGAATTTTGCCTTGAGTAACAGAAAGAGGCACAATTTCGAGTGTGCATATTTAGTGTTATACCGCAATTGTAAGTGTGTATGCTATAGTTTAACTGATTAAATATGTTCATTAGGGTGCTTTTCTAGCTCACCATTAAAGGTTTTTCTTTTATTTGCGTGTTGTTCCAGTAATTGTGAAAAGTCCATTTTGTTTACATCTCGCATCTTTGCCTTACTTTCCAAGTGTGCATACTTAGCGTTATACCGCAATCTTAAGTGCATTTGCTATAGATTAGCTGATTAAATACGTTCATTAGTGTGCTCTTCAAGCTTGCCATTAAAGGTTTTTCTTTTATTTGCGTGTTCTTCCATTAATCGCAAAAAGTTCATTTTGCTTACATTTGGCTGTTTAGTCCTAATTTTTGAATGTGCATATTTAACGTTATACCACAAATTTATGTGCATTTGCTAATAGTTCCCTTACATATTAGTTTCCAAAACATATTTAGTGTCCTTTTACATCTGTATTTAATATATTATCATTATCACTTAGTAAATCTCTTAACTAATTTCCAAACTACCAGGCATACTAAGTGTGCAGTAAGAAAGTTAGTTCAGGGATTTTGTGCAGCTGTTGTGACAGGTGGTTTCATAGGGGAAATTGTAGTGGTGTGGGAATTGGGGAAGCAAACGAGACTCTTCCATTCTTTTGCAGGGTTTGCTCAAGAGATAGGATTATAGCTGAACAAGAGGAGAAAATTAGAGCCCTTCAGGCTGACTTGGGCAGAGCGAGAGGGAACTGAAGAGGTTAAGGGGGGAGGAGGGTAAACAGAGGTGGGAAGTGGTAGCTGGGAACAGGGGGCCACAGAAAAAGAAGAGTGTCTGACAGTTTCCCAATTGGCACAACCAATAGATTTGCCTTGCTACCACAGTTAAGTAAGGAAGAGGCTCCAGTAGAAGTAGATGTAGTTAAGATGCAACAGAATCTCACAGGAAATCAACTGTTTCAAAAAAAGTATAAAGTAAGAGGAAAGTTCTGTTGCTAGGTAGCAGCCATGGAAGAGGTGTGGGCCAGATTTTGCAGGAAAAATTGGGTGACAGGTACCAAGTCACAAACTTTTTCAAGCCAAGTGCATGTCTTAGCGAGGTGGTAGAGGATATAGGTTCCTTGTGCAACGGTTTCTCAAAGCAGGATCATGTGATGATAGTGGGTGGAGTGGGAAACAGTATTGATAGGGATCAGGGATACAGTATTGAGTGTGACCTGGTGAAAACGACCCATACCAATGTTGGGCAGGTGCCTGCTTCCATGCGGCATGATCAGCCCCAGTTGAACTGCTCTGTCAGGAGGGTAAATATGGAGTTGGATGAGTTGCGTAGGGCAGCCACTCTGTCAGACATTGGATTGATTGGGGGGATTTAACAATGCATGGCCTACACCTCAATAGGAAAGGGAAGCGTAAACTGGCAGGGTTGTTAGCGAAATCCATAAAGGGGGACACTAGTACTCATGGATGTACCTCTTTTTTAGACTAATATCAGTGTCCAATGAGAAGTTCAGGCAGGCAGGTGCTAAAGAGGTCAAAAGCTCACAAGATTCTCACAACAGTAAAGCAAATAATAATGTCACCATATTTAACCAAAATATTGGTGGATTAAACAAAAAAGTAGATTCTCACAAAAGTAAAGTAAAAAATCATGTTACCATGTTTCACCAAAATATTCCGGCATTGAAGAATAAAGTAGATGAGCCCCTGGTTTGTTTAGATGACACTGAATCTGATAATGTAACAGATATCCTATGCTTGTCTGAGCATCACATTGTGTCTGATATAGAAAAGGTAAATATCAGTGGTTATAAACTAGCTGCACGTATGAGTAGAAAGAATAAGGTGAGAGGAGGAGTTGCCATATATGTCAAAAGTTATCACTGTGTAAAAAGCTTAGATACAAAAAAGTTTTGTCTAGAGCAACATATAGAAGCATGTGCCTTTCAACTTAAACTGAAGGAGGGCTCTTTTATAATTGTAACAGTATGTAGGTCCCCTTCAGGAAACTTTCATTTATTCCTGGAAAACTTGGATGCCTTGTTGTGCTATCAGTCAGATAGGGAAAAGCAAATTATTATTTGTGGGGACTTCAATGTTGATTCACTGAAAGAGTGTGACAGGAAGAATGACCTGGAAGTCTTGCTCGGTTCTTTCAGTTTGACATCTGTAATTGATTTTCCTACTCTGGTAGTAAAGGACAGCAGCACATTGATAGATAACACTTTTATAGACCAAGATAAGTTTAAAAACATAAATTCTTGTCCTGTTGAGAATGGCCTTTCTGATCATGGTGCTCAGCTAGTTACAGTATGTGACATAGCTCCATTCATTAATTCAAAACTACCCTCCAAAGTTGTGTGTTCAATTAATGACTCAACAATTAGAAATTTCAGGGAAAATCTTCAGCAGTTAGACTGGGATGAGGTGTACAAGGAACCCGATGCTAATTTAAAATGTAACTTATTTCATGATACACTTGTAAGAGAATTTGAGAACTGTTTTCCCAAGAAAGTAGTTAAATTTAATTATAAGAAGCCATGCCAAAAAACCTCGGCTTACTAAAGAAATAAAAATATCTTGTAACCACAAAAGGAAATTGTATCTAACAACAACAAGAAAGAGTAATGACCCAGCAACAGCCAAATATTATAAGAACTACTGTGCTACATTAAGAAAGGTTATTAAAAAGTGCAGAAGCATGTGCATCATGTCTTAGATTAATACTTCAGATAATGAAATCATAACAATTTGAATTATTATTACAAGGGGACAGGGCAACCAAGAGTACAGGATGACGGCGTTACCATCAAAGCGAATGGAAACTTGACAAACAACAAGTCGGAAGTTGAAAACGTTTTGAACAATCATTTTTTAAATGTTGTAGAGAAAATAGGATCTAAATGTTCATTAGAAGAAGCAAGTTAGTTAATGGAAGAGGCCTTACAGACACAATTTGATACAATTGAAATTCCACCCACCTCTCCTTCTGAAATAAGGAAGATAATAAACTCTTTCAAGAATAAAAGCTCACATGGAATTGATGGCAGTTCCAGCAGGATAATAAAAGCTTGTTCCCAAGAGATAAGTGGGATTCTTAGCCACATATGTAATAGCTCTCTGAAGCAGGTTATTTTCCCAGATAGACTGAAGTATGCCATTGTTAAACAACTGCACAAAAAAGGGGATACATCTGATGTCAACAACTACTGCCCAATCTCTCTTCTGACTGCCTTATCCCAAATTCTTGAAAAAGTAATGTATTGTATAGTAGCTTCTCACCTTTGTAAAAATAAAGTTTTAACAAAATGTCAGTTTGGTTTCCAGAAAGGTTTTTCAACAGAAAATGCTATATAGACTTTCACTAATGAAATATTAAATGCTCTGAGTAACCAGAAGTCACCTGTGGGGATTTTTTGTGATCTATCAAAGGCTTTTGATTGTGTAAATCATGGAATACTTCTAGATAAGCTCAAAGCTGGTACTTTTTGCCGATGATACAAGTATAGCTATCATACCCAACAGACAAGAATTAACTGATGAAATTATAAATGATGTTTTTCAGAAAATCATTAATCTGTGAATGGGCTCTCATTAAACTTTGACAAAACACAGTATATACAGTTCCACACAGTAAATGGAATGACACCATTAATAAATATAGACTTCAATCAGAAATCGGTAGCTAAGGTAGAATATTCAAAATTTCTAGGTGTATGCATTGATGAGGGGCTGAACTGGAATAAATACAACCAAAGATATGCTGAAACGTTTGAGTTCAGCTACTTATGATATTAGGGTCATTGCAAATTTTGGCGATATACATCTCAGTAAATTAACTTACCATGCCTGTTTTCATTCTCTGCTTTCATATGGCATCATATTCTGGGGTAACTCATCATTGAGTAAAAGAGTGTTCATTGCACAAAAGCATGTAATCAGAATAATTGCTGGAGCTCATCCGAGATCATCCCGCAGACTCTTATTTAAAGAGCTAGGGATCTTCACTGTAGCCTCACAATATATATATTCACTTATGAAATTTGTTATTAACAATCCAAACGAATTCAAAAGTAATAGCAGTGTACATGGTTACAACACTAGGAGAAATGATGATCTTCACTACTCAAGGTTAAATCTAACTTTGGCTCAGAAGGGGTAAATTATGCTGCCATAAAAGTCTTTGGCCACTTACCTAATAGCATCAAAAGTCTGACAGATAGCCATATAGCATTTAAAAGGAAATTAAAATAATTTCTTAATGGCAACTCCTTCTACTCATTAGATGACTTTTTGGATATAGTAAGTAGGTAATTTCCCCAACCCACCTCCCCCCCCCCCCCCCCCCCCCCCCCCAAAAAAAAAAAGAAAATTTATCATGTAATATTTTGTGTGATGTAATATCTTGTATATACACCTTTTATTAACCTGACACGTTCCACAGCATTACGAAGTGTTGTATTCATGATCTATGGAACAAGTACTAATCTAATCTATTCAAAGTATGGGATTGGAATCATGTTTAGCATTGTTTCACAATACTTGATTTGGGCCAGATAATATTCATTATATTTGTCTGAATTAAAGTCTTGTTGATGCCTTTGATATAACTGATTGAGGGTAACTCCTCCAACTGCTCAGCCAAAACAATATGCCAC
The DNA here is from genome assembly GCF_023864345.2 of Schistocerca serialis cubense. Classification (NCBI taxonomy): domain Eukaryota; kingdom Metazoa; phylum Arthropoda; class Insecta; order Orthoptera; family Acrididae; genus Schistocerca; species Schistocerca serialis. The sequence goes on from NC_064640.1 coordinate 161,844,750, forward strand.
ATAGATGCGCGTGGCTTGAAGACTAGTAAGTAACAGAACCAAGTACGTTGGCCTTGATTACAAGTGTTCAAAAGAAAGAAGGGTATCATTGGGAGAGACCCATGGAAGTGTGGTAGGACCACCCTTGTACTCAATGTACATAAATGATGTGACAGATAGTGCAACCTGATCTCTGCAACCATTTGCTGATGAGGCTGTATCATTGTTGAGTGACTGCAGAAGTGTACAGAATGGCTTAGAATTTTTATTTGATGTGATGAATGGCAGCTCGTTCTAAGTGTAAAAAAATGTAAGATGATGCTGGTGAGTAGGAAAAAGAATAATGTAATATTCAAATGCAGTATTAGTGGTGTGCTGCTTGACAGAGTCATATAGATTAAATATCCAAGTGTAATGACATCTTGAAGTGTCGGGTATTCTGCTGAATGTCAGCATTGTTCTTGTACAACATTTTGACAATGTGACTTGTTATCTTCATCAGCTGCTTACCTGAGACTGCTCATCAAGTGTAATGGATCCAGTATTTATACATACGCTCTATCCCCTTCATCCCTCTTGGGGGCAGATTTCTAGACCTACGTTATCATGTGGGCCAATGGCATTCAGAATAAAGACACTTCAACTATCACAATTTTATTAGTAAACTGTCGAGGTACTTGTAATGAAGTTTCCCAATTTACTGCCCTCCAGGAAATCTCTTGCACTCAAATTATTCCCAGGACTGAGAGCTGGCTGAAACCCTCAGTGGAAAAGTGGAAAGCTCTGAGATATTTAGTGAGTTATGGAATGTATATCGGAAAAACAGATTAGAGACCGTAGGAGGGGGAATGTTCATTGCATTTGACAAAAATTTTGTCTCTATTGAGGTCAAAGATAAGTGTGATAGTGAAGTCATCTGGTCGTGTATAACGGGTGCAGGTGAAACTAAGTTAATTGCTGGATGTTTTTACCGGTCAATCAATTCTGCTGTGACCTAGAGTCATTCAAAGAAAATGTGTGGACAATAGCGTGTAAACACCCAGATCGTGCAATATGATTTGGAGGCGATTTCATCTGCCGAATATAGATTGGGATTCTATAGATCATTGCAGGGGTGGGGGGCTACAGACCGACACTCATGTGGAATACTTTTGAACACATTTTCTGAAACTTTGTCTTGAGAAGCTAGCTCAGCAGCCCACATGTAATGGAAATATCTTAAACCTTGTAGCTACAAATAGGCTGGACCTTATCAACAGTGTCAGTATAGAAACAGGGATTAGTGATAATGATGTCATTATAGCAGCTATGGTTACAAAAGTTAATAAATCAGTCAAGAAGCCTAGAAGAGAGTTTCTGCTAGATAGACCAGATAAGCAGTTATTAACATCTCACTTGGAGAGTGAACTGGCATCACTTAGTTCCAGTCAGATGGATGTCGAGGAATTATGGGCAAAGTTTAAGCAGATTGTAAATCATGGTCTGGATAGTTATGTGCCTAGTAATTGGATGAGGGATGAAAAATACCCACCATAGTCTAATAACAAAATTCAGTTGATGCTGCAGAAGCAGAGGCTGTTGCACTTTCGGTTCAAGAGGGAACGCATAAATGACGACAAGTGAAGATTAGAAGAGATTTGTGCACCTGTGAAAAGATCTATGCATGAAGCATACAACTGCTACCACCATCACACCTTGGCAAAAAATTCAGCAGAGAACCCGAGAAAATTCTGGTTGCATGTAAAATAGCTAAGCAGATCTAAGGCTTCCATTCAGTCCCTTGTTGATCAGCCTGGTGTGGCAGTTGTAGATAGCAAAATGAAAGCTGAAGTTTTAAATTTCACATTCAAGAAATTGTTCACACAAGAGAATTGTACATACATACTGTCATTTGACCACTGGATGGACTCCTGTATGGACTACACAGTAATAAGTATTCCTGGCACAGAGAAACAACTGAAAGATTTGAAAACAAATAAATCACCAGGTCCAGATGGAATCTCATTTTGATTTTACAAAGAGTACTCTAAGGCACTGACCTCTTACCTAGCTTGCATTTACCGTGAATCTCTCGCCCAGCACAAAGGAAGAAAGCACAGATGACTCCAGCATATAAGAAAGGTTAAAGAAAGAAATTACAGAGCAATATCCCTAACTCCTGTTTGCTTCAGAATCCTTGAACATATTCTCATTTCAAATATAATAATTCTCTGTTGAGACTGAGAAGCTTATGTTGGAGGATCAGCATGGTTCTAGAAAGCATTGCTCATGCAAAACTCAGCTTGCTGTTTTCTCACATGATATACTGAGAACTATGGATGAAGGGCAGCAGGCAGATTCCACATTTCTACATTTACGGAAAACATTTGACACAGAGCCCCATTGCAGGCTGTTAATGAAGGTATACGCATATGGAATACGTTCACAGATATGTGAGTGGCTCAAAGAAGACTTCTTAAGTAATAGAACCCAGTATGTTGCCCTTAATGGCGAGTGTTCATCAGAGACAATGGTATCGTCAGGAGTGGTCCACGGAAGTGTGATAGGACCAATGTTGTTGGTCTCTATATACACAAATGATTTGCCCAACAGGGTGGGCAGCAATCTGTGTTTGTTTGCTGATGATGCCATGGTACACAGTAAGGTGTCGAAATTCAGTGGCTGTAGGAAGATGATGCAGACAAAATTTCTGCTTGGTGTGATGAATGGCAGCTAGCCCTAAATGTGGAAAAATGTAAGTTAATGTGGATGAGTAGGAAGATCAAACCTGTAATATTTGGATACAGTATTACTAGCGTCCTGCTTGACACAGTCAAGTTGTTTTAATATCTGGGCACAACATTGCAAAGCGATATGATGTGGAACGAGCATGTGAGAACTGTGGTAGGGAAGGCGGATGGTTTTCTTCAGTTTATTGGAAGAATTTTAGGAAAGAGTGGTTCACCTGTAAAGGAGACCACATATAGGACACTGGTGTGACCCATTCTTGAGTACAGGTCGAGTATTTGGGATCTGTACCAGGTTGGATTGAAGGAAGACATCAAAGCAGTTCAGAGGCAGGCTGCTAGATTTGGTAGGTTCAAAGAACATGTGTTACAGAAATGTTTCGGGACCTCAAAGGGAATCCCTGGAGGGAAGGTGATGTTCTTTTTGAGAAACCATATTGAGAAAATTTAGAGAAACGGCATTTGAAGCTGACTGTCAAATGATTCTACCACTGTGAGCATATCTTGTGCATAATGACCATAAAGATAAGATAAGAGAAATTATGGCTCATGCAGAGGCATACAGACAGTCGTTTTTCCCTCGCTCTATATGTGTGTGGAACAGGAAAGGAAATGACAAGTAGTGGTACAGGGTACCCTCTGCCATGCACAGTACAGTGGCTTTCAGAGTATCTATGTAGATGTAGATCATCGGTTCCACTAGAAGTGTCCTTAGGAATTCTGTCTTTGGTCTGGGGCACCTGTCTGATGGTAGGAATTTAGTTTTCTGTCTGGTATGGTTCCAGGTGTGACTTTTGTGGTCCACAACCACTAGAAGTGTACTGCAACATCCATCGTCAGTCAGATGTGCCTGGCATTCGATTAGGAGTCATTTCCCCATGTCCACATCCTCAGTTACTTTTTTTTTCTTTTCTTTTTTTGAGTTCTGTTGCTGCCCCCTGTTGCATTTTCACCAACTAACTCCAGTGCAGGATTCCAGGTTCTGCTGAGTCGGTACACAGTGAATGGTTCATCAGGCTATATGTCATCTTTATCTCCATACACACTCTTACAACTCTGTCCCAGTATGTGGGGGTCTGTGGCAGAAACCTCATTTCATTATAGTTTATGGAGTAATTGAGTTCCAGATGCTGCTCGACTATGGCTCATTTAGTTGCCTGTCTTAGTTGGTTGTGGTTCTGATGTTCTTTCCGTCTGACGTCCACTGTCGTAGTTGTTTCGCTAATGTAAGACATGCCACATAGGCAAGGCACATTATAAAATACTGGTTTTTGTAGTCCCAGGTCACCTTTCACATTTTCTAGTAGCCCACTTTTTTTGGTAAGTGGGCAGAACACACACTTGATGTAGTGCTTCATGAGACTCCTGCAGATCTTGGCAGAAAAATCTCCTCCTTAGGGCAGGTAGGCCCAGTATTTACCTCATATTGCTCTTCTTCTAGATCATGTGGTGGTATAGCTGGTTGAAGAGTCTTCTGTATCGGTTTGGCCGTGTATCGATTCATGCAGAACACTGATCATAGTTGCTGTATTTCTAATGTCAGACTATGTGGGTCGGACAAGGTGTGTGCTTTATGGACCAATGTCTTTAGAAATGTTCTTCTGCACTGGGTGGTGACAGCTGCTGGCTTGCAAGTATAAATCAGTGTGTGTAGGTTTGTGATGCACATTGTGGCGAAATGAGCCATCTACTCTCTTTTTGAAAAGTACATCCAGAAATGGCAACTGGACATCCTTTCCCAGTTCAAAGTGAACTTAAATGTTTGGGCAGCTTGAGTTTAGATGTTCCAGAAATTCATTGGGCCTATGCCTGTATGAGACCAAATCACAAAGGTTACATCCATATACATGAAGATGCATGTGGGTTTGTATTTAGCTGTCTCTAATAATACCTCCTCTTCAAATATCTCCATGAACATATCAGCAATCACTGGAGACAGAGAGATGCCCATAGCTACACTTTCTGTCTGTTTGTAATATTGACTCCCATACAGAAAATAAGTTGAGGTCAGTATATGCCTGAACAGGTCCAACAGAGCATTGTCAAATTTTTCTGCAATCAATTCAAATGAATCTTTTAGTAGCACTCTAGTGAGAAGGGAAACCTCATCAAAACTGACCATTATATCAGATTCTGTTATATGTAGTTGCTTGAGACATTTCAAGGAGTGTCTCCCCCCACCCCCCAAGTTGTGGATATGGTGAATACACTTCATCAAATAGGGGAGCAGCAGTTTCTTCAAATTCTTGGGTATGTTGATAAACCTATGTTGCTGACAACTCAGTGCAGTGACACAGGAATTTAAACCCTGACAAGACCACCAGGCACACCAGACCAAATATGGAACACCACAGCACACTTCTAGTGTGAGCGGACTGCAAAGGGAATACCTGGACCTGCACTGGACCAAAAACAGAATGCCAGAACACAGATGGGTGCATCAGACTGAAGATTAAACCCCAGCGCTCAGCCTGGCACACCAGACCAAAGAGGAAATGACTAACAACCTTTCTAACTGGAGTGAACTACCAAGAGGACACCTAGAACCACAGCAGGCCGAAAAGTGAACAACAGTCCACAGACAGGCAGTCCGGACCAAAGAGGGAATGCCTAAGGACGTTGCTAGTGAGAGCAGACCACAGACAGAATGAAATGATAATTAAATGGACACCGTAGCTGCAAGCAGGCGTTGATACACTTCATTGGGGACATGTTGAAAATGTGTGCCCCGACATGTGTGTCGACATGTTGGGAATGTGGATCTCATGGGGAGCGTGCAAGGGATAATTCCCTGCAGATGCATTATCCTCTGTGCCCGCGGTGGCTCAGTTGGATAGAGCGTCTGCCATGTAAATAGGAGATCCCGGGTTCGAGTCCCGGTCGGGGCACACATTTTCAACATGTCCCCAATGAAGTGTATCAACGCCTGCTTGCAGCTACGGTGTCCATTTAATTATCATTTCATTTCTAGCAAAGCTGCATGGTCATCCACGGTAACTGTTCTTTTAGGAACAGATACTACCGTCATATATAGTCACAGACAGAATGCCTGGAACCAGCAATGGAGGAGGAAGAGTGAAGGTATAAATACTGGCTCCATTCCACTTCACGTGCAGTCTCAGGTGGCACACGATGAAAACAATGATTCGCGTTGTTGAAACATTGTACAAGAACAAAGCTGATATCTGACAGACTACCCAACACCTCAAGATGTCAACAGATCACCAGGAAAGTCTGAAGAATTGCATCAAGAGACTCTAATGGGAGGAGATGTACTGAAATATCAAGAATCCGGACAATATTTGACAGAGGAAAGGGAGGATGCTGAGTTCTCTCCATTTCCTGCTGAGGTGTCAACATGGAGATATAGCACCAGTTATCACAATGATTAAGCATTAAACTCCAGAGCAGTGAACAAAATAAAATGTCAAGCGAGCAAGGCACTTGTGAGAGAGAGGATTTGAGTTATGCACCACAAGCTAGATGTGATAGGCATGGAGCTTGTACACTTTCACTTGTACATAGAAGCCTCCTTAGCAGCTGAAGACTGGGACAGGGTAAACAGTGCCTCTTGGAGTCTAAGGGAGTACACTAAGAATGCCTCAGCATGCTGGTCTGCAAAGTTTGATCACATGAGTAACAAAACACAGCAGATAGAGGACACTCTCACTGTGCTTAACATAAGTGGCAAGCAGTTTGATGAGACCACTATGAAGGGTACTTAGTAGATGTGTCAACATTGCAATGACTCCTAAAAATGTGTCCATTTCAGGTTTCATCAGTGCACTGGAACAAGTAGCCAACACACTTCCACCAAATGCAGCTGAAGAAATTCACCAGGAGACCTGCACAGCATTTACCAGGACAAAGTTCCCAAAATCAAACATCTCGTGTGGGGAGAAGCTTGCACTCAAGAGGCTCTGGGAAGATGACAGCAGCAGCAGCAGCAGCAGCAGCATCATCATGTTGCCAGCAGACAAAAGGAACTCAACAGTCGTTTTGCAACGTTTTGCCTGGAAGACCAGACATACAGACTTTTGGAATGCAATAATATTGACAAAGTGGAGAAGAAGACCAGGGCTCTCTTGAAGAAAACTGGTATGCCTCACAAGGTCATTAGACAAATACAAATAAAAGCACCAGTTCCTCCTACACAATATGCGCTGCCAAAAGTACCCAGAGAGGGCTGCCTCCAGTTGTCAGCAGCAACAATGGCACATCAATGTAACCAGCAGCCAAGTACTTGAAGAAACTGCTGTTCGTTCTCACATGTGGGGAACTGTATTCACCACATCCACAACTCGGGAGGGGAGGGGGAGGGGGGACTTCTTGCAACATTTCAAGAAAATACATATCACAGAATCTGATATAATAGTCAGTTTTGATGTAATATCCCTGTTCACTAGGATGTCATTGAAAGACTCATTGGGATTGATTGCAGAGAAATTTTACAATGCTCTGTTGGACATATTCAGGCATATACTGACCTCAACTAAATTTCTGTATGGGGGCCAATATTACAAACATACAGAAGCTGTAACCACAGCCAGCACTCTGTCTCCAGTGATTGCCAATATGTTCATGGAGAGATTTGAAGAGGGGGTATTAGAAATGACTAGATATAAACCCACATGAATCCTCAGGTATGTGGATGAAATCTTTGTGTTCTGGCCTCATGGTAGGATAGGCCCAGTGGGTTTCTGAAACATCTGAACTCATGTGTCCTCGGAGTCTTTCGAAACAGCATACATGAATAAAACGTTCTCGGTTTTCCAGCCACGTCAATTCGAGGACTTTACTCGAATTGACGCGGCTGGAAAACCGAGAACGTTTTATTCATCTGAACTCATGCTGCCCAAATATAAAGTTCACCTTGGAACTGAAAGATGGTGGCCAGTTGCTATTTCTGGATGTACTTGTGAAAAGGAGAGCAGATGGCTCATTTGGCCACATCTACACCTACATCTACATGATTACTCTGCAATTCACATTTAAGTGCTTGGCAGAGGGTTCATCGAACCACAATCATACTATCTCTCTACCATTCGACTCCCGAACAGCGCGCGGGAAAAATGAACACCTAAACCTTTCTGTTCGAGCTCTGATTTCTCTTATTTTATTTTGATGATCATTCCTACCTATGTAGGTTGGGCTCAACAAAATATTTTCGCATTCGGAAGAGAAAGTTGGTGACTGAAATTTCGTAAATAGATCTCGCCGCGACGAAAAACGTCTTTGCTTTAATGACTTCCATCCCTACTCGCGTATCATATCTGCCACACTCTCCCCCCTATTACGTGATAATACAAAACAAGCTGCCCTTTTTTGCACCCTTTCGATGTCCTCCGTCAATCCCACCTGGTAAGTATGCATCACATACCTACACACACTGATTTATACCTGCAATCCAGCTGTGCAGAAGAACAGAGTTATGAAAACATTGGTCCACAGTGCACACACCTTCTCAGACCCAGATAGTCTGGCAATAGGAAAAGAGCATCTGTGATCAATGTTCTGCAAGAATGGATATACTAGCAAACAGCTTCAGAAGACCCTTCAACCATCCACCCACCACATGATCTAGAAGAGCAGGATGAGGCAAAGCCTGTGGCATACCTGCCCTATGTAGTATCTATTTCTGCCAAAAATAGCATGTTTCTTAGGAAGAACATCAAGTGTGTGTTCTGTACATCCATCAAAATAAGAGGACCACTGGGAAATGTAAAAGACAAGCTGCGAGTATGAAAACCAGGAATTTATAATACACCTTGCCATTGTGGCATGTCAGCATGTTGTACATTGGACAAACTACTAGGACAGTGGATGTCACAAAAAGAGAACATCAGATGCACACCTGACTAAGACAGGCAACTAAATCAGCTATTGCCTAGCACTATCTGGTATTCAATCATTCCATGAACTATGATGAATCGAAGATTCTGGTACAGACCTCCAGATACTGGGACAGTGTTATAAGAGACTCTATGAAGATAAAGGTGATACATAAACTGATGAATTGTGACACTGTGCACCAACTCAGCAGAAACTGGAATCCTGCGCTGAAGCTGCTGAAAATGCAAGGGGCAACAGCAGAACTCCACAAAAAGAACTGAGGGTGTGGACATAGGAAATTATCCACTAACAGAGCACCAGGCACACTGAACCAAAGATGGAATATCGCAGCGCACTTCTAGTGGGAGCTGACTGCAAAGGGAACACTTGGAACTACACCAGACTGAAAACGGAATGGCAGCACACAGATGGATGCATCAGACTGAAGACTAAACCCCAGTACTCCGCCTGGTGCATCAGATTGAGGGAATGCATAAGAACATTTCTAGCAGGAGGAGGCTGCCAAGACAACACCTGGAACCACAGTGGGCCGGAAATGGAAAATCAGTCCAGAGACAGACTCTTGGGGCTGAAGAGAGAACACCTAAGGACACTGCTAGTGGGATCTGCAGATGGAATGCTTTGAGCCATTGATTAAGGGGCAAGAGCGTAGGTATTAACACTGGACCCATTCCACTTGACGAGCAGTTTCAGGTAGCATCTGATGAAGATAATGAGTCACATTGTCGAAATATCATGCAAGAATTACGCTGATATCCAGTAGAATACCAGCCACCACAAGATGTCGATAGATCACCAGGAAAGTCTAAAGAACTACATCCAAGTGTAATGTTGCAATGTGATATGAAATGTAACGAGCAAGTAAGGACAGTAGTAGGGAAGGCAAGTGGTCAACTTTAGTTTATTGGGAGAGTTTTAGCAAAGTGTAACTCTTCTACAAGAAAACCACATTAGAACACTTCTGTAACCTATTCTTTGAGTACTTCTTGAGTGTTTGGGATTCCCACCAGATCGCATAAGAAAAAAAAAACAACAAAAAACACTGAAACAATTCAGAAGCATGCTGTTAAATTTGTTACCGGTAGGTTCAGTCAACACCCAAATATTAAGGAGATACTTCATGAACTTAAATGAGAATCCCTGTAGTGATAATGATGCTTTTTTGTGAAATACTGTTGAGAAAGTTTAGGAATAGACATTTGCAGCTGACTGCATAATGATTCTACTGTCACCAACATACATTTCACGTAAAGACCGTGAAGACAAGATGAGAGAAATTAGGGCTGATATGGAGACATATAGATAGTCGTTTTTACTTTACTCAATTTGCAAGTGGATTAGGAAAAGAAATGACTAGTAGTGGCACATGGTACATTCTGTTATGCACTGTAAGATGGCTTGGTAGTGGTTGTTGGGATGTTTAAGGGGGACTAAACAGCGAAGGTCATCAGTCCCCCATTCCAAAAACAGGCGAGCCGAAAATTTGCGGAGCAGGTAAAAACCAAAGGGGGGAGGAGACTCCCCCCCAGGCACTAAAAGAACACAAATGCAGCAACAAACACTACAGACAAGAAGAGTACAGATGAACACCAGACAGAAAGAAACAGAAGAAAAGAAGATGGCCGGAGACTGGTTGACTGACCATGAGAACAAAAAAAAGGGAAAGAGTCAACCATCCGACGACACACTAAAACAGCAACAAATATTGAGAGACACGAGGACAAAAGACACAGAAAGGGAAAGGTGCAGGACCGCCCTAAATGGAACCATAAAAAGGACTACCACAGATAAAATTTAAAACGTTGTCAGCCATGGAGGCATCATCACATAAAACCAAAGGCAAAGTGCCCGGGAGATTAAAAGATTGCCGGAGGGTGCGCAGTCGGGGACACTCCAACAAAATGTGGGTGACCGTCAGCCGGCACCCACACCGACACAGGGGGGGATCCTCCTGACACAAAAGATGGCCGTGCGTCAGGTAGGTATGGCTGATACGGAGCCGACACAGGATGACAGAGTCCCTGCGAGAAGCCCGCAGGGAGGAGTGCCACACATCGGTCGTCTCCTTGACAGCCCGCAGTTTATTCTGGGATGTCATGCCACGCCACTCAGCAGTCCACATCCCAAGCACCTTACGGCGCAACACCAGCTGCTGATCGCGAGCCGTGAGGCTGATCTCCAAAGCTGGGGCGTCGATCGCCCCTTTGGCCAGCCTGTCAACACGTTCGTTCCCCGGGATGCCAACGTGACCTGGCGTCCAAACAAAGACCACCGAACGACCAGAACGGGTAATGGCGGAAACAGACTCCTGAATAGAGGACACCAGAGGAGAAGAGGTATAGCAGCAGTCGATGGCCTGGAGGCTGCTCAGGGAGTCACTGCAGATGACGATGGACATACCTGAGCAGGAACGCATATGCTCAAGAGCGCGCAATATGGCCACCAGCTCTGCAGTAAAAATACTGCAGCCAGCCGGCAAGGAGCGCTGCTCAACATGGGCAGCATGAGCAAAAGCGTAGGCAGTGCGACCATCAACCAGGGAACCATCAGTGTAGACAGTCTCACAGCCCAAAAATGAGGCGAGGAGCACAAGAAAACGGTGACGCAGGGCCACAGGCGGAACCGAGTCCTTGGGTCCCTGTGCCAGGTCCAGATGGACGGACGGCCGGGGCAAACACCAGGGAGGCGTAGGTGCACGGACCCGGAAGGGAGGGAGAAGAGGGAATGAACCCAGTTCTGACAGCAGGGACTGGACGTGGACAGCTATGGAAAGCCCAGACCTAGGTCGCCTTTTGGGCAGATGGAGGACCATGGCAGGGAAAAGCAGGCGACGATTGGGATGGCCCGGCGAGCAATGCACGTGGACAGCATAGTCGGCGAGCAGTCGATGGCGGCGAATCCGCAGCGGGGGAACCCCGGCCTCCACCAGTAGACTATCCACGGGGCTCCTACGAAAAGCGCCAGTTGCAAGCCGAACCCCACAGTGGTATATGGGGTCTAACAACGTCAACACGGAGGGTGATGCAGACCCATAGGCCAGGCTCCCATAATCAAGCCTGGACTGCACAAGGGCCCTGTACAATCGCAACAGCGTGCAGCGATCTGCACCCCAAGATGTGTGGCTCAGGCAGCGGAGGGCATTGAGGTGCCGCCAGCACTTTTGTTTCAGCTGAGTAATATGAGGAACCCATGTGTGCCGGGTATCAAAGACGAGCCCTAAGAAGCGGCAAGTGTCCACCACTTCAAGCAGGTGGCCATCTAGGTAAAGTTCAGGATGAGGGAGGACCGTCCGACACCTGCAGAAGTGCATAACTCGAGTCTTGGCTGCAGAGAACTGAAAACCATGAGTCAGAGCCCATGATGCTGCCTTGCGAACATCTACTTGCAGCCCGCGTTCGGTGACTCCCGTAGTCGTGGAGCGAAAGGAGATGCAGAAGTCGTCGGCATACAAAGAAGGAGAAACCGACGACCCCATGGCTGCAGCCAGACCATTAATGGCCACTAGAAATAAGGAGATGCTCAACACCGAGCCCTGCGGGACCCCATTTTCCTGTGTAGAAGAGGAACTAGAGGTGGCACCGACTTGCACCCGGAAAGAGCGGCGAAATAAAAAGGTTTGAAGAAAAGCCGGGAGCCGACCACGAAGACCCCACTCATCCAACGTAGCAAGGATGTGATGCCTCCATGTGGTGTCATACGCCTTCCGCAGATCAAAAAATACAGCAACAAGATGCTGACGTCGGGCAAAGGCCGTACGGATAGCAGATTCCAGCCGCAACAAATTGTCCGCTGCAGACCGTCCCCGATGGAAGCCACCCTGGGATGGAGCGAGGAGACCGCGCGACTCAAGGACCCAACATAAACGCCGCCCCACCATATGCTCGAGCAATTTGCACAAAACATTGGTGAGGGTAATGGGACGATAGCTGTCCACCGCCAGTGGGTTCGCACCGGGCTTCAAGATGGGGACAATAAGACCCTCTCGCCATTGCGACGGGAACACGCCCTCGCTCCAAATGCGGTTAAAAATGGTGAGGATGTGTCTCTGGCAGTCCCTGGAGAGATGCATCAGCATCTGCGCGTGGATGCAGTCTGGTCCTGATGCTGTATCAGGGTAATCGGCGAGGGCAGTAAGGAATTCCCTCTCCCTGAAAGGAGTATTGTATTTTTCAGAATGACGCGTGTGGAATGATAATGGCGTCTGCTCGGCTCGCTCCTTTAGAGAGCGAAAGGCGGGGGGATAAGTTGCAGTCGCAGAGCTCTTAGCAAAGTGTGCAGCAAGGCGTTCGACAATGGCGGCAGTGTACGTGCAGACAGCGCGATCCAAGGAGATCCCAGGGACACCCATAGGGGTCTGGTATCCATAAATCCGCCGGATCTGGGACCACACGAGCGAGAGGGAGACACGGGAGCCCAAGGATGAGACATACCTCTCCCAGCACTCCTGCTTACGCTGTGCAATAAGACAACGGGCCAAATCATGGAGCCTCTTAAAGGCGATGAGTGTCTCTAGAGATGGGTGCCGCCTATGACGCTGGAGGGCCCGCCTACGGTCGCGAATAGCCTCAGCAATCTCCGGCGACCACCAGGGTACAGCCTTCCTCCGAGAGAGTCCAGAAGAGCGGGGGATGGCAGCCTCTGCTGCCGAAATGATTGACGTGGTGAAGACACGGACCACCTCGTCAATGTCACCCTGTAGGGGAGACTTGAAGGTTGCAGCGGAAGTAAAAGCCGGCCAGTCAGCCCTGTGGAGGGCCCAGCGGGGCGGGCGCCCAGAAGAATGACACTGGGGCAGTGACAAATAGATGGGAAAATGGTCACTACCACACAGGTCAGGATGCACTCTCCAGTGGAGGGATGGGACAAGTCCGGGGCTGCAAAGAGAGAGTTCGATGGCCGAGAACGAGCCATGGGCCACACTGAAATGCATGGGAGCACCGGTGTTCAAGAGGCTAAGGTCGAGCTGAGCACGGCACGACTGCGGTCATCGGAGACAGTCCCACCCCATAAAGTGTTGTGGGCATTGAAATCGCCCAGTAACAATAAAGGTGGCGGCAATTGGGCCAGCAGCGCAGCCAGCTCATGCTGCGCGACATCACCATCCGGTGGAAGGTAAAGACTGCAGACGGTAATAGCCTGTGGCGTCCACACCCTAACGGCGACAGCCTCCAAAGCTGTTTGTAGAGGGACAGACTCGCTGTGAAGAGAGTTAAGGACATAGATGCAGACGCCACCAGACACCCTTGCAGAAGCTGCTCGGTTCTTATAATAACCCCGATAGCCACGGAGGGCGGGGGTTCGCATTGCTGGAAACCAAGTTTCCTGCAGAGCAATGCAGAGAAAAGGATGAAGGCTGATAAGGTGTCGGAGCTCAGCTACATGGTGGAAGAAACCGCCGCAGTTCCACTGGAGGATGTTATTGGCCATGTCTGAGAGAGGCGTGACGGGACTTGGAAGGCAGATTACGCTGCTGGGTCACCTGCTGCCTCCAATTGAGCACCGGTGCTAGCGCTATCCATGGCGTCTGAGGGACCGGTGAGATCGAGATCCTCAGCAGATGCCAGAATCTCCACCTCGTCCTCAGACACAGAGCTTGTAGGAAGCGGTGGGACGGGTGCCACCGCAATGTCGGTATTCTTGGCGACTTTCTTCTGCTTCTGTTTCTGTTTCTCGCGTTGTGCCTTCGGTGGTTCAGGCTTGGAGGGCTTCACAGGGTCAGTCTCGGGGATGGACAACGACCGTGAGGCCCTACGACCAGGGACTGGTGGTTGTTTGAGCCACTTGCGGGTGTCTGCTGTGCCGCTGGTCGGAAATTGCGAGAGGAGCCGAAGAAGTCTTACGATTCTCCGGCTGGGAAGGGGGAACTGATGTCCCCGAGTGTTGGGGGGGTGTTGCCCCTGAAGTAGATGGAGCAGGAGCAACTGGTTGTGAAGGGCCCCCCACAAGCAATGGGGCTGGTGGATTCCGACCGATCTTAGAGCCGATTCGGGACAATGGGAGAACCGTCGTGGCAGCAGCGGCGTAAGTTGACGTCATTGCCACAGGACGGAGCCGCTCATATTTCCGCCTGGCCTCGGTGAAGGTCAGGCGGTCCAGAGTCTTATATTCCATTATCTTCCTTTCCTTCTGGAAGATCCTACAGTCCGGTGAGCAGGGGGAATGGTGTTCTCCGCAGTTAACACAGATAGGAGGTGGGACACATGGAGTATCGAGATGGGAAGGACGGCCACAATCTCGACAGGTGATGCTGGAAGTACAGCGAGATGACATGTGCCCGAACTTCCAGCACTTAAAACACCGCATCGGAGGAGGGATATATGGCTTCACATCACAACGGTAAACCATCACCTTAACCTTTTCGGGTAAGACATCACCCTCGAAGGCCAAGATGAAGGCACCGGTGGCCACCTGATTATCCCTCGGACCCCGATGGACGTGCCGGACGAAGCGAACACCTCATCGTTCGAGGTTGGCGCGTAATTCATCGTCAGACTGCAGAAGAAGATCCCTGTGGAATATAATACCCTGGACCATGTTGAGACTCTTATGCAGCGTGATGCTAACTGAAACATCCCCCAACTTTTCACAATTGAGCAACCTCCGTGACTGGGCAGAGGATGCCGTTTTGATGAGCACAGAACCAGAGCGCATCTTGGACAAGCCCTCCACCTCCCCGAACTTGTCCTCTAAATGCTCCACAAAAAACTGAGGCTTAGTTTGCATAAAAGATTCACCATCGACCAGCGTACAGACAAGGTAACGGGATGAATAATCTCCACTGCTGTCTTTAGCCATGCGTTCCTCCCATGGAGTGGCCAGGGAGGGAAATGATCTTGGATTGAATTGCTTGCCGTTGAGGTTAGACCTCGATCGCTTGGAGACTGCTGGTGGAGGCCCACCAGCGAGAGATGATGTACCACACTTCATTGCGGGTCATCCGCCCTGATGCCACCCACTCTGACCAGGGGCTCTCCACACGGGCGCCACCCAGCCACAGCAAAGACCACCTGGAAGGATGGCCTTTGCCGAGAGTCCTGATGCCCCAGAGGGATAGGCATCTACTCCTCGGCATACGTGGGGAGGTAGCAGCTCAGGCATCAGCAGTGCGATCCCTGTGTAGTCAGGGGGCTACCACCAAGAGGGTACATGACGACCCCACCACAACGGACTGGCTACCGTGCTGGATGTCGGGTGTCGAAACATCCATGTACATCATGAGGGCAAAGATGGAAGTGCACATTGGAGGGAATGTATGCCATCCGGAACACACTGCAGTGGATGTGGCCGGAAGCTCGATGTAAGTCCAACTCCATGAAAAATCAGGTGTGCCACATCTTAGGGCAAGATGGATTTTTAGATGCACCACATAAGGTGTCCTTCCCCAAATGGTATGCACTAACGGAAAAATTTAGAAATGGAGTGGTCAAACCCCTTAGGGGACCATCACATTAAAGGCCGAAACAGTCGAGACTCCTTTTAGTCACCTCTTACGACAGGCAGGAATACCGCGGGCCTATTCTTACCCCCGAACCCGCAGGGGGGGGAAGATGGCTTGGGGAATATGCCTGTAGCTGTAGATATAGACTCAAAATATCCAATTTTACATTACTGTTACTTTTGTACTTGGATAAGTCTAAAATAGTTTCAGGGGTCTTTATCAACTAAAGTGGGAAGAGCTCGACTACTGGCTACGGCCAATGGTCTGCACCTAGTGCCACTAGGACCTACTTAGAGCCAGCCCTAACCGGATTTCACTTTTTGATGCTGATTCATGGAGTTTCATACACTGGAGAAGAAGCAGCAATAAGGGGTGTCACTGAATGTGTAGTTCCCAATAAGCTGCATGCACAATGTAATGTGTAGCAATGACAGTTTACAAGAACCAGTGCAGAGGTTTATTACTGGGCAATTCATACGTCCCTGTAGGCAGACCAATCCCCTCTTAGTGAGGGAAGTCTTCAGCCAATTAATTTTTTTTAAACATTGCTAAGAGAATTTCTTTCACATCATTTCTTTGGAGCTGCAACACATATTACTTCAGAATGCAGCTCCCATATGGACCTCGGGTAGTTATACTCGTTGTTGTTGTTGGAAACAAACACACCCAGTCCTGCGTCAGTAAGGGAATTCATCTATACTACAGGTTTTTAACCATGTGTGATTGTATAAAGTGAACAAAAATTGATTAGTTAACTACTGATTTGGTCATACCACAACACAGCTTATAACCTTAAAAGTTTTGGAGAAGTGAGTTTCTGCTGAATTTTACCACATTTGTTCTGGAATATTACTTTGTCGAAAATGTAGGATATCTTTGACGAATTGCTCAAACTAAATTATCTGCTACTAGGAAAAGGGCTTATTAAAAGTGACTGCAATTTGGAATGAGTTAATTATTTTACTTTAGAAATATATCTTCATTCCTTCTGTTTGTTTTTCTTAAGCCGTTTTGACTATTTTCCACATGGTTCCTATCTTCCTAATTACAGAGCAACTCTATTTCCTAAAATTATTTTTCAAGAAAATTTTCAGTACAATTTGCAGTGCAGTTTCATACTCCTAATAGTGACTGTTGCCATCAACCAATTCTATTTACCATTTCTTTACCTGCTAAGATTTATGCTTTTACTAGTATATAAACAGCTGGGCCAAACTTAGGACAAGATACATAAAGTACCATAACCTAATTAGCCACTCGTTGGACATGAATGAAAGGGTGGGAGTCTGTTGCCAGAGGTCTCCCAGTCATGCACAGAAAGCTGGACATCACATGGCATGAAGTGGCTCTGAGCACTATGCGACTTAACTTCTGAGGTCATCAGTCACCTAGAACTTAGAACTAATTAAACCTAACTAACCTAAGGACATCACACACATCCATGCCCGAGGCAGGATTCGAACCTGCGACCGTAGCAGTCCCGCTGGCATGAAGTCACCACGACTATAATGCCAAACGACATTAGCCCAGCAACAGAATACAGTTGAAGTAATGGGAAAAGACAGTGGTGTCAATCAGTGAGCAGTTACAGTGTGCTGTGGTGGTGTTCATAACAAAATGGCCTGGACACAACATTTGGATGGCTTCACAAGGGGAAGAATTATCAGGAAACTGGAAGTACAATGATGTGCGATGAGTGTTGCCCAGGAGTTTGGTACCGTTCACATCATTGTGTCACGTGCATTGGGAATTTTACAAACCACAGGCACTGCTGCCCAAAGGAGTGGAGATGGTCAACCACAGTCAGGTGCAACAGGCAAAAAGGGATATACATCAAACAGCAGGTGCAATTGCAACCACACTTAACAGGATTGCAAGGCACACAATCTAACACTCCACAGTGGCACGGTGATTTCATGGGGAGAGTCTTTTGCCCAATAACCAGTATGTTGTATTCTGATGACACTTGTACATCGATGGCACATCTGCAATGGTGCCAAGACCATAGCAACTGACACAATGAGGAGTGGGGTCATGTGCTCTTTCCATATGAAAGCAGATTCAGTCTGAGTAGTGATTGCAGTATACCCTCATATGGCAAGAGGTGGGAACATGTAATGCACGCAGGAAGATTGTCAAACACGATTTTTTTGGTGTTACGGTGTGGGAAGGAATAATGTTGCATAGGCATACTGACATCCAGATCTTTGGATATGATACCCTCACTTGATAGTGTGGTACTGTACTTCTTCCCCAAGTGCATCTTTTCAGGTGAATATTTGGTCCTACTTCATTTTCCTGGCTTACAATCACCAACACATCAAATAGCTCTTGAATGAAAACATTTTACCACTAACATATATACAAAAATAGGCGGTAGGTAGAAAAGTTTGACTACTCCTGATTTAGACAAAAGGAGAATAGAAGATTTTGTAATGTTGTGTTACAAAGGAATGGCAAAGATTAGATGAGTCAATCAAGTTCGAGGGTAAGTCAGTTATTATCTGCAATTTAGTTATATTTTTGTTTATTTTGGTAGTACTGTCATTTTACACTGACGACACATGCTTTATTTATTTGTTGTTATATCTTTGCAATTTTCAAGGTGCTAGGTTAGTTTTGTTATCGCAGCTATGCTGTTAATCATGGCTGCTCCACTATCTGTTTGCACCAAAGAAGAGCAGCGTTCAGTGATCTGTTTTTTGTGGTTGGAAGGTGTATCAGGGGCCGAAATTCATCGAAGACATTTGGTACAGTACGGGAACAGTGTTTTACCACAACAGAGTGTCTATGAATGGATTGAAAAATTCCGAAGTGGTCGCACAAGTGTTACGCATGATAAAGGAGCCAGACGACCGTTTACCGCCACAAATGAAGAAACCATTGAGCATTCACATGAAATGATTCTCTTAGACAGACAATTAACTATTGACAAAGTGGCACATTGTCTGAAAATTAGTCATGGTTCTGCCTACGAAATCATCCACAACAGACTTGGGTTTCATAAGGTTTGTGCAAGATGGGTCCCAAAACAACTCACACAGTTGCAAAAACAAACACGCTTGCACATCTGCAAATAACATTTGGATCACTATGGTATCAAAGGGGACAACTTCTTAGACAGGATCATTACTGGTGACGAAACATGGGATCCATCATTATGAGCCGGACAGTAAATGGCAGAGTACGAAATGGAAACATCCAAATTTGCCGTGCAAGAGAAAGTTCAAGATCTAACCGTCTGCAGGTAAACTGATGCTGATGCTTACGGATTTTTGGGACACACAAAATTCAGTACTGGAACATTATGGTGAAAGGGGCATAACAATAAACAGTGTACATTACAGTGAGATGCTTACTGCCAGGCCAAAGTCTGCAATTCGAAGCAAACGTTGAGGATTGGTGTCAAAAGGTGTTGTGTTGTTGCACGACAATGACCATCCACATACTGCTGCCCACACTGCTGAAACACTCCAGAAACTCAAATATGAAGTACTGGATCATCCTCCATATAGTCCAGATCTTGCCCCTTCTGACTATCACTTGTTTGGTCCACTCAAACAGGCATTAAGGGGCTGTCAATTTGCCTCACACAAAGCAGTGAAAGAAGCAGTGCATTCCTGGCTCGCAGCTCAACCGAGAACCTTCTTTTATGAGGGCATCAGGGAGCTTGTACAACGATGGACCAAGTGCATTGAAATGCAAGGAGACTACGTCAAAAAATGATGTTCTTGTAAGTTTACTATTTGATTACAGTAAAATTTTATAACTACCTTGCAGATAATAATTGACTTACGCTCGTAACTAGTGAAAAAGTAGTGCACTGAAGGGGGGAGTGGGGTGCGGGGGGAGAAAAGAGCTTTATGACAAAACTTTTTGGATAGGTTAATACACTACTGGCCATTAAAATTGCTACACCACAAAGATGACGTTCTACAGACGCGAAATTTAATCGACAGGAAGAAGATGCTGTGATATGCAATTGATTAGCTTTTCAGAGCATTCACACGAGGTTGGCACCAGTGGCGATACCTACAGCATGCTGACATGAGGAATGTTTCCAACCGATTTCTCATACACAAACAGCAGTTGACTGGCGTCGCCTGGTGAAACGTTGTTGTGATGCCTCGAGTAAGGAGGAGAAATGCGTACCATCACGTTTCCGACTTTGATAAATGTCGGATTGTAACTTATCGTGATTTTGGTTTATCGTATCGCGACATTGCTGCTTGCGTTTGTCGAGATACAATGACTGTTAGCAGAATATGGAATCGGTGGGTTCAGGAGGGTAATAAGGAACACCGTGCTGGATCCCAATGGCCTCATATCACTAGTTGTTGAGATGACAGGCATCTTATCCGCATGGCTGTAACGGTTTGTGCAGCCACGTCTTGATTCCTGAGTCAACAGATGAGGACGTTTGCAAGACGACAACCATCTGCATGAACAGTTCAACAGCGTTTGCAGCAGCACGGACTATCAGCTCGGAGACCATGGCTGCGGTTACCCTTGACGCTGCATCACAGACAGGAGCGCCTGCGATGGTGTACTTGATGACGAACCTGGGTGCACGAATGGCAAAACGTCATTTTTTCGGATGAATCCAGGTTCTGTTTACAGCATCATGATGTCGAAATAGCGGTGAACGCACATTGGAAGCATTCGTCATTGCCATACTGGCGTATCACCCGGCGTGATGGTATGGGGTGCCACTGGTTACACGTCTCAGTCACCTCTTGTTCGCATTGACGGCACTTTGAACAGTGGACGTTAAATTTCAGATGTGTTATGACCTGTGGCTCTACCCTTCATTTGATCTCTGCAAAACCCTACATTTCAGCAGGATAATGCACGACCGCATGTTGCAGGTCCTGTACGGGCCTTTCTGGATACAGATATTGTTTGACTGCTGCCTTGTCCAGCGCATTCTCCAGATCTCTCTCCAATTGAAAACGTCTGGTCAATGGTGGCCGAGCAACTGGCTCATCACAATACGCCAGTCACTACTCTTGATGACCTGTGGTATCGTGTTGAAGCTGCATGGGCAGCGGTACCTGTACACGCCATCCAAGCTCTGTTTGACTCAATGCCCAGGCCGTTATTATGGCCAGAGGTGGTTGTTCTGGGTACTGATTTCTCAGGATCTATGCCCCCAAATTGCGTGGAAATGTAATCACATGTCAGTTCTAGTATAATATATTTGTCCAATGAATACCTGTTTATCATCTGCATTTCTTCTTGATGTAGCAATTTTAATGGCCAGTAGTGTAATACACATTCTGAGACATCAATGAACAACTGCTAATTGTTTCTTTTCAAACGAAGGCAGAATACATGCAGAGTAACACACTTTCTCACTAACTGTTCTCACAACAAATAAAAATAATTTTGCAATTAAAAATTAAAATAATAAAAATTGAATAATTAATCTGATAATGCCACAGCTTAGTTGCAAAACTTGTTACGAAGCAAAACTTAGTTATGTGCCTGTTTTTAAAAAAAATCCACATGTTCCTTGCAAAACAAATGCAACATCACCAGCCACCACTTCAAAGCAGTTGCATGTGTGAAGTTATTGCAAAATGTTTACGGTGTAGCCATGTCAATTTGAAAGTGGAAAAAAAAAATTATGTAGAAAAATAAAAATGGAATTACTATCTCTTTCCCTGATTTTGTATCATTCCTGATTCTGACTATAATCACATTCCATGCAGTGGCATGGTGTATCTGGATCAGCATTAACATTAATTAACTACAGGGGTACAATTTTTCAACAAATTCACACAGTAATGGTGTAATGACCATTTTTCATTTCAAATAAGTCTTAAGTTATGAAGGCTGAACAGGTTACACAAAGTACGATACTGTGCACGATCTGATGGTTTTAAATTACAAATAACACAAATGTTAAGAGTGATAAAAAATGTTTTTTTGGTTATTACAGAATGGGGTTAATGGAAATTAAAGAAAATAACACTGGAACAACCGGTTTCATCAGTTTAAGATTTGATGATGATGTCCTTGAAATGGTGCCCTTATGTGATGAAGCACTCTTTAAGTCTCGCACCAAAACTGTCAAAAACCTTTCCTAACATTGCAGGAGACAGGTTGGCTATTTCTTGAGTTATGGCCACCTTAAGTCCACCCAATGTGTGGGGTTTGTTTGTGTAGACTCTTGATTTCAAGAAACCCTGCAAGAAAAAAATCACAAACGCTTAGATTTTTGCAATATTCCTGAAACGCAAGATTACTCATCCACAAAACTTACTTTCCAAAAAGTCCACCAGCTCTTTGGCTGTATGAGCAGTTGCCCCAGCCTGCTGGAACCACATTCTAACGCACACTAAGTGTTTTTTCTTATGTTCAGGGATCAGGAATTTTGTAACATCAACAGATAATGTTGTGAATTGACCATAACAGTTTGACCACCTTTTTCTTATGTTCAGGGATCAGGAATTTTGTAACATCAACAGATAATGTTGTGAATTGACCAGAACAGTTTGACCACCCTCTTCAAAGAAGTATGGCCCAATGACAGATGTTTTTATTATACCACACCACACAGTGACCTTAGGACTATGCAGAGGATGTTCATGCAGTTCTTCAAGATTTATAGCTGACCAATAATGAAAGTTCTGTTTGCTTACATAACTGTCCAGGTGAAAATGTGCCTCGTTGCTCATCATGAAGATTTTTTCATCTGTCATCAAATCAATCATTTGCTCTTAAAATGCTTTTCATTTTGCATATTCATTGGGCCTTAACTGCTGAAAAATAGCCATTTTGTATGGATGGAAATGCAGATTGAACCACAAAATTCGTCTTACTGATTGTTCAGACATATGCAAAGCAGCAGCTTGTTTATGGGTCGGCTACCGAGGACTGGCTTCCACAGCTTCTCTTACAGTATCAATATTAATTGGTGTCCGAGCTGACCTTGGACAGCCTGTTGACTTCCATTTCAACACTGAAATGGTAGTCTGAAGTTGCTAAAAAAATAAAAAATAAGGCACTCCTTCTTCAGGCCACGAGTGGCCTACCGGGACCAGCCAACCGCCGTGTCATCCTCAGAGGAGGATGCGGATAGGAGGGACGTGCTTAACTTTGGTGAATCTCACAGGAACTGGTGTATCCACTGTGGCAAGGCCATTGCCCTGAAGTTACTCACCACAACACAATTGTGTGGCATGTTAGAACTTTTTCTCGTGAACCTAAATTAAAATGCCTTCAGAACTGCCACTGCACAGCAATACAGGAATCACCACTTTTAAAAAATGCCTTGATAACAAATGTACGATGCTCAACCTACCACTGCTCCATGGCTACTAAAAATGTCCATGTGTAGGCTCTAAAATGCACCTATCCCCATCATCCCTCACCGCCTACTCACTCAACCACGCGGCGCAAAAACCGTCAGATCATTCTGCCGCCCCTGTACTACCCTCAAAATTTTCTTTGGCTCTCACACTCGGTACCTTAGTACTTAGTTGACAAATAGTAGGGGACTTTGGCAAAATGTATGTCTACATCAGTACTTACTATGTGTTGCAATCACATACTACTTCAGTGAATTCGCCACTTTTGAAACCCTTTTATTTTTGTAAGAAGTGATATTTTTATAGCGATAACTAACTAGAGGTGTTGCTACCCTCAACAAGATGCCTCGTCATCAATAGCACACCTACCAATGCAATGCCAAACACCAAATATAATGTTGACACATCCTGCCTGCATTTAAGAGATGTGACAGCCAGCTTTTGTCAGTTCATTTCTATCTCCATACACTGTGGATATCAGACATTCACCAGTTAAATATACTATTTGATAATGTGCTATCATTGGATCTTCAGCAGAATTATGCTGGCAGTGTTAGTGTAGTGTTAGCTTGCTTACTTCGGTTCAGATTGCCCCTGCATATGACGACACGGTATTTGCTGATTATTTTGACTCTTCAGTGGTAATGAAAAGTGTGATGCACATTAATGCAGGATAAACAGGAAACATGGCCACAACTACAATGATGTTGAAAGTCCACAACAAATCCACAGGTACAACAACAACAGTCGAAAAGCAAGCCGCCCAACAACAATGCATGTCACAGCATTACGGGAAAAACTAACTACTTCAGAAGCAAGAAAAGCACTGGCAGTCTCGGCAATCATTCTATAACACTCCATGGCATTGCACTTACCCCCTCCAATGCTTGCAGCATTCCAATTAATCAAAGAGGACTGATCATCTTACATCAAGCATCTAATGTAACATTTCATAGTGTTGTATATGGTAACAGGCTCGGGGAGTTGGCAGGCATTTTTTTTTTCTCCAAGTGCTGACATAAAAATGTATCAATTCCTTAGAAATCTCATATCATTAGTAAATATAGTGTCATAAATATTTCAAGAAGTATGAAATTTGCTAAGGTAATATTTTCAGCATCTAGCTTTGGTAGGATCTAGTTAAGTTTTCAGGAATCACACAAGTGATCAAACCAATTATGCAAGGCAGGCTCAGCTGATCTCCATGCAAATATTCTTTTACATGTCAGATATGCCAAGTTTCTTATCCTGTTCAATGATCCATGATATCGTCGTTCAAAATACTCCCAAACAGCTATCCAATCCAGCACTGGAAAATGTAAGTCTCAGACATTTCAACTAGCAGTCCTCAGCTAATCAATCATAAATGCTAACTGAAACTGCAGTCTTGAGTACAGTGTGAATTTTCCAAGCACCACCATCATCATCATCATAAAAATATTTGACCCATCATGTGTTGGTACACATCTAAGCATGCAATAAAGAATCACACATCTGAATTTTGCTTTGTGAAGAGGAATGTGGTCAATACTGCTTGCAGTTATTTTTGGTATTTGGTGGTTTCTATATTATAATGTACATGCTATTAATATATGCTGCTTCACAGCACTGGTATTTTGAGAGTTTTTCAAAATATTGTTTTTTTCATGTAATTTATTATAATAAAATAGCAGGAAAAGATATATTTGTAGTCTTAAAGGACTTTTGTTCTATAGCATGTGTGCTAGTTTATGCCATTTCCACATACTGGTGCATTCAAGATTAATTAAGAACGTGTTGTTTTTGTACAGTTTCTAGAAATTAAATGTCAGGTAATGCCATTGGAATTTGTGGCCTTTAACTTATCATAAGATCAAATATATAGACTGAAATAATGGTTACCAACTGCACTAGAAAGGATATAGACATGGACTGTCATCTGAAAGGTTGAGTCCTGATTTCAAAAAAATTATTTTTTATTCACCTTAATGTTTTCTTAAGTATTTTAGAGTTTTAATTTAATAGAAATATGTTCTGGAGTATTTGATGTTTTGCTCGAGTATCATGTCGTTTTTGGAAACCCAGAATCTACTCTGTAGGAATCAACATGGATTCCGGAAACAGCGATCGTGTGAGACCCAACTCGCTTTATTTGTTCATGAGACCCAGAAAATATTAGATACAGGCTCCCAGGTAGATGCTATTTTCCTTGACTTCCGGAAGGCGTTCGATATAGTTCCGCACTGTCGCCTGATAAACAAAGTAAGAGCCTACGGAATATCAGACCAGCTGTGTGGCTAGATTGAAGAATTTTTAGCAAACAGAACACAGCATGTTGTTATCAATGGAGAGACGTCTACAGACGTTAAAGTAACCTCTGGCGTGCTACAGGGGAGTGTTATGGGACCATTGCTTTTCACAATATATATAAATGACCTAGTAGATAGCGTCGGAAGTTCCATGCGGCTTTTCGCGGATGATGCTGTAGTATACAGAGAAGTTGCAGCATTAGAAAATTGTAGCGAAATGCAGGAAGATCTGCAGCGGATAGGCACTTGGTGCAGGGAGTGGCAACTGACCCTTAACATAGACAAATGTAATGTATTGCGAATACATAGAAAGAAGGATCCTTTATTGTATGATTACATGATAGCAGAACAAACACTGGTAGCAGTTACTTCTGTAAAATATCTGGGAGTATGCGCACAGAACGATTTGAAGTGGAATGATCATATAAAATTAATTGTTGGTAAGGCGGGTACCAGGTTGAGATTCATTGGGAGAGTCCTTAGAAAATGTAGTCCATCAACAAGGGAGGTGCCTTACAAAACACACGTTCGACTTGTACTTGAGTATTGCTCATCAGTGTGGGATCCGTACCAGATCGGGTAGACGGAAGAGATAGAGAAGATCCAAAGAGGAGCGGCGCGTTTCGTCACAGGGTTATTTGGTAACCGTGATAGCATTACGGAGATGTTTAGCAAACTCAAGTGGCAGACTCTGCAAGAGAGGTGCTCTGCATCGCGGTGTAGCTTGCTCGCCAGTTTTTGAGAGGGTGCGTTTCTGGATGAGGTATCGAATATATTGCTTCCCCCTACTTATACATCCCGAGGAGATCATGAATGTAAAATGAGAGAGATTCGAGCGCGCACGGAGGCTTTCAGACAGTCGTTCTTCCCGCGACCCATACGAGACTGGAATAGAAAAGGGAGGTAATGACAGTGGCACGTAAAGTGCCCTCCACCACAAACCGTTGGGTGGCTTGCGGAGTATAAATGTAGATGTAGATAGGTGTATATATAAGAGAAATCTCCATTCAGAAGTGAATAAACTTGATATTGTGAACGTGCCACAATACATGGACCAAGAACTGCAAGGCTGATGTCTGCATCACTAGCTGATTCCCTTGCATTTCAGTACAGTAGATACTAAAGACAGAACAACACAGTTAGTATGTGGACAAGGGAGCAACTGTGCATTTTAATAGATGCTGTGAAAGAGGTGCAGTGGTCATATAATGTTAAAAGTAACACTCACAGCATTCGTCTACTAACAATTCCCTGTCCAAGACTTACACAGAACTTCTTCGCAATTTCCTTGGCTCATCTTCGATGATCGTTAAGTTTTCATGGACATTAATAAATGGTTACTAGCCAGTTCTTTGTCACTAAAATTTGAAATGACACTTTATGCAATACAGTATTTGTAAGATGTTTCCTCCCAGTATGTGTCTACCATAACACAACAAGAGGACAGGAGATGCTGATGGTTCTTGGAATCACAAACTGGTGATAAATTCAGTTGGGAGGAACATACCATAGAACTGCTGAATCACTTAAAACAAACCTTTATTTGCAATGTGGATCTATTCAACATACATGATACAAAAATGAAATAAAAAATGTCATACTTTCACTCCTTAATGTAACACAGAGTCATTTTCTGAGTAACTCATCAAGACATTCTAAAACTTTCAGAGGCCAAATGCAGGAAATATGAATTATTTGTGGTATGAAATAAAGTATGTCCTGCAGAGATCTGCTCAAGGAAAGAGGGTACTCGATGCTCATTCCCAATATGTTTATTCCTTAATGAAATTTGTTATAAATAATATATCTCCTTTCCAATCCAACACCTCAGGTCGTAGATTCAATATTAGAAATAAGGGCAATCTTCATAAATACCTAAAATCGCTGACTTTGGTCCATAAAACGCCCATTATTTGGGAACACACATTTTCAGTAACTTGCAAGCAGCCATAAAAATATTTAGCTACTGATAATGGTCAGTTTAAGGGTCTACAGGATTTACTCATGCCCAACTACTCCTACTCCACTGATGAATTTGTTAGTAGAACCAATTGATGGAAACATTATTGATAATAGCTAATAACACAAGTGTTATGTAAAATTTGAATTCTAGCTATTTTCAGTGCATTAACATGATCAATATAAATAAGTGTTGTGAACCGATTTTCTGTTTTATGATGCATGGCTACAATAGCCTAACAATTATCACATGCTCCTCAGTAAATACACTATTCCGGAAGAGAGGGTACTCAATGCTCATTCCCAATATGTTTATTCCTGTCTGAAGTCTTGATAGATGCATTTTCTCTGGTGTTTCATCATAGACAAGAGTACCACAGGAGTGCCCCAGGTAAGTGTGATAGGACTGCTCTTATTATCTATATACATAAATGATCTGACGCACAGGATGAGCAGCAATTTATGCCTGTTTGCTGATGATGCTGTGGTGCATGAGAAGTTGTTGTCATTCAGTGACTGTAGGAGTATACAAGATGAGTTAGACACACTATCTATTTGGTGTGAGGAATGGCAGCTAGCTCTAAATGCAGAAAAATGTAAGTTAATGCAGATTAGTAGGAAAAACAATCCTGCAATGTTCGAATAAAATATTAGTAGCCTATTGCTTGACAAAGTTGGGTTGATTTAATATCTAGGCATAACACTGCAAAGCAAAATGAAATAGAATGAGCATGTAGTTAGTTAGTTAGTGAGTTACATATTCCATGCATCATTTGAATGATCTCTTATCAGATTGATGTGGAATGAGTCAGTTTACAGAATATGTACACATTATTAGTGTTAACATTAATGAACACATTATCATTTTATTCCCATACATGCAAGTGCATTTAAATAATAGATGGCTGCCGAGTGAGATCACAAGTATTTTCTTCGTCCACTAAAAGAACTTATTTAAGAGGAAATATTATCAAATTTAAATTTTCATTGTCTTGTATACTTGCTGTAGTGTCCATTCTTGTCACACAACTGAATATTAGCAACCCAGCAGAGCTTCTTGAAAAAACTTGTTCTTTAGCTGAAGTCCCGATAATCGCAACATAGCCTGAAATTTTGCGTGACATAAACACAAAAATTTCTATTCAGGTTTACTTGATAGTGCAAAATTCATTTAAAAAAGACAGCTACTAGTTTGATCAGTGTCTATTGTCACATAAAAGTGTAATTAAATGCTTCTAAATTGTATTTAACTAACACATTTCGTACTGTTTACTAGTTAGATAGACACGATCTAGGCTTATATTTTCCGAGTTATAAATGTTTAAAAACCTGACCAAACATGCTTGATAACGTAAATTCTCTAAAAGCAAAGTAATTACAAATTCATTCTTCTGTCATTGTATCTCAGAAACAGTACAAAAACAACAACCACCGTACATAAGACCTTTGTGTCGTTTTGTGTTTACACACAGCCAATCTCACATCCTAGACAAATTCAAAACATTCTTAAAACTTAATTATTCTTTTGAAACTGGCCATGAGTGAGAAATGTGAGAGCTGTTATAGGGTAGTGAGTAGAAGGATTTGTTGCCAATCTTGTAGGAAATATTTTCACTGGAGAGGATGCAGTGGGGAGAATGTTGGGAGAACAGACGAGGCTCTCTCCTGGAACTGCAGAGTATACAGTAGGAACATTTTGATTGGGGAACAGGAAAGGAAAATTTGTGCCCTTCAGGCACAGTTGGAGGAGGCAAGGAAGGAACTCATAAGGATCAAGGGAGATAGGGAGGAGGAGGGTGGTTGGGAACTGGCAGCTGGTAGGAGGATAGGAAGAAAGAGAACACAATCTGACAGTTTTATCATCAACACCAGGAGCAGGTATCTACCACTGCCAGAGTTACGTGGAGAAGAGCCTCAGGTAGAACGAGGAGCAGGAAAAGTGCAGCACACTTCAACTGAGGCCAAGAAGCCTAGTAACGTACAAAGTGTTAGGAAGAAAAAAGTGCTGCTGCTAGGTAATAGCCATGGGCAAGGTGTAGGCCCTCAGTCACAGGAAAGTTTAGGGGCAGCATACCAGGCCACCAGTATCTTCAAGCCAAATGCAGGGCTAAGTCATATGATAGAGGACCTAGGATCTTTATGTAAGGACTTTACAAAAGAGGACCATGTAGTGATAGTGGGTGGGGCAGCAAACAGTTTGGACAGAGATGGGGCATATGACATTGGTGGTGACCTGGACAAGATAGCTTCCCTGACTCATGGCACCAACATACACTTTGTTGAGCTGTTCTGGTGTTGTGATTGACCACATCTTGATGGAGCTGTGAGGTGAATCAATGTGGGGTTGGGGGTGGCTCTGAGGACAGCCGACTTTGCTCATGTTTCTCTGGTGCCATTCGGGACTATCAACAGATGGGGTTTCACTAGGCATGGCCTACACCGAAACAGGACTGGGAAGGGAAGATTGGTGCAGCCGATTCATGAAACTATAGGGGGTGGATATCGCGCCACACATGGTCAAATACCTGTTGTCATAAGTAGGAAAAGTAGGTCTTTTTTAGGATAAATCTAGACAACAGGTTTCCCTGCCTAAAGAGTATTTCCAGCACTTTAAAAAATACTGAAACAATCACTCATAAGGCAGATTTTAACACCTCAAACGTCACATATACCAGATGTCACAAAGAAAAACAAACCGTTGGAAAGAGTAACATGGAGCATTTCACAGACTTAACAATCCTCCATCAAAAAATGCAATCAATAAAAAATAAAATACAACTATTAGAAGTTGAGCTCCAATCTTTGAACTGCACAGTAGTTTGTATTACTGAGCACTGGTGTAGAGATACACAAATCCAACATGTAGTATTATCATCGTATGAAAGGGCAAACTCTTACTGCAGAAGTACTTCCAGGGGTGGAGGATCATGCATTTATATCGGAAAAAGAACACAGTTCAAATCAAGACATGACCTCAGTACTGTCAGTGAAGAGAAACACTTTGAAATATCAGCTATTGAATTAACAGGGCTTGATATCACTAAGAAATTAATCATTTTTCGTATGTATAGATCTCCCAGTGGTAGTGTGGACACTTTTTTCAATAAGTTAACAGAAGTTCTCGATAAAGTCTCAAGTACAAAGGTCAACATAATTCTGTGTGGGGACATTAACATCAACACTAACATCATAAATGAATCCAGCAGCACCTTCATAAACATCCTTCAAAGTTTTGGCACGTCCCTATTGGTAAATAGTGCAACAAGGGTTACTCCAATGACTGCATCAGTAATCAACCATGTGACTACAAATATGGACAGGGAAAAATGTGATGCAGCTGTAAAAGATCTCTGACAATCCGACCAGCTCTGTGAAATAACAACAGTAAAATCAGGCTTCGAATCATTCCCTAAACTACAAACCTACAAACGACATCTATCACAAATTAAAATAAAAGATTTTTCAAAAGAAGTAGAAAAACAAAGCTGGGATGAAATGTATAAGGAAACCAATGTGAATATGAAATTCTCTAAATTCTCCACACTTTTTTAATTGAACTTTGAAAAGGCGTTTCCGAAAGTATGCATGTCTGTATCAACATCTGACAGAAACAGATGGATAACAGCAGGTATTAAGAAGCCTTCCCAAACACTTAAACACCTCAGTTCCATGAAAAAGATTTGCAAAGATCCATAATTCTTAAATTTCTATCATAGATACAAAAAGATCTATAGGAAGGTGCTGATTGCTGCAAAAAAGTCATTTACTGACAAAATAATATACAGGGTGGTCCATTGATCATGACCGGGCCAAATATCCCACAAAATAAGCGTCAAATGAAATACTACAAAGAACGAAACTTGTCTAGCTTGGAGGGGGAAACCAAATGGTGCTATGGTTGGCCCGCTATATGGTGCTGCCATAGGTCAAACGGATATCAACTGCGTTTTTCAAATAGGAACCCCCATTTTTTATTTCATGTTCGTGTAGTACGTAAAGAAATATGAATGTTTTAGTTGGACCACTTTTTTCACTTTGTGATAGATGGCACTGTAACAGTCACAAACATATAGCTGACAATTTTTGACGAAAAGTTGGTAACAGGTAGGTTTTTTAAATTAAAATACAGAATGTAGGTACATTTGAACATTTTGTCGGCTGTTCCAATGCGATACATGTACCTTTGTGAACTTATCATTTCTGAGAACACTTGCTGTTGCAGTACGATTACCTGTAAATACCACATTAATGCAATAAATGCTGAAAATGATGTCCGTAAACCTCAATGCATTTGGCAATACGTGTAACAACATTCCTCTCAACAGCGAGTTGTTCGCCTTCCGTAATGTTCGCACATGCATTGACAATGTGCTAACACATGTTGTCAGGCGTTGTTGGTGGATCACGACAGCAAATATCCTTCAACTTTTCCCACAGAAAGAAATCCGGGGACGTCAGATCCGGTGAACATGTGGGCCATGGTATGATGCTTCGACGGCCAATCCACCTGTCATGAAACATGCTAGTCAATACCATTTCAACCGCATGTGAGCTATGTGCTGGACATCCATCATGTTGGAAGTACATCGCCATTCTGTCATGCAGTGAAACATCTTGTAGTAACATCGGTAGAACATTACGTAGGAAATCAGCATACATTGCACCATTTAGATTACCATCGATAAAATGGGGGCCAATTATCCTTCCTCCCATAACACTGCACCATACATTAGCCCACCAAGCTCGCTGATGTTCCACTTGTCACAGCCATCGTGGATTTTCCGTTGCCCAATAGTGCACATTATGCCAGTTTACATTACCGCTGTTGGTGAATGACGCTTCGTTGCTAATTAGAACGCGTGCAAAAAATCTGTCATCGTCTGGTAATTTCTCTTGTGCCCAGAGGCAGACCTGTACACTACGTTCAAAGTTGTCACCATGCAATTCCTGGTGCGTAGAAATATGGTACGAGTGCAATTGATGTTGATGTAGCAATCTCAACACCGACGTTTTTGAGATGCCCGATTGTCGCGCAATTTGTCTGCTACTAATGTGCGGATTAGCTGTGACAGCAGCTAAAACACCTACTTGGGCATCATCATTTGTTGCAAGTCGTGATTGACGTTTCACATGTGGATGAACACTTCCTGTTTCCTTAAATAACGTAACTATCTGGCTAACGGTCCGGACACTTGGATGATGATGTCCAGGATACTGAGCAGCATACATAGCACACGCTCATTGGACATTTTGTTCACGATAGCCATACATCAACACTATATCAAACTTTTCCACAATTGGTAAATGGTCCATTTTAACACGGGTAATGTATCATGAAGCAAATACAGTCCGCACTGGCGGAATGTTACGTGATATCACATACTTATATGTTTGTGACTATTACAGCGCCATCTGTCACAAAGCAAAAAAAGTGGTCCAACAAAAACATTCATATTTCTTTACGTACTACATGAATATGTAATAAAAAGTGGGGGTTCCTATTTTTAAAAAATGCAGTTGATCGCAGTTTGACCTATGGCAGTGCCATCTAGCATGCCAACCATAGTGCCATCTAGTTTCCCCCTTCAAGCTAGACGAGTTTCGTTTTTTGTAGTTTTTTCATTTCATGCTTATTTTGTGAGATATTTGGCACAGTCACTATCAATGGACCACCCTGTATAATGCAGAGAATAAAAGCAAAGCAGCCCGGGGTGTTATAAAAAAGGAAACTGGGAGAGGCAAACAAATGCAGAATAACATGCTGCTAAGACAGGGAGATGAAGTAATAAATGATACACAGCACTTAGTAAAATATGTAAATGAGCATTTTTCAAGTATTGCTGAGAATTTGCGGCAAAAATTCCCCCAAACAAATATAACACCTGTAAATAATATTGCACTAAATACAATGCTGTTACGCCCAACCACAGAGAATGAAGTCAGTAAAACTGTTCAACAACTAAAAAATAAAATGTCAGTAGGCTTAAATGAAGTAGCAATGTGTGTACTGAAACAATGCATAGGGGTTATACAAGGCACCTTAACAAATATAATAAATGAATCCTTCACATCAGGGACAATTCCAGGGCAGTTAAAATAGGCAAGAGTTTTTACCTTTGCTTAAGAAAGGTAATGCAGAAGACACAGAAAATTACCGGCCCATTTCCCTGCAGTCAGCATTCTCAAAAATAATAGAAGCAATTATGAAAGACAGATTAATGAATTACCTGAATAAATACAATCTTTTAAGCAAATCACAGTTTGGTTTCTGAAGTGGCAAAAATATGGAGTCGGCCATAGAATTTACAAAAGTTGAACTTGATGCTCTTATAAAGATGAGTGTGTCACAGGCACATTTTCAGATATTTCTAAGGCATTTGATACAGTCGACCATAAGATTCTATTTAATAAATTAGAAGCATTAGGAATAAGATGGTTAGCCAATGACTGGTTTCGATCATATCTAGCAGATAGGGTACAAAGAGTAGAGATAATACATACTTCAAATAGATCTAAACATTTAGTAAAACACTTATCAGAACCAAAATACATTAATATAGGGGTTCCGCAAGGTAGCATATTAGGACCAATACTATTCCTGATACACATCAATGACTTTCCCCAATAGTGTTACTCATGGTGAAAAAATTTTCTCTTCACTGATGACAGCAATATTTTAGTCACTGAGAAAACAAGAGGACTCCTTGCTGACAAAGCAAATGAAACTCTCAAGGAAGTTTATGATTGGTCAATAGGCAATAAAGTGACATTGAAAATAGAATACTAATGCAATGGATTTCAGTTTGAAGAGGAAAAATGACAATGTTAAATTAAATTTAGATGGCACCTCTATAGACTGTGTAACAAATGCAAAATTTCTAGGATGAATATTGATTCTCAGTTGAAGTGGTGTGAACACACAAAGGTACTTGCAAACAGAATGTCATCAGCATGTTATGCCCTTAGAATATTATCATCAGTGTGTAGCATGCAGAATCTTTTAGTTACATATAATTCATATGTACACTCAATTCTTAGCTATGGCATTCTTTTTTGGGGAACAAATGCACAAAATATAAACACAGTTTTCAAACTCCAGAAAAGAGCCATAAGAATAATAACCAAAAATACTAGTCGACCTCATTGTAAAGACCTGTTCAAAACACTGGAAATTGTAACTGCTCCATGTGAATACATTTACCAGTCAGTTGTACACGTTAAAAGTAACATTGGTAACTGCACAAACAGCTCTGTCCATGACCATGCAACAAGAGCTAGACTCAAATTACATTTACCAAGAAAAATAAACAAACTCAAAACAGCATTTTCTACCAAGGAATAAAACTGTACAACAAATTACCAAAAGAGATTAAAGAAATTGCAAAAATACACTTATTTAAAAGGGCATCTACAAAGTACCTGTTACACAATATATTTTATATATTGAAGGATTACTTAGATAAAACAGAGTACGGGTTTCACAAAAAATGTTATACAAATAAATAATAATAATAATAATAATAATAATGATTATAAAATATCCAACATTCCATATAACACCTTCACTTTGTTTTTTTTTTTCCTTTCTAGAAATACTTACCCCCAAGCTATACATAGCAAAATACTATTACCTCTTCCTTTTTCTGAGCTCAACATGTCACTCATTATGGATGGATACTGACTCAGTTTTTCAGGATAGCAAATGGGAAGTTGTGGTACAGAAAGTGGCCCAGAGATTACCTGTGTGTG
This sequence comes from Schistocerca serialis cubense, assembly GCF_023864345.2. Taxonomy (NCBI): domain Eukaryota; kingdom Metazoa; phylum Arthropoda; class Insecta; order Orthoptera; family Acrididae; genus Schistocerca; species Schistocerca serialis. The sequence continues at coordinate 161,880,058 of NC_064640.1, forward strand.
TGTGTGTGTGTGTGTGTGTGTGTGTAGTGAGTGAAGTGTTATGAAACAATGTGTGCATAGCGTGTGCAATGACTGATAGTGAGATATGAGTGAACAGTGTGGCATTACATTATTTAATAAGTTATTTGTAAAAAACATATTGCATACCAGGAGTAAATCTAGTGATTGTCTCTAACTAGAAGTGTGTAAATATATGTGTATATGAATTAGCTTATTTTAAATTGATCTAAACTTGTAAATACTTTTGACATGTCCTAAATCCCTGTAAAAAGAGATACACAGATGAATGAAGCTGCTGCTGCTAGAAATTTGTCATAGGATTAGAAGTAGTTGTCCAGGAGAAATGATTTTAAATTAGATTTAAAACTTGCTTCACTATCTGCCAAACATTTTATGTTATTGAGCAAATGATCAAAACGGCAAACACTCGACTTTGTCTTATTGGGAGAATTTTGGGAAAGAGAGACTGGAAACAGGGCACTAGTGTGACCCATTATTGAGTACTATCAGAGTGTTTGGGATCCCCACCAGGTCTGATTAAAGGAAAACATAAAAGCAATTCAGAGGCGTGCTGCTAGATTTGTTACCGGTAGGTTCCACTGGCTCGCAAATATTATGGAGATGCTTCGTGAACTCAAATGTGAATCCCTGGAGAGAAGATGAAACTCCTTTTGTGAGGCACTATTGCAGAAATTTAGAAAACTGGCATTTGAGGCTGACTGCAGAACGATTCTACTGCCACCAACTTACATTTCGCGTAAGGACCACAAAGATAAGATGCAAGAAATTAGGGCCCATAATGAGGCTTTTAGACATTCATTTTTCCTTTGCTCAATTTGTGAATGGAGTAGGAAAGGAAATGATTAGTGGTGGTACGTGCTACCCTCCACTACCCACCATACAGTGGCTGTGTGTAAATTCGCAATTTCATTTTTGCATTGTGTAGCTGGAGTCAGCCCAAACAAACACCCCTCATCACATCTTTCGCGTGACACCCAGTGTTGATGGAAAGGATTGGTCTGTTTCCTGTTACAAACAAAATGATTTTTAAAGCAGAATTTTACTTGCTCATTCGATATAACAGTCCCATATTAGTTTGGTGTGAAAATCGTTTTATCAATATGTATTAACAGGGACAGTACAAAGTGATACTGGGCGTCATATGAAAGATGTGAGAGCAGTATATATTTGGGCCGACTCCAGCTACATATCGTAAAGATGAAATTGGTTGTGGTGGTCTAGTGGGTCAAGCACCAAGACTCCAGACTTGGAGGTCCTGGGTTCAATTCCAGATAGGGGTATCTGATCTCTGTTCCATTTCCATCCCTGCTCCAATGCCTACCACTTCACTCCATTAACTTACACCCACAGGGTTCTCTCCATGGTGCCCCTCTTCAAAATTGTATCCCCTCTCCCCAACCTAGTCATCAATTTCATCATGTGTCATTTCCCTGCCTGCACCAGTGCAGGTCATATTCCAACCCTCCACCTTTGCTGGTACCTCTCGCAGCTTCCCTATCCTCTTCTTTTCATTCCTCTCAACCATTTCACTTACCTAGGACAAATTAACTGAGTGGAATATAATAAATCCACTGGTGGTGTGTTTTTTTGGAGGTGGGGGGGCGCAGATAGATCTGAAGGAGGAAATTGCCCCTTAAACTCAAACTATTTCCATACATTTTAGATGCCTATCAATCGCAAAACACAGCAAATTTTCCCATTCCCATTATTTGCATTCCCTCCAGGACTTCCAGCACCATAGGTTATGAAATCAGCTTGGTGTCAGGGAGTACTTATAGTTAATTAGTTGTTTCTCATATTTTGCGAACAACTGCAGTGTGCCTATTTACATAAGGGTAACAACTTGGTTAAAAAGTTCCTCTCAGACAACCTAGAAGAGCACAGTGCAACATATCAAAATTGATATGCATGTTTTCTGGTATTTCCAATGATTTGGAAATTCTTAATTAGCTATCTGCCCCAGTTTTTGCACTTTTTTTTCAGTATCTCACCACATTCATTGTTCCTGTATATACTTCTTTTAAGTTTTTGTGTAACTCAAATGACTATCCTACACTATGTGATCAAAAGTATCCAGATGAAACCAAAAACATACATTTTTCATATTAGGTGCTTTGTGCTGGCACCTACTGACAGGTACTCCATATCAGCGACCTCAGTAGTCGTAAGGCGTCGTGAGAGAGCAGAATGGGGTGCTCTGCGGAACTCAGGGACTTCGAACGTGGTCAGGTGATTGGGTGTCACGTGTGTCGTACGTCTGTACGCGAGATTTTCATATTCCTAAGCATCCCTAGGTCCACTGTTTCTCATGTGATAGTGAAGTGGAAATGTGAAGGGACAGGTACAGGTACAGCACAAAAGCACACAGGCCAACCTCGTCTGTTGACTGACAGCGACTGCCAACAGTTGAAGAGAGTCACAATGTGTAATAATCAGACATCTATCCAGACTATCACACAGGAATTCCAAACTGCATCAGGAATCACTGTAAGTACTATGACAGTTAGGCGGGAGGTGAGAAAACTTGGATTTCATTGTCAAGTAGCTGCTCATAAGCCACACATCATGCTGATAAATGCCAAACGACATCTCGCTTGGTGTCAGGAGCATAAATATTGGACGACTGAACAGTGGAAAAAAATTGTGTGGAGTGACAAATCATGGTACACAATGTGGTGATCCAATGGCACGGTGTGGGTATGGCTAATGCCCGGTCAATGTCATCTGCCAGTGCGTATAGTGCCAACAGTAGAATTTGGAGGTGGTGATGTTATGGTGTGGTCTTGTTTTTCATGGAGGGGGCTTGCACCCCTTGTTGTTTTGTGTGGCACTATCACAGCACAGGCCTACATTGATGTTTTAGGCACTTTCTTGCTTCCCACTGTTGAAGAGCAATTTGCGGATAGCAATTGCATCTTTCAACACAATCGAACACCAGTTCATCATGCACAGCCTGTGACAGTGGTTACACGACAATAACATCCCTGTAATGGACTGGCATGCACAGAGTTCTGACCGCAATCCTATAGTACACCTTCGGGATGTTTTGGAAAGCCGCTCTTGTCCCAGGTCTCACCGACCGACATAGATACTTCTCCTCAGTGCAGCACTCTGTTAAGAATGGACTGCCATTCCCCAAGAAACCTTCCAGCATCTGATTGAACATATGCCTGCAAGAGTGGAAGCTGTCATCAAGGCTAAGGGTGGGCCTACACCATATAGAATTCTAGCATTACCGATGGAGGGCGTCATTAACTTGTAAGTTATTTTCAGCCAGGTGTCCGGATACTTTTGATGACATAGTGTATCTTGATCTCTTCAAATTGCTTCAAATAAAATGCATCTACCCACCTACCTTTTTCAATATATTTAAAGGGTTTAATAAAGCATAATTGCAAGATTAATAACACTATTTACAAAGTTATTACACTATGAAATTTATTTTCATGTCTTACAAGCATAACATTTCAACTTTTGATTTTTTTTTTATGACAATCACATTTATATACAGAGATAATAATCTAATCAAGATTACCATACTGTGTGGGTGTTCTGCAATGACTGTTACAATGAAAGTAACCCACAGTGTTGGACATAAACATAATTTTTACCATTAAGGTTTGCTTATATTTAAAAAAAAAAAAAAAAAAAAAAGAATTTCTTTGTAAGGAAATAATTACACAGGTCTGCGACATAAAAATTGTTTCAAATTTATTAAGTGATTTTTATAGTGTTTTCAACATTGATTTCGGGAAAATAATGAAAAAATTCCATCACATACAGCTATTCCACAAATTGCTTGTCTAGTTTTAGCTTTTTTTTTATTAATATTTCAGCACTCTAGTGAGTTTGAATTTTGGTTTTTAAGATCTTCATAAACTGTTAATTAGCCATTTTTATACTAGATATACATAATATAAGGAGTAATTAGGAGAAGCCAGCAGTATTTTCATGTCAGTGCCTGTCTGTCGCGCTGCCCCTTCCCCCACCATCACCAAGCAGTGAGCTTCTGCTATTGTCCTTCAGTTCACAGTACCTCTTCACTCTGTGCTGTTCGCATGTTGTTGTTACTAGTGCTTTAAAGTAGTGACTGTTTTCTTGTGTTGTGAAATTGTTTTATGGACAGTGGACAATGGCTACCAGAGGATGTATACACTTGCCACATTGCTTCTACTACATTTGTGGTAACTATACCGTTAAAAAGCAACAAAGAAACATTTATGAATTTTGTTGTAAAAGTACATTTCACCTATTCTGGCATAAAGTTAGGTGATGAAGATAAGCCTTCAGCCCCACACAAAATTTGTTCAGTGTGTGTTCAAGAACTGAGGCAACAGTTTCAACGTAAAAAGCAGTCCTTACGTTTTGGAATACCAATGGTTTGGAGGGAGCTCAAAAATCGTAGTGATGACTGCTATTTTTGTTCTTGCAACATACGAGGTTTCAATTTGAAAAACAGAAAGGATATTTCTTACCCTAACATTCAATCAGCCATTCGCCCTGTTCCTCATGGACCTGAAGTACCAATACCCTCTTCTCCAGATTCTTTGGATGATATAGATGATCACAAGTCACTGGCTCAGCAAGGTGATAGTGAAGAAGACAGAGATTGCTATGATCCTGGCACAACTGATTCCATTCCATTCTCACAATCTGAACTGAACGATTTAGTTAGAGACTTAGGCCTTTCTAAAGAATCAGCAGAGGTTTTAGGATCTAGATTGAAAGATAAACATGTGTTGGCTCAGGGTACATCCTTTTCTTGGTATCGATCAAGGGAAAAGGAGTTTGTATCTTTCTTCTCTCAAGAAGGTGACCTGGTGTTTTGCAGTGATGTTCCTGGACTTATGGCACGTTTCAAAATAGAATATGCTCCTGATGAGTGGAGACCTTTTACTGATTCTTCAAAAAGAAGCCATAAAGCAGTACTTCTACACAATGGCAATAAGTATGCTTCTATACCAGTTGGACACTCGGTTCACTTAAAAGAATGTTACGAAAACCTTGAACTGGTTTTAAACAAACTATGCTATTCAGACAAAAATGGACACTATGTGGTGATTTAAAAGTGGTTTCAATGCTGTTTGGTGAACAAAGTGGCTATACAAAGTTCCCTTGTTTTCTCTGCGAATGGGACAGTAGAGACAGAAAGCAACACTAGAAAAAAAAAGCTTGACCCTTGAGAAAAACCTTGCAGGTAGGGGTTAAAAATGTTGAGAGAAAAAGTCTTGTGGATCCCTAAAAGGTGTTACTTCCACCACTTTACATTTAGTTGGGGCTGATGAAACAATTTGTTAAGGCATTGCCAAAAGAAGGGGCGTGTTTCAAATGTCTTTGTGGACAGTTTCCTGGCTTATCCGAGGCAAAGCTAAAGGAAGGAATCATTGTCGGATCAGACATTAGAAAACTAATGACAGATCCGAAAATTGTGGACAAAATGGAAACAAAAGAAAAGGCAGCACGGAAATCTTTTAAATTAGTTGTTACCGGCTTCCTAGGAAACAAAAGAGATCCAAACTACAAGACAATCGTCGCAGATATGCTCGACAACTTTAAGAAGCTGGGCTGTAACATGAGCATTTAAGATCATTTTCTCCACTCACATTATGACTACTTCCCTGCAAACCTTGGTGATGTAAGTGAAGAGCACAGCGAAAGATGCCAAGACATCAAAGAAATGGAAAGAAGATATCAAGGAAGGTGGAATGTCAACATGATAGCGGACTACTGCTGGATGATAAAAAGAGATGATCCTCAACGAGTCCACAGCCAGAAAAGCAATAAAAGAAAACTGAAAGTGTTATTATAAGGACTTATGAGCTTAAAGAGAAATGGATTTAAAAGATTGGTTTGTGGGGCACTCAACTGCGCGGTCATCAGCACCTGTACAAAGTCCCAATTTTTACGCAGTCCAATTTTTACTCAGTCGAATCGAGTCTCTCTTACGAATGTTGATGATGATGAAATGATGAGAACAACACAAACACCCAGTCCCTGGGCAGAGAAAATCCCCAACCCGTCAGGGAATCGAACCCGGGACCCCGTGATCCAGAGACAGCAATGCTAGCCACAAGAGAAATGGAAGTGTACTGGATACGTAGTTTAGAACATGATTTATAAATAAAATAAAATTTTATAATGTTGGAAAAAATGTGATAAATTGCTTAAATTTTGTTATTATGCCCAAAAATACTTCCTTTTTTTCGAGAAAAGAAGACATGATAGAAAAAATGGATTGCATTTTTGAAATCAGCACTGAAAAGTACATAAAAGTCAGTTATCAAATTTCAAATAACTTTCCAAAAATATTTTTTTACAGACCTGTGTTATCTCGGTCATTCCAAGATCTTACAGTACAGCTATCTATTTGTGATTTTTTTTTCAAACAAACAGCTTCCACATTTTCATTTTCGGAAGGAACATTTGCTAATGTGACCTAGCTATTTCTGAAAAAAATTCAAGAATATTCTGTATCGTGAAATCAAGTGTAATCATGGAGCCAGGGTAACACCGCTGAATAAGTTCTTCTATATACTTATACTGCTGTATGAATTCTTCTTGCATGGCTCTCCAGACAACCTGTAAACAAAAAACATCTCATTAAATCAGAAAACGTATAAAGAAGACAGATCCAAACTGCAAGACAATCGTCGCAGACAAGCTCAACAACTTTAAGAAGCTGGGCTATAACATGAGCATTATAGTTCATTTTCTCCACTCAGATCTTGACTACTTCACTTCAGAGAGAGAGAGAGAGAGAGAGAGAGAGAGAGAGAGAGAGAGAGAGAGAGAGAGAGAGAGGAGGAGGAGGAGGAGGAGGATGAGGAGGGACTAAAGCACAATACCTAAGCCAGATTTACAGGAAAAATAGTTGCTAACTTCCCTCCTTACCCAATTACACATAAGTGTTATTTTCTCTCCAAGATATTCATTATTTTGTGAACTAAAAAACAAAGGTATAAAAGTGGTTCTTTAAATCTTATTTATTCAATGTATAATGAATGTTATCTAGAGTATCACCGCTAATATTCATCCCAGAGAGATGTATAGGCAATATTAAAAGTTAAAGATGTATGAAGCCACACACTGTCAAGCTACCAATTATGAACAATTGATGTGGAGTACATATGATACAATAACTGCACTGTGCAATTTACCTTTATTATTAGAACAAGGAGAAGAATTATAATGTCACTAATTACCTGCAAAAGATTTTCTTGCTCACAGAGATGTTTCTCCACTTTGCGATACAGATTATCTATTCCCCTTTTCACTTCTCGTGCTGGGTATTCTTTTATCACTTTCCGCAATTCTTGTTTGCTGTAAGCCATCTGATAACTTATCTCCGATTCTTTAACACCTTGAGCAACTTTAGCTTGAACTCCATCAAAAAATAACTGCAGAATAAAAAAGTTGACAGTTTTAAACTTTAAACAGTTAAGTGTAGAAAGTAATATAGATATCTGCATATAGGTCTTCATTTAACAAATCTGTTATCTCTGACTTATAATAAATAAATCACGTTGCTATTAATTTTAATGTGGCACAAGTTTCATCCCCATGGCACTTTTTATATTATCGCCAGCAACAATTTGGCTTTGTTGTCATATTAATGACATGTTAAATATTTCAATAAAAAATTATCATCAGGACGCCACATGCACAATAGCCTGCCCATTTCAATAATTACTCTCAGACAAGCTTATTCCACTGTATCAATTTCTAATTCTATTTTGTCTTGTTACGGTTCACATAAATATTCTCTGATTGAGCTCATTGAAATTACATAATTTCACACTCAAAAGGATTCATTCATTCATTTAGTTAATAAAAGATTTCCACAGATGAACCAAAAAAATTTGAAATGGCAAAAAAGGCCTGACAAACAGGGTAGAGAATATATGAATACTGGGGGAAAACTTAGAGAGTAGTATTTTTCATCAAGCATCAGAGTAACTTTTTATTCACGTGAAAAATATATTAAATAAGTTCCGTTTTATTGTACTTCTTACGTGAGTTTATGAAATGATTGTTAACATTTAGTTACTGGAAAAATAATTACAAAATTAACACTTTTTATGTGTTATGGAGTAGGCAAACATTTCTGGTGCATTAACAGCCATAGACGTACATTTTGGTAGTGCCTTTGCATATTTTCATTTTGACACTTAGAAAGTATGATAAAATTTGCAGTATGTATACTATATGTCTTTTTGTGCAGAAAATTTTTTCTGCAGTCTGCTTTCTGTGGAAGGTGATGCAATTTAAGTGCTTTGCTGGAGGAAACAAAAAGGTACTGCCAAAAGATATTATTATTCATTGTCTCCTTTGAACATGAAGTGATGAACAAATGTGGTTATTTATATTGGTTTTTTAAAATGTGTTGTATACGCATCTGTACATTCAAATTTTAAACTATGCTACACAAATAAACAATCTGGTAAGAAACTTGAATATTGTACATTTGTTTGCTACTGAATTATATGTAATTTTGATTTAAATAGGTTTGATCCCACGTCATTTCTGAGCTTTTTTCATTGTCAGTCATTGTTGATTACACCTCTGTCAGAGCTTTGTGTCTGGAAAACTGCCACGTTGCAACATGGCATAGAATCTATGTTAAACTTTCACACTCCCAGCTGTGTAAGGCAGCAACCATATTAGACGATAAAAACTACATCTCCCATCTACACTACAACATAGTTTTCAAAGTATGACAGTATCACTGGATTGATAACATTTTTAACTTTATTCCTATAATTGCAACAGTTTACAAATCCTTTACTCTCTAGTCTGTTGGTACAATATTACTGAGAGTCATGTTAGTTCTTGTTCTTTTTCTATGCAAAACAGTTTGTTACATATTTCTTGTATTTCAAAGTCTGTTAATTTGTCTTTATCTTGATTTATGGTTGAAGAACTTAGAAGTTGAGGGATACTGGTTGGGCCACTTTGGCATAGAGGTGGTGAATTTCCGTAACTCCAAACTAGTGCAAGAGATGAGTTGGACAGTGTGGAGCTGTAGGCGGAATGCTGATGTGTATATATATATCTCTCTCTCTCTCTCTCTCTCTCTCTCTCTCTCTCTCTCTCTCTCTCCCTCTCTCACACACACACACACACACACAGAGAGAGAGAGAGAGAGAGAGAGAGAGAGAGAGAGAGAGAGAGAGAGAGCGCAATGATGACAGGGAAAAACTTTGGAAACTAGAATTGCGGTGGGGGAAAATGGCTCCCCTCTCCTCTTCTGAGCTCATGAGAGTATGCAAATTATGGAGAATATTCATACTGAGGGACTAGATAACTATAGGTGACAGATAAAATAAATAACAGGCAAATATACCAACATGCAGAGAGTAATAAGAATTACTAACAACAACGCCTTTACTCTGGAGTAATTGCTTTTGAAGCAAAACGTGTTTTCATGAAGAAAGAAGTTAAGAAAGAGCTACAGGAGTTGGGAATAAAAGACAGAGACGTGAATTCAGGCAAAATGTCAAGGGTTTCCAGAAGAAAACACAAAAAGAGAGAGGAGGGACATGGACATGAGAAAGAAGACAACTGAGAGTAAGAATAAACAAGTATTGGGAACGAAAAAAATATATATCATAAATCAGCCTTTTCACATGGTCCTGAGTTGGCCAAATTCAAATAACTGTAAAAAATTAATCTGAGTGTAACAAAAAATGTCACTGATTAGGTCTTGTTAAGGGCAATCAATTTACCCATGCAGAATTTATATGTAATATATGACACAGGAGAGACATCATGCACAGGGTAATACAATAGTGGAACTGATTAATTTATGGAGACTTTGAGGTAAGACTGAGACTGAGACATGGAGGCACGTGATTTTGGGATCACAGTAAAAGTATCATTCACAATCAGGAGATGTAATCATATTTATGCAGATAAGTTGGCGATTAGTAGGATGAGACCTTCTAGTTAAAGACCTAGAAGTAATCAGAAACTTGATCCACAGAAATGGAGAAATGAGATGTTGGCAAATGCATTTTCTCCTAATTTGCATATTTAATTGTAACACAATTAATTTCAATTTCCTTAAATTAAATATGGAAATTAAGAGAAAGTTGTGTTACATTGGATCAAGTTTCTGATGACTTCTAGATCTTTCAGTAGAAGGTCTCATCCTGCTAAGTTTTTACTTCCTTGTAATCTACTTTGTCATCAGCAAACGGTCTTAACTCAGAGTTTACCCCTTCTTCAATATTACTGACATAAATCAGGAAGAGCAATGGCCTCTGCCTTGTGATACACCTCTCTATCATTATTACCTTTGATATGAAGTCTCTGTTCTATGCGCTGTAGATATTCTGTCACCCAACATGCTACTAATTCATCAAGACCTAGTCCTTGTAGTTTTGTTAGCAGTACCATGTGATTCACCCTACTGAAAGCTTTGGCGTGATCATGGGCTATCCAATCAAGTTGCCCTCTCCTGTCAATCACATCTGATATATCCAGCTGAAAACGAGCTAGCTGTGAGTCCCATGAAAACCCTGTTGCTACGTACACCATCAACTTACTTCCAGGAAACACTCTTATATGTGTTTATCGGTGAACCTTTCAAATATTTTACTTACAATACAAGTCAGTCTGTAGTTTTTGCTATTGTTTCATTCTCCTTTTCCTTTGTATACCAACATTTTTACTACTGCTTCTTTTAATTCATCTGGGGGCCCACAATCATTCATAAATACATTAAATAGGAATCTTAGGTAAGGCACAGTGCTCCAACCCATGATTATTAGTATTTCTCCACTTATTCTGCCCAACCATACTGCCTTTCTTGGTCCTTGTGCTTTTATGACTACATATATATCCCTGTTATTAAATGTGAAACCTCTAACGACATCCGTCTCTGGTCTCTTTACGCCTTTCCCCTAGACCTTCCTACCAGTACTCACTGTACAACTATATTCCTGATTACATAGTTCTGCTTTTCCTGCAACCTTTTACTTGTTTGTTTGCTGCTTGAATGTTGGGAGTGTCTTTGCATTCCCTTGTGGCTTTTTCTACACCCACATGTTTCTCGACCTTTGATTGTAACTGTTCACCCCAACAATCAGCTGTTCCAGGAAATATTTTTCTGCTTCTCTCTTAACTTTATTTAACTCCTCCTTTATGGGTTACAGACAAGCCTTGCTACATTTTTACTTCCTGATCTTGTTCCTCTGCAATCTCATCCTCCTTTTTTATTATTCTCACTGCTCTAATGTAATAAACTGCCTCTGTGACTGCTTCATGACTTTTTGTGGCTTTACTTCACTTTCTGATATAATCTGCACCAGTTACCAGTTCTGACCACACTGTGTTAACATCTTTTCATGTGTTTTTACCGACCCCCCCCCCCCCCCCCCCCCCAGTTTGACTTGTGATATATTTCTTAGATTTTTTCAACCTTGTGCTCTCTAAGAACACTTCAACTACTACAGCCCTATGTTTACTCATCCCCTCAATTATGTTCTGTTTCTGCCATATATCCCCAGGCTTTATGAGGAAAAAATCCTATAAATTATCACCCTTTGTATTTTCTATAATGAACTGCTCATAGCTCCCTTCCCAGATCAGCCTGTTCGCTACAAGTTCGGCTTCTGAACAGCTAGAAGTACAGAAGCAGTAATAAATGATTAGGCTGACGAAATGGTTAGAAACTTGGATAACAGCAGTAGCCTTGTTGGAGTTATTTTTGATCTTTCTAAGGCTTTCAATATGGTTAGTTATTAAATCCTATTAAGCAAGTGCAATGAGAATAAAAGGAATAGATAATAAACGGTTTCAGTCATAGTTGTAAAACAGATCAGTGCAGTGCAATACACCTCCTCTGAGAAGGAATCTAGTGTTATCCTAGTTGTGATGGATATCGTGTTGGCAAGTTTCCACGTGTTCGAGCATTATACTTGCCATCAGTGTTATATAATGTGTTCGCATGTTTTTATTTTTTCACGGGGTGTTTTAGATTGAAGTTTCAAGATTTAGCTACATCACTGATTTACTTATTGTGCAAGTTTTACTTTTCAGCAGTGTTATGTAATCTGTTAATGTGTTTTCACTTTTTCCGTAATGCTTTTATTTTCAAAATTTCTTGCTCATTGATTTAGTTTTTGGGCACGTTGCAATCACAATTCAGAGTATGTATTTGTGATTCCCCTTGCGCCAATATATTAAGTGCGGCGGCTATGTCACCAGTCTTAATGTATGAGGTCTATACAAAAAATTTCAGAACATTTGTAACTTCGCACCACTGGTGTGTTGGAGCAAAATGCGGTTGGCATCCCTGCACACACCTGTGTTTAATGTGTAACTGCCAGAAGTATCACTGTTGTATGTCTGTTAGTTATTGTTCAGTGCTGTATTGAGTAGACTGTTGAAAGGACGAAGATTTGCAATGATAGATGAGATAAAAGAAAATTTGCAGACGGTGCTTTGCACGATCCCAGAAGGGGAAATGGCACTGGAAGCAGTGTATCAATTGTGGAGGAGAGTATTTTGAAGGAGACCATGCACATTAAGTAAAATGTAAGTGTAGAAACATTTTGTGGACAAAGTTCCAGAATTTTTTGAACACTCCTCATACTGGACTCTCATTCAGGAAGACCGGGGTTTATTCCTCGTACGGCCATCCTGACTTGGGCTTTCCATGTTCCTCCAAAGTGCTAATGTGAATGCCGAGATGGTTCCTTTGATTAGGCCACGGACAACTTCCTACTCTATCCTCACCTAAGCCTATCCTACTTTGTTAACGATTTATATATGTATATATTATTTCTGTAATGTATCTGACATGCTTGATACTATTGTACTAAATGGTTTATGGATGGATGGATGGATGGATGGATGGATGAATCAAAACATCAGGCACAGTTTCCTGAACTAATGAACTGAATTTTATTCTTTGCTGATTGTGCTCTTGCAGTTTACCAGAAAACACCTCAGTGTCCTTCCAGATGCCCTCTCATTTAACTAAAATTTTGACTCCCTTAATTTTATCCTGGATCCACACAGACATTTAAATTTTCACTCCTCTGCTAAACATAAGTTTCCCTTATTTTAATAATATCACACACATTCATAAAAATTTTACCACGTTTTAGAGCACGACCTGCCATCTGTGCCAAGTACTTATTTCTAATGAGCTTATTTTAGTCTAAGAACTGCACCCAAAGTGTCACACAGATCTTGAACACAGTCATTTAATTAAGACTGAACCAGTTTATCGTGTAATGAGGGAAGAGATTTCTCCAAATGCATTTTATACTATGATATTGCAGTGCCTGTGTTATTCTGATTACTATGCGAAGTTTCTTTGAACATGCATGCAAGCATAGGAACAGACACTGTGGCGATCACAGCCATTACGAAACACATCAAATGAATTTGCAATTTGAATAAGGTGCAACATCAGCTGTAGAATGGAATGATGACAATGAAAATTTGTAATGGACCTGGACTTGAACCCAGATCTTCGCAAGTGGTTGCCTTACCATTTGGCTATCTGTGCACGACTCACGGCCAGACCTAGACTTCCATATGTTGTAAGCCATACGTCTATGACCTGTACTCGTACATCCATTATGTATATTCCTGTACAGGTCAGACATTGTACTTGAAAGTCACTTGCCTGATATAGGCAAATAAATACAATATTGCAGTGCCTGTATTATTCTGATAATGATGCAAAGTTTCTTTAAGGTTCTGCAGTTTATTTGATTTTTCTTTCATCGCATGGCGTGGCTAAGGAGGGAAAGTTCTTTGGAGTCATAAAATCTGCAATGAAACATTCATATTTGTTTAGACTGACTGTCACAGCCTCATGGCCATCAGTTGGCAACTCAGGTCTTTTCTCTGTGAGATGTATCCACCTTGATGTTTGAGGGCGCTCCCCACATGTGCCACCTAGCTATTGTAAACAGCCACCAGTTTGATGGCCACTGACCATAGTTCTAGCGCCCAAAAAATGACAGATGCCTCCTCCCCAGCATGTGTGGTGAGGTAACAGCTGGGCCTCAATAATGCGATCCCTTTGTAGTCAGGGGGTTACCACAGTGCAGGTATCTGAGGGGCCCCAACACAGTTTGGCTACGATGCTCAGTATTGGGTGACCTTTGCTGCTCAGCCAACACTTCTATAAAAATTTTGAGAAGCTGGAGGTCAGACCCAGATGTGGGTACCAAACATGAGTTATGTGAAAGGAGTGTTGTAAACAAATGCTTGGGAAAAAGAGAAGGAAGTACCACAACTGATGTCTTACACGAGCCAGGTTGTCAACAATGCATCTGTTCAACAGACAAAGTCTGAAAAAAGATATAGTCAGAGGGTAAGAGTGCAGCACAGGAAAGGAAGGAGTCCTGCACTGGCTCAGGGACACATGTTTGTCATGCATATAATCACAAAAAATTTGTGAGTCCCTTAGGGATGTTTGACTAAGACTAATGCAGTATTGGGAAATGGTACACAGATTGTACTCAAATAGCAGTTTCTTCTTAATCCCTATTTACTGTATCGATGTGTTCCTCACATTAAGGAAAATCCATTAATAATGCATACACTGAGGAACAGAACAATGAAAAGTTTGTAACACATTAATTTTAAAGCATAATAGTCAAAATCACAACATTATCTCAGTTTAAAGAATAGTATCACACTCAATCTGATATCAAATACCAGTTAAAACTGCAGGGTCACCAATAAGACCTAAAACTTCACCCTGAAGAGAAGTATGTCAAGTACACACGAAAGTACAGACAGAGCTTGTCCTTGCAGAGAATGCTTTTACTTACAAATACCGGCTGGTTATAATTAAAGTGCAGTTATTCACGGAGCTTCAGTGCGGGCTGTAATTAATGTACGGGAGCAAAAATTGGTAGATATGCTAATGCATTAAAGGGGAACTGATTTATGTTGGAAAACAATTACTTCCAATTTTGACCACAAGGTTCAAATCTGGCGCCATACACTGTTTGGTAGACATCCATATTGTTATCTGGCAATTCATAACAGTTAATAATAAAATCAACATTATTTTTCTAACTTGTCACACCTTTTCTGCCCATGTTCCATTCCTAATCCATTACATATGGAAACATCTCTATACCATCTTGATTGCATTAATAGCGCCGTGTAAATCAGTTCCACATTACCGTACCTACCAAGTTTCGCTGCCATATGATAATTACAGTGCGCACTGGACCTTAGTGAGTAGCTGCACTTTAATTATAACCACCCAGTACACTTTAAACTGTTCTACGAAATTTTAATATTTCAGAAATAAATAAATCCTTAAATCCCCAAAATTACAATCTTACATGATAAATAACTACGCACACACCCCTGTATGGCTACATTTTCTGGGCTGACTACATCGTGCTGGCACTGTAGTTCAACTGATGTGAGTGGTGGGTGGAGTGGACAAGGAAAGCAAGGAGTTGGGGAGTGGGAGGAAGTGTGGCTGATGGCTGGTATGAAGTGGCAGAAGAATCGGATAGGAATGTGGCACTGATGAACTCAATCTAGATGCAGGCAGAAGGAGTTGTGTGCAGAAAACAATCATAGAATGTGTTACAAGGGTAAGGCGCATCAACATAAATCAGAGAAGCTGGTGTTGGGAGAATCAAGATGGCATGGACTGTGTACCTGCTACTAAAATTCAGAATTTTATGCTCAGCAGTGAGTTCTGCCACTGGGTGTCAGTTCCTGTTGAGTCTCTTGGCCACAACTTGACACTGGCCATTTACCTGGGTAGACAGCTGGCTGGTGTCATGACCACATAAAATACTTTACAGAAGTTAAAGCTGGCAGATGACACTGACTGCCTTCATAGGTAGCTCTGCCTCTGACAGGACAGCAAAACATGCTGCTGAGCACATAATTCTCAATTTCAATGGCTGTTTCACAACCCATGTCATCCAGATCCTTCCCCTTAACTCCAGCTCCTCTGATTTGCTGATCTGTAGATGGGACTTGACCTTGCGAAACATCATTCGATCCCCAAATTCCCTGGCTTAAATCTCTGTTAGCCTCCGCTCCACACCCATGTCCAACTGTGCCCCCAACTTCATTCATCTTGCATGCACACTCTCTTCTCCACAGTCTCTTTCTTCAATTGTTTTATCTCCACCTCCCAAACCACTCCTCAATGTCACTGTGCACATCTCGCCCTGCCTGCAGCCAGAAAGAACTCACCAGTGTCACATTCATACCCTGTGCATCTACTGCCTCTCCTTCTTAGCTTCAACCACACTTCCCCAACCCTCCCTCCTACTCTTCACCTCCTTGTCCCTATTTCCTCACCCCCGTCCAGCTGCAGTACTGGCACTACATAATCAGCAACAGCAACATGGTTGTACAGGTCACATGGTCTCGTGTGTTCGTTTGTTTCATAGCTATGAAGAAGGATTTGCCCAAAAGCTAACAATGTTATGTTTTGGTTATGTTCCTGTCAACAACTCAGTGCCTCAGCTATTTGGTGATTTGTCACCTTTACTGATAAAATTATTTGTATTCCATATCTATGTATAATTTGTATGATATGCTCCTGTTTCAAAGGTGTTATGAATGTGCATGGCCTACAGGAGGAAAGATTATTTTCAGGAATCTTACTCATTTCAATTTTCATTAACTTATCGTAAGTCTTGGATCATATCTTTTTCATTACTTTCTTATCTCAAAATATTTAAAATCTTGCTTGTATTCTAAGGTGACACTGTCAAATTACGCAGATCACAGATGCTGAATGATTTAGCTAGCTACAAGGCCTTAAACTTGAAACAATTTCATCTTTGGAAAGTGTCATTTTACATCCAAGTATGAACAAAAGTTTGGTCAGCTAAATACACTGATGAATAAATTTAATGTATTTTTTGTGCTCACATTCTTAGCTCTTAGTCAGCTGGTAGCATATGCATTGCTGGACAATGAATAAGGAAAGGCACAGGAAACATAAATAGTGGATAGAATTTGTACACAGATTTCATCACAAAGTAACTTACATTTAATTTTATCAAAGGTCTTCCAAAATACTGTGTAACATATGCTTTCAGAGCTTCACTATACTTCTGTTTTGCTTCTTTTCGTAACCCATCTAAAACAGCAATTTTTAACTGGGACAGCAGAGCATGCAGGTGATGAAAATTTTCTGCAAAATGAAACAATATAGAAGACATATGAATGTGAAATTCAAGTTTTTGAACACACTTACCGCTCAAAAAATATGACTGCAAATACTGTACCCTACAAGATAATTGAAGCACTACCATTATGTCTAAAATATCTAAGTACAGTTACAATACCAAAGGTTTCTTCCAATATGGAACCTCCTGCACACAACTCTACTCCTACTCCTCCTCAAAATGAACCTGCATTATAAATTTTGATTCTATAATTAGATTCATGAAATACATTATGACATGGGATGTGGTAAGAAGGAATTATTAAGAAGGAACAACTTTAAACCATATTTGGCAATACTTCTACTGTCTGCCAGATACATGATTTATTTCCTTGGGCAAACTGTCAGATAATATTACAACTTTGTATTACAATTTCTTCTTTGTGCAAAAGTCAGATTCACTACAGGGAGGTGCAGATCATTTTTTCTTCGAGATTGTATTAATGAATCTCTGTCTTACTCTCAAAGTGCAATGGATTGTTGACAACAAATTCCATCAGTGGATTGGCATACTGTGAGGTTATGGTTAATATTCTAGTTGCTTAAACAGATGTGTGTCAACTCCACAAATAATTCTGATTCTGGATGACAACTTTATTTCATATTTTAAAAAGATCCCTGAAATTTCTAGACTTTTTCCCAATGTCAAATTTACCAGAACCAATTATTGTTTAATGTGAGAACAACATTTACTTTACTAGTTTTCATGACCACAAGTAAAATGTTTTTAGTTGTCTTGTGATTTACTGGTGATTATTTCAAGTCCAGCTAGGAATCAAAACAATGTACATATGAAATACTATTTCTGTTGCTGTTCATGAAATAATGCTCAATCGTAACAGATTGTAACACACTTACTGCAGATAAACTTAAAATATTTCATTACAAATTTCATTTACACAATGTGCATTATTTTATCATTCAGACGCCAGCATCTGGACCATTTCTAACTCTCTTAAAATGTCTGTGTGGTTTATAGCACTAACTAATGACTTCTGAATACAGAATGAATTTACTCCTAGTAACAATACCAAATTAAGCAAGTGTAAAAATGTCAGTGGCAAATTTGGTGGTCAATGATTCTACTTGTTCTATAGTAGAAGAAAAAAAATATTCACCAGCTTTTTACATAAAATGATAAAATGTTTTGTAGACTTCCTACATAGGGAGAAACAAATGTTTTGATACAATTAGAGAAACCAGAGCCCTCATAGAAAGATTTAAGTATACATTTTTCCCACATGGGATGGTTCAGAAATATTCTGTAATTTGTTCTGTGAAACCTACACCAAGCAGTGTGTGGCGGAGGGCTGTTGGTGGTAATCATATATGCTCTAAATCCTCGATGAAGATTGAATTTCGGAATTTAGAGAGCAGCCCCTTCTGTTTAGCGCGTCGTCTATCTGCAAGTGTGTCCAACTTCAAACTTTCTATGAGATTTGTAATGCTCTCGCGATGGCTAAATGTACCAGTCACGAATCTTGCCACTCTTCTTTGGACCTTCTCAATCTCTTGAATCAGACCCAACTGGTAAGGGTCCCATACAGACGAACAATACTTCAAGACTGGACGAACTAACGTATTGTAAGCAATTTCCTTTGTTGAAGGACTGCATCGCTTCAGGATTCTACCAGTAAACCACAATCTAGAGTTCGCCTTACCTGTTACATGTGTAATCTGATCATTCAATTTGAGATCATTTAGAATAGTCACACCCAGATACTTCACTGATGTTACCGCTTCCAAAGACTGCCAGATACTTGTGTAGAGTTTATGGAGCTTGGGCAGTAGGCAAAAGGTTGATGTACAAGGGATTAACAGTGTGAGGATGTCAATACGTCAGGTCATAGGACGCAGGAGATGCATGAGGTCATGTAATGGAATCACACTGGTATGGCTTGTAACTGATTTGTGTCAACAGTGGTGGGGTCAATAAGAAGGATGATAAGGTCAGGGTTGGTTTTTGTCTCATAGATATAATATTTGACACACTGGGGGAGATTTGGAGAAGGAAAGTTAAGCCAGGTTGGAAGCGAGGAATTCCTGGGAGACTGTCATTGGCTAGTCGAGTGGAAGGGGCTGACACCATGTCAGTGTGTCCTGGAAGGCTGTCGGTGGCTAGTCGGGTGGAAGGGGCTGACACCATGTCAGTGTGTGCTTCTGGCAGGATGTGGAGAGTAAGGTAGGTGGCGCCCGCCCGGTTGGCCGTGCAGTCTAACGCATGGCTTTCCGGGCGGGAAGGAGCGCTGGTCCCCAGCACGAATCCACCTGGCGGATTTGTGTCGAGGTCCGAAGAGCCGGCCAGTCTGTGGATGGTTTTTAGGCGGTTTTCCATCTGCCTCGGCAAATGTGGGCTGGTTCTCCTTATTCCGCCTCAGCTACACTATGTCGGCGATTGCTGCGCAAACAAGATCTCCATGTACGCGTACACCACCATTACTCTACCACGCAAACATAGGGGCTACACTCATCTGGTGTGAGATGTTCCCTGGGGGGGGGGGGGGGGGGAGACCATCGGGGGCCGAACCGCACATTAACCCTGGGTTCGGTGTGGGGTGGCAGAGGGGTGAACTGGACTGCGGTAGTCGTCGTGGGGTTGCGGACCACTGTGGCTGCGGCGGGGATGGAGCCTGTCCATCGTTTCTAGGTCCCCAATTAACATAACATAACATAAGGTAGGTGGCGAAGACATCTTTTGCACTGAAGTAAATGAGTAACAGAAAACAGGTCCTTTATTATTTCAGCAAGTACAAACGTGTATTTGGGGATAAAAGTGAAACATTTAGAGGGGACGAAACTTCTGTGAGGGTCAGGTTTCTGGAACGTATGTTTATGACAGCACTGACAGCCTGGAGAGGGTGTTCGGCAGCAGGGTGTTTCTTGTGTGTGTGTGTGTGTGTGGGGGGGGGGGGGTGTTAAAGGAAGCCTCTGGAGATAAGAAAGGCTGATTAGGTCAGCAAGGTACGCTATTTATTTATTTATTTCATGTTCTGTAGATCCAGTTAGTGGGTCAATCACAAGGATATGGAATGTGTCAAATTGTACGGGTTTCAATTTAAACTTACAATAAATACAAGGGCAATTCAATGCCAAATTGTACATAGTTTAAGTAAGACATACTATAAATACAGTAATAGATACAATGTCAGCTAGATAACATAACAACCATTTAACAGAAAAAGGAGTTTCAAATAAAGGTTAAAAATAAGAGCACAAAGTTAAATCAGATATTAGGCCTACAAGAGTAAATACAGGTACAGCCAATCTGTTGTTACAAAAAGTGTGCTAATGCTCAAATGGACAATAAAATCAACTGAACTACTTCTAGACACAATAAGTTTAGTGATGGTATACATTTTCTTTCAAATATTCATCCACAATATAAGAAGATTTCTCTGTCAGGTAATCTTTGAGAACTTGTTTAAATTTTGGCAGTTCTGTATGAACACATTTGATATGTAGTGGGAGAGCATTGAACAGCTTAATGCTGGAGTAGTGAACTCCTTTTTGTACCAGAGTAAGGCATTTCATTTTGAAATGTAGATTGTTTTTGTTTCTGGTGTTATAGCCATGGAATTTACTGTTGTCTTGGTAGATATAATAATTTTTGCACACAAAGGTCAGCAAGGGAAAAATATACTGTGAGGCAGTTGTTAGGATACCTATCTTCTGAAACAAGTGCCTGCAAGAGTGTCTTTGATAGACCCCACACATTATTCTGATTGCTTTTTTTTGGATGGTGAAAACTTTTTTTGCAAGTGGTTGGTCCCCCAGAATATGATAGCATATGACATCAATGAGTGGAAGTAGCCAAAGTAGGCAACCTTAATCATGTCAACTTCTGCCACTGAAGAAATTACCCACAATGCAGATGTTGCCGAGCTAAGTTTTTTACATAGATGAAGAATGTGAACTGACCAATTACACTTGCTGTCTATATAAGCACCCACGAATTTTGTATCTTCAACTTTCTGTATTGGTTGATCTCTACATTTTATGTTAATTTCATCGAGATTACTTTGTGGTGTATGGAACCTCATATAATGAGTTTTATTTGCATTGAGTGAGAGACCATTTGAGGAGAACCAATTTAAGATGTCATTAAAAACAGTATTTGTAGTTTGTTCAATATTGTGATCTATCAAATTATCAATTAGAATTGTGGTATCATCAGCAAACAGGGTAAATTTGCTGTTTGGAGTCTAAGAGGTTGATAATGGGGCAGGTTGTAGTTATAGGTTCTTTACTGGGTAGAAGTACTCTTGGCTGGGAGTGCAGTGTAAGCAGATGAGAGAAATTCCTTACATGCTGTCAAGATGTCACTCTAGTTGTTATACACCAACAGTGCCTTTAACGGAAATGAGATGCATGGAATTATTGTCAGAGAGTAAAAGAATTTTTCAAAATGAGTAGGAGCAGTTAGGAGTAGAGGCAGTTAGTACAGATCTGAGAACTGAATATGAGTATTGAGGATAAGGGTTTAATGGAACTGGAAAAGAAGTTCTTTATGAGAAGACGGGTGACAGCTAGAAATAAAGATCTTATTAGTAAGTTCATTGGGAGGGATACAAAGTGCTAGACAGTAGTTTGTAGGACTAAGGACAGTTTTCTGAACTGCCAGGGCAAGAAAGGGCAAGACTTTATGGTTAGATAGTCAAGAGACAAAATACAACAGAAGAGGATTTAAAAAAATAAAAAAAATATATGAAAAATAATTTTAAATATAAATTATTGTACCAATAACAGGCATATATGGAATTTAAATAGCTAATAAGATGAAGTTATAGAAAATTAAAAGAACGGATTAGAGACAGTGTTTAATGATGTATAACTGTTTCTGCTTTGAAGGCCAAACCTACAAATAAATATGTGGAACTGCAATGGGCACCAACATGACCCCATCTTCATTATATGACCCCAGTGTCTCCACTCTTTCCACCAGAACCTCAACATCTAATCCCTAACTGGTTTCACCTCATCCTTCCCAATACAACACATTATCTTCTTAGGTGTTTATCTCCACCTGTCATAAAATACTCTGGTCATGATACAGAAACCAATCACCAACAGTACCTCCAATTTGACAACTACCAACCATTCCCCTTAAAAAGTCCCTCATGCATGTATGCCAAATCTGCTGTAGGAACGAGTTAGTGAAATACATTGATATCATAGTCTTACAGTCAGTTATCATGCCCAAATTTTACAACAAGAAATGTGAAGCCACTGTCCCGTGCTTCCCTCATGAGGATGTGAGAAGTTAACTTGCTTTACTCATTTTCACCCAGTAATGTCTCACAGCATTCTATTCTGGAATAACCTGACTCTGAAGATGTAAACATTTGCGACAAAGAAGCATGTAAGTCAAATATATGGGGCCAACTCTAGAACCTCACAGACAGCCCTTTAAACAGTTGGGATTACTGACAACTGCCTCACTGTACAGGGTAGTCCACAGGTGTGAAACAACAATTCTGAAACTAAAACGGGTGAATAAACAGAAAAGTTAAGTCAATTAGTACAAGATGGGAGAGGGGAAACCCTGTGAGGCTATGTTAACAACCTTGCAGCCATTTTTGAAGTTGCCATTGTAAATGCAACTTGTAATTTCCAAATGGAGAGAGGTGGGGAGGGGGTCATGTGACATAACACACACAGAATTAAATGAGAAAAACAATGGTACTTTCATCTGAGCATAGCTTTATTTATTCTCAAGTTATGGCTGATGTTTCTTCCTACAGGTGAAGCAAAGCTGATGGCAATAACACAAACCAAACACACTGAGATCTTCCTGATATCAGAAGAGGGGAGTACCCATATTATCACAGAGGACTTCAACCAATGCTGATCATAGAGCACCCATTACACAGTGTGTGGTGGTGAAACTGGTTACAAAATTCCATGAAACTGGTTCTGTTGTAGATAAACCAAAAGTTGAACAACTCAGAATGGCCACAAATGAAGCAAGGTCAACTGTTGGTCTGGCTTTTTTTTTTTTTTTCTTTCATTTTAACTAAACGAGTCCATAATGCAGTACTCACTGCATCTTGCAGCAAAACTGGGATCAGCTGAAAATCAACAATGAACGGTGGCCACACGTAAATGGCACCCTTCAAAAAAGCAAATGTTAAAAATCTCATCTAGGACGATGTAGATCACTGAGTTCGCAGAATTTGAGATGAGCAAATTGGATGAAAACCATCATTTCCCCTACAATTTACTATTTATTGATGAAGCTAATTTTTATGTGATTGGAGAGGTAAATAAACAGAAATACAGATACTAATCAGGTGGTAGCTGTCACTGGATGGATCCATTGAGGGTAGTTGGTACATCAAAATTTATAGTTTGGAATGGAATATGGAGTTCTCATATTGCTGGGCACTTCTTCATACAGGGTACACTAACATCACCTCATTATCTGCAGCTGTTAAACAAAGATGTGCTTTCCAACTTTCTTTAAATACTATGGTGCACTAACTTATTACCAGCTAGCTGTCCAGGCATACGTGGATATCCAGTTTCCTCAGAGACTGATAGGTCACAGAGATTCAGTGGAGTGGCCATAATGTTCCCCAGATTTAAGTCCTTTGGATTTCTATCTGTAGGGATGTGTGAATGTAGTGCCTGTTATAAAGACCAGAAACCTTTCACACCTCAAGGAGCAGTTTGTTCATACTTGTGTTCATATTCCACTACATGTGTTAGTTAAACCCCATGAGGAATAGTGAAGTGAATAACAACCTTATAACATGCCTAACACAGCCTGTAGCCTTTATGTGTTACCATTGGCATTTGCCTTATTCAGTACTAAATGTGACATACCCGAGAATTAAAAAAGTTCTGCTCAAATGAGACACACCATTGCTTTTCTCAAGTAATTCTCCGTCTGCCTGATATGTCACATGACCCCCTTACCCCAAATGGCTGCTGTGTTGGTAACAATAGCTTCACAGGTTTTGTCCCCTCTTCAATCTCACACTACTTGACTTTAGATTATTGTTTACTCACTTCTCTTTGTTTTAGAATCGTTATTCCACACATATGGAGCATCCTGTACATTTATTCCCATATGAAGTTTGTCATTAACAATTTATCACAATTAGAAAATGATAGTAACATTCATAAATTAGAAGGAGAAATGACTTACACTCTACTTCACTCAGCCTCAGTGTGGCACAGAAAGCAGTGAGGTAGTCACCCATAGAAGTCTTAGACCCACTTACACAGTGGTGTAAAGAATATCATAACAGACAACAAAATTAACTTCTTACCCAAAATACTCCTCATCCTCCTCTTGATGATGACTTACCAGGAACACTTGCCCTGTACACTCGACTAACACATCCTACCACATTACAGTCATGGGTATACTACGTCAATGCAATGCCTTCAAAAGCTGTTTCAGTACCCACCCTGTTTGGAAACCCTGCACAACACTTAATACTCTGAACTATTTAGATGGAATCTGTCCCTCTTATATAATACCTCACCCCAATTCTCCCTCTTCCCCTATGTCATACTTCATCTGAAGTATCACCTGTCTCTTCTGTCTGTACCTCCTCCCCACCCCCATTTTCAGTTAACCTGAATAACCAGGCATAATCAGTGTCAATGATGATTCCACTTGGACTGGATGCATTTGAATATCTGTGTGGTTATGGAGACTTGAGAATATAGACGGTGGTAGCTCCAAGGCAAGTAAGTATCTGTGCCACAGCAGACAATCTGAGCAGCGCTCTTAACATTCTTTGCAGATGATGCTATCATTTACCATCTTGTAAAGTCATCGGGTGATCAAAATCAACTGCAAAATAATTTAGACAAGATATCTGTATGGCACAAAAAGTGGTACTTTACTCTAAACGATAAAAAGTGCTAAGTTATCCACAAGAGTACTAAAAGAAATCCACTAAATTTCGGTTACATGATAAATCACACAAATCAAAATGCTGTAAATTCAGCTAAATACTTAGGGATTACAATTATGAATAACTTCATTTGGAATGATCACGTAGATAATGTGGGTACAGCAAACGAAAGACAGTGATTTATTGGTAAAACACTCAGAAAATGCAACTGGCCAACTAAAGAGACTGCGTACACCATGCTTGTCTGCCCTCTTCTGGAGTATTGCTGTGGGGTGTGGGATCTGCATCATATGAGACTAATGGAGGACATCGAAAAAGTTCAAAGGAGGGCAGCTCATTTTGTATTATCACAAAATAGGAGAGAGAGAGTGTGCGCAACGGACATGATGTGTGAATTAGGGTGGAAGTCACTAGAACAAAGGCATTTTTCGTTGCGGTAGAATCTTCTGGTGAAATTTCAATCACCAACTTTCTCTTCCAAATGCAAAAATATTCTGATGGCACCCACCTACATAGTGAGAAATGATCACATGATAAAATACGAGAAATCAGAGCTCACACAGAAAGATTTAAGTGCTAGTTTTTCCAGCATGCTGTAAGAGAGTGGATCCATGGAGGGGTAGCTTCAAGGTGGTTTGATGAACCCTCTGCCATACACTTAATTGTGAATTGCAAATTAATCATGTATATTTAGATGAACATACTGTGTTAGGCTGTTATTGATCAGTTCTAGGTGAGTTGTCTTTCCTCGTGTTTTGTTTACTGGATTACTTTATACAAGGGTTGGAACTTAAATAGTGGCAACTATTTATTAACAACCGATACAAAATAGTTACATGTTTGCACCTGCTACTGTCGTTCAAAGTAGTCATCAGCATTGTGTAGAACTCATTGCTAGCAATGTGGAAGGCATAGTATACCATTAGCACAGCCTGTTCTGTTGATGGTGCGAATGGAGTGGTCTACTGCCTGTCGAATCTCTGGAACAGTTCTGAAGCGAAAGCCACGAAGTGGTTTCTTCATCTTCGGAATCAAATCGAAGTCACAAGGACTTACATCCGGGGAGTATGGTGGATGGTACAGTACTTCCCAGTCCCATCGGCTGAACAGAGCAACCACAGCCTGCGCTGTATGCGCCTGCGCATTGTCAGTCAAAATGATGGGTGGGTTGCAAAGAAAGTGTCGCCGCTTCTTTCGCAAAGCTGGTCACAGGTGATGCTCCAAAACTGAACAGTAATACCGTGCACTGATGGTCTGCCATGGAGGAACGTAATGCGTTAGGATAACGCCATCGCAGTCGTGCGTGAGAATCACCATAACTTTCACCATACTGGGGCTCTGATGCAATTTCGACTTTCGCGGCGACCCATAATGACGTCATTCGTTGGATTGGCATTTCAGTTTTGGCTTGTGAGATGTGGCCCATGTCTCATCCAGTGTTGTAATACAGTGTAAGAAAGCCTCTCCTTCAAGCTCATAGCGCTCCAAGTGCGTCTGAGCAGCGTCGTAATGCATCCATTTCTGCATTTCTGTCAAGTCATGCAGAATCCATCGTGATGCAATTTTTCGCATGCCCATGCGCTCCTTCAGAATGTGAAGCACAGTCGTATGCACTAATCTGGTTTCGCGGGCGACCTCACGAATCGTATAGTGTCGATCACTGTCCACTAATGCGACAACAGCAGCTTCAGAGAGGCTAGTATGACCTGCCCGACGCATGTCTACTACTGTTTGCCAACCTTTGTTGAAGGCTTTTGCCCAATGTGTCACTGTTCTGTATGGCAATGCTGATTCCCTGCATGCCTGTTGGAAGACCTTGATGACACTGTCATGCTGTATGGCCTCTGTCGCATTCAATCTTGATCCAACTCCATTGTTCCTGTTTTGAAAACATAATGATACCGTTACATTAGACTGCGCGCTCACAAGTGACTGTGTTTCCTTTGATTGTGCGCATGCCGGTGACGTGGGATGGGCGAGTTCATTTGCTCGGAGGTAAGGTAGGTGTGTCACCAATGTGTGCTATCAGTGACAATAGTACATTCCATTGCATAGTGTCTCCACAGCAGTGTTGCCACTAGTTAAGTTCCAAGCTACGTATATAGGAGAGCAAAGAAGTATTACGGAAAGCAATGCTGGAAAGAAGTTGTTCACTCATTATTCACTGGAAGATATAATGTAGTTACTAAAATATTGTGGGAGTGAAAATTCTTGATGGTAGCTACCCAAAAATGCAGCATCACTTTTTAAACAAAAATTCAGCGCGAAATCAGGTATGATATGAGAAAGGAAAGAAATAGCTATTTAAAATAGCAGAAATGAACATGTATGCCTTTAATAACTAGTTTCAGAAGAAAACAAACACACAATATATTTGACAAGCACAAAATGGACCTCAAGTTGAAATGACTATATTTTATGAAGCAATAAAGAAACTGTCCAGGATGCAACTTTCTAATTCACTTTAGAATTTCAAGTAGTATTACACTTTTAATCTTCAGAATAAAAATAAATACAATGTATTTCAAAAAATGAATATTATAATACAAAAAATGTCAATTATTTAACAAAGTTCCTTACGCACACTGCAAACAATATTACACACATGAAAAAGCTCTTAGGTGGAGTCCGGCACATGTTCAAGAGAAATTGAGGGTTTAAAGCTAATTATAATAGAAATACTATACAGAGAAGGAAAACATTAGCAACACTTTTGATGTCATGCAGGATGCACATTAGTCATCCATCTTATACAGATAACTAATAGGCCACATAACTAGAGTACCAAACACAGTCTGAAGAAACTTTGATGTCACCATTCTCAAAATTTAATGTCTCACAGAGCCTCCTCATCCAGAAATGGGTTTTCAAATCATTAAGAAAATGTGACATTGTAGCAATGACTATGACTCTCCTGCCTGTGATGTACCTATATCAGTACACTGAAGAATGCAAATGTCAATGCAAGGCTTCCATTAGACCTCATCAGGATAGTGGGAAATTCAGAACTGAAAGATGAATCACATCACCTAAAATGTGCAAACAACAAAATGCAGAAAAGATGGATTGCTTCTTAATGTGTCATCTTTACACTAAGTAGCAATCTATCTTCTCCTACATTGTTGATATTCTTATCTACAGTTTCCATTGTTTAAACTATGCAAACTTAGATGAAATTCTCAGATCCTGGGAAAATTAAGTAAAATATCTTAATTGAACCCTTTCACTTCTCTGAAGGCAAACATAAACAACAAATGAAAGAGCTAAAAAGAACAAGTTTGAAAGTATGCCAGAATATCAGTTACAATATGACCAAAACAGTATATGATCAACACACTGAAAGGACAGCAGTACAAATTAACAATGAAGCCACAGAAACTGTTCATAAATGTCCAAATTTAGGGCAGTTGACAACAACAGCAGGATGAATAAGAAAACAAGACTGAAGCTTAATTGGAGTTTTTTTGGTGAAGTAAATAGAGTTTTTAAAACTGTTACAATGAATTTTGACTGTTGTGGAAGATTTAATTATGACAGCAATGAAAATGAAATTGAAGTCAGTGGTATATGTAGCCAGGCGTATGCACCAAGGAATATGTTTGCTGAATTCCAAGAAACAAGAACAAATTGAGATGGAAAAAAGTCTAAAGGAGGTCTTTATTGAGAAGCTGATGCAAAATGATGATGATGATGACAATGGCAGCTATAATGTCTAACCACAACAGTAACAACTGCAGAATTGCTGCATTACCTAACTAATGTAATTAACTGTTACAACGAAGAAAACCATGTTCAACTGATCAAATAAGATCAAGTAGCTACGCATGTAACATTGTATATCATTCAAGATACGTTTAAAAATTCTTATAGATACAGAAACCACAAGACTAATAAAGTTAAGTCTGATGCCAACTATATCAGGGCAACATATTATGCCAATAAGTAAATTTAAACCATCAAATCATATGTCAGAGAGGTGACACCTTCACACAAGGTATAGGGGGCAGCCATCATCAGTCTACACAGCACTAATGAGCACTATAGGTGTTTTGAGAGGAAGAACTGTGCGTCTCTTGAGTCTCATCAGCCACAAGCAATTACCCACAGTCAGGAATGACTGCCTTGAATTTCATTATTGGCATGCACATGGCCAGTCCATCAGAGCATCAAGCTGCATGTTTGAGAAAACATGCATGCAACTGCTATTGTAACACACAGTTGGCAGGTTTTGATATGAAGGTGTTAAATGTAATGTACATCAAATACACATACCTCCCCTCCCCAACATACTGCACTAAGGGACAGTCACTACAGCCATGAATGAGAAGTAGCACACAAAAACATCTTAGCAATAAAGATCCTTTGAGCAATGGAGGCCAGAAAGTTTTGTCGAGAATGAATCTTTTACTTTACAGTGGAGAGTGCACTGATTTGAAAAGTCCTACCAGATTAAAACTTGCTGATTGTGCTTCGAACCTGGGACCTTTGCCTCCCATGTGTAAGTATTCTAATAGACTAAGTTAGCCAAGCTTGACTCATAATCTGATCTCCCAGCCTCACTTCCATCAATACCAATTCTCCTACCTTCTAAACATAACTGAAAATCTCCTGTATACCTTACAAGACAAGCACTTCTGCAAGAAAGGATACTGCATAGAAATGGATTAGTCACAGCCTAAGGGACTGTTTCTAGAATGAGTCTTTCATTCTGCAGCATAATAAAGTATGCACGAGAACTTTTGTGAAGTTTGAAAGATAGAAGAGGGGTACATGTGGAAGAAAATCAGTGAAAGGGGCTCATCAGTTTTCCATGGATAGCTCAATCACTAGAGCAACTGCCCGTGAAATGCCAAGATTCAGAGTTTGAGTCCCAGTCCAGCACACTAATAATCTGCCATGAAGTTTCAAATCAGTGCATACTCCACTACAGAGTGAAAGAATCCTTCTGAAAACAATCGCCTAGGATAGGGCTACGCCATTTTTTCGGAATATCCATTCTTCCAGAAGTGCGAATTCTACAAGGTATACAGGAAAACTTCTGTGAAATTTTAAAAGTAACAGAGGAGCACCAGCAGAAGCAAAGTGGTAAGCGCTGTTTATGAGTCATGCATGAATAGCTCAGTTGGTAGAGCATTTTTCTCATGAAAGGCAAAGGTTCCAGTTTAAGTCTCTGGTTTGGACATGGTTTTAATCTGGTAGGAAATTTGAAGTATAGTCCAGTCTTCACAATAGCTATTCAACCTATTTACACGACCCATGCCTCCAAGCATGGCATCCTTTGATTATTTTGTGCTGTAGAACTTTACAGCTGCAAGGAGGAATAACATAAAAATAAGCTTTGTGATTGCTATCAATTCTCAAGACCATCATAACAGCATTTGGCACATGTTATACAGAAGTGGTGATGGTGTCCTATTAAAATATTATTCTGTGCCTTTTGTATAACACCATTGTGGTGAAACCACTGTAACTATCCATTAATCATTCTCCTTTTCAAATGAGATATTTAAGTGGTGTACAGTAGATCGCTTCTTGTGCATGCAGTGACTGTCACATGCATCAGTGTACTTGGCATACAGCACATATTACTACACAGAGCACTAAGTTACATTTTTTCATGCAGATTCTTGAGAGTGAAGGAGACTTGTGTATTTCTTACCCATTTTAACAACCTCTTGTGGCGTTTTGTGATGCTCTGCAGCATTACGTGGAATAGCTTCAAACATGGCCGATACTATTTTCAGATACCATTTGTCTAAGTCATTACGTCTGTCTGTACTCTTGAAAATAGTTTCTGCAGTCTGAGCAAACTCCTGTTTCAAACATTGAAAAATGGACATTACTCATTATAAATGAAGAATAAAACACAATGACAGCAAAGACAATTACATCAACAGTAAATACCATTCAAAAAACTCATTAAATTTACAAAAGACAGATGCAACAGCTATTAGTAACCTTCACAAGCAACAGCCTCCAGTGCTACACAGAGAAATACACAGAACTAAACAGCAGCACATCAAAGGTTCCTTCTTCATGGAGGGAAGAGAAATTAGTTGTGGAAATATGAATGAGGGGAAAGATTATTAATCATATATAAGGAGGAGGAAGGTAGATGAGAACAATCAATAAGACCTGAACATTATCACAAATTCAGGAATTAAGAACTCTCTCTCCCTCTCCCCCTCTCTCTCTCTCTCTCTCTCTCTCTCTCTCTCTCTCTCTCTCTCACTCACTCACTCATACAGACCTCGTGACTGCTGATTACCAACTGTTCCTATAGTTATAATGAAGCATAACAGACAAGTTTTCATGAATCCTGAACACGTGATGGAAAATGTGCCATTGTAGCTGCAGTCATTTTCCAGTAAATGATTCCCAGAATGTCTTGAACAGCTGTATGAATATTGGGTCTAGTGGATGAGTGCACAAGGGGAGTACCTCGACATGTTAGCTAATAGCATGTAAGTAGAATAAATATTTGTATTTTACTGATTCTGGGAGCTATACTACTAACACACGATTACACAGTGTTTGTAATGAAAAACCTTATAATGATCTGAAATGACATAACTGATACACATTTCTGTAGTTCCCAAACCTATTGGTTCTCAGTGCATTATATCACATTTTTTGGCAGCATCCTGAGTCAAAACATTGGCCTCTCAAATGCACAGTTGATGTGCCTACATTAACTTAAAATAATAAATTAAAAACATCTTAAATAAAAAAATAAAATTAAAAAAAACTGAACTGATTTATATTATTTTACTTTGTGTACAGCGTATCAGCACTGAGCTGACTGTTGGAGGATATAAAATGACTTGGACAAAATTTCTAGTTGGTGTGATGAATGGTAGGGTACTCTAAATGTAGAAAAATGTACATTAATGCAGATGAGTAGGTAAAACAATCCTGTAATGGTAGAATACATCATTAGTAGTACATGTCTTGACACAGTCACATTGATTAACTAACTAGGAGTAATGTTGCAAGGCGACATGAAATGAATGAAGCATGAAAGAATGTTAGTAGGGAATGCGAATGGTCACCTTCAGTTTATTGGGAGAATTTTACTAGTGTGACCCATTCTCGAGTACTGCTTGAGTGTCCGAGATCCCCACCTGGTCGGATTAAAGGCAGACATTGACGCAATTCAGAGGCTGGCTGCTAGATTTCTTACTGGTATGTTAGATAAATATGTGAGTATTGCAGATATGTTTCATGAACTCAAATGCGAATCCCTGGAGGGAGAAACATTCTTTTTGTGAAATTATTTTAAGAAAATTTAGAAAACTGGCATTTGAAGTTGAATGCAGAACAATTCCACTGCCACCAACGTACATTCCACATAAGGACTATGGAGATAAGAGAAATTAGGGCTGGTATAGAGGCATATTGATAGTTGTTTTTCCCCTCACTCTATTTGTGAGTGGAATAGGAAAGAAAATGAATAGTAGTGGTACAAGGTACCCTCCCACATACACCACTGCTGCGGCTTGCAGAGTACATATGTAGATGTGGATCATCAATATAATTAAAGGGATGAATGAGCTTTTTGTTCACTACAAAACTTCTAAGATATTGAAATTAATTAGCTACCCATATTTCTGTCGATTAATTTTCTCGTATTATTTAGTTTTTATTACACTGAGTGATAAAAATCCAGCTTTGAACAAACAGAATGTTGCAGATGGAATTAATGTTCACTGAGCTTTCCAAATGAGCAACAGATATTATTCTTGTACCGACATAAAAGAAGAAAGTTTCATGCTGCCAAGTTTTATCCTTAATGTACTGTCACAAGACAACTAACAAGCAACCCCTTGAGCGTGTGGTCGCAAGAAGCTAATGGCATTTATGGCACTTGACACCCCGCATATTGTGTACTGTGCAACCATAACATTGGCTGCTAATGGCAACAAGGGATGGGACTGGAGGTATTCAATGGTGAGCACAGCAAGAGACTATAGACCATAATTGGACTGCTTAGTTGACGAGTAGCTCATAGTGCTAGTGGCATTGATACAAAGCACAGAAATGGCAATGATAAAAAAAGAAAACATTGCATATCTACAATAACAGTGGCTAAAGTTGACATTTCATCAGAACGGAACCCAAGGAATTTTGCAGAGTGAGAAAGAAGTGGCAGATGAAATATTAGCATTTATGAGTCGGTGGAATGTTTGCTGTCATATAAGCTCAACAGTGCGGACAATGTACATGAGGATTTCAATGACAATGATATGTGCTTAACAAATGAAACTGATATTGAAACAAGTGTCGAGTCATGTATTTCATCATTCTTGTTGGACAGGGAGCCACAAATCCCATCTCCAGTGAAACGTAGTAAAGGACAATCTTAGTTCACGGGGCACATACTAAACATAATTATGTACATGGAAGATCATCTGGAGCATAGTAAAAAAAAGAGATTTCAAATACGTCTACAGCAATATGAATGCATAGCACATAAGAAAAACTATGGATATTCAAGGCAGGACACAGCACACTTGTTATAAAAGCTGGTGTTTGCACTGCTCAAGAATGCTTGATACACTTTATAGAATGTGCATGATAGTAACCTACTATGTTATTCACATCAAATTGTGCACAACATAGATTACAGTAATTTCAAGGGAACGAGTGGATGTTTGCATAACTTCAAACAGTGGTACAGAATCGGAAGACATACAATAACAAAATTTTAAAAAAAAGATTCAACTTGATGATGCATAGCAAACTGCAGAATAGGTCCCAAAATTTGCAAATCAGATAGACTTGTCCCATCGTTTAGTAAGGAATTTGTTTTTAACTCCAACGAATCAGGATTTGAAGAGAAAATGCATATGAAAGGAACCCTTGAAATCAGAGGCACCAAGAGAGTTATAGCAAGGTCAACTAATTTCAATGCCTTAATGCATTCATACACAATTATGCTGACTATTAATCTGGATGGTAAATTGACTGGGATGTTATTTATTTTCCTGTAAGAAGTTGGAGGTTCTCTGTCCCCGAGACCTTGCAAGAGCAGCAGGGAATATTTATGTCACAGCACCCAAGAGTCAGAAAATGGGTGTAAGAGAACTACAACTATGGTATGAGCACTGCCTGCTTTTGGCCAATAGCTGGTCACAATAACTTGCTTTTGTTTGATTCCTGGTCTGCATATAAAAACCATACTCTGGTATAGCAAACTAGCCCTCCTGAAACGTGTGTAACATTGCAATCCATATTACCTGGAGCCACTAGACAAATTCAGTCTCTGGATTTTTTTTCTGTGGCTACAAAATGTATTATCATATTATCACATTATCTGCAGCTAAGGGATAGAAAATTTCACAATAACCTCTAACACAGACTGTTTCACTTTCAGTTACATGCCATCACATTCCACCAGTTGTTATCAGCCCGTTACACCAATATGATTCTATATGCAATCTTTAAAAGAGTGTATACCTAGCTGAATATCCTGCAGGGTTGTAACTCCCAAGGAGTTCATCTTTAATCGTGACAGTGTGAACCTTAGTGTTCATTGTGGCACATCATTTTTCATTCAGTGTTCATGATGCAGTTAATGGTTTGTTTTGAACTTTTCTTGAATGCCGACAATGTCCATTTTGTGAAATGTAATACATGCATCCTATAGATGGTTGGTATCTGTACTGTCTGGACACTCATTTTCCGCCACCCTCCTGATGCACATGATCAGTCATTAGCATCTAATATTTTACCTGTCACAATTGCTAACACAACACTTTCAAATGAGGTTACTAAAGATTGAATTGCGCAAGTGTCATTAAAAAAAAAAAAAAAATTGTTTGATAACTGTACAATGTGATCTTCAGAAACTGGTTTCAAAATTTACTGCAAATTTCCTCTACATGTTTGAATGTGTGTAAAATAAAAACAATCTCTTTCAAAATATGTGTTAGGATTTCATATTTCACTAACCACCTATTTTTTCTTATACCAAAATTTCTCATTGAATATGATGATCAATTACTTAAGTTCACTTTATGAGAAAATTTATTGTGAGGAATAAAGTACAGCTAAACAGCAACTTACTGTCAGTATTATTTGACTTTTGTGTTGGACAATCAATGAAGGGGCAGCTGATGAAAAATTGAAAGGGAGGTTTACACCAATACTATGGTTCACAGGTAACACAGCCTTCCTGAAAGTCAGACTTACAAAGGCAAGTTGAAAAACTGTTTGGCCTAAGAGAGAATGAGTGAATGTTACCTCAAAAATTTACACAGTTTTACAAAGTCCTTTTTATGCAACATAGCAAAAACTGTCGATAACATTTTCAGATGAGGATGAAAGCTGATCTTTTTTTCATTAATATCAATATCATATCTGTGCCAGACAGAGATATTTTTGCATTTTCCTTGTGCATGACCTGTAAGCAGAGATAGGCAGACTATAACACAAAAATCTGGTTACATTTTAGCAAAGCAAACTGATGATGAGCTGAAAAAAAGAAAAAAAATTTTGACTCATTAAACATCAAAATAAGGACAGAAGTGAAGATAGAATGCTGCTGCAAGGGGAAAAAGTTGACAGTAAAGAGCAGAAACAAAGATATCATTAACAACTTGGTGGTGTAGAATTAAATTTTATTGAAAATCATTACAAAAAGATGAAGATTAGAAGACTAAAACATCTCGGACTTGTTAAGCTGCTGGAAAAATTATAGACTAGAAAAATCGTGTGGGAATGCAGACATTGATTATCATAAGACAGGAAGGTGGGGAGGACAGCCTCAAAGCAGTTGAACAGATGGCTTTCATGGATCCATTACACAGCAATCTGATGGGACTGTGCTGACATTTGTTTCATTAGAACATTGTGGGGTTGAAAAACCTTCTTGTATGCTTAGAAAATATGGAAAATTCTGAAGTGATAGATGTTCTGTGTCTCACGAAATACCACATAATCACAGAGATGGAGAAGTTAAATACCAGGGGTTATACACTAGCATATTTTCATTAAGAGCTAACATGGAAAAAGAAAGAGTTGCAACATATGTAAAAGTTAGACACAACGTCAAAAATATTGAAACAAATATAGTTTTTTGATGCTCAGAACTCGGAAGCATGTGTTTGTGAGTTGTTACTGCAGAATACTAATCTGATAATTTTAACAATCTACAGATACCCTCTAGGAAACTTTCAGCTATTTATGAGAAATCTAGAAGCATTATCAAGTTAACTGTAAAACAGGAAGAAACTGTTACACATTTTTGGAGATTTTGATGTAGATTTCTGAAAAGATATAGACAGGAAAAATGAACTAGAATCATTATTTGGATGTTTAAATCTTATTTCAATAGTTAGTTTTCCATCTCATGTGCAGCATGATAGCTGGATACTGGCTGATAATATTTTTATTGACAGTGCTCAGGTTGAAACAATTAATGTGTACTCATTTGTTAATGGGCTATCTGATCATGTTGCACAATTAATGGAAATAAACAATATAGCACATTACAGTCCTGAGGCAGGTTCATGTAACGTAGTGAGGCTTATTAATGAGAACAGGGTACAGTGTTTTAAGAATAAGTTAAAAGAGTTGATATGGGATAAGATACATGTAGTAAAAGATGCTAATGCCACATTCAATTCACTCTGTAGTAAATTTGTATCAACATGTGAAAGTTGCTTTCTTAAAAAGTTATCCAGAAGATCGATTTAAAAAAACAAGTATACCACGGATAACTAAGGGAATTAAAATATCATCTAAGAGGAAGAGAGAAATTTATATACAGACCAGAATAAGTTGAGATCTGACAGTACTTGCATACTACAAAAAAATACAGTAATATTTTAAAGAAAGTCATAAAAATCTCAATAAGTATGTACATCCTGACAGAAATTGATAATGCTGAAAACAATATTAAAACTATATTGCATGTTGTGAAATGGGAGACAGGACAGCCAGTTAGTGTGCAACTTATCATAGCAATTACACTAATAACAACATTGTGACTGATAATTCACTAGTTGTGAGTACTTTTAACAATAGTTTTTAAATTTGCCTTAAAAAGTAGGATTAAGTGGTTCAGATGAAGAAGCAAGAGAATATATTAAAAATGCAACTTCACAAAACTAAGCAACTGAAAGTAACATCAACATCTTTTATTGATATTAACAGAATTATAAAAATTGAAAAGAAAACAAAAGCTCATGTGGTGTTGATGTAATTTCAAACAGAATTTTGAAAAGTTTTTCCACCTTAATAAGCAGTGTCCTGAATGATATATGTATTGCACTGCTGGCACAGGAATTTTTCCAGACGGGTTCAAGTATGCATTGTCAAACCTCTTAATAAGAAAGGTACCAAAACAGACTTAATTATCATCCAGTTTCCTTACTGACAAGTTTCCAGTATATTTGAAAGATTAATGTACTCGAGAGTATTCTCACATTTAAGTAGAAACAATTTACTCAGCCTATCCTCTTAACAAAAATTTAGGCTAGAGTTTTCACAAAGATGTTGAAGAATTTTAGTATGTATGTTGTCTGGCAATGCGAATGTATCTCTCCATTGTTTTAAAGCTTTTTTAGTCCTCAGGCTGTAAAGAAGGCATTGTAAGTTTCTAGTTTTTTGGACCTAAAGGCAGATTATTACATTCCATTAAGAGGTGGTGTAGTGTGAAATTCAGATGGGATTTATCAGATGTAGAATTTTCTGAGTAGTATATTACTAGAAGTTCAACATGTCCAAGGAACTGGTGTTAATTTCTCCTCTGTCACATATTCCTTCGTTTCTGTTAAGGTATTAATGACCTCTGTTAAGGTATTAATGACCACTAATACTCTGTAATTTGGCCCATACTTGGGAAGGTGAGGTATGTACTTTCACAGAAGAAACATTTGGATCCCAACATTTTCTCTTTCATTGTTTACTAGGTGACACTTTTGTCCATAATATTTTGAATGAAATTAAATTTTTGATAAAGAAGTGGTGCCTATGTCACTGTAGTGCTCTTTGTCAATATGGTATCAGTAATCTCTTTCTACCAGCAATCTCTTTGGACCACCATGGACAGGCTTTTTTGTAGGAGTGCCAGAAAAGAAACATATTTTAGTGTCCACAGCTTGGATGATTGTTTCTGATGTGACTTGCTCTACTTTGTCAATTTTCTTCACTGTATTTATTGTGATCTGCATTTAAGCAGTGAAGGTTTCCCATTTTTCTCTTTGTAGTGATAAATATGGTAAAACCTCATTGTTGTACATTTGGGACTGGTGCATTAATTGAGCAGTGGTCACTATTGCAAAGGCCATCATAAACACTCCACTGGATCAGAGGTACAAAGTTTGGACTGCACACTGTCAGGTCTATTGCAGAATAGGAGCCGTAGGTAGCAATGATGTGTTGGGCTTTCTGAACAGATGAGGCAAAGGCCAAGACTGAGATTAATCTCTCTATTAGTTCCCCTCTACTAATCATCATCTCATTGCCCCATGTGTGACTACAAGCATTAAAATCTCCTAATAAAATGAAAGCTGATACCTTAAGAGCTACGCGAACTACTTCATCTTCAATAATGTGAAACAAATCTCTTCTAGTGCCAGCTCTTTGCTTTCCATATTTTAAGAGACAGTGGGATGGAACAAAACAAGAAAACAATATATGGTAAACATGGGCTCTAAAAAGCATACCTGATTGACTATGAGCAATTGTCCATCTTTGCTATTGTGAAACACATCTCTTCCACTGAAAAAGTGCTCATAGCTCTTGTTCTGCACCATGCTAGTTCCTCTTCAAATATGGAAAGCAAAGAGTTTGCAGTAAAAGAGAGTTTTTGACTGTCTCAAAGATGAAGTAGTGCTCGTAGCTCCTAAAGTATGCATTTTAGACGCCATGTTTACTAGGCTTTTATTCGGCTTCGAATGATCATTCCTGTCATGTACAGGGTTATTACAAATGATTGAAGCGATTTCACAGCTCTGCAATAACTTTATCATTTGAGATATTTTCACAATGCTTTGCACACACATAACAAAAACTCAAAAAGTTTTTTTAGGCATTCACAAATGTTCGATATGTGCCCCTTTAGTGATTCGGCAGACATCAAGCCGATAATCAAGTTCCTCCCACACTCGGTGCAGCATGTCCCCATCAATGAGTTCGAAAGCATTGTTGATGCGAGCTCGCAGTTCTGGCACGTTTCTTGGTAGAGGAGGTGGTTTAAACACTGAATCTTTCACATAACCCGACAGAAAGAAATCGCATGGGGTTAAGTCGGGAGAGCGTGGAAGCCATGACATGAATTGCTGGTCATAATCTCCACCATGACCGATCCATCGGTTTTCCAATCTCATGTTTAAGAAATGCCGAACATCATGATGGAAGTGCGGTGGAGCACCATCCTGTTGAAAGATGAAGTCGGCGCTGTCGGTCTCCAGTTGTGCCATGAGCCAATTTCCCAGCATGTCCAGATACACATGTCCTGTAACTTTTTTTCGCAGAAGAAAAAGGGGCCGTAAACTTTAAACCGTGAGATTGCACAAAACACGTTAACTTTTGGTGAATTGTGAATTTGCTGCACGAATGCGTGAGGATTCTCTACCGCCCAGATTCGCACATTGTGTCTGTTCACTTCACCATTAAGAAAAAATGTTGCTTCATCACCGAAAACAAGTTTCGCACTGAACGCATCCTCTTCCATGAGCTGTTGCAACCGCGCCGAAAATTCAAAGCATTTGACTTTGTCATCGGCTGTCAGGGCTTGTAGCAATTGTAAACGGTAAGGCTTCTGCTTTAGCCTTTTCCGTAAGATTTTCCAAACCGTCGGCTGTGGTACGTTTAGCTCCCTGCTTGCTTCATTCGTCGACTTCCGTGGGCTACGCGTGAAACTTGCCCGCACGCGTTCAACCGTTTCTTCGCTCACTGCAGGCCGACCCGTTGATTTCCCCTTACAGAGGCATCCAGAAGCTTTAAACTGCGCATACCATTGCCGAATGGAGTTAGCAGTTGGTGGATCTTTGTTGAACTTCGTCCTGAAGTGTCGTTGCACTGTTATGACTGACTGATGTGAGTGCATTTCAAGCACGACATACGCTTTCTCGGCTCCTGTCGCCATTTTGTCTCACTGCGCTCTCGAGCGCTCTGGCGGCAGAAACCTGAAGTGCGGCTTCAGCCGAACAAAACTTTATGAGTTTTTCTACGTATCTGTAGTGTGTCGTGACCATATGTCAATGAATGGAGCTACAGTGAATTTATGAAATCGCTTCAATCATTTGTAATAGCCCTGTACTTAGACATTGACCAATCCTTCTAGGACACACAGTACAGAGTATGACTGAGTACATGAACACCTTATAACAAATTCCCTGAGGATCCAAAGTGCAGATATACACTTAAGGACAAACAAATTACAACAAGTGAAACAAATACTAACAAAGAGACAGAGGGGCTGGCCAGTACTTACCTCAGCTCAGTACAGCCGATAGATACACAAAAAACGGAACCGAAAATTTACGTTCCTAGCTTTCGGAACAAATGTTCCTTCATCAGGGAGGAGAGAGGGGAAAGAAAGGGAAGAAGGGAAATGGATTCAGTTACTCACAACCCAGGTTATGAAGCAACAGGGAAAGGAAAACAGGGAGGGTAGCAAGGACGGAGGCATGGTTGTCAGAGGGAAGCCAAAGATATAAAGAATATGTACTCCCAGAGTTCATTGGCACTAATGACAGGCCTGGAATGCTCTAACACTTTTAAATATCCCTGCACATAGGAATCCATTGACTTCAAGTCAGGAAATGTTTTGAAATAAATCTAGCCTTAGGCATAAACAGTGTTGTAACACTGGCACTGGATGAGTAAGGGGTTACTCCAAAGAACAGGCAAGGAAAAGAAACATGGAAAACACTGACAAGAAGAAGGGACAGGATGACATGACATCTGTTAAGACATCAGGAAATAGCTTCCCTGGTACCAGAGGGAGCTGTAGAGGGTAAAAACTGTATAGGAAGACAGAGACTGAGATACATCCAGCAGATAATTGAGGATGTAATTTGCAAGAGCTATTCTGAGATAAAAAGGTTGGCACGGGAGAGGAATTTGTGGTGGAGTACATCAAACCAGCCAGAAGACTGATGACTGTTGAAGGACATACACACACAGGATGTTTGACTAAATATACATATTCCTACAAGTGCAGTGTTCAAAGGTATCTGTTCAATGAAGGTGTTTGATTTAATTACTGTGTTAACACCAGAGATGTTCACACAGTCTTTATTCTATTTTTTGCCTTATATGTGGTATTATCTAATAGTAGGAAGATGGTCTTTCAAAAATCATGGTTCTTATATAAATATTACAGGATAATTTGTCAGCAGTTCTCACATTTCTTCCAGATGGCAACAATAATCACAACAATTCCATTGTAAAAAATCACTAAAAGGGGTGGAGGTGTAGTCAGTGAAGATGAAGGTGATATGTATTGATCTGTCAATTTGTGAAGTGTCATTGGCATTGTGTCTATATATCAACTATATTCTTCTTTCAGGGAGGATTCCAGCTCTGGCAGAACTGATTAATTTGTTCTTGGTTTTGTTACTTTCTTGTGTTTCCATTTTTTCTTCCTTTTCTCTTTTTGCTGTTTTCCTTCGTATAATTTTTCCAACCAAGATGATGATCCAACAGTTATACAGCCTGATTTCTTAGTCTCTTTTATCTACTGGGTAGTATTTGACTGTGGATCTATTGCATTTGGGAGGAAGATATCATGGAGTATGTCTTTCTCTCTTGTGACACTGGAGGGATTTGAAGTGTCTTCTGCTGTATAAGCTAGGTGGCTCCTGTTGGTTCTGTAACAATGGCAATCAGTGGAGATGGATGTCTCTCTTTAGAATAATTTTTCAATATGGTTGCATATTCATGGTTTACAGCAGATGGTAGAGACAATTTTGAAAACATTGGGTTGGTGAGGTGATAGCTGCAACTTTCACAAAATTTGCTGTCATGTCTACCCCATGCTGATATTCATAACTTTTTTCTTACCTCAGGATATGACAGATTGTTAATCATTGATTTTTTTTAGATCTGTCATGAAGTTATCATTCACAATTTCTCAATTTTGATTCTGCTGTGCAATGGGATAGCATGTGTCCAACCCAGAAATATGGGAAGCACCTCGTGAGTGGTGTGAAGGAAGATTTTACATCAAATCTATGCACCATAAATTCAACTTTTTCTGGGAAGGCATTTCCTTCAAAGACTGAGATGAAAGCACCTGTATCTATTCACTTATCTTTTACATCTTTTTGTGTGTGCAAAACAAAATGTATGCCTCACTGTTCTAGATCAGATCATAGCTGCTCATATGTCTGGGATATAATAACTCTGTGAAAAATAAGATGTGCAAATTCTCATTGCTGTGACACCAAATAAACTGGGCATCATCCACATACTTATGAAGAAAGAATGTTTCAATAATGCTGTCTACAGGATTTGTTGCTCAAAATCCCCTGAAAAATGATAAGTGACAAAAGAGGACAAAGA
Source organism: Schistocerca serialis cubense (assembly GCF_023864345.2). Classification (NCBI taxonomy): domain Eukaryota; kingdom Metazoa; phylum Arthropoda; class Insecta; order Orthoptera; family Acrididae; genus Schistocerca; species Schistocerca serialis. The sequence goes on from NC_064640.1 coordinate 161,922,658, forward strand.
AACTCCACAAGACCACATAATTAGTCTCTTCAAAAAACTGGTTTTTAAATAAAAAGTATGTTAAGTTTGCCATGTTAAAATAAATTGTTCAGTTTGTTGCCAAACTTAAACACAATTAGGTACAATGACTCGGTCAGTGAACACAGGGAGACTCCATCAGAACTCACTAAAATATCAGACTTATTAAGAAATAATCTGAGGGTGTTCTCATTAGAAGGAGAAGAGGGCATTTATTTTTCTATTCACCATTTTAATTGGATCTTCACTGGATCTGCAGTAATTCAGATCATTTGAAGGTTTCTGCATCTTACTTAGTAGTGATACCAATTCAGCAAAACTGTGCCACTGCCTTTGTAAACAGGTAGGAGAACACACAGCTGATTCCTCTGTCAGTGAGGTAAAGATCTTGGATAGACATGTTCTAATCATAACCTGGCATGTTTCCCTCCACATTTCCTCTGCAAAATTCAAATCCCTCCCCAACATGACTGAAGTTGTGTCACCTGTAGATTTTTCAGTGAGATCAATCACCAACCATCAAGACGCAGTTTATTGGTGTACCTGACCACAAACATTCATATTTTAATGACTGAGAAGCAGTAACAATGAATTTCCAAATCAAGTGACATTGTTTAACCAATACTACGAAAATGCTGAAATGGTCTTAGCAATCTTCAGTTTTAATCTATTATAGTCCGATCCACGAATAATGGCGGTTCACACATGTCGAGGCACAGACAGGAATAGCATTGTTGATGATTCCAAGCAACAGTTCCAGTACATGTATGCATGTGCTTTCTGCTTGAAGGAAGCATGTATCCAGCGAATTATGTCTCTCACTTGTTTCTGCAGAATTTATCACTTACCGCCACTATCAGCGACGACAACTTGCAACAAATCAAATAGAAATTCACTAAACAACTTGCTATGAGCACATTTAATGCTTGCATTAGCTACGGCATTGAGAGCAGAGTGCTCAGAACACTACTGAATGCTCATTGGCTGTTGGAGTGTGCGTGACGTAGGTGCGCACAACAAGCCTAAACTCGACCACCATTGTCCACGGCTCCAACTATAGTGCTAATTATTGACAACATATCAGTAGCATTACCTCTAGTTGACAGATCACACTGGTGTCCACAGCCTGTGTACCAGAGATTTATACTATAGAGTACAAGCAAATCATGCTGCAATTTAGTGCCTTTACAATGATGGGAAGTCTAACCATAGAAATATCACCCGATTTGAATGATTCTGTTTACTTGCATTCTCATAAACTACTTAACGAGTGTGTAGATGCTTTTGTAGCAGGAGGAATGAGACAAAAGGGAGCTTAAATTTGAAGATCATAATAGTGTAGAAATGGACTTCTGTGTGCACTATCCAATTTTCATGAAATTTCCTACCAAGCAATTCTTGAAAACAATACAAAACAGTCCATTGCCCCACCAAGCACAAAGAACATTTTTCAATGCTTAGCCAGAGGAACATCTTCCAGAATAATGAAAAATTCTGTCTTTAAGATAAAAAAGATAGGAACATTTGTCTCCAGTTCATATGCATGTTAACTGTATGGTTTAAACACAGCTCACAAATTGAAAGTACTGATAGCAATACACTTGTTCTAATCAGAACAGTTGCACATTCTTGTGGTAGAGACATATATATACAACAGATCCACTTAACTGCCACATTAACCGTTGATGATTATGTGTTACATAATGCTTTCATTATACTTTGTTCTCAAGATTTTGTACCTTCAGCATTATTCTATAAATAGCAAATCTAAGCTAAAATGACCAAAAGATCACAAATACAAATAAACTGATAGTACTAAATCATTACCTCAAAGTTATCTACATATGGCAAAATCCCACATTTGCTTTTACGGTTTACACGTGCTTCCTCTATAGATTTCAACTGTGCCATCATAAAACGATCAAAGCTTCTTTTCACTTGAACCAAAGCTGATGCAAAAGTCATACTAAGAAACGATCCGGTGTCTTGGGCGGACATCACATGCTGACTTAGACGTACCAATACATACATACAGTAGCTGAAATGAAATAACAATTGCTCATGAACTAGAAACTTATTAGACATACAAGTAACTTGCAAGAAACATAATACAGAAAAATCTTCATATTTTATTTTCTCTAGCTATTTCATAGACAACCACACAGTTTGTGTTCATGTTTCTTGTTGTTGTTGTTGTTGTTCTTCTTCTTCTTCTTCTTCTTCTTCTTCTTCTTCTTCGACAAAAGTAAAACAAATAAAAACACACGTTACATATGAGGATAAATTTTTTCCTAATGAATTTTGACATTATAATCAATCCTGCTACCTAGTTTTGGCTTAAATATGTCTCTTCCACATTGCTTATGTTGTTTTACACATATTTAACAGAATATAGAACATCAATACACTGTGCAAGATTTGATTACTACAAAGCAATTATAAACACGAATTAGTGCAGTATATGAAAGCATCCACTAATGAGTTTGAAGTTGGATCTCACCTTCTGCCATTTTGTTTGTGTGTCACAGAAATGTTTCCCAGTCCGTAATCAGTCAGAGTGCTAGTTATCACAACAAACTAATTTTTTTTTTTTTTTAATGCTCTCTTCCAAAATTTAAATTTTGATGTCATAATGGATCAAGTTGGTTTGAAGTGATGCAGAAACGAACAGCAAAAGAATTAATATTAATGATGGATTTCATTTTAGAACATTTGGTTACTGATACAGTTTCTGAAATTCGATTACAATGAAAAATAAATCTCTGTGAGTGTAAAAGGAGAAAATAAAATGTGGTCACAATTTTCTCTCACAACCTTAATTACCATTACTGGTTGATGTGTACCTGGAAAATCTTTCATTGAATTTGCAGTGGTTAAGAGGAATGGTTAGCTATTATTGTGCATGAACATAGTATATGGCAGTTACAGAAATTCTTTGCTTACACTGCTTAACATCACTGCATCTATGCCCTCATAAAATACTGACATGCCAAAAGCTAGGCAATGTCACATTTGCTCTCTCAAAAATTTGTACACACAATCACACTCAAGTGAACTAAACCAAAGACAGTTAACACACACTATGTCATATGATGAACTAGTAAAATACAACTTCCAGGCTTGAAAAGACATGAAACACCAGGCCAGGAAATGGTGTTTAGCCAATCACTTCCATAGTAATTCAATGAGTGAACTACACTCTGCACACATAAAATCTCCTACCTGACAGTTTAGGTAGGTCAGCCACAACACAGGATCTTAAAACACAGGCCACATTCATCTCATCTTTAGCAATGATATGAAATACACTCAGTTAAAAAGTAGCATACTGTAATTGGTATGCCACAAGAATCACAAAATGTTCAAGTCTTTACGTCTAAGACTGAAGCTATGTATCAGAGGGCTGTGGCCTATTCGAAGACATGTTAAGTAGACTTCATCACTTTCAATTGCTCAGAAGTAGCAGCACCACAGTCTTGCATTCCCTTTTATTGACCACAACTTGTTATCCAACACATGCGATATTATCAAGCTTTAGCATTTGCACTATCCATGTCAATCTTTTGAACTACTTCAAGGAAGTGATTTTTAAATATTTTGATTTCCTGACAGCTATTATTTAATATTTGGCTGTTTTTGTTAATAATAAATTCTGCCGGCTGGGATGGCCGAGCGGTTGTAGGCGCTACAGTCTGGCACTGTGCGACCGCTACGGTCACAGGTTCGAATCCTTCCTCGGGTATGGATGTGGTGGTGGTTGTTGGGATGTTTAAGGGGGACTAAACAGCGAAGGTCATCAGTCCCCCATTCGAAAATCAGGCGAGCCGAAAATCTACGGAGCAGATAAAAACCAAAGGGGGAGGAGACGTCCCCCCAGGCGCTAAAAGAACACAAATGCAGCAAGAAACACTACAGACAAGAACAGGACAGAGGAACACCAGACAGAAAGAAACAGAAGAAAGGAGGATGGCCGGAGACTGGTTGACTGACCATGAGAAAAAAAGGGAAAGAGTCAACCATCTGACGGCACACCAGAACAGCAACAGACACAAGGACAAAAGACACAGAAAGGGAAAGGCGCAGGACCTCCCTAAATCGAACCATAAAAACGACTACTACGGATAAAATGTAAAACATTGTCAGCCATGGAGGCATCGTCGGATAAAACCAAAGCCAAAGTGCCCGGGAGATTAAAAGATTGCCGGAGTGTGCGCAGTCGAGGACACTCCAGCAAAATGTGGCCGACCGTCAGCCGGGACCCACACCGACACAAGGGGGGATCCTCCTGATGCAACAGATGGCCGTGCGTCAGGTATGTATGGCCGATGCGCAGCCGACACAGGACTACCGAGTCCCTGCGAGAAGCCCGCAGGGAGGAACGCCACACATCGGTCGTCCCCTTGACAGCCCGCAGTTTATTCGGGGCTGTCATGCCACGCCACTCAGCAGCCCACATCCCAATCAGCTTACGGCGCAACACCAGCTGCTGGTCGCGAGCCGTAAGGCCGACCTCCAAAGCCGGGGCGTCGATCGCCCCCTTGGCCAGCCTGTCTACACGTTCGTTCCCTGGGATGCCAACATGACCGGGCGTCCAAACCAAGACCACCGAACGACCAGAACGGGCAATGGCGGAAACAGTCTCCTGAATGGAGGACACCAGAGGAGAGGAGGGATAGCAGCGGTCGATGGCCTGAATGCTGCTCAGGGAGTCACTGCAGATCACGACGGACCTACCTGAGCAGAAACGCATATGCTCAAGAGCGCGCAATATGGCCACCAGCTCTGCAGTAAAAATACTGCAGCCAGCCGGCAAGGAGCGCTGCTCAACATGAGCAGCATGAGCAAAAGAGTAGGCAGTGCGACCATCAACCAGGGAACCATCAGTGTAGACAGTCTCACAGTCCGAAAATGAGGCGAGGAGAGCAAGAAAATGGCGACGGAGGGCCACAGGCGGAACCGAGTCCTTGGGTCCCTGTGCCAAGTCCAGACGGACGGACGGCCGGGACAAACATCAGGGAGGCGTAGGTGCACGGACCCGGAAGGGAGGCGGAAGAGGGAATGAACCCAATTCCGACAGCAGGGACTGAACGCGGACAGCGACGGAAAGCCCGGACCTAGGTCGCCGTTCGGGCAGATGGAAGACCATGGCAGGGAAAAGCAGGCGACGATTGGGATGGCCTGGCGAGCAATGCATGTGGACAGCATAGTCGGCGAGCAGTCGATGGCGGCGAATCCGCAGCGGGGGAACCCCGGCCTCCACCAGTAGACTATCCATGGGGCTCGTACGAAAAGCGCCAGTTGCAAGCCTGACCCCACAGTGGTGTATGGGGTCTAACAACTTCAACACTGAGGGTGATGCAGACCCATAGGCCAGGCTCCCATAATCAAGCCGAGACTGCACAAGGGCTCTGTACAATCGCAGCAGCGTGCAGCGATCCGCACCCCAAGACGTGTGGCTAAGGCAGCGGAGGGCGTTGAGGTGCCGCCAGCATTTTTGCTTCAGCTGAGTAATATGAGGAACCCATGTGAGCCGGGCATCAAACACGAGTCCCAAGAAGCGGCAAGTGTCCACCACTTCAAGCAGGTGGCCGTCGAGGTAAAGTTCAGGATGAGGGTGGACCGTCCGACGCCTGCAGAAGTGCATAACCCGAGTCTTGGCAGCAGAGAACTGAAAACCATGAGTCAGAGCCCATGATGCTGCCTTGCAAACGGCGACTTGCAGCCTGCGTTCGGCGACTCCCGTAGTCGTGGAGCTAAATGAGATGCAGAAGTCGTCGGCATACAAAGAAGGAGACACCGACGACCCCACTGCTGCAGCCAAACCATTAATGGCCACTAAAAATAAGGAGACGCTCAACACCGAGCCCTGCGGGACCCCATTTTCCTGTATATAAGAGGAACTAGAGGTGGCACCGACTTGCACCCGGAAAGAGCGGCGCAATAAAAAGCTTTGAAGAAAAGCCAGGAGCCGACCACGAAGACCCCACCCATGCAACGTGGCGAGGATGTGATGCCTCCATGTGGTGTCATACGCCTTCCGCAGATCGAAAAATACAGCAACAAGATGCTGACGTCGGGCAAAAGCCGTACGGACAGCAGATTCCAGCCGCACGAAATTGTCCACTGCAGACCGGCCCCGACGGAAGCCACCCTGGGATGGAGTGAGGAGACCGCGCGACTCAAGGACCCAACACAAACGCCGCCCCACCATACGTTCGAGCAATTTGCACAAAACGTTGGTGAGGGTAATGGGACGATAGCTGTCCACCGCCAGTGGGTCCGCACCAGGTTTCAAGATGGGGACAATAACACCCTCCCGCCATTGCGACGGGAACACGCCTTCGCTCCAAATGCGATTAAATATCGCGAGAATGTGTCTCTGGCAGTCCCTGGAGAGATGCTTCAGCATCTGTGCGTGGATGCAGTCCGGTCCTGGTGCTGTATCAGGGCACTCGGCGAGGGCAGCAAGGAATTCCCTCTCGCTGAAAGGAGCGTTGTATTGTTCAGAATGACGCGTGTGGAATGAGAACGGCGTCCGCTCGGCTCGCTCCTTTAGAGAGCGAAAGGCGGGGGGATAAGTTGCAGTCGCAGAGCTCTGAGCAAAGTGCGCGGCTAGCCGTTCAGCAATGGCGGCAGCGTCCGTGCAGACAGCGCCGTCCAAGGAGAGCCCAGGGACACCCATAGGGGTCTGGGATCCATAAATCCGCCGGATCCGGGACCACACGAGCAAGGGGGAGACACGGGAGCCCAGGGATGAGACGTACCTCTCCCAGCACTCCTGCTTACGCCGTTAAATAAGACGACGGGCGAAGGCACGGAGCCTTTTAAAGGCGATGAGGGTCTCCAGAGACGGGTGCCGCCTATGACGCTGGAGAGCCCGCCTACGGTCGCGAATAGCCTCAGCAATCTCCGGCGACCACCAGGGGACAGCCTTCCTCCGAGGGAGGCCAGAAGAACGGGGGATGGAAGCCTCGGCCGCTGAAATGATGGACGTGGTGAAAACACGGACCACCTCGTCAATGTCACCCTGTGGGGGAGACTCAATGGTTGCAGCGGAAGTAAAAGCTGGCCAGTCAGCCCTGCGGAGAGCCCAGCGGGGCAGGCGCCCAGAAGAATGACACTGGGGTAGAGACAAATAGATGGGAAAATGGTCACTACCACACAGGTCAGGATGCACTCTCCAGTGGAGGGATGGGACAAGTCCGGGGCTGCAAATAGAGAGATCTATGGCCGAGAACGAGCCATGGGCCACACTGAAATGCGTGGGAGCACCGGTGTTTAAGAGGCTAAGGTCGAGCTGAGCCAACAAATGCTCCACGGCCCGACCGCGGTCATCTGAGACAGTCCCACCCCATAGAGGGTTATTGGCATTGAAATCGCCCAGAAGCAGCAACGGTGGCGGGAGTTGAGCCAGCAGCGCAGCCAAGACATGTCGGGGGAGCTCCCCATCTGGAGGAATGTAAACAGAGCAAATAGTAATAGCCGGCGAGAGCTCAACCCTGGCAGCAACTGCCTCTAAAGGCGTCTGAAGGGGTACTGGCGAGCTACAGACAGAGTGGTGAACAAAGAGGCAAACCCCACCTGACGCTCGTTGACAGGCAGCACGGTTCTTATAGTATCCCCGATAACCGCGAAGAGCGGGGGTCCGCAGTGCAGGAAACCAGGTTTCCTGCACAGCAATGCAGAGAACAGGGGAATCACGCAGAAGCATTCGGAGCTCAGGCAGGTGGCGGAAATAACCGCCGCAGTTCCATTGGAGAATGGAAGCAGGAAGGGACTGGGAGGGCGTGACTGCGACTAAGAGGCAGACAGCACTTCAGAGCCAACTGCCGCCACCGGGGGAGAGTCAGCTGAGTCCATAGGAGAGGCCCCCAAGGGTTCCGTGATGGCGAGATCCGCGGCAGAGGCGAGGATCTCCACCTCATCCCCGGAGCCAGGACTATGGACAGCAGGCGGTGCTGAAACCGCCGGAACGTCCTTCTTCTTGGACACATTCCGTTCCTTCTTCTCGCGTCTGCCCTCAGGGTGAGAGGGCTGGGAGAGCTTCTCTGAAGGAGCGTCGGAGGCTGACGACGACGCAGAAGCCCTACGACCAGCAGGTGGCGGAACCTTCAGCCACTGGCTGACATCTGGCTGGGAAGGAGAAGAAACGGAGGAAGGGAGAGCCCCGAGGGACCCCTTCCGCGAGAGAGGAACCGGCGGAGGCAACGCCGCCGGAGAAGGAGGGGGAGGAATCGAGCCTCCCGGTTGTGGAGCAGATGTCACTCCCGAAGTAAGCTTGGGGGGAGCGACAGAAGAGGGTTTGCCCCCAACCGCTAAGGGGGCAACAGAGGAAGGCTTGCCCCCAGGCACGAGGGGGGCAGACAGAGATACACGGCCCCGAGGGCCCACTGAAGGCGGCACAGATGAGGCGACAACCGTCGCTCGCGTGGGCGACGATAACGTGGCTGCAGCATAAGATGGTCGAAGAGAAGCAGGATACAACCTTTCATATTTCAGTTTTGCCTCTCGATAAGTAAGCCGGTCCAGGGTCTTACATTCCGTCATCTTCCGCTCCTTATGAAGAACGGGGCAATCCGGCGAGCATGGAGAGTGGTGCTCCCCACAGTTGACACATACAGGCGGGGGCGCACATGGAGAATCGGGATGAGAGGGGCGTCCGCAATCTCGACATGTAGCGCTGGAAGGGCAACGGGAGGACATATGCCCAAACTTCCAGCACTGGAAGCACCGCATCGGGGGAGGGACGTATGGCTTCACGTCGCAACGGTAAACCATTACCTTGACCTTCTCGGGCAAGACATCACCCTCGAAGGCCAAGATAAAGGCACCGGTGGCCACCCTGTTAGCCTTGGGCCCTCTATGCACACGACGGACAAAATGGACGCCACGTCGTTCCAAGTCGGCTCTCAGCTCGTCATCGGATTGTAACAAGAGGTCACGATGATAAATAATGCCCTGGACCATATTTAAGCTACTGTGGGGAGTGACGGTAACAGGGACGTCACCCAGCTTATCGCACAAGAGCAACGCTCGTGACTGGGCTGGGGAGGACGTCTTGAGGAGGATGGACCCATTCCTCATTTTAGACAACCCCGCCACTTCCCCAAACTTATCCTCCAGGTGTTGCACAAAAAACAGAGGCTTCGTCATAAGAAAGGAGTCACCATCAGTCCTGCTGCAGACAAGGTATTGTGGTACGTAAGGCTCCCGCTTGGCACTAGATCGGCGTCCCTCCCATGGCGCAGCCAACGAGGGGAACGACTGAGGGTCATATTGTGCAGCATCAAAGTCGACTCTACCACGCTTAGAGACGCTGGTGGCCGTGCGACCACCAGCTTGGTGTGATTTATTGCGCTTCATTGCGCCACATCCGCCCAGATGCCACCTACTCCGAACGAGGGCTCTCCCCAAGGGCGCCACCCAGCCAAAGCAACGGGTACCTGGCCGATATCCCGTTGCCTGGAGTCCCCGTGCCCCAGACAAGATGGGCACATACTCCTTGGCATGCATGGGGAGGAAACAGCTCTGGCATCTGTAGTGCGATCCCTGCGTGGTCAGGGGGCTACCACCAAGAGGGTACATGACGACCCCACCACAACGGACTGGCTACCGTGCTGGATTTTAGGTGTTGAAAGGGTCCACAGTTGTCGTAGGCGCTAAGAAGAAGAGTGTGCACAAGGCGAGAAGGAGACAACCCAGAAGATGTTGGGCGTACTCCCCCCCCCCCCACCCCCCACACGACAATAGGTAACATGCAAGATGGTGGAGCATGATGGACCAATAGAAAAACACCACGTAAGGTGTCCTTCCCCAAATGGCACGCACTGACGACGGAAATTTGGAAGAAAAAAGGAGGTCAAACCCAAGAGGGGACCATCACAGAAGGCCGAAACGTTTGAGACTCCTTTTAGTCGCCTCTTACGACAGGCAGGAATACCGCGGGCCTATTCTTCCCCCGAACCCGCAGGGGGCGTATGGATGTGTGTGATGTCCTTAGGTTAGTTAAGTTTAAGTAGTTCTAAGTTCTATGGGACTGATGACCTCAGAAGTTAAGTCCCACAGAGCTCAGAGCCATTTGAACCAATAAATTCTGCACACTCCACATGCCTGATTTCATAGTTTATCTTTTGATTATTACCCATATACATTTAATTTTATTGTGTGAATCATTGGGGGATAATGCTTGGTGCTACAGTAGCATTCAATAAGCCACATGTGCATCCCGGGTCATACCAAAATGAGTACTGGGTTTAGCAAAACCAAGTTTCCTGAGCTGGGGACTGGTGAGTATTAACAGGACCAGTATTAACACGAAGTCAAAAAATGGTATAAACTGATCAAGCATCTGAAGATGCCCCCAGGGCTTGAAATGCATCATGTGCTGAAATAAAATCAAAATTTTTGACTGAAGGCAGTTTGTTTTCTTTTTTTACATAACTCCTGCAGCCACAGAAGTAACACCAAAAGCAATTGATAAAAATAATATTTTACATTTTTTGTTACCGTCATTTTTTCTGTGCATCTCTGAAGGGCATGATTATCACACTTCAATCAGCAATAGAATAGTCATTTCCATATTGACATTGCAGAACATGCCTAATTCACTCTTAATTCTATTACCTACAACTATGATTGTAAATATCAGTCCTATCCAAAGGCCTCAAGATTAATCATGCTCTCTCTCTCTCTCTCTCTCTCTCTCTCTCTCTCTCTCTCCCCCCCCCCCCCCCCCTTCTTCTCCTTCTTCTTCTTCTCCTCCTCCTCCTCCTCTTTTTGCCACCAATCACTCCATCCAAAATCCAACACTGAACCAACCGTGACTGTGGGAGCCACAAGGTGGGAGAATCTCTGGCGATGTGGGAAGAACTAATTTAAGACCGAAGTTGGAAAGGACTTGAGTAGGTCATCAGAAAGTCTCATAGGCAAGATGTTCATGTGGATAACATGAGACAGACAAGATAATGACAAGCAAACAGATTCTAAAGCAAGACCAAGCAAGAAACCAATACCATGCGATACTGTGATGAGAAAATCGACAGGTATGATGGCAACTATACACAACACAGGTGAATACCACACTGATTAATTGCTGGCTGTGCAGCTGTATTTATCTCGGCCATGACGAGACATACCAGCTGAAGCATTCATGTGAGCAATTAGCGTTAGTGCTATGTGGGCAACTGCAGTGCTTCACAGGTACTGAAACTGCCTATTGACCGTCTAAGTCCATTTTTTCCAGTGGGCATTCAAATTTGTTGGGCTGAAATACCAGAGAAAACATTCCACACTCCAACCAAAACATACCATGGTTATCATCCAGGAATTCCTTACCTCCAACTTGGCCTCCATTTCCTTTCATAGATACCTTCCCAGGAATACATTTACATCATACAGTGTTCGGAAGTGATGTAAATACACTGAAGCTGCTTCCTGCCTGTTTTTGACCAGTACAGTGCACGTTACTGGCACGTGTAGAAACTCTGACTCCAGTTTCGCCATATTTATTTCCATCTATTACATACAGGTAATGCAATGAGTACTTTATTTAGCTTTTTCAAGCCATGTTCTCATATGAGATGATGCATTTTTATCCTATACAGATAGTGTATGTGACATGAGCCACATAGGCTCACTTACTTATTTTCCTAATGTTGGCAACTGTGTCTACAGTGTGTAAGTAATTTTTGTCAATTATCCGTCTTGATTATTTTATGGAAGTACATCTAAATCTACATCTACATTTATACTCCGCAAGCCACCCAACGGTGTCCACACTTTACGTGCCACTGTCATTACCTCCCTTTTCTGTTCCAGTTGCGTATGGTTCGCGGGAAGAACGACTGTCTGAAAGCCTCCATGTGCGCTTGAATCTCTCTAATTTTACATTTGTGATCTCCTCGGGAGGTATAAGTAGGGGGGAGCAATATATTCGATACCTCATCCAGAAACGCACCCTCTCGAAACCTGGACAGCAAGCTACAACGCGATGCAGAGCGCCTCTCTTGCAGAGTCTGCCACTTGAGTTTGCTAAACATTTCCGTAACGCTATCACGGTTACCAAATAACCCTGTGACGAAACGCACCGCTCTTCTTTGGATCTTCTCTATCTCCTCTGTCAACCCGATCTGATACGGGTCCCACACTGATGATCAATACTCAAGTATAGGTTGAACGAGTGTTTTGTAAGCCACCTCCTTTGTTGATGGACTACATTTTCTAAGGACTCTCCCAATGAATCTCAACCTGGTAGCCGCCTTACCAACAATTAATTTTATATGATCATTCCACTTCAAATCATTCCACACGCATACTCCCAGATATTTTACAGAAGTAACTGCTACCAGTGTTTGTTCCGCTAGGATCCTTCTTTCTATGTACTCGCAATACATTACATTTATCTATGTTAAGGGTCAGTTGCCACTCCTTGCACCAAGTGCCTATCCGCTGCAGATCTTCCTGCATTTCGCTACAATTTTCTAATGTATACTACATCATCATCCGCGAAAAGCCACATGGAACTTCCGACACTATTTACTAGGTCATTTATATATATTGTGAAAAGCAATGGTCCCATAACACTCCCCTGTAGCATGCCAGAGGTTACCTTAATGTCTGTAGACGTCTCTCCATTGATAACAACATGCTGTGTTTTGTTTGCTAAAAACTCTTAAATCCAGCCACACAGCTGGTCTGATATTCCGTAGGCTCTTACTTTGTTTATCAGGTGACAGTGCGGAACTGTATCAAACGCCTTCCGGAAGTCAAGGAAAATAGCATCTACCTGGGAGCCTGTATCTAATATTTTCTGGGTTTCATGAACAAATAAAGCGAGTTGGGTCTCACACGATCACTGTTTCCTGAATCCATGTTGATTCCTACAGAGTAGATTCTGGGTTTCCAAAAACGACATGATACTCGAGCAAAAAACATGTTCTATAATTCTACAACAGATTGACGTCAGAGATATAGGTCTATGGTTTTGCGCATCTGCTCGACGACCCTTCTTGAAAACTGGAACTACCTGCACTCTTTTCAAATCATTTGGAACCTTCCATTGCTCTAGAGACTTGTGGTACACGGCTGTTAGAAGGGGGGCAAGTTCTTTCGCGTACTCTGTGTAGAATCAAATTGGTATCCCGTCAGGTCCAGTGGACTTTCCTCTGTTAAGTGATTTCAGTTGCTTTTCTATTCCTTGGACACTTATTTCGATGTCAGCCATTTTTTCGTTCATGCGAGGATTTAGAGAAGGAACTGCAGTGCGGTCTTTCTCTGTGAAACAGCTTTGGAAAAAGGTGTTTAGTATTTCAGCTTTACGCATGTCATCCTCTGTTTCAATGCCATCATCATCCCGGAGTGTCTGGATACGCTGTTTCGAGCCACTTACTGATTTAACGCAAGACCAGAACTTCCTAGGATTTTGTGTCAAGTCGGTACACAGAATTTTACTTTCGAATTCACTGAACACTTCACGCATAGCCCTCCTTACGCTAACTTTGACGTGGTTTAGCTTCTGTTTGTCTGAGAGGTTTAGCTGCGTTTAAACTTGGAGTGAAGCTGTCTTTGCTTTCGCAGTAGTTTCCTAACTTTGTTGTTGAACCACGGTGGGTTCTTCCCATCCTTCACAGTTTTACTCAGCACGTACCTGTCTAAAACGCATTTTACAATTGCCTTGAACTTTTTCCATAAACACTCAACATTGTCAGTGTCAGAACAGAAATTTTCATTTTGATCTGTTAGGTAGTCTGAAATCTGCCTTCCATTAATCTTGCTAAGCAGATAAACCTTCCTTCCTTTTTTCATATTCCTATTAACTTCTATATTCAGGGATGCTGCAACGGCCTTATGATCACTGATTCCCCGTTCTGCACTTACAGAGTCGAAAAGTTCGTGTCTGTTTGTTATCAGTAGGTCCAAGATGTTATCTCCACGAGTCGGTTCTCTGTTTAATTGCTCGAGGTAATTTTCGGATAGTGCACTCAGTATAATGTCACTTGATGCTCTGTCCCTACCACCAGTCCTAAACATCTGAGTGTCCCAGTCTATATCTGGTAAATTGAAATCTCCACCTAAGACTATAACATGCTGAGAAAATGTATGTGAAATGTATTCCAAATTTTCTCTCAGTTGTTCTGCCACTAATGCTGCTGAGTCGGGAGGTCAGTAAAAGGAGCCAACTATTAACCTAGCTCAGTTGTTGAGTGTAACCTCCACCCATAATAATTCACAGGAACTAACCACTTCTACTTCACTACAGGATAAACGACTACTAACAGCGACAAACACACCACCACCCATTGCATGCAATCTATCCTTTCTAAACACCGTCTGTGCTTCTGTAAAAATCTCGGCAGAATTTATCTCTGGCTTCAGCCAGCTTTCTGTACTGTGAAACACACATGCTTTTTGCTTGTGGAAATCTAACTTTGGTGATTACCAACTGCAGTTCAACCACTTGAAAATGACTGAAAATTCAAAACTGCAATTGTGGAAATTGTAATAAATAGTACAGTCAATGGCAAATGTCACGTCGTTACTTGCGACATGACTGCACCCAATTCTTTGAACCTGTAACACAACACACCGTACATAACATCTGAAAGTAACTTAGTAGACATTTAAAAATCTCACTGACTGCCCCTCAAGGATTATTAAAACTGAATATACAAAGAACCAACTCTCTTGAACCAGAGCTGCCAATATTACTTGAAGATAAATGCATAAAATACATAAAAATGTGTGCTCAAATTTGTTCAAGATTCATATTAAAATTTTAAGAAATCTTATGAATCCCATAAAAATTGCAAGGTCTCCCACCTTCAAAATATGAAAAATTAATTAGCTATCAACAAAACTAATTTGAACTACAAATGGATATTTTAAAAAAATTACATAATTTTTTTTTTTTTTTCAATACATCAATTTTACATCTGGACATCAATTAGACATGCCACAAACTAAAAGAAAACAAATACCTTCATAATGCCCAAAAGCTTTTATTACAAATTAAAAAGACAGTTATACCAAAAATACAGTTTTTCAAAACTCCCACTATATTTTTTCTATGCTATTCAAAACAATATTTTTCTTGATTTCACCTTTCAATCAATTTTGTCATTGATCCAAAATTTGCACCACTTGTGAAAACAATCTGTCAAATTTTTAAAGGTGATTTTATTTTATGATATTTCCTAATTGCCAATGGATTTGAAAGTTCATAAGGAATACTATCTTCAGAATTATTCCTCCTATTTTGAAGAATTATTCTATGATAGTCCATCCATAATGGAAAGATCTCTTAATTTTTATCAGACTTTTCAGAGTTAGATTCAATATCTTCATTTTGATGCAAATCAATCTTCATGAAATCTCTAATTTTTGCTACAGCATTCACACAGCTATTGCACTGTTGAAGTGCATTCTTTTGAAATGGGAGGGGGGTGTCTAAAACACTTGCAATGGCAAGAACGGTTACAAATTCTATGGAACCCATTTCTTCTGGTTACTTCATTAAGAACCTCCTTTGGCTGATTTTCTTCAATGGCAGCTGAAGTAATTTTCGAAAGCATGCATTGATGTGCAATACTTGTTGCCAGAAGTTTCTGTTGTATCCACATCGAAAGGTTGTAGTACTTGGATCTCTGATGGCAAATGAGTATTTCTGATCCACTGAGCATTAAAGTGGCACTGGTGTGACCAAAAATAATATCGTTTATAACACTGTAAATCTTTGCACCATATACCAAATATTGTTCCAGTGAGTGGGCACTCTGTATTAGTTTTGTTTCAGCAGTGGAAACTTTGTGCAATTCATCACTTGCAGTGCAACTCTGTTTAACTCAAGTTAATATTCCTTTTATTTTAGAAATAATGTTTGGCACTAAGTGCATGCCATTACACCCTCAGCAATCAAATTCAAGTTACATGCAAAACATGGAATGTGTCTGATTTGTCTGAACACTAATTCTGCTGCTTTAAGCACACTGGCTGCACTGTCAGTAACAACAGTCATCACATTCTCTTTGGCTATGAATTAATCAGTTGAAGTGATGATTAAGTTCCACTTCATGAAATGAATGAATGTCTGTGAGATGTGTTGTGCCCTCTCAGGTGATGAAATGATTAAAGGTAATAAAACAAATAAGAACGTATGTTTGCACAGTTGATGCATCAGATAAAAATACATTGATGCATTGTATACATCAAAGTGCAAATAACAGATTGGTTAATTTGATGCAATGGTACTATACACTGAGTGTTTTCAATACATCAATGTATATCACCCATTCATGCTTCTTTGAACCGCTGCCCGATTCCTGTGTTTACTTTGAAGTCCATTTAACAATAAGCTGGATCAAAAAATAGACACACACACACACACACACACACACACACACACACAGAGTCACGTTTATCATTGCACATCAAGTTCTATACTCACAAGCTGTCAATTTTTTCATAATATGAGATGAAGTTCATAAGTTCTGGTTCAAGACAGTTAAACAGGTCTCCCATCATACGTCGAACTTCTTCATTTATCTGTTTTTCCATCTTTTTCAGGGGCAAAGCGCCAGGGACCTGAGGAGAACTATCCATGTCATTTTTAGTGTCCAGTCCAAGACCATCCAAAGTTGTCTGGGTGTTCTGGAGAGAAAAAAAGAAAACTTCAAGGTAAATTTTCCTTCAGTCTGTAAAAACACACACACACACACACACACACACACACACACACACACACACACACAGAGAGAGAGAGAGAGAGAGAGAGAGAGAGAGAGAGAGAGAGAGAGAGAGAGAAGGTGGTCATGCCCCCATAAGAGGCTGTGCAAAAGATACAACAGAGTTCGTATATGAAATGAGTACTTTCACAGGCAGTCCTACATCTGATAGGGTGGGATATCCCTCTGACGAGGCTAGAACAGGATATGCTGGGTGAGTGCATAAGACAGGTCTTGCACCTGTGTCTTCCACAGGGGTATGACCAATGCAACATGACAAGGCATTGAGTTTCCTTCTGCCTATACACCAATAAAATCATATGGAGACATGTACTGCTAGGAGTTTATCTGATTATAGCTCACTCAGATCCACTTAAGATGGCTATTTATAGATGAAATCTGGATATAAAAAAAAAACAATGGAATTGTGACTGATTGCTGTGTTCCTATCCTTCCTTATGGTAACAACTGTGGCATAAGAACAGACTAGAATACGCCCTAGATTTGATTTTAAATCTTGTTTACGCACATGTTAAGCACTTAATAACCAAATTCTGTGGTGAATCGTTACCTTTATTCCTTCTATTATTAGTACTCCATCCAGAACTTTCAGTATCACATAAACACAGAACAGACATCAGTACATTAATTATGGCTAATAATAACAAAGACAGTCATTAAGTATGTGCTTCAGAATGTTTCCTTTGCGAAGTCCCTAAATGAAACAAAAGACAAGAAAAAAGAGAACAAACTGAAAGTTATTCATTCATTATTGTTTTAACAGAGGCTGAAGAAATAAAATGCCATTCCAACTTATGTATCCAAACAATATTTTTATTTCAGTGAACATAGCAAACGGTGTTAGACCAACCCTCACAGCTACAAACCTGCCTTACACAAAAAATGTTAACAACTGAGTATTTGTGTTATGGACCAACTCACAGCTTTAACTAATCATTGGCTCATCTGATTTCTTATAAAATCCACTGAGCCCAACACAAATGTTGTGGGATTGCCACCAACAGGATAGTGGCTACAGCACAGTACTTCGCTTAACTGAAGCTCCATAGTTGTAACTGACTTTGAATTGTTTTATTAGCAGCACAGTACATTTGTGTGGATGTCCCATGGCATTCTTCCTATCTTCCACTCCCCCTCCCACATCTTTGTCTGCAATAAGGGCTTTTTAATCATCATAAAAGTTTTGGAAGATTCCGTGTCCTGGGTTTAGTTACCTGAGCATACTGAAAAAAGGTTTACATCCACCTTCCGAGAAACTCTAAATCATGAAAGTAAAAGCATCAAGCATAGTACACTCAAACACAACTCAGGTTTACTAGTTTCAGTTTCCTCTGCACTGAAATAAAGCTTAATATATATTACCCTCTTCTATACCGTTAAAATAAGTGTTAATTTTACACTTTAAAACCTACTATAGGTTTTATAATGCATGCATTTACAAATGCGTACTGAATAACAGGCATATTTGCAGTAGAATGGCAATACCACCCGCATTCTACATCTGAATGGCTCTAAGCACTATGGGAGTTAACATCTGAGGACATCAGTCCCCTACATTTGAATGTCCTTGGAAAAAATTAATAACACAAAAAGTAGTTGAAACAAAGACATGCAAGTGTTACATGCCAAACAAGGAGAAAAAAAAAAAAAAAAAAAAAAAAAAAACCGGAAACACGTAGACCACACTTCATACAAATGAAAATAATGACCCACCCATGAATTTACATATATGAGTGTATTCTGTTTGGAAATGAGTATCTTTTAAACAGCACCGGATATTTACAAAAAAATAAGCATATCCACAGTCACAACACAAGAAACATGAGCAATATCCATATGTCTCAGTGTATAACAGTATTGTACCAGGAAAGTGTTTCACACATAACAATTGAATTATTCCTCTCTCTCTCTCTCTCTCTCTCTCTCTCTCTCTCTCTCTCTCTCTCTCCTGCCCACTTCTTCTTTTCTCAAATTTGACTTGTCCTATATTCCATACTACTTAAATATGTAATGAATCAAATGGATCAACTAAATGAAATGAAATGAACCTAACAAGAGTGAGTTTGTTTTCTGCTAGCCCAATGAATCAACTACAGCATGTATATTTTATTTTTATTAACAACTACAGTTATTAGTAGTACTTGTATATGCTTATGAAGAGCAGGTCATACAACATAAAACTTCAGTTGCCTTGGCCCTATCTTGAGGAAATGATTATAAGAGACAGGAAGTATTACAACATGCACTCTTTAAATAGTGAGCAAAACACATCTGAATATCTCAAAGAGTGAGTGTACACCACATTAGCAGCCGTTACATATATGAGTGTATTCTGTTTGGAAATTAGTATCTTTTAAACAGCACTGGATATTTACAACAAAATAAACATATCCATAGCCACAACACAAGAAACATCAGCAATATCCACATGTCTCAGTGTATAACAGTATTGTATCAGGAAAGTGTTTCATATACAACAGTTGGATTATTCAACAGCTTACCCAGTGAGTTAAAAACAAAACATATACACTAGTACTGAAAATATTACACAACAGATTTTTAAGGTTTTAATTTCTTTGCATTTCAGACCAAACTTCAAAATATGCATCTTGTTTATATACAAAGTAGAAACTATAGTCACTAAACATTCATCTATTGAGTAGGAGGAGTTGTGATCCAGAAATTCTTTTAATTTGTTTTTAAATGTTGGTTGGCTATCTATCAGACTTTTAATGCTATTTGTCAAATGACCAAAGATTTTTGTGGCAGCATAATTCACCAGTTCCTGTGCCACAGTCAGATTTAACCCAGAATAGTGAAGATCATCCTTTCTTCTAGTGTTGTAGTTATGCACTTTGCGACTATTTTTGAATTGGGATGGGTTATTAATAACAAATTTCATAAGTGAATGTATTTATTGTGAAGGGACTGTGAATATCCCGAGTTCCTAAAATAAATGTCTGCAAAGTGATCTTTAGTGGGCTCCAACTATTATTCTGATTACACGCTTTTGTGCCACGAATACTTTTTCTCTTAGTGATGAGTTACCCCAAAACATGATGCCATATGAAAGCAGTGAAGGGAAATAGGTGTAACAGGCTAATTTACCAAAATTTGCTATAACCTTATAACATAAGCAGCTCAACCTAACCGTTTCAGCAGATCGTCAATGTGTTTCTTCCAATGCAATTTCTCAACAATGCACACACCCAGAAATTTTGAATATTCAGCCTTAGTAACAGACTTCTGTTCAAAGCCTATATTTATCAGTGGTGTTATGCCATTTACTGTACAGAATTGTACATACTGCATTTTCTCAAAATTTAGTGAGAATCCATTCGATTCATGGGGATAACATCTTGGACCTACTGCTAGCAAACAGACCCGAACTTTTCGACTCTGTAAGTGCAGAACAAGGAATCAGTGATCTTAAGGCCGTTGCAGCATCCCTCAATATGGAAGTAAACAGGAATATAAAAAAAGGAAGGAAGGTTTATCTGTTTAGCAAAAGTACAGCGATCATGTGAGACCCAACTCGCTTTATTTGTTCATGAGACCCAGAAAATATTAGATACAGGCTCCCAGGTAGATGCCATTTTCCTTGACTTCTGGAAGGCGTTCGATACAGTTCCACACTGTCACCTGATAAACAAAGTAAGAGCCTACGGAATATCAGATCAGCTGTGTGGCTGGATTGAAGAGTTTTTAGCAAACAAAACACAGCATGTTGTTATCAATGGAGAGACACCTACAGACGTTAAAGTGACCTCTGGCGTGCCACAAGGGAGTGTCATGGGACCATTGCTTTTCAAAATATATGTAAATGTCCTAGTAGATAGTGTCGGAAGTTCGATGCGGCTTTTCGCGGATGATGCTGTAGTATACAGAGAAGTTGCAGCATTAGAAAATTGCAGCAAAATGCAGGAAGATCTGCAGTGGATGGGCACGTGGTGCAGGGAGTGGCAACTGACCCTTAACATAGACAAATGTAATGTATTGCGAATACATAGAAAGAAGGATCCTTTATTGTATGATTATATGATAGCAGAACAAACACTGGCAGCAGTTAGTTCTGTAAAATATCTGGGAGTATGCATAAGAACGATTTGAAGTGGAATGCTCATATAAAATTAATTGTTTGTAAGGCGGGTGCCAGGTTGAGATTCATTGGGAGAGTCCTTAGAAAATGTAGTCCATCAACAAAGGAGGTGGCTTACAAAACACTCGTTCAACCTATACTTGAGTATTGATCATCAGTGTGGGATCCATACAAGGTCGGGTTGACAGAGGAGATAGAGAAGATCCAAAGAAGAGCGGTGCGTTTCGTCACAGGGTTATTTGGTAAGCGTGATAGCGTTACGGAGATGTTTAGCAAACTCAAGTGGCAGACTCTGCAAGAGAGGTGCTCTGCATCGCGGTGTAGCTTGCTGTCCAGGTTTCGAGAGGGTGCGTTTCTGGATAAGGTATCGAATATATTGGTTCCCCCTACTTATACCTCCCGAGGAGATCACGAATGTAAAATTAGAGAGATTCGAGCACGCACGGAGCCTTTCCAGCAGATGTTCTTCACGCGACCCATACGCGACTTGAACAGGAAAGGGAGGTAATGACAGTGGCACGTAAAGTGCCGTTGGATGGCTTGTGGAGTATAAATGTAGATGTTGAAGTAGAGAATCAGTTAATAATTTTTTGAAAGACATTGTTTACAATTTCCTTGGCTAATTCTTGTTTGTTGGTTGTGATTACTATACTTGTATCATCAGCAAAAATGACTATCTTTACATCTTCATGAATACAGAGTGGCAAGTCATTAACATACAGGGTGTACATAATGTCCAGGAACACTTTCAATTATTTATTGCACAAGAGCTAAACGTTGTACAGATGCCATACATATTACATTTTGAAGAGAAACTTCGAAAGTATTTTATAAAAACATTCGATATGAGAACCATGAGTGACCCGGCAGATGTCAATATGGTAATCGAATTCTTGCCATACCCATCCCAGCATGGCATCATCGACTGTGGCAGTCACTTCCTGTATTCTCTCCCGGAGCTCTGCAACATCATGTGGTAGAGGCGGTATGGAGCCAGTTTGAGATTGCAGGATGCATGACTCACTGATTTCTTTGGACTCCTTATGAATGTCTCTCGTATGCACTCCACAATCACTTCACTCAAACTGGGACATCCACTTCTCTTTGATGGGCACAAGCAACTCATCGTAATGAACTTGTTGTGCCACTGGTAAAAGTCCTTCGCTGTTAGTGGCTTCTTACCGCACTTGGTTCTAAACACCCGTTACACAGCTTTAGCACACTTGTTTTTGTCGAACTCCAACACACAGAAAGCTCGTTCCGCACCTGAACTCGCCATGTTTGTGACTACTGCTGACTATGGGCAAATTACCAAACTAAATTGTGGCGGTATACATGGGGGGGGGGGGGGGGGGGTTGGAACTTTCAGGGTTTCTATTCAGAATGACGTATGTTAGATTAGATTAGATTAATACTAGTTCCATGGATCATGAATACGATATTTCGTAATGATGTGGAACGAGTCGAATTTTCCAATACATGACATAATTAGGTTAATTTAACAACATACTTAAGTTAATATAACAACTTTATTTTTTTGTGTTTTTTTGTTTTTCTTTATTTTTTATTTATTTATTTTTTTTCCTTAATTTATATCTAAAAATTCCTCTATGGAGTAGAAGGAGTTGTCATTCAGAAATTCTTTTAATTTCTTCTTAAATACTTGTTGGTTATCTGTCAGACTTTTGATACTATTTGGTAAGTGACCAAAGACTTTAGTGCCAGTATAATTCACCCCTTTCTGTGCCAA
Organism: Schistocerca serialis cubense; assembly: GCF_023864345.2. Taxonomy (NCBI): domain Eukaryota; kingdom Metazoa; phylum Arthropoda; class Insecta; order Orthoptera; family Acrididae; genus Schistocerca; species Schistocerca serialis. Next base: position 161,945,264 of record NC_064640.1, read on the forward strand.
AGTTAGATTTAATCTTGAATAGTGAAGATAGTCCTTTCTCCTAGTATTGTAGTTATGCACACTGCTATTACTTTTGAATTGGGTTTGGTTGTTAATAACAAATTTCATAAGAGAGTATATATACTGAGAAGCTACTGTGAAATGTGTGATATCTGTACAATGTTTGGTTCTTGTGCAATAAATAATTGAAAATGTTCCTGGACTTTATGTACACCCTGTACATTAAGAACGATACGGGTCCCATGAACGCTGTGGAACACCATTCTTTATTTATCCCCAGTTAGAGGTCTCTGCTGATTTTTGCGGACTATCTGTACTGTTAATTTCAACCTTCTGTATTCTTCCAGTTAAATATTAACTAAACTATTTGTGCACTGTCCCACTCACACAACAATACTTAATATTATCTAGAAGAATTGCATGACTGACACAGTCAAAAGCCTTTGAGGGATCACAAAATATTCCAATGAATGAGCTTTGGTTACTCACAGCATATAATATTTGATCAGTGAAAGCAAATACAGTATATCTGTTGAAAAGCCTTTCACAAAATCAAACTGACATTTTGTTAGTACTTCATTTTTACAAATATGTGAAGCTATTCTTGAATACATTCCTTTTTCAAGTTTTTTGAATAAAGCTGTCAGAATTGAGATTGGTGGTAGTTGTTAGCATCAGACCTATCCCCTTTTTGATGCAATGGTTTAAAAATAGCATATTTCATTCTATCTGCAAAAATACCCTGTTTCAGTGAGCTAATACATATGTGGCTGAGACTCCTACTCATCTGTTGGGAGGAAGCTTTTAGTACTCTGTTGGAAATGACATCAATTCCATGTGAGCTTTTACTTTTGAGTGAATTTATTATTTTACTAATTTCAGTAGGAGTGGTAGGTTGAATTTCAATTTTATCAAATTGCATAGGTATTGCCTCTTCCATACACAGCCTCGCATTTTCTAATGAATAGCTGGATCCTATTTTCTCTACAACACTTAAAAAATGATTATTAAAAATATTTTCTACTTCTGACTCTCTATCAAGAAACTTCTCATTGAAAATGATAGACATACAGTCTTCCCATGCTCTCAGTTGCACTGCTTCTCTTTTAACAATATTCCAAATTCTTTTAATTTTGTTATCAGAGGTGCTAATCACAGGCATAATGTACACACTTCTGGACTTTTCTTAATACAGTGCACTAGTTTTTATAATGTTTGACTGTTTCTGGATAATTACTCCTCCTAGCTATAAGATTCATTTCCTTTTTCTATGTAAAAGATATTTTTATCCCTTTAGTAAGACATTGCTTTTTAGAGGGTTTATTACAATTATGTTTCACTGTTTTCTTAAGGAAACTGTTGACAAATATACTCACAAAGGTATCTTGAAATAGGTTAAATTTTAAATTAGCATCAGGTTCCCTGTACACCTCATCCCAGTCTAACTGTTGCAAGCTTTCCCTAAAATTTGCAATTGTAAAATTGTTAACTGAACACACTACTTTTGGAGGACTGTTTTACATTACTGTATGGAGCTATATCATATACCATAACTAGCTATGCATCATGATCAGGTAGATGATTCTTAAAAGAAAAAGTTTGTATTTTACTAAATTTATCTTGGTCTATAAAAAATTATCTATCAGTGTGCTGCTCCCCTGTACCACCCAAGTAGGAAAATCAATAACTGACATCAAATTAAAAGACCCAAGCAATACTTCAAGGTCAAGCTTTCTATTGGACTCTTTCAGAAAATCTACACTGAAATCTCCACAAACAATAATCTGCTTCCTTCTGTCTGATAGACAGCACACCACAGAATCAAAGTTTTTCAAAAATAGCTGAAAATCTCCTTATGGGGACCGATATACAACTACAAAATAAAAGTACCATTATTTGGTTTAAGCTCACATGCACACGCTTCTATATGTTGCTCTACACAAATTTTCTTCGTTTTTAAATTTTTCACACTATGATAAATTTTAACATATATGGCAACTCTTCCTCTCTTCATAGTGTCTCCACTTACATGTGCTGAAAGCTTACATCCACCTACATTTACCTTTTCCATATCTGTGATGATATTATGTTCAGACAGGTGTAGCACATCGATGTACCCAGTTTCTAAATCTTCTAAATAAAGAAGAAGCTCATCCACTTTGTTTTTTCATCCCCTGATATTCTGATGCAATATACAAACATTATTTTTCACTGTGCTTTTATGAGAATCTTATGACATACTAACATTATTGTTCATTGTACTTTTATGAGAATCTTGTGATGGTTTAACATCTCTAGTACCCGCCTATCTCAGCTTCTCATTAAGCTTAATTTCATTCAACATTAAATCATTCGACATTGATTTTAGCCTGAATAAGAACATACAAATAATTGTACAATAATAATTTTATAATAACTCTCTACTCCACTTCTTAATTCACATTTAAAAATCATGTACCTTAGTAGATGGGCTCAACACATCCAACTGAAAGAAGCTGACGCAAAAATTTTGCTCTTCAAGACAAACAGGTTCCAACTGTGCCAAAACTTTCTCAAGTACTTCATCAAACCGCTGGCGTTCAGCCTGATCTATCTCTATACACCACTGGTCACGTTCCATTCCAAGGAGTCCAACTGGGGCTGATGTTTTCCCTGGCCCAAAACTTTGAGCTTGCTGTTTCAACTTCCCTGTGATGTCTTGATTCGATCCACTGCCCTTACCTGAAACAAAAATATCTAACATAAATACTGCATTTATTTATTACTGAAGTAATAGGAGGTATACTTGTATTTGCTCCTTGGGCAAATTTTTCCATCCACTGATGGATGACAGTGCCACTCCTAAATATCACAGTGATGCCTTGCAGAGGATGAAATTTAGTTTCATTCATCCTGGTAGAACAGCCATTACAAGGCCTTATATTCTTCACTGTCACATTTCATACTGTTAAGCATACTTACATGTGGAATGGCATGAGAAAAATTACTTTCAAACAACCAATTATTGCCAAATAAGAGTGGTGTTGGAGATTGGAACAAATCCTTTATTTTCACACCCGTACTCCACAAGTCACCACAGAAGTATGTGAACAGTAGCTTCAAATGAGTATTCATTACACTCCTTTCTGTTCCATACATATGTGTTACATAGAAAGGCTCACTGCCTTCATATTTCTGTACATGCTCTAGAAGTTTTTAGGAATGTTTTGTGTAGAAACAATCTAAACCCCAAAAATGTCCCTAAACATGCTGTTCAGCTCTGTTCATCTACTGAAGTTTACCAAATACCTCTGTAACAGTACTGTACCAACCAAATAACCAGTAACAACTGCACATCTCATTACAGGCTTAATACCTTTTTTAGAAGTCTTCTACATCACTTAATATACTTTCATTTATTATGATGTGTAGGCTACTGCCATCATCAGATCAAAGCTTAGAACTTCTAGAACAAATTTCAGTGACAACTGCAAGAAAATGAATGCCAAAAAAACCTACAATCTAGGTGGCTTCATTCTCAAATATCCACAATGATCACTGACAACTGAGTAAAATAGCTATATATGTGAGCAGCAACCCCATGCAGAACAACATCTGCTAACCACATGTTAGAGTCCACAAATATTAGCATGGGGACAGAACCACCATCACTGGACACTCAAAATATGAAGGGCATTCATCTGGAGTTATGAGTTACATTGTGTGTTGGTACATGATGATGCCAGGGGACACACACATTGAACACCTTCTTGTTAATAGTGCATTTTCAGGCAGATGGTGGAGGTATCCTTATGTGGGGGCAGTGGTATGTCAGCAATCATCTCTTGGTGACAAAACATACAGAAACTTAAGGTTCTGTATCTGCATCCAATTACTCACCCACTTGAACCTTTATCACGACACTGCACTATCCCATCTCTTCCAAACTGTGTCAGAATAGCTTGAGGAACTCTCCACAGATATGGCGGTACTTGTGTGATCCCCCAGGTCATCTGCCCTCAATGTCACTAAGCACACAAATGTCACTGAGTGACTATTGTGCACCCTGAACCAATTTGCAACCAATCTTGTGGACTTAGGGCATTGGCTAAGCATTCATGGAACAATATTAGCCCCCACCCACAAATTTTACTGCCTCACACTATCCATGACATGATGTGTAACTATTTTCAACAGTGTGGGAATGTTTCCTACATACTACCATGTAGGTGTGTGTAAGTTCTAGGTTATTTGAAGGACCATATTTACAAGCTTTAAATAATTTAAGAGTAAAGGTACAAGTCGTCAAATAGTAGATGCATTGAGTCATCAACAGGCCCATAACCAAGGCTGAAAACGTCATTAGCTTTCGGACAAATCCTCATAAACTAGTAAAATTTAAGGATAACAGTTATACACATCTTCAGAGAACTACATCTCAGCCATTTCTGATATTTTTGTATACAATATATTTAGATGAGCGGGTGAATAGGTTCTCTGGAGGAAACAGTCTTTAGTGTGCAATAGTGAGAAGCCGAAAAATCATTGCAACCTGACCTGCCTGTCTCACTGGTTTTGTTTAACATGTAAGAGGCTGAAGCATCTATAGGGTGTATGAAAGAAGATATCTGCCAGAAGCAATTCGTAGTCTACTCAGCTAGCCTCCTACATCTACATCTATGTGCGTACACTGCAAATCACATTTGAGTGCCTGGCAGAGGGTTCATTGAACAACCTTCACAATTCTCTATTGTTCCAATACCGTATAGCGTGCAGAAAGACCGAACACCTATATCTTTCCGTACGAGCCCTGATTTCCCCCCTTTTTTTATCATGGTGATCATTTCTCCCTATGGAGGTAGGTGTCAACAAAATATTTTCGCATTCAGAAGAGAAAGCTGGTGATTGAAATTTTGTGAGAAGATTTTGTCACAACGAAAAATGCCTTTCCTTTTAGTAATGTCCAGACCAAAGCCTGTATCATTTCAGTGACACTCTCTCCCGTATTTTGCAAAAATACAAAATGTGCTGCCCTTCTTTGAACTTTTTCAATGTATTCCGTCAATCCTATTTGATAAGGATTCTCACACCATGCAGCAGTAGTCTAAAAGAGGATGAACAAGCATAGTGTAGGCAGTCTCCTTGGTAGATCTGTTACATTTTCTAAGTGTCCTGCCAATACAACACAGTCTTAGGTTAGCCTTCCCCACAACATTTTCTATGCATACCTTCCAATTTCAGGTGTTCATATTTGTAATTCCTAGGTATTTAGTTGAATTTCTGACCTTTAGATTTGACCAATTTATTGTGTAACCAAAGTTTAATGGATTCCGTTTAGCACTCATGTGGATGACTTCACACTTTTCATTATTTAGGATCAATTTCCAATTTTTGCACCATACAGATATCTTTTCTAAATCATTTTGCAACATGTTTTGATCTTCTAATGACTTTATTCGTTGATAAACAACAGCGTCATCTGCAAACAACCTAAGAGGGCTGCTCAGATTGTCGCCCAAATCGTTTATATCGATAAGGAACAGCAAAGGGCCTATAACACTACCTTGGGGAAAACAAGAGAAACCACTTCTGTTTTACTCGATAACTTTCCATCAATTACCTCAAACTGTGACCTTTCGGCCAGAAAATCACAAATCCACTCACACAACTGAGACAACATTCCATAAGCACGCAATTTCACCACAATCCACTTGTGTGGTACAGCGTCAAAAGCCTTCTCAAAATCCAGAAATACGGAATCAGTTTGAAATCCCTTGTCAATAGCACTCAACACTTCATGTGAATGAAGAGCTAGTTGTTTTTCACAGGAACGATGTTTTCTAAACCCATGTTGACTATGTGTCAATAGACCGTTTTCTTCAAGATTAATTCATAACGTTCGAACACAATATATGTTTCAAAATCATGCTGCATATCGACGTTAACAATATGGGCCTGTAATTTAGTGGATTGCTCCTATTACCTTTCTTGAATACTGGTGTGACCTGAGCAACTTTCCAGTCTTTGGGTACGGATCTTTCGTCGAGTGAACGGTTGTATACAATTGTTAAGTATGGAGCTATTGCATCCGCCTATTCCGAAATATTCTAAAATGAACCTAGTTGGTGCTCAGTATGGACTAGAAGGCTGGGTTTTATTAAGTGATTTAAGTTATCACTATCACGCAGTGACAGTATTGACTTTTTTTGCCACTGGTGCACTTTACATATGACCAGAATCTCTCTTCTACCATATTTTAAGACAATATTTCATTGTGGAAACTATTAAAAGCAAGAAGAGTATGTCCAAGAAGTGCACCCGAAAATGAAATTATATAAGTTGAAACCTGTTGTGCTCTAAGAAAAGAATGAATAGCATAGCTGTTGTGAAGAAATAAATATCTACATTTCAATAGTTTTCCGTTGTGGGCCCAGCAAACTATCTGCAGTGAAATGGATAAAATTAGAGAATTAAATTTCATCTGAAGCACATATCTCCAGCAATCAGAGCCTCTACATGTTCTGGAATGGAGTGAAAAAAGAGAGCTTGGATACATTCATGAGGAATGAATCCTGACACAGTTTCTATGGGAGTCCATAAAACATCAACAGTGGTTATTAGAGGACTATCAAACAAATTGACAACCAAGTACATGCAAGCTGCTCAATGAGTGATATTCCATTTGAACATGGAGACTAGGGAAACTGAGGCACCCAAAACGCTACAAAGAGGGCTTGCATACTCCTTTTCGTTTTCTCACTGAAACACAGGGTCACTCATAAATGCCTCTACGGTATAAGAAGATGACTACGAAAAAACTAGACATATCAGTGTATAGTGCATCTCTTCAAGTTCTGATCAGTAATATGCGCATAATTGCACTAGGAAACAGGCATGTCAGAACATACAAACAAATCATCTACTCTGTATTATCACATCAAATCAGTTTATGGCTGCAGATAAGCAACCCAGTGAACAGATTTAAAAACCAGGCTGTTGCTGATTTCATGTCCGTGACTTCAGTTAATTGCATGGATATACTGATATTTTCTGTATCATAAATGGTGCCCATACTGAGCACCTGTAATGTGAATTAGAAACTTGGAGAGATAATATGCCCAATGATATGCATCTGTTTTCTGTATGTCATGTAGTTTTCATGCACTACTCTCCTGAAAATCTAGTCCCGATTACATCATGAACGTAGAACTAAAACATTATTGGCCTGAAAATTTTAAAAAATGATTACTTTTAAATTACTAGCAACTTGCAATCCTTTTATTGGAATGATAGAACTACATTTGACTGTTTACTCAAAAATGTTGTCTCAAAGTGTTATGAAAAGAAAAAGTCACCTCAATATATGTTAATCTCTAAGCTGTAATTTGTCTTTCTTGTACCTACAAAAAAACCATCCACCAGCTCCTTTGAAAAATGTTTTTTCAGCACCAGAATTAGCTATTCTGCTGCTGTTAATATTTATATTAATTTGCAATATTTGAACACAAAATTTTCACCTCATGATAAATTTTATTTATAAGCTGCCATTTTATAGCACTTATGCCATGGGTGCAAAAGTGTAATGTTCACAATTAATTGATAGATTAAGACAATAATACTCATCCCAATCACTCAGACTTACACTGAACTTTCTGCTACTCATGGAAAAGTAGCAACTGAATAGAATATTTTTTGTGCATGACATCCAAATCATATTAAAGATATAACGGAAATTTTATTTCCTTTTATCTGTGACAATGACAAATATTGCTATTATTCTTGGAGTTCACAAAGAAATTTATTCATTGTCTAAAGAATTATTTAGAATGACCTTGAAAATCTAATCTCTTTCAATTCAAATTTAATGTCATTATTTTCATAATGACCAAAGAGTACACAAGAAAAACTGTTCCATACTAATTATAATGAAAAACTGAACAAGTCATCTGAAAATAAATTACTCATCTGAATCAAGTGAACCACACAGAAAATATAATATGAGAGTGATTCTGTACCCTCAAAAGCACCATTACCTTTTCGTTCCCTCATTCCAGATATCTGTTGTTTTGCCTCTTCAAAAAATTGTTTAATATCTCTTTCATACAATTTGCTAAGGGAATTTGTATAAACTTTGCTTAAAGCTAAATAAGCTTTACGGTCCATGGCTTTGCACCAGTGCATTAATTCTGTATATACTTCAAGCTCTCGATGAACTGAATTGTGTTTTGGCAATAACAATTCATTTGCATGAAAACTCAGTGTTTGACCAATATCATTGCCCTGGCAAGAAAAAAAATCCTGTTAGTTTACCTGTTAAGAACACAGAGTATCAAAAAGTCAATCAAAATTTAAAATGATAATTAAACAATATCTACATATATGCTCCAAAAAACTTTATGAAGTACTTACTTGAATAATTTGAACTTTAGTTTATATCTCTAAATTTTTTACTATGTTAGAAATTATCCCAAGAATTTGTGTTTCCTATTGAGGTCCAGTGACAGCAAATCTGGATAGATATGTTAATGTGGAACTGACTTACCCTGGAAAAAAATTAGTTCCTATTTTGGCAACAAGGTGCAAATCTGGCACTGTACAGCACCTCATCGACATCTCTAATGCCCATATCGATCAAATTGTGTAAGCAGCAATTAACAATAAAATCTACAATATCCCTTTCTCATCTGTTTGATCTTTTCTTTCCATGTCCCATTCCGAATCCATTACATATGGAAACATTTCTGTACATCTTTCTTCCATTCACAGTGTCAGATTTGCATCTGATTGCCAAAATTGGAACTAATTTTTTTGCCAGCGTAAATCAGTTCTGGATTAATGGGTTACAATATCTGCCAAGTTTCAATGCCATATGATAATTACAGCCTGCACTGGACCTTTGTGAGTGGCTGGACTTTAATTATAACCACCCGGTAATTGCCCGAGTGGCTTGTCCATTGATACTGAGGACAATTATGCACCAGTGAATAGGGGTGGTACACCAAACAGTAATGAAAATGGCAAGGTTATCTCTGGGTTTAATCTGTATTATTTAGACTTGTTTATGTGTTAGTATTAATCAAGAACACCCACTGGTGGCCTACTCGTGTAACTTCCAGAGCCAAGTTGTCTGCCAGGACAATGCAGGTAACTGGCCAGTTGTGCCTGAGCAGAGAAGCAGAAGCAAAATGTAAAACTGCAAGGGCAGGGCCACATTTCAAGGGAAGGCCATGTATTGTCTGCGAGCAGTGTAAAGTTCATTTTTATAGTGACAAAACAGTGACCTGTTTTCTGAACTTCCACAAAGAAACCAATGTTTAATTCATCTGGACTCTCAAATTCCTACTGTTCCAGATATTTAATGCTACAAAATATATGCTTTAAAGATGACTAATATGTATTTTTATCGAACTTCTTTATTGTGAACCTTAAGTAACACAAATATAGCACTTAAAATATTATGTCTTCATTGGTTAACAATTCTGTCCATAAAGGGTTAACTGATGAGTGAACTGAAGCTTCTGACTAGTGTGCTCCATCAGGTTATCTATAGTGCTATCATGGGAAGCAATCAGGAAACAGATGAGGCAGTACTTACACTAAAGACACCAGATGGATATTGACACTGTGTGTTGTAATACACTTTTTGTGCCATAGAGAGAAGCAAATATGTTAAAGTTTATACAGGTTTGTTGATTATATTTGCAAAAAGTGCTTTATTGGACATCATGATTACATATGTATTATTAGATATGTAATTAATTCTCAAGCTGACAGTGACGCAAATGTGAGCATTCAGCTCTTTCCAGACAATTTTGTGGTTCCCGCTGTTATCCCGTCAGACATAATTTCTGCACTGTTTGCACATCAGAAGTCACTATTTTGCCACTGAATATTTTTCTGTTAATTCAGAACATCGTAGGCTGCTATTTTTCCATCGAATCTTTTTCTGTTGCTCTGGAACAATGAAGGTTTTCTTCAGAATCATTTTCTTTTGGTCTGAAACATCGCGAGTCATGTTTTACACATCCTCCAGTCTCTCTCACAACTTACACACTAATCTAATTGCACCAGCAATTCTGTAAGCATATTCATGAGCTTGTGCATGGAACCTTGCTTCAATCAGAAAAATTATCAATATGTTTATTCTGATTTTATAGCACTCAATGCCATTTTCATATCTCCTGCATTAATTGCATTGAAAGTCAATTAAAAATCAACTCTAAATTAAGTTTTTGGTTACCTTGTTACATTCCTTTAATTCTATCCTCACAGCTATACTAAGTATCGAATAAAAACACTGTGATTTTTGTACAGAAAAATCAGAAATCACCCTTGGTTCTAGGGTTAAAAACTTTATATACATCTCAAAATGGAGATAGGCAGTTGTAGGTTTTTGAAAGAGCAGAGAACAAAAAACAATCAATTTGTAGCTTGTGTGTGGTGTCATCTGCCAAATGTGGAGGAACATCTAATCTCCACAATGAATTGTAAAAATGCCACAAAGATCATAATGATGAGGGGTCAAAAGATAAGGAAGCCAAAGTACGAAAAAGAAAGCAGGTACATAATTTCTGAAGATAACTGCATGCAAACATATTGAAAGAGAGATGAAATAACTTGGATACTGACCTTCTGAAGTTTTGAAAGAAGTACAGTGGAATCAAAGTCAATGTAGATAAGGTATATTATGAAAAATCAAACAGTGGAAAATCCAGGATGGAATAATGACAAAATTATGAAAAGTATAGACTGCTACTTATCATATAGTGCAGATGTAAGTCGCAGAAAGGAAGAAGAAAAATACTGCTAAAAAGTAAGCTTTCAGCCAAAAGGTCTTAAACACAACTCACACACACATGACTGGCAACCAAGGCCAGACTGCGAACAACAGAGCATGATGGGACAAGAAATATGGCATGCGGGGCTAACGAGGGGGCTAGGGTGGGCAGAGGGAGTGATACGGAGGTAGGGGTGGGTGATGGTAAAGTGCTGTTTGTGGGAGCATACAGGAGTGAGTAAGAGAGAAGGTAAGGCAGCTAGGTACAATTGGGAGGAAGGAGGGGGGAGGGGGGGTTGCTGAAAAGGAGAACAGTAAATAGACTGTGAATGTGCAGCTCGAATGGAAAGCTATGTAGTGCGGGTGTGGGAACAGGGGAGGGGATAGGTGGGTGAATGACAGTGACTAACAAAGGTTGAGGCCAGAAGCGTTACATGAATGGAGGTTATACTGCAGGGAGAGTTCCACCTGAACAGTTCAGAAACAGTGGTATTGGTGGGATGGATCCAGATGGCACACACGATGAAGCTGTCATGAAGTGAAGAACTTTGTGTTGGCAGTGTGCTCAGCATTTGGGTGGTCCAGCTGTTTCTTGGCCACTGTTTGTTGGTGGCCATGGCTGCAGATAGACAGCTTGTTGTTTGTCACAGCGATGTAGCATGAAGCACAGTAGCTGCAGCTTAGCTTGTAGATCACATGAATGGTTTCACAGGTAGCCCTGCCTTTGATGGGATAGGTGATGCTTGGGACCAAACTGGAGTAGGTGGTGGTGGAAGGGTATATGGGGCACATCTTGCATTTGGGTCTATTACAGGGATATGAACCATGAGCCAAGGGTTTGGGAGTAAGGGTTGAATAGGGATGGACAAGCATATAGTGTACGTTAAGCGGGCAACAGAATACTGCTGTTGGAGGGGTGGGAAGGATATGTCATAGAACATTTCTCATTTCAGGGCACAATGAGAGGTAATCAGAACCCTAATGGAGAACGTGATTCAGTTGCTTCAGTACTGGGTGGTACCGAGTCACAAGGGGAATGCTGCTCTGTGACCATACGGTGGGAATTTGGGAGGTGGGGGATAGCTGGAAAGGTAAGACACGGAAGGACTGTTTCTGTACAAGGTTGGGAGGATAATTACTGTCTGTGAAGGCCTCAGTTAGACTCTTGGCATATTACGAGAGGGGCTGCTTGTCACTATGGATGCAAGGGCCACGGATGGTTAGGCTGTATGGAAGGGACTTCTTGGTATGGAATGGATGGCCCCTGTTGAAGTGGAGGTATTGCTGGTGGTTGGTAAGTTTGATATGGACAGAGGTAGCCATCTTTGAGGAGAATGTCAACATCGAGGATGGTGGTTTGTTGGTTTGAGGAGAACCAAGTGGAGCATATGGCGGAGAAGTTGTTGAGGTTCTGGAGGAATGTGGACAGGGTGTCCTCACCCTCGATCCAGATCACAAAGATGTCATCAGTGAATCTGAACCAGGTGAGGGGTTTGGGATTCTAAATGGTCAGGAAGGATTTCTCAAGATAGCCCATGCATAGGTTAGCATAGAATGTAGCCATGTGGGTGCAAATTACTATACCTCAGATTTGTTTTTAGGTGATGCCTTCAAAGGAGAAGTAATTGTGCATTAGTATATAGTTGGTCATGATGAGCAGGAAAGAGGTTGTAGGTTTGGAATCCGTCAGGCATTGGGAAAGGTAGTGTTCAATAGTGACAAGGCCATGGGCATTAGGGATTTTTATGTAAAAGGAGGTGTCATCAATAGTGATGAGCAGGGCACCATGTGGTAGAGGAACAGGAACTGTGGAGAGTCAGTGGAGAAAATGGTTGGTATCTTTCATATAGGAGGGTAGGTTGTGGATAATAGGCTGAAGCTGCTGGTCTACGAGACCAGAGGTTGTCTCAGTGGGGGCACAGTAGAGGGTCTGGGAGGGCCTTAGGATTTGAGAAGAGGCTAGAGATCCTGCTGGATATCTGGAATGGTGTTACTGTGGCAGGGTTTCTAGATGGATGAATCTGATAGCTGGTGGAGTCCTTCCAGCAGGCAATTGTCGTGGTTGAAAACCACAGTGGCAGAGCTTTTGTCAGCAGGTATGATTATAAGGATGGGCTCAGTTTTTAGTTAGTGGATTGCACTTCTTTCTGCAGAAGTAAAGTTACCTTGCATGTTGAAGGATTTGGGGAATTATGGTGAGACAAGGTTTGAGGTTAAGAAATTCTGAAAAGTTAAGAGGGGGAGATCTAGGGGCAGTGGGTGTGGATCATGGTTGGATGGAGGAGTGGATTGAGTCAGGCAGGCTTCAACATTGGCCTCTGGTTGAGTCTGATTGGTATGGTTGATGGTGAACAAGTGTTTCCACAGTAGGAAATGGGGGAAGGAGAGAAGGTCTTTAACAAGTCCAATTTGATTGAATTTTGGAGTGGGGCAAAAGGTAAGGCCTTTGGAAAGAACTGACACTTCTGTAGGAAGAGGCTTCTGGAGGAAAGGTTAATGACACTGTTTTGAGTCTGTTTAGGTTTTGGATTCTGTATGGTGGTGGGATGGATTTTTTGAGGGTGGGGGAAATGTAGTAGGTCTGCGAGGCAGGGTTAGTCAGCTATGAGGGGATATGTGGGGGGCTTGGATACTGGTGTAGACGTGGTGGATAGTGGCAGTCCAAGGCAAGAGTAGGATGTGAACAGGTTAGAATTATTATTATTATTTTAAGAGGAGGTATTGCAAGGTGGTTTGGGCCTGATTTACATGGTTCTGCAGGGCTATGTTGGTGAGGGTTAAGGACTAGTGGAATCTGAACAGATCGAGGTCATTGGTGAAGGGAGGGATTGCAGCTGGAAATAGATAATTTGATATTATCTACAAACTTCCCTCCTATATGATAGACAACAACAATTTCCTCCACCGAATCTCCAGAGTTCCTGTTCCTTTACCACATGCTGTCCTGCTCATCATTATTGATGCCAACACCTTTAAATTAACATCCCTAATGCCCATGGCCTTGGCACTATTGAACATTACCTTTCTCAATGCCTGACGGATTCCAAACCAACAACCTCCTTCCTGCTCACCATGTCCAACTATATCCTAATGCACAATTACTTCTCCTTTGAAGACATCACCTAAAAACAAATCTGAGGTACAGAATATTGCAACCACATGGCTACATCCTATGCTAACATATTCAACATACTCATTGGCCATCTCGAGGAATCCTTCTTAACCACCTACAATACCAAACTCCTCACCTGGTTCAGATTCACTGATGACATCTTTGTGATCTGGATTGAGGGTGAGGACACCCTGTCCACATTCCTCCAGAACCTCAACAGCTTCTCCCCCATATGCTCAACGTGGTTCTCCTCAAACCAGCAAGCCACCTTCCTCGATGTTGATGTCCACCTCAAAGATGGCTACATCCAGTACCTCTGTCCACATCAAGCCTGCCAACCACCAGCAATACCTCCACTTCAACAGCTGCCACCCATTCCATACCAAGAAGTCTCTTCCATACAGCCTAGCCATCCGTGGCCGTTGCATCCATAGTGACAAACAGCCCCTCTCGAAATATACCAAGAGTCTAACTGAGGCCTTCACAGATGGTTATTACCCTCCCAACCTTGTACAGATACAGATCTCCTATGTCTTATCTTCCCAGACACTCACTACCCCCAACGACTCCTCATCTAGCCACAGAGGAGCATTCCACTCGTGACTCAGTTCCATCAGGACTTGAGAAACTGAATCACATTCTCCACCAGGGTTTCGACCACCTTTCATTGTGCTCCGAAATGAGAAATATTCTACGACCTATCATTCCCACCCCTCCAACAGCAGTATTCCGCTGACCACTGAACTTGCTCAAATATCCTTGTCTATTTATACTGAACCCTTACTCCCGAACCCTTGCATCATGGGTTATATCCCTGTAATAGACCTAGGTGCACGACCTGTCCCATACATCCTTCGACCACCAGCTACTCCAGTCCAGTCATGTGATCTACAAACTAAGCTGCAACCATTGTGCTACATTCTATGTGGGTATGACAACTCACAAGCTGTCTATCTGCATCCATGGGTACCAACAAATTGTGGCCAAGAAACAGCTGGAAAACCCAGTTGCTGAGCATGCTGCCCAACACAACATTCTTAATTTCAATGACTGCTTCACAGCCAGTGCCATCTGGATCGTTCCTACCAACACCAACTTTTCTGAACTGCTGGGGTGCGAACTGTCCCAGTAACATATCCTACGTTCCCATAACCTTCCTGGCCTCACCCACCTATCCTCTTCACTGTTCCCACTCTGGCAATAAACAGCCTTCTATTTCACCTGTGCACCCACAGTCTTTTCACTTCTCTCCTTCTCCACTGCCTCATCAAGCCCCACCTGCCCTCTGTCTAACATCCCGACTGTACGAGTACCTAGCTGCCCTACCATCTCCCCTCCTCGTCCCTGTATGCTCCCACAAGGAGCACTTTACCACCCTCCATTCCTACCCTGCTATCCTCCCCTCCCTGCCTCAGCCTCCTCTTTACCTCCACCACCCAGATTGATTCTCTCGTCATGATCTGTTGCTGCATGCAGTCTGACCTTGGCGGTCAGAGACAGTGGTCTTGTGTGTATGAATTGTGTCTGCATGAATATATATAAATGTGTGTGTGTGTGTGTGTGTGTGTGTGTGTGTGTGTGTGTGTGTGTCTCTAATTCAGAAAAGAGACTTTTCGCCAAAAGCTTACTTGTCTAGCAGTCTTTTTGTTGTGCAACTCAACATCTCCACAATGTGTAGCAAATTATCCTTTTCATAATAAGGTATATTATGTATTTACACTGTTTATAAAATATTTACTGTTGTAGCATTATTAATTTGTGAATACCTTTTAGGTCTACAATGATTTTTGGTAATGAAGAATTAGCTGACAATATACATACTAACTTACTGGGAACATATAAAGAGCAGCAGAATTCTTTTAGTAATATTATTCTGGAGAGTAATACTACTAGAATAGTACTACTATTCTGAAATTCTTTCGCTTTCGACTTAACTGGAGCAAATCTGAGAAGCCAGTTGAAATGACACAAAAGCTCTACCTCTAGAAAACTTAAGTGCTTGCAATGGACCAAGGGATTCAGAGCAGATGAGCAACATTTTACCATGATGATTTGCCCTAGTGCCTTCATTACTGCCTGTAACTCTGATTAATAAACTGAGAATTTTCATGGTAAGGGGACTCCTGATATCACAATGGAAAAGGGTGGTGCAGTATATATTATACCCCACTGTTTGGAGCCATTAGTATAAATACAGTGTATATTTACTGCAAAATAGTACTGAAATACTTCATAAAAAGGCTTGCTGAAAATCACATTGTGGATGTTGTAATGTTAACTGCAATAGCAACCAAAGTGAGACTTAAAATGCTTCCCCGTAGTACACAACTCCATAGCCAATCACTGCTCTCCGAGGAATAATAATCGGGACATGTTACAGAAAACCTTTTTTTTTGTGTAAAAGTCACATGATTATTTGCCACTAAGTGATATTGTTGGCTTCTTCTCAGCAGAAAAATAATCTAATAAGGTAGAAAAATAATCTAATAAGGTTTTGCTTGAGTAGGAAAGTCCCCTGGATCATTTCAGGTTAAAGTGTGTGAGGAAAGATTATGGTTTAACATCCTGTTGATGACAAAATCATTACAGATAGAGAGCAAGCATGGCTAGGTTTATGGGTGGACAGGAAAATTGGTTGCATCTTTGAACCATTTTGGCATTTGCTAGAGATATAGATAATCACCATGTAACATAAATTAGATTGTCAGATTCAAAACTCATCAGTCCTCAGTCAGTTACCTACCTCTGAGAAGAAAAAACCTGATACTGCCTGTCTGTGGACAATACATTGTATAAGTACTCCATCATTGACTCGGTTACCTCTCTGAGTACAGTAGTGACAGCATCTGTTTTCTTTACTAACATTCACTAATAGCACTTTTTTGTTTTCAGAGAACCTTCTGATTAACTCTCACTCTTGAAACTGGTGTGGAATGATAAGTATTACTCAAGCATTCAAGCTATGATCTCCTCATTAGTAATGCTATAAATCCCACTTCTTATGGATCTGTATGGTGTGAGGCATTCTGTAGATTGACTGTACTTAAACTTTTGTAACATTGCCAATCTGATTGTAACCGCTGACATGCATTCACATTTCCACTAAAAAACAAAGGGCATTCTAAGATTACTTGAAATCCTGCACTTAACCTTGCTGTTCAAACTCTGATAGGTGCTATCACATCCTATTTGTCCTGCAGGGAATCCATAAAATTACCTACCTACAATGATGAGCCGAAACATTTTGACTACCTGCTTAATAGTTCATTTGTCAATCTTTGTAATGAAATAAATCGCTGGTTCTGGGTATCACAGATCTGACAGTTTGTTGGTAGTTTTGTAGAGGTATGAGGCGTTAGAAATCTTCGCACAGGTCATGAATATCATTTAAATAATGGGCCACTGATTTGCATACGTGGTGATGGCACCTGACAGTGACCAAGATGGGTTCCATAGGATTTAATCAGGTGAATTCGGCCACTGAGACATCAACATGAGTTCACTATAATGCTCCTCAAACCACTGTTGCTCAGTTCTGGCCTTGAGACATGGACAATTATACTGCTGAAAGATGACAGTACCATCGAGGAAGATGCAGGTGGTTCGCAGCTGTCAGCGTGCCATCAATTACTCCCACAGGTCCCATGAAAGTGCAGGAGAATGTCTCCCACAGCAAAATACTCCTCCCACCAGCCTGCATCCGTGGGGCACTGCACGCTTTGAGTTGCCATTCACCTCGATGACGGCATCTGTGGAGACGACCTTCGATCTAGTGTAGTAAAAGTGTGATTCACCCAAAGAGCCGACACATTTCCACTGATCCATGGTTGAAACCTGACGATCCTGTGCCTGCTGCAGTCATAATTGATGTTGTCACTGGGTCAACATAAGAACATGAGGGGTGGTCTGCTGCACAGCTCCATATTCAACAATAGGCGATGAACGGTGTGCTCCGAAATACTTGTGCGTGCACAAAAATTGTGATCTTTCGGCAGAGATGCCACAGATCACCATTTAGTGCCTAGTGATAGTTTCACCGTCCTCCTCCTCCTTTCTGTAGGTGCTCACAATAGTAGCACACAAGCATTCAACCAGCTTCACCATTTTTGATATACTTATTCACAGGCTCTGCATAATAATAATCTGCTCTTTGTCAGAGTCACTTATCTCAATGAATTTCCCCATCTGTGGCCCATATCTTAGCTAGGGTGATCCCCTGTCCATGTCTGCTCTGCTTACATACTTTCGTTACCCTGTCATGTGCCTGCACAGCCACCAGGGGTATCCACCATCATGGTGGGCAGTGGTCATAATGTTTTGACTCATCAGTGTACTAGGGGCTGTCCTGTCTGGAAGGTGAGGCCATGTGAGAATGTCACAACTGAACAAAGCCTGTGAAAGACAAAAGTAAGTGAATGTCATTGAAGGACCTGTTGCAGCACATTGCTTTCCTGATGACCAGGACAACTACAGATTCTGACAGTAACTGCTTTTCAGTATCTCAGACACTGATCCTGGTTGAATGAGAGTCCCACTGCACACTTTATTCACTGATATCTACTAAAGAGGAAAACTATGATTTGAGAGGGAAGGTTACTCATGAATTCCTTGCAAGCCTTACAATTGAGAGGTTCATTCTGAGGAAAATAAACAGTGCCCATGCAGCTGTGAGGTGTGTATCTAAAAGGGATGGTAGAAACTTCACATTTAGCCACTCAGTTCCTCCTTCCATAATGTCTCTCCCAGCGACACATGAAAATCCGTAATACTCAGGTGTGAGTTGTGTATTCCACCATGTTTTACCTTTTTTTGTTTGCTGTAATGGTGAGGCAAATATAGTAGGTGGAGAAACAAAAGGACATCATGGGTTTTTTTCTCTTTTGTATATACGAAGGTTACTGTTATCAATTTGTTAGTATCAGAAGTTGGTCTTTCACGTGTGGATCATCTCAGTTCTTGCCTCAAAATTTCCAAATTTCTCCAGAAGCCAAACTGCTCTTCTTCGAGGTCAGCTTATACTAGTTTTCTTTTTCTTCTGTAAGTAATTGGTGTCAGTATTTTGCAAGTATGACATATATTGCCACACCTTTCATGGGAAAATGCTCTACGAACATAATTATCATGGTACAATACACAATCCACAGTTGTATGTCACAGCTTTACTTCCACCATTAACTTCCTTCTATTTTCCAAACAATACAGATGTTCTCCTGCATACTTTTCAGGAGTAGCACTCCTGGAATAAAGGATACTGATGAGAAATGACTTAGGTAAAGCCTAGAGAATTGGAGAGTAGAAGAGAGGTACTGGCATACATAAAGCTATGAACACAGCTTTTAAACCATGTTTGTATAGTTCAATCAATAGAAAATTTGCCTGTGAAAGACAAACATTCCAGTTTTTAGTCCCAGTCCTGGTCTAGCACAATGCATTAATCTGCCAGAAAGTTTCAAGTGAAATGAGGATGGCTGGACAGTATTTTGAATCCATCTGTCCTTGATGTTTACTTTTTTGGAAGAAATGGTACATGGGTAATTACATATAGATCACTTACTTTTCTTATTTACTCTGTAGTCTTATGGGAGCTAATAACATTAGATATTGATCATTTAGAACATAAAGATGGAAATTTAACAACAGCATTCTTGAAGTACATAATTACCTCTAAATGTTCATGTGAACACCTACAGAATCAGTTTGTGTTGAAGAATTAACTTCAGGAATTGGCTTCTCAAATATGCACGAGTTGTGGGACCATACATTTGGCAGCTGAAGAAATACATTGGATTTGGTATATAAGCTCTCACTCTTAAGAGGATAACTGTAGCCTTAATGTACTCTGGCAATATGTGTAGAAAGTATGCAAGAAGAAAGCTGTTTCTGTCAACACTACATTACTTCTCTTCATGGCATTTTCTCCATAAATTTCTCCTGTATGTTCCCACTTCAACTGGAGTTTTGTAATGATGATTTAGTGTGCTGGCCATCTTGGTTTTCAGTGTCCATACTGAAATAGTTATGACATCAACATGGCTAAAAAGGATATAAATTAAATATTTCCATTGTAGCATGTAGCCTAAATTACAGCTCTCTCTCTCTCTCTCTCTCTCTCTCTCTCTCTCTCTCAAACTCACACTTGATTAAAACAAGTACTTAAGTCTTAACAATAAAATAGAAGGACAGGGTGATAGATAGTAGTATAAAATACTTAAGTAAAAGTACCAACAGAACTCTGCAACACACAAAAAGTTCCAACCTAAATTTTGAAGCTGTAGTTCAAAGGAAGGAAAGAAGATTAGCATATAATATCCAATCAACATCGAAGTCAGATGGAGCACAAGTTTGGAATGTTTGAAGAATAAGAAAGGAAATTGTCCATGCCCTTTCACAGGAACCTTCCCAACATTTTCCTGTGGAATTCACGGAAAACCTAAATCAGGATAGTCAAAAGTGGATTTCAACTGTCGTCCTCCCAAATGCAATTTCAGTGTCCTAACCACTTCGTCACGTCACTCAGTAAGTTTTAGTCCACACAATACACAACACAGCATGTTAAAATCACCCACCACCCACCTCATCATTTGCTGAAGTACAGGACAAGCGCTCGATCAAATTTACAGTTGTTCTCTGGTCACAACGCAACACAATGTTGTGGTGCTGTACACTGAAATAAGAATGCCCCAAGAACCATGAATAGGTGTGTCCTATTGCTGCAGTAGAAAGCTATGGGTCAGAAGGAAATGACCTATACAGAGCTGTATCAATGCATTATGATATGAAGGAAGAATGTTAGAGCCAATGTCTCGTGGAACTCACCAATTATTTTCCAGTTTTAACTAGAAATAATGATACTATAAACTGACAATTTAATTAAAATAATACTCTGTAGAAAACAGTGAAAACACTCAATTTTTTTCCCACAGTAGCCATGTTGCTTGAGGTGTGGGTGAGCAGCTTCCCAAACCAATAAAAAGATATACAGGGATTGGACAAAATCATAGAAATGCAATACATTACCATGCCTAATATGGTGTAAGAAACTCACTGGCATTCAAAACCATTTCCATTCACCTCAGAATAGATAAATACAGTTCTTGAATGGTTTTCAAGAGAATCTTACACCATTATTCCTGCAAAATAGTGCCAAGTTCAGGTAACAATGATGGAGATGGATAGCAATTGCAAAACACTCTCTCTAAAGTAAATCATGACAACTCACCGATAATGAGATCAGATAATTATGGTGGCCAGGGGAGATGCGACAATTCATCTTTGAGCTCAGAAAACAAATCCTGGAAAATGCGAGCTCTGTGAACAGGGGACATGTCATCTTGGAATACATCATCATCATCATTGGGAAACAAACACTGTGTCATGGGATGGAGCTGATCAGTCAAAATGCTCACATAATCCTTAGCACTAACACAACCTTGCTGGACAACTATGGGACCCATCGAATATTACAGTATGGCTGCCCAAAGCATCATCGAACCCACACCATGTTTCACTCTCGGAATGTAAACTACGTCAGAAGTTGGAAACAATGTGAAACAAGATTCATCCTACCAAATGTCTTTCTTCCATTGCTCCATAGCTCAGGTTTTATGAGGTCCACAATTTTACAAAAATTTGCATCACTGATGAGTGGCTTTGGAATTCAGCTTGCCCTGCAGTTCCATGCATATGGAGCTCCTTTCATGTTGTTTTGGTGCTGTCGGGTTTTGTGACTGTGACATTCAGTTCTGCAGTGACTTTTGCAGCTGTTGTTCTCTTATATTTTGTTACAGTCCTCTTCAATGACTGCCTGTCATGATCACTGTGATTTAGCATATGTTTACTGCTTTCCCTGTGGGTGATTCCATATTAATTCAGCACAGATAAATGTTTTCAACCTGATCATCCCAGATTTCTTTCAAATTTGGTGCACACAATGATCCAGATGAGAGATGGAAAACTACCAATTTGCAGAGATTTATGCCTTCGGTGAAGAAAGTAGCAGATTAAGTCGATGTTTTCACTAATGCTTAGTTAATAAGTAATACAAAATGAAAACTCCAACAAAGCCAGTTCCAAGCCCTGATGAAAAAGGAGAGGAGGAGGAGGAGGAGTAACACATTGTTAAAAAAAACTTTGGTTCACTTGACCCATGTGACAGCACCTTGTAAGCATTCCTTGCCATGATGACAGTGAAGACTTCAATGGCAACGAAGGCAGAGAGGAAAATTATCAGAACGGCAGAACTGGCAAAAGAGGCAGCCTTTTATATAAAAGCACAAGACTACAGTGTTTGTTCCCACAGTGAGTGGCTACAAAAGGTGCCTCTACCACATGTTAGTGATGGCCTCATTTATAATTCTAAGTTAAATACTTGAATGTTAATCATGGAAAGGTTCACCCATCTTTCCTCAAACTAAACTTTAATCTAAGGCACGACGGTAAAAAATTTCAAAAGGAAAACTATTCTAGGAAGTAACCAATCTTCCATCACCAGTCATGGCGGTGCAGCTAGTCCTTTGGATTGTGGAGAGCCTAGAACATCACATAAGGAAGAGTCAGAACTTCCTAGAACTTCTTCAAAGATAAGACCCAAGAAAAAAAAACCTACTGGGCACTCTGAACATCAACACACTAATGAAAGTCGGAAAACTAAAATATCTGACACCCTCAATAAACATAACATACTTATATTAGCACTTCAAGAAACAAGGTATCTAGATGAAAATTTAATTGAGTCGGGTGGATACAGAATTTACAAAGGAAAACCAGTCATTACAAATTCCAGTAATATGAATATGAAGGGACAGTATTTATGTTCAAACAGCAACTTACTGAATCAATAACTAACTTTAGCTCACCATCAGAATGAATTTCATTTCTGACTTAAGTCAGGCAATACATGTTATACCATTATAAAAGCACATTCACCTGTAAATCAACATAGTAGAATGAACAGTGAACATGTGGATTTAAATCATTTGTTGGAGACTACTCAGCACATGAAAGAACAAACAGAAAGGGGGAAAGGCTCATTGATTTTTGTAAACAATTTAACCTAAAATTAATGACAACATTTTTCAGGAAAACTTGCAAAAAAGAACAAAATATGGGTATCACCTAATCCAAATCAAGGTGATTATCAAATAGACCATGTGGCAATAACTACTCATAACCAGAAAGAAATCTTGGATGCCACAGTGAGGATGGCCCTAAACATAGACTCAGATCATTATCTAACAGAAATAAAGACCAAGTTTCAATCGAATAAAAAAAAAAAAATAATAATAATAATAATAAAAAAAAATTTTTTAAAAAAAAAAAAAAAAAGGTTTCCAAGAGCAAACCGTAAATTCCTGACACAAAATCGGGATAAATTCTGTGATACATTGAACACGTGAAAAATGGGAGATTGGGAAAAAATTAAAGAAACAAAGAGAGGGTCAGTTAAAGAAATGGGATAACCATGAAGAATACCACGACCCAGATGGTGGAATGAGTTATGTGATGAAGCAACTGACAATCGACTAAAGGTATGGAAAAAATGGAACAGTAATAAGAAATGTGAATATTGGGAAGAGTTTAAAGATGAAAGGAAAAAAAAAAAGCAAAAATCATCAGATCAGTAAAAAGAAAATATAACAAAGACAGACTAGAAAAAATGGATATACACTTTAAAAGGAACAACATTAGGGACTCCTATAAGACTTACAAAGAAGTTTTAACAGGACTCCAGTCACTATGTTCGCATTTTAAAGATAAAAATGGAAACATGGTTTTAAGCAATAAAGAGAACTGCCAACTTTTAGCTGAATATTTTGAAAATCTATTAAATTGTGAAGAGCCTATTGACAGATTTTAGTTTAAAAAACCACAACATGAAAATCCACCATTGGAGCCACCTACAATGGAAGAAGTAGAAAAGATTATCAAGTTGCTGAAGAATAACAAGGCACCAGGAGAGGATGGGATAATAGCAGAAATGTGCAAAGTACGGGGCTTATCCACATGGCAGAAAATTCACAATGTAACTAAATACATTTGGACAAAATGAATCTTACCTAGTTGCTGGAAAAAAAAGCACTGATCCAGCCTGTCCACAAAAAAGGAGATAAAACAAACACTGACAATTAGAGGGGCATCTCCTTGTTACCAGTAACATAATTGTCTAAAGCAATGTGCAGAAGAGATTCTTAATTTAAAAATGACTTTGAGAGTGAGAACTATACAAAATAAAAACACAGTAGTGACTTTCATAGACTTCAAGATGGCCTACGACTCAGTTGACATACAAACACTATTTCAGATATTTCATGAATCAGGGATAGATGAAAATACCAGAAGACTTGTTGAACAAATGCTCATGGATACAACATCAAGGATTCAGTTTCACGGCAAAATTTCTGAACTATTCAAAATAAAAACAGGACTTCAACAAGGAGATATACTGTCACAGATTCTCTTTAACCTGGTTTTAGATAAAATAGTAAAAACACTGGGAAAATACATTAGAAAACAGACACACAAAAGGTATAAACATGGGTCGAGGAAAAAACAAATCTGAAGTAACATGTGTAGCCTTTGCAGGTGATATAGCACCGACAACTGAAAACTGAACAGACACAAATGTTATGCTTGATCTATTACACAAGATTGCTAAAAAGCCTGGGCTACAAATATCTTATGAAAAAACTGAGTGTATAGAACACAAACACAATAGAGAAAAATTTATGAAAACAAAGTATAGAAAAATTAAAAGATTCGATAAATTTAAATTCCACGGTGAATGGATCCAAGCCAACATGCTGTATAACACAACAAAAAGGAAAGAATAAAGAAGCTAGAATTTGCATACAAATTAAGACAAAACTACTACAATAAGAAATCAGTATCCATCTAAGCAAAGATTAGACATTATAATTCAGTTATTAGGGGACAAATATCATGTGGATCAGAGTGCCTAACATGGAATAAGAAAGGCAAACTAAGGGAACTAGAAAAAAAAGAGAAAAATATTAAGAAAAATTCTAGGTCCTGAGAAAAACAATGAAAATATATGGATTAAAAGGAGACATGAAGATTTATATAGAAATACAGAAAAAAAATTACAGCTACAATGAGGAAGAGATGGCTAAAATTGTATGGACATTTAAAAAGAATGGAAGAAACATGGGTAACAAAGCAAATTTTTAATTATGTTAATAAACTGAAGAAAACTGTAGGAAGTATAGAAGCATTGAAGAAAGATGTATACAAAATAGGCATTACAGAAGAAATAATACATGACAGGAATCGCTTAAGGCTACTGATAGAAAGTGCAAGCTACAAAGAAGATAAGCCAAAACCTTGACCAAGGAGAGAGAGTGGACAAGTGATCAGAGATAAGTGTGTGGAGAGAAAATGAAGAAGTACTGGGAAAAAAGTAAGAAAAAGAAACACCATATGTCTTAAATTGTATGCGGTCCATAGTAAGCCAAATTCATAAATAAAAAAAATAGAAAATCACACAAGGAAGCCGGCATATAGTTCAAAACATATGAAAGAATATTTCCTTTGCACCACTGAACCAAATGTCACAATGTCAAAATTTCATGAGGTTGCTTGAGGATGGCAAGCTTAACTCACTTCTTTAGCATCCCTGCAACCCTATCAAGTCCTTTACCACATGCTGTAGCAAAAAATGCCATTCTGATGTAGCGTTAAAATCTTTCTGATGATAGGACAGTTTCATTAAAGTCCTTCTGTTTTTGTATTGTGCAGCACTTCCATCCGTGGGCTTACGAGTTGGAAAGTGACATTTTAAGAAATTGATCAAATTGTGCTGGAAAGAATACATAAACACAGTATCATGTTGAAGGCAGTAAGATATTTCAACATATGACACATGGTATATTTTGTTAGTATTTGTGTCTTATAAGTAAGCTACAAATGGGTGAGTTGTAAGCTGTGAATTATTCCAGTGAAATCCCTATACTTCATCCTGAATAGTGAAGGAGAAATTCTCTGCAAAATCACAAACAATGGGATATTCATTTACTTTGAGTTATTCTTTACTGATTTTAAAGATATGTGACTGCTGCTGGATGATGAGTGTGGTAGGAACTTTTGTAAACTTGATGCAAACACTTCAATGAAATTGTCTATTGATTTTGTTACAGTCTGTAAAACTACACTGCCTGTTGTTAGCCCACACTTACATGTAATTTTGTCAGTGCAGTTCATTCCAAACAGTTCAGGAAGATAATCAGTCTTGTCAAACTTGGACAATAAGGACATTCACCTAAGAAATATGATGGAAGTGGAGGAGTGCATGTAACAAATGCTACACAGTGCTTTTATGATAGTAATGTGTGTTCTTCACACTGTTAGATTTCAATTTACGTCCTACAATCAGAAAAGTACGGCAAGGTTCCCAGTGGCACAGGCAAGAACACAGTGCTTTGGCCACAGCTCACAAAATTTTCAGAATCCAATATTTACACCTGGGTATGTATTTTTGAGAGTCATACAGTTCCTTAAGATTGTATAACACTAGCAGCTTATGCTTATGTACACTAATTCCATTTTCTTTTACAGACATGGCTTTTTGTCCTGGCATCACATGGCTCATGTTATCATCACAGTAAAAATCACATACATGTTGAATGGTTTCTTTCACACAGTGTCTTTGTATTTAGTGTCACTAATATACTGTGTTCTGCAACTAATTGCTTTGCTCCAGAATGAGATTTTCACTCTGCAGCGGAGTGTGCGCTGATATGAAACTTCCTGGCAGATTAAAACTGTGTGCCCGACCGCGACTCGAACTCGGGACCTTTGCCTTTCGCGGGCAAGTGCTCCACCATCTGAGCTACCGAAGCACGACTCACGCCCGGTCTCACAGCCTTACTTCTGCCTTTGGAAGGTAGGAGACAAGATACTGGCAGAAGTAAGGCTGTGAGACCGGGCGTGAGTCGTGCTTCGGTAGCTCAGATGGTGGAGCACTTGCCCGCGAAAGGCAAAGGTCCCGAGTTCGAGTCTCGGTCGTGCACACAGTTTTAATCTGCCAGGAAGTTTCAATTGCTTTGCTCTTTGTACCATGTAAGCTGAAGCAGAAAATTATACTTCAGCTCTTTGGAAGTACTTTCAAAATTTGTATTTTGACACACATACAGTCTGTATTGTGAAACTTATCTTCCAACTGGGTTATGATTTCCCTTCCTCCATTTTTTCACACTCTTCTTTTCCCAGTTGTGCCACTGAGCCAACCTTTCTCAGTTTTTGCTTTGGTTACATTTTCTCATGCTGATGCCTTTTTTTCTTCACAGGAGATTTACCTAAATACCGAAGCCTAGTATTTATACATTCCAGTGCCAGATCTGATGCTATTTCATTTTTACTTAACATCTTGTCTGGAGGTACCCAGCACAGATGAGGCAACACCTGTAGGGGTTGATAGGTTCTGTGATATTTGCTTTCTATTTCTACCCAGTAATACATTAAGACACTTGTTTTTATAACCCAGTCAGGAACATTCCTCAAAATCTTCTATACCCTTGCATGTTTTCATACTTTACATGGACTGCAACAATTCAGTTTTAACTTGAAATCTATTTTTTTTACAAACTACTATTAAATACAACTTCATAGCACATGTATACTGCAGTTGGAGTAAAAAAGCCACACCCATGAAACAAGCTAATGATGATTGGTAGAAATAAAAGTCTCTCTGATTGTCTCTTCACTGCAAGAAACGCTCACCAATTTTCCAGAATGATAATGACTGCTATTGTGAAAAAAAAAAGGATACATAGCTGTTACCTCATTTTGTTAGTGTAGTGATGCACAGAAAATAAATTTTTCAGATTAATGCCCTTGGTGTACCATCTTCATATTTACCATGTTTATAGTACAATACTGGAGTCATACAATATATTTTTTTTTACAAAAAATTGAAGGTGGTGTGTTTGAAGATATTCAAAGGTTAATGGCAATGACCTTGAACATGTAAATTCTTAGAAATCCACCACATTGCATATCAGTGTAAAGCCCCACTAATTAGATTTTTCAGACACGAGTTTCATTGCTGTATCAGGATTAGAACCAGAATTATAGTCATTTATGTTGAGACAGATGCATATTAATTTCACAAAATTTCTGAACTTCGCAGACCTGTAACTTTCTTCATGAACATCATGTACCTCTGCAAAGGGGTAGTTTTCAATCTCTTATCTCGATCATTTAAATGCACCAAATTTGAAAGAAACCTGAATGGATCGTGTTGAGTGCTGCATTGAACTGATGCAGAATGGTCCCCGTATGCAATATGAACCTTTGATACAATGCCTCCTGAAACACCAAACATTTCAGTTCTCATGTTTACAGAAGTACCCACCATACAATCACCTACAAGTTGCCCATATTTGAATTACTTAACTCAGACATAATGCACTCACAACTACACAAAACACAGTTCTGACCACAAGTGATAATTGATGTTGCACACGAGCGGTTCGTGTTCTCATACAACAGCACAGCCAGCAGACTTAGCTAGTATCTGAATTTTAGTTCAACCATGCATTTCCTGTGGTATTTTCATATTTTTGTCCAACCCCTGTAGGTAACTTAATAACATAATGAAAATATCAAGAGACCGACATACAACAAAGTCATACCAGGTGTATAAAAAGATTGTTGAAATGTCTTGACAATGTCTGTGAGAATTTTGCTTTCCATTTTTCAAACCTCTTCCTCTGTTCTTGAACAGAAGCGAGGCGGACAAGGGCCGGATGAATTTCTGCATTCATTGCTGCCAGCAGAGCCTTGCCTGCTGCTATTGCATTCTGCAGGCCCTGAGGACTTGTTAAGTCAGCATCCACCAAAGATGACTGGTGCTTATGAGGCAGATCAAGTTGAGTCTGAAACATATTTACTATATCAGGATAGAAACATACAAAGTCTGAGATTAGATAGTAAAAAATTATTAAATCTAGAAAATCAATAATTGCTCTCACACACAACATCAAACATATAAAGACAGTATCTTAAAATCGCATATTGCCACCAACAGATCAAATACTCTCCCTTCTGAATCTTTAGGTACATATTTAAGATATGTCTCATGTCCTCAGACCCAAGAGGAATAATCATTTTACTATATTCAAATAAACTGCAACACTGTCAAATACATGAAAATTCTGCATTTATACACTATGTGATCAAAAGTATCTGGACACCTGGCTGAAAATGCCTTACAAGTTCGTGGCGCCCTCCATTGGTAATGCTGGAAGTCAATACAGTGTTGGCCCACCCTTAGCCTTGATGACAGCTTCCACTCTCACAGGCATACATTCAATCAGGTGCGGGAAGATTTCTTGGGGAATGACAGCCTATTCTTCACAAAGTGCTGCACTCAGGAGAGGTACTGATGTCGGTCTGTGAGGCCTGGCTCAAAGTTGGTGTTCCAAAACATCCTAAAGGTGTTCTATAGGATTCAGGTCAGGACTCTGTACAGGCCAGTCCATGTTATTGTCGTGTAACCACTCCGCCACAGACAGTGCATTATGAACAGGTGCTCGATTGTGTTGAAAGATGCAACCACCATCCCCGCATTGCTCTTCAACAGTGTGAAGGAAGAAGGTGCTTAAAACATCAATGTACGCCTGTGCTGCGATAGTGCCATGCAAAACAACAAGGGGTGCAAGCTCCCCCCAAGAAAAAACACGACCACACCATAACACCACCGCCTCAGAATTTTACTATTGGCACTACACACACTGGCAGATGACATTCATCAGGCATTCACCATACCCACACCATGCCACTGGATCGCCACATTGTGTACCGTGATTCATCACTCCACACAACATTTTTCCACTGTTAAATCGTCCAATGTTTACACTCCTTACACCAAGCGAGGCGTCATTTGGCATTCACCGGCATGATGTGTGCCTTATGAGCAGCTGCTTGACCATGAAATCCAAGTTTTCTCACCTCCCGCCTAACTTTCATAGTACTTGCAGTGGATCCTGATGCAGTTTGGAATTCCTGTGTGATGGCCTGGATAGATGTCTGCCTATTACACATTACAACCCTCTTCCACTGTCGGCGGTCTCTGTCTGTCAACAGACGAGGTCGGCCAGTGTGCTTTTGTGCTGTATTTATCCCTTCACATTTCCATTTCACTATCACATCGGAAACAGTATACTTGATATGGAGTAACCGGCAGTAGGTGACAGCACAATGCACCTAATCTGAAAAACGTATGTTTTTGGGGGTGTCTGGACACTTTTGATCACATAGTGTAATTCAAATAGAGATTGAATGTAAGTGAAAAGCTGACGTTACATGGTCACATTAATGTGACCACCACTCGTGTTAAATGTGGAAGTTTATGGGAAGTTTCTCTGTAAAATATCTGGGAGTATGCGTGCGGAACGATTTGAAGTGGAATGATCATATAAAATTAATTGTTGGTAAGGCGGGTACCAGGTTGAGATTCATTGGGAGAGTCCTTAGAAAATGTAGTCCATCAACAAAGGAGGTGGCTTTCAAAACACTTGTTCGACCTATACTTGAGTGTTGCTCATCAGTGTGGGATCCATACCAGATCGGTTTGACGGAGGAGATAGAGAAGATCCAAAGAAGAGCGGCGCGTTTCGTCACAGGGTTATTTGGTAACCGTGATAGCGTTACGGAGATGTTTAACAAACTCAAATGGCAGACTCTGCAAGAGAGGCGCTCTGCATCGCGGTGTGGCTTGCTCGCCAGGTTTCGAGAGGGTGCATTTCTGGATGAGGTATCGAATATATTGCTTCCCCCAACTTATACCTCCCGAGGAGATCATGAATGTAAAATTAGAGAGATTTGAGTGCGCACGGAGGCTTTCAGACAGTCGTTCTTCTCGCGAACCATACGCGGCTGGAACAGGAAAGGGAGGTAATGACAGTGGCACATAAAGTTCCCTCCGCCACACACCGTTGGGTGGCTTGCGGAGTATAAATGTAGATGTAGATTAAACTGCTGATGTCATTGGTCCCTAGGCTTACACATTACTTAACCTAACTTAAACTAACTTATGCTAAGGGCAACACACACACACCCACGCCTGAGGGAGGACTCTGATCTCCAACGGGGGGAGCCGCGCGAACCGTGAGAAGGCGCCTTAGACAATGCAGCTACCACACGTGGCTCCTATGTTAAACATCAATATGCAATAACTACTCGCAGATGGCAGATGGCAAGACTAGCAGTGTAGGGTAGACAAAACATCTTGGGGGGAGGGGGGGGGGGGGGGTGTTGTAAGAAATAGTGCAGTCGCTGTTGTAACGCAGGAACGAAATGATTTATCTGGTAACCAAAAGGGCATGATCATTGCCTTTCGGACTAAGGATGGAGGCATTTCCGAAATGGTTAAGTTTGTAAACTGTTCGCATGCTGCCATGGCTAAAGTATACTGTTGTTGTTGTTGTGGTCTTCAGTCCTGAGACTGGTTTGATGCAGCTCTCCATGCTACTCTATCCTGTGCAAGCTTTTTCATCTCCCAGTACCTACTGCAACCTACATCCTTCTGAATCTGCTTAGTGTATTCATCTCTTGGTCTCCCTCTACGATTTTTACCCTCCACGCTGCCCTCCAATACTAAATTGGTGATCCCTTGATGCCTCAGAACAACCGATCCCTTCTTCTGGTCAAGTTGTGCCACAAATTTTTCTTCTCCCCAATTCTATTCAATACTTCTTCATTAGTTATGTGATCTGCCCATCTAATCTTCAGCATTCTTCTGTAGCACCACATTTCGAAAGCTTCTATTCTCTTCTTGTCCAAACTATTTATCGTCCATGTTTCACTTCCATACATGGCTACACTCCATACGAATACTTTCAGAAATGACTTCCTGACACTTAAATCAATACTGGATGTTAACAAATTTCTCTTCTTCAGAAACGCTTTCCTTGCCATTGCCAGCCTACATTTTATATCCTCTCTACTTCGACCATCATCAGCTATTTTGCTCCCCAAATAGCAAAACTCCTTTACTACTTTAAGTGCCTCATTTCCTAATCTAATTCCCTCAGCATCACCCGACTTAATTAGACTACATTCCATTATCTTTGTTTTGCTTTTGTTGATGTTCATCTTATATCCTCCTTTCAAGACACTGTCCATTCCATTCAACTGCTCTTCCAAGTCCTTTGCTGTCTCTGACAGAATTACAATGTCATCGGCGAACCTCAAAGTTTTTATTTCTTCTCCATGAATTTTAATACCTACTCCGAATTTTTCTTTTGTTTCCTTTACTGCTTGCTCAATATACAGATTGAACAACATTGGGGAGAGGCTACAACCCTGTCTTACTCCCTTCCCAACCACTGCTTCCCTTTCATGTCCCTCGACTCTTATAACTGCCATCTGATTTCTGTACAAATTGTAAATAGCCTTTCGCTCCCTGTATTTTACCCCTGCCACCTTTAGAATTTGAAAGAGAGTATTCCAGTCAACATTGTCAAAAGCTTTCTCTAAGTCTACAAATGCTAGAAATGTAGGTTTGCCTTTCCTTAATCTTTCTTCTAAGATAAGTCGTAAGGTCAGTATTGCCTCACGTGTTCCAGTGTTTCTACAGAATCCAAACTGATCTTCCCCGAGGTTGGCTTCTACTAGTTGTTCCATTCGTCTGTAAAGAATTCGTGTTAGTATTTTGCAGCTGTGACTTATTAAGCTGACAGTTTGGTAATTTTCACATCTGTCAACACCTGCTTTCTTTGGGATTGGAATTATTATATATATTCTTCTTGAAGTCTGAGGGTATTTCGCCTGTGTATGACAAAATGGTGCTCTCCAAAACCGGTACCGAGGCAACTGTAGTACACTACATGCCACAGATAACAGAGATGAACAACAGCTGTGGAGATGTGTACAAATGAATAGATGTGCAACTATTGAGGAACTAACTGCCAAGATTAACCAAGAGGCTACTAATAGTGGTCCTCAACGACCATTCAGCAAATGTTGCTGTGTAAGGGCCTCTGCAGCAGGCACCTGGTTCAGGGACCGTGCTGACTGCTGTTCATTAGCAATGAAGGTTGGTATTTGCATGCCAATACTGCAACTTGATGTCCACTGACAAGGGGAGGCCGCCAATTGTGAAATTCAGATTCAGATTCGATTCATACTGCGCATAATAAAAGCTCATGGCCAGAGGTGTAATGTGGCAAAGCACCAAGATGCACTTCTCAGCCGTTGTCGAGAAAATTGACAGTTAAAAGAAACTGTTGCGGTGAAATACTCTCTACAATTTATAATTTCCTACAGCGTCATTGCACAGCGGTAAGCGGTCGGGTTCGTAATCCAAAGGTCGCCGGATCGAATCTCGCACCATGCAACTTTTTTAGTATTTGTTTTTTGTAATTCAAATGTGTGTGTGTGTGTGTGTGTGTGTGTGTGTCTATATATATATATATATATATATATATATATATATATATATATATATATATATATATATATATATATATATATATAATTACCGGCAATCAGTTGCAACAATTATATATATATATATATATATATATATCGTAGAGAGTATTTCACCGCAACGGTTTCTTTTAACTGTCGATTTTCTTGACAACGGCTGAGAAGTGCATCTTGGTGCTTTGCCACATTACACCTCTGGCCATGAGCTTTTATTATGCGCAGTATGAATCGAATCTGAATTTCACAGTTGGCGGCCTCCCCTTGTGAGTGGTAACAAGTGGTACTCTCTCCAACATATGGCTGTTGGCAAGTACTGCATGAAACGTCTGAATGCAAACACCCTACAATAATCATCAGAATGGTCCAGGACATAGGGCATTCCCTGGGTGATCTCGACATTCCAAAAGGCACAAAGGATCAAATTTTTATTTATACTTGGGGGCCAGGTTCAGCTCAATACACAGTTATTTTTTCCTCGGCACAGCAACATCTAACAACAAGACAATGCAACATTTCACACAGTTTGCAGTGTACGCATATGGTTCAAAGAGCACCAGGATGAGTTTACCATACTCCTCTGGCTACCAAAGGGCTGTTCGCACCATTGATCCTCAACAGAGAAACCTAGCACAGTTACCCATGGCACTGTAGTCGGCATGGCACCACATTCCTATTGGTATCTTCCATAACCTCAGTGACACTCTTCCTGCATGTCTCGCAGCAGTTCACTCTGCAAAAGGTGCTTATTCAGGCTTTTGACAGAGGGTCACAGTAATATGACCCAGACAGTGTGTAAGTACATTCATCACTGTATAGTCATTTTCTTTAATTCTTCTACAATTTACAGTTCAGATTTTTGAGTCAAGTTCAGAAAATATCTGTACATATACACACCACTTTTCTTTTATCTATACAGAAACTCCATTTCTTACAACAATAGTTTACAGGTGCAATTGTACCAAATACTTTGAGAGATAACATTTTCCTCATTAAAAAAAAATTAATTTTTGATCAAACAATGTGGAATTTGGTATATTATTTTCACGTATGTTCCCAAGTTACAGGATTTTACCTAGATATTTTTCATGCTTTTCTCAAGTTACCATCAAAAATGATATTGAGAAAGCAAGCTTCTTGCCTCATAACCCAAACAACATATTTTAAGACTCTTTCAAATGAGTATCTAAAGAAATTTAATGCTTTTATTGTTAAAAAGTTGTCAATGCCAATACCAATTTGTCAATCCACAAGGTAAAAAGCTCTATAAACTAATACTATATTCATTCAGTCAGTACAATGACATAACATATTCATTCAGTCAGTACAATGACATAACACACACACACACACACACACACACACACACACACACATGCACATGCACACACTGGTGTCTCATGATGCTGCATGCTGACATGGGCTAATAGTGAAGATGGATGGCATGAGCTGAAGAAAAATGGATGGAACATCAGGTGGGGACAGGGAGGAACACTTTAAGGTGTGAAACATGCAAAACTGGCATGCATTTGTATAAGGAGGTTGGGCACAATGTAAGGGGTACCTAGAGCAAACAGAGAAAAAAAAAAAAAAAGATGTACAGAGAAATTGGAGACTCTGAAAGAGTTTACAGAAATAACAGAATGTTATAATAAGCAAGAGAGTGGAATGGCTAGTGAATGTGCTGAGAATGGAGGTAGACGGAGGATACAGTCTAGCAAAAATTGAGAACAGAGGTGTTACAAAAGCAAAGTTTTTGTGTGAGGATTGTTAGAATCTCCACAATTCACAAAAGCTGGTGCTGGAGAGAGGCAATCTTTATGGAAATTGTTGTGAAGCAGCCATTTATGTCAACCACATTATGCTGTTCTGCATGGGCATTTGACCCCATTAAGGTCAATGTCAGCTGATCCAGCCAGAAAATTAGGTTGCGGTCAAACTAACACAGAATGTCATATTGAAGTTCACTAAAGATGCTGCTGTTTTCACTGGTGTCCCTGCATCTGAAACTAGTTAAAGGTTTATAATAGCAGGTAGTGAGCACACATCTAGGACAGATTCTGACCCAAGTCATCCAAAGGATATGAGACGTGGGGCAGAGGCATAGTCAAGGATAAGATGTCAGTTTCGAAGGTGATTGAATAACAACTAGCAGAGCTGTGAACTAATTGTTCGGTTCCAGGAAAAATTAAATGGAGCTGAAGCCCTGACAGAGAATATAATTCAGTAAATCCAGCACGGGATGGTACTGAGTGAACACTGGGGTGCTCCACTTCATAGCTGTACAACTGGTGTATCAGAAGTTTTGGCACAGTGTGTATAAGTAGGTACACATGGAGATAATACATATGAAATTGCTTCTGAAGAACATGGAGAGTGCAGTTTTGGTCTGCCAAAGCCTTGGAAAAAGCTTTGTTGCACAAAGAGGGACTTTTCATCACTGTGAATGCAGTTATCACAGAAGATCAGGCTATATGGAAGAAACTTTTTGGCATGGAATAAGTAGCAGCTACCAAAGTGAAGATATTGTGGTAACATGAAGGTATCATGTAAACAGATTCTTACAAAGATATCAATAAGGCAGTGATCAAGGTCCAAGAATGTGACTCCCAGAGCCAAGTAGCATAAACCAATAAATAGGTGAGGAAGTATGAGGTTCTTGAGGAATAAAGATAAGGTGTCATCACCTCTACTCCTGATTACCAAAATGAATCAATGAATTTCAAGCAGTGAAGGATCAGGATGTAGCCTCAAGAAGGCCTCCTAGAAGGTTGGCACAAGCCAGTAGCTTTCAAGTGCCCATGGCAGTACCGTGAATTTGTTTAAAACAGGAAGTAAGACTAGTGTGTAATGTCCTATCAATGACAAGGAAATCAGATGTGTTCCCTTGAAAGGGACCATCGCCCAGCATTTACCTAAAGTGATTTGCAGAAACAACACAGAACTAGAAGCTGGATGGCCAGACAAGCAACTGAAGCCCAGTCTTTCCAAATTTATTTTTCTATTATTTATTTAGCTCATTAGTTAGTTATGCAGTCAGTTAATTATTTACACATTCTGTGGCTCATAATTGCAATAACTCATTAAGATATGGAACATGTCAGCAAGTTTACAAATATCAAATATTTTTCTCAGCGAAAATTTGGCTACATGCTGACCATTCATATTAACTGGATTCTTACTTTACCATAATACAGAATTTAATAAAGTTCCAGAAAGATGCACCGATATTATCTATTCAGAAATTCATCCAGGGAGCAAAATTATTTCAGGATCTTTTTAAAATTGTTTTCGTCACTTTGCTTCTTTAATTAAAGGAGGTGATCATATGTTTTCATGGTTGCATAACAGTTTAGTCTTAATCGTTGGTAATGGAGGTTACTTTGTTCCTTGTGTTATGTTTACAAATCGAGCAGACCTTCAGTTTCCATGAATGATATGTGCTTCCGGGCTGTAGTAGGGCTCTGTACAGAGAACACCAACGTCTCTGCACTTTTATCTTTTTGAATAAGGTTAAAAATCCTCAACTTTGTCTTTGTTATCCAACAAGTGGTGAAACATATGATATGACCCAGAGTATCATTTTATAATAACAAAACTAATCAATTGTTGATAATATAATATAATATAATATAAACAGATAGATAAGAAATATACTCACCAAGTGGTAGCAGGGGAACACACACACAAAAGGATTTAACTTTTATAAGCCTTTGGAACCAGTGGCTCCTTCTACTGGTGAAAGAGTTGATGGAGAAGAAAGTGGGGTGAAGCAAAAGGACTGGAGAGGCTTAGGAAAGGGGTACAGTTCACAAAAGTCACCCAGAACCCTGGCCCAGGGGAGACTTACCGGACGGGATGAAAAGGAAAGACTAAATGCTGGGGACAGCACTGGATGAGATTTGAAAACCTGAGAGCTTAGAGGAGAAAGACAGGGTAATATGCAAGACAGAGATTATTACTAAAACATCATGCATGAGTTAATAAGAGTGAAAAGCTAAGTGAATTGTATGTAACAGAGGTGGGACGGGGGACAGCAAAAAATAGACAAGTCAGTAAATGAAAGATGTAGGAAACTAAAATGAGTGAAGAAAGGTGCAGTTACTATGAATAAATGCCGAGATGGAAGGAATTAACGTGAATTACAGCAAGGTGGGTGGCGAGAACCAACAACATGTTGTAGTGCTAGTTCCCACCTGCAGAGTTCTGAGAAACTGGTGTCCAGGGGAAGAATCCAGATGGCGTGTGTGTTGAAACAGGCACCGAGATCATGACTGTCATGTTGTACAGAATGCTCTGCAACAGGATATTGTGTGTTGCCTGTACACAACCACTGTATATGCCTATTCATCCTGACTGATAACTGGATGGTAGTCATGCTGATATAAAAGGCTGAACAGTGTTTACATAGCAGCTGGTATATGACATGTTGTTTCACAGGTGGCTCTCTCTTTAATAGTATATGTTTTGCCAGTTACAGGGCTGAAATAGCTGGTGGTAAGAGTGTGCATAGGGCAAGTCTTGCATTAGGGACGGTCACAGGGGTAAGAACCATAGGGTATGGTGCAGAAAGAGCATAGGGTCTGACAAAGAGATCGCGGAGATAGGGAGGGCAACGAAAAGCTATTCTAGGTGTGATGGGCAAAATCTCAGACAGAATGGATCTTATTTCAGGGCAGGATTTTAGGAAATCATAGACTTGTTGAAGTAGCTGATCGATACATTCAAGACCACGATAATACTGGATGGATGGTCCGAAGTTGTTTTTGGAGGGATCAGCAGTGCCAGGATAGGATGTGATGGCTTGGTAAATCTACTTTTGAACTAGGTTGTTGGGATAATTACATCCAGTGAAGGCTGAAGTGAGAGTGGGGTGTATTACTGTAAATAATCTGCATCCGAACAAGTACGTTTGCCTCAAATGCCAAGGCTGTATGGGAAGAAATGTTTGACATGGAAAGGATGGCAACTGTCAGAATGTAAGTACTGTTGTTTGTTAGTAGGTATGATGTGGACAGAAGTGTGTAGCTCGTCTGCAGTGAGGATGACACGGAAAGTAACATGGGATTCAGATTAGGACTATGTGAAATTTAAGTGGGAGAAGGTATTAAGAGATTCTGGGAATTTTAACAGGTCAGCCTCACCATGAGTCCATACGGCAAAGATGTCATCAATGTATATAAACCAAACCAGGGGCTGAAGGCTTCTAGATCCCGAGAAAGCCCCCTCCAAGTGACCCATGAAAGGATTGGCATAGGGAGGTACCTTCCTAGTTACCATGGCTGTACTCCTGATCTGTTTGTATGTCTGTCCGTCAAAGATGAAGTAAATGTTGGTAAGTATAAAGATGATTAAGGTGTGCAAGAAGGATGTCATAGGCTTGGAATCAGGTGGGTATTGACTGAGGAAATGTTCAGCAGCAGACAGACCATGTATGTGGGGGATGTTGATATAGGAGGAGATGGCATCAAAGGTGACAAGCAACGTGTGTGATGGGAATGGGACAGGCATGGATTTGAGACAATCTAGGAAATGGTTAGTATCATTAATATTGGAGGGAACTCTTTGTACTATGGGTTGCAGTTGTTGATAAACTAAGGCAGATATATGCTCAGTCGATGCTTTGAAGCCAGCAACTATAGGACGGCTAGGATGATTGGGTTTGTGGATCTTAGGGAAAAGGAAAAAGGTAAAAGGTGGGGATGCATGGTTTAGGTGGAGTAAGAAGTTCTACGGACTGAGGTGTAAATCCTTGTGAGGGGCCTGAGATTTATAGGGTGGATTGCAGGTCAGTCTGAATCAAAGGGATAGGATCTTGATGGTAGATGCTGTAAGTAGAGGTGTCAGACAGTTGGCATAGACCTTCATTAACATTCTCCTGTTGTTCAAGTACCACAGTGGTAGATCCTTTGCCTGCTGGGAGGATAATGATGGAGTCATCAGCTTTTAGGGAATGTAGATCCTTTAAGCTCTCAGGTTTTCAAATCTCATCCAGTGCAGTTCCCAACAATCAGTCTTTCCTTCTCAGCCCATCCAGTAAGTCTCCCGTGACCCGGAGTTCTGGGTGACTTTTCTGAACTGTACCCCTTTCCCTAAACCTCTCCAGTCCTCTTCCTCCACCCCTCTTCCTTTCCCTTCAACTCTTCAGCCAGAAGAAGGGGCCACTGGGTGCAAAATCTTGTAAAAGTTAAATCCTTTTGTGTGTGTGTTCTCCAGCTGCCACTTAGAGAGTATAATTTTAATAACTTTTGTGATAGTACTACTTTCCATACAAGCATAAAAATCCATAACAGGTCTCCTGGGCTGTATTTTACCATTACATACTTGGTCCTTCTCCTGGGCATCCAGGGACTATATGCAAGCTAGCTGTCTTGCTTCTTTGTTGTTTCATGTAGTCATCTTGAAATCATCCAGTTGAAATGGGAACAGTGTATGCATTGTCGTTTCTGTCTCATGATGGAGGAGTAGAAAGAATGGTGTCGGTTGGTTGATTTGGGGGAGGGGACAAAACAGTGAGGTCATTGGTCCCATCAGATAAGGGAAGGATGAGCCTGAAGCGATTTAGGGAAATCACGGGAAACCTAAATCAGGATTGTTGGACATGGGTTTCAACCGTTATTCTCCTGAATGCAAGTCCAGTGTGCTAACAACTGTGCCACCTCGCTCATTAAAGAATGGTGTGTAGCCTGTAGTGTCTTGCTTTGCTGTGTTATATGCAAACGTCACAACAGGCAGTGTTGAATCTCAATCTCTCTGTTCAACACCAACACACTTCAACATTGTATTTCCTACCATCTTATTAAAGCATTCTGTGAGGCCACTGGTCTGTGACTGGTAGGCACTTGTCATCCAGAGGGTGATGCCTCAACATGAAATCACCTCTGACACTGTTCTCAACTGAAAAACTTTCCCATGATCAGAATCATCACACGGGGAGCCCAGTGCTTCAAAATATTATCTTCTACATGAAATTTTGCAATTTCTGGATCTTTGACAGTCAGCACATCTTTGGTGACAGTATAAAGGGCGAGGTAGCTAGTGCAGATTATCATCGGTCGATTCCTGTTTGCTGACTTCAGGAACATCCCCAAGAAGTCAATTCCAGTCCAATGCTGCAGGCAGATCTGGTACCTGATGCCCCAGAGATAACTGCTGCACAAACTTCCGTCACTGGTATTCCTTACAGTCACTCACATGGTATCCAATGGACCAGTAGATACCTGGACACTGACACCTTATGTCCAATTTTGTGTAGACTCTTATGAAAACCAAGTGATCAGATGTTGGAGTTCACGGAAATACAGTCTAAAACAAAAACTGACACACCAAAAAGGAATTATCTGATTGGGATGGAAATCTGAAGATGTGACGTACATGTACAGACAAACAAATGATTACAATTTCAGAAAAATTGGAGAATTTATTTAAGCAAAAGAGCTTCACACATTCAGCAAGTCAAAAATGAGTTGGTCCATCTCCGCCCCTTATGCAAGCAGTTATTCAGCTTGATATTGATTGACAGAGTTGTTGGATGTCGTAATGAGGGATATTGTGCCAAATTCTGTCCAATTGGTGTATTAGATCATCAAAATCCCAAGATGGTTGAAGGGTCCTGCCCACAATGCTCCAAATTTTCTCAATTGGGGAGACACCCAGCGACATTTCTGGCTGAGGTAGGGTTTGGCAAGCACAAAGATAAGCACTAAAAACTCTCGCCCTGTGTGGGCAGGTATTATCTTGCTTAACTGTAAACCCAGAATAGCTTGGCATGAAGGGCAACAGAACAGGATACAGAATATCACTGACGTACAGCTGTGCTAAAAGGGTGCTGCAGATGACAACCAATGGGGTCCTGCTATGAAAAGAAATGGCATCCCAGACCATCACTTCTGGATGTTGGGCCGTATGGTCAGTGACAGTCAGGTTGGTATCCCACCACTGTCTGGTGCATCTCCAGACATGACTTCAGCCTGGAATCTCATTAACTGGAGCAGAATTGTCTTCAGTGATGAGTCAGGCTTCAAACTGAGTCCTAATGATCAGCGAATACACGTCTGCAGACACTGCACACAACAGTGAGATTCCAACCTGACTGTCACCCACCATACAGCCTAACAACCAGGAGTATTGGTCTGGGGTGCCATTTCTTTTCATAGCAGGACCCCTTTGGTCATCATCCGTTGCACACTTACAACACAGTGGTACAGTGATGATATTCTATGCCCCATTTTATTGCCCTTCATGGGAAGCCATCCTGGGCTTGCATTTCAGCAAGATAATACCCACCCACACATGGTGGGAGTTTCTACTACTTGTTTTCATGCTTGCCAAATCCTACCTTGGCCAGCGGGGTCACCGTATCTCTCCCAAATGAGAACATTTGGAGCATTATGGGCAGGGCCCTCCACCCATCTCAGTATTTTGGTGATCTAACACACTAATTGGACAGAATTTAGCGCAGAATCCCTCAGCACAACATCCAGAAACTCTATCAATCAATGTCCAGCCAAATAACTGCTTGCATAAGGGAAAGATGTGGACCAATGTGTTACTGACATGATAAATTTCTCTCTTCAATAAATCATCCAACTTTTCTGAAATTGTAACCATTTTTTTGCTGTACATATAAATCACATCTGTTGTTGCCCCATTGGATCATAGTTCCTCTTATACAATGTTCTGTCTATTCATTGGGATTTTCATACAGTTGGCTCCTCCTCCTCCAAGTCTTCTGCTGTTTTCAGCAATGCTGGTTCTTCCCTCTGATCACCAGCAGTGTCATTTAATGCATGACCAATATTTCATCCATAATGCTGTGTACCGTAAAAAAGCATTCCTCGAAAGGCAGTTGATGTCCTTGTATTTGCATCTGCTTTTATATACTACAGTGACATTGTACCTCTCGGGCCTCTGTACCCATCTTGCCAGTCAACCTGGTGGATCCTTCAGGCTGGCTAGCCAGCCAGTGAATAGAATGGTACTCGTGGTTTGTCAAAAAAGTGCATGGTTTGTGAAATAAATATGACCACAACTTGTTGAAAGCCCAAACAACTGCAAGGTACTCTTTTTCAGTTATAGAATAGTTCATCTCGGACTTTGAGAGTCCTCTGTAAGCATAAGCTATTGCCTTATCAGCAAGACTTTCCTGAATCTGCACTAGAACTGCACCTATCCCATAACCACTAGTGTTGGCGAGAACTTCTGTATCGACA
The DNA here is from genome assembly GCF_023864345.2 of Schistocerca serialis cubense. Lineage (NCBI taxonomy): Eukaryota > Metazoa > Arthropoda > Insecta > Orthoptera > Acrididae > Schistocerca > Schistocerca serialis. The sequence goes on from NC_064640.1 coordinate 161,987,787, forward strand.
TTCTTGTCATACAATGCTAGTAACGAAAATGATGTTAGCACCTCCTTAAGTACAAGGAGAGAGATTTCTTGCACCTTGTTCTAGAAAAATTTAGCATCTCCATGCAGTTGCTCTTCCAATGGATGTGCTTTGGTATACACGACCTTTATGAATCACCAGTACCACAACTATATTCTCACTTAATGAATGTGCTGAGGAGTCAGAAAATCTGTGACTGTTCTTACTTTCCCTGAACTGGGATAGACTCATTACCGTTAACTTGGTGCAACAAGATTTTTATTTATTGGGTGACGAACAGGCATTGCACTTTTTCAGTTTCAGCCAAAGGCATACTGTTATAACGCACTTCGACTTGGCTTAGGTGTTCTCCAAATGTCTTTGATAAAATGACAATGTCATCCAGATAACAAAGACACGTCCATCAACTTAAGATGTCTAAGCAGGTTTTCCATTGTATGTTTGAAGATGGCAGGAGTATTACACAGTTCATACAGACTAACTTCGAACACACAGTGCCAGTTAGGAGTTATGAAGGCTGTTTTTTCCCCAGTCAGCACTGTCAGCCTCAATTTTCCAGTAGCCTGTATACATACCCATAGTTGAGAAAGATTTTGCTCCTTTCAAGCAGTCTAGGGTGTCATCAATCCATGGCAATGGTGAGACATCTTTCTTCATGGTTTTGTTCAGTCTTCAGAAGTTGACACTGAAACCCCATGTGCCATCCTTCTCCTTCACAATGAGCACAGGAGAGATGAAAGGACTCACAATGGTTCAGTGACATGATCTCTTAGCACCATCTCCACTTCTTCCTGAATTATGCACTGCTCAGCCAGCAACACCCTATATGACTGCTGTCTAACTGATGGATGATTTCCACAGTTGATACAGTGTTTTACTACAGACCCCTCAGTCTGTCTTTTCTCCACTCCAGATTTGAAAGCATTTGGAAACTAGTGCAGAATGGCTACCACTCCTGAGTGATGAAACTTCTTGGCAGCTTAAAACTATGTGCTGGACTGAGACTCAAAACTTGGGACCTTTGCCTTTTGCAGGCAAGTGCTCTACTGACTGAGCTACCGAAGCAAGACTCACAATCCATCCTCACAGATTTACTTCTGCCAGTACTTCATCTTCTACGTTCCAAACTTCACAGAAGTTCTCCTGTAAAACTTACAGGACTAGCACTACTGGGCAAAAGGAAAGAGCCCTTGTCTGCGAAATACAAAGTTCCAGAGTTCAGGCCTCAGTATGGTACACAACTTTAATCTGCCAGAAAGTCTTAGATCAACACACTCTCTAATGCAGAGTTAAAAGTTCATTCCGTAAACACCCCCCAGGCTGCGGCTAAGCCATGTCTCCCCAATATCCTTTCTTCCAGTAATACTAGACCTGCAAGTTTTACAAAATAGCTTCTGTGAAGTTTGGAAGGTAGGACATGAGGTACTGGTGGAATTACAGCTGTGAGAATGGGTCATGAGGTGTGCTTGGGTAGCTCAGTCAGTAGAGTACTTGCTCACAAAATGCAAAGTTCCCTAGTTTGAGTTTGGTCTGACACACAGTTTTAATCTTCCAGGAAAATTCATATCAGTGCACACTCTTCTGCAGAGTGAAAAATCCATTTGGACTCACCAATGATGTTCCTAAGTCAGGTCAGATCCTGTTATCAGTTTGACATTAGCTTCCTCCACTGCACTGTCTGTAATGGCAGTAGAGGACAATTGCCAGTGATACTGAGTTGCCATTCCTGGAATGATTTGACTGTTCCTGTGCAGATACCTACTGGGAAGAATTGTGTCAGTTCATGACAATTACTGATTTAAAGTTCTCCTCGATGACCTGCAATGCTTATGATCATCACTGGTATGTAGCTTTCTGTTGTGAGCCTGAGTAACTTTTCAAAACTGGCAAAAGCTTCACAGCTTATCTGTCTATCTAGAATGATGAATTGAACTCATTTCATTGAAGATGGCAGAATAACAATGTTTTCAATAGCAGAAAACTACCCAGAGCAATCTTTATTATGTATGCTTGCTGGAATAGCTTCATCAATCTCAAGCTCTGGTCTCTCAAGGTCTATGACTGCATGTGTTGCCTGTAAGAAGTATCACCTGAGAATAACATTACAACCATAGTCTGATAAAAGAGGCAGTGTTCTGTCATTGGTAGTTATTCTTGGAATACAGGCTCCTGTTGGCTGAATATATTTCCCATTTGCGGCCTTCTGCACAATCACTTTCATATCAACATAGTCTTCTTTAACTGGTGATGATACGCATTTGACATTACAGAAAACTTAGCCCCCACGTTGACTGGTGCCCAGACAGGCTGTCATCAATGTGACTTCCTAACATACTTTGGTGACTGTCGCCCACAAAATATTTTCATGTGTGGTGGTCTCACTTCCATAGATGGTCACTCACTCAATTTTCCTGAATTCAACAGTTAGGCAAGTAGTTGGCACCTCTGTATGGCGAAGGGAACAGCTAAGGCATGTTGGGAAGTGGCCTTGGGTAGAGTACAGTGATGGGCTTCATTCTACGGCTCGACTATAATCGTCTGAAGTTGACTGGTGAGAACAGGACTGTTGTGATTGTAGAGATGTTGCAACACAATAGTCACCAATGACTTGTCTTCTTTATATACCATAGCGTAAGTGTCTAGAGTGTCCACATAGGACACATACTGATGTGTTGCCCTTTGTCCTTGAAATGTGTTTTCTTCTATGAGGTGTTAATACTAGGTGGAGTAGGTTGTTGTACTTCTGTTGGTCAGATGTTGGGTTGTCATTTAATGGCTTTTGCTTCAGCCCGAGATGACCAAGTCCATTCTTCATGGCAAGTTTGACTAGTGGCAGAGATTGGTGCTGAAGTTCAATATAACTCTTCAACATTCTCTAATATAGCCTTATACCGGGCAGTTATAATTAAACTTTCCCTATTCAACACATTATAACACAGAAACTAATTACTGCACGAGTACCAAACTTGGTAGCATTAATGTCCAGAGTATGGAGCACATGATTTCCAAGAGTCACAATGCCACTGTCCAGTTCCAACTATGGCCACCATGTGCCGTGATCAGTCATCGTGATTTATAGTCTTACAAACCTGACCAGTGACAGTGCACCTGTTGACATGTCATCATGAGCTTTGACAAAAGGAGCAGGGCATTAGTGGTAAAGCTCTATTATCAAAACAACAGTAATGCTGCAGATGCACTTGGAGAATACTGCCAATTGAAAGGATTATGGAAGAGTCCTCTTTCTCCACCTGCTGTGCAGAACTCGATGTAGTAGTTCAAATCAGCTGGAGAACTGAGCGTTGCTCCGGGAACACGTTGGTTGGTTCATTTGGGAGGAAGGGACCAAACAGCGAGGTCATCGATCCCATTGGATTAGGGAAGGATGGGGAAGGATGTCGGCCATGACTTTCAATGAAACCATCCTGGCATTTGCCCGAAGCAATTTAGGAAAATCATGGAAAACCTAAATCAGGATGGCCGGACGCAGGTTTTAACCATCATCCTCCTGAATCTGAGTCCAGTGCGCTAACCCCTGCGTCACCTCATTCGGTCCAGGAAGAGGCTGACGACCGATTGCAGCACAGGTGGTTGATGAAATCGCTGTTGCTATGGGAGCCAACATTGTGCGCAATTCCCAATCCTCAGGCAGTGCACGTGTTGTGCCACGACAGTTGAACATCCATGGTCCACTCTCTGGAAGGTGCTTCGAACCATTCTCAAATTGTATCTGTACAAGATCTATATCGTACAGCAGCTTACACCACAGTATGCACAACGACATGTTGACTTTATTCTCCACTTTCTTTCAAGGGTTGAAGTTGACGAGGGCTGGCCCTTGATCATCCTATGGACAGGCGACGCTCATTTTTCTCTGACAGGTGAAGTGTACACACAGAATTGCCAAATGTCGGGATCTTCACCTCGAGTCACTGTGCAGGAAGTTCCTCTGTATGGTGAATGTGTCACCGTATGGTGTGGCTTCATGGCTACATTCATCATTGGCCCATTCTTTGTTTGAACAGGTTGGCACTCAAGGACCAAAGACGTGCACTGTGACTGGCAAGCATTACTGCAATATGCTTTGTTAGCATGTCATACCTGCCCTACAGGACAGAGACACATTGAACTCAACAGTTTTCATGCAAGATGGTGCCCCACCACACATTGCTCATGAAGTTCATCTGCTTCTTCAAAACACATTCGGACACCAAATTATCAGCCGATAATTTCCAAATGCTTGACTGACATGATCACCTGACCTTATTCCCTGTGATTTATGGTTGTGGGGCTACCTGAAGCACAGGGTTTACCAGGGGAACATTCACACACACATGCTCTGATCTGAAGCGCAGCATATCAAGAGAGGTAGCCAGCTGACCTACGGAACTGCTTTGTTCTGCTGTGCAGAATGTAATCCTGTGCTTTCAGACTCTTTGGACACTGATGGGTGCCATATTGAGGCTCTTTTGTAGCAGTTATGGTACAGGTATGCAATGGTATGATAATTTCTGTGTTATAACATGTTAAATAGGGAAAGTTTAATTATAACCACCCAGTACATGTGGTCAACATTCATGGCTATAACCTCCTGTGTACTCGGTCTGACATTTCTAGCTGCCATAAACTGTTATATCTCTTCTCTTACTGCCTGGCGTATGAGAGAGGTGAGGTTGCAGTGGCCTTCCACAACTGTCATAGAGACCTCACTTCGGATTCAGTCATACTTCTTTCATCTGACACTTTCCTGCTGCATTTCCTTCATGTACTGGCAGCACTTCATGAATTCCTATCTTGTTGTGACATTCTTTACCACAGGTACTTGGTACGTATCTTCTGTGACTCTTTTCATCAAATGTGATGTGCTGCTGACTTACTGCTGCTTAGGAACCCACCAGTCTCCTGAATACACAGACTTTGGAAATGATGTGCTGCTTGTATTCTGGTTGTTGTCCAAGTATGTTACAGCTTTTACATTGCATATGTGGAGACAAGGGGATGCAGACATTTTGAAATACCCTGCATTTCCACTAACATCATCATGTCATAACCACTGTTAAATCCAAATCTCAAAGAAGTTTCATCAATGAAGTACAACACTTCGCTCTGAAAACACATTTATCACAGAAACAAAGGTATAGACAGAACACAACTCTCTCCTGGACAGACTGTTCTGATATTTATGAAACACTGAATATTCTGGAGTACGCAAACACTAAAAACATAAGAAATTTTGTGAACCTTCTAGACATGCTAAATACTTAATAACAAATATTTACTGCCAATTGGATTTTAACTAGTCACCACCAGTACGTAAGACAGCAATGCTAACCGTTACTCCATTCTGCATGCAGCACAGCTTGTGGCAACATAATTCGGAACACTGATGCAAAATTTAGTATGAAATAAATTTATGCTGTCATCTCTCCCTTTTTGAGATAAGTAATGGAAAATTGTTACACCGTCACCATTCAAATTGCCTAAACCTTGAGTCACAATCATCATGTCACCAACTTTCAGTGGCCTTGGCTTAGGAGAGACAATGTAAGTCAATAAAGGACTCTAATGAGAAAATGATGTTTAATCATTTCTTGATGGGAATTTCAAAACTGTGTTACTGTCTGCAGATCACACATACATTTCCAACCACTGCATAAAGAACACAGGGAGGAACAGTTACATTCAGCACCACATACAACATTGATGTCATGAGTGCCACTCGATCACTGGAAACAGTCACACTGTATCAAAACTGAGGAGCACACATGTGGACTGATTTAAAGTGGAATGACCTCTTAAAACTAACTGCATGGAAGGTGAATGCCAGACAGAGATTCACTAGAAAAATTCTTACGAAGTGTTGTCCACAAAGGAGGTAGCTTAATAAACCTTAGTTCACACAATATGTAAGTGGTGCTCCTCACTTTGAATCCCTTATCAGGTAGGACTCATGGACGAAATAGAGAAAATCCAAAGAAGAGCAATATCTTTCTTCCTGGGTTTATTTGTAACTGCAAAGCATCACAGACATACTCACTCAACTACAGCTGCAGATGCTATAAGAGAAGCGCTGAGCATCATGGTGTGGTTTATTGTTAAATTTTGAGTGTGTACATTACTAGATGAATCAGTCAATTTATTGCTTCTCACCAGATATATTTTTTGAGAATACCGTAGAGGTAAGTGGCTTACAGAGTGTAGACGTAGATGTACATGTACATGTACATGCACATGCTGCTTCCAGTCTCCAAATGCACAAAAAAAGTCATTATTTAAATTTTACAAAAGTCTGCCTTTTTGTCTGTTGCCTTTCCACAGATGTGACAGCAACTGACCAGTCCATGCTGGAACAGGCCATATTGTCAACACCCTGCCAATCAAATCACATCGAAGAGTCACCTGACTTGTGAGACAGACAGTTCTCAGAGCCATGGTCACAAAATGGTACTTTTTTCTGTTCCGAGATGCCGCCTACAGAAAACACAAATGGCTTAGTTGTCTTTACTTTTTTACTTCCCACTTCCTCCAAGAAGAGCCTGAGGCTACTGGAGCTGCCTTATCTCATCCCCTGGCAACCCTCATAATGTAATCTCCACATGAAAAAACCGATATGGCATATTATGTGATGTTATGGCAAACTGCTGTAAAATGCTGACAGAACTAAAAATTTTGTGTGCCTCTCGGATTGATGATTTCAGATACTGTGTTTCACATTACTTGTCAATATCAAATTACAGCTCCCAGATTGAAAAATTGTAGTTCATTCTGATCCCTCAACTGTGAAGGGAGTAATATACCATCCCCTGCAGTGGATCAAGCAAAACTGAGAAATAACTGTTCAACACCAATGCTAATGTGGAATAAAACTGGTTCACAGCAATCAACAAGTTCCTGTCACTAAAATTTATGTTCCATTACCCCATACAATTTACAGTTTATAGATTAAGAACATATTTTATCTTAAGTCTTTGGTGAGAATAGAGTCAGTATTTCTATGTCAGTCTATTGTTTAGTCATTGTGATGTTTCTGAAATGTAGTTTGGCTCATCAGGTTCCCATTTAGCTAGAAACTTTGCTTAAGCCTTGCATAAATGTATTGTAGCTTGTTCATTGATATTAAATGTGACAACCACCCCTCCATACCTCTATACTTTAGGGATCATGTCATAAGCAAACACTGAGTGTGCTTGAGCTTGGCCATACTATTTATCCCTTTTTTTCATAATATGGCCAATACTATCACCTTTGGTCTTTCAACACAGTACCACATGATTTTTAGATGTAACATTTCCATTTGTGAATTGTGTGTCATTATTGGTGGTAAAGTTGCCTGTGTACCTTATAGGTTTTTAAGCATGTTAATTTGTTATTACTACTACCCTCGAGAGGATTTCTCTGCCACTGGGCTGCTTGCTATGAGTAGTAGTCAGCCCATTGTGAAATCTGCCCGTCATCAAAGAACACCAACCATACAGCTAATGTCTTTCACCCACTGCATGCCAGTATGTGTTCTAATGCGCCTCTCTGTGGTGGCAATTCAGTGGCATATGACTAACAAGCCCCAGTGCTATTAATGCATCACTACTTTTACATAGGTATGCTGCACACACTCCATTGTCCTAAAATTAATTTGTATGCCCTTTTCAGCCTTGTTTTTATCTTTTACTTATTTCTCTATATTTTATTATCCACCTCTGCAACTGAATGGATCTGCCATATGCTTGCATTATTTCACTATGTTGTAACATTATCATCACACAGTTTACACTATTGTATGGTATGGCAAAATTATATTCAAATTTTACAAAGTTTTTAAAACTCATGCTACAAAATTGTAGATCTCAAGTACCATTGTGAAGAAAATTGCTGCATAATTTTGAAGGAATCTGCAGAAATAAAACCCCACTTGTGACAAAGCAAGCTGGGATACTTTTGCTCCCTCTCTTGTTTTGGCATCTGCCTCCTTAAAATTCATTTGTTCACTTTTAACTAATTACCATTGACATATATGAATATAATCTAAGTTTTCATACAAGAGAAAGATTGGTCCTCAGTTTTAAAGAATATAACACCAGATCTAATTTTGTGCTTAATTTTATGTATGTAATTAATTTTCTAATTTATTTCTACTATTCCTAGTTAATATCTTTCATTATAGGACAAAATCATTAATTGATACGTAACTTAAATTCTGTTTTTGATTTATAAACAAATACAAATTCTGTATTAATTATAAACATTTGGAAGATGAAATGCTAGTAATCTTAAAGTATCTATTTGGCTCTATCCCAAAACATGTTAGCAAAGCCAACCCTTAATTAATTCCAAAGTAATTAACAGTTTTGTCAAAAGTATTGTTTGCGTAATGATATATGTTAATTTCATCATTTGAACTAATAATTCAGCCTAACTCTTGTAGTAGAAGAAACTGTTAAAAAGAACTAATTTTTTGATGTATTCAGTTAATTTAATGAGTTAAGTTTTAATTGTAAATGTCTGTCAGACAAAGAGGGAAGGTAAACTGAAAATGAAAGGTGTCCGCATATGTGGAGGATAATTAACGTCTGAAGTAATCAGCGCATTGGTGCAGCAACAGCAGAGTCAATATACAGAAAAAAACTGTCTTAAATATGAGATCTTAACATTAAATGTGGTATAACAGAAGTGTTTGTGATCTGTGCAAGCAGTATATGAAGATAACTGTCTACCTATAGAAGTGTGTCATGGTACATCAATTTCTAACATGGAATTACAACTTTTAAACATGGTTGCCTAGAGTAATGTGTGTGGAATGTATTAGCAATACGTGTATATCACCCTTCAGGCTAGAACACAGTGAAATAATAGTTTGTCTAAGTGATGATTTTGTCTGATCGGTAATGAGAGTTAAGTTTGCCTTAGCATAAGGATCTGTTACTGTGGAGTGTTTTTCAGTAGAGTCAATTTTGCATTAGATAACCAGAGCAGGTGTTTATATATCAGATAATGAAAAAATAATGAAATAAGAAAATAATGAATAATGTTAGGGTCTTAATGGTTATGGAGACTGTCTCTGCAGTAAGGATATTTTTTGGGAATGCACTCTACTGGCTAATAATGTAAGGAATGTAAGTGAAATAATGGTGCAGACAGACATGATTAATGCAAAAGGTAACTATATACAAACAAATGTGGTGTAGCTGTATTGATGATCTAATTGTGAACTAGACAACATTGGGTACTGTTTATATTGTGCAATTCATGACACTCCAGCTGGAATGAGAGATTAACAGAAAGAGCAATATTTACAAGTCATACAATGCTGCATAATTGGAACAATAGGTTATCTGAAAACTTACATTTGTGTTCTGAGCAATTATCAGCTTGAGACGGTAATACTGGAATGAAAAACAATATGTTTGCTGATTAACTGATAACTGTGGTACTAGGCTGATGGGCAGGTAAATTATTTGGTAACATTTTGTGATTTTGTGAGGATTTAATTTTCTGGTTGAATGACAGCAGTGTTCAGAGTTGAGTAGAGAAGTGGGGCAATGATTTGGTACAACTTCCATCCCAGTAATTTTGATTTGAGTAGTAATTAAGTTTTTTTTTTACAGTGACTCTATTCTTTATTCATAATGTAATGATTAGTAAATCTATGCTACTGCACATCTTGAGTTTTTGCTATTATGCAAATGGGAAAAAAACCCAAAGTCTTTCAAGTTTAACCAGTTTCAGACAGTTAGGCCTTAGAGTAATGTTTTGAGTGTAATGTGCACTTGATTTTAGAATTTAACTAGTCCACACTTTTCACACTATAGTCAATTTTAGTACTAATTATTGTAATGCTGTGAGAACTATGTAATGTATTTATTTATGATGTAATGACAATCATTTGCCATTAGTGTTGAACAATTTTTTTAGACTTAAGTTAGAAGTAAAAGTAAGTGTACTGAAGTAGGGTATTTTGTCTCATTTTTTCATGTACTGTGGCAGAGGAGAACCACCTCCAAGGGAACTGACAGCAATCCATTTCCCTATTAACTGCCACTTGGACCTGTTGAAGGTGTGGACAACTTGGTGAGAAAAATGTGAAAAAGTTCATGAAAAGTTTGAAAGTGCTTGTGAAAAATACTAAACATTGATAAAGTGAAATTTTCTGTCAATTGCAACCCATGAGGATTTATTATCTGAAGCAAGACAGGACTTGTATCAAATGATATGTATCTTAGAATGTAATCCTAGTTTAACCCAAAAGAACATAAATTATGATGAAGATGCATAATATTTGTTAAAAGTATAACTTGTGGATCTTTTGTGACATTGTACAATGCACTGTATGTAAGTATTTTGTATGGGGATTTTCATATGGCCAGTTCATATAAGTTAGAAACACATTTTCCGTAGTTTTTGATAAGATTTTTGATTGTTGTACCTTTTTTTTTTTTTTTTTGCAATATCTGTCTGGTCAATCCTCTCGTTTTGCCATCTGCCTCCTTAAATTTCATTTTTTCACTTTTAACTAATTACCATTAACATACACGAATATAATCTACATTTTCAAAAAAGGGAAAGATTGGCCCTCAGTTTTAAAGAATATACCACCAGATCTGATTTTGTGCTTAATTTTATGTATGTAATTGATTTTCTAATTTATTTCAACTATTCCTAGTTAGTATCTTTCATTATAGGGCGAAATCAGTAATTGTTTCATAACTTAAATACTACTGGTGACGTATAAACAAATATAAATTCTGTGTTAATTATAAACATTTGGAAGATGAAATGCTAGTAATCTTAAAGTATCTATTTGGCTCTAATGAAAAACATGTTAGCAAGACCGGCTCTTAATTAATTCCAAAGTAATTAACAGTTTTGTCAAAAGTATTGTTTGCATAACGATATATGTTAATTTCCTCATTTAAACAAATAATTCGGCCTAAGTCTTGTAGTAGAAGACACTGTCAAAAAGAACCAATTTTTCAATGTATTCAGTTAATTTAATGAGTTAAGTTTTAATTGTAATTTCTGTAAATTTAACTTTGAACAATGTTTTGTTTCAGTACCTATTATTGTGAGGATATATAAGGGCCTGATTTTTGGTCACGAGACAGTCAGTCCACAGCCAAGTTTCAGACAAGGGACCTGTGTTGGTTAGAACAACAACAATGCTTCAATTTAATTGTGAAATAAGTGTTACACAATTAGGCCATGTGTTAAGTTAAAACAATGGTAGTGTCTGCTCCATATGTACCATTCTATTATTCAAGAACGGTGAACTTTGTGGTTAGGTTTTTACTGCTCGTAGATATTCAACAGGAAACTATTGTAGCAGTATGTGGACATTCGCCTGCAAACTATTAATTAGGCTTATAGGAAGTTAGAACAATAGTGCACTGGCCATATTAAATGTGTGTATGGGGGGCTGCGAAAAGTGAAAGTAAACTGCTGTGAAATGCAAATGTGCCTCTGTCGGCAACATCATTTACAGTATACAGTAGTTGTACTTCCACAACCCATTTTTCAGCCAGCGTAGCAGCCAGTACGTCAACACTGAGGACAACAAATGAAGAAAGAAATAAAGCAGGTGAACTGCTACACACTCTCTGAAGAACTGAACTGCCTATTGTTCTGGAGTTGGCAGCCCTGCAGCCAGGCGGACGCGCGTGTACAAAGCTCTCACTAAGTTGAGCGATTAATATTGAAATAAGAGCTAATTTAGTTAATATTACATTTTAGACTAGTGCATTTACTTCTTATCTAATCTATCTATTGAAGGTTTCACTTTTCTAAATGTAATTACATCAAAAAGGAAGTATTTCGTAAAGGCTGGCAGTCGCGAGTTTGATTACATACTTAGGCGTAAATTTAATATGAGAGTAGATATTTGTTTTTGACTAGACTTAGGGCTTCAAAGTTAAATTAATTTGTGTCTCTCATCCAGAATTTGTGTGGTTAATTAAAAGTTTCTGAAGCAAGTTTATAAGTTTGTTTACTTTAGTGTTTAGTTACGTATTAGTACAGCTTACGAAACTATTGTGTTGTTGAAGTTATTTTCCGCTTTTGTGTTACGTTTTACTCTCAAACCATGTGTGACAAGTGTGGTGGTTGCCGTAGAAATTTGAAAGAGGGGGTGTTCTGTATAGACTGTAGGTTGTGGTTTCTTTGGGGCGAGTGCAGCGAAGAGGAAACGAGGGTAGATAATGAGGCTCTTCCATGGCAGTGTAGGTTATGTAGAAAGGACAGAAAAATTGTGGAACAGGAGGCAACGATTTGTGCCCTTAAGGCTGAATTAGAAATCACAAATTTGGAATTATGTAAGCTAAGGGAGGAAAAAGTCTCTGGGCGCTGGGAGAAGGTAGCAAGCAAAGGGCGAAATAAAACTACTGAAATTCAGTTAGCAAATCAGTTTGCCTTGCTATCTGAAGTAGTGGAGGACAGGCCTCATTCAGATGTAGTTGATTGTAGGTTGAAGCAGAATACTAGCTTAAAGAAAAAAGACAGGTCGGGATCAAACCAGAATAGCAAAAGAAAAATTCTGCTTATAGGTAGTAGTCATGGGAGGGGTATGGGCCAACAGCTTCAGGAGAAATTAGGGACAGAGTACCTGGTCACAAGTTTTGTGAAACCAAGTGATAGCCTTAGCCAGGTGACAGAAAACAAGTCAGCTATACAAGGACTTTGAGAAGGAAGATCAGGTAATTATAGTTGGGGGAGGAGGAAACAGCCTGGCCATGAATCCAAGATATAGTATTAAGAGTGACGTGGATAAAATAGAAGCAGAAACTGGGCACACGAATGTGGGGTTTGTGGAGGTCTTTCAGCGCCATGATCAGCCCTGGGTAAACACTGCTGTAAGGTGTATTAACACTGAGCTGAACGGGATGCTCCAGACACTGGCAAAGTCTCACATGAGTGTTGTTCCAACTGATGCTATTGGTAGGTGGGGCTACATTACACATGGCCTGCACCTTAATAGGAAGGGGAAAGATAAGTTAGCTTCTCTATTAACAGATCCTGTAAGGGGTGATCCCTGTGGTTATTGGGACCAGGCAGACAGGTTTTTTAGGTTAAAGCCAAATTCCAGAAAGACAACAACCAAGGAAAATAGAAGAAAAGAAACTTCATGCACAGCAAATGGGGATAAAGCTAAGGGCGTTATCAACTTACTTCACCAAAATATCAGGGGAATAAAAAATAAAGTAGATGAGCTGATAATGTGTTTAGATGACCTCAAAAATAAGAATGAGATTGATATACTTTGTCTATCTGAGCACCATGTAACTGTGGGGATGGAAAATGTCAGTATAAATGGGTATAATTTAGCATCTTACACTTGTAGATCTAGTATGGATAAAGGAGGAGTTCCAGAATGAGATTTTCACTCTGCAGCGGAGTGTGCGCTGATATGAAACTTCCTGGCAGATTAAAACTGTGTGCCCGACCGAGATTCGAACTCGGGACCTTTGCCTTTCACGGGCAAATGCTCTACCATCTGAGCTACCGAAGCAAGACTCACGCCCAAAACTCACAGTTTTACTTCTGCCAGTATCTCGTCTCCTACCTTCCAAACTTTACAGAAGCTCTCCTGCGAACCTTGCAGAACTAGCACTCCTGAAAGAAAGGATACTGTGGAGACATGGTTTAGCCACAGCCTGGGGGATGTTTCCAGAACGAGATTTTCACTCTGCAGCGGAGTGTGTGCTGATATGAAACTTCCTGGCAGATTAAAACTGTGTGCCCGACCGAGACTCGAACTCGGGACCTTTGCCTTTCGTGGGCAAGTGCTCTACCATCTGAGCTACCGAAGCACAACTCACGCCCGGTACTCAAGAGTTTTACTTCTGCCAGTATCTCGTCTCCTACCTTCCAAACTTTACAGAAGCTCTCCTGCGAACATTGCAGAACTAGCACTCCTGAAAGAAAGGATACTGTGGAGACACGGCTTAGCCACAGCCTGGGGAATGTTTCCAGAATGAGATTTTCACTCTGCAGTGGAGTGTGCGCTGATATGAAACTTCCTGGCAGATTAAAACTGTGTGCCCGACCAAAACTCGAACTCGGGCCTTGGTTTGGAAGGTAGGAGACGAGATACTGGCAGAAGTAAAACTGTGAGTACCGGGCATGAGTCGTGCTTCGGTAGCTCAGATGGTAGAGCACTTGCCCGCGAAAGGCAAAGGTACATTACTTTCTCAAAAATTTTAGAAAATGCTGTAAGCAAGGATACTGGCTGCTAATTATTGACATCTGTGGTTTCCCCCTTTTTGTAGAGAGGCCTGACAATGGCATATTTTAAACTGTCTGGAAAAATATCCTGAGTCAGTGATGCATTACATATGTGACTCAAAACATCAGCTGTAAGTGCTCCACATTGTTTTAATGTTACCCATCTCAACAGTAGTGAGATACTTAGCAGATCACAGTTTGGATTGCAGAAATGCTGTTCCACTGAGACAGCAATATACAGTTTCAATGTCCACATAATAGAGTCCTTAAATAGTAAAGTGTCACCGGTAGGAATATTCTGTGACTTATCCAAAGCATTTGACTGTGTGAACCAGGACATTATGTTACAGAAATTACAATTCTATGGTATAAATGGAACAGCATATGAGTGGTTTAAGTCATATCTACAGAACAGGAAGCAAAAAATCTCTCTATATGCTTCAAGTGATTCAAAGGAGTTTGCCACTTCATCTAACAGGGGTGAAATTACATTAGGTGCTCCACAAGGGTTCGATCATGGGTCCCCTCCTGTTTTTGATATATGTGAATGACCTCCCTTCTTATGTGAAACAAGATGCTGAACTGACACTGTTTGCTGATGATACAAGCATAATTATTAATCCAGTAAAAGAAAGTCCGATAGAAAATGATACAAATAAGGTATTTGGAAAAGTCATTAATTGGTTTTCTGCGAATGGACTTGCTTTGAACTTTGAAAAAACACAGTACATCCAATTTCTGCTGCAAAAAGTATAATTCCTTCAATAAACATAACACATCAAAAGAAGTCAGTAGCCAGGGTAGAGCATACTAAGTTTTTGGGTGTACATATAAATGAGAATCTTAATTGGAAAAGTCATATTTTGGATCTCCTAAAGCGACTAGGTTCAGCAACTTTTGCCAGTCTTGAAGATGTAGAAATTAGCAAGCTAACATACTTTGCATACTTCCACTCTCTGATGTCATACGGAATAATATTCTGGGGCAACTCAACACTTAGGCAAAAGGTATTCACTGCTCAAAAGAAAGTAGTTAGAATAATGTGTGGGGTTCATAGTCGCACATCTTGTAGGCATCTGTTTAAAAGGTTAGGAATTCTTACAACTGCTTCACAGTACATTTACTCAGTAATGAATTTTTTTTCTCAACAACATGGACCAGTTTAAAATCAACAGCGACATTCATGATTACAATACCAGAAAAAAGAAAGACCTACACTATCCTTTACTTAACCTATATTTGGCACAGAAATGGGTAAAATATGCTGCTATAAAACGTTTTGATAAATTACCAGATGAAATAAAATGTCTGACAGACAGCAGTAATAGCTTCAAAAACAAACTGAAATCATACCTTCTTGACAACTCCTTCTATACCATAGATGAATTCTTAAATATGAGTAAATAAATCTGGAGATATAATATATGCAATTTGTGCCATTTGAGTGAATGGGATAGATAATAGAAATATTTCGGTATATATATATATATATATATATATATATATATATATATATATATATATAAAAACCTTGTTTCCTGTGCACATTTCTTGTGCATTTGACACGTTCCACATCATAATGGTTTTTCCATGCTATTGATCAAAGGACCATGTAACTGACTAACTAACTAACTCAACTACTGCTGAATAAGTGCAACACAGCACCACACCACATGTCCAGTCTCAAAGTAAACTTTGTGAAACGGTCCAGTGTCCAGAATGAATTTTCACTATGCAGTGAAATGTACACTGATCTGAAACTTCCTAGCAGGTTAAAACTGTGTGCTGGACCAGGAGTTGAACCTGGGACCTTTGCCTTTTATGGGCAAGCACGCACTGGCTGAGCTATCCAAGCACAATTCAAGACCCACCCTCACACTTTCACTTGGAAGGTAGGAGTTGAGGTAAGGGCGGAATTGGAGCTGCTAGGGCAGGTTGTGGGTCGTGCCTGGAGAGCACTTGCCCGCAAAAGGAAAAGTCACAGGTTTGAGTCCTGCTCTGGCACACATACATACTTTGCTAAAAAGCTGTAATTCAGCATCATAACTTACACAAGAGTGACACAATTCAGTTCATCAACTTTCACACATTCTGTTTCTCCTTGGAATTACAGAGTTCTACTAAGACTGTTAGGTGAGAGTATCTCCTTTCTTGTTTATACATATGTATCCATGTCAACTGTTATTTACATTTCTGTACCCTCTGTACACTGTCTTGTATGTACTCCAACTGATTGTTCTGAGATGCAGTAGGTTACCATTTCCCATTCATTACAGATATGTTTCTCAATTGCATTTTGTTTCTTCAAGAGAAAGTTAGCCCTGAGTTTATAAATAACATGTCCTGTACTACACATTACCAATCTCTCACTATCTAATTTGTAAATGTGCAAGCTTTCATATGGTCAATCATGCAGACCATGCTCTGTGTTTCATTCAGCCCTGACTGACAGTTCAGAATAAGGATGGTCATCAATAGTGAAATTATACAGTTTATAAAGCTGCCATCTTAAGAGTATAGTTCTACTGACAGAAGTTGCTCCCTTGCCTAAATAAAGTTTTCGATGCTGAAGAATGATATGGAAACCAAACAAGTCCCTCTTCCTGATTTGTACAAGTTTCTTTGACTTGTATTAATTTGAAGAATGATATGGAAACCAAACAAGTTCCTCTTCCTGATTTGTACAAGTTTCTTTGACTTTTGTATTTTATCTATTAGAAGTTTTTTGTATTAAGTGGAATTTGACAGAAGAGAGATAGCATCTTGAGTTATATTATCCAACAAGATGCTGTGTAGTATACATACTTTGATGAGTTATTACATGTTAGTGGCAGCATAGTGTGCTCCGAGAATCTAAGTTTATATACAGTGTGGGAAGAGCAGAGGCTACGCACCCTATTGTGTATGCTTCCTAATCCCTGAATCAGCTGCAACAGCACTACTCACAGATAGAAAAAGAAGCCCTTGCTACTGTGTATGCACTTAAAAAATTTCTTGTTTTCCTATACAGTTCTGTATTTTATATGGTTACTGAATGTAAACCTCTGGTTTCTCTTTTCCATCCTTCAGCATCTCTCCCAGACAAAGCAGCCCATTTCCTGCAATACTGGGCTCTGTTTCTGTCATGCTATAATTACAGGATTCATTTCTGCCCACAGCACACCACACTAATGTGGATGCTCTTTCTCAGTTGTCAACTGACGACAATCCAGCATTCAATCAGGATGAACTGTTGTGTTTCTAATTAGACGTCGAAGCCCAAAGTACCTGGATGGTTTTCCTATTAGCAGTTCTCTGTCACGGCCAATCCTGTCTTATGTCACATTGTTCAATTTGTCCATCACAGCTGGTCGGATAGATCACTGGGCCGGACATTAGGATCCCTTGCGTCAATATTATGCTCTCCATCACCAGCTCTTCATTCATGATGCTGTATTACTGTTGACTACTAAAGAGTCAGTGTCTAGGGTTGTGATCCCATCTGCATTGCAGCAAGACATCATGCACCTTCTCCACCGTGACCATTGGGGTGTATCTCATACAAAATTTCTGGCCTGCTGCTATGTGATTCTGTCGGGTATTGACAATGATATCACACGTGTTGTGTCCACCTGCTCATAGTGCGCCACCCATCAAGTGGCATCATGGGTCTTTCTCTTTCTCTTTAAATAAGAAAATATTGCCAACTGGTAATGTCTGTGACTTGTCAAAAACACTTTATTTCACAGTTCACAGTATTCTCCTATACAAGTTCAAATGTTGCGGTATTAAAGAGCTTGCTTGTAACTGACTGTGACTGAAACTGTTCAGCATGTTGCATTAATAAAGTCAGGGAGCGTACTCAATGAAACGTCATCTTCAGAATGTGTAATAATCACTACAGTTGTATCGCAAGGATTGGGTACACTCTTGTTATTGTTACATATAAACGCCCTTATATATCCAAGAAGCAGAAACAGTATTCTCAGTTGAAGACGAAAGTATTATAGTAAATCGTAAGGGAGAAAATTCGACACCTGAAAATGTAAATAACATTTTCCTGAAAATTAATAATCAGTTTTCTGCAAACAGTGTGTCGGTGAATTTATATAAAACACAATACACATAATTTAATAATGCACATGGCCTGATCACACCATTAAAAGCAATGCACATGGGTAAATCAGTAAATGAAACAGAATATTCTAAATTGTTAGGCACTTCTATTGATGAGAATCTGAAGTGTAAGTTACATGTTACAGATCTTAAACATCTACATTTTGAAACATTTTTGTTACATATACCAGATTTTGGAGAAGAAAATATCAAGTTTATGACTTACTCTTCTTATTTTTATTCACTAATGCCTTCTGGCATCATATTCCCCAATAATTCACCACTGAGGAAAAAGTGTCTGTTGCAAAGAAGCAGAACAAGAATAATATGAAGCGTACAATCTGTAATTTCTTTTAGTCAGCTTTTTAAACAGTTGAGCATGCTGACAACAGCCCAACAGTACATTTACTCCCTTATCAAGTTTGTTGTATGACTGTGAGGAAAAAGAACTGACGAATCATGTAAATGGTCAGCATTCTGCAAAATTTTCCGCTGAGAAAGTGTACTATAACTGTGAAACTGATTTGTTCCACATCAGAGCAAAAGGTTGTAATTACAATTCATAGAAACTGCAAATAACTAACTCATTCTCATCAACAGATATGAAACAACAAGTTTCAGTCCATTTTCTCTTGATTTTTATATGACGAGTCAAATGATTCAACGTCGACAATCCCCCCAATTTATTTTTGAGAAACTAGCCATAACCAGCAAAGCAGGCCATCATCCCTACAATTACACACAAGCAGTATTAGCTAGTACCATATTTCCAACATACACCAAAACAGAAAGGAATATTAAAACAGCTCCATAACTCATGACTAAGAACTGAAATGTAATTAGATTCACATATGTATAAACAGTCTTATTCAAGTAACTATGATGTAAGCAATAGATAAAGTCAATAACACAATGACTGATCACGAGAAGTGGTCAATTAGGTACTTACAATCACTTGTTCCAGCTCTGACAGTAGTTTGCGATTATTACGGTTTGCAACTTCTATTAATAAATTCTTTTCCTCCATTTTTTCCATTGTGTCTCTTATATGGCAAAGGACCTCATCATACGAATTTAATCTAGCTTCAACATGTTCTGCTTCTGTTATTGCAGCCTCAATTTGTTCCATAAGTTGTTCAACTTGTTTTTCTGATGCTAATACACTGTGCACATTCTCCTACAAAGATGCATGAAAAAATTACAACGTTAATGACACATGAGGAAACACCCTCCATTAATAAAAAAATCAGTGAAAATGTGTAGTACATTACAATAAGTGTAAGATATGTACTCTTTAGTGATGTGTGTGTTTACTACCTCCTCCCACTTATCATTAAAGGATCCAGAAAAAATAAATCAACTCAAAAGCAAAACATGAATGTTTAGGACCTTACATACCTTACACAATTTGGGTACAGGCCACAGCCACGATGTATCTGTCAGTGACTCAGGACAGTGAATCCAACACAAGGTTTGCCAGATCACACCACCAGCAGCACTCTGTTCCACATGCTTGAACTGAGAGTGTCACCCTATGCAGCAGACATACCCATGTAGGGTAATGTGGCTTCCAGAAAAGCATAGGACCAGTGCAATGAGTTTTACAAGATTCGAGTATTTGCTCTTAATGTTTGTCAGGTATAATCAAGTTTTTCTCTGACAATGACTGCTGCTACGTCCATGGTAATTGTTTGCTGTTCACTGAGTACTACACTTAGAACTTGATTCTGACCATTTGCACTGTTTGCGCACTGTGTTCAATAAATGAGACCTGTACTGCATATTTACATATGAAGTACATTTAACTCTTTATAAATTACATGTTAGCTTTTCAGTATTCTATGACCAACTCACACCGAGTGTTTGTCACAAGCACTGACTACAAAGACTCAGTCGCACTGGAAGAACTGGTTCTTTTTCTGGATTAAAGGTAGTTGGAAGTGAGATAAAGAGAATGAGAAAGAAGAAATCTATGTGAAACTGCTAAAGAACAGGCATATTCCTTAATGCATTTCAGACTTAGCCATCATCGGAATCACATTTAAAAGACTCTATACACTTTATATCACCATCTACACAAGTCATGCTACAGGTATATGTGTAACTCATGAGACACAGTGTATCCAGTTTTTTTAAAATGTGATACTAATTATGGCTGTGGGCGAAACACATTAAGGTGTTTTTAGACATAATAGCAACCAAGATGGACAATTACATTGAAATACATTATAGTGTCACTTAATTATAAGTGTAAAGCTACTGAAAACATGTCTGACAAATTCAAATTATGATGATGATGTCCTTCATTCCAAAGTCTATCTTCATGCAGCTCTCTACACTAGCTGCTGCTGCAGCTGCTGCAAGTTACTGTTACCGTTACCACCACCACCAACACCACCACCACCACCACCACCACCACCAACACCACAACCATGTGAGCAAGCAGGATGGCTCCCACCATCTTACTCTGAGTACATTTCTATATCATGTATTAAGACCCATATAAATTTTTTGCTAATTTTATTCTCACAATTTTCAAGTTAATGTTCCTACATTAAGCACACATTACGAAAAGTATAAAAATTGTAGAAACGATTCCCCCCCCCCCCCCCCTCCCCCCAAACACACGCAAAACTTTATTATTCAGATCATTCATTTTGTTGTTCCAGTTGCAATGAGGTAATTAGTTTCATCAGAACTGATGGCAACCAGAAGTTACTGCAATTGTAACTTATCATTCATCTAGGCATTGGGACAATCTTACGAGCTACTGGGTAAATTCAAACTGAGACACTGCTTTCAAATTAAAGATCTGTTTTCCTCTTTTTGGTAACACATTAGATTAGCCCAAACTTAATTAATTCAAAAAACATTGGTAATTAAAGATTTCACCTGATCCAAACTTTCAGTGCCAATTATAGTCAAACCAATGTAAATTTCTGCGATCTGTTGTATACTTTTGGTCGTCTGATTTTTCTGAATCAAATTATGCCAATATTAATGAGCAAAAGTTGTAACATATAAGATGGGCCCATGGTCACAAACCTGGGACTCCCATTGTGTAGGAATAAATTAGCACTGCATATTTTAATAGCTGTTGATCATGATATATAATATACAAACAAAATATAATGACAGACTCAATACCCAAAAAAGATGAACTTTATAACCAATAGAATTTATAAAATTTTATAAATTAAATTAACAAAGTTCATTAATATCATGGAGCGAATCTTTATAAGGAACACGAACACACACACACACACAAACACACAAACACACACACACACACACACACACCATTCAAATGACTGTGATTCTGCTATCTCCTCTCACTGTGCTCTGTTTCTGCTCTTAAGTCCCACTTCCATTTTCAGTTAGTATGCTCTAAGTCTTTGTTCATTCTATCCCTCAGTCCAACTTCCCTTTCCATTCATTCTGTTCATAGTCTTCATTTACTATACCTTCAGCCTAGCTAGTTTACATTTTAGCCCAGCCTCTGGAACCAGTTGTAGTGCCTCTTCTTCATTTCATTCAGGCCGAGAGAACATACTTTGTAGTTGAATAATATTTGTGACTGTAGTATCAGTTCTGTATTTTACTTAAGTGCATGTGAAGCAACTTACGATCACTTCATCTTTACTGTGTGTACTTTACTTTCTGAAGAGAGAAGAACTATTAACCTCCACACATAGTCATTACTAACTGCCTGTCTGTAAACATTCTGAAAGACATGATCACAGATTGGTGACCTTCCAATTTTGAACTTAAAAAGAAGCCTCTGGCTATTCTTTTTAAGGACAGATCTTACAACAGTCATCCCACGTGGTGATCCAGCAAAACTGCACAGCTACCGAAGGCTTATAAAAGAGCAGGTAGGTTTTATTGCATGACAAATACAATAACAACCACTGCTACTGCCACTGCCACTGCCACCACCTGCTACATCCATTTGAACCTACTTTTGCTATCAAGCTTTGGTCCTCCACTGTAATTTTATCTCCCACACTTACTTTATTTTAAAACTGAGGATTCCTTGATGCCTCAGAATGTGTCCTATTGACAGATCCCTTTCTTTAATCAAGTTGTGCCATAGATTTCTTTTCTCCTCAATTTGAGCCACTACCTCTCCAGTAGTTACCTGATCCACTCACACAGTTTTTGGCATTCTCCTGTAGCACCACATTTCAAAAACATTTATTCTATACAGCGTAATGTTCACATTTCATTTCTGTACAACATTACATTCCAGGCAAATACTTTCAGAGAAGACTTCCTAACACTTAAATTTATATTTGATATGAAAGTACTTCTCTTTTTCACAAATGGTTTTCTAGCTGTTACATCTGTATTTTATATTCTCTCTAATTTGGCCATCATCAGTTTTTTTGCTGACCAAATAGCAAAACTTTACTATTTGTTTCATTCCTTGAGCATCAGGAGATTTAATTGAACTACACTCCACTATCCTTGTTTCGTTTCTGATGATATTCATCTAGTAATCTCTTTTCAAGACACTATACATTTAGTTCCAGGGATCTTCTAAGTCCTTTGCCATCTCTTACAGGATTGCAAGGTCATCAGCAAACCACACAGTTCCTATTTCTTCTCTCTGAATTTTAATTCCTTTTCTACATTTCTCTTTACCTTCCTTTAGGTGTGTGTGTGTGTGTGTGTGTGTGTGTGTGTGTGTGTGTGTGTGTGTAAATAATTTTGCTAATCTTTTTTTCAACTATTTAAGGGTTTCAGGAATATTTCTGTCACATATGTGGGCTTTCAAAAAAAGACACTGGACAACCAACCATTCAAACAAAGTGAGCCAAGCTAATAAAGTTAAGGTTATGAATTATTGACATCCATAGCAGCAGATAAACAACAGTGGGCTCATAACAGAATTTCTAAGCAGGTCAGTACATGGTTATCAACACGAAATCAAATAAGATCAATGCAAGAGTAGGTCCAATAATGAAGAAGACAATATGAATACACATAAAGTGCTATGAACAGCACAGTAAACATATTACTTTAGCCAAGATAGACATGAAGCCAACACCCACCATAGTAGTACTAGTTGATATGCCAACAAGCCACAGTATATGCGGAAGACACCTTGGGACACTGTGGAAGGTTTAAGATTGATTACAAAAGATAACACGGAGATTTCAAAACCAGATTTTAAACTGGTAGACATTTCCAGGGGCATATGTGGATGCTGAATTTATTATGAACTGCAGATTAAAACTAAAGAAATTGCAAAAAGGTACGAAATTAAGGCTCTGGGACATAGATAAAATGAAAGGAGAGGTCATTGAGACTTTCAGAAGGAGCATTAGGCAACACTGGACTGAAACATGGAAAATTAATACAATAGAAAACGAATGAAGAGCTTGAAGTGATGATGGCAGCAGGTGATAACAAAGGTAAAAGGAAAAGGCTCATAAAATCCTTAGATAACACATGAGATACTAATTTTGATTTAAAAAATAGGAAAATATAAAAAAAGGAGCAAATGAAGGTAATAAAGACATCTAAAAAATGAGACAAAGTGCAAACTGGCTAAGCAGGAATGGCAAGGGGGCAAATAAAAGCTATTATAATCATGCATCAGTATGGAAATGATAAATGTTGCCTATACGAAAATTAATGAGACATTAGAAGAAAACAGGAGTAGCTGTGTGAATATCAAGTACCTAGATGGCAAGACAGTACTACTTGTAGAAGGGAAAGATGCAAGGAGAAAGAAATAAATAGAGGATATATACACAGTCCAGTCACATTAATGTGACCACCTTTCAAAAGTCTGAATAACCACCTTTTGCAGCAGGGACTCACAGCAAGACAGTCAGTGAGGTTCTGGAAGGTACTGACAAGGCTGTAGAGCTGTACCAAATCCAGTGGTGAGGCCAGCTGCACTAAGTTTCTCGGTTAAGACCATATGGTGCAAACAACCAGACTGAAGTGGTCCCACAGATTCTCAATTGGGTTTCAATCCAGGGAGTTTGGTGGCCAGGGGAGTATGGTAAACTCATCCTGGTGATCTTCAAGGCACACACATACACTGTGAGCTGTGTGACATGTTGGATTGTCCTGCTCTGAGATGCCATCATGTTGAGCAAGAAAACAAACTACATATAGGGTGGACATGGTCCCCCAAGGATAAATGAATATTTGTGTTGATCCAGTGTGCTTTCTAGAATGATGAGAGCACTCAGGGAAAGCCACAAAAACATTACCCAGACCATTTCACTCCCTCCTCTGGCCTGGAATCTTCCAAAGATTGTTGCAGGGATGTACACTCCACTGGCCATCTGCCCGATGGAGCATAAAATGTGATTCATATCAAAAGGCCAGCTGTCACCACTCAGTGGATGTCCAGTTGAGGAATCAGTTAGTAAATTCCAGTCTCTGTCGCTGATGAACAGCAGTTAGCGTGGGTACATGAACCAGTGGCCTACTGCGGAAATCCTTACACAGCAACATTTGCTGAACATTCATTGAGGAGGCACTGTTGCTAGCCCCTCGGTTAAGCTGTGCGGTCAGTTGCTCTACAACAGTTGCATATCTATTTGCCTGTAAACATTTCTGCAGCTGTCAATCACCCCTATCAACTATGGCCCGTGGTGCACCACAGTTGCCTCAATGCCACATTTCGATAGCACAATTTTGCCATGCATGGTGTACTTTAATTACAGTGGCATGCAAACAGTTCACAAACTCAGCTCTTTTGGAAATGCTTCAGTCTTTAACGGAAAGGCAATGATCATGCCCTTTCGGGTGTCAGATAAATTGCTCCATTTCCGCACTGTTTTCCACACACCCCTGACATCTGTGAGTGGTTATAGCACATTGACATCTAACATAGGCAGTGGTCACATTAATGTGACTGGACGGTGTAACCAAAGGAAACAAACTTGATTAGCATGTTCTAAAAAGGTGTAGTAGGTGAAGACGAGATGGGAGATATGACACTGCAAGAAGAAACAGAGAGAGCACTGCAAGACCAAGAAATAGAAAGAGCACTGAAACACCTAAATGGAAACAAGGCCTCTGATCTAGACAGAATTCCCTCAGTTACTGACACTGTTGGGAAACCCAGCCAAGTCAATATTATTTCACCCAATGTGGAAGATACATGGGTCAAGTGAAATATGCTCAGATGTCATGAAAAAGTAATAATTCAAATAAAAAAGATGGCAAGTGCTGACAGGCCTGAATGGTGACTGGTTTGAATGCTTCTGAATCGTCAGTTTAATAAGTCACTGTTGTACAATAATGGCACAAATTACACTACCTGACAAAAAAATTTAGCACCCTAGAAAAGAGGAGAAATTAAATGAAACTTCATAGGTTTAGAGAGTATATGATATTTCAGTGACACAAAACTGAATAAAATTTACAAAGAATGTGGCAGCATGAGGCCACTGACCAATATGACATTTCATCCCTCTGGTCTGTATGCATGCTCCAAGTCAGTTGGGAGGGTGTTATAAAGCTGTTGATCCTCTTCTGAGGCAATCTGGCTCGCAACTGTTTTAACTGGTTTTCGATATTCTGTATGCTGGCACTGGGATAGAACTGACATCTGAGCTGGTCCCACATGTGTTCCTTTGGGGACAGATCTCAGTATCTAGTTGGCCATGGGGGTCGGGGAAGATTCCTCAACATCAAGAAGATAGTTCATACGGATATGTGCCTTGTGTGGACAAACCCTGTCCTGTTGAAAAATAGCACCACAATACTGTTGCACAACACACGAGGACTCAGAATATCCATGAGATATCATTGTGCTGTCAGAGTTCCATCAATCACTACCAACTTTGACTTGATGCCGTACCTAATGACACTCCAGACGTATTACACTTGGAGTAACACTGCTGTGCCTGTCTAAAACACTGGAGACACTGGAGTAACACTGCTACTGTAATCATTGATGACAGTCATTTGGCATATGACAGAACCATGATTTTTCACAGAACACATTGCGATGCCATTCATCAGCAGTCCATACTTCTTGGCCAAGGAACAACTTGAAATGCAACCATTTTTACTGCGGTGTTAATGGCAGCCTATTTGTGGGACAGTAATTCCCTGAACCAGTTTCTGTCGGTTTCTGACCAATGGTGTGGTATGACACAGAATATTAGGAGTCCATTACTTGTTTTCAGATGGCAGGTGCAGATGTGAATGGGTTACAATATACTTTGTGGACAATATAGTGATTCTCCCATGTGGTGGTTAGACATGGTCAAAGGGAACCTTTATGAGTATGCCTACCCTCACATTCCCAATCAATCCAACATCACACCACAGTCACATCCAAATGCCCCACAAATCTGGTAACCGCACAATTCAACTAACTGGTCATGTGGAGACCCACAATGAGGCCCCTTTTAAACTCGGTCAGATGGTGATAATACTATCTCACACAAGTATGCAGCATCTCTCTGTGTCCTTCACAGTTATCACTCAACATCTGATGCATATCAAGCACCTGATTTACCCACTAGACCTCATAACAACACTATATACGAACAATTCTAATGTACTCCAGTGGTCGTTCTACTGGTCAGAGAGAATTGCAGCTCGAATCATTTACACACTTGCCAATCGTGTCTGCATGTGTGAAGTTACACTAATGTACAACCATGTCTTTCTTTTTCTTGTCAGGCATTGTATTTACAGAAGAATGGAAAAACTGGTAGAAGTCAACTTTGCGGAACATCAGTTTGGCTTGCAGAGAAATAAAGAACATGTGAACCAATACTGCGCATATGATTTATCTTAGAAGACTGACTGAAGCAAAGCTAACATATGTTCGTGGCATTTGTAGACATAAAGAAAGTTTTTGACAATGCTGATTGGAATACACTCTTTGAAATTCTGAAGGTTGCAGGAAAAAATTACAGGGGCAAAAGGTTCTTTACAACTTGTACAGAAACCAAGGACTCAGTAGAGCAGATGAGCGCAAAGAATAGTGTCTTGAAAATAGTTTATAACATGAACATTAACAAAAGTAAAACAAAGATAATGGAATGTAGTCAAATTAAATTAGGCAATGCTGAGATAATTATATTAGGAAGTGAGATACTGAAAGTAGCAGAAGAGTTTTGCTATTTGGGCAGCAATATAACTGATGATGGCTAAAGTAGAAAGGATGTAAAATGCAGAAAGAGTTCTAAAAAAAAGAGGAATTTGTTAACATTTAATATCAATGTAATTGTCAGGACGCCTTTTCTGAAGGTAATTGTCTGGAGTGTAGCCTCGTATGGAAGTGCAACATGGACGATAAGCAGTTCAGATGTGAAATGAGTAGAACCTTTTAAAATGTGGTACTACAGAAGAAAGTTGGAGAAGAGATGGTTAGATTGAATAACTAATGAACAGGTAGTGAACTTGAACTGGTGAAAAAAGAAGCTAATAGGACACATCCAGGGGCATTAAAGAATCATCAAATTGGTAATGGAATGAAGTGTGATGGGCAAAAATTGTAGAGGTAGGCCAAGGCTTCAACACGGTACAGTTCAAATGGATGTAGGTTGTGGTTGTTATTGAGAGATGAGGCTTGCACAGAATACACCAACATGAAGAGCTGCACCAAACCAGTCTTTGGACAGAAGATGATGGTGACAAGTTTGGATAAAATGATAGCAGTAGTTGAAACATGTCAATTATGTAATAAATAAAGAAGAAAGTAACTTATTTAGACAGTATTATTTGAAAAAGGAATAGTATGTATACTGTAGGGTGGACAGAGGATTGTGCATGTCTCCATATAATCATCCTTGCTCAGAGAAATGAATATAAAATTTTGTATATCATAAACATTATCTAAACCGAATGAGAAGACTCCAGGATGATGATGATTGTCAACAGTTATGTTGACACAGCCATTGTTTGTAACAGCACAATATCTTAAAAAATGAGTAGCCAACAATATAACCAAATTGAGATCTGCTTGGCTGTCTCAGACAGACATTCACATGGTATTATACCTCCTCCAAAATCTCTGAAAAAACAATGGAAGCCAATGTCTCCTGAGCTGGTTCACATGCATATTACATACATGTATCATCATTCTGAGGCTTATATTCCTGTATGAGGTGATTACATTCTTTATCATAACTTGACTCTCACCTTTCTGTTCCATGTTTATTTATTTTTTCTTTTTTTTGTGCCTACATTCATAAAATAAAATTATTTGAAGTTTTGCAGGTATTGCTGCAAAACTACCTACAAAACTTTATCTGAGAAAGCATGACCAGGCAAGGAAACATTTACACTCAGATCAGGGGGAGGGGTGTTAGCAGTAAGATGGGGACTGGAGAAATGGAGAGGGGCAGCAAATTCAGGATAAACAGTGACTGCAGCTGCACATTGGCAACACCAGTTTTAGCCAACATTATAACCTAAAGAATACCATGGTCACAAGTATGACATCTTGTCGAACTAGCTATGAGGACACACAGTTGTTCTGATAGTGACTACATAGCCACCAAACTGTATTAATACTGTTTTTGACCTTAGATGGTGTCCATCAATATTGTTATATTGTTTCTAACGTATCACCGATAAATCATGGTAACAGTTGAACTTAACTGACCAGCAGTACAACAGAAAAATTAGAAGAAAACAAATTACACCTTCCTACAGTTTTAGTTGATAAAACATCTACATAAACCATAAACAAGTTAGCTATAATAATTTACTTACACCATCCAGAACAGAGAGGTCTTTTGCTAACATATCTGTAAATGCTTCAGCATTACTGATTCCAAATTGGCACTGGGATATCAATACTTCCAAATCAGTTTCCTCACGATCTGTAAGTGCTAAATAGTCCTCTGCTTCCACTGGTTCTGCATAGCCCCCTGGAAAAAATGATGTAATTTTCAGCATCACAATTATGTTACTCAAAATCTCCATTCATGGTTTAAAACAGACCAAAACATTCATAAGCACAATGTCAGGAAAGGAAATTACCTTCACAATTCTACTACAGAAGTGTGTGTGTTGCGTCTTGGAGAAAAAGGTTTAAGAGAGCAAGACTGAAGTGGCACAGCTACGTACATAGAATGAGCGCACAAAGAGTCCCAAAGGTGATGCATTAAATGAAAGTGGAGAGCAAAGGGCTGAGGGTAGACCAAATGATAGGTAGCTGACGAGAGCGTAAGAGGCAGTGTGAAAGCAAAGAGACAACTGGAAAAATATGGGCTCTCAGAAGATGACAGGTCAGAATAAAATGGGGAGACATTTGTTCCAGCCATAACTTGTTTGAGACTAAACTGTAAACATTATGAACAGTGTCTTGCAAAAGAGCTATTTCATGGTTGTTGCAATCAATATTCATGTTCTGATTTGGTGTGACCAATACAAAAGGGGTATAAGATGACTGCCATTTTGCAAGGGGCCTGTAGTGGAGTTCGGCACTCTTTAGTACTCTTTTTGACCATTTGGAGTTTGTTAGTACGTGCAGTAGTTTGCCATTGTCTCATACCCCCAAAATATGCTGTCTGAGATGCGACTGAGCATTGTGCCTCGGTCGCTCACTTGTAATGTTTCCAATATGGTTGCATCCTTGACAAGTACATTGCCCGGTATACCCATGTGACTTGGTGTTCAAAGGAAAGTCATGGTGATTCCTGTTCTATGGAGGTCATATAGCAGGTCGTGAATGTTGGAAACCAGAATATTTTGTGGGTAGCATTGGTCTACTGCTTGCAATCCGCTCATGGAGTCACCAGATACAAGGAATTACAGATTTGGGAGAGTTCCAATATGTCAGAGAGCTCAAAATATGGGTTCCATTTATGCAGTAATTGAGTTGCACATACAAAGGGTAAAAAAGAAATCTAATTTTTATATTTTGAACAAATGAAAACCTAATATTAAATTTGTTGTTTAATGATTTACACCATCCATCACTCATCCTTAGTGTAGCATAGAAAGGTGAGAGAGAGAGAGAGAGAGAGAGAGAGAGAGAGAGAGAGAGAGGAGGGGGGGAGGGGGGGGATGAGGAGATGAACAAAGAAACAGAAGAGCAGGAGGTGGACAGAGAGAGGGAAGAGGAGGAGATGGAATTAGAGGGGGAGAGGAGGAGATGGAGAGAGGTGAAAGGAGCAGCTGGATAGAGGGAGGGTGGATAGCAGGTAAACAGAGAATGGGGGGGGGGGGGACCAGGTGAACAGAGAGAGGGCGGAGTATTATTATTATTATTATTATTATTATTATTATTATTATTATTATTATTATTATTATTATTTCTCTCCCTTCTCAGAAGCCATGTCTGGTTAAAGATCGAAAGTGAAGCGGACCTCGATCAAGCGTGACTTCCTTTTAACTGTACGGTATATGTTACATTGCATTTAGGAACTTTCGGGTAATTGAACATGTATCAATAATTACAGATTTCTGTAGCTGTATATATATGTTTGGATGTAGCTGTATTGCATTGATGTACTGGTGGATATTGTGTGGTATGACTCCTGTGGTTGATAGTATAATTGGTATAATGTCAACTTTATTCTGATGCCACATGTCCTTGACTTCCTCAGCCAGTTGGATGTATTTTTCAATTTTTTCTCCTGTTTTCTTCTGTATATTTGTTGTATTGGGTATGGATATTTCGATTAGTTGTGTTAATTTCTTCTTTTTATTGGTGAGTATGATGTCAGGTTTGTTACGTGGTGTTGTTTTATCTGTTATAATGGTTCTGTTCCAGTATAATTTGTATTCATCATACTCCAGTACATTTTGTGGTGCATACTTGTATGTGGGAATGTGTTGTTTTATTAGTTTATGTTGTATGGCAAGTTGCTGATGTATTATTTTTGCTACATTGTCATGTCTTCTGGTGTATTCTGTATTTGCTAGTACTGTACATCCGCTTGTGATGTGATCTACTGTTTCTATTTGTTGTTTGCAAAGTCTGCATTTATCTGTTGTGGTATTGGGATCTTTAATAATATGCTTGCTGTAATATCTGGTGTTTATTGTTTGATCCTGTATTGCAATCATGAATCCTTCCATCTCACTGTATATATTGCCTTTTTTAGCTATGTGTTGGATGCGTCTTGATCGATGTGTGGCTGTGTTAGATGATACGGGTGCTTGCCATGTAGTGTTTTCTTTTTCCAATTTACTTTCTTCGTATCTGTTGATGTTATGTGATCTAAAGGGTTGTAGAAGTGGTTATGAAATTGCAGTGGTGTAGCCGACGTATTTATATGAGTGATTGCTTTGTGTATTTTGCTAGTTTCTGCTCGTTCTATAAAGAATTTTCTTAAATTGTCTACCTGTCCATAATGTAGGTTTTTTATGTCGGTAAATCCCCTTCCTCCTTCCTTTCTGCTTAATGTGAATCTTTCAGTTGCTGAATGTATGTGATGTATTCTATATTTGTGGCATTGTGATCGTGTAAGTGTATTGAGTGCTTCTAGGTCTGTGTTACTCCATTTCAGTACTCCAAATGAGTAGGTCAATATTGGTATAGCATAAGTATTTATAGCTTTTGTCTTGTTTCTTGCTGTCAATTCTGTTTTCAGTATTTTTGTTAGTCTTTGTCTATATTTTTCTTTTAGTTCTTCTTTAATATTTGTATTATCTATTCCTATTTTTTGTCTGTATCCTAGATATTTATAGGCATCTGTTTTTTCCATCGCTTCTACGCAGTCGCTGTGGTTATCCAATATGTAATCTTCTTGTTTAGTGTGTTTTCCCTTGACTATGCTATATTTCTTACATTTGTCTGTTCCAAAAGCCATATTTATATCATTGCTGAATACTTCTGTTATCTTTAGTAATTGGTTGAGTTGTTGATTTGTTGCTGCCAGTAGTTTTAGATCATCCATGTATAGCGGATGTGTGATTTTGTGTGGGTATGTTCCAGTAATATTGTATCCATAATTTAAAGAGAGAGAGGGGCTGGCCAGTACTTACCTCAGCTCAGTACAGCCGATAGATACACATAAAACAGAACTGAAAATTTACATTCCTAGCTTTCGGAACTTTGTTCCTTCATCAGGGAGGAGAGAGGGGAAAAAAGGGAAGAAGGGAAAGTGGATTCAGTTACTCACAACCCAGGTTATGAAGCAACAGGGAAAGGTAAACAGGGAGGGTAGCAAGGATGGAGGCATGGTTGTCCAACCATGCCTCCATCCTTGCTACCCTCCCTGTTTACCTTTCCCTGTTGCTTCATAACCTGGGTTGTGAGTAACTGAATCCACTTTCCCTTCTTCCCTTTTTTCCCCTCTCTCCTCCCTGATGAAGGAACAAAGTTCCGAAAGCTAGGAATGTAAATTTTCAGTTCTGTTTTATGTGTATCTATCGGCTGTACTGAGCTGAGGTAAGTACTGGTCAGCCCCTCTCTCCCTTTGTTAGTATTTGTTTCACATCTTATATGAGATTTTCCATTAATCATTTGTATCCATAATTTGTATTATTTAGCATGTTGGATAGTGGGTTCAGAGCAAGGCAGAACCAGAAAGGACTTAATGAGTCTCCTTGGTATATTCCACGCTTAATCTGTATTGGCTGTGATGTGATATTATTTGAATATTAAGTGTGGTTTTCCAATTTTTCATTACTATGTTTAGGAACTGTATCAATTTAGGATCTACTTTGTATATTTCCAATATTTGTAGTAACCATGAGTGGAGTACACTATCAAAAGCTTTTTGGTAATCAATGTATGCATAGTGTAGTGACTTTTGTTTAGTTTTAGCTTGATATGTCACCTCTGTATCTATTATCAGTTGCTCTTTACATCCTCGTGCTCCTTTGCAACAGGCTTTTTGTTCTTCATTTATAATTTTGTTCTGTGTTGTATGTGTCATTAATTTCTGTGTAATGACTGAAGTTAATATTTTGTATATTGTTGGTAGGCATGTTATGGGGCGATATTTAGCTGTGTCTGCTTGATCTTTAGGTTTCAGATAGGTTATTCCATGTGTAAGTGTATCAGGGAATGTGTATGGGTCTGCAATGTAACTGTTGAATAATTTAGTTAGATGTGAATGTGTTGAGGTGAATTTCTTTAGCCAGAAATCTGCTATTTTATCTTTTCCAGGGGCTTTCCAATTGTGAGTAGAATTAATTGCTTGGGTGACTTCATGTTGCAAAATTATCACTTCAGGCATTTGTGGTATCATCTTGTATGTATCTGTTTCTGCTTGTATCCACCGTGCATGCCTGTTATGTTGTACCGGGTTTGACCATATGTTGCTCCAGAAGTGTTCCATGTCTGTTATGTTTGCTGGATTGTCTATTTTAATGTGCGTGTTATCTATTGTCTGGCAAAATTTCTTTTGGTTTGTGTTGAATGTTTGGTTTTGTTTCCTTCTATTTTCACTTTTTTTGTATCTTCTAAGTCGTTTGGCCAATGCTTGTAATTTCTGCTTCTTTTCATCTAATTGCTCTATCACTTCTTGTTGTGAGATTTTACCTAACCTTTTTCGTTTTTTTTTTTCTGACATTTCATTTCTTATAAATTGTGTTAGCTGTCCGATGTCTTTTCTCAGTTTTTCTATTCTGATATGTAGCCTGTGTTGCCATGCTGGTTTTGTGGGTTTCTTCTGTGTGTTGGTTGGTTCTGATCTCTGCCTAGTGTGTATATTTAGTGTAGTGAGTGCTCCTATACAAACCAGTAGTTGTAACTCTTCCATAGTTGTGTTTTCATTTATTTTGTTGTGTATGATTGTACTGATAGTTGTTATTGTTGTTTCGACTTGTGGGTTATTTGGCGGTCTATGCAAGAATGGTCTAATGTCTGTATTTGTGTCTTTGTATTCTATATATGTCAGCTGAAATTTTTCTTCTATATCTAACATGTGGCTGTCTTAAGATTTCGTTTTCCTCTGACTGTTTAATTGATGCGTGTTGTCCTTTGTTTGTTTGATCTGGGATGTTTGAGTCCATTTCTGTATTTTCTTCTTCTTCTTCTTCTTCTTCTTCTGATTGCACATTATTTTGTTCCAGTATTTGTTGTACTTGTTGTTTGATGTTTTCTAATTCTGACTGGGGTATCCTGTTATTTTTTATTATTACACGGATCTGATCAGCTAGTCGTTGTTCTGTTAAAAATTTTAATTCTGGGTATCTGGTGATAAATGTTGTGTATACTTGTGATCTGTATCCAGTTGTGTTGGTTCCTAGGTTTGTTGCTTGGTAATAACAGAACATGAGGTGTCAATTAACTTCATCTGACCATCTCATCCTCTGTCTTTGTTTTCCTTCTAGGGTGGTTGCAGGAAGCATATCCTGCAAAACACCTCTATTTGGATTTGAATCATTTTCCAGTTGGCTAGCAGTGTCGTTACCATTGTGGGCGGGCATAGGGTTCATGCGTCGTCCCCGACCATGACGGCGCTTGTCCGAGGCTTGTTTAGTTCTTTCCTGAACCAACTAATCACACTAAAAGGGGGGTTAGCCCTATTAGTGGTTTGTTCTTTTCGTCGCCTTTTACGACTGGCAGAACATACCGGAAGCCTATTCTTTTCCCGGGCCTCCACGGGAATTATTATTATTATTATTATTATTATTATTATTATTATTATTATTTGGAAAAAGATTTTGTCATTGGACAAGTAGAAAAATTTAATATCTAACTAAAAGATACATTCTTTAAAATGTGTCTCCAAAGCTACATTTTTCACTGTTAGATAAGTTCTATGCCATGTATGGGCTATAGCGATACAAAGAATTTTTTAAATATACAAAGCAATAAAAATTGCATCCAAAAATCAATATTTGCGAAAAGTACAAATTGCTGCATGTGGATAAATCACTCTGACTAAATGCTCATCACTAGAGCAGAGAGTTTGTAAGAATTGTAATACTGAAATAACAACACTAAACAAACAAATTTCATGCTTACAATTCACAGTCAATACTTTAAAAAGAGATGTTGACTTACTCAAGAATTAAAATTGGGATCTGTGATCGAAGCCTTCAGTAAGTGAAGTTACCCAAGTCAAAAGTAATAAATCATCAAATTGGATACAATTATCACATAAAGGTAGCTCTTCAACCACAAAAAGAACTACAAACTCTGTATTTTCCGATAAAAACAAATATCATGTTTTGCAAACAAGTGATTGTGATAACCACTCTCTTAATGACCGTGAGCTTGTAAAAATGAGTCAGACGAAAGTGAATAGTGTTTTTGCATCTAATGTTCAAAGCAAACACAGATCATCAAGGAAAAAGAGTGGTGTACTTTTACTAACAGACAGTCACAGCAGAAAAGTATTCAGCATGTTTCAAGAGAAATATTGTGACATAGCAGTGAGTAGTGTGGTGAAACCCCAAGTGGGATGTAAAATTATTGGAAACACTAACTCACAGATGAAACTAACGCAGAAAATGAGTTTATTGTCTGTATAATAGGATCAAATGAGGTGGCATAAAATGAAGCAGAGGTTTGTGTGAAAACTCTGCAGAATTTTCACTAACAATTCAGAAACACAGCAGTTGCCACACTGCCTCATAGGAACGGTCCAATTTATGGTTCATGTTTAAGTAAAAGAATTCAGAAAACAAACTTTAAAATAAGGAAACTGTGTTCACAATACGCCAAGTGCAGCATACTGGATATAAGCAAGCTATATCTAATTCTGCACATGAAGTATGGAATGCATTTAAGCTATAAAGGAGAAGGGTAGGTTTGTGACAGTGTCAGTGAAGTAATTAACGAAAGACTTTTAAGGACTAGAAAAATCTATCAGCTTCCTGTACATCTTACTTACAACCGCTAGGAAAGTAAAATGAGCAAGAAAGAAGAATGAAAAGACAACACAACTGGTGACCCCAATTTAAACTGAAGGTATGTGATGCTCTAAATATGACTCCCAACTACCAAGTCGTGAATACACCTGATCTAAAAATTTATCACTATAATGCGCAATCCCTGCATAATAAGAGTGATGCAATTAATATACTGTTAACTTATGAACTAAAAGATATCTCAGTGTGATTTCTGAACACTGGCTTAACCCAGAATCAGTTCAAAATACAAAAATAAATAAATTCATTTTGTCTTTTTACTATTGCAGGAAAAACAGCAGGCACAGTTGGGTGGCAATTTACATAAAGGAAAATATAATCTTCGTCTGACACAAAGTGTCCAAGTATTTTGATTTCTTTTTCTCCAGAGAGATACTTTCTTGGATTAAGTTTCAGTCCGCCTTGTTGGAGACACTTGAGAATGGCCCTCAGTCTCTTTATGTGTTCATTAAATGTCTCTGAGAACACTATAATGTCATCTAAATAACAAAGATATTGTCCACTTCAGGTGACTTAGAAGATTATCCATCATCCGTTCAAAAGTTGCAAGTGCATTACACAAACCAAACGGCATTACCTTAATTAAGCTCATACAGGCACTCAGGAGTGATGAATGCATTTTTCTCAAGATCACCTCATCTACATAGATTTGCCAGTATCCCGAGTACATGTCCATGGTTGAGAAAAACTTAGCCCCCTTCAGAAAATCTGGTGTATCG
This sequence comes from Schistocerca serialis cubense, assembly GCF_023864345.2. Taxonomy (NCBI): domain Eukaryota; kingdom Metazoa; phylum Arthropoda; class Insecta; order Orthoptera; family Acrididae; genus Schistocerca; species Schistocerca serialis. Next base: position 162,024,605 of record NC_064640.1, read on the forward strand.
TCAATTCGTAGAAGAGGGTAAATGTCTTTTTTAGTTATCTTATTAAGCTTCCTGTAATCAACACAAAAGCGCCAACTGCCATCTTTCTTCCTGACGAGAACCACTGGTGACGACCATGGGCTCTGCGAAGGCCGAATGATGTCATTCTTCATCATTTTTTCTACCTTGTCATGAATTATTTGATGTTCCATTGCTGACACATGGTATGCTCTCTGGCTTATTGGTTGATGGTCTCCAGTGTTAATCCGGTGCTTCACCGTCGATTTGTCTGATTTTCTCTTCACCTGTGGATTGAAGCATTCAGAGAACTCTTGAAGAAGGGCAAGTAGCTTCTTCTAATGTTCCTTAGTGAGATCTGGTGATAGTCGAGCTAGAAGATCTTATCTCGTAGTGGTAGCACTAATTTTGCCCACAGACTTGGCATGGGAGGTTTCTATGATGCTCATCTGTTCTGCAATTAACGGCTCTGCATTTGCTACACACATGTATCTTGGAAGGATCTGCAGTTCTCGGAGACAGTTAACTACCCACAATTTACCGACTCTGTTCTTAAATGAGACAACAGAGGCTAGGATGACCAAGTTATTCTTCAGTGGTATGCTTCTCTTACATTCCATTACAAGATCCATGGGTTGATGCATGGCATGACACATGACAGTTACCTTTCTAGTGCTGTCTGCAGGAATGATCACTTCATCCAGCACACATAGTCTCCACACACTCAGATGCGCATCTTCCTGCCCACAGTACCTCATCTCGTCTAGCATAATCTTTGAGCGACCACAGTCCATAATTGCCTGAGAAGCTATCAAAAAGTCCCATCTGAGAATGACATCATGACTACACTCTTGTAAGACGATGAATTCTAAGGGCTGTGTATGGCCATGTATACCCACACGAATGACACATCTTTCAGTAGGATTTACATATTTCCCATTAGCCATCTCCAGCAGAGATGTTTTGTTGTCAACAAATACGGTTTTCTGCAACTGGCGATGGTACTTCTCCGAAATGACTAAATATGATGCTCCAGGGTCCACAAGAGCTTGGGCTGGTCGGCCACCCATGAGGATATTGACAGTTTCCTATCATTTTTGTAGTGATCGACGACAGGAGTTTTCTCCTCAACAGCGTCACCTCCAAGGAAGGTCGCACCCTTTGGTTTTCTAGGTTGCGGTGGCTAGGTGATCAGCTGGAGCTTCTAAACAGCAATGGAGACCTTGATCAGAATGTTGGGGAGCATCTTCTCCAGCAGCTAGCTTGCGGTGATTGTGACCTACATCGTCCGGCACCCACATCCTTCTTGTTCAACTCCGACATCCCAGAGTTGACGTCGGCTAAGATCGGTCTGCTGTCTTCTGGTGTGGGCGTCATCAAACATCTTCCGCCTTTCTCGACAACAGCGCACCACATGTCCCGGTCGTCTGTGGTGGAAACATACTGGTTGGTTATCCTGGATTCTCTAGACGTCAGTCTTCCTTGGTGCTCAAACAGGTTCCTCATGCGGCATTGTAAGAACGTAACTTCGCCCGGGTCTCCACTTGTTCACAGTTTTAAAGGGAAATGAAGGACACGAGATTGGGTTCAATGTCTGTTCCACTTCCTCCCCTATGACCTCTTGAAGTGTCTCGGTTTTTTGCTCGCCACGCAATCCAAGTGCCTTCTGATCTTCCCCCGTCACTACCTGATGAACACTTGTGGAATCAGTTTCTTCCTCCATCGCAGATATCGATACAACATTTGGAAGCCGTTCAAACTTCTTGCGTGTAATTCTTTTTTGATGTGTTGTCTTGATAACTGGCACCATTTTACGAAGTCATCTGCTGTCGAAACCCCCTTCAGGAGTAGGGATTGATACATGTCCTCAGCAACACCCTTCGTGAGATGTGCAACCTTATCTTCCTCCTTCATTCTAGGATTCACTATTTTACACAACTCCAAGACGTCTAGAATGTATAATGCTGTAGTTTCTCCTGGACGCTGTGCCCTACGCTTTAATTTGTCTTCAGCCTTGCACTTCTGTCATTGTATGTCGCCGAAATACTTGTGCAGTTCTGCCTGAAATACTTCCCAGCTTGTGAACTTCTCCTCGTTGTTCTCATACCATTGCTTGGCTGTGCCCTCCAAGTAGAAAAATATGTTGGCCAAACACACGGTGTCATCTCATTTGTTAACTTTGGCTATAAACTCATATACCTTCAGTCACTTGTTTGGATCTTGGCCACCGTCACCAGATAACCCGGAAGGACGTCTCATGTGGTGGCACACAGTTGCTGTCATCGTAACGTCCTATTCTTCTTCTGTCTCTGATAGATTGTGATCTGTTGAATATGGCTAGAATTTGGATTTCTTGCCACGTAAACGATGGCTCGGTCACGGCCTGTTGGGAGCCACTGTGTCGTCGATAATGTGCGCTATCACAAGTTCCAATACCCAGCGCCTCCACCAGAATACTGTCACGTAGAAGAAGGTGTAATTCGATGAATGAAGAATACTAACTTCACTTAACGAAGGTTTATTCAGCACTTGCACATACAAGAGTGCGGAGCAAACTGCCTCCGGCCAGAACACATACGATATATATACAGTTACAGAACATTGCAGTACAATGATTTTTGATATTTGTGGATACATCTAGAATGTCCTCGAACTGAATACAGAAATTAAAGTTTTGAGCTCACAACCCTGCATGCAAGTCTAGTATCATAACCGCTACACCACAGTGACGGTGCTACACAGCTTCGTCTGTGACACTATACAAAGGAAGGAAAACGACTGTGCAGCCCACAGTGATGATATGTTGTCTCATTCTTGTTAGCCCCACTCTCTACATGAACATCAGTACAGACATAACGAACAAAGCACAAGCTCCAATCTTAATACACAGCAATCTGCAATCATTAATTTTTTATGGCTGACAAATCTAAAATGACTGATCAAAGGCAGCACTTGAAAAATGCATTGGCTACAATTCTGCAGCAGTCATTGTCCCGTGTTCCCACACATTTAATAGGTTTCTTTTATGACACTGTGATTTTCACAGAAATGTTAACATTTATAAAATAACAATTACTTATCGAACCTTACCTGATGTAACTATAACTTCACTTGGAACTTGAATGCTTTGAGCTCGACTGTAGTCTCTTGGAATGTTCTGAAAGGGCAGTGGTTGCTTTGGGAAGTATTTTGTATAATTCTGAAAAGGTGAGATTATTTTTTTAATCAAAGACTGTGATAAAAATATTAAAGGACATTATATTAAATTAATATTGTAGTTTTCAATGTTTACAACAAAATTAATCTACTTTAAGCATAGAATTCCATGTAACATATACAGAAAAAACTAAAAAGGTGACATAGTGATGAGAAGGATGTACTGAATAATTGTATAAAGGCTAGAAAATTGATGAAACCTCAGAATACATAAGTACAAAGAGAAGAAAAAAAATTAGAATTGTCAGGGTCTCCAATCAGTAGGCCTGAGTTCAAAAGCATCTTGAAAAATATCACAGCAACAAGGATATATACTGAAAACAGTATTCAAACCCACTGATTCAAGAAATAACAGTAATTAGAATAGACTGAAGAAATTTTCAAAAAAAGTTTCATCAACAGATGATTATAACAGAGAATGAAAGATGGACTACATCACCTACAACTGAATGCATAAACCTACTGACTAATCCCTAAAATCACAGTTGGAATGTGTATGGGAGGAATGCAACTTATGGGACACAAAGAAAGAATGGACTGAAACAAGCTCACCCATCAGATACACATACTTTAAAAAGAAATTACTAAACCCAACAGGTGAAAAAAATAATTAAAAAACTAGAACTGAAAAATCTACAGGACTAAGATGTAATCAGCAAATTCTCACAAACACACGATTTTGAGGAAGAAGAGAAAAAGATCAAATAACAGACATAGACAGAGCAACAGAAGCATAATCACTTGTTGCACATGAAAGATTATTGGGCTAAAAGGAAGACCAATAAATGTTGACTTCAGATTGTCCTAAGTGACCTGTTCATGAAAGAAGAAACAGATGCGATAACACCACTTAGAGCACTCAATATTTGTGCTTTTAGATCCATTAGTTACAATACATGGTGTCAAATGTAGTTGAAAAATTACAAGATTAAAATGTTCACTAAAATTTATAAAATGCACATAGGCTGAAGGTCGCTTGTAACTTGCACTACCCCCCACCCCCTGGTCCCTAAAATACGGGCCAAGCCCACATACCAGCCACCGCATTCCTAGCTGGGAAACTGGTTGCCTGCCTCCCTCCAAGCTGCGATCCACTCACCGCTAGCCCCTCATCTGCCCCCCCCCCCTGCCCCACCCCCAACAGCCCACCTGACAAAATACTGTGTGTGTGTGTGTGTGTGTGTGTGTGTGTGTGTGTGTGTGTGTGTGTGTGTTTTAACTCTAGCTCTTCAAAGGATAACTCCAAACACTAACAACTTATCTTCCATTTGTGTGTGCCTATCAACAACTCAATGCTTCTGCTCTCTAGTGAGTGGTCTTCTTTAATCCAAAAATATTTACATTCTACATGAATTTTCCTATGACATTTAAAATAGAATGTAATTTGATAAATTGTGGACACTTACTTTTTTTTTTTTTTTTTTTGCAAGAAGTGGAAACAAAGAGGCCCTTCTGAGCCTTGCTACAACCTATGAAAAATGCTGAAATAAATGCTGCAACCCCAGTATACAAACTTGGGAAACAGCTGTACATCAGTTCCTAGTCAAGAAGAGTTTACACAGCACTTCACTAAACATTTTGAATGCAGGCTTCAGTGACTAAACAGTTCAAATACTAAGCTTGAAAGTAAAAGGCAGTATTGGGAACATGTCTTTAACAATCATTTGTTGATGATAGAGTCAGGATAGCAGACTACTTCAACAGCTTACTTAACGAAGAAAAATGGTCACAGATTTATAAAATTAATGACATGGATGAAAAATTTAACAGCTTCATTGATATATTTACCCATTACTTTCAAATTGCATTTCCAATGAAAACTGTAATCACAAAGAGCAACTCTAGAGGTGCTCCCAGGCCCCAAATGCAAGAAACTTTTATTGTTTAAATTTTACAAAGAGACCATCCTTTTTGCCAACTGCCTTTCCATTGATACTACAACACTCAATTGGTTCATGCTGTAATAAGCCAAATCATGGCCAGCAAAGCACATACCATGCTGAGGTGAAAGGTGCTTCGCCGAGCACACTAAGGGAAGACACATAACACTTGTTTCTATTTGAGGAGTGCCAGCAATTTGTCCAATCTCCCATGTGGGAAAAACCAACTAGATGTGCATTCATTGCCAAGTGCACTGGTCTCATTGCAAACACTCATGCTACAAGGCTCCCGAGTGCTGGGCACCGGCATGTACCTACAGTAAAAAGATTAAACACAAGAGAGCAAATTGTCTGGCTTTAAGGCATCGCTTGGCTAATCAAATAGGTTACTGAGGTGCTCAAAGGAATGCAAAGTTGAGAAAGATGAACAGGAGAGGTTCTGCCACTGTCCCTCACTCCACCTCTGCAAAGCAAATACAGTAAGAGAGATAGGACTTGTTAAAACGGCAGACATAACTTTGCAAGGTAAAAACAACAACAGACCATCTACCTTTATCATTCATACAGATGCGCAAATGAGTGTTTTGTTCATTAAATCTAATCACAGTAGAGAACTAATACTATGGGGTTGTACACTGAATGGATAAGATGGATGGCAGTACCAGTTCACATTTGAAGTTGTGTGGAAGCATGACCATGATTCTGATGCTATCTTAGGCAATGATTTCTTGTACCATTTTCAACACACAGTTATCTTCCAAACACAGGAACCCCAGATTGATAGAAATGTCCACCATTTTTGCAGTGTTCTCACTACATGAACATTAGGGAGTCCAGAACAAATGGACACATTCTGACAACCCACTAAACCATGTACTACAGCGTCGAAGTGGAACAAAACTGAGAAAATATTGAATGGTACAGAAAAAAGCATTTGGATAGAGGTGAAGAGAGATTTTTTAAGGGGAGATATTTTCTTAGTGGATCCATCAACAAGAAATGAAGTTTTAGATGGTAAGCAGATGCATGTGAAGTGATGGTTATCTAGAATGAGTGTATCAGACGAGGGTACATTTTTGCATGTAAGCATAAGTAATTCTGGAAGCAGAAATATTAAAATTTCCCGGTGTGCCATGCTCATCAAAGTGCGCGAAGTAAATACTTATGGGACAACAGCCCACCAGAAAAACTCATAGCCTGAAAGAACAGTTTACATAAATTCCACCTCAGTTACATCACCTTTAGAAGTAGAAATTGGAAAGAAACTTTTAACTCCTGTGGAAGTCATAGCAGGATATATTGTATCCTGTTCCAGCCAAATTTGCAACTTTGTTTGAAGAAAAGAAACAATTTCCAGCAACCTCCTTAACATACCATGAGATTCCTATGGGTGATGCTAGGCCTATAACACAGAAACCATAATGCCTACCCTATCACTTGCTGCTTGTACTAGAGAAAAATATTTCAGATTTGCTAGAAACAGGAGTAATTCAACCTTCTTTCAGTCCCTAGGTTTCACCAATAGCGATTGTCCCCAAGAAAATCAGTAATGGAGAAAAGGCTTATTATGGGGTTTAAGGCCATTCATCTGTCTAGTATACCTAGATGACATAACTGTTTTTTCAAGTACAGTGAGAGAGCACACAGTACAACTGAAAAATGTGGTAACTGAACTCATGTTAGTGACGCTAATCTAAATTTGAAATTTAAAAAAAAATCAATTTCACACAATCACAAGTGCGCTATCTTTCGGCAGATGGATTAAGACCAGACCAGCAGTTAATGAACACAATGGACAATTTTCCAGCACCAAGGTATGTTAAAGAACTGCAGTCATTTCTTCGGATAACAAATTACTATTGTTGTTTCATGGAGAGCTATGCAGCCACTGTGAAACCTCTCACAATATTACTGAAGAAGGGAATGCCTTTTGGTTGGATTGTGGGTGTGCCACATTAAAAATCAAAGAAATTCTATCAAGTTCACCTGCTTGCCTGGAATTTGTGCTACTTCTTACCTTGTAGTGACATTCTAGCAAGATCACATGTAGGCTGCATTTTGAGTCAAACAGAGACAGCACAAAAAAACTAACTAGTTATGCACCATACTAACTGATTCAAGCTGAGGAAAATTACACCACCACAGAAAAATAACTTCCAACACTATTTTGGCACCCATTACTTTATCCATATGGGTGTCATTTCGCACCAGTCGATCATGTGCCCTCACAATGGTTGCTGAGTTTAAAAGATCCCAGCAGCAAACTTGTTAGATGGGCCTTAATACTTAATGAATATGACATAATCAAACACAAGCCTGGTACATTAAATTCAGAATGCAGGTGCCTTGATTAGGAAAATTAAGATCCTGCAATTAATGGTGTGCTTATAGAGGAATTACAAAAAGGCACAAGAATCCGATGCCAAGTGTAGAAAACTGGCTACCTAGCCAGATTTTATAACAAGAGATGATGCTTTATATAAGCAAAATGGCTCTTGAAGTTGGATATTAACTCCAAAGGCTATCCACACATGCATACTGCAACAATGTCACAATAGGATACATGCATGTCTTATTAGGGAAACTTTCATGCAGGCCGTTTTTGGTGGCTGCAGCAAAAGAAAGGTGTAGAACAGGGTTGGCCACGGCCTGTAAAATACCAATGTGCTGCCCATGTATAGTCTGAGGTTCAGCTTGTCTCTGTACTACTTGGTATATCGCAGATTTACCCGGTACTCCTTGGTACAGTACGAAATATCATTTGGGAGTGGGATACAACATTTTCTTCCAGCATTTGGTGCAGCTTATTTTAGTTGGTTTGACTTTCTGCAATTCATAAGAATTGTGGTGTAAGCACTGTTCATCCTTCACTATTTGTTTATGCTAAAAAGGAAGTTCACACGTCCAGTGGCCATGTGCACAAAAGGGGGCAGTCTAGCAATCTATCATCACAGCCTTTAAAAATAAATAAGCACTATAGAGGAGAAGGATGAGAACTCTCAGTACCTATTATGTAGTTGTATAATTGGTGGATACCACAAATTTGCTATGAAAGAGCTTTACAACACAGTGCCAGAATAATTAAGATATAGTTGACAACAAAAGAGCTAAAAATTATAACAATCGAAACACAATTTGTATGGGCTTTACTGTTTTGTACATCAAGAAGCTCTCTGTGTTAAATATGCAGGCACACAACACACAATGGAACTGGTGGTGCAAATAGTAAATTTTCTGAAGCCACTTGTGTTATTACATCATCAGCTGCAACAGTTTCTGATGGGATTGAACAAAGAGTATAGAGATGTTATATATTACTGAAAATCACACTGCCTGAAATGAGTTTTCAGTTTAAATGTCACTATTGCTGAATTTCTGAAGGAAAAAGGATGAATATAACAACAATTACAAGATCCAGAATGGATTGCTGAATTTGCATTGCAAACAGAGTTGACCACAGACTGCCCTCAGTAATACACTGTAAGGTGAGGAGTGACCTATTTCTGAAGCCGTGACATAAGTGGATGCATTTAAAAAGAAAATCGCATTGTGGATGGGGACAACTTCTGACAAGAAACACTGTCCATTTCACTAAGATCACTGGTGCTAAAGAAAAATACACTGTTGCAGTGAAAGAATTACAGGAACAGCTTTCTAAACATTTGAGGACACTGTTAATCTTACATCTGTTTCTGAAACAGTTTACCATTGCAGTTGAATGCATCCCTGTGCACCATACCCTGTAACGGCAAAATAACATATCTTTTATTTATTACTGACCATTTCTCCCACTATTTTAGTGTGATACTGAATGATGGCATGACTGCTGAGAAGATTGCTGAAACATTCATCGTACATTTAGCACTACCATTTGGGAGCCCAGCTGGAGGTCATTATAACAGACCAAGGGACATACTTTATGTCCAGTCTTATGGTGCAGGAATGTTGACTGCTTAAAATAAAGAAGTGGAGAACTACGTCATTTCACCCTAAGAGTAATGGCAGGGTTGAAAGCATTCATAAAACTGTAGTTAAAATGTTGTTGTATTACATGAACCAGTTCATATTCAGACTGGGATCTTCTATTGCCATGTGTTATTTCATTATACAATGCCAGGGTACAGGAAACAGAGCAATGACTCCTTATGAGATAATTTATGGCCACAAAATGCATTCCCATTTTGGGATTGAGAATTTGCGACCGGGAATAAACTCCAGCAAAATGAAGCAACTGGCTAAAAGATAAAAGTTTATTTGGAAGGGAGTTCAACAGAACAATACTGTCACAGCACTGAGGCAAAAGCTCTGTGGTCAAAATTTGTAGTTGGTGTGGTGATTGGCAGCTAGCTCTAAACATAGAAAAATGTAAGTTAATGTGGATGAGTAGGAAAAACGAACCTGTAATGTCCAGATACAGCATTAGTAGTGTCCTGTCTGATGCAGTCACATTGTTTAGATGTTGGGGGTAACGTTGAAAAGCAATATGAAATGCAACGAGCATGTGAAGATTGTGGCAGGAAACACAAATTGTCAACTTTGGTTTACTGGGAGAATTCTAGGAAAATGTGGTTCATCTGTAAGGGAGACCATATATAGGGTGCTAGTGCGACCTGTTTTTGAGTACTGCTCAGGTGCTTGAGATCTGTACCCAGTCTGATTAAAGGAGGACATTGAAGCAATCCACAGGTAGGCTGCTAGATTTGTTACTGGTAGGTTCAAACAATATGCAAGTGTTATGGAGATGCTTTAGCAAATCAAATGGGAATGCTTGGAGAGAAGGCAACATTCTTTTCGAAGAACACTATTGAGAAGATTTAGAGAACTGGTATTTGAACCTGACTGCTGAACGATTCTATTGCCTCCAACATACATTGCTCATAAGGACTGTAGAAGTATGAGATTATGCAATGTTATGACAAACCACTGTGAAATCGGGCAAAACTAAGGAATTTGTGAGCCTTTGGAATGGACCATATCAGATATTGCATTTCACATTGCTGATCAATGTCAAATTACAGCTCTCAGGTTGAAAGATTGTAGTTAATTTGGAGCACTTGAAGTATATAGGTAGCAGTATTCTATCTACTGTAGTGGATTCATCAAAACTCAGAAATAATCATTTGGCACAAAAGTTATTGCATGGTAAAACTGTTACACAGCAACTGATAGGTTTCCATGGCTATAATTCACAATCCACCCCTCCGTACAATTTGCAGTCTAGCAATTAAGAACAGATTTTATCTTCAGTCTAAAGTGGTATTTTCTATGACACTCTATTGTTTAGCCACGCTGATGAATCTGTTGTGTGCTTTAGCCCCAATCAGACCTTAATTAGCTAGAAAGTTTCTTTCAGGAGTGCTAGTTCTGCAAGGTTCGCAGGAGAGCTTCTGTAAAGTTTGGAAGGTAGGAGACGAGGTACCAGCAGAAGTAAAGCTGTGAGTACGGGCCGTGAGTCGTGCTTGGGTAGCTCAGTCGGTAGAGCACTTGCCCGCGAAAGGCAAAGGTCCCGAGTTCGAATCTCGGTCCGGCACACAGTTTTAATCTGCCAGGAAGTTTCATATCAGCGCACACTCCGTTGTAGAGTGAAAATTTCATTCTAGAAAGTTTTCTTCTGTATTGCTTATGTGTCATTGTTGTAAAAATGCCTCTGTGCCTTATAGCATTTTAAGCATGTTAGTTTGATATTACCACTGCCTAGACTCAACTTTTTCCCCACTGGGCTGCTTAATACAAATAAGACTGTCCACAGTGGTCATCTGGTCTTCACCGAACAATGTCAGCCCCACAGCTGATGCCTTGTCTCCACTCCATGCCACTCTGTGTTTGGATGTCGCTCCCTGTGCTTGTCGCTCAATTCCATATGACTGGCAGGCCCTTCTACTATCAACGTGTCACTACTTTTATATACACTCCTGGAAATTGAAATAAGAACACCGTGAATTCATTGTCCCAGGAAAGGGAAACTTTATTGACACATTCCTGGGGTCAGATACATCACATGATCACACTGACAGAACCACAGGCACATAGACACAGGCAACAGAGCACGCACAATGTCGGCACTAGTACAGTGTATATCCACCTTTCGCAGCAATGCAGGCTGCTATTCTCCCATGGAGACGATCGTAGAGATGCTGGATGTAGTCCTGTGGAACGGCTTGCCATGCCATTTCCACCTGGCGCCTCAGTTGGACCAGCGTTCGTGCTGGACGTGCAGACCGCGTGAGACGACACTTCATCCAGTCCCAAACATGCTCAATGGGGGACAGATCTGGAGATCTTGCTGGCCAGGGTAGTTGACTTACACCTTCTAGAGCACGTTGGGTGGCACGGGATACATGCGGACGTGCATTGTCCTGTTGGAACAGCAAGTTCCCTTGCCGGTCTAGGAATGGTAGAACGATGGGTTCGATGACGGTTTGGATGTACCGTGCACTATTCAGTGTCCCCTCGACGATCACCAGTGGTGTACGGCCAGTGTATGAGATCGCTCCCCACACCATGATGCCGGGTGTTGGCCCTGTGTGCCTCGGTCGTATGCAGTCCTGATTGTGGCGCTCACCTGCAGGCCGCCAAACACGCATACGACCATCATTGGCACCAAGGCAGAAGCGACTCTCATCGCTGAAGACGACACGTCTCCATTCGTCCCTCCATTCATGCCTGTCGCGACACCACTGGAGGCGGGCTGCACGATGTTGGGGCGTGAGCGGAAGACGGCCTAACGGTGTGCGGGACCGTAGCCCAGCTTCACGGAGACGGTTGCGAATGGTCCTCGCCGATACCCCAGGAGCAACAGTGTCCCTAATTTGCTGGGAAGTGGCGGTGCGGTCCCCTACGGCACTGCGTAGGATCCTATGGTCTTGGCGTGCATCCGTGCGTCGCTGCGGTCCGGTCCCAGGTCGACGGGCACGTGCACCTTCCGCCGACCACTGGCGACAACATCGATGTACTGTGGAGACCTCACGCCCCACGTGTTGAGCAATTCGGCGGTACGTCCACCCGGCCTCCCGCATGCCCACTATACGCCCTCGCTCAAAGTCCGTCAACTGCACATACGGTTCACGTCCACGCTGTCGCGGCATGCTACCAGTGTTAAAGACTGCGATGGAGCTCTGTATGCCACGGCAAACTGGCTGACACTGACGGCGGCGGTGCACAAATGCTGCGCAGCTAGCGCCATTCGACAGCCAACACCGCGGTTCCAGGTGTGTCCGCTGTGCCGTGCGTGTGATCACTGCTTGTACAGCCCTCTCGCAGTGTCCGGAGCAAGTATGGTGGGTCTGACACACCGGTGTCAATGTGTTCTTTTTTCCATTTCCAGGAGTGTACATATATTTCATGTTCCGCATTATCCCAAAATTGATCCGTATGTCCTTTTCAGTCTCATTTCAATGTCTTTCATTTCTATACCTTTTAATATCTGCATCTACTATTGAATGTTTTGTTATATGTTCACATTATTTCACTGTTTTGAGACATTGCTACCACAAAGTTTTCACCACTGCCTGCTATGGCGAAGTTATGTTCAATGTTTACAAAATTTGAAAACTTGGGCTACAAAAGTGCTGATCACAAGCCATCATTGTGAAGAATGCTGCCTCGCTGTTTTGAAGGAACCTGCAAAAATAAGTTCTCACTCTCCACAGTGCCGAAACACCTTAACCGTTGCTGAGTAAGTGTAACTTGGCACCATAACATGACCAGTCCCCAAGTAGACATTGGCGACGCAACACAGCATCTTTATTTACACATGAATGACACAATCCATTATCTTTTTTTAGACTTTGTTTCTCCTTGGAACATACTGAAGATTGTTTATTGTATCATATGCGTTAAATGCAACTGATCCTTGCCCAGTTGTTATCTCATTATGACCTCCATCACAACATAATAAATCAAGACTACAAACCATGTCACCATATAGACTGGCCAACAAAATAGGCTCAGTTTGCTTTTAATACCTACCACTCAAATCCTTTTCTTCAAACATCTATGAATATCTCAACACACCTACACCCCCCCCCCCCCTCCAAAAAGTCTTCAAATAATACAGGATATCCCCTCACTTCCAGCTTTATACCACTGTACTGTAATTGCATTGTTGTGAAGCTGTCTCAAGATTACCGCAAATTTATTCTTCACTTTCAGGTACCAGAATCCTGCCAGAACTGTGAAATGGAAGGATATAGGCTTTACATCTTTCCTATATCCTGGAAATTTGTTTGCAAATACATAGCTTGATGAATCAAGAACTACCTAATAGTCAAATGTGATCGACAGACGTGTACAGCTTTGTCTGCCGGAGAGGTACAGCATTTCCAGTGTAGTTCAGAGTATACTTGTACCGATTTAAATTTATAGACAGTCATATAGGGTACCCTCTGCCGTGAACCGTCTGGTGGTTTCTGGAGCACGTACGTAAATGTACACAATGTGATCAAGAGTATCCAGACACCTGGCTGAAAATGCCTTACAAGTTTGTGGTGCCCTCCATCGGCAATGCTGGAATTAAATATGGTGTTTGCCCACCCTCAGCCTGGATGACAGCTTCTACTCTCGCAGGCATACATTCAATCAGGTGCTGGAACATTTCTTGGGGAATGGCAACCCATTCTTCATGGAGTGCTGCACTGAGGAGAGGTATCAATGTCTGTCGGTGAGGCCTGGCACAAAGCCAGTGTTCCAAAACATGCTAAAAGTGTTCTATAGGATTCAGGTCAGGACTCTGTGCAGGCCAGTCCATTACAGGGATGTTATTGTCGTGTAACAACTCCGCCCCATGTATTATCAACAGGAGCTCGATCATGTTGAAAGATGCAGTCGCCATCCCTAAAATTGCTCTTCAACAGTGGGAAGCAATAAGGTGCTTAAGACATCAATGTAGGACTCTGCTGTAATAGTGCCATTCAAAACAACAAGGGGGGCAAGCCCCCTACATAAACAAACATGACCACACCATAACACCACCGCGTCCGAATTTTACTATTGGCACTACACACACTGGAAGATGACGTTCACCGGGTATTCGCCATATCCACACCCTGCCATCAGATCGCCATATTGTGTACCGTGAATTTTCCACTGTTTAACTATCCAATGTTTACACTTCTTACACCAAGCAAGGCATCATTTGGCATTTACCAGCGTGATGTGTGGCTTATGAGCAGCCGCTCAACCATGAAACCCAAGTTTTCGCACCTCCTGCCTAACTTTCATAGTACTATCAGTGGATCCTGATGCAGTTTGGAATTCCTGTGCGATGGTCTGGATAGATGTCTGCCTATTAGACATTATGATCCTCTTCAACTGTTGGCGGTCTCTGTCAGTCAACAGACGAGGTCGCCTGTACACTTTTGTGCTGTACGTGCCCCTTCACATTTCCACTTCACTATCAGATCAGAAACAGTGGACCTATGGATGTTTAGAAGCATGGAAATATCAAGTACAGATGTATGACCCAAGTGACACCCCATCACCTGACCACATTCGAAGCCCATGAGTTCCGCGGCGAGCCCCATTCTGCTCTCCCACGATGTCTAATGACTACTGAGGTCGTTGATATGGAGTACCTGGCACCAGGTGGCAACATAATGCACCTAATATGAAAAACATATGATTTGGGGGTGTCCGGATACTTTTGATCACATAGTGTAGATGTAGATCTAGAAGTAGCAAAAGCAATAAAAGGATAAAAAAAACTCCAACTCTGCATGCATTGATAATGTCCCTGCACCAATATTATAGAAGGGTGCTCTATGCCTAGTCGAACTACTTATGTGACTGTTCACTTCAAGCAGGCACATTCCCAGATGGTTTAAAAACATCTAAGGTATTTCCAATATATAAAATATGTGGGAGAAATATTGTAAGAAGCTACAGGCCCATCTGAATTCTCTCTTGCATCTCAAAAATATATGAAACTGTTATGTATGACAAACTTATGGCACTTGTAAATAAAAATAACACTGATTCAGAAATAACAGGTCAGCAATAACTGCCATTTATGAGTACATCAACTGTATACTAAGCCTGACGCACAAGAAACAAGAACCAGTCTTGAAACTATTTCTGAGCATGTCTCAAAGTGATATCGACAGTTGGAGTCACAAATGATGTCAGTCGAGTTTAGGCTTGTTCTGCGCACCTACAACATGCCAGTGAGTGTTCAGTAGCATTCTGAGCCCTCTGCTGAGAATGTTGTACCCACTGCAAGCATTAAATGGGATTGTAGCAAATTGTTTAGTGAATTTTTATTCCATTTGTAGTGAGCTGTGATGGCTGATGGTGGTGCTAAGAAACAAATTCCACACAGGAAAGTGAGAGATGTAATTTGAAGGATATACACTTTCATCAAGCACAAAGCATGCATATGCGAGTATCTGCAACTGTCGCTTGGAACCGGCAACAATGCAATCCCTGTCCATTTCTCAACCTGCATGGAACTGCCATCATTTGTGGAATGCACTATACGTATATATGGTGTAGTACCGCAAGTGTCAGTAATGAGACCACTTCTGTTCCTTTTTTGCATTAATGATTTAAGGTTCAACATGAATACTCATAAAAGGTCATAATTGTAGATGACACCACAATTCTATTAAAAGGTGCACTTAAGGACAAATTACAGCAGTCAGTAAAAACACTGTCGCAAAACAACTTAGCAACTGCACACAGAACTATCAGCTTTTAATAAACAGTAAAATAAACTATCACACTAAAATTTCACAATGCTCTGAACAAGGGTATGTATATCCCATTTCTCTCTCCCTCTCTCTCAATGATGAACCAGTTAGTAATTCTTATGAGTATGGCTGCAAAGCAATGTAAAATGGAATAAGCATGTAGAATACCTTGACACAAAATTGAACAAGACCTGTTTTCTTCTTTGTCCATTGAAATCCTGCTATAGTGAGAAAACAATACAAAGTGCATATCATGCCTACTTTCATTCTCACCTTCAATAAGGGGTTTCAGGGAAACTCTACAGCAGCAATCAGCACATTCAAATTCCTAACAAGTTCTCTAGAATCATTCTTGGATGCAAATCTAAAGACTTCAAGATCTCCAGTATCCTCATTAACCATGTATCTACATTATGGAAAACCTTACAGTTTTTAAAATAAATGTAACAGATATGGAGTGCAAAAAAAAACTTATATTCATGATCACTCTACCATACAAAAAAAAAAAAAAATTTACATTTGACCCAAATAAACACATCCCTGCGGCAAAATGGTACTCTCTACTAAACTTTGTTTCAAAGTTCCCAGAACAGAAAAGAAAATATCAATGTCAAATCCTTTCAAAAATATTTAAAGTCATTTTCACAGCACCACTGCTTTTAGTCCACTGAAGAGTATTTAAGTACATGAAGTGTACCATTTGTAATTTTAAATATGTAGAAACCACTTTGGCCTGTACATATATAAACAGTGTCTTGTGCACAAGCTGCTTCTATAGAAAAATAAAAATTAAACACAATAAAATCAAATTTCATTTGCTGTCAACAATAAGTGATAAATTTTCTGTATACGTTTCCCATTTTTCTCAAACTGTATGTACACAATTAAAAGTAAATCTAAATTACTTCATTATATTTCATTTTTTTCTCTTATTGAATACTGTTTACTTTCTCATATATCCCTCAGTTTTCTATTTCTCTGTTTAAATTACTTACTTCATATAATGACATTATGAATTCTTGTCTCTCCTGTACATTCACTGCGACCCACTTGTACACTTTGTCGAAGTGGATGTCCATTTCATGTGTATCCTGCAAAATTATGTAATATTATATTACTTTGAATATTTATTTATTAAATTTGACATCAATGTCAATAACACAAAATCACAGATAGAGGTCTGGGTGGATAACAGTAATGTTAACTGCAGCCGCACCATATATGCGAGCCCTTAATCAATGCCTGCAACCACATGTCCAAGTATTTAGTCTGCCTCTGCCCCCACAGAGATTCCAATTTTGTAAACCAATTTAACCTCACTCTGATGATAGGCTTGGGCACCCCTATTTGAGACTTTTCTGTAAATTAACAAGCAGACACTTTTAAACGTCAATAGCATTGAATTTTAACTCATTTCTTTCTATCAGCTGCAAGTAATTTGTTTCATTTGTTTACGTTCAAGGCATTGAGATGAGAAAAAAAGGTTTACCTGATTTGGCACAGTTTGCAGAGAGACTACTAACTACTAGCGTTACATTCAATAAAATAGGAATCAACACAAAATATGTGTTACATCTTGAAACATTTTTCCTGTTATATGATTTAGTCATAATTCTCTCTCTCTCTCTCTCTCTCTCTCTCTCTCTCAGCAATTGCCCTGTAATTTACAATTCATGAAATTTATTTCTTTATTTATTTTAATTTATTGGCCAGATGCCCTTTCTGCCAACAAATTTCTCACTTAACCCAAGACAAATAAGTTGTGTGCACCATCTGTGTGTGAATTAAACAAATTTTATTCTGTGTGTTATCATATTTTAACTACTTGGATATCATTCTTTATAAGGCAGAGATTGGTGATGAGCCCAGGATTTTTGCAAACCAGTGTTGAAAACTGCCTAACACACTCACTCCGACTGTTCTGTGTATCAGGCCAATGTTTATAATCCACCACATGGATTTCATTAGGGTCTGGCTCACCTGCCTGTCTCACAAACTAGTTCACTGTGTCTTAAGCAGGTCAAGATTCAGTCACTATTAGAATAAACAATTTGCGAAAACTGAGAAGATAGATGAAGTTGTGATACAACTTTGCATAACTTGTCTCATGTCATTAGGTGTTTCCACATGATCTGTTTATCATGTACTGTATACATGAATTCAGCAAATATTAAATTGCATCACCATATTACATCAAATTTTGTCCATGTTAGTTTCACTGACACACACACACACACACACACACACACACACACACACACACACACACACACACACGTTAGATCTGAAGTAAGCTTTGGCTTTTGGCTTGTCTCTCACAACACTACTAAGAAGCATTAACTAACGGCAATAAAGTTCACAACTCTTACACTGCCGGTAGCAACTGACCGGGCATATCTTTGGGAACATGTTTCACAACTTACATGAAAAATGATTTCTTGGTAACCTAAAGTCAGGAGCTGCAGATACAGTGGATGCAGGTACAACATAAGGATAGAAGCAGAATTTTACTGAGCAGGGGTCTTGCAGCATTATTATAAGAATGGTGGCTTACTACATGAAATCACTGTTGCAAAAAACCACAGATATAGCTGCCGATATCAACACCCAAACAGACTTCTGTCAGAGGATGTACTACACATAGACAAAACTTACTGAATTAAAACAAACCAAAATAAAACACACGACTATGAAATTCTACAATGAAAGTGACATTGAAAACAATAATAATAATTTGATACTGGATGGGTCTACAGCCTTCATGTACAATGAAGCACCAAAGAAACTGGTACAGGCATGTATATGTAAACAGGCAGAATACAGTGATGTGATCGGCAATGCCTATGTAAGACAAGTGTCTGGTGTAGTTGGTAGATCGGTTATTGCTGCTACAATGGCAGGTTATCAAGATTTAAGGGAGTTTTAACGAAGTGTTATAGTCGGTACATTAGCGATGGGACACAGCATATCCAAGGTAGCGATGAAGTGTAGATTTTCCGGAACGACCATTTCACGGGTGTACCGTGAATACCAGGAACAGGCTTCTGAGCCATGGAAGCATAAGAAGTGGTAAAGACGGGAAGTTTCATTGTCTTCTATTCCTTTTTGGCTTCAGCATAGGGGATCCACTTGGTGACTTTTAGTTCCTGAATTTTTTGTTCCTCTGCAAAAACATGGCAGTCTCGGTTCCAGACTGGGTGACTCCCAGAGTAGTTAATGCAGACTGCTGGAGATGGAAAGCCAATCCCAGCTTCATGGGCTGCCTTTCCACATTTCCCACAGGTTGCATCAGCCCCACAACTCAGTGTTGTGTGACCAAAATGGTGGCATTTGTAGCACTGCAAACATTTAGGTACATAAAGCCTAACCCTAGGTCGGAGGAAACCTGCCATAATGTGGTCAGGCAACGTTGGAGAATTAAAAGGTCAAAGTGAAGGTGGTGGTCTTCTCAATTTCTCCATTATTCCTATGCATCCTTTGCTCTATGTCCACTATCCCCTGTAATGCCCTTTCCTGTTTAAGTTCGGCATGTTGATATCCATAATTTCACGGCATGTGACCACACCCTTGCTAGAGTTAAGGGAGTTATCAGTTCAACAAAGACATCATAGTCACCCAATTTTTTGCTCTTTGTAAGTAGTTCCACCTGCTTTGCCCTATTAGTTTCAACCAGTAGGAAACCATTCTGCAGCCGCTTAATAGACTTCAGGATTCCAGCAAGTCCTTCCAAGACTTTACAGATATAGAAGGGGGGACACTTTTTCAAACATCACCTCCTTCCTCTTGATGACCAAACACACATTTTGATTTATAACCCTTCGAGCCTATAACTTTATTTGTTTATGGTTCATTTAATTTGTTATAATTTTTTTTTTGCTTTAAAATATTGGTACTATATTTTCTGTAGATGTAAAGTAAAGGGTGCTATACTGGAGTTCGAAGCTCTTTGCATTGCATGTGAGTAATGTATGTAAAATACTATGTAAATTATTTATTACATTAAATAATTTTCTGATGACATTTTGTATTTAAAAATGTTTGTGTGTACAAACTGATCATGTTGATGCCAATTTGACAATTTTAAGAAATGGTCACACTTAGATACAATATAAGAAATAGGTGTTATGTAAAAGCTAGTGTGATTTTATTTGAAATGAAAGTGGCTCTGGAGGAGTGGAAGAGGTGGCAAGGATGAATTTGGTGCACTACCTAGAGCAAGTGCGGGAAGTATGTCACACAGTCTGTAGGCAGCAGTGATTGAGGCAACACCTTTGTTGAGCAGGAGAAGCTTTGCCTGCAAATTTGCACCAAACTGCCTTCGATGAAGACTGCAAACGGCTTACGGCACAGCTGCGAGTTGTTGGGCTGCTGCATGCAAACTGAATGACACCAGGAAGAGAAATTGAGTCCATACAGCAAGATACTTGCAGGCTGTACTGTGGGTAGTGCAGCTGTAATAATTGTTCTCCACACCCAAGCCTACAGCCACCAGATAAGATTTTTTTTGTATTTTTACTTTTGTACAGCATGAACCATTAATTTAAACTTGTTTTAATAATCATTCTTTAACTTTAAAGTAACTGGTTCACCGTGTTACTTCATCCTAATCATACACCTATATAGGGTTCCTTCCTCGTGTTTGATTAATCTGAGTATCCTATTTTACAGGCTTATGAACTGCCAAGTTAATATAAAGAGGCAACATTTAAATTTTTTTGTTTTTTCTTAACTATTACAAAGTTTTATACAGTAGAGTCTCGATTAACTGACCTAAACCAGCCACGGCAAGGTCGGATAAGCAGGAAGGTCGCATAACACAGAAAATAAGACAAAAAAAAACACAAAAATTAAACTAAAGTAGGCCAAATGAGTTAAACATTTAATACAATACAAATCAAATTAGACTGAATAGATATTTACTGTGTGAAGAAGTTAGGAATTGTCTTTTGTTTGCCTGATGTTTGCCGTTTTTTTTGCTGCTAAATCAAGTAGTCTCTTAAGAAGTAAAACCTCAGTAGACAATGTTTCCTCCAGTTGTTCTACATATTTTAAAGCAGTTTCTAAGTCCTTGTCTCCTTCGTTGTGAGAAATCTTGGGTGCTCTTTCCTCCACTACATCTGCTTCTTCGTCTACTTCTTTCTCATTTACCATGTTGTCTATTTCTTCATCTGTCACTTCAAATTCTTCATCTTGGACAATCCATTCATTTATGTCATTTTCTGTGGCATCAGCACATTCCGGAACTTTTTGTAACAATGAAAGCAGGGTAGTATTTTCTGGTTCGGTCTGCTACTGTAGATTTTCATCATCTGGAGAATTTTCCTGATTTTCCTGTAGCAAACTTTTTCCATGATTTTGCAATTGTATTTGCTCCAACACTCTCCCAAGATTGGGCCACGTCATAAGCTACGTCTTTCAAATTAATATGGCGCAACTGCTCTAGCATGTCTTCTCCCTTGTCCACAGCATTAAGTAAAGAGAAAAGCAAGTTTCTGTGGTAGTTTCTCTTTAGTGTCTCTAAGGTCCCTTGGTCCATAGGCTGACATAAGGATGTGACATTTGGAGGCAAAAACATG
Organism: Schistocerca serialis cubense; assembly: GCF_023864345.2. Classification (NCBI taxonomy): domain Eukaryota; kingdom Metazoa; phylum Arthropoda; class Insecta; order Orthoptera; family Acrididae; genus Schistocerca; species Schistocerca serialis. Next base: position 162,045,959 of record NC_064640.1, read on the forward strand.
GCCTTTATATCATGATCTTGAAGTTCATCTTCATTAGGATGACAAGTGGCATTAACTAGAAGCAACAGTGCTTTGTGGGGCAAGTTGTTGGCTTTCAAAAACTTTTCAGTTTGTGGCACGAACTCGTTAAAAAACCATTCTTTAAAAATGTCTGAGCTCATCCAAGCAATTTTTTTTTTTTTTTTTTTTTGGTTGTAATATTTCACCAGTAAAGCATTTTTATATACATTTTTAAATGGTCTCGGTTTTTTATTTTTTTTAATTTTTTTTTTGCTTACATATCATAGACAGTTTCATTTTCAAATTTGCTGTGGCGTTACTGCATGCAAGAATTTTCACTCTTTCTTTGCTACATTTGTAGCCTGGTGCTGCCTTTTCGGCCTTTGACATTAGTGTTTTTTCGGGTAACATTTTGTAATTGAGACCAGTCTCGTCGCAGTTAAAAATTTGATCGCCTGTTAAGTTTTCCTTGTCAAATACATACCTTGTAAAGTTTATTCCCAAACAACTGAACAACTTCAAAATTTGCTGAAAGCTTTTCACCACAGACATTAAGTTGCCAAATTCCGTATATTTTCTTCCATCTATCGAGCCAGCCTACACTAGCTGTGAAATCAGGTTCACCTTCGTTTAGTCAGTTACGAAACTTTAAGGATTTTTCCTGCAAAATAGGTCCCGACATGGGTACACCTTTATCTCTATGTTGAGTAAACCATAGGAACAAAGCTTCACTTACTTTTTCATAATTACATTTTTTCATGGTTTTCCGATCTTCCAAAACAGTCGAGGTTGCTCACTGAGAACACCACTTCTCAATTTCATTACAGTTCCTTTTCCAGTCTCCAACTGTTGTTTTCCCAACGTTATAATCTTGCGCCACTTTTAATAAAGTTTCACCATTGTCTATTCTTTTTAAAACTTCAAGTTTTTCTTCCATTGAAACAACCACCTTTTTCCATTTTGAAGCCATCACCACAAATTTTTACAATAAACAAAGTGCAACATGTCCACTCCACTACAGATCTAAGTTAGCACTGAGGAGTGAGGAGTAGCAGATGGTGACAATGAACTGAGTATCAACAAACAACACGTTAGTCACTGACCTGTCGTCGGCTGGCGCACGGCCAGCGCGATTAAAGGGTCGGATAACACAGAAAGTAGGATAACCGAAGATCGGATAATCAAGACTCTACTGTAGTAAAAGTTTGCTTACGTAAAATTCAATCGGAGTGAAGCCAAGTTACTACAATCTGTTGAATGTCTATACAGAATTAGTTCAAAGAGTTATAGCTTTTGAAATTAAATTCCACTAAGAAAGAGGTTTTCTTGAAGTGAAATGTTCAGTATAAAGAGTGTGCGCTTTAGTGTTTTAAGTATTTTAGTGTTTAAGTTTGTTGTTGATGGAAAGTGCTTTTCTAAAGGCCCTCGGCCAAATTTTTTAGCTTCCTTTAAGTTACCTACTGGGCTTTTTCTCTCTTAAAAATGTAATGTATAAGGGTGTAGTCCAACATTGTTTAAGTGGAGTAAGACTTATCTGAAGAACCAAATTAAACAGTAGCAAGAAAGTACGCAAAATTCATACTTCTGCTTTTCCAATACAGCACTGTTTCATTGCCTGGATAGGCTGTCGACCATTAGTACATGATTTAAAACGCTAAATGAACTTGGAACTGAGTTGTCCTAGCTTCATTATAATATTATTTACACTGTGTTTCTATCTAACCACTGGGTAAGATCTTCAGATAAGAAGTGAGTAGTCTGATTTACTTATCCATCAGACACAACACACAGTCAAATCCTGTAAAATGGATAACACTATTGACTAGCTTTTCCTATTAACAGGACTATCCTACCATAGTGTATTTTATTTGGAAACTAAACTAAATTTAGTATGAGACTTATACATGGCAACATAGAGACAGGGTTTTCTGTTATTTAGGTAAAAGCATACTAAATTACAATACTAGTGGTAGGGCTATAAGCCCTGTTACTATAATTCAACTGATGCAAATTACCAGGAGGGCTAGCCTCCCTCATTCGTTTGGAGGTTTGGGTGTGAATACTCCCAGGTGGTACAACCTTCCCACTTATGGAGAAGAAGATAATTTCGAGGATTCCATCTCAGTCCCATGAGCAGCTAGGGAAACAAGGGTCTACTCAGACAGAGCGCCGCATGTCCGAGTAAGTCTTACACAACTAAGGTGCGGCAGGATCCCCCGAGGTTGCCCAATCACGACTGTTCCACCTCAACAGTTATGCATCTCATCAGCATGTAGCACAACTTGAGATTGAGGTGTTTTTATAGCGATTTTTACCATCCTCGTGATCAAGGTGTGACACAAAACGTTCCACTGCCGCACCATACAGTGGTCATTGGAGCGTGCCCAAAGCACAGGAGACTGGCGACATTTACCAGTCCCCAGCTCAGGAACCCCGGGCTCGTCAAGCCCGTACTCAGCAAAAATGAATGCTGTGCCCTGAGGGCAGGTGAAGTGGTAATCACTCATAGGGGGTGGTGTGCATTCACATCCCCAAGTAAGAGAAAAGGGGGGGGGAGGAAACTTTCTGAATCAAGGTGGTCATCTCAGTATAATTAAGTGGCCTGACTGGAGGTAAATAAACTTTACAAATCACGATAATTGAGCTCATTTGCACCCACACTGCTATTGCTTCCAACATGGTATCAAGTGGAATCCACTCACTGACAACTGTGCAAACTAACTGTAACAATTCTACTCAGTTTTTAGCTACAATAATGAGAAGCAGTGTGAAAGCCACAAGGAGACTGGTAGCTGCAAGTGGGGCGACATGTGGATCAGAATAATACACACATAAAGGGATTGCAAGACAAGGCTACCACAATCCTCAGAAATTGCACCACACAGTGGTAATGACTGTAGCTGGTAGGTTGATGTCACCACACTAGAACACACCTCTCTTTATGGGTGATGTGGCTTGGGGCCAGGATGTAGCAAAACAGTTGCACTTTGGAGCAATATAAAAATTTGTCTGCTTTTGAGGCAGAAGGCATTCTCTCATTGCCAGAGTCCAGCAACACCACCATGATGCCATGCACAATGTCGGGCAGCAAGACGAGTGGGCATCACCAGCATCAGCCATGGGTTCGAGACCGGGCTGCACCTGCTGCCGCCAGCACCAAGTTCCTCACGGGACTTGCAACCATGGGCTCGTCAACTTGCCATCCGCGCCTGCTGCCACCTGCACTGAATTCCTAGTGAGGTTTAGTGCTTCAGCACCAGCCACTGTCCAACTCCTGCAGCAGGACAGCAAGTCAAAGTTTGTGCACACCCGTCTCCCTAATGCTGCCTCAGTATATGTATGTAGAGCCAAGGGGCCACCATGGCTCCATGTGACTGTGGGTAGTAGGACACCACTGAAATCATGGCTGTGGTCTTCATAGGCCGCCGGCCTACCACAGGCCTTCTGTTAGCCTTCATCCGGGACAGAAGCTGCCGCAGGGGACAATGGAGTGAGGCATGTTTGCCTCACTGAGCAATGATACATCATGTAATGGAATTAAAAAAAGGCATCCTTTCCTGTCAACAGTGTCTCTACTAGGCCTACCAGATGGTGACCCCCCCCCCCCCCCACTCCTCCTTTGCACTCATGATGTCACCACAATCAGCAGTGGAGGGGGTGGGGTGTGCTATGTCCGAGCCACAGCCCATATTACCGTTGTTTAGGGTGAGTGAGACCATGTTTGTCTTTTTGTGGTGACAGTCATGGTGTAGAAGTACAGGGGACGTGATTATATGAGGGTTACTTTTGTAAAACCAGAGGAACCAGTGGATTTATCATAGTTTAGGGTTAGTGCTAGAGATGAATGGTTGGTGCCTGTACGTTTCACAATGGCAGTTTGCTTGGACATTCTACCCCTTGTGCCGAATCTATAGCAGTGATTTGCTTTCATGTCATCATTTTGGCACACAGACGATGTGGACAGTCCAGATGACTCATGATTCAGCAGAAAAAGTAGGTTGGTAAGACAAGTAGCTGGGGAGTGTTCTGTCTGTATTAGTGTTGGATTATTATTTTCATAGTATTTTTTTTTTATTTATTAATTAATTCTGAGTAGTAAACATGAGTAAAAATGAGGCAACGGCAAAATCGGAGACACAAAGTGTCACCAGAGATGAGGCTATAGAGTTGTTACTAAATTAGATAGCATCGTTAAGGGCAGACAGATGAGTTGTGGATAATAAATTGGCAGAGTAAGATGAGGAGATAGAACTGTTGAAGTGACAGACTCTTGGAGTGAATCCGGCTGTTGCTAACCTTGTTTCTCCCTTTTCTGCTAGGTCGTTTGAGGATGTGCTAGCATTTGTAGAGGATGTCAAGTCATTGGCTGACATAGGAGTTGGTTGGATAAACAATTATTGCAGATTGCTAGGTTACATTTAATGGGAGAGACAAAGTTGTTTGTACAGTGCACAGAAGGATTACACAATGTATAAAGTTTTGATCAGCTGAGACAAGCATTGGAGCAGAGATATAGGAAACAAAACAGTGTCTGGCTTCTTCATCATCATCATCATCATCATCATCTTTTTTTGTGAACAATTTGATATGGTGTCTAGAGGGCATAATGAAGCAGTCGAGGACTTTATGGATAGAATTGGGAAGTTGAATGTTCACACTTATGAATTGTCAGAGTGAGGAGATGAACAAAGCGGTACTACAAGAGGCCAAGAAAAGAGCACTTTTTGCTTTTCTGAGAGGTTTAGCACCAGAACTGTCAAGGAAGGTGTGTACTGGGCCACCTAAAGATCTCCATGCAGGGGTTAATTTAGCATTGGAGTAGGAGGAAATCAATAGGTCGACAGGGGTATGGGATCAGAGACATGTATTTGCATCAAATGTACAGTGTTTTAATTGTGGCCATGTGGGGCATATACAGAGGCAGTGCTACAAGCCATGAAGTAGTGATGGTGATTCCTGGTGAAAACAAATGCAGACACAGAATGTTCCATAATATGCATGACAAATGGTAGAGTATAAAGTTTTGTTCGATATGGGGGCACATGTGTCAGTGGCTTCAAGAGAGTTAATACGTAGGATGCATCTTCATTTGAGACAACTGAGTTTAGACAATGTGTGGAACTGAGAGCTACAGCATGATCTTAGGATTAGACTGTCTGCATCCACATTGTGCCACAACTGACTGTCAGTGACTTATGGTGGAGTGTAGTGGAAAGACATTCCAGCTATGAAAAGCTGTCATCAATGTTGATCTATCACAAAGAGCATCTAGTATATAAGACAACCCAGTTAAACTGCGAGCAATTACATTAACGTGTGATTCACATGACTGCATGTCAACTGGCACTGAAAAGTTGTGATGGTTGAATGTGGAGCCTGACTTACCAGTTAACATGTTACGTATAGGAGAACTGTGGGAAGATATAGAAATGTTGGATACAGCATGTTGTTTGGTAAAATGTAATATTATATGTGTACAAGGCACAGAGGAGGTTAAGTCACTGACAGGAACATTGTTGGCCACACTGGAGATTCTGGATGAGGAAAATAGCCATATAGGAGGTGTACGCTGTAGTAGGGCACAGGATGCTGTCAGTACTGCAATTCATGAAAAACTAAAGCATTTGGAAGGAATATAGAGGATGTCAAGGACCTGTTACATGAATTTCATGACCTGCTTTTTCTGCAACGGCCATTGCCTGATACACCAGTAACACACCCCTGAAAGGGAATGAAGCACTGGTGTATCAGAGACCATACAAAATACCACAATCATGGCAAACAGTTTTGGAGGAATTTATAAATCAACAACTGGATGAAAGGACAATAGAACAAAGTAGTTGCCAAAGAGGGGGTGGTGGGGGGGGGATTGTAATTGTGCCCAAGAAGTCTATGGGTGGCTCAAAGAATACTAAACACAAGAAGGAGGTTTACCCATGGGTTCACCTATTTCAGGAAAATTAGCCAACATTTTCATGAATCACACAGAAAAATTAATATTTGAAGACATAATAACAAAGAAAATCTATATCATCATCTACTGGTACAGATACATGGATGACATAATATACATGGTAGATGAACTTAAAAGCAGAATACAGCAACTACACAAAGACATAAATACTGTACACAAAAACATAAAGTTCGCAATAGAAGAAGAACCAGTAAACACACTCAACTTTTTAGAAGTAATCATAAGAAAAGACAATAATAAACATACATTTGACATATACAGAAAACCCACAACAAGTGACATTAACTTAAATGCAACTTAAACCACCCACAGAACCAAAAACAAGCAGCAATCAGATACATGTTAAATATGATAAACAGTATCCCCCTAAACACTTCTAATTAACTGAATGAGTTAGCCATTATAAAACAAATAACATTAAAAAATGGACACAGAGAAACAATGGTAGACAAACTAAGGAAAAAAATAGAGCGACAAATTGTGAAGAAAACTAACCAAACCACACTAACTCGTACAACTTGCACTACAACAAAAAATGGCATACAATGTCCAACCACAAGAAATTCACACATAAAATAGATAACATATTCAACAAACAAGGCATAAACATTGCTTACAAAACAAACAATTCCATACAAAAGTACATCCCAAAACTAAAATCAAAACCAGACAGATACCCACAATGTGGTATCTATCAGCTCGGTTGCAAAGATTGTGAGAAGATACACAATGAAATGACTGGGAGGACATTTGACATAAGATATAAAGAACACAATAGAGCATTTAAATACTGTACAAATCATTCAACATTTGCAGATCACATAAAAGAAGAACACCATAGACCAACCCATACTGAAAATGATATGAATATAGTAAAAATCAGTAAAGACAGACACCATATACCTTTCCAAGAAAATTTCCACATACAAAAAGCATTAACACAAAATAAACAGTTGCTAAATGACCCCATAAATATTGGAAACCAGACTCTATATAGAATAATTGGTGAAATTACATGAAAAAGAAAAGAGCCTTTTCCATCCTTCACCCCCCCCCCCCCCCCCCCCACCACACACACACACACACACACACACACACACACACACACACACTTACTTTCATTTCACTTCTCACTCCTCACCTTCTCTTCTAACTCGCACTCCATCAAACTGCTGTATATTTATGTCCTCTCATCCTGGTTTCCCCCTCCCCTTTAAAAAAAAAAAAAAAAAAAAAACACCTCCATCGTTATTCGTTCTCTACTCTTGTTGTTGTTGTTGTTGTTGTTGTTGTTGTCTTTAGTCCAGAGACTGGTTTCACGCAGATTTCCATGCTACTCTATCCTGTGCAAGCTTACTCATCTCCCAGTACCTACATCCTTCTGAATCTGCTTAGTTTATTCATCTCTTGGTCTCCCTCTATGATTTTACCCTCCACGCTGCCCTCCAATAGTAAATTGGTGATCCCTTCATGCCTCAGAACATGTCATAGCGACCGATACTTTCTTCTGGTCAAGTTGTGCCACAAATTTTTATTCTTCCCAATTCTATTCAATACCTCCTCATTAGTTATGTGGTCTACCCATCTAATCTTTAGCATTCTTCTGTAGCACCTCATTTCGAAAGCTTCTATTCTCTTTTTGCCTGAACTATTTATCATCCATGTTTCACTTCCATACATGGCTACACTCCACACTAATACTTTCAGAAATAACTTCCTGACATTTAAATCTATACTCGATGCTAACAAATTTCTCTTCTTCAGAAATGCTTTCCTTGCCATTGCCAGTCTACATTTCACATCCTCTCTACTTCGACCACCATCGGTTATTCTGCTCCCCAAATAGCAAAATTCATTTACTACTTTTAGTGTCTTACTTCCTAATCTAATTCCATCAGCATCACCCAATTTAATTCAACTACATTCCATTATGCTCGTTTTACTTTTGTTGTTGTTAATCATATATCCTCCTTTCAAGACACTGTCCATTCCGTTCAACTGCTCTTCCAAGTCCTTTGCTGTCTCTGATGGAATTACAATGTCATCGGCTAACCTCTAAATTTTTATTTCTTCTCCATGGATTTTAATTCCTACTCTGAATTTTTCTTTTGTTTCCTTTACTGCTTGCTCAATATACAGATTGAATAACATCGGGGATAGACTACAACCCTGTCTCATTCACTTCCCAACCACTGCTTCCCTTTCATGACCCTCGACTCTTGTAACTGCTCTCTGGTTTCTGTACAAATTGTAAATAGCCTTTCGCCCCCTGCATTTGACCCCTGCCATCTTCAGAATTTGAAAGAGAGTATTCCAGTCAACATTGTCAAAAGCTTTCTCTAAGTCTACAAATGCTAGAAACGTAGGTTTGCCCTTCCTTAATCTATCTTCTAAGATAAGTCATACGATCAGTACTGCCTCAAGCGTTCCAATATTTCTACGGAATCCAAACTGATCTTCCCCAAGGTCGGCTTCTACCAGTTTTTCCATTCCTCTGTAAGGAATTCATGTTAGTATTTTGCAGCCGTGACTTATTACACTGATAATTTGGTAATTTTCACATCTGTCCACACCTGCTTTCTTTGAGATTGGAATTATTATACTCTTCTTGAAGTCTGAGGGTATTTCGCCTGTCTTATATATCTTCCTCACCAGATGGCAGAGTTTTGTCAGGACTGGCTCTCCCAAGGCCATCAGTAGTTCCAATGGAATTTTGTCTACTCCTGGGGCCTTGTTTCCACTTAGGTCTTTCAGTGCTCTGTGAAACTCTTCACGCAGTATCATATCTCCCATTTCATCTTCATCTACATCCTCTTCCATTTCCATAATATTGTCCTCAAGTACATCGCCCTTGTACAGACCCACTACATACTCCTTCCACCTTTCTGCTTTCCCTTCCTTGCTTAGAACTGGGTTTCCATTTGAGCTCTTGATATTCATACAAGTGGTTCTCTTTTCTCCAAAGGTCTCTCTAATTTTTCTGTAGGCAGTACCTATCTTACCCCTAGTGATATATGCCTCTACACCCTTACATTTGTCTTCTAGCCATCCCTTCTTAGCCATTTTGCACTTCCTGTCACACTAATTTTTGAGACGTTTGTATTCCTTTTTGCCTGCTTCATTTACTGCATTTTTATATTTTCTCCTTTCATCAATTAAATTCAATATATTTTTCAGTTACCCAAGGATTTCTACTACCCCTTCTCTTTTTACCTACTCGATCCTCTGCTGCCTTCACCATTCCATCTCTCAAAGCTACCCATTCTTCTTCTACTGTATTTCTTTCCCCCATTCTTGTCAATCGTTCCCTAATGCTCTCCCTGAAACTCTCCGCAACCTCAGTTTATCCAGGTCCCATCTTCTTAAATTCCCACCTTTTTGCAGTTTCTTCAGTTTTAATCTACAGTTCATAACCAATAGATTGTGGTCAGAGTCCACATCTGCCCCTGGAAATGTCTTACAATTTAAAACCTGGTTCCTAAATGTCTTACCATTATATAATCTATCTGAAACCTGTCAGTATCTCCAGCCTTCTTCTATGTATACAACCTTCTTTTATTATTCTTGAACCAAGTGTTAGCTATGATTAAGTTGTGCTGTGTGCATAATTCTACCAGGCGGCTTCCTCTTTCGTTTCTTACCCCCAATCCATATTCACCTACTACGTTTCCTTCTCTTCCTTTTCCTACTATCGAATTCCAGTCACCCATGACTATTAACTTTTCATCTCCCTTCACTATCTGAATTATTTCTTTTATCTCATTATACATTCATCAATCTCCTCATCATCTGTGGAGCTAGTTGGCATATAAACTTCTACTACTGTGGTAGGTGTGGGCTTCGTGGCTATCTTGGCCACAATAATGCATTCACTATGCTGTTTGTAGTAGCTTACCTGCACTCCTATTCTTTTATTCATTATTAAACCTACTCCTGCATTACCCCTATTTGACTTTGTATTTATAACCCTGTATTCGCCTGACCAAAAGTCTTGTTCCTCCTGCCACCGAACTTCACTAATTCCCACTATATCTAACTTTAACCTATCCATTTCCCTTTTTAAATTTTCTAACCTACCTGCTCAATTAAGGGACCTGACATTCCATGCTCCGATCCGTAGAACGCCAGTTTTCTTTCTCCTGATAACAACGTCCTCCTGAGTAGTCCCCACCTGGAGATCCGAATGGGGAACTATTTTACCTCCAGGATATTTTACCCAAGAGGACGCGATCATCTTGTAACCCTACAGTAAAGCTGCATGCCCTCGGGAAAAATTACGCCTGTAGTTTCCCCTTGCTTTCAGCCTTTTGCAGTACCAGCACAGCAAGGTCGTTTTGGTGAGTGTTACAAGGACAGATCAGTCACTCATCTAGACTGTTGCCCCTGCAACTACTGAAAAGGCTGATGCCCCTCTTCAGGAACCACACATTTGTCTGGCCTCTCAACAGATACCCCTCCATTGTGGTTGCACCTACAGTACAGCTATTTGTATCGCAAGCCTCCCCACCAACGGCAAGGTCCATGGTTCATGAGGGAGGATCTTACACAGTACATAAATACACAGAAACATAATCAAATAGAATTTCATACATACAATAATCTAATTTAAAAAATAAATTTTGTAGGTCAAAGAAAAATTAGTGGAAGCATTATGTTGGCAACACTACAAAACACAAACAACAGCACACACTTCAAGTACAAAAACAAACAGAATACAGTGGTGTGCATAAAAGTGTGTTGTGAAAAGCATAAGAAATGCATAGTGCTGCAGAACATCTAAAAATTATACCAAAATTATCAGTGTCTAACACAGAAAAACAACGTTGTGCAAGCAGGCGGCATTTCCCGATGTAAGTGAGAAACCAGCCAAAAAAATCACCATAAGTACAAATCAACCTATTCTTAACAAATTGTATCTTCATCTAAAAGCAAATCAAAATGTAAATAACTTAACTACAGACCACTAATGATGCTTTACCTCAACAAAGCAAAATGTGTCTGGTAAAAAAATTATGCATTTTTGTAGTTGCAACAACAGAAACAAAAATACCCTCAAGGCTCAAAGAAGTATCAATTTTGTTGTGATTACTGCCATTTGAATAGTAAAACTATGACAGATGTCTACTTCTCGGCAATAGACTTTAAGAGTGGATACCGTCAATTAGAAGTTGCTTTGGAGGATAGATCAAAAAATGGCTTTTCAGCACCTTGGTGACACTGTCAACATAGATAGCTGCCTTTTGAGGTAAAAAATGCACCAGTAATATCCCAAAGGTTATTGGAGAGGGTGCTGAAAGGATTAAAACCATGTTAGTTTCTGGTATATCTCGATGACATGATCATATTTTCAAGGAATGTGCAGGAGCATAGGCAACATTTGATGGAAATGTTCAAGAGGTTACAAGAAGCTCATTTGACACTAAGTAAGGAAAAATCTCACTTTACACTGGAAGATGTCAACTATTTAGGCCATATCATTAGTAAGGATGGTGTGAGGACTGATCCTAGATTAGTACAAGCAGTGCAAGATTTTCCAGTATCAGGGACAACCAAGGAGTTAAATCTTTTCTGGGTTTTGCAAATTATTGTATGAAGTTTGTGTGGGGATCTGTAGATGTAGCTTGAATGCTTACACAGTTGTTGAAAAAGGGTATTAAGATTGTGCCAGAGGAAAGCCAAGGATAGTTTGTCGATTTGAAAAAGGTGTTCACATCGAGTCTAGAGTTGGTGTGTTCAGACTTTCAGGAGGAGTTCATACTATCATGTGATGCATCAAATGACACTCTTGGGTGTGGTTTTTTTTAAGTCAGGAGGTCAATTTTCAGTTAATCTTGTTGCTTTTTTGAATGGAATGGAAAGGAAAGGAACTACTCTGCAAAGGAGAGAGAGAGAGAGATGCTTAGCTTTGTGTATGGAGTAACATACTTCCTGTGTTATCTGTATGGTAGAAAGTTCAAGGTAGTGACATACCACGTACTTTGAAATGGTTACTAGTTTTGAAGGACCTATCCAGTAGATTGACGAGATGGGTGTTAAAACTCAGTGAATTTGAGTACGAAGTGATCCACAAACCAGAGAAAAAACATAGAAATGCAGATGAGTTGAACAGGAGGCACTAGGTCAGGACTGAGGAATGTCAGGCTGTAGAGTGTGGCAACGAGGAATTTAAGTGATATGGCAAACAGCAACAGTTCAGTGTGCATCACAGATTGTTGTGCAGAGTGACTAAATTAGGACAACAGGTGGTCATGCTAGTAGTATTGAAAGAGAAGGTACTACATAAAATGCGCGATCATGTCCTGTCGGGTCATGGAGGATGCAGATAAGCAAATTGAAGAGTCGCGGAAAACTACTGGTGGAAAGCAGGAAAGAATTATGTCAATTAATATGCCAGAAGTTATATAGAGTGAGTGCTGAGTGCAAATCTGAATTAAAAGCAGATACTGTTGCAGAGATTGCCAGAGGTGATGGAACCATTTAGTTTCATTGGAGTTTCTGTGTTATGACCATTCAACCAAACACTGGCAGCTGTCCATTTTCCACTGACCATAACAGACCATTTTTCTCAAGATCATGCCAATGCCAGATCAACAGACAGACAGGGTCACACAAGCATTGGTGAATAGGTGGATACTGAAGTTAGGGGTGCCCAGGACAATAATTATGGACTGGAGGACAAACTTCATGTCAGACATGATGAAAGATTTGTGTTGATTATTAAGAATAAATAAAATTAAGAACAAGCCCACTTCATCCTCAGGCTAATGGAGAAACAGAACAAGATCATTGGAAAAATGGAAAGATGGGCTTGATTGTTATGTGAACACACACCATTCAGGCTGGGTCACATATTTATCCTTTGCAGCGAATGTGTTAAACTCCAAGGTACACATTAGGACAGGGTTGTCACCATTCGAGACCATATATAGGAAAAAGATGCCACCACCATTTGAACTGATGGGACGAAAAGAAGGCAGGAGCAGTGAGTCGGTCCAAGAACTTGTGAGGAAGGGATGAAAGTACGGAGAAAGATCCAGCGAGTAAGTACTAAGGCATTGGAGGACCAAGAAGATGCAGTGAAGGGAGTGGGAATGTTACCATGGTACAAAGTACGACAATGGGTGATGTTATTGAGTCCATATACTCTGAAGGGGAAAACTGAGAAGTTTGCAACATGGCATCAAGTGATTGAGACCACTTCACCAGTAAATGTGAAGCTACAACTGCGAACAGGGTCAATAATTATGCATGTTGAGTGTCTATGGTCAATGAAGTGATTCTACAGGAAGTGGGAATGAAGGTGAGGAAAGAGTCAGAGAAGAAGAAATGAGGGGATGAATAACCAGATAAGGAAATCCAGATACTTCATGCTCGATATGCATTGAGGTCAAGGAAATAATCAATACGTATTGTGTTTTTGTGATTTTAGGTATTTTGCTCTAGGTATGTTGCTTCAGGGAAGGTTGTATGTTTTTGTTTGGGTTGGATGTATCTGTAGTGTATTCAGACATGCTGCGGGAGACAGTGGGTTTCTGTCTATGTCCTCAAGCTGCTGTACAGAGAAGGGGCCAGAGCAGAAGAATGCTAGTTTTGGAAGTGCTGTACCTCTTCACGAGAGGCAGAGTGGGGGCCCTGCAAAAATCATCACCTGGACAGAGCAGTTGTATTTTCCAGGCAACAAGACATATTGTTATCAAGCTCAGTTTAGTGTTAATGTTTGGTAATTACAGAATGAGGTACGGAGGAGGCTTGAAGAGTTGTTTCCGAGGGTACCACAGTTAGTGGATAGTAACAGGCCACTTAGAGAGGTCATCCAGGGACACAAGAAGTTACCTGGGATATATGCATGTTTAAATGAGCAGATGCAGGAGGTAATCAGAGTAGTGTCAGTAGTCAGCATAAAACATGGACTCACAAGGGGGAAAAGTGGAAGGGCGGATGTGTGAGGTAGAATTCCAAAGACGACATTCGAGATAGTAGATGCAAGTGACATGAGCAAGGTGTTAATGGAGGCAAATACTGCAACAACAGTGTGGCATTCCACCCATTGTGAATCTGAAGAGTGGTGTGTTGAACAACACATGCATGATTCGGCAGCTTACCAAGGAAATTATGGCTTATGCACAGGCCTCAGCTAGTACTCTGAACTGTTATTTGGAAGTTGTAAAAGCACAGGTGCAAGTACTGGATGCGAAGATAATGCTGAAAATCTCTAGGGGATAACATTTGGGATGCAAGAGTAGAACTGATGAACTTGCAGGAAGACATTCATCGCGTGCTTCATGGGAAGTTCAGTCCAGTTTAGCTGTCACCTGAGGAGTATTGAGGGGGCTGACGAAAGTACAAGGGGAATTAACACCATAATTACAGATGACAGCAGATCTGGATAGTCAGAACTTGTCGTTCTACTACCACAGTGCAACAGTGGATGTAACGACAGATAATGCATGGTTCTACGTGTCAGTGAGGATACCAGTAGCAAGCAAGCATGTGTTATTCAGATGTTTCATGGTGCACACTTATCCAGTGAAGATAGCAGCGGTTGGAAAGTTTGTGCAAGTGAGAAAAGAAGGGGTGCTGCTAGTGATGGAAGGATTGACACGTGGTACTGACCGAGGGTGAGCTTCAGTAGTGCCAGAGCAGGATGGTCACCATATGCCTGACGCATGAGGTTGCAACAGGTGGAAATAGGGAGCTGCTATGAGCAGGGAGCAGAAGGAGATTAGTGTTTAATGTCTCGACAACGAGGTCATTAGTGACCACGAGCTTGAATTAGGAAAGGATCAGCGGTGGTGGGGGGAGGGAGGGGAGACGGGGGGAGGGAGGATGGAAGGGGGGATGTGCAGATTTTGTCTGTGACTTCCGCATAATCATCATGTCAACAGGATGCAAAGATTTAAATTTTTTCGCACCTCAGTATACGACAGGCAGCCAACAGGCTTCTATGCTTGTATCTCTTTACTTTCTTAAAGACTGGGCAAACCCTTGAATGAGAAGGGTGGCACTCTGTACAGCTGACACACAAAGGTGGCTTTTCAGGCTTTTCACAAGAACTACTTCCATGGACTGACTTTCCACAGTTTCTGTACTTTGGGGCAGTGGGATAATATATGAACAAAACTGTAAGCATCGGAAACACTTAATGGGTGGCAGGACATAAGGTTTTATATTACACCTGTACACCATGACTAACTTTTTTTGGGAGGACATTAGCTTCAAAGGCTAAAATGGAGGTGCCTGCATCTGTTCAATAATCCTTGGTGCATTCCTGTATGTACCAGACAAAATGTACACCTCACTGTTTGGAGTCCAAGGTGTCTGCGGAAGACTACTCCTTGCACCATATTCAAAGTTTTGTATGGAGCAATGGTCACTCTTATGTCACCCAATTGTTTGCACACCTGAAGAGCAGTAGACTGTGCATCATACGAGGCTTCAATGAGTAAAGATCCATTGTGCACGTTTCCCAATGACTTAGTGCATGTTTTCCAAAGACTCAACTTCTCCAAATTTATTTTCAATGTGTTCCACAAAAAATAATGGTTTCGTTGGAGTAAATGTATCTCCATCTGTTTCATAACATACCGGGTATTGGAAAAATTGTTCTACACCCAACGATATGACTTGTGCTTCTTGCCATGGGATAGCTAGTGTAGGGAAAGCTGTGGGATTATAGCTCTCTGCATCGATATTTCTCTACATGTCTGATGAGACAGCCCGATCAGAACTGCTACTGTTTTAGTTGAATTTGATACACTTCATGTGCAAAACATCCACCCTGATGCCACCCACTCCAATCAAGGGCTTTCCTCCTGGGTACCACCCAGGCACAACAAAGGTCATCTGGCACAGTGGCCACTGTCATAAGTCCTAAGGTCTGAAGAAGAGGGACAACTACTCCTTAGCAGGTGTGGGGAGCTAACAGCTCAGCCATCAACAGCGTCACCCCTGTCATGTCCATAGGTTCTACTGCAAGGGTACATGATGACCCCACCACTTTGGACTGACTACTGTGTTGGCTTTCAAGAGCATATATGAGACTGTGCAGGTATCATGTGCAGGTGATCTCTAACACCACATGCAGTAGGCACAATTTAAGGTGTTCTTTTCATCAACCCATACTACAGAAAAATTTCTGAGAATGAAGGTCAAACCCAGAAGAGGACCTCAAATTACTTCAGCTGAAATGTGGTGTAAAGTAAATGAATGAAAATGTTGAGAAAGGAAGGCAGAACCTATGGCATGGCTGAGTCAGCATCAAAGGCTGTCATCATGAGGAAGTACTTAAGAGAAGGGAAGAAAGTCTGAGACATTGAAGCACACAAAAGGAAGGATGTGCTGGAATTGATTGGGGCCCGCGCTGACCATGCACACTGACAAAAGAGTCAGGGGCACCCTGAGGGGGAAATTGCAATATAGGTGTTGCCTATATGAAGGCAGCAAAGGGTAGCAGGTTCTCTTTAGGAAGTGCAAAGGGAATACTGCCACGTATTTCCAGAAAGAATTTGACACAATGCCCACTGCAAATTGTTAATGAAGGTCCAAGCACACAGAATAGGTTCTTAGATATGCGAGTGTTCATTAGAGACAAAGGTATTATTAGGAAAGCCCCACGAAAGTGAAATATGACTGCTACTGCTCTGTTTCAATATAAACAATCTGACAGATAGCGTTAGCACCAATCTGTGATAGTTTGCTGACAACACTGTAATGTACAGGGAAATGTTATCATGAATGACTGTAGGATGATACAAAATGACTCAGAATTTCTATTTGGGGTGATGAATGACAATTTGCTTTAAATGTAGAAAAATGTAAGCTAATGCAGATGAGTAGGAAAAACAATCGTCTAATGTTTGACACAGTATCAGAGATGTGCTGTTTGATGCAGTTACTGTGATTAAATATCAAAGTGTAATGTTGCAAAGTTATATGAAATACAACAAGCACCTGGGAGATGGCTGGTTGATTGGTGGTGGGGGAGTGGCGGGAAGGGGGGGTTAAGCGACCAGACAACAATGTCATCAGTCCCTCGATCCAAGAGTGGTGCACCCAGAAGTAGAGACGTCCACTGAGAATTTTTTGATCTGTTTGGGAGATTCATAATAGTAAAAGGAAGAAGGCTAAAAATGTAATGCACAATGCACATCTTTAGTGCAGTAAATAATAAACGCAAGATGAAGGAAATTGGCAAGTCAGCAGGTGGGCATTCCCGGGGCTCTGCATGTAACAGGAAATGTCCGACTTACAGCTGTTCCACCCCTGATCCATTACAGTTAAGAATACCTACTATTCAACAGAATCCGACACATAGAATAGAAAATCGGGTGTCATAAAAAGTAGGCAAACAGAATCTAAAAGTGATTAAAATACAGTAAAAGAGGGATGACAGGGTAGCCTGGCCAACAATGTAGACTTGGGGAACCCCAGACCCAGCATACAGTGGGAGACACCCTATTCCCAATTACCCTGCTCCTGCTCTGGAGGTAGAATAAAAACCTTATAACTCAGAATAAAAACCTATTTCACAGAGAAAACTGACAATGACGTCAACCATCAGTGATTCATCCAGGAGGGGACATTCTACCGAGATATAAGCTACTGCCTCTATGGCTCAACAACCACAAGGTATGGGTGGCTCATTACACAAAATAAAATTGTGGGTTCACCTGGTATGACCAATGTGGAGATGAAATAGGACTGTGGATTCCTTCTGGGAGAAATGGAAGGAAGAGCACCATGCTGCAATAGTCTCCTTGATTGTGTGGAGTTTATTAGATGGAGCAGTAGCCCACAATGTCGTTCAATTTGTGAGCGAGCAGAGATTTAGTATGCACCCACAAATCTGCATCTGGGGTTGACAAAGTGAATGAGGAGTGAGTGAGTGCTCCTCTAGACAAACAGTCAGCCAGTTCATTCCCCGGGATACCCCATGACTTGGGACTCAGAGAAAGACAAATGAGCAGCAGGCAGCATGATGAAGGTCAGCAACAAGGTCATGAATAGTGGAGGTCAAAGTGATGCACGAATAGCATCAGTCAATAAACTGGAGACTGCTCACTGAGTCAGTATATATTAAAACAAGGTCAAGTGAGGCCCATTTAATAAAATGGAGGGCTCTGATAGCAGCTGTGAGCTCTGTCATAATCACATTGCATTTTCTCAGCAGCGGAGGACGTTCCATACCAGCAGGAGGTGTAAAAGTATATCCGGTCGATCCACAGCTTTAGAGCTGTCGGTATGTAAGATGGTAGCACTGAAGGACTGCACATAACAGATGCCAAAGGTTCATACAGGTGACAAACTTTAGGACCCTGGAAGAGATCAAGCCCTACCCCGTGACCTGGGAACCATCCAAGGGGAGGGAATGACAAGACGGAGAACACAGTCCAGGGATGAGAGAAGGAGATGGAGATCTTGGCAGAGGGAAGTGAGGCACATTCCAACTAGTAATGCATCTTAGGGCAGGCATCAGAACAACACCCCTCATATGCTAAGAGAATGAGATGATTACGGAATTATCGAATGGTGACTCCATAGGAGACCAGGAGCTCGTACTGTCAAATCTGAAGAGGAAAGATCTCCGCTCTGGCAAGGAGACTGTCTATGGGATTAGTCCAAAAGGCAACAGTGGGCAGATGCATGTCCCAATGATGGACTGGATCTAATAGTTTCAGAGCTGAAGGATCCACTGAGCCATAAGCCTGGCAACCATAGTCCAGTCAGGACAAAGCAAGGTACTGCTAAATATGGTTAGGGGTAGCACGATCTGCTGCCAAAGATGTGTCAGCAAGCTACCGAGAGTCATTAGCTGAAATACCAAAATACCTCAAGTACTATCCTCTCCTGCGGATACTGTCTCCTGAACAGCAACTACAGGATCTATTTATTTATTTATTTATTTATTTATATAATAGAGGGAAACATTCCACGCGGGAAAAATATATTTAAAAACAAAGATGATGTGACTTACCATACGAAAGCACTGGCAGGTCGATAGAAACACAAACAGACACATACATACACACAAAATTCAAGCTTTCGCAACAGACTGTTGCCTCATCAGGAAAGAGGGAAGGAGAGGGAAAGACGAAAGGAAGTGGGTTTTAAGGGAGAGGGTAAGGAGTCATTCCAATCCCAGGAGTGGAAAGACTTACCTTAGGGGGAAAAAAGGACGGGTATACACTCGCGCGCACACACACACACATATCCATCCACACATATACAGACATATTTAAAGACAAAGAGTTTGGGCAGAGATGTCAGTCGAGGCGGAAGTGCAGAGGCAAAGATGATGTTGAATGACAGGTGAGCCGCCACTCACACCTCACCTGTCATTCATCATCATCTTTGCCTCTGCACTTCCGCCTTTATTTATTTATTTATTTATTTATTGTTCCATGGGACCAAATTAAGGAGAAGTCTCCATGGTCATGGAACGAGTCAATACATGAAATTATAACACGATATTAGAAACAGATAAAATGAAATATAAAAAAACATATTCAGGTGACAAGTCGTAAATTTAAATGAAGAAAATCAACAATGTAACACTGGAATTTGCTTAATTTTTTAGCTCTTCCAGGAGCTCCTCGACAGAATAGAAGGAGTGAGCCATGAGGAAACTCTTCAGTTTAGACTTAAAAGAGTTTGGGCTACTGCTAAGATTTTTGAGTTCTTGTGGTAGCTTATTGAAAATGGATGCAGCAGAATACTGCACTCCTTTCTGCACAAGAGTCAAGGAAGTGCATTCTACATGCAGATTTGATTTCTGCCTAGTATTAACTGAGTGAAAGCTGCTAACTCTTGGGAATAGGCTAATATTGCTAACAACAAACGACATTAAAGAAAATATATACTGTGAGGGCAATGTCAGAATTCCCAGATTTTTGAATAGGGGTCGACAAGAGGTTCTCGAACTTACACCACATATAGCTCGAACAGCCCGTTTTTGAGCCAAAAATACCCTTTTTGAATCAGAAGAATTACCCCAAAAAATAATACCATACGACATAAGCGTATGAAAATATGCGAAGTAGACTACTTTTCGTGTTGAAGTGTCACTTATTTCAGATACTGTTCTAATGGTAAATAAAGCAGCATTTAGCTTCTGAACAAGATCCTGGACATGGGCTTTCCACAACAGCTTACCATCTATCCGAACGCCTAGGAACTTGAACTGTTCCATCTCGCTTATAATATGCCTATTCTGTCTGATCAAAATATCGGTTCTTGTTGCTTTGTGAGTTAGAAACTGTAAAAACTGAGTCTTACTGTGATTTAGCATCAAATTATTTTCCACAAGCCACGAACTTATTTCATGAACTACATTATTTGTTACTGTTTCAATATTACACACAAGATCCTTCACTATCAAGCTGGTGTCATCAGCAAACAGAAATATTTTTGAATCACCTGTAATACTAGAAGGCATATCATTTATATAAATAAGAAACAGCAGTGGCCCCAGCACCGACCCTTGGGGAACGCCCCACTTAACAGTGCACCATTGGGACTGAACATCACTACCACTCTCAATATTGCGGAGAATTGCCCTATGCTTTCTGTTCTTAAAGTAAGAGGCGAACCAATTGTAAGCTACTCCCCTTACTCCATAATGGTCCAACTTCTGCAGTAATATTTTGTGGTCAACACAGTCAAAAGCCTTCATTAAATCAAAGAAAACACCTAGCGTCCGCAACCTTTTATTTAATCTGTCCAAAACCTCACAGAGAAAAGAGAATATAGCATTTTCAGTTGTTAAACCATTTCTAAAACCAAACTGAACATTTGACAGCAAATTATGTGAATTTAAATGCTCCAGTAACCCTGTATATACAACCTTCTCGATAACTTTAGCAAACACCGATGGCATAGAAATAGGTCTAAAATTGTCAACATTATCAATGTCTCCCTTTTTATAAAGTGGCTTCACTACCGAGTACTTTAATTGGTCAGGAAACCGACCACCCCTAAAGGAAAAGTTACAGATATGGCTGAGAACTGGGCTAACATGCATAGAACAATACTTCAGTATTCTGCTAGATACCCCGTCATATCCATGAGAGTTCTTGGTCTTTAGTGATTTAATTATTAACTCAATCTCCCTCTTGTCAGTATCATGGAGGAGCATTTCAGGTAACAGTCTCGGAACACTTTTTTCTAAGAGCGCTATATGATTCCCTGTTGGGACTAGGTTTCTATTTAGTTCACCTGATATATTCAGAAAGTGATTATTAAATACTGTACATATATGCGACTTATCAGTAACACGGACATTCCCACTACGCACTGATTCTATATCCTCGACCTGTCTCTGCAGACCAGCAACTTCCTTTACGACTGACCATATGGCTTTAATTTTATCCTGAGACTTAGCTATTCTATCTGCATACCACATACTTTTTGCCTTCCTAATAGCATTTTTAAGCACCTTACAATACTGTTTGTAATGGGCTGCTGCATTTAGATTTTGACTGTTTCTAACGTTTTGATATAATTGCCACTTTGTTCTACAAGATATTCTTATCCCTCTAGTCAGCCACCCAGGCTGCCTGTTTGTGCTAGTACCCTGTTTTAAAATTTCTAATGGAAAGCAAATTTCAAAGAGCATGAGAAAAGTCTTGAGAAAAGCGTTATATTTATCGTCTACTGTATCAGCGCTATAAACATATTGCCACTCTTGTTCCTTTATAAGGTTTACAAAGGCCTCTACAGCAACTGGATCAGCTCTCCTGAACAGCTGATGACTATATTTAACACGTGTTGCAGCACAAAAATCTTTTAAAGTTAAAATTTGTGCATCAGGATCTGAAAGGCCCCTACTTGCCCACCTGACTGTGAGTAGGGTATCAATTGTAGGTATAGGTGTCTGTACAGGAGAAACAGGCACCCATATCCCCCTAATCAACAAGTTTGCAGTACTGGATTCTGCTGAAACTGAGCCCATGAGATTCACTTCAACTGCTGGAAAATGGGCTGTGTCCCATGTCGAGGGAAGGCAAGCAAAAATAATGGAAGTGGTATATTAACAGTCAGCAGTTCAGACATGTGGTGAATAATGGCACCCATTAGGGAAATGACACAAGGTATGATAAGGTACACCTTGTGCACTTAGACAGTAGGATACTAGCACAGGAAAGGGGCAACTCCAAATGAACTCTGTTTGTATATGAATCTACAGCTTTGGTGGAGTGGGGGATGGGGGAGTGGTGAGGAGAGGGCAAAGGGGAAAGCACAGTAGCCTATTAAGTCACTTTGCATGGCATCATCAGTGTCGGTTAGAGTAGTGTTATGTAACTTATTTAAAATGCAATGGAATTGAACTGGTAGGTAAAACCACACACTACTTCTTCAAGGAAAGTAATTTAAAATTTATTCTTGTCCACTTGCGAAACAAACCACAGTATTTGCTACAACTTAATACCCACAATATTGTTTGCTATCATGAATTCCTTTGCACAGATTCAAAATTGTGGTTGTGGCTTGTGGTAATTTGTAAAGTATCACCAAAATAGAGAGTGAAACATGATGTCAAATGCATTCAATTCTATGGTCAATTTCATTTTCAAGTTGTGTTTCATTGTAAGTAGATGATGTTAAAAAGCAAATGGTGGCTCATTAGCTTCTGCACTGAGGCTGGGAATGAGGCTTGTCTTATAAGTTCCTCTTGCATGTGAAATAGCCTTGTGTTGCACTGCACTCAACATTTTCCCATAAATCACCATGTGTTGTTTGTGCACTCCCATCTCTGAAGTACCAATTGCAATTGACAAATTGTTGTGAGACTACAGGTATAAAAAAAAATAAAGTCACTGGTTAATAGTGAACAATTCACAGTGTTGGTTGCACTGTTTACAGCAGATGACATTCAACGAATTGCCTTGTGGCAAATCATTCTCTTGTGTAAACATACTCAACAATGTGTCCCCAACACAGTTAACAGAAGGATCATTCTGCAAGAAAGGAGACTACTAAAATTTAAAAAAATGAAAGAAAAACAACAGTTTAACATCTGATCAACAAGGTCATTAAAGATCAAGCGCAAGCTTAACCACTGCATCATCTTGCTTGGCTGAATTAATTGCAGGAGGTAGTCAAATAAGCCCCAGATGTGAAGTTGTTTCACGATAATGTACCGCCACATCATGACATATGTCACTTCAGTGTCAAATAAATTACCTATGAGACATTGCTTGAACATCTAAGCATACTGAATAGAAGCTTCCAATTGAGTCAGATTATTTGGTGAGCCTGAACAATACTCCCTGAACCCATTTTGGCAGCTACTGCTACACCTTCCGTTTTCACATTTAATGAGTAATCCATATTTATTTATTTATTTAGTATATGGCTACACCATAAAAATATTTACAAAGTATCTCAAATTACAAACTAATATCCAGGCCACAAACTTAGTCTACTGATCCCTCTGCCACACCCAGGTACTCTGTTGCATCACCAGGGAAAGCTCTCAGAGGATGTTCGTGAATTGCAAGGTGAACAGTCGGCTTTCCAGCAGAAAAGTTATTTTCTTCCCCTTGTACAAAGTGATGGTTTTTATTCAGTTAAGAACCCAACCAGATTTTTCATGGCAATTCAAAGCTAAGTGGATTGGCAGTTATGCAAAGCATCTTTTGTTGTTCTGCAGTAGCATTAACCTGCCCTGTGTGTCTCTAGCAGTGATTAATATTAAAGCCATTGTCAACTAACATCCTTGTAGTTTCCAGGGGTGGGTGGCAAGAGTGAAGTCTTCCTTTGTTATTGTTTGGAATGTCTATGTGAACAGGAAGGGGAGGACTTTTCTGTAGGTTTTTGTACTCCCACACAAGTGCACTTTCTCAATGCAGAAGTGGAGATGGGACGTGGCTAAGTATAGGTAGTCAGAAAGTAGGTGTAGGTCTGATTGTACCAGTTATAAGACACATGGTATGGTTGTACTGTATGTCAAAAAGCCTTATGTGAACATTATTCATCCAAACTTGGGAGCAATATTCCACAACAGGGTACACCAATCCCACAGCTGAAGTACAGTGTGTCAATGCAGAGGATCCCCATGATGTGCCACAGAGATTCTGGAGAGTGTTATATTGAGTTTTGATTTTGGCATATGTTCTTAACAGACACTGTTTGTAACAATCTACCAAGAGTAATCCCCAGATATTTCGGGTTTCTGTTATGTCTCAGTAGTCTTTCTTCATAGAAGATTGTGAGCTATTTGTTAGCCAACTTGTTATTAAGGTGAAACTCTGAGACGTCTGTCTCAGCGACACTTGATCGCAACCTCCATGTGCAGAAATGCTCACCAACTGTTGATAAATCACTGATCAGTACAGACTGTGAAACTTCAAGATCTCTATGTCTCATTGCTAGTGCCCACTCGTCACCATACCCAAACTTTCTTGATGTGATTCCAAACATATCAGATATGTGCAAACTGAACCTATTAATTAACATGTGCATGGCCCCTGCATGGTGCTAAATGTGCAACAAAATACTAGCAAACAGGCAATCCTCAGAGTAATCCATAAAGATTTCACTAATTCTACTAATATTTCACACATGTATCTTCTAACTGTTCTCAAAGCGAGCAAAGTGACTGATGACAGTGTGCTGGGAGCCACCTTACGTAAACCATTCTGGTGGCACTGTGTGTGTGTGTGTGTGTGTGTGTGTGTGTGTGTGTAAAAAAAAACAAAAATGATGTGACTTACCACACGAAAGCGCTGGCAGGTCGATAGAAACACAAACAAACACATACATACTCACAAAATTCTAGCTTCCGCAACCAATGGTTGCTTCGTCAGGAAAGAGGGAAGGAGAGGGAAAGACGAAAGGATGTGGGTTTTAAGGGAGAGGGTAAGGAGTCATTCCAATCCCGAGAGCGGAAAGACTTACCTTAGGGGGGAAAAAAGGACAGGTATACACTCACGCACACACACACACACACACACATATATATATATATATATATATATATACACACACACACACACACACACACACACACACACACACACACTCCTGGAAATGGAAAAAAGAACACATTGACACCGGTGTGTCAGACCCACCATACTTGCTCCGGACACTGCGAGAGGGCTGTACAAGCAATGATCACACGCACGGCACAGCGGACACACCAGGAACCGCGGTGTTGGCCGTCGAATGGCGCTAGCTGCGCAGCATTTGTGCACCGCCGCCGTCAGTGTCAGCCAGTTTGCCGTGGCATACGGAGCTCCATCGCAGTCTTTAACACTGGTAGCATGCCGCGACAGCGTGGACGTGAACCGTATGTGCAGTTGACGGACTTTGAGCGAGGGCGTATAGTGGGCATGCGGGAGGCCGGGTGGACGTACCGCCGAATTGCTCAACACGTGGGGCGTGAGGTCTCCACAGTACATCGATGTTGTCGCCAGTGGTTGGCGGAAGGTGCACGTGCCCGTCGACCTGGGACCGGACCGCAGCGACGCACGGATGCACGCCAAGACCGTAGGATCCTACACAGTGCCGTAGGGGACCGCACCGCCACTTCCCAGCAAATTAGGGACACTGTTGCTCCTGGGGTATCGGCGAGGACCATTCGCAACCGTCTCCATGAAGCTGGGCTACGGTCCCGCACACCGTTAGGCCGTCTTCCGCTCACGCCCCAACATCGTGCAGCCCGCCTCCAGTGGTGTCGCGACAGGCGTGAATGGAGGGACGAATGGAGACGTGTCGTCTTCAGCGATGAGAGTCGCTTCTGCCTTGGTGCCAATGATGGTCGTTTGCGTGTTTGGCGCCATGCAGGTGAGCGCCACAATCAGGACTGCATACGACCGAGGCACACAGTGCCAACACCCGGCATCATGGTGAGGGGAGCGATCTCCTACACTGGCCGTACACCACTGGTGATCGTCGAGGGGACACTGAATAGTGCACGGTACATCCAAACCGTCATCGAACCCATCGTTCTACCATTCCTAGACCGGCAAGGGAACTTGCTGTTCCAACAGGACAATGCACGTCCGCATGTATCCCGTGCCACCCAACGTGCTCTAGAAGGTGTAAGTCAACTACCCTGGCCAGCAAGATCTCCAGATCTGTCCCCCATTGAGCATGTTTGGGACTGGATGAAGTGTCGTCTCACGCGGTCTGCACGTCCAGCACGAACGCTGGTCCAAATGAGGCGCCAGGTGGAAATGGCATGGCAAGCCGTTCCACAGGACTACATCCAGCATCTCTACGATCGTCTCCATGGGAGAATAGCAGCCTGCATTGCTGCGAAAGGTGGATATACACTGTACTAGTGCCGACATTGTGCATGCTCTGTTGCCTGTGTCTATGTGCCTGTGGTTCTGTCAGTGTGATCATGTGATGTATCTGACCCCAGGAATGTGTCAATAAAGTTTCCCCTTCCTGGGACAATGAATTCACGGTGTTCTTATTTCAATTTCCAGGACAAAGGGGTATCCTGGCAGGTGTGTGTCCCCATGTAGAAAAAGTAGAATTTGTAGGGGCGTGTATCCAAAACTTAGTGGAGTACTTCTGACACTGGGAAAAGTTGAAAATGAATACATACAAGATGGCGACTACATTTATGAATGTTGCTTGTATTGCTGCTTCCAGTAGGTTGAGGTTGTTTTCATCATCAGCCACCACAAGCGAAAATCTTGCTTTGTTGGTGGGCCATTAATTTTTGTCATTCTGCCTCAGCACACTAGTGTAGATGGTGTCAGAAATTTAGTGAAGTAAAAAATCGTACATTTCCCACATTTATTTACATGCATAAGCCAAGTTCCAAATTTACCTTTACGTGAGACCACATGCATGAGATAAGTCCAATGCGAAATTCGAGAGTCTAACACTTTTCTGTTCTCGTCATTTTCATGTAATCTTCCACTGAACTGTGTTAAGACTCTTGTGTATCATGAAATACTGTGAATTTTTGAACACTTGTAAGTTCCACAAAAATTCTATTCTATTGTCAATTGCAAATTTAATTTGTGCTTTTTAGAAACTATTGGCAATAGTACTGTCATTCAAAAACAAATGTTCCCTAATTTCATTGTGCATTTATGTAAAAAAAACGGTACACTTCTAAGACTTTTCACACACTTGCACATATTTGTACTTCACTAAATTTTAGCAGTAGCACCCTCATTTTAAAAACTCTAATTTCTACAAGAATAAAGATAAATTTTTGAGAACTTTTAAATGATACAAGTGTTGTGCATAACCTACTACACAGTAAACTGACATTTGTTATTTACAGCTACTGTGCAATATATTATAAGTAACATAATATATCATTTTTAGTTTCCTCTTTTAATACAGAGTGTACAACTTTGCTTCTGCCGTTTGCCGATAGGTGGTGACAACAGTAAGCAGCAGTCGAAAGAAACAGATCACAGATGTTGGGCAGTCAGCTTGGACCTCAGTCAACATAACCTCATTCAAACATTAACTGATTTGCGTCTGCATCATAAAGTTGTTCTTGATTGAAAACATCAGTTCACGAGCCCAATTCTCGCCATTTGCAAGCGGTGTTACTGTTTTGTTTCCATATTAAGAAAACAGCAGCTGAGTCTCATCAAATGCTCTCAAGTACGTATAGTAAGGACACTATTAGTGAAAGAACATGTTGTGAGTGGTTTAAACACTTCAATAACAGTGATTTTAATGTTGTAGACCAGCATAGTGGTGGAAGAGAGAATGTTTTTGAAGATGCAGAATTGCAGCCATTGCTGAGTGAAGACTCACGCCAAACTCAAGAAGAATTGGCACAATTTGTGGGAGTGACACAGCAAGCCATTTCAAAATGTCTCAAGGCTATGGGCATGATTCAGAAAGAAGGAACTTGGGTCCCGTGTGAGCTAAAACCGAGAGACGTTGAACGGCGTTTGTGTGTTTGTGAACAGTTACTTCAGAGGCAAAAACAGAAGGAATTTCTGCATTGCATTTTGACCGGGGAAGAAAAATGGGTTCATTACGATAATCCTAAATGCAAAAAATCATGGGAATATCCCGGCCATGCTTCCATGTCGACGTCCAAACCAAATATTCATGGCTCCAAAATCATGCTCTGCATTTGGCGGGACCAGCTCCGTGTCATGTACTATGAGGTGTTAAAATCAAGTGAAACAATCACAGGTGCTCATTATCAAATGCAATTAATGTGTTTGAGCAGAGCGTTAAAAGACAAACGGCCACGGTAAGGTGAGAGGCACGATAAAGTAATTTTGCAGCACGACAACGCTCAACCATACATTGCAAAATAGGTCAAATTGTACTTGGAAATGTTAAAATTGGAAGTCCTACCCCATCCGCTGTTTTATCCAGACAATGCTCCCTCTGAGTATCACCTGTTTAGATCAATGGGGCATGGCCTGGCTGATCAACACTTCCGATCTCATGAAGAAGTCACAAATTGGATCGATTCGTGGATCGCTTCAAAAGATGAATAATTTTTTCAACGCAGAATTTGTACACTGCCCGAAAGATGGGAGGAAGTAGTGGCCGGTGATGGAAAATACTTTGAATCATACATGTGTAACCAATTTGTTTCATTAAAGCCTCAAATGTTGGGGGGGGAGGGGGGGGGGGGACGGCGGAAGCAAATTTGTACACCTTGTATTAATGTATTTTGTAAGCATTTACTGCAAATTAAAGCTATTTTTAAGGTTGTTAGTAATCACAACATCAAAAACGTTTCACGAGATCAGTAAATTTTATGGGAAGTTTTTCTGTTGTAATAACAGATGCCCCTTTTGGCTGTTAATCACTTCAGTTCTTAAAGGAAACTGGTAATATTGTTAGCATATTAAACTCATAAATTAAATGAGCATCTGCAAGTTTATTTAAAGTTATTTGCTTACTGTTTTGTAAAACACTATACCAGCAACAATGCAACCCCTACTGCATGTACTGTTCTCGGACACAGGCAGAGTTCACTGATGTTCGTGACCAGTTGGAAATCAACTTAACCATTGGAACCTGCTGTTATAAAGGGTTGTGTTGGAAGGGCTACTGAGAGTCATTACGTAAAATACCAAAGACACCTCAAGTACTATCCTCTCCTGAGGATACTGTCCCCTGAATAGAAAGTACAGGCTGTACCACTACTTGTCCACGTGACTGTGAGGAGAGTATCAGTGGTAGGTCTAGGTGCTCTGTACAGGAGAAATAGGCACATAGGTGCACCCAACCATCTAATCAACAAGTTTGTTGTACTGTCTCCTGCTGAAACTGAGCCCGTGAGATTTGCTTCAGCTGTGGGGGAACGTGCTGTGTCCCATGTCAAGGGAAGGCAAACACAAAACAGTAGTGGTATATTAACAGTCAGCAGTTCAAACATGTGGTTAATACTGGCACTGCTTAGGGAAATGACGGCAAGGGATGATAAGCAATACCTTGTGCACTCAGTGTGTATGCCTGGGGGCCTCATTCAATATGTTAAAAAGGCAGTTCTGAAAACCACTGAGGGGAAAGTATGAAATCAATGGCAGACTATGACACATGTTGGGACAAACTATGACTGTTGCCTGGTCTATGAGGGCATACCTTGATCATTCCAGTGACTGGCAGAGATGTTTCAGAAGACCATCCTTGTTCACACAGTTTCAACAAACCTCACAATCTGCAGTATTGTGCGCAAAACTGATCATGGCCCCTGGTTCTGAACTGAGTGGAAGCTTGAACCAGAGACTTCAAAGGTTCTCTGACAATCAAACCTGAGACATCCTAGAATTTTGCCACAGGATTGAGAATGGTAGGATCCCCCAGTATTTTTATAGGCACACAAATTGTACTAACTTTTGCCTGTTGATATTTCTATGTTCTTTTTTAAACTGAGAGTGCAACACGCACTGTTAACTCAGAATTTTCCAAATTTTGTTGAAAAGCCATGGCGAGTCTTTGCCATCCTTGATCCACTTGCTACACACATACTGCTCCAGAGCTTGATTAATAACCAGTTTAAACTTCGGCTGTAATTCCTCTACGTCCATCATACTGAACTAAATGATGTCCATTTATTGCTTACGTAGGATGCCAACAACTCATTATCAACTCTTTCCAGAAAATGACTTCATGAAGAAGGCTAAGAGTGTTTTCAACTATATTAACCACCATAGTTATGATGATATTGTGATCACCAATATCTGTCTTTGTACAGACACTGTCTATATGGATAGCTCTCTCTCTCTCTCTCTCTCTCTCTCTCTCTCTCTCTCTCTCTCTCTCTCTCTCCCCCTCCCCCTCCCCCCCCCCTTCATCTCATGGTTTTCTCTAAGTTGGATAAAGTGATTACGATCTTGACCATCCTGCATTTCCTGGACCACTTCACCAAAAGCAGTTAAAAGTGTTCCTCCTCCTGGTACAGCATTAACTAGTACTTATTTGGCTTTGCCAGAGGTGCTGCTCATTGACTCTTACACTAGGATTGTTGAAGTCTAATGACTGACAGAATTCATAAACTTCTGTCAATATCTTCTCCTGCTCTCCATGTTTTCTTTAGATTTTCTCTAGCAAATTAAAGCACTACAAGGTTTATTTCTTAATGGTTTCCAGCTAAACTTTCATTGAACAACTCATATGCTCCCAATAACACAGCAGCATTCCTCATTGCACCCCATAATAGGCCATCTTCTTAGCTGGCCATGCAGTTTTGGAATGAATGCTTTAGTAGCTTTATGAATCACACTAGCAATTTGATTTGCTATATGCTGGAACCTATCTTCAAACACTGTCCGCTGGCTCTACAGTATCCTGCCAATTTCTGACTGAATTGTATCCACAAGAGCAGGCAAGAGGAACCCTGTTGCAGTGCTGAGGTGAATCGTTTGCTTTGAGGCCTGCTAAAGAGGAGGTATGATGGTGAAGATATCAAACGAAGTTGCTGACAGCCCATGTCTATAGGGCCAAGGGGATGGCAGGTATAAATATCACACTATCATATTCAGTGGAAAACTCTCTCTCTCTCTCTTTCTCTCTCTCTCTCTCTCTCTCTCTCTCTCTCTCTCTAAAGGCTACTGGTTACAATTTCATGGTATGTGGGACTGGTGATGGAGGAGTGATGCACATCGTTAGTATCATCATCATGCCTTCTGTGCAAATTGTGGCCCCTTAGTAAATGTGTGTCAGAACATTTAAAATGTATCTCCTGAAGACACAAGCATACTGTTCCAAGTCTGTTCATATTCCACTGAATTATAAGAACCATTTTATTAGTGGCACTTGCCTTTATCCTTCCATCTTGTTCCCTTTATTCTTCTATCTTGCTGGTGAATGTAAGATGATGCTCAAACACAACTCAGAATGTCTTGGTTTCTAGGTATGCATATCGAGGTACACTTTAGATCAATCATCATCTCATAAAGGATGTAATGTTTCCAGTATCTGTTTTCAGGTGATATCTGTATTTGTGACAGTATCCCCTTGTGTTACTATAGTACTATGTACCTTCGCAACAGTTTTTGTCAAGGCTGAATGACAATGTAACAAACACAAGATTCTTTAGAGTTTACAATGCTTCTGTTACTTCACCACAAGAAATTTATTTCTTTGGTCGCTCTCAGTTCCTGCATATTCCTCTCCTCAGCAAACTATCCTTGCTCCACACAAGCTGCTTTGAAGAGCAACTGATACAAAAGGGAGGGGGAAAACCACAGCATTCCCAGCTTGTAGGAACAAATTCACACTTCCAGCAATTTGCTTTGCTTCTATAGCCAATCTTACTGCGTTTGAAGTTTCAACTGTCATAGCAATGCAAAGGATTGAGCATACAGAGTAATGCTTTGAAACAGCATGACTTTCACCTTGAAGCTGAGGTTGGTTTGTGTAAAGGGGGAAAGGGGGGGGGATTAAGACGTGAAACAGTGGCATACGTTTCAACAGTTACTGAAATAATGCATGTATGTTTACATACATATGAAATCTTTTCACATCTTCAGACACAATTCCCATAAAACAAAAGTTTTAAATTTGAAACTAATATGGCACCACACTTCCACTTCTTGCTATATGAAAACTAAGAATTAAAAATTTACTGTTTACATCCACTGATATTTAAAATATTTAACTATACTTACAACAGATACATTTTTCCCATCAAACAACTTCATTTCTGTAAGAAGCCAGGTTCTTTTCTTCTTGTAAGCATTTTTATCTGTCTTTTTAACCTGTAACATAGAAAACTCAACATGTCAGAGATAATTATTGATGGTTTAAAGAAGAGAGATAAGTACAAAAATGACTTTTCTAACATTTTAAGAATGACTGCAGCAAAGAATTTACCTATGGCAAGCATTTCATAATCCGTATAAACAATGGAA
The DNA here is from genome assembly GCF_023864345.2 of Schistocerca serialis cubense. Classification (NCBI taxonomy): domain Eukaryota; kingdom Metazoa; phylum Arthropoda; class Insecta; order Orthoptera; family Acrididae; genus Schistocerca; species Schistocerca serialis. Next base: position 162,078,242 of record NC_064640.1, read on the forward strand.
GGATTAAAGGTAATTACTCAACTTCCATTTGTGGTGTTGGCACGTCGACAAGTACAAAACAAGGTTGAAATCATCAGTAATCTTTCAAATAATATCTTTCCTCAAAGCTAACTGGTTCACAAAACGAAATGTGTGCATGTGCACACATCTACATTGCTCTGGCACTGCTGCCTGATTTTCTGATTTCATTTTCTCTGTAATGTACACTTTTAAAGTCAACAAGTTGTACTGGTTGTTCTGGGTAACATATATTGCACATTACTCATAAAGCAACAAATAAAATGTTAAGCTAAATATATTAATCACTGTCACCCCAAAATAGAATGTCTTCCAACATCGCCAAAGTGTACCCTAAAATAATGTACAGCAATTACGCTTGAAAAAGTGTAGTTTGTAAATGACCGCACTTTTTGTTGTGAAAACCTGTTGAAAATGACTGCATCAATGTAATGTACACCTTTTTGAATTATAGGCACTGACATATTACTTGCATAAAGATCATTTCTCAGTCTTGTGTTCACAACAAATGAGCAGCAGTGCAGTCACCGTATAATTATGTGCCCTTTCCATCTGTAGTGTAAGGCATTATGTAGGAGTAAGACATGTGTAAACAACAAATGCATGGTGAAAAGAACATATGACAGAAGATAGCAGATGTTCAGCAAAGTGGTGTAGGAATTCCCAGTTTATCAAAATGGAGTTACATCAGGTTTGTGAATGAACACCATGTATAGTCCATCTGGTGTTCTGTTCGACTTGGCAAGTAGCCACAAAATATTACCTCATGTGATATTAAGAAATGAAAGAATTAAACTAAGGTAGCTAAAGTGCATGACAGACATTAACAATGGACAAAACTCTGATTGTTTGCATAGCTCTGTTCAACATCTGTTTCATTATTTTATAAGAGCTTCCCATTTACAAGGGTAGATTGTTAAGACTGATGTTAGAAAACAATAAACACAAATGTATTTCAACATATGCACAATATGTTTACACTATGCATGGCATGGTCATTCAAAAGAATTGTTTCAATGTGTAGTTCGTGACTTCTGCCAGTACAGTGGGTGATGCAAGAGCATGCGCATTGTACTGGTGCAAGAGTGCTTTACTGCATCTACGTCACTTCTGCTTTAACTCATTATGCAAACAATATATTAATGTTGTGTAAAGACAAACAGTCACAGTTTTACACTTTCCCAAATACTAATACAAGGTGATACCCTCTAAATTCTAGTAGAATAAGTTGCCATCACTTTTTCCACTAACAAAACAGTTTTTGGTTCATCTTCACTTCCAACTACTGTTTTTATTTCAGTTCTTACTCTGGGTGAATTTTGGGATTCATAAATCATCTCCAGTTATATAACATCACCAGAAATCTGATTATGGTTCAAATTTTAAAGTCATGAAAGCATTGCTCTACTTATGTTCTTTTTGGCTTCATTCAACTTTTGTCCATCAACAAGGCTTTGACTTCACTTCATGCAGTTATGAAACTGTCTTTACTTTCATAGCAATTTTGTACCACAGCTGTTGAATAAAGGCAGATCTTTTAACTCTTCCCTCACATATCTGCCCAGCACATACAGATGTAAGCTATATTGCACAGTGCTTCTGAATTTTATCCATTTGTGCTCCACATCCTCAGCCAAAAATCCTAAAATTTGATGTTGGCTCACATAATCTATAATTTTTTTCCTGTCACTTTTGCTCAGTAAAAATATTTTCCTACTTTTCTTAACATTTTTTGTAATACAACTAGTCATTTTTGCTGTGTCTTATGGTGAGTAATTGGTTCAAAAGGTTCAGGTCTGTTACTTACTACATGGTCTAAGATGTTGCTCTCATGAATCAGTTCTCTAATATTGACAATAATAGTGCAAGTATCTCAACTCGACACCACTTCAGCAACTTGTGTGTTCCTAACCTGCCCCCAGTTATCCTACCGGATGAAGCGACCTATAGTGTAACATAGAATTCAAACTACATGTTGTTCCTGGCAAATCTTCACATCACTGAGAGGTGAAATCTAGGTTTAAAACACACTGAAAAATTTGCTATTCAACCAGGATTTGACATCTCGGTTTCAACTTGACCGCCAGGCCCAACAGAGAATTCTCTAAGTGTTCAAAGCAATTTTCAGAAAAAATGTTCAAGATGCTCTCTCACAAATCCCTGTCTCTGGTAGCACTTCACTGCATAACACTCCCATTCTATAGTTCCCCTTACTGCGGTTAACACGATCAGGAAATTTACTTGTAATATTCTCCTAGTTTTATCTTATGTATTCTGCATTCCTGACATAAGTGGTCTATAAAAAGCATCCAGTAATCATGTTTAATGAAAAGGATAGTTGCTTCTGCCATATAGCAGAGATGCTGAGTCATAGAATGACACAAAAAATAGACTGTTTTGTATGTGTTTTTTTAACTTTATGATAGTCTTTTCGTTGTGCCTTTCTGCGACTCAGAATCTCTGCTACATGGTGAGTAGCAACTATCCTTTCATTATATTGTTACATTCCATCCTTGATTTTCTGTTGCTCAATTATCCTGTTTGTCCCACCTTTGATGATTAGCTTCACCCAGATTATTTCAGATTAAGAATCCATAATGAGCACAATAGTTATGATTAGAGTTCTTTACAGTATTAAAAAATGGTATTACAACAGGCGCTTAACCTACCCTTATGATATACGAAGGGCGTTTGAAAAGTCCGTGCAAAAATAAAAACTACTTACTAGTTCAGGGTAAACCTTTTTTATTTTTCAACATAGTCTCCTTTTAGACTTATACACTTCATTCAACGCTGTTCTAATTTATTGATCCCTTCCAAATAATAGGAATTGACCAAGTCTGCAAAATAGCTATTAGTTGCTGCAATCTCCTTCTCGTTTGAATAAAATATTTGTCCTGCCAGCCATTTCTTCAAATTGGGGAACAAATAGTAGTCTGAGGGAGCCAAGTCTAGAGAATAGGGGGAATGTGAAATGTGTTGGAATCCTATTTCCATTAATTTTGTGACCACAACTGCTGAGGTGTGTGCTGGTGCAATGTCGTGATGGGAAAGGACTCTTTAGCGGTCCAATCGCCAGCGTTTTTCTTTCAGCTCGGTTTTCAAACAATCCAATAACGATGAATAATATGCACCTGTAATATTTTTACCCTTTTCCAGATAGTCGATGAGGATTATCCCTTGTGAATCACAAAAGACAGTCGCCATAACCTTTCCGGCTGAAGGAATGGTCTTCGCCTCTTTTGGTGCAGATTCTCCCTTGGTAACTCATTGTTTAGATTGTTCTTTGGTCTCAGGAGTATAGTAATGTATCCATGTTTCATCCAGAGTGACAAAATGATGCTTAACGTCCTGCAGATTCTTCCTGAACAGCTGCATACCATCCTAGCAACATTTCACACGATCCCATTGTTGGTGAAGCATGAGCAATCGGGGCACCCATCTTGCAAATAGCTTTCTCATGTCAAAATTTTTATGCAAAATATTATGTACCCATTCATTCGAGATGCCCGCAGCACTAGAAATCTCACATACCTTACCTCTTCTGTCATCCATCACCATATTATGGATTTTATCAATGATTTCTGGAGTCGTAACCTCCACAGGGCATCCAGAACGTTCAGCATCTCTTATGCCCATATGGCCCCTCAGAAAATTTTGAAACCACTTATAAAGTGTTCTAATCTAAGGTGCAGAGCCACCGTAATGTTTATCAAGCTTCTCTTTAGTCTCCTGAGGCATTTTGCCTTTCATAGAGTAATGTTTAATCACCACACAAAATTCTTTTTCGACCATTTTTTGACAATCACTCGACTTCCTTGATTAAGAATGCCAAACACAAAGAAATAGACCAATATGGCTGAAACTTGGTGTCCGTTCTTTCCAAAGATGCTACTAACTAAACATGACCTTGATACACGCCAATGGTGCCATCTTTCGGACTTTGCACGGACTTTTCAAATGCCCCTCGTACATTCCAACCTGAATTTTACTGCAGTTCATTTCCTTTCAGTCACCTTACTGTTTCTAATACTCAATGGGCATTTTTACCCTTAATAAGTGAGACTAATTCTGAGACCTTGCAGTGAATGTCCTGTAGTTTACTAATTCCACATAAATGTTTTCTCTTTCAGATCTGCAGGGACAAAAGTTTGCCTTTGAGAGTACATGACTGATCTTTCTTTGATTAAGGTAGGGAATTCATCAACCCTATGGATGGGTTCCTCCAAACTTTATATTTATCTCTAAGGTAAGATGAATAAAGTGAGGAGTAATAGTGCAAGGAAATTTTGCCTGCAATGTCCTTTAATCTGTAACGTATCCCTTCCTAGATCGGTAATTATTTTCACAATTAGTATTCCATTATATAAGAAACAAAATAACTTATGTATGGCTCATGTTTGCAATATCAAAAGAACGGCATAATGAAGGTGGCACTTGGTTCAGCTCTCTCTCTCTCTCTCTCTCTCTCTCTCTCTCTCTCTCTCTCGCCATTTCTGAAAGAAATGAATGTTTCAGTCAAGACTCTTTAGTGTTGCTGCTTGAACCAGTACTCTTCATCCCAATAAATTATTCTATGAATATATTACAACACAAGTGGAAAAGAAGGGGCATCAGAAGGTGCAGTGGTTATGATGATGTGTATGCCTATTGCTGGCACATTAATACTCTTTTTACCAGGAAAGTTATGGCCTTAGTTACTTCACAGATAACAGACATGTGTCTTACTTATTATCTTCCTCTTCAATATTTCTTACCTGGTGAATGGCCACAGAAAACGGCTTTTCTTTTGAGACTGTAATGCATAAAAGGTGTATTTTCTTCTTCTTCATTGGTTTACTGACATGAACTACAGCCACAAGCTGTTCATCACTTGGCTGAAATAATTCCCTCTGCAATATTCTTCTCACTGATGACATGATGTAACCCTTAAAAATTAAAAAAAAAAAGTAAAGCTGTAATTCAAAATAACAATTTCATTGATAAAAAATCCATAAACACAAAAAATACACAGTCAAGTTAATAATTAACACCAGTCTGTCAACAGTTAAGTGATAACACCCAAATGTTTAGTCAATGATTGGTTCAGTTGGACCAGAGGACCGAGTCCATTCCGTGTAAACAGAGCACACACCGTTATGGAGGCACCATCAACTTGCACAGTGCCCTGTGACCAAATTGTGTCCATGGATTTGTGGGGTGTGCACCACACTTGAACCGTACCATCAGGTCTTACCAACTGTAATTGGCACTCATCTGATGACGCCATGGTTTCCCTGTCATCTAGGGTCCAACCAATATGGTCATGAGCGAAAAAGAGGCACTGCAGGAGATGATATGGTATTAGGAAAGGCACTCGCATCATTCGTCTGCTGCCATAGCCCATTAACACCAAATTTCATCACATTGTCCCAATGGATACATTCATTGTACATCCCACACTGATTTCTGTGGTTATTTCATGCAAAGTTCCTTGTCTGTTATCACTGACAACTCTATGCAAACACCACTGCTATCTATTGTTAAGTGAAGGCCACCGGCCACTGTGCTGACCATGGTGAGAAGTAACACTTAAAATTTTACATTACTTAATACATTGAAATCCCTGTGCCACAGTGATATACCACACTGCTAGAGCAGCCAAAACAAAATAACACAGCCCATTGATAAAATGGAGTATTTGTTTTTGGTTGTAGTGTGAATGTTATAGCTGTTAGGCCAATCTATAGGATTTCTTTAGCAGTGCGGATTGACATGACACAGCTGCAACATTTCATTTGTTACCAACAACAAATTGCCACATGATACTGCACTTTATCAATACAATGTGCCATATTGTGTTGTCTCCTCTAGCAGCAAGCTAACAGACAAATACAAATTATGTAACTTTTTTTTAAAAAAAAAGGTGACTTAAAATCGCAACAATACTTTGGAAGGGGGAAAAAAAAAATCACTACTAGATACAAAGGTTGGACAGAAAAATAAACATATTCCAGACCTCCTGCTACATTTATATCTACTTTTGTACACCAGATGCATAGAGTACCTGGCAATATTACATACACACATCAAAAAAAGTGTTGCATCACCCCAGTTCCCAGAACTCCTGGAGATAGATGTTGACTGTGGATATTGTATCACAGACAGTGTCCATCTGACTGTTCAGAGATGTCACTAAACCTGCCCAAAGATGTAAACAACCATGCATGAGCAGCACCTATTAGACGGAGGAGGTCCGACAGCCAATCAGTTCCAGTCATTCCACCAGGAAAGAGGTACATGGATTGTGTTGTCTGTAGTTCAAACATGCCTAGACGGTCAATACTGCGGTTCGATCACATCTGCATTGTTACTTTGTGCCAGGAACGACTCTCAACAAGGGAAGTGTTCAGGCGTCTCAGAGTGAACCAAAGCGATGTTGTTTGGACGTGGAGGAGGTACAGAGACACAGGAACTGTCGATGACATGCCTCGCTCAGCCCGCCCAAGGCCTACTACTGCAGTGGATGAATGCTACTGACAGATTATGGCTCGGAGGAACCTCGACAGCAACGCCACCATGTTGAATTACGCTTTTCGTGCAGCCACAGGACGTTGTGTTATGACTCAAACTGTGTGCAACAGGCTGCATGAGGTGCAATTTCGCTCCTGACGTCCATGGTGAGATCCATCTTTGCAACCACGACACCATGCAGTACGGTACAGATGGGCCCAACAACCTGCCAAATGAATCGCTCAGGATTGGCATCACGTTCTCATCATTGATGAGTGTCGCATATGCCTTCAACCAGACAATCGTCGGAGATGTGTTTGGAGGCAACCCAGTCAGGCTGAATGCCTTAGACACACTGTCCAGCGAGTGCAGCAAGTGGAGGTTCCCTGCTGTTTTGGGCTGGCATCATGTGGGGCCCACGTACGTCGCTGGTGGTCATGGAAGGCACTGTAACAGATGAACGACACATGAATGCCATCCTCCAACCGACAGTGATGCCATATCGAAAGCATATTGGCGAGGCATTGGTCTTCATGGACGACAATTCGCGCCCCCATTGTGCACATCTTGTGAATGACTTCCTTCAGGATAACAACATCACTCGACTAGAGTGGCCAGCATGTTCTCCAGACATGGACCCATCAAACATGCCTAGGATAGATTGAAAAGGGCTGTTTATGGCTGACATGATCCACCAACCACTCTGAGGGATCTACATCGAATCGCTGTTGAGGAGTGGTACAATCTGGGCCAAAAGTGTCTTGATGAACTTGTGAATAGTATGCCATGACGAATACAGGCATGCATCAGTGCAAAAGGACATGCTACTGGGCGTTAGAGGTACCGGTGTGAACAGCAATCTGGACCACCATCTCTGAAGGTCTCGCTGTAAGGCGGTACAACATGCAATGTGTGGTTTTCATGAGCAATAAAAAGGGCAGAAATGATGTTTATGTTGATCTCTGTTCCAATTTTCTGTGCACGTTCTAGAACTCCTGGAACCGAGGTGATGCAAACCTTTTTTTTTATGTGTGTATAATGCTAAACTAATTGGTACCTGGGGTCTATAAATCACATATTGTTGCCCTGAACTGTGTGGTGGATATACAAATCATTATTGCCCTTTCATCATGCTACAGATTTGAAAATAGTACCTTACAATCATGGCAGGTAATTACACATTTCCCCGTCAGTTACTGGACCTACTGTCCGTCACCTTCATTTATTCATACACATTCCTTATCAAATCTCTATGGAATGGTAGGAGGCAGTAATAAGCTGTCAATAATTTTGCTATTCATTCTGCTTTCGGAAAAACGATTATGTACAGCTGCTTGTGTCATTAACATTCAGTTTGTCATTGTGACCCTGGCATAGTGAGTATATGCTCTTTGAATCCTCAGTTATGATGATTTATATGAGTGTTTAAGATACAGCTACATCTATACTCCAAAATGAATCTTGTGGTGTGTGGTGGGGGGTACTTTGTGTAACACTGCATGGTATTTTCAAAAGATGTATGCAGGACAAAGCAGTATATTCTGCAGATCAGTCTGATGAATTTTCTTGGTAACACCCATAACTTTCAATCTCCTCCAGTCATATGAAATTTGCTGCCTCTTGAATAAACAATATCTACACTACATTGCATAAATAACATTATGTGGACACCGTAGAGAGGACTCACTAGGTGTGTGGAAAGATGGTTTGGAGCACCCAACATTTAGGTTATTAGCACATGTATGGAAGTCAGAGATGTATATTTCATTTAAGTGTGCTACAATGGAATGTCTTATAATATGAAATATTGTAATATTGTAGGCTGATGTACAACTACATCATGCTCCAGAAGTCACCATATGGTAAATTATCTATCTGTTTATTTATTTATATAATAGAGGGAAACATTCCACGTGGGAAAAATATATCTAAAAACAAAGAAGATGTGACTTACCAAACGAAAGCGCTGGCAGGTTGATAGACACACAAACAAACACAAACATACACACAAAATCCAAGCTTTTGCAACCAACGGTTGCTTCATCAGGAAAGAGGGAAGGAGAGGGAAAGACGAAAGGATGTGGGTTTTAAGGGAGAGGGTAAGGAGTCATTCCAATCCCAGGAGCGGAAAGACTTACCTTAGGGGGAAAAAAGAACAGGTATACACTCACTCGCGGGTGCCCGCCCACACACACACACACACACACACACACACACACACACACACACACACACAGACAGACACTAGCAGACATTTGTGCTAGTGTCTGTGTATGTGCGGATGGATTGTGTGTGTGTGTGTGTGTGTGTGTGTGTGTGTGTGTGTGTGTGTGTGTGTGTGTGTGTGTGTGTGGGCGCGCGCGCGAGCGCGCGCGCGAGTGTATACCTGTCCTTTTTTCCCCCTAAGGTAAGTCTTTCCGCTCCTAGGATTGGAATGACTCCTTACCCTCTCCCTTAAAACCCACATCTTTTCGTCTTTCCCTCTCCTTCCCTCTTTCCTGATGAAGCAACCGTTGGTTGCAAAAGCTTGAATTTTGTGTGTATGTTTGTGTTTGTTTGTCTGTCTATCAACCTGCCAGCACTTTAGTTTGGTAAGTCACATATTCTTTGTTTTTAGATATGTTTGTTTATTTATTTATTTATTGTTCACCTAATGCAACCTGTATAAAGTGTATACTCTTTAATACTAACCTACCAAATTCAATTTCGATCACTGTTTCCATAGTTCTGTCTCCTGCTCTCCTTTGACAGTTGAAGTTTGTGACTTTCCACAGTTCTTTATCCTAACAGTCGGGTGGTCTGACAAGTGGTCTTCACCTATCTCAGGAACTCCACTTCAGTACTGTCATTGTCCATCATCTATCATTTATTTGTGTGATATATGCTGGTGTTTCCATTTTAAAGTCTTTACTCTGTTCACTATGTTCTGAATTCCTGTTATTGTTCGTATGTCTTCATTTCTTTTTGATGTTTCTTAGGGAGGCACAGGAGTCACCTTTCCTTACTCTCTGAACTGTTTCTAGTTTTCTTTTGAAAAACTTATTTAAAATCCAAGTTTCACTGCTATATATTACACTACTGGCCCTTAAAACTGCTACACCAAGAAGAAATGTAGATGATAAACGGGTATTCATTGGACAAATATACTATACTAGAACTGACATGTGATTACGTTTTCACGCAATTTGGGTGCATAGATCCTGAGAAATCAGTACCCAGAACAACCACTTCTGGCCTTAATAACGGCCTTGATGCGCCTGGGCATTGAGTCCAACAGAGCTTGGATGGCATGTACAGGTATAGCTGCCTATGCAGCTTCAACACAATACCACAGTTCATCAGGAGTAGTGACTGGCGTATTGTGACGAGCCAGTTGCTCAGCCACCATTGACCAGACGTTATCAATTGGTGAGAGATTTGGAGAATGTGCTGGCCAGGGCAGCAGTCGAACATTTTCTGTATCCAGAAAGGCCCGTACAGGACGTGCAACATGCGGTCATGCATTATCCTGCTGAAATGTACAGTTTCGCAGGGATCGAATGAAGGGTAGAGCCACAGGTCGTAACACATCTGAAATGTAATGTCCATTGTTCAAAGTGCCGTCAATGGGAACAAGAGGTGACCGAGACGTGTAATCAATGGCACCCCATACCATCACACCGGGTGATACGCCATTATGGCGATGACGAAAACATGCTTCCAATGTGCGTTCACCGCGATGTCGCCAAACACGGATGCGACCATCATGATGCTGTAAACAGAACCTGGATTCATCCGAAAAAATGACGTTTTGCCTTTTGTGCACCCAGGTTCGTCGTTGAGTAGACCATCGAAGGCGCTCCTGTCTGTGATTCAGTGTCAAGGGTAACCGCAGCCATGGTCTCCAAGCTGATAGTCCATGCTGCTGCAAACATCATCGAACTGTTCGTGCAGATGGTTGTTGTCTTGCAAACATCCCCATCTGTTGACTCAGGGATCAAGACGTGGCTGCACGATCCATTACAGCCATGCAGATAAGATGCCTGTCATCTCGACTGCTTGTGATACAAGGGCGTTGGGTTCCAGCACGGTGTTCCGTATTACCCTCCTGAACCCACTGATTCCATATTCTGCTAACAGTCATTGGATCTCGACAAACGCGAGCAGCAATGTCGCGATATGATAAACCACAATCGCGATAGGCTACAATCTGACCTTTATCAAAGTCAGAAACGTGATGGTATGCATTTCTCCTCCTTACTCGAGGCATCACAACAACGTTTCACCAGGCAACGCCGGTCAATTGTTTGTGCATGAGAAATCGGTTGGAAACTTTCCTCATGTCAGCACGTTGTAGGTGTCGCCACCGGTGCCAACCTTGTGTGAATGCTCTGAAAAGCTAATCATTTGCATATCACAGCATCTTCTTCCTGTCGGTTAAATTTCGTGTCTGTAGCACATCATCTTCATGGTGCAGCAATTTTAATGGCCAGTAGTGTCGTATGTGAAGAACACACTGTTCAAAAACCACATTTTTAATGCTTGTTGGCATAATAGATATAAAAATGGTTGCGTTTCTGCCATAAGCCCTCCAGCCTAGCATAGTTTGGCAAAAATTTCAAATTTTAAGTCTCCTTGCATTTGAATTAAGTGCCCCAAATAAATATATTTGTTAATATTTTTAGACAGTTGTTCAGTATTCTTTTGGTTTGCAGTTAATTGCTGAATTAGATTGAAACATGATACATCACATTTAAGAATCTGTGTGAAATTTTTCTTAGTCTACAGGAAGTTATTTAATTTATCATTTAACTTCACTATCACAGTAGATGGTTTGAATAGTCATGTACCTGTGTGTCTGCCTGCATATTATACTAATGTTGAACTTCTGAAGTCTTTATAGGGATTGCGTTGTTCTATTAGGTTTTGGAAAAAAAAAAGATATGTTGATAATAACAGAGAAAATTAATTAATTAAATGCATTGTAAAACAGTTGTTAAAATACAAATATTATAAAGATAATGGAAATTTCTGGATGGGGCAATATGTAAAATAAGGGAAATTCAGCCACTCACCTATCGTGGATCGATACATGGAGCACACAAACATGTAACAGGAAACAGCACTCACTCTAACATTCGAGCAATAGCCCTTTTTCTAGCACAAAACGCTCATACACCCAAATGCACACTCCCATGGTCACAGTCACAGCTGCATGACTATAAGAGTTTGTGTTTGGGTGTCTGTCCAGTTACAGGTGTGAATGTGTAAATGAATGTTCTGTGCTAGAAAAAGAGCTATTGCTCGGAAGCTAGTGTGGTTGCTGTTTTCTGTTAAGTGTTTCTGTGCTCCATGCATCAATCCACTATAAAAAAAATCCTCAAAAACTAAACCCTATATACTACTTGTATTTTTTTGTTCAATTGAGATAATGATGCCTGTGCGACTTGCTTCTGTGTGAAAAATATCAATTATTTTCAGTTTCAGTGAAATGTGTGTTACATTTTTGCATTTATTGAACAGAGTAACCATATGATTTTGATCAGTAAAGGAATTTTAATAAATTCATTTCAGAATTTTGTCTTTACATTTCATATTATGTCTCAATGCTAGTTTAACTGGCAAAAAAATAAGTTGATGGTTCTCGAATGACAAACTTTTGGTGGGTTCTTTGATAATTCTGTATATGGCAAAGTCCATATCAATTCGGGCACGCTAGGAAAATATCTTACCTTCATAGTCTCAGATGTTAGTGAATGTAGCATATGTTAAAATGAAGGTCTAACTAAGGAACATGTACTTTTTTGTTTTCTCCAAAATAATTTCTGCTCTGAGACACAGCCCTCCAAAGGTGACACTGTGCATACCATTCTGAAGATGCAAATTTTGGAAAAATTGTTAAAATGCTGTATCTCTGGAACAGTTCTAGATATTTTATTGTTTTTTTATTTGAAATGATTTATGATTACAAAGAAATCCTCCGTTTGGGCTTACCTGTCAAAGTTGTTTCACTGTAGCATTATGAACTTTTTTTTATAATTTATGGATTTTTTCTTTCAAAAATGCCAATCCATAAAATTTTGATTTTTTTCTGTTGATTAGTACCACAAATTCCCTGAAAAGGAGAGCTTCCACTTTTAGGTTGAACAGGTTTTATAAAAAATTGAAATTTTTTGCCATACATAAAACCTGTTTCATTACCACATTATCACATAACAGGCTCATAAAAATCTAAACCGAGCCTTATTCACATAATTTTAGTTTTGAAACATGAGTAAGAGGCTCATTTTTCAAGCATTTTAAATTGTTTCAAAGTGTATGTGAAAGGTCATAAGACTTAAAGGTTTCAATTTATAGAACTTCTGTGCACTCTGTTTTGTACTGGAATTAGCCAGTCAATGAACTAAAAATGAGTGCCACTGCTTCAGTATCTTCCTTTGATATAGAGTGATGTCTTCCTATTAAACCAATAGGACTTACAATCTTCAAAACATTGTGAACAGGAAGTGAGCAATGATGGCATCGTTGCTGTCCTTCAGCTGGAAACCTATGTCCACAGCTGTTCCATGTGGTAGCATAAAGTTCACTACAATTTTGTTTAACTCATAACTGGTGTCTATAATCTCTGCAATCCACCAGTCACAGTCATACACAACTCCACAAACATCCCCCTGTCAGGTTTTGAATCGGAATATTACACTGCAGTTTCTGAGGTGTTCGTCAAACAAACGAAATTTCTTCTTTCTTGCTCTTTAAAGTGCGTGCAATATTAGTTTGCCCATCACTTTGAGTCCAAAAATGTGTCTTCTGAATCCCTTTCACAGGAGTATTTGTTTGGACCATTCTTCTTTTTTCTGCTCACAGAATTCTTTGATTTCCTCTTTGGACAAAAGAATGAAGGGCATGGATGTGTAAGATTTCACGACATGAAATCCTCAGCATTCTGAATCACAGCTGTATTTGGTCTGGAAAGATTATGTTTTGTAGCATGGTGCTTCAGCCTGCACATGCCCATTCACTTCTGCAATGTGTTGTTGTTGCCACTTTTTCATGTACTGGTGTGTTACTGCGTTCACTGACCACTTACCAAGTTCATCAGTGAAACTGTTAAATGCGACAGTTTTCTTAATTAGTTCATTTTCCTCCCATGTCGCTTATGTAATTTCTGCATAGTTATCTGCTGCATCTTCCAGGCCAAGCATCTGTAAAGACAGTACTCCCTTTCCAGGGCAGTCACCACATTCTTGAAACAAACAAGTCTCTCGCTTTATGTCACAGACGACTAATGACTTCACACGCCCAACCAAGGTGTCTTATGTCATGTGCTAGTTCTTTAAAGTTGCCACACAAAGTTCAAAATTCGCGCAGTATACATATAAACAGACATCTCTAGGTGGGGTGTGGAACTACCCACGTAGGTCGTAGTGCATTCCAATATGTAAACTTGTATAGTTGCTCTTATAAACTGCAAAAGTTTCTTTAATACTGTGAGTCATGTACTTTTTCACATTCACAACTTTTTTTTGACCTTCAACTGTTTCAGTTATAGTGTCTTTTTTGTTGGCACTCTGGCGAGAACAGTCCCACTTATCTTCCAGATAAAATGACTGCACTATTTGAACTTGAGCTGCTTCTATAGGATGACCATAATAGGGATCTGATCTTCCTAAGACTCCTTTTACAGACCTCACATTTCTTGATTCATCAACCACGTACTTTGATACAGATGGAATGTGGTTCAAAATTGTTTTCTTTGAAAATGTCTCTGGAATAATAGTTAAAACTTGCACCTTTTCACTGTAGGATGCACAATATTCAACAGCTGAATTGATCTATGTGAAAAATGCCTGGCAAAAGGTGCAACAGTGTTTTGGTTCATTTTCTTCTGAAGATGGAATTTCTACTTTCAAGAGTGTGGTCAGTTTTGCTGTAGTGTATTCACTCATAGCTTTATTAATTTCTCTGGGCTTTCCTGATGCATAGAGCTCAAGATTCGACTTCACTGACCATAGTTTCTTAACAGGACTAACACCTACATCTGTAGTTGACTGATTCGGGGTATTTAATTCTTCCTCTATTGATGCAAAATCTGCATCTTTTGCACCATGTGTGGCTTCACCTTGTTCAGATACTATCATTGTTGTTATTCTGTCCAAACATTTAGAACACAAAAAGTTGTCACTGAAATATCTTCACTTTGAAACAGAGTCTTCAAATGAGAACAATTATTCCCAACCTGAACAAAGTCTGTTTTTTTGTTTGTCTTATATATCACTCTTTTATTGATATGCAAATAGTCAGTACACTTCACTCTCCTGTGACCCCTGTCACACGACATTTCAAACAGTCCTTTTCACAAAACATATTACTGTGTCAACAGACAAATTCTTCACGAAAACACATGACTCACTGGATGGGCTCAGATTTCTTGGAAGCCTCTTCAGTAAACAAATTCGCATTGAACAACTACAATACAGAAACCTGCAATGAACAACCATGACAAAGGAACTACAACAGAGTGTAAGAAATAACTGCAACAAAGAAAGTGAAAAGAAATAACTGCAACAAAGACAATAGAAATAAACATTGTAACAAAGAAATTAGTAAGAAACAACATCAGTGCGGAGAGAGATTACCCTTGAAAGTAAAAAAAAAAAAATGATTTTTTAAAATCAGACCTGTCCACCTTAAAAGTGGAAGCTCTCCTTTACAGAGAATATATTACTACATGGTACTAACCAACAGGGAAAAAACTAACTTTTCTGGATTGGAATTTTTGAAAACAATTTTTTCTGTAAATTATAAAAAAAATTCAAAAGGCGACAGTAAAAGAACTTTGACAGGTATGTCCAAATGGAGGATACCATTGTAATCATAAAGCAATTATCTTTCAATTATAAAAAACTAACAAAATATCTAGATCTGTTACAGAGATACAGCATTTTAAAAAATTTTCCAAAATTCGCATCTTCAAAATGGTGTTCACAGTATCATCTTTGGAGGCCTGTATCTTGAGGCAGGAACTTTTTGGAGAAAACAAAAAAATATGTGTTTCTTACTTACTCCTGAATTTTAACATATGCTAAATTCAGTAACATCCAGGACTATGAAGGTAACCCCTCTGCCTGAAGTGATATGGATTATGCCAGATATAATTTTGGTCTCAAATTTTATTAATTTTGTGCTGTTTTTGGGATAGGAGGGAGGTGGTGGAGACTGCTCTACCCCACACTGTGAATACCACGGGAGATGGTGCAGAGCAGAGGGAATGCACTCCAAGTTGGCAATATATTTCTTGCTTGTGCAGTGCATATGTAAGGACAAAGATTGATAGAAGGGACTGAAAAATGCTTGACTGTTTCAAATGATTAAAGCTCATCCCCTATGGTAAGTCTCCCCTGAGCCATGGTAAATATTCATAATGTAGCAACATATGACATTTTGTGTGTACGTCAATTTATAAGGCAATTTCAGCTTTAATTAAGAGTATTAACTTCTGTAACTGCCTTGTGAATGTCCTTCCTCCATCCCATGAACTTGCAAGCACAACCAAAATTGATATTTGAAGCATTACCACTCAGCATCCCACTTCTTAATTCCATTTAGATATTTTGTTTTTCACAGAAATAACACACATTCTCCATTACCAATGGTTCAGTCACAGGAAACTACTGAAATATATACACAACTTTAAACTACTGAAATGCTGTTTAGTTATACAGTTTCTAGTATCACACAATTAAAAGTGAAATGTGTCTGATAATTGTATTACTAGATAGGACAGGGTGGTGCAGATAAAAGTAGCTTGTGTAACTATAAAGGAAATGCAGTGAAATTACAGAAGCAAAGAGCTGAAATGGACTTATCATTTATTTACAATGAAAAATACAGTGAAAAATACATTTACAGACAATGCTGAAAGTGACCCCTGTGAAATCAATTCACAGCTGTGCACATCTAAATATATTCAGATACACCAGGGGTAAAGGTTGGATACCGATGGTGGCAACTCCATGGCTTATCAGTTCCTGTATTGTTTGTGGATTTGTTTCATAGACCTTGCCCTTCGAGTGTCTCCACAGAAAAAAAATCACATGTTGTTAGATGTGGTGAACATAGTGGCCATAAATGTTTGCTGACAGTTTTTTCCTCAGTGAAGACACCATGGATTCGTTCCAGGGGTACCTTAGATGTGTGGCATATTGTCCCATCTTGCTGGAAGAAGCTGTACTGTCTTAGATATTCCATGAGTTGTGCACAAAATGTACCACAAATTTTCATATATCTAACTGTGTTGAGTGTAGTGCCAAAAATAACAGTGCAGTGATGAATGTTCCTGTTACACCACACCAAACACCAATTTTTTTCATCATGGAGTGGTTGCTGACACATAATGTTAGGGTTTTCCATTGTCCTGTATCTTGTGTTCTGAATTTACATGACCTGAAATGAAACCGTGCTTCATCACTCATGATGTAATGGAAAGAGTTTAACAAACCGTCGCTGATGTTATTAAAAAATTATGTGTCGTAATCTACATGTTTCTGACTGCCATTCTCCCATAACTGCTGCACAACTGTCACACAATATGGCATGATTTGGGCTCTGAATAATTCTTTAGTGAATGTCTGCAATAACTTCTGGTGTGCAAACTGAAGGACTTCTTTGTCGTTTTACATTTTGCACAGATCAGTAGGTTCACCAATTTTTATACAGACTCTGCAATCCTCTACCTGGATACATAACCCCAAAAATTTTGCAAGTTTCCTTAATCAAACCTGTTTTCACATACGCTTCCACAACTTCAGTTCTTTTTCTATCGAAAAAGTAACAATCGATTATTGAATAAAACTGTGCATTGTTGTAGTTGTTTACTTTATTTCAGAAGTTGAAATACTGCATTCGCATTTGAAGGGAAGGTACAAGTATATGATCAAGTCATATGGAGAGATTAGAGCGCGCACGGAGGCTTTCAGACAGTCGTTCTTCCCACGAACCATACGCGACTGGAACAGGAAAGGGAGGTAATGACAGTGGCATGTAAAGTGCCCTCCGCCACACACCGTTGGGTGGCTTGCGGAGTATAAATGTAGATGTAGATGTAGATTCTCATTTCAGATACTAAAACTTATTAATATACACAGGTTCTTAGTAACTAGAACGTCTTGTTCTAGTATTGGGGATACATGAAGTGTATGAGGAGCCAAAGTTCACAAGACAAAATGCTAATTAAATGTATGATTAATTAGAATGGATTTCACTGTTTGATTAATTCATCAACTAGCATCACAATACAATAGTATTTGTGTCAAATGATATATAAATTCTCCCGTCCTCTTTCTTCTCCCAACCTCACTTTGGTCATTCAATAACATTGCCCAGTAAACTGACAGATAGTAATTAGGTATTTCTATATCTTCACAATCTTCATTGTTACATTTACTGTGACATTTTGTTTCTGCAATTATATACGCGGTGATCAAAAATTTATGCTTGAGGGCACTGCTGCAGTGCATATGCAACGGTAAGTTATTGAAAAGGCTGTGTATGTAAGGATAATCGATCATTTATCATTTTATATCACACGATTTGCTATCAGCTTTAGAAGACGTTTAACAACTGAAAATGCTACATTTTCTTTTCTCTGTGAGGTACTTGATGGGTTAAACAAAAGATTTTGAATGCTAGCCATATGTTTTGATTTAACTAAGGCGTTTGATTGTGTTGATAACAAAATATTGCTCCAGAAGGTGGACCATTATGGAATACAGGGAGTAGGTCACAATTAGTTCACCTCTTACTTTAGCAACAGACAGCAAAAGTCATTATTCACAGTGTTGAGAATGGCTGTGATGTGGGGTCTGAGTGGGGGTATGGCCAAGTAGGGGGGGTGCCAGGGATCAGTGGTTGGCCCAGTTCTGTTCCTTATTTATATAAATGATATGCCCTCTAATACTAGAAGTAAATATAAAATATTTCTGTTTGCTGATGACACTAGCTTGGTAGTAAAGGATGTTATGTGCAACACTGGCTCGGTTTCAAATAGTGCAGTTCATGACATAATTTCATGGCTTGTCGAAGATAAACTAACGCTAAATCACAGTACGACTCAGTTTTTTACAGTTTCTAACACACAATTCAACAAAACCTAATGTTTTAATTCCACAAAATGGGAATATGATTAGTGAAACTGAACAGTTCAAATTTCTAGGTGTTCAGATAGTTAGTAAATTGTCATGGAAAGCCCACGTTCAGTATCTTGTTCAAAGACTTAATGCTGCCATTTTTACTATTCGAATGGTATCTGAAGTGAGTTATCGTTCAACATGAAAATTAGTCTATTTTGCTTCAAGTTCCGGGGGATTGAGCAATACAGGCTCCAACAAAGATAGCGAGTGGTGCACCTCAGAATAGGCAACCCTCAACCCAAATATGAACCCAACGTACAGGGTACAAGATCATGGTTGGGTGCGGGACATTGGTAACCAATGTCAGCCCTGCAATGATCATAAATACAGACGTTTCTTGCCTTCCACACCTTAAGTCGGACGACTGTATATAAGGGACTGTGCCAACTATTAAATGCACAGACTTAATTTACCTTTTAAATATTAACAGACATAGATAAAGGACTACAACAAGTAGTATATATATAAAAAATCAACCCAGTCACAAGCACAGAGTACAACTGCTAGTGGCTGTAAAACATTTATAATGACAGTATTTTCAACTGTACGCTCATTGAACACTCAATGGCGCTCTGTCAAAAGACTTTTCTTGTGGCTTGCCGTCAAACCAATTGTGATTCAACGGTGCACACTAATACCAACAGGAAATATCAATGGCACTCTGTTGACAGGTAGTAATCTTGCCAAGTTATTAATAATCATAGAGCAAGTTGCTTGCCATTAAACAAATTATCATTCAATGGTGCAACACACACACACACACACACACACACACACACACACACACACACACACGACCACAGGCAGATTGAAACTGTCCAACAGTGAACGTCGCTCTGTTAGGAGGCAATCTCACCAGTGCAACCTAGCGGGCAGTAAAATGAATAGCGAAACGCGACCGTCCACACAGGCCACCTGCCACCAATTGCTCGTACACTAGTATGTCCTCTCTCTTTGAAAACTGCTAGCGATCGCACACTAAGCACAGTGACCCCCTCTGACGATGCACCAGAGGACAGAGAGCACGGCTCAACCTCCTCCTCCACAGATGAAGTGCAAGGGGGAATATCAAATGAGGGCCGCACTACAGCTTAGGCTTTAATTTGACTAACATGCACCCGAATGGACCTATCGTTAGCAAGGTTTTTAACCAGGAAGTTGATCAGACCCAGTCACTTGAGGACCTGGCATGGGCCAATATAACGGGGGCCTAACTTACCAACACTAGGTGGTCCCCTGGCCACATAGGTGTTTTAAGTTATATACAAAAACTCGATCCCCTTCCTTTATTTGGACTGAGACACAACCATGGTTATAGTGCTGAGCTTGCCGGAGGTGGGCTCGCTTAATATTGCGCCTAACATTCTCCCAATTGTGCTTAATTTCATCCGGATCCAAATTTGCTGGTAAGAGGCTTTTGATATTCCATAGATTGGCTAGGGGAGAATTAATTGGATAAGGAAGATTGAGGGAGGCGGGGGTCACGCCAGAAGCCTAATGCTCAGCAGTGTTAAAAGCAATGACAAATCCCACTTGTACTGTGCGTTGGCATAGTAAATAATTAAGGCTGCCTTTAGGTTCCAGTTAACATCCTCAGCAAACGAAGGCTGGGGATGGTAAGGTGTGGTGGTAACATAATTGATGGCATTATTAAAGCAGAACCTGTGAAACACTTTTGAAATAAAGCCGGGTGCATTGTCGTTAACCAGGGTCTTAGGGAGGCCAAAGAGGGTGAAAACTTCAGTAAGATGGTTAATGGTGGTGCGTGTCGTGATCTTCCTGCCAGGGAGGAGCAACGTGAAGTGGCTAAAGGCACCCACAATGACCAAAATACAGCGGTTCCCTTTCTTGGTCCTGGGTAAGGGTCCCCATGTGATGAATGAAGACCTTATCCATGAGGATAAACTCTCAGTCAGATTGCAATAATCCCTGACGAGTGTTATTTCCTAGTTTCCCAATTTTACAGGCCTCACATTGCCTAACTAACTGACGGACATCCTTATTCATTGCTGGCCAGGTGACATGCTGACACATTTTGGTGACTGTTTTGGCCACCCCTAAATGTCCGCCTAGGAGTGTAGTATGAAAATACTTAAAGGTGGGCTGAACAAGGCTCTGGGGCAAGCAAATCCTATCCTGACTGGACCTGCCGAACTGCTGACAGAGGACTCCTCTGTGTAAGGTATAACTTTGAACCTCCTCCCCGTTCAACATGGCCCACCTAATGGGCCCCAAGATGGGATCCTGTGACTGTAGCTCTTTGAGGTTAACAAATAGTTCAGGGGTCTCTGACAGGACAGTTCCGACAAGGATAGCGTTCCGGCAGGCATCTTTTTTAAGATCTTCCCCTTTCTCCTCAAACATGTGACTCAGCGCATCTGCGACCTGGTTCTCGGCCCCTTTAATATGGTGAACCTTAAAAGGAAAGGTCGATATGCATACCGCCCACCTGGTTTTTCTTGGCCTGGCTGATATCCAGCTTAATGCTTGGTTATCCATCTCGAGGTTGAACTCCCTATGCTCAAGATAGAATTTAAACTTCTTGAGTGCAAACAAAACAGCGAGAGCTTCACATTCGTACATGGAGTACTTCAATTTGACCTCGGACTGACACCTAGATATGAAGGCAACAGGGTGTCTATCCCCTTCAATTTGCTGCAGGCGGCTGACAGCAATGACGGTGCTTGACACGTCAGTATGGACAATGAATCGGTGATTGAAGTCAGGGATGGCCAAGACTGGGGGGTTGGTGAGGGCAATTTTCAGGGCGTCAAAGGTGGCTTGTTGGCTCTCTCCCCAAATAAAGCTCACCCCTTTCTTGCGCAAGTTGTTAAGTGGTGCAGTCAGCTGAGTGAAATTCGGCTCACACTTTCTGAAATAATTGGCCATCCCAATGAAACTTGTGATGCCCTTCTTACTGGTGGGTGGGGGAAAATTTCTAAGACTGGTGGTTCACTCCTGATCGATGCGGATTCCGTCATGAGAAACCAAATACCCGAAAAAGGAAGTTTGTTCTTTGGCCAAGGTGATCTTGGATGGTTTAACCATCAGACCAGCACCCCACAATCTCTCCACAACAGGTTCCAAATGATTTAAATGTTTGTCAAAGGTCTTAACTAATAAGACAGAACTAAACTTGCATGAGTATCCTTTGATTAAATTCATTGATATGTAATATAACCACTACAATACTTAGATTTTAAGGATTGATGGACACTACTACTTTGTGAAATGTGTCATTTCCATTTTACTGAAGTTATCTGTAAAGACTGGTTTTAGATACTCCATTGCACTGTTCACTGAACCTCATAAGCCCCAACCTGATAACTTGGTGAAAGCCAATTTACTGACAATAACTCTTTCTCAGTCACACTGTAATTTTTGTCATACTTTTACAATGCTACGCTTGCAAATGCTACAGGATGTTGTTCTATTTTACCATTTACTACTTTCTCTTGGAATAAGTGAGCTCCCAGTCCATTATTACTACTGTCTGTCATAAGGCAAAATGGTAATCTCAAATGTGTTGTGTGCAAAATTTTGCTATCACATAACAGTCTCTTTATTTCATCAAGAGCTTGCTGACACTCATTACTCCATACCAATAATATAGTCTTTTTTGTAAGATTATTCAGACAAGATGTGTTTAAAACCCGAGTCTTTACACATTTTCTGCAAAAACTAGCTAACCAATGACATTAACTCCTCTTTTCGACTTATGGGAATGAAATTTTGCTTTGGCTAAAATCTCATCACTGTCAAGCAAAATTCCTTCCACAGTAATGCTGTGGCCAAGAAATTTTAACTTCTTCACAGCAAATTTACACTTTTCCAACGTCAATGACATACCCCCCCCCCCCCTCCCCTTCCCTTAATTTCCTTCCTACTTTCTTAACAATTCGAAATGCTTTTTCCAACTTTTTCCTGTGATTAAAATATCACCTATATAAATAATCAATTTTGCAAGTAATTCTTTCCCCAGAACAAAATCTAAGCATCGTATAAACTCTGCAATGTAAATATTTAATCCAAATGATGCAATACAGTATTGATAAAATCTACCACCTTATAGGAAAGCAGTATATTTTCTGAAATTAGGCTTAAATGAGATCAAATGAAAACCTGTGGTAAGGTCACCACTAGTTACACAAGTTACAGCTTTAAATTTATGCAATAATTCATCTTTACTTTCAGAATGGTCAATTTCTCTCTCTAATATTTTGTTTAAGTGTACTGAATGCAATACAAGGCATATCCCTCCATATGTTTTACATAACACAATGTTTGGGTTACTTATTCACTGCAACTCCTTTCAGTAAGTACCCACTTACATTTTTTTGTACTTCTCTTTCTACAGCCTCTCTTCTTGAGATAGGAATTCCATAAGGTTTAACACAAATGGTTCCTGTGTTATTTAAGTTTACAGTGGTAATTCTTCACTTTTCCTAGTTTCTCATTAAATACATTACAGTATACACGAAAACTTCCTTGAATCCTCTTTCTGACTTTGGTTAAGTTTCTCAGCACCTTCTACTTTGGTTGCAACTAAACTATGATAATATTCTAAATCTTCCCTCTCATTTAAACTAACCTCCTCCTCTTTCAAGTGTCCTCTATCACCTATACACTTTACCCTCCTACCTGATTAGTATTATTTATGCTATGTACTATTATCAACTTTGAGAAGAAATTCTACTTCTAGGTTCAGTAAAGTATACGACCTTATTTGTCCAACAGAATCCTACTCTAGCTTTAACAGTCCAGTTCATGCCCAAAATAATTTCCTTGCTCAAATCAGGTATCACAAAGCATCCCTGGATAAATCTTATCTTACTGATTTTAAATCACAGTGACATTTATTTGTTTGCTATTTTATTATTTTTTCAAGTAACTCCTCTAATCTTAATCACTATTAGAGGTAACTCAGCAAATTTACTCCATCCCTTAATTTTTCAGGACCACTACACAAATTGAACTCCCTGTATCAAACTGACACTAACTTTCCTAGTTATCAGTTTCAATATGAGTGTATGGGCTTCCATACATGTCACTATCACCTTTTCTTTCTGTTTTATATGAAAGACGCTTCTAAACTTCGTTGAATCCTGTATCTTTTACCTCATCTTTTTTTGTGCGTATTTCTGTTCTCAGTTGCATGGTACTCACAGATATATCAGTTTTTTTCTAAGTTATCTAAAGTATTTCTTGTCTCTTCCCACCATTCTGAACACAAGCTTTCACGTAGGTTTTGCAGAGTAACTTTTATTCTACTATCACTCCTTTCATTATCATAATGATCCCAAACTATCCTTAAAATTTCATTATATATACATTTTTTCAAACTCCCTCCCATCCTTACAACAGTTTACTGTTTTACTGATATCAACTAGTAGAATCTCACTCTCCTGTGTCTTCCTTTCATAGCTCTGGCCTCCCTGCATGAATTCATTGCAGTCCCCATACCTACCATCTATTAACACTTCATCTTCAACTTCAACTTCCACGTAAATCATGCCATCTAATTCTCCATAAAAGTCAGTCTCACTTCCTATTTTCTCTTCAATACCTTTGACAACATCTTCACTATCCTAACTACACTCATGCTCATAAATTGAAGATAATGCTGATACATGGTGAAACAACACTCTGGTGGTTGGTTTGCCATTTTAAATCACCTTGGGGTATGACCATGTGGTGCATTTGACCTGCGGTCGTCGCACAATGCTGCTGGCAGCAGTCCTCATACGTAGAGGTGTGTCGGTGCATGTCAGAGTATGGTGCAGCGAGTAAGAGTGCAGACATTTTCAGATGTGCTAATAGTGACTGTGTGTTGAAAATGGCTCAAAGAACACATATTGATGACGTTATGAGGGGTAGAATACTAGAGCTACTGGAGGCTGGTCAAACACAGCAGGCTGTAGCATGGGCCCTCTGTGTGCCACAAAGTGTGATCTCAAGATTATGGCAATGATTCCAGCAGACAGGAAACATGTCCAGACAACACAGTACGGGACGTCCACAGTGTACACCACCACAAGAAGACCGATATCTCGCCATCAGTGCCCGCAAACAGCCACGGGGTACTGCAGGTAGCCTTGCTCGGGACCTTACCACAGCCACTGGAACAGTTGTCTCCAGACACAAGGTCAACAGACGACTGAACAGTCATGGTTTATTCGCCCGGAGACCTGCAAGGTGCATTCCACTGACCCCTGGTCACAGGAGAGCCCATAAAGCCTGGTGTCAAGAACACAGTACATGGTCATTGGAACAATGGTCCCAGGTTATGTTCACTGACAGGTCCAGGTATAGTCTGAACAGTGATTCTCGCTGAGTTTTCATCTGGCGTGAACCAGGAACCAGATACCAACCCTTTAATGTCCTTGAAAGGGACCTGTATGGAGGTCGTGGTTTGATGGTGTGGGGTGGGGTTATGATTGGTGCACGTACACCCCTGTATGTCTTTGACAGAGGAACTGTAAAGGGTCAGGTGTATCGGGACGTCATTTTGCACCAGTATATCCGCCTTTTAAGGGGTGCAGTGGGTCCCACCTTCCTCCTGATGGATGATAACGCATGGCCCCACTGAGCTGCCATCGTTAAGGAGTACCTTGAAACAGAAGATATCAGGCGAATGGAGTGGCCTGCCTGTTCTCCAGACCTAAACCCCATCAAGCACATCTGGGATGCTCTCGGTCGACATATCGCTGCAAGTCTTCGAACCCCTACGACACTTCTGGAGCTCCAACAGGCACTGATGCAGCAAGAATGGGAGGCTACACCCAAGCAACTGCTTGACCACCTGATCCTGAGTATGCCAACCCGTTGTGCGGCCTGTGTACGTGTGCATGGTGATCATATCCCATACTGATGTCGGGGTACGTGTGCAGGAAACAGTGGCGTTTTGTAGCACGTTTCGGGACAGTTTTCTCAACTTATCACCAATACCGTGGACTTACAGATCTGTGTCGTGTGTTCCCTATGTGTGTATGCTATTAGAGCCAGTTTTCTGTAATGTCACGTTGTGTGGCACCACATTCTGCAATTATCCTTAATTTATGAGCATGAGTGTACTATGAACAATAGCATCTTCTCCACTAACCTCACTATAACCATCTAAGATACCCTCTTCACCCTTCTTACTTTTACTATCTAACATAACATCTTCCTCCCTAGGTGCATGATTGGCAGGTTCACAAGCTTCAACATTAGATACAGTAAATTCCCATGTTGCATCTGCTACAACCTCAATCATTAAGTTACGTAATCCAAATTCATCAAACTTCTTGTCAGTTCTCTCCTCTCCTACTAAAACTTCATTACACATGCAGTAAAGACTTGTTAGTGACTCTACAACTGATTCTAATTCAACATCGAGTAACCTCCTTCCAATTTTGCCAATACATGTCAATGTTCATTGTCCCCCAAAATATAGTCTATTTATTTCATACTCATCCTTGTTTTTATTTTGTTGCTTGTAGGATTCAAAATTTCTCCTCCTCTCAAAATCTCTTTTGTTAAAATTAACCTGATTTCCTCTATTTTTTCCCTCACATGAAAGTGACAGGTTCCCAATTGGATGATCCATAATTTATCTGATCCTTAGCACCTGTTTTCATATCCACTTTGGTTAAATGGTCTGTTTTTTCCTTCCTATGATCTATTTCTAATTTCACATTTTCTATTCTTATTCATATTTCTATTATTTCCCCCCCTCTTCCCTTCCATAATTACCTGTATTATTGTGGTTTTGATTTCACCTCCCATGGCGAGTCCATCCATACCCATTCTGATTAAAATTGTATCTATCATGCCTCTATAATGGCCCGTCTAGTTTACCTACATATTTCAAAAATTGTTCAATAGAATCATCTGGCCCACAAATGAAACCTCATTGCACTTTCCTACGCAATCCCCTCTTTAATGCATCCATTTGTGTAAGCCCATTAAATGGTTTATCTAGGTGGATTAATTGTCTCAGTTGCTTCTCACAAATGTCTTTCATACTACCATTATGTTCTTCATAATTAGGTGCATTTAAGAATTCACTTTCGATCCTAGCTTGTTCAGTTTCTGATCAGAATTTATTCAAAAACCTTTTTTACAAAACTAGTGATCTCTGTAGTATCATATTGGTTTGCCCAAAATCAGTCATACCACTAACAAAATTGTCACAACAATGTTGCAAAAAATCAACTGGGTGAAATTTATTACCACCAGGAAAATTTTTGAATGGTGCATTGGCACACATCCCACAACAGTTACTTCTGAAACTTTTAGCAGCAAAAAGTTTCTTCCAATTCAGCTACATTTCTACAAACATTACCTACATTATTATTACTAAACGCTTCCACATTGCTAGTTGTGACTTCCTCCACCTTTATCATTAATTACCAAGATTTGATTTTCCATCTCACTTTCTAAATTATTGATTTTATATTCAAGGTTTTGATTTTTTGACCCAATTCTGATCATAATACATGGCTTTCATGTTTTAACATGTTACGCACTATTTGAAAACTTTTTGCAATTTTCTCTACTGTATCAGTAAAATTTGTCTTAAATTTATTCACTTCACCTTCCAGTGTATTACCCCATGCATCAGTTTGTCTGTGCTTTGACTGTACAACTAGTTTATATTTGCTGACATCCTCTCTTACTCCAGCAACTAAAAATATTAGAATAGGGGCCACCAAAAAGTTTCCATTTGAGGGCGTTGCTGCAGCATACATGCAATGTTGCACGAATCCGATGTGGGTATGTAAGCACCAACATAAAGGCAAGAGATTAATGTGGCAGTCATGTCTTTCTGGCAAGTGCATGGTAAACGTGAACTATGGTGAGGTTATTAATTGATTGATTGACTGATTGATATGTTTATTCATCTGTATAACAATACAAATTGTATGGATGTCATCAATTGTGTGTTATGAACTAAAACATACATGGGTTCTTACCATCTTTACAATTCAATTTATTACCAAATGCTCCCAAACCGGACCACTGTGCTGTTATTCTTTTTTGGCTGTTATATCGGTAGATACGAGGGTTGTTTTTTAAGTAAGGGCCGTTTTTATTTTAAAAAAAAGATACAAATACTTTTGTAAAAAAACTTTGATTTTCTGATTCTACACACTTTTACCTATTTTTCTACATAGTTGCCTTGTTTGTTTAAGCACTTGTCATACCGTACAACTAAGTTTTTAATTCCCTCTTCAAAGAATTCGGCCGCCTGCTCCGACAGCCAAGAATTCACGGCCACTTTCACTTCATCGTCGTCATTGAAGCGTTGCCTGCCAAGATGGTGTTTCAGGTACCGAAAAAGGTGAAAATCGTTAGGAGCAAGGTCGGGGCTGTATGGTGCATGGTCCAAAACTTCCCATCCAAAAGAATCAATCAAATCCCGAGTCTTTTGAGAGGTGTGAGGCCTAGTGTTATCGTGCAGGAGCAAAACTCCTTTTGTCAGCATGACGCGCCTTTTGTTTTGAATTGCTCTGCGGAGCTTCTTTAGAGTTGCACAGTAGGCATCTGAGTTAATTGTCGTTCCTCGTGGCATAAAGTCCACTAGCAAAACACCGCGCTGGTCCCAGAACAGAGTTGCCATAATCTTGTGCTTTGACAGTGTCTGTTTGGCTTTGACCTTGATGGGTGAGGTTGTGTGTCGCCATTCCATCGATTGTCGCTTGCTTTCGGGAGTGATATGGGATACCCATGTTTCATCTCCAGTGACAATTTGACTCAACGTGTCATCCCCTTCTTCCTCATAGCGAATCAAAAAGTCCAATGAAGTGGCAAATCTCTTCCCTTTGTGGTCCTCTGTGAGGAGTCTGGGTACCCACTGAGAACACAGTTTCTTAAAGTTTAGGTTTTCAGACACAATTTTGTACAAAACCGATCTTGAAACTTGTGGAAATTTCAAAGAAAGAGTGGAAATTGTGAATCTTCTGTCCTCACGAATCTTTGTTTCGACTGAAGCCACCAAATCATCAGTGATCACAGAGGGCCGGCCTAAGCGTTCTTCGTCATGGACATTTTGACGGCCATTTTTAAACTCTCTAACCCATTGACACACTTTACCTTCACTCATTGCATTCAAGCCATAAACTTCTGTTAATTGACGATGAATTTCTGCAGCTGATAGGCTTCTCGCGGTCAAAAAACATATCGCTGACCGTATCTCACACGCGGCGGGCGATTCAATAATCGTAAACATTATAAAGTAGCACAGCGATGTGTACACATCAGCTACAGAACTGCAACTTGCATCAGTGTGAAAGGGAAGGATGCCGGCAAGTGGCGCGGTGGCTTGTTGCGGCGTCCAAGCGAACTACGGGTCTATACGCGCGAATGGCCCTTACTTAAAAAACAACCCTCGTATCTATCTGAGTACAAAGAAGTGTACGGGGCAGCACGTCTGTCAAAAACCACTGTTGTTGAATGGTGTGCCAAGTTCCCTGCTGGTCGTCATTCGGTACAAGACCCTTGTTGACCAGAGAGGCCAGCCTCATCAATTACATGAACTAAAGTGGGATGCGCTCTAGCACCCTCCCTATAGTCCTGATCTCTCCCCATGCAATTATCACACCTTTGGACCCTTAAAAAGGGCCTTGAAAGGTCGACGATTCCTATTGGATGATAATGTGCAGCAGGCAGTTACGAACTTCTTCCTACAGCAAGACACAGTGTTTTACCAAACGGGTATCTTTAATCTGGTGCATCGGTGGGACAATTGTCTCAATGCTCATGGCAATTTTACCTGACTGGCATACCGATGCTGATCTGTACAGCCTGTGAACAGAAACTATTTGATTGCCCCTTATATTTAAAATTTCATTCCTCAGCTCTTGGTATTCATGGCATCGATTTTACTGCCCAGACCACTATTTAAATCATTTTTTGATGTCTCAAACCAATCATTTCTGCACTCTAAATGGATATTTAGTTCAGTTTTTGATGTCTTGTTTCTAACAGCCCCCCCCCCTCCCTCCCCCACTGCCTCCATCCAGCTCATAATTCTGTTTATTCAAATCGTTACTTACAAGGAGTACAGTGATGTCAGTTAAGGTCCAAGGAATTACATCCTGCAGCCATTCACACTGGTGGGGCCCTCGTGTGCGAATAATCAATGGAAAAAAATTTCGGTGTTTCGTATCATATTGTGTAACCTTCAAAATAACATGTATATACCGACTACTTGCATAGCGTAATGGTTAAGGTACTGACCTGACATGCCAAAGGTTGTCGGTTCGAGTACTAAAAATCCCAGTGAAATATTTTTGTTATTAAATCTTTATCGAAATGACTTTGATTACTATTTTTATTCAACTGATCCTTTTAAAAACAACTTTTTTATTTGTATTCCTTTGTCACATCTTTCTAATCAACATAAAAACTTGGTCAGTGCTCATATTTTTTTCTTCTCATAATTCTTTTTCCATTTGAAATCTTTCTGCATGTAAATTTAATTATTTTATATACCTATCATAATGTTTGAACGTTGAAAATGAAGATCAGTCAGCTAAAAAACAAGAGACTAAATGACCCATTTATATTTACTGTGCAGTGGTGTCAAGATTGTATTTTTCGTTACAAGATGGACAATTTTTTGAATGGCAATCATCTAACAAGCATTCTTATTGCACTATAGACAAAATAACATGGATGATGATTTAAATAAAAACAGGGATTATAAGTAAAACTAAATTCAAGCAAAATGAGAAATGGAAATAATGAATGCAATAACATGGACGAAGACGTAAGACGATAATATGGAAGAAATTAAATCGAAGTTAATAGATAACAATAATCAATATCACATGAACAAGGATTCCAAATGACGAAGACTGATAGGAAGCCAAATTTGAGCAAATGACGTACTTCATATGATGACTAATTTAAGGTACAAACAAACAGAATAAGATTACATTTAAACCAATTAATTGAATAAAAATAATGACCTAAGTCATTTCCATAAAGATTTACAAATAAAAAAAAAAAAATTCAAAGCACCTAACATGTTTTGAAAACATAAGCTTTTGCACTTGAGGTCGGTACCAATACACTTTTTAACTTGGTATATTCACACCAGTGATATTACACTCGGACACCCAGACTTTGCCCGCCCCCTCGAATGCCCACAGGGGTCATTTTCACTCCTAGCATTTAAAAAAAGTTTTCTGAACTATTATTTCGAAATTTTAAGCATTTATTATATTTTAATGTTTACAAGATTTATAGCCATTTCAGATACAGAGTTGTGAATAAAAAGACATATAAACAAATTTCACTGAACCTGGTAACACCCAAACAAGTGTAAGCAAGTGACAGGCTTTTCCTTCTTAATTCAAAAAAATCTGAACTTTTCATGTGTACATAAATTTCAGTTACTTTATTGTTTTACACGATTGACACATTTTTATTCATTTTTCTTTGTACATTTTCCACAAACCATCATCTTACACTCACTGCACTTGGAAATAGTTTTATTACATTTGTAGAAGTTTAGAACTTAGCATTTACGGTGCTTCTGTGGCATTTTGTCTTCATCTTCATTTGATTCTTTTCATACTTGTCTGTTGTCATATGAGGAAAGCAACTCTTCACATACTCAGAGCGTACTTCATCTGCAAGCTGCTGAATAAAAGGTTTTCTTTTGATATTCCTCCCAGTAACAGCCCTAAATATTACATATGCATTTATTCCTGCTAGATCAAGGATATTGTAAGAGTGCATTGGCCTTCTTCTTGAGGAAGTATTGACTGAATACTGCCTTGCCATCTTGTCTACTATGTCAACCGTAAATTTTGTTTTGTTGTAATAACATACAGTTTCCGGAGATTTTTCTCATTTGTATTTATGGTAACACTAGGACGAAGGGAAGACATTACAAGCACATTTGTTGCTTTCTTTCCTTGATAGACTGTCAAGGAAATATCATCATGTTTTAAAACATTTGTGGAATACAGAGGACTCTTCAAGGACTTCAGAGCATGTGGTATCTCTCTTCTTGCTCTATTGTGGTATCTCTCTTCTTGCTCTATTTACTATTCCTACAATGGAGGTTGATTTTTCTTTCAAATTTTTGGCTAGTTTGAGTGATGTGAAGTAATTGTCTGTAGTGACATTTCTGCCTTTGCCCAGAAATCCTTTTGCCTTGGGAACGTGCAGTATCCTTACCAAGATAAGGGAAGCCATTGAGTCTGTACTTGCTTTCAACATCTACAGCTAACTAGTATTTTTGCCCATACTTGTCAGGCTTTGAAGCCATGAACTGTGTGAACAGGCACCTTGTTTTACTTGGAAAGAGCTGCTCATCTACTGTTATGTCACTTCCAGGTTTGTAACACATCGTACAGTTTTCTATTAATTTGTTCCCGACAGCAGAAAGCAATGCAAACTTATCATTCTGTAATCGTACAGTGTGTGTAGACTTCTCATCAAACCTCAGGAATCTCATAATCTCACAGAATCTATTTCTACTCATGGTTTCCACACAAAATGGTAGACCCGAGGAATCTGACCATAAGCTGTGAAGGTCTGTACTTCGGCAGCCACTCGCACCACGAGCATAAATAATTGCAATAAATGCTTCTATTTATTCTGTGGTCATTGACCAGCTGTCATTTCCTAGTATTCTGTGTGCCTCTGTTATAGTACATTTCAAGATATGTTTGATTATATACTTGTCCATGAACAAGTGCCAAGCACGTGATACAAGTTCATCACTTACATTTCGTTTTGCACATGGAGTAGGTCCAGGAGATTCTCTCAAAATATTGTGATTAGGAAGACGCCCACCTTGTGAATTAGGCACTGCTTCTATCCAGACTGTTCCATCAGGAGCATCTTCTTTATGTCTTTCAGCAGTCGATGAAGCAGCAGTCACTTGTTCTACACTCCGAGAAAGAAGGTTATCTCCTCTTCTGTTACATGATTCTTCACGACCTATAGAGCAAGAATAATAGAACAAATGTACAAAAGCCACCATAAAACCTAAATTAAGCACAGTAACATTATATGTAGATAACAATATGATAATTATAAACTAGCAGTACCAATAATAATATACTTACTAGACTCCATTATTTCTATCTGAAATATCAGAATCATTAGTATGAGATGATTCATCTTCTCTCTGTGTCTGTGGTAAAAATTCTTCCCTGAATCCTCAGAAAAAAGTTCGCCACTATCTGAATCACAGTCCATAACTCTTTGTAACTCTGCAAGAATCTCTTCCTCTCATACATACTCCTTCCAATTCACTTCAATCTGCAGCTCAAAATCACCTTTGAAAGTCTGATTCTTACAAGGGAATGACGAACAATGGTGAATCGAGTAAATTGTTGTCATTTGATATGGCAATAATATGAACAAAAGTAAATTATTGCACTACACAGTAAAGTAACCGAGGCTTGAGAAAGCATGAGATAAATGTATGGCATAACTATAAACAAAATTATAGCTTTTTCTAAAGGGGTCAATATGTCCCCTGTGGGTGTTAAAGGTAAAACTGGAAAAAAGTGATCATCAATCAGGTGAAATGCACTGTTTTTGAACATAACAAAAGTACACGCCAAATAAATAAATGTCACGAAAGTAAATGTTGCTTGAATCATTCTTCAAAACATAGCTAGCACTTAAAAACCGAAAAGGGTCATTTTGACCCCTCTGGGCGTTCGAGTGTTAAAAATGTTACAACTCATACCATTATAGAGAAATTTGTTCAAGAGTGGCCAACAGCACAATAACTATACTTTTAAAGATGTACATGACATTCATTTTTCATTCCATTATTTCATTGTAAGGTCGTAATCGCAGCATGAGATGTACAGCTTCAGGCTGCTCTTACGAAGGACAGCCATCAATCAAGTGGGTATGGTATCCACGTGAAGTGTAGCCGCAGCCATCTGCACCTTCGTTGCATGACTGCTTCAAGTTGGTCTTCTCGAAGGGTAGGATGTTGGTTTTTTGTTTTGTGTCAGGTATGTGTTCACACTCTGGTTTCCAAGAGTTTGGGTTTCTCTGTTTATCTTCTCTGAACTCTCGCATCACGCTCTGAAAGATCCTTTCTCTCAGCTTGGGTGCATCAGAATATGAGGAGGGTATCACATTCAGGTACTGGGTTTCTTCTTTTAATATCCAAATGAATGTTGCGCATGAATGCTATCCACAAGAAATAAACATAAAGCTTCTCACCACTTGGAAATGAAATCTACTTCGCAGCAATACGTAATCATCAGTTTAAAATATAGAAAATAAAAGCAAAGAAAAGATTTCTCCAACAAATTACATAACATTTCTCCTTTGACTATTTACAGTTTTCTTGACTGGCGTGTATATATGTGGCTTTATCATGCTTGCGCTCCTCAACTATGTGTAAGTCGCTTTTCCGAACATGAAATAATACAATGTGGAACGACTCTCACTTTTGAGGTAAAGTGCAAATAAGAAATTTTTGGAACCACTGTTTGTACTTAGGATGTTTTTTCAAATTATGCTGTTTTCCTGAATATACAAAATGAATGCTTTGAGGTCTGCCAGTTGTAGTGTAAAAATGTAGTAAACACACTGAGTAGCCACATGTAACTATTGTTCTTCACAGCACGGAACAAGTGCCAGCCCGAGTGTAACTCATTGTCAATAGCGATCACATTCTCTGTCGTCCTGTTAATAATCAAAAGCTTTTTCCTCGTTCAGTTCCATATCACGATGTTCTCTCTACAAACGAAGGTGTGAGCCAGTGTGTCTATAAGATGACAATGGTTAATTTTATGCATCTTTTTGCCTGTGGTGATATTTTCATTTAAAATGTCATACTATACATCAGCTATGTCCAACTTAAGAATGGGGTTGGTGATATTAGCCCATATATGTTTCATGTTTTATCCAGGTGTTTCTTTTCGATCAGATTTCTTTGCTGTCTCTTCGTCCGTTCAAAGTAAAGTATAGAGGTACTAAAATGTTTAGGCGACTGGTGCAGGTGATTTCCGTGAAGTAGACACAGACGTATCCCAGCTGTTGGTTGATGTGCCCAACATTAATTGGTGCCCTCACATCCTGAAGTGTTAAGTAGCTGAATAGACTCTAGGATGTCCCAGTCTGGTCGCAACTGATTATTTTGGATGTTCTAGTTATGAAGACTGCAAGACACTGAGTGCGTACATCCTTTATACCTAACCCGCCTGCAAGGTGAGCCAGTGTTATTAAGTGAACTGAAGTTTTGAAGATATTTCCTCTCCAAACAAACCAATATATGGCAACAAGAAGCTTGTGTGTAATGTCAGTGGGTATCAGTAACACATCCGCAGCTCGTGGTCTCGCGGTAGCGTTCTCGCTTCCCGAGTACGGGGCCCCGGGTTCGATTCCCGGCGGGGTCAGGGATTTTTCCTGCCTCGAGATGACTGGGTGGTGTTGTGTCGTCTTCATCATCATCATTTATCCCCATTACGGTCGGAGGAACTACTACTACTACTACTACTACTACTACTACTACTCCTCCTCCTCATCATCATCATCATCATCATCATCATCGGTAACACGGCAGCGATATGATAGATTCTACTAAGAACGTACATACTTGTGAACTGCACTCTTTGGAAGCGATTGAGGGATCTAGTCTTGCGTTCTTGGAGTGTTGCTCTGACTGCGTTGAATATAAGTTACCAATTTGTCTCTGTCATCTCGCACGGGTCCGGTAGCAAAGTCATTCCTAGTTGCAACTACGATGATACCATGCATTCATCGAGTGGTCTGAGAGGAAGAATTTTAGATTTCTGTTTATTTATCATTGCACCTGAGGACTGTGCATGCATTGTGGTCATGCAGTGTACCTTTTCAATACCACCTTTATATTTGCAATGACGCTAATACCATCGGCATATGTATGGCAAACTGTTTTGACATCAAACACCTTTAGGCCTGCTAGTTATGCATGCAGATTAAACAGTAGCAGTTCAAACAATGACATTGATAGAGGGCAGTCTTGGTGAACAGATTGTCTGATGGGCACACGAAGGGTGAGCTGACCGTTAACCTTTATTCTAGACATTCTTCCAACAATGCATTTTTGTAAAAGCTGAAGGAACTGATTTTAAATCCCATTCTGTGCATAACATTTGTTAAAAACTTGTGGCAAATTCTATCAAAGGCCTTGTCAAAATCTAAAAGCATTATCCCAAAATTCTGTGCTGAGTCACTATACAACTCGCAAAAGCATGAGAAGTAAAATTCTAACGTGCGCATTACACATCATGACGATTTATCACGCAAAATGATCCATGGAACATGTAAGTAAGTAAGTAAGTAACTTAACATTTACAGATACATGTTAAATGTAAGACATCCCAGTATGCACATAAAACATTCGTCATGGATTGACCTGTGCCAATGTTCGTCTGGTATAGGCCAATAACTTTCGCGAGAATGGGTTTCAGCCTATGATTTAATAATCGAACCAATGTTTTAAAATCAGCGTTCAACAACGTAACTGGTCGAAAATCGTGCAAAGAGCTGCTGTGCGCTTTTTTGGGAGTCAATACCACCAAGCCTTCAGTAAATTCAGTAGGAAAGGGGTCATCTTGCAGCAATTTATTATACATAGTTGTTAATTCATCAGCAACATGGTCCCGGAAGTGCGTATAAAATTCCACAGAGAGACCGTCTAATCCTGCTGCTTTATTACGAGGTGAACCTGTTATTACAACTCGTAGTTTCTTCATTCGTGATATTGTCTTCAGCATTAACTGTCATTGCAATGGGAGATAGAAGAACTGCTTTCACTGATGAGTATTTCCGGTTCTACATAAAGTTTTTTGTCTGTCTATCTGTGTGTGTATATATACTCATGACCTCGTTCGTTTTGAATATTTTGGAGTAGCTTTTGCTTTCCACGTTTAGCTTCTCTGATAATATGGAAGATAGAGAACTTTTCCTGCCCAATATCAGTCCCAGTCCGCGGCCTTACTTTAGGGCCGTCCAAAGACCGCCACACCAAATTTGTAATTTTTGCTTTAATACGTTTGATCCTCACGTTTTGGCTGTGATCTGTGCGGAGTACTATACAACTCGCGAAAGCATAAGTAAAACTCCAATATGCGCTTCCTCCAATATGTTTTTCCCGGGCATGTTAGTTCACACATTCCTTTACTCGTGGCTTAGCGAACTCTGTCCACCAAACTATACGCCGTGCGTATCTCGCTTGAGTGCACACACACTTTTTCCGAGTATATCTGATGGATTGTTGCAAATCGACATCGTCGAGGAGGTTGAGATTTAACTTCATACACCGCGTCCCAAAATGTTTGTTTATTTATTGTAGATGACATATGGTAAGCACAGTAATCAGAAAAATTTACATCCCATATCTCATAGTCAATTATATTGTCCAGGAATCCTTTCGTAGCGTATATTCTGTCTAGTCGACAAGCTGAGGTATTGCACACATACGTGTATGTGTCTATCACACCTTGACCATCAGTTAAAACTTTTAACTCGTCACGGAAGTTAAAATTCGGGTCTGATCCTCGCGGCGTAACACACAATTAAAACACCCGCGTGTATATCTTGTATGACGTTAGCGAATTGCCTTACTACGTTCTCTATAAAATTCGCGTCTGCCTTCGGACCCAGTTGGAGCATATCAACTAAAAGCAACTCATTTAGTTTTGTCGTGATTCCGCGTATGTTTCAAGCAATGTGTCTAATTCACACTGCATGCCTGCTTTGTACAGTATCGCTGTCCCACAGTCATCGTCTATGTTCACAATGGCTTCGTATCCAGTAATATTTTCTCCTTATTGGAAACAACTCCCTGTAACATAGTTATGTAGACGTCTGCTGCGTACAAGTAATAACGTAAACTCTTCCATTTAACGTCTGAGAGAATCCTGTTACACTGATTGTACCATTACGCTATGCAACTTACCCGGAACTTAATAAGACATATACAACATCACGCGAAATTCCGAATTTTTTCGTCGATTACTTGCAAACGAAGGTCCATCAGGGCGAATGGCGGCAGGGTGTGATATCTGGGATCCTAATTCACATCACCGAATGAATTATATCAAATAGTCGATTCCAATTTTGGGGGGAGGCGGGCGGCTCTCCTTGTTAGTTTATAATTTTTTTCACAAAAAAAACTTGAGTAAAAAAAGTCTTTGTTGGGTCCCAAAGGTTATCCGTGATCGAAGCCTCAGAATGGACTGCAAACACTACTAACATTCCCACCAATAGAGCTGGTTCATCACGACTCTGGTAAGTTTGACATTATTGTGCAAAATTATTTCGGCCTCGCTATCACCATCATCAAGTTCCATATTGTGATTTCAAACTGTTTTGTTATTAACTACTTATTCTTAATATTCAATATTTAATATTGTCTAAATACTTCACAAATAAAAAAGATTTTTTCACACGACCAAATCACTTTCTTCCACTACTGTACAGGGGAAAAAATGAAATTTGCAGTACAGGGTGATTCAAAAAGAATACCACAACTTTAGGAATTTAAAACTCTGCAATGACAAAAGGCAGAGCTAAGCACTATCTGTCGGCGAATTAAGGGAGCTATAAAGTTTCATTTAGTTGTACATTTGTTCGCTTGAGGCGCTGTTGACTAGGCGTCAGCGTCAGTTGATGCTAAGATGGCGACCGCTCAACAGAAAGCTTTTTGTGTTATTGAGTACGGCAGAAGTGAATCGACGACAGTTGTTCAGCGTGCATTTCGAACGAAGTATGGTGTTAAACCTCCTGATAGGTGGTGTATTAAACGTTGGTATAAACAGTTTACAGAGAATGGGTGTTTGTGCTAAGGGAAAAGTTCTGGACGGCCGAGACGAGTGATGAAAATGTAGCACGCATCCAGCAAGCATTTGTTCGCAGCCCAGGAAAATCGACTCGCAGAGCTAGCAGAGAGCTGCAAATTCCACAATCAACTGTTGGAGAGTCCTACGAAAAAGGATGGAGCGCCACCACATTGGCACTTATCTGTCCGTAACTACCTGAACGTCAACTACACGAGGCGATGGATCGGCCGCCAGGCAGCCGGTGACATCACTGGCCTCCAAGAAGCCCTGATCTTACCCCCTGCGATTTTTTCTTATGGGGGCATGTTAAGGATATGGTGTTTCGGCCACCTCTCCCAGCCACCATTGATGATTTGAAACGAGAAATAACAGCAGCTATCCAAACTGTTACGCCTGATATGCTACAGAGAGTGTGGAACGAGTTGGAGTATCGGGTTGATATTGCTCGTGTGTCTGGAGGGGGCCATATTGAACATCTCTGAACTTGTTTTTGAGTGAAAAAAAAACCTTTTTAAATACTCTTTGTAATGATGTATAACAGAAGGTTATATTATGTTTCTTTCATTAAATACACATTTTTAAAGTTGTGGTATTCTTTTTGAATCACCCTGTATTTTTTCGATGTTCACGATAGTGTCCCACGTAATCAATTTCTATTACGTCAGTCCCTTCTTAATCCGCGTGTTTCATTTTTGAGCAACATTAATTAAGGCCATCCATGTCCATAATTTAGAATTTTGTCTGTTTTTTTTTTTTGTGATGCACAGAAACCTGAAATTCGAAAAACTGGTTATGTGTTTCCTGACTTTTCGGTGTACGCCAGCTCCAAACACAATATTAAAACACAACCACCTTTAGTGGCTACATTTCATTTACTTAACTTGCTGAACATCGAAGAAATAGCGAGGTGAAACTCAGCTTTAATATCTTTCCTACATTTTAAATATCATCTCTGTTCAGTTTTACGCACTGACAGGCACTATGCGACGTGTTCTCCAATAAAGAACATAGCCCAAACAAAGAAAATACTTGAAGATATCAGGGTTGCTCCAAGCAGCATTGCCAACTTGACGGATTTCCCATCCAATTTGACGAAATTTCACGTTGTGTGACGGGTAAAATTTAGTTTTGAAGTTTTTTTTCACGAATATTATTAAAAATGGGCTTTTTTGACATTTTTCTGGTTTCATTTAATACTGAAAAAAAAAGTTGCTGACAAGGCGACCCTCCATACTGTAAATCACGGATTTTGATGCGCTTCAAATATGTTGTAGAGGCACTTACCCTGAGTACCTGGCTATCTGGTTTTTTGGTGATGGGCCTTGGTTTTTGAGAAAATCGATTTTGAAGTTCATTGTCCGCTCTATACCTGTAATATTATATATATCTCCAGCAAGTCAGCGTACCGCACCGGTAAAGGTTCACGGCTACCGCTCTGGAGGTACTGTGTTCGAATCCTGCTCATGCACTAATTTTTTTGTTTTCAAAATCGACAAAATTTTTCAATTTTATTTCAAAGGATATCAACAAACAGTGTAAGGTGTGCGAAATTATTCAGATATATTCAGTTATTAATTTTTTTCAAATATTCATTCCGTTTGTGGTTCGCAGTTGGAGTTCCAAATGTTCGTACAACAGTCGCTTCTTGTATTACCAGAAATCGATCTCCACCCATTATCATCCCCTCTCCCATGAATACCGTTAGCCGTAATGGGAACCCCAGCTCCTAGGCCACTGAGGATGCGAGCTGCATTCCTTTACGTTTGCATCTAACTACAGCGTCAGTTTCTCGCAAAGCGTCTCTAGTGCCGTGTGTTAGAAAAATTCTGTGAAATGGAAGAACCAAGTGTTTCTGCAGTAGTGCAGCCAGAAGAAGATCCACAAGTCGAGGAGTTGAACGAAGAATCAAAAGGCGAAATCACAAATGCCATTAAATACGCCGAAAAGCTACTTCGCGATTGGAATCTCGTAACGAATACACCGCCTAGTGTGATATCTGCCGATTCCGTTGCAATTGGCGATGAGATATGTATCGTAATACAGGATCTCTTGGCCGAAAGATAGATCATTATTGATGATGAATTGATAGATTTCAACTAAGAAGATGAACTGGGAGAGTATGATTCGAACCACAAACGAAATG
Organism: Schistocerca serialis cubense; assembly: GCF_023864345.2. Classification (NCBI taxonomy): domain Eukaryota; kingdom Metazoa; phylum Arthropoda; class Insecta; order Orthoptera; family Acrididae; genus Schistocerca; species Schistocerca serialis. The sequence goes on from NC_064640.1 coordinate 162,118,867, forward strand.
AATATTTGAACAAATTAATAACTGAATATATCTTTGTAATTTCGCACACCTTGCACTGTTTGTTGATATTCTTTCAAATAAAATTGAAATATTCGGTCGATTTTGGAAAAAAAAGTACGCGAGCAGGATTCGAACACGGTACTTCCAGAGCGGTAGCCATGAACCTTTACCACTCCGCTACGCTGACTAGCCGGAAATATATGTAATATTACGAGTATAGAGAGCGGGCAATGAACTTCAAAATCTATTTTCTCAAAAACCAAGGCCCGATAACCAGGCACTCAGCGTAAGTGCCTCTACAACATATTTGAAGCGCATCAAAATCCGTAATTTACATTATGGAGGGTCCCCTTGTTAGATAAAACTATCACGAATGCAAATCTTTGTGCACCTGCAAGAGTGTGCCATGGATGTATTGCACTAAAACTCGTTAAGTTTCACTTCATGTGATGTAAGAACGGGCTGTATTTCTGATTTGTTCATTCAAATTAATTACATGAAGGATATAACAGAAAACTGAACTGAAAATAACTTCTTAGATTTCCTTCCTATTGAGAAATGTACATGGCTATTTTTTAGCTAACAGTATTAAACATCTCTGATGACTGGAAAACTCAGAAAAAGCAAACATAATGCGGTGGAAAATGGCTCTAGTTTCTGTTGTAAGCAAAGATACAGTAGTAAGTAAGAGTCCCATATCCACGAACTGAGCGTAGGGAGCAGTAGCAGGAATCCTGCAACGCCATCCGAGTGGAGGTAGTTTGCCATTGCCCTCCTCCGACCTGTTACGAAGTGTCGAGCGTGTTTTTGTACTTAGGGGATGACTGCGATGAGTGTTGGTGCTGTGTCGTGTTTGTGTTCTTATGTATGAGGAGGGAGAGGTTGAAACTCAGTGCTGGCACATAGCGTAATTCTCTCGAAAAGCATGAAGGGGGTCACCGAACTTAACATTCCCATCCGATGGACGAATCATCATCAACAGTCTTCTCTTCATGAGAAATGTGGAGAGGTTTGGAATTTAAATCCAGGTCATTGGCGCAAAAACTGGCGATCAGTAAGTTTAAACTACCATCTCTCCTCCCCTGGCCGGCCAAATACTGGCAGCGAAAGTATCATCCACCATCAGGATTCGAACTGGCTTTAAATATACGATACGTACCTCTTGCACCAGCAGCACACTAACAAAAATATGCTTTGCTCTACGAGTTATTGCCGCTAATACTAGAAAATATGCTGCGTGGATGGTGGATTGCGAGGGGCAGAGAGAAGGGGGGGGGGAGAACAAACTCCATTGCAAGCCCCCAGTCCAGGCAACATAAACCTGTGTTTTGCGCTTCCATGAGCTCCTGATAACCGGCTTTCTTTTCCGAAATGGAGTAGAAGATAGCCCGCGTGACGAGCCAGCAAGTGCACCATCACGTATATTCGTAAAAATCACAATGAATCTAGATCAAAAAAACACAGACAGCTCAGCTCATCAACGATGACGACGACAATGCAGTCAACACCGGATAATGGTACGCTGCGCGGTTAGCAACGAACATCTGCAAATCACTAAGGCACGAATTCTGCGGCTGCTACAGATCATAACTGGGGAGCTGCGTACCAGGTTACGGACTACAGTGTCGTAGTGAGTTATTGTGTGTTTAAAAAATAGTGTGTAATGCTCTTTTTGTTTGTTTTTACGACTGACTGAACATGTCTGAGAAGAATGTCAGGCGGTATGTACGACAATTTATAAAAGAATGGTGAAGTAATAAACAATTAAAGGGTTGGTTGTTAGAGTTGCCCGGGGAACCTAGTGGTGCGCGGTGTAAATATTGCCAATGCAACCTGAATGTCTGTGTGTCAGATTTACTTCTACATGGAAGTCGTAAGGCACATTTAAAAGCAGCTGAACCTTTTTCATCTTCACGACAGCCAACATTGCCACTTCAGTCTGTGAAACATACACACGAACGTGCACTGCTGGAGCTTCTCTTACATCGTTTGTAGTTAATCACTATGCAATTAGATCCGTTGATCATCTTTCAGATCTAACCAAGAATTTTTTTCAAAGTGCTGACCATGCACTACACCGCACGAGGAGCCCTGCTTTGATCAGGAACATTCTCTTCAAGCACTTTAAATCTAAACTGCAGAACAATGTTGGGAATGGACATTTCAGTCTTGTTATAGATGAATCTACAGACATTGCTGTTACAAAATTGTTGGCGGCGTCAATTGTAAATTTTTCAAAACAACAAAGCTTTTGAACTAGAACAGGGGAATGCTGGATGTATTGTTAATGCAGTGAAGTCATTACTTTCAGATTATGGTATAGATATTAAACAAATGAGAAGAATTTGTACAGATAATGCCTCAATAATGGTGGGTATTAACAATGGGGGTTTATCAGAAACTGAAATGTGAGGTCCCTAATCTTGTATTGATCCCCTGTGTTTACCATTCAGTTCAGTTAGCAGTGTCCTCTGCTGCCCAAATGCTACCAAGGAATCTTGAATTCTTAATTTGTGAAACTTATTCTTGGTTTTCTAAATCTTCTTCTCGACAAGTCATGTATAGGGAGTTGTTTAAAGCAATAAATGATGGAGCCGAACCTCTTAAAATTATACACAAATCAGACACAAGGTGGCTATCGATCGAAGTTGCTGTTAATCGCATTTTAAGTCAGTGGCTTGAACTGCAGACACATTTTGAAATATCCAGACAACTGCTTCTTAGACCAACAAGAGAGGAATGTCACAAGGTCAATAAATCATTCCAATCAAGTACAGCAGACCGTTCAAAGCTACTGCAAGACTTAGTACTTCTTATTTTAGGTCTTACGAGGCAGATTGTTGTCCCTGGTGTTAAGGGGGCTTTGCTAACAGTCGACGTTAGAAAACACAAATCCCCTAATATTTATCTTGGCCATGAAGTAGAGGATTCATTGGTAACTATGATGAAAGAACATAAAATTAACGCAGAAAGCGAAAACGTTTATCACAGTAGACGCGAAGATTTCTGCTTTGCTTAACAAAGGAGCTCCAGAAACGATTGCCGAATAATGTCAAGGTTTTGCAAAAAATGTGTATAATTAATTGCTCCAGAACAGTGTTTGAGGGTGGTGAAAGAAAGTATAATCCCGATAGCCCCGTAATTTCAATTACCTGACACAGATAACAAAAATTGACTTTGAGTCCTCAAAGTTAACTACTGTTCAATGGAAAATGTCGACAATACAGTACAACGTTGACAAGAGATCGCATCATATAAAGACACCAGTTCCCAAAATCCATTTCAGGAGCTCTCAGATTTTGCAATGATGCTTTTGGTGTTACGGTGGTCAAATGCCGAGGTCGAAAGAGCATTTAGCATGCTCAACAATGTGGAAACCTCCCTCAGGAATACACTTAAAACCAATACGGTAAACGTAGTTCTCACTGTGCGTGCCGGACTTTGGTGTGTGAACAAGTGCTGCCATAATTACGTCTTACCAGAGCATGCCTTGAAGCAAATAGGCACAATGGCTGCGTACCGAGGAGACCAACAATCCAGCACGTCAACTGAAGAAGAGGCAGAAGACGATGTGTATGAACTGTTGTTATTTTAATCAATATAAGTGAGTAAATATCTTTAAATTTGTGCATCTTCACGTTTTCGTGGAGCAATGGACTGCTCCATTAAATTTTGGGCGCGTTGCGCATAATTTCGGTTTCTTCTTCTAGTATTTCGTCTGTATACTGTCCAGCCATTTGTCTATAGGCTCATTCTGAAGATGACTGAACGTTATACAGCCAAAATATTGGAAGCAGTAGCTGAATGCGTGCGACTGCACGCCCGAAATTTAATGGAGCGCATTTAAATTTGCTTCTTATTGTTCCATTAAAATGTGATGTAGTTACATAATGTCACATCTTTTATATTTTGGCCGAGTTCAGCGGATTTTTAAATATTTGTCGGAATTGTAAACTAGGAATGAGTACATGTTTAAAATAAATTTTAATTTCTTCTTTTTATTTGCAAGAAAATACTGAGGTATCTGATTTTGACGGATTTTGGCTGATTTTTTATATGTTTGCTCGAAGCGTAAACAACGTAATGAGTGCAATGTTTTAAAATAAGTTTTGTTTTTCTTTATTTTTGCAAAAAAAAAAATGGAGATATTTCATTTTGACGGATTTTTGGGTGTTGGTTTGACGGAAAAAATAACGACGTGTTTGCAACATTGGCCCCAAGTTTCCCACAGTGAAACTGCCTGACAATTTCCAGATACCGTTTTAGCATTTTTTTTTTCCTGACAAATTTTGAGAGCTGTACAGAAACAGGCAAAAAAAGTGCGGATTTCTGTATTTCTGAGCATATTATTAACTCCTATTGTGAATTAACAGCGAGTTATTGTCTCCTTTACAGGATTTATGATTTGGAGGTTAACAGCAAGCTTTTGCACCTTCTCCCATACAGGATTTATGAACTTTTCAGGCGAGATAATGGGTCAGATCGGACACGAAAAGTAAAAGGAATATGTTGAACAACAAAACAATAAAATTTGAAAAATAAGAACGACAGCACTGGGGTACTTCTAGTGCCATTTCTCTGCCAAATAATACTCATTGTTCTGTCGAATAGTAAAAAAAAAAAATTACAAATCAATCAATGAAACGCAGTAAAAATTCTTTTGTGAGAAAAGTGATATCTTCACCAATTCTACTCAATTCAGTGGACTTATCGGTCAGTATCAGTGACATTTTGCCTTTCAGTTCATCAACCTGGGCGATGGACCGATTCCGCCCAGCTCTGTCGACTTCGTCATCTTCACATTGCTTCTGCTTTAAAGCCTCGCTATACCGATATCGTGCATTGCGATAGTTCAGTATCATTCTCTTGCCAGCGTCAGTCTTGAAGACATCGCCAGCCGATTTCAGGCCATCATATACATGACGTATGAATACCAATGACTTGGTTGGTTGATTGACTATCATAAACTCTTTCTTAATTAAAAAATAAATAAAACCATTGCTCTACAAAGGCTTGACCATGGCTCAAAATGAGAACTTTTGTACAAAGCGAATGCTGGTAAGTCTCTCGAAAAGTGATCAATTCCAGTCTCACTTCTGTTGTACAGGGTGACAATTATTGAACTATACGAAATAAAATCGTCATAACTTCTGAACGGTTTGCATTAGGACGTTCAAATTGGCCGCGAGGCATGATGGGAAACAGATTGTGCATTATGGTCTAGTTCAGCGATTAAGCCCACTGTCATTTGGATGAGTTCGTCAATAAGCAAAATTGGCGGATTTGGGGGACTGAGAATCCGCTTTTCGCGATCGAGAAGTCTCTTCACCCCTCCGCGGGTGACTGTGTGGTGCGCAGTATCCAAATGTGTGTGAGTTCTTAAGGGACCACAAACTGCAGAGGTCATCTGTCCCTAGACTTACACACAACTTAAACTAACCTATGCTAAGAACAACACACACACACACACACACACACACACACACACACACGGGAGGACTCGAACCTCCGGCGAGAGGGGCCGTGCAGTCACTGACACGGTGCCTCTAACCGCGCGGCTGCAATATCCAGTCATGGAATAATCGGTGCTATATTCCTTGATGGCATGATGACTACCGAATAGTGCACGAAGGTTTGGAAGATGACTTCATTCTCATAATCCAATGTGACCCTGATTTCGACAAGATATGGTCCATGCAAGACGGAGCTCGACCACATCGAAGCAGGAGAGTGTTTGGTGTGCTTGAGAAGCACTTTGAGGACCGCATTCTGACTGGCCGCCATACTCTCCAGATCTGAACATATGCGACTCACTTTTGCGGGGCTATATTAAAAACAATGTGTACAGCAATAACCCTAAAACCACTGCTGAGCTGAAAACAGCCAAGCAGGTCATCGACAGCATCGATGTTTCAACACTTCAGCAGGTCATGCAGAATTTCGCTATTCGTCTGCGCCATGTCGTCGCCAATGATGGCAGGCATATTGAACATGTCACAACCTAAATCCGAATATCTGTAGGGACGTTCACATGTTGAATAAAGTGTGTGCACGCCGTAATTTGTAATTAATTTACGTTTTTTTCATACAGCTCAATAATTGTCACCCTGTAGGTTGCACAGGGGTCCGTAAACTCATGCTTACCATGAAGTTGTGAGAACTCTTTCTCAACTCCATCACAGTCCTTAGCAGTCATACAATTCCACGAAGAGAATTTCTGTAAGAGATTTGAGATTCTACTCTTGCTAGTTCTTGGGCTGCTATTTACCACAGCTGGATCACAAAAACTTATGTATCAACAAATGCTATACTTCAAAAGTGACTTTAGGAAGAAGTTCGAGCACATTTTAATCACAAATGTTCCTGCAATCAGTCCTGAAAGTTAAATACCTTTGGTTGCCACTTTTACCTTTCTCAGCTCAGTCAGTACAGCATAACCCAAGTTAATTTCTTCGGCTGGAATAAGATTAGCTTCATCATCAAGTTTTACATCACATATCGCTTTCGTGGCAGATAACACATCAATGTAAACTACTATGGACATCACGTCAGCAAGAACAGGAGACAAAACATCAAAGCATTGCACAGGATACGTGCCATGGGGGCCACACATTGGAGTTCCCCGAGAAGGGGCGTTACTGCTCTAGAGAGAGAGAGAGAGAGAAAGATATTTTAGCCGGCAGCAGAGGGCTTTCGAGGTACTTCGACATCATTCGCCAGGTGTTAGTATCTATTTTAACTTTGTGCTACTTTGTCCACATAAGTCTTTAGAACACGGACAGATAATTTTTACATCCCAATCGTCCACATCTTCGTTTTACAGCCAGCGCACGGGGCAAGCGAAGTGACACTGTGCAAACTCCGCCTTCTTTTGTCAAAAGACGCAAATTTAAACATGCCAACAAGAGAAATGAAGTTGTTACTCGAAATTCGCCACTGATGAATGAGTGGTTTTCAGGTGACAGCAAGTTTTAGTGTCTGCATGTATAATGAAGGAGCTGGGTCAATGACCACATCGATAGACTTGGGTACTGTACCATGAAATAGCTTGTTTGTGAACACTGACAGATGAACATTACACTAACAACAACATAAAAATATAGGGCATACAGAGTGAGAGTGGTAACGTTTCTAGATGTTATTCTGACTGTGGATTGGAGTGTTATAAAAATCATGCTACAAAATATGAAATGAAGTTTCAGAAAAAAATTCTTCGTTTGTGTGACCATACTGACTATAACAGATTTATACACTGAGGTAACAAAACTCATGGGATAGCAATCAATACACTTATATAAGTAGTAGGGCAATGCAAGTATTACAACACTTTGTTTGTGAGGGTTACATACATTCAGGAGCAAACTTGATTGATTTATGACTCCCTGAGGTTGATTTATATGCCACTGGGGATAATCTGTCCTTCTGAGAAACCCCCCAACCCTCTGTGAAATCCTCAATCCCTACCCCTCCCTCTCGCCACTACAAGCACACTTTTGATATCAAATTCATTGACCAATTAATTAAATCGATAAATTAATTAACTCTTCCCATTCTAGGAAATCCCACAGCCCCTCCCCTCCCCCACATGGAACTTGGCGAGAGACAGACTCAGTCTGTGCTGAAGAGGAAAGATCTCACGAACAAAATTCAAGTCAATGTCAATTACATAGCAAAGGATATACTGTTTATAAATAAAATTCAATTCATAGAAGTTGGATCTTTCTTTTATTTCGTGGGAAAACCATCATTCTCTGCTGTTTATTTAATTTTGGAAGATGTAGGTCTCGTAAAATACATCGAAAAGAAGTAATTAAATACATAAACAGTTTTTTTTTTTTTTTGATCACGCAAAGAAAACTGTCACGAAATCAACATTAACATAACTCACCGCATGTAATTACACTGTTAATCTGATCATGTCTTCGCACCGACCGCAAGGCGGACATGCTAGGGGCACCAGCCACACCGACTGCCTCGCATATCCCCACGTGCACAAGTTGGGAGAGAGGCTTGCAGTGTAGGAAACAACTTCATCCTATTCTGCTACCAAAGGTGTTCACATTGATGTATGGCCCTCAGTGAGCTAGTTCACGAAACTGGCGCAGAGGACACTTAAAATGCTCCCCCCCCCCCTCCTGCACTAATTCCCTTGGGAACTAATAATAACACGGCATTCACCTCTGCCCCCACCTGCAAACTAGTGGGAGCCAATAGGAACGTGGGAACACTAAATCCCGTCACGCGATAATGATGACGAGTGATATAAGACAAATGTGCTCTCAGTCGCAAATGGTTCAAATGGCTCTGAGCACTATCCGACTTAACTTCTAGGTCATCAGTCGCCTAGAACTTAGAACTAATTAAACCTAACTAACCTAAGGACATCACACACATCCATGCCTGAGGCAGGATTCGAACCTGCGACCGGAGCAGTCGCTCGGTTCCAGACTGTAGCACCTAGAATCGCACAGCAACTCTGGCCGGCGCTCTCAGTCGCAGTCAGTCAGTGGAAGAACCATGAAGTGTCAACAGCAGCTAAGATCCCTATTTGCCTCCGCATCAGAGAAGATGCATAAAAGTAAGTACTCATTACATGTCTTTGGTACTATTACTGCTTGTAGCAGTTCTTCCTTTTCTTTGTCAAGATCTCTTTCTTTGTTCAATTCTTTGTCATTGTCTGTGGATGCATTTGTTTTCTTTCATCTTTGTTCAGGAGCAGTCTCCAGTGTGTCTGGAGCAGCAGTGACTTCCAGCGTGTCTCGTCGGGACCTGCAGCAAACTCCAACGTGTCGGGGCCAGCGGCCTCATGGGATCCTATAGCACTTGACCAGCAAGTTGGAGCAGGATAACGAACTGCTATATTCCATCCCACTCATCAATTTGTGTAACGAAGAAACCCACCCAGTCCCCGACTCTCAGACGAACTGTGCTCGTAGCCCTACACCACATGTTGCAAGTCAGTACTATTCACTGACATACGCACCATCCCAGAACGTTCCAGTGTTACTGCAAGGACAGTGTGTTGATGTGGTGGATGAGAAGCTGCTGATTCCTTCCAGTGCACTCATGCTTTTCACTTCAACTTATAATTTAACAGCTAGTAGTTCAAAGTGCCAAAATAATGGTACACACACCATACATTCCAGCAGCTTACAAAGAATGTTGGTGAGGCTGATGGGCCGATAGCTACACACATCAAGTGGGTTTTTACCGGGTTTGAGCACCGGAATGATGGTGCTCTCCTGCCATTGCGATGGAAAGACGGCATCGCACCAGATCTGGTTGAAGGTGATGAGGAGATGACGCTTGTAGTCAGATGAGAGAAGTGTAATCATCTGACTGTGGATCCGATCTGGCCCATGAGCTGTGTCGGGGCAATGTGCAAGGGCACTGCGGAGCTCCCACTCTGTAAATGGGGCATTATAGGATTCATTGTGGCATGTAGTGAACGAGAGGACTTTCCCTTCCAGCCGCCATTTGAGAGTGCAAAAGGCTGGGGTTAATTCTCCAACACAGAGGCTCAAGCATAGTGCCCAGCAAAGTGCTCAGCAATCGTGTTTGTGTCAGCTGATAACACGCCATTTATGTTAACACCGGGAACACCTGGTACCCGAAAACATGTTTGATCTTGGCCCAGACTTGGGAAGGTGACGTATGGCACCCAACAGTTGAGACATGTTTCTCCCAACACTCCTGCTTCCATCGTTTGATAAGTCAGCGGGCGTGGAGCCGTTTAAAGGCTATGAGGTGTTCCACGGATGGGTGCCGCTTATGCTGCTGTAGAGCTCGCCGACACTCTTTAATTGCTTCAGCGACTACCGGTGACCACCAAAGGACTGCCTTTCACTGGTGGGGGGGGGGGGGGGGGGGCGCACACCCTAAAGAGCGAGGGATCATGTTTTCTGCCACAGAAACGATTGTTGTTGTCACCTGCTGAAGCATCACATCGATGTTCCCATGTGGGGGAGAGTCAGCGTTGACAGCAGAGGTGAAAGTTTCCCAGTCCGCCTTGTTTAAAGCCCGTCTGGGCAGGTGTTCCTGGGCCTGACACCGGGGCATTGACAGGAAGATGGGGAACTGGTCATCACGACATATGTCGTAATGTGCTCTCCAGTGGATAGATGGGAGAAGTCCTGGGCTGCAAATTGATAAATCAATGTCAGACCAAACTGCGAGGTCATGGGTTCCTTTTTCCCGGTAAAATAATTACACAAGGGAAAGAAGAAAAGAAAGGAGACGTACAGCACAATAACAAGAGAATGGAAGAACCAGAAGAACAACACAAGGGTAATCAACACTACTGTGGACAATACAGGAAAAGAAAGCCACAGAGAGAAGCAAGAAACAGGTGGAAGGGATAAAAACAAGAGAGCAGATGACCGTGGCTGGTCGGCCATGTGAATAAAAAGGAAAATCCAGCCACTCTGCTCTGTGACACATTAAAACATCCAGCCTAAAAGCATTAGAGTGGAGAACACAAAGAGAGAAAGGACATGCACTAAAACTGATATAGAATGAAAAAACACACTGCCACGTATAAAGCGTAAAACTAAATTAGGCAATGAGGTGTCAGCTAAAATTAATGATGACAAGTCTGGTAATTGAAGAGTCTGTCGCAGGGCAGCCAAAGGAGGGCAGCTCACCAAGATATAGGTCACTGTCAGCTGGGTGCCGCAACGACACTGAGGTGGGTCATCGCAGCACAGGAGGTAGCCATGTGTCACCCAAGCGAGGCCAATGTGGGGCCGACATAGAACCATAGAGTCTCTGCAAGAGGCCTGCGTGAAGGTCTTCCACAAATTCGTAGTCTCCTTAATGGCACGCAGTTTATTGTGCGTACTGAGATTATGCCATTCCGTCTCCCAAAGCCGCAAAACCTTGCGGCGTAGTACTGAAAGCAGGTCAGTTGCAGAGAAGCCGATCTCCATAAGCAGTTTCCACATAGTCTGTTTGGCCAGCCTGTCAGCAAGTTCCAGAAAAACACCACTGAACGACTGAACTGTTCTAGGGCACAGATGGACTCCTGGATGGTTGCTACCAAAAGATGATGAGGGCAGGCTAGTCGGTAGCTTGTAGGCTGCTCAAGGAGTCAGTACACAGTACCATGGACCATATTTAAGCTCTTATGGGGCGTGATGGTTACAGAAACATCCCCCAGCTTGTCACAAGGAAGTAATGCCCGTGACTGGGCAGAGGATGCTGTTTTGATTAATACTGACCCAGATCTCATTTTGTACAAACCCTCCACCTCCCCAAACTTGTCCTCTAAATGATCAATAGAAAACTGAGGCTTCACCATCATGAAAGATTCCAATCAGCTCTCGAACATACAAGGTACCGGGGAGAATAAGCTTCACTGCCATCCTTAGCCTGACATTCCTCCCATGATGTGGCCAGGGAGGGGAACGATTTGGGGTTGGACTTCTGTGCGTTGGATCGAGCCCATGAATGCTTAGAGACTGCTGGTGTTTGACCACCAGCAAGAGATGACACACTACACTTCATGGTGTGTCATCTGTCCTGATGCCATCCACTCCAACCAGGGGCCCTCCTCATGGGTGGCACCCAGCCGCAGCAAAGGCCACCTAACAGGAAGGCCATTGCTGTGAGTCCCGATGCCCCAGGGTGACGGGTGTCTACTCCTCGGCATATGTGGGGAGTTAACAGCACAGGCATCAGCAGAGTGATCCTTGTGTGGTCAGGGGGGCTACAACCGACAGTGTACATGGCGGCCCCACCACAAAGGACTGGCTACCGTGCTGGATATGAGGCGCAACCAAGCAAACAAGTCCATTATCATCGTCAGCGTAGAAAATGATACTGCACAGCTGATGGAAAAATATGCACCCAGGAGGGTGACCTCACCCAACAGTTGGAGAACAAGCAGAAGTGCAGATCCACGTCGACGAAGGATGCGATAAGTCTCAGCACATGATGGACACCATGCACCATGCAAGGTGCCCTTCCCCAATTGGCTCACTCTTCAGGAAAATTTTGAAAAATGGAGGTCAAACCCTACAGGGGACCATCACATAAAGGCCAAAACATGCGAGACTCCTTTTAGTCACCTCTTACGACAAGCAGGAATACCTTGGACCTATTCTAACCCCCGGACCCGCAGGGGGACCAAAGGGGATGATGGGTATTGAAGTTGTAGAGCAGCAGAAAGGGAGGAGGTTGAGCAGTAAGTTGCAAAACGTCTGCCCTTGTGACAGCAGAAGATGAGGGTGAGTAGACATTGCAAAGAGAGAAGGAGAAACCGAAAAGGGAAAGACAGACAGCAACAGCTTGAAGCTGGGTGTGCAAGGAAATTGTGTGACTATAGATGCTGTCTGGAAACAGCAACATGACATCCCCATGAGCTGGACACCCACCTCAGGAGGAAGGTCAAAAGAGAATGAAGTGTGGGAGGTGAAGATGATCATGAGGGTGTAATTTTGTTTCCTGGAGGCAGAAAATAAAGTGCCAGAATTTGAATGTGCACAACGACCAGGTTCAGAGGCTAGAGGATCCTGATCCATTAGTTTGTCAGAGGTGTCGGTATTTGCCTTCAGTTGGCCAGTTGACTGGTTGTTGGCGATGTGACCTGGTGAAACAGAGACTGGCTGGGTGAGGGTATCGTACGGTGACACCGCCTAAGAAGAACTAGGCAGAAATGGTGACCATTACACCACTGCAGAATGTCCAGGTGGAGAAAGGGAAGATCTTTTGCCTTTGTTTTACTGCTTAGAATCTTGGCAATTTTCCGGTGCAGTCCCAGATGTAGGCTGGCTAGATGTGTGCAGAAATTCATCGCGGAAGTAGTTTTTGGATTTCCATGCTTCTGTTTGCAAGGCATGTGATTTTGCTTGCGCATGTGAAGGTCTGTTGGTATTATGTGCACCCGTAGCAGTTGAAAATGAGGATGGGACCTTGGAACTGCACGATTTCACAATCTTGGCACTAAACTGGAAGTTGCAAGTCTGTGCAGAAATGTTATTTGGAAGTTGCTGTGTAGCAAGAACTGTACTATAATTGCCAGAGGGTGGTGTACAATATTTGCTGCTAGCCAACATTTTCTGAGCAACGTAAGTAAGACATTTTCTTTCACCCAGGTCTCCTGAACAGCTCTCTCACTGATGTAGATTGGACAGTCATGGGAGGAAGCAGCATGATCACCCTTGCCATTGACACAGTGAGGGGGAAGGAGATGGATACTCACACTCATGAATGTCCCTACTGTGGGCTACGCATTTCGCTGCATTTTCACAAGATTTATGGGTGTGGTTGTAGTGATGACATTTATAGCAATGCGTGAGATTCGGGATATATAGTCTGACAGTACTAGCTTTGTAGTAAGACTTAATTTTTGCTGGAAGTACCACATGGTCAAATGTGAGGAATAGTGTGTCGATTGGCACTAATTCTTTATCGGCCCTTCTCATGATGTGATGAACTGCAATCATGCCCTGGTCAGTGAGACAGGCTGTTATTTCGGCCTCAGTCAGGTCATCAAGCAACCGAGTGTATACGACACCACAGGAGGCATTCAGAGTGTGGTTGGCCTCTACTTTAAAATGACAGCTGTGGAGAAGAGTTGCACTGAGCAGTTTCTGTACTTGAAAAGCACTATCTGTCTCCAAAAGCAAAGACCCATTATGCAAATGAGAGCAGAACTTCACAGGAATGGCAACAGCATCTACACCCTTCTGAATAACAAATAGATTAACTGTCATGAAACTGTGATCATCTTCCATGCAGCCGGGAAAGGCTAATCTTTATGAAAAAATAGCTCAATGGCTACCTACATCTCACTCACGATTCTTTCATCTGAACCCATTTACGTTATCGAGATGTCAAACTCACTGCAGAGAAATCCTCCATCATTGCAAGCGTATCCGATGGTGCGCTCCTCCCTGCCGGGGGGCCCTCTCAGGGGAGCTCATCCACCTTAGATGACTGTCCAAACCTCAGGTCACACCTCCCTGACTCCAGACAGAGGGACCAATCAGCATAGAGGAGCTCAGCCAATCCCCCTCCTTGGGCCTGGCCTTTACCGGGTGGTAAGTATGAGCCCTACTTGTCAATGTGGGGCTGGGAATTATGCATTACACAGTCACCTTTTACACGTCAAATGCATGGGCAGGAAGAAAAAGAAAAGGGAAAAAAAAGGAGACCTCAAACACCAAAGTGGGTGGACGAGATGAATCCATACACAGTTTCACCAAGAACTTCGGTTTCCTGAAGAAGGCATAGGACACAGTCCCGAAGGGAGGAGAAAAGAACAGCAGGAGGATAGACATGCAGCACGGAAAGAGAAATAGTGCTGCATAGGCTGAAGGCCCGTGGTAGCCTAGTACGTACTCACCAAAGAATTGTTAGCCCCCTGGGGGGCTTGAGAGCAGGGATAGAATAGGAATGTCCTAGGATATTATGTGGTGAGAGGGCTAGTTCATCTCTGGAATTAATTCATGCATGTTGATGATGCCATGTTGCACCCATGTTAAACTTCAAGTCTCTCTGTTACCGGCTGAGTAAATATGTTCAAAGGTCAGAGAAGAGCATGCGCCTACCACTACTAATAGTACAAGACGCAGTAAAGCATTGTCTTGCTCAAATTAAGCTTTTGGTTGAAGAGTACGTTGGCTAATACCATCCGTATAGCCCAGGCAGTTAAGCAAAGACCCCACTTCACCTATAACAAAATGTTCCACTGCTGGGTTAAAGCAAACTTATGGTGTTGACAGCTCTTGCATTTTGTGTGGATGCTGGGAATTTGTTGACATTGGTCGTAGCCAATTGGATGGTAGTATACAGTAGCCAACAAGAATCGCTAAATATAATGTTTCCATTTGGCAGAGCATATGAACTGATTACATTTGTTTTCAATATGGAGTGTACCAGAAGAACTTTTAATGATCTGATTATTACAATTTTAAGATTGCTGACCGGTTTTCGTATTTCTTTGGTGACTAGAAAACCCAAGATGTGCTGTAGCAAAGCCTGAGGCTTGGATTAGGTTGGAAAGTAACAATTTAGTTGAGAGCTCGCAAAGCTAGCGAATGTGAAAACAAAAAAATTTGGTTGTGGTGATAGACTGATCTGTAACTTAGCCCAGGTCTAGGTTGCATTGGAATCAAATAATCTGCTTTTGAATCTCAACATACAAATACAAGTACATAATGGAATTATCTGTAGCACTGGCTGAAATATACCTTCATCACTGCAATAACCTACCTGCATATCTTATTTCCAATTATGTTAAAAATTCTGATGATATGGTTGGATTCTAAACATCATATGAGCTAACTTCATTTATGAAACACAGAAAAATTATGAAAAAAGAGCTCAATTGCTACCTACATCTCACTCACGATTCGCCATGTTGACTTCCCATGATTCATTACACACACTGTTACCGCAGAGCAACCAATGAAAAAGCTGCAAACATTGTAAGTGTACTTTCACATCACCACTGTACTGTACTTTGGTTTCTGATGGACATACAGAGTTTACAGCTAAAGAAAGCTGGTGGCACTTAACAGCCCCCTACTTCAAAGCCTTGACTTCAGGAAATCCTAACTCAGTCACAGCAAACTGGCTGAAGTGATTGTCACCTAGGTCTTATATACACATAACTCATGAAGGACTCTTATACTATTACCTCCTAACTGTTGGCCATCTACAATGTCTTGATCTTTACAAGCAGTATATAAATAAACCACTGACAATTGCACACAATTTGGCATTCACATGAATACACAGATCTTCAATGGCAGTGACAATGCTGGCCAACTTAAAGCCATTCTACTAGGAACAATGTTCCACCGTAAGTGTCAACTAGGACTATCAGAATCATATACAGGAAGTGGAGCTACAGGCACAAGTGTAATTCTCCAGGCTGCTCCTCAAATCTCATCACCTTGCACCCCACCTCTGTTGGTGTACCAAATACTGCAACTGGTGGAATGACTGATACAAAACTGTTTCATGACAAGAGTTATTCTGCCTTGGTTTCTGTAGTAGCCATTTAAGAGTGCAGCACAGATCAAGGCAGAAGTAACTACCACGGGTTCATCAGGCAGCAACCTACACTCTTCCAAAGCTGATGCCTAAACTGGACAGACTGGATTTCATATAACCATGTGCTAATGTTCATTTTACAACAACCAGTCAATGTTGAGGGAAATCTTCAAACTCTGGTACACACAGTCTTTTGGGGAACTGATGATAATGAAAACTGCAGAACAGTTTTAGGCCTCTTCTTAAAAACAAGGGTGTCCTGCTCTCAATTTGAACCATGTGGAATTCATTACCGTTTAAGCAATTGAGAAATAAACAAAAAAATTGTGTATCTCTGATATACTGAAAAGAGAGAGAGAGAACAACTGCAACACCTTCAAGTGGCACCAGGGTATGGTACGTGCATACTGAGAGGTTGTAGCCTGAAGCTGTACTCCCAGAAGAAATGTGACCCTCTGATGTTGAATTTGATGCAGTGGGAGTATGTCTTGATGCTGACATTGTAATAATTAACCACCAGTTTCTTGTGCTTTCATAGGTGAAGTTTTCCTTTCTGCTTCTTCATTAATTCAAAGTGAATTTAAGGAGGACGTTCTGAGCCCAAAGTCTCCTACTCCCTTGGAGGTCATGTGAGTTTGTCAAACTTTACTTTACCAATGTTTTTGTGTTATTAAAGATGTCAACTGTTGCTCATTTCTTAACACTTGTACCTGTACCATTTTAATGACACCATTGATCTGTCAGTGAGGTACTGCATTGTTAATTAATCCCTGATGGCTCTGCCAAAAGGGGCATACCATATTTCCTTCGGCATCCTTGTCAATTCCAAGCCTGATATTGTCGTTGATGGGACCTTAAACCATAGCCTACATTATCTCATTTTAGTTAGTATATTTCTTAATAGGGTGTGTAGTGTCGTCAGTGGGATGTTAAACCCTATCCTACATCCTTTCATTTTAGTTAATATATTCTTTTAATAGTGTGTGCAGTGTCTGGAAGCAGAATAGCTTGATCATTAGTAGGTAAAGGGAGAATTTTGTAACTAGAAGTTAGAAACTTTGATTTATCACTTTCTGCAGCACTATGTTACTCTAGTATTAAGACTGTTATCAGTCTGAAGTTTGGTTTGAGCACCACAATGCTTTGATAAAAATAGTCCTATTGGAGGTGGTATGGCATTGTCTTCCCCTGACCTTTGAAGTGACTTGTTTAATTATAGGGGGACCTACATTTGAATGTGATGTCCATATCATGGTTAGCTTAGTATTATTTATCTTTCAAAATTTCTTCAGGTGGTATTGCTCAGAGTTGTTTTCTGGACACTGTAATAAAGACACCATTTATTTTAAGGAATATCCCAATGTAATATGGCACTTAATACTGTTTTACGCAGAAGATACAGATTTTTGTATTAATAAGATAGAGTTTTACATGTACAATTAATATTTTTTGCTTCACATGAAGGTTATTAATCTCAGTGGAACTTGTATTTTGTAAAGCCTTCAAACTGATGCTGTAATTTCTGCATTGGAATTTCTTAAACAACTGTCAAATATCAATATTGCCATTTACAGATTACAGACAGCCTGCTCATAAGCTGAACAGAAGTCCTTACTGAAACTATTACTGAATGTACTGTGGAATGTGGATGCTTCACTGCTATCAAGGCATGGTATACAGGGTGTAATTAAATTCCCTTTGCACACTTTGAAGACAGGTTCATTAAACCATAACACAAAAAAAAGCCCAGAAAACATGGGCTCTAAAATGCATACCTTATGAGCTATGAGTACTGGTTTGCCTTTGATACTGTGACAAACATCTCTACTACTGCAAGGTCTTTGTTTTCCATATTTTGGGAGGCGGTAGTACGGAGCAAAACAAGAAAAATATTCTTAGTAAGTATGTACTCTAAAGAGCTATGAGCACTTCTTCAGTGGAGGAGGTGTTTCACAGTTGCAAAGATCTTAGCTCTTAAATTATGCATTTTAGAACCCATTTTTATGGGACAGTTTTTTTGTTGTTTTGGTCCATACTGCCTCCTCCCAAAATATGGATAGTAAAGAGCTTCAAGTAGAAAAAATGGTAATCTTTGGTACTGCGAGATGCAAGTGCTCGTAGCTCTTAAAAGGTAAGTGTTGGTTAGTTGATTTGGCGGTACCTTTATAAGAATTTTGTTTCTTAGCTTTCACTCACTGTAAGAGAACATACTTAAATTTATCTATTCATTCATCACACAGATAAAAGGAAACTGCTTGTAAGAAAATAAAAATTTGGTATTAAATACACTGCCAGAAAAACAGTAACAACCGTGAAGGTGAGGTTGTTTAATTGACCAATTAGGTGACAGGTAGTTCATCATTGCAGGAATAGATGATAACAAAAGACCAAATGAAACACACTTGTCACAGTAAAGATTGCCCAGTCACATCAATAGACAGTGTACACCCCTCTGGTGGCAACACAGGCAAGTATTTTCACATGCAGAGGATCATAAAGATGGTCACATGGCATCCTGAAATATATTGTCCCGAGCACCTTGTGTCTTTTGTTGCAATTCAGAAATGGTTTTTGCACGCACTGGAGAATGAGTTAACTGCCAGCTTTATCGTGCCCCATATGTATTCAATTGATGGGAGATATGGTGCTCTTTCTGGCCACGACAGTAGTTGTACACCAAAAAGACCATGTTGCATCAGATCAGCCATATGTGGACATGCATTGTCCTGCTGAAAAATTGCATCACCTTCCTATTGAAGAAATGGCAATAGCATCATTGGGGTAACAGTCTGTGGTGTGTAGTGGGCATTGGTTACTTTACCCTGTAGAAACACCACGTGTGACCGCAAGTTGTAACTGGTGGTCTCCCCCACCCCACACCACTAAGCCTAGGATGGATGGATTACCTTGCTGTGGAGTCCCATAATCTCCGTCAGTCAATCAATCAATCAAAGCCTAAGATGGGATGTGTGTTGTGGGCACTTCTGTAGTCTAAACAGTTTGAAAAGAATTGATGCACGGTCAGGTCTCCTGAGTGCCATGTGATTGCTGCTGACTCTGTCAAATGAATCGCTAGCACTACAACCTCTCAGTATGCACATACCATACCCTGGTGCCACTTGAAGGTGTTGCAGTTGTTCTCTCTCTCTCTCTCTCTCTTTTCAGTATCATCTTTGTGAAGATTGACAAGAAAGAAAAATGTCATATAATAATGAAAATTTTTTATGGTCAAGTCACCTCTTTTGCAAGAGGCCACAGGAGAATGTGACAATGTTAACATATATTGTCACAATGTACAAGGGTTGCGAAATAAAGTAAATGAACTTGAAATTCTAAAGAGTGATACTAACGTATTGTCAGACAAACATTTACTATGTGGCAGTGAACACTGGCGAAAAGCGTCGGGATTACCTTATCAGTATATTCAAAACTTCAAGTTAGTTCACCACTTTTCCAGGAAAAATTACAAGGTGGTGGAACTTCTATCTGTATAAGAAACAGCACCAGCTGTGATTTTGATATTGGATGTAAATGTTACTATGAAAAGTGTGATGTATATAATTAAAAATAATTATTGTCATGACAAATTTGTTGGCTTTAGCAACACACAAGCAAATTATCACCTTCTAAAAAACTAAGCCTTTGGGCTACACTATAGTTCAGTCTGTCACCACAACTACACATTAAAAAAAATATGTATGCCTACCATACAACACAATACAAAAAACTGTTTCCTCAGTGGACTGCCATCTGTATTAGGCTCATACAGGTCTAGTAAACAACATGACCTAAGCCATTGCCCCAAAGAAATAAATGGCATATTACAAACAAGATATCTGACTGAAAGCTACAACTGAAACATAGCAAAAACTTAAATGTGCCAGATGCCATTTGTTTAGTAAGGAATAGGCCTATACTCACGGATCATGTTGTTCATTAGACCAAAACCTCATGGTATGTGCCCTGAAGTGATGTAGGGCTTCAGCAGGAAATATAAATTTAAATGGTCAGACAGAGCTCAGTTTCTTACTACTGCTAGTATTAAGTAACAAGTAGTGAGATCGATTTGTGCAATTGACAGTAGAGAGAGAGAGAGAGAGAGAGAGAGAGACAGAGAGAGAGAGAGAGAGAGAGAGAGAGAGAGAGAGAGTCTTGTAACATATACAAAAGATACTGAAAATATCCCTTGTGGACAATAGATTAAAAAGGCAATCTTTAACATTATATGTGGCAGTCTCAAACCATTTTAAAAAATATGGCAAATGCAATAATTAACTGTTGTTAGTAAAAATTAAATATTATTTCCGTTAGTTTACTATAAGGTTTTGAGGCACTATTGCACCTAGATGTTTCTTGTAATTATGCACACTGCTCCTGTACCACTAAAGCATAAATTGTAAAGAAGTATTGTGTAGCTAAACATTTATTCTTGACTTGTCCAATATTACATGAACATTATAGTACTGAATATAATCTCTAGGATCAAAATGAGTATCAAATGAAATTAATCAATGTGCCACCCATTTGACTGAACTCTCATGAGCTTTCGTAATTGCTATTACGTGGATTTCGGCACACAATCAAAAACACACGAAGTCTTACAATAGGATCATATAATGTTTTTGCCAGTGCAGGGCAATCACGACATGTTTTAAATGACAGCTATAAGTTATGAAGATGTTAACGTTGAGGGATGCAGTAACAGAACTATTAAAACTGTCTACAAGCGCTCACAATCTTCTTAGTCGCTGCGGCTAAATTTCACACCCTATCGACGCAATCATATCTACAAAATATGTCTATTAGAAACAGAATCAGCTAAGTACGGTGCACTTATTAAACATATTTCCATAACGAAACCACTGCAAACAAAACTCAATTATATTTATTACGAATAATACTGCAGAAAAAATAAGAGTAATGTTTTAGCTGTCAATTTGCACTCACAATTAACTTCTTTGCATCAGTCAATAAATTTTACACCTTTCCGGCGTATTCATCTTCAATAAAAAAATCGTAGTGACACAATTAATTCAACTCCACAATTCTCTCCACTATACACTGCAAAAGATAAATATCACATTTAATTTCCAACAACCCAAACAAACATACTCATTGCTTACCCTCCCACTAACATATGACTCTCGAACTAGCCACTATTATGAGGTACCAACCGAACTCGTCAAAATTCCATTTACACAAAATTCTACATTGAGCAGATTGTTTTACAAAACAAGTCTAGAAAACGATGTGAAAGATTGACAGTGAAATAATGAAATGGAGGAAAAAACCAGGAATTCTAAACAGAATGAAAGTGCGAGGTTAATAAAAGCTACGATTTCTCTGCTCAAAGTGTGGTGGCTGGAGTGGTTGTCGGTGCAGATCAACAACTGCGCACTAACTTGACACGAAAATATTTTCTATATCAATGTAAATTGTGTTGAGCAAGATTTAATCTGTCAATGCAAATCACAATTCCGCAGACAAAACGAGGAGTGTGAACAAGAAACTGACGCACATGTGCCTGAACACTGACACTGCAGGCACATTCTGTAAAGTATACTTATAAAAATTTTTTACTATAGCTAACCCACTCACTGTTACAAATATGAGAATTACGTCTATACTCGACACGAAATCTCATCATTAAGATGGCGTCGCGTATGCTAATAATGCAGTGTTCTGCAGAAAACCATATTATATACAATTTACAGTGCATAAACTGTCAAAATAGTGTTTACAGCGGTATTCGTTTGTGCTCTTTCACACATTTATGGATCCATCCATCGTGCATGAAGAACATAAAAGTGATAAACCCTCATTGTGAATGTGGCTTTGTTCAGTGCAGAGGACGAGATAGTGCAATCAAGACGATTCATCTCAGATGCGCTGAAAGAAGAACCATTATACAGGGTTATTACAAATGATTGAAGCGATTTCATAGTTCTACAATAACTTTATTATTTGAGATATTTTCAAAATGCTTTGCACACACATACAAAAACTCAAAAAGTTTTTTTAGGTATTCACAAATGTTCGATATGTGCCCCTTTAGTTATTAGGCAGACATCAAGCCGATAATCAAGTTCCTCCCACACTCGGCGCAGCATGTCCCCATCAATGAGTTCGAAAGCATCGTTGATGCGAGCTCGCAGTTCTGGCAGGAGGTTTAAAACACTGAATCTTTCACATAACCACACAGAAAGAAATCGCATGGGGTTAAGTTGGGAGAGCGTGGAGGCCATGACATGAATTGCTGATCATGATCTCCACCACGACCGATCCATCGGTTTTCCAATCTCCTGTTTAAGAAATGCCGAACATCATGATGGAAGTGCAGTGGGGCACCATCCTGTTGAAAGATGAAGTCGGCGCTGTCGGTCTCCAGTTGTGGCATGAGCCAATTTTCCGCGGGCTACGCGTGAAACTTGCCCGCACGCGTTCAACCGTTTCTTCGCTCACTGCAGGCCGACCCGTTGATTTCCCCTTACAGAGGCATCCAGAAGCTTTAAACTGTGCATACCATCGCCGAATGGAGTTAGCAGTTGGTGGATCTTTGTTGAACTTCGTCCTGAAGTGTCGTTGCACTGTTATGACTGACTTATGTCAGTGCATTTCAAGCACGACATACGCTTTCTCGGCTCCTGTCGCCATTTTGTCTCACTGCGCTCTTGAGCGCTCTGACGGCAGAAATCTGAAGTGCGGCTTCAGCCGAACAAAACTTTGTGAGTTTTTCTACGTATCTTTAGTGTGTTGTGACCATATGTCAATGAATGGAGCTACAGTGAATTTATGAAATCGCTTCAATCATTTGTAATAGCCCTGTATATACACACAGTGCGTTTTAAGGGCATTAGCAGTGTAATCAATGGCCTAAAAATCAATTTACAGCCAGAAAGACAAAATAAGTTATTGATAGAAGAGGCAAAAACAAAACAATGTACAGTGCAATTCTAATGCCACCAGAACTGTAGTAAATGACCTAAAATCAATTTACCGTCAGGCAGACAAAACAAAATACTGGGTAAAGAGGCAACAAAAACAAAAATTTGGATCTTCTAAGGTAGCCATAGACGAGATTTGGTCACTATTCTTATAGTGAAGTCGGAATATTCAGTTCCAGGAGCAGTAAACCCAGGAACTCCTCTCCAGGAAATAGTCTGAACATTGCGCCCAACGCTGTGGAATATATTCCTTAGGCAAAAACACTGAATTAGCTGACCTAAATACATGTACAATATGTATCTATAGATACCTGGTGCATTATTACTAGAAAAAGCATGTTACAATAACTCGAAAAAATGTAATAATATGTGGTGATCTCAACACTGATTTTTCGAAGAATTTGCTAGAGTCGCAACTAAAAAATTGAATGATGTCATTTAGCTTAAATATAAAAGTCACACCTCCAACTCGCTCTGTTCCTCCATGAGATCCACAGCGCAGTGGACAACAGCGCTCAGTTTGATGCCATATTCCTTGATTTCAGTAAGGCATTTGACACCGTGCCACACTGCCATTCAATGAAAAAATACGAGCTTATAGAGTTTGGAGCAGACCTGCATTGGATTCAAGAGTTTCTTGCAGACAGAACTCAACATGTCGCTCTTAACGGAACTTAATCGACTGATGTAAAGGTAATATCCGGAGTACCACAGGAAGTGTGATAGGCCCATTGCTGTTTACAATATGAACTTGCTAAGCAACAGATGCTCCTTAAGGCTATTCGCAGATGACGCAGTTAGCAACACCAAGAGATAGTAAGAACATGCAGAACGATCTGCAGAGAATTGATGAATGGTGCAGGCTCTGGCCATTGACCCTGAACATAAATGAATATAACATATTATGCATATACAGGAAAGAAATCCACAACTGTACAGCTACACTATTGATGAGAAGCAGCTAGAGACAGTGTCTGATGTAAAATATCTAGGCGTAATTATCCATAGCGACCTTAAGTGGAATGACCATATAAAACAGATAGTGGGAACTGCAGAAACCAGACTCAGATTCATCAGAAGACTCTTAAGGAAATGTAACTCATCCACGAAACAAGTGGCTTATAAGGCACTCGTTTGCCCGATTCTTGAGCATTGTTCATCTGCCTGGGATCTCTGCCAGGTAGTACTGATAGAGTGGATAGAGAAGATCCAATGAAGAGCGGCGCATTCATGGGATCGTTTAGCTGGCGAGAGAGCGTTACGGAGATGCTAAACGAACTCCACTGGCGGACATTACAAGAGAGACGTTGTATATCATGGAGATTTTTACTATTGAAATTTCGGGACAGCACTTTTCACGAGGACTGGGACAATGTATTACTTCCCCCCACATACATCACACGTAATGACCACAAGGAGAAATTCGAAAAATTAGAGCCAATACAGAGGCTTACTGACAATCATTCTTCCCACAAACACGGTGGAACAGGGTTGGAGGGATCAGATAGTGGTACTTAGAGTGCCCTCCGCCACACACCATTAGGTGGCTTGCGGAGTATGTTGTAGAAAAAGAGATTGTCTGGATCAGGTAGCCACTAACATTGACTGCATTGTAGAGAATGAAAATTTCGGTTTTTCAGATCACAGCGCACTAACAATACATTTTAAACCATGTCTCAATGTACTCCCAGCAGGAAAAACGGCTATTAAGGGTAGACGTTACAGTGACAGCAACATAAATAACGTTTTACTTAGATTAAAGAAAGAAGTGTATTTACTTCTTGAACTTCAGATGAAAAGTTGGACAACTTTTTTGCATATATTTGAGTGTTACTTTAACTGCTATTTCCCAGCAAAAATAAAAAATACCACTAAAAGAAAAAAGAATACTTAGGTGGAAAAAAGGTATTAAAACTTCTTCATAAAAGGCAAGAATGCTGTACAGACTTAGCAAATTGGACAGTGCCAAACCCAAGGAGTTCAACGCATACTATAAAAATTGCAAAGAGATGAGATGTGTCAAAAAGGGTCACAGTGATAAAACAATTAGTGGCTTTTCCAACAAATGCAAGACAATCTGGAGTATAGTAAATGAACAGACTCATAGAAAGATAAGGGCAAAGGATAAAATTCCATTGGGTATAGAAGGATAGAAGACTGAAAATGTACAGAAAATTGCTAATAAATGTAATAGGTATTTTTCATAAATTCCCACAAATCTCCTGACTAACTCTCCAAACACTGTACAATCTCTTTCCAAAAACAATACTCCTCTTAGCTCCTTTTTCCTATCTCCTACAACACCATGTGAAATTGAAGATATTGTAAAGAAAAAAATTAAAAAGATTTATTCGCAGGGCTTGATATGATACGCTGGTTCTTATTTCATATGTGTGCAAACTACATCAGTGGGCCCTTTTCATGTATCATAAATACATTTCCAGAGGGAACGTTACCAGCCCAGCGAAAATTTGCTAAAATTGTACCCCTCTACGAGAAGGGAGAGAAAACTGACATAGAAGACTATTAGGCAATTACTATACTATCTGCTTCCTCACAAAGCTTTTAATCCTGTATGTCAATAAGGTAAGAATTATTTTTTATTTGTGACATCAGAATTTTAACTTCCCAATATGGATTAAAAAAAAACAGGTCCACCACACATGCTTCGTACGCGTTTTTGGAAAAGTACTCAAGTTTTGTCGACCATGAACAACCTGTTGTAGGTAAATTTCTAATTAGTCCAAGGCATTTGAAATGGTCGACCACAAGCTGCTCTATATGAAACTCCAGAAGAATGGGATTAGGGATGTAGCCCATAAGTGGAGCTGTAGCTACCTCAGCGAAAGAAAACAATACATAGAAATAAGAAATTCTAAGACATCCAGGTACTGCAAGTCAGATACACTGCATACATAAAATTGTGTCTGTTCTTAGTCCTCTCCTTTTAATATTGTTCAGCAATGACCTTGCAGAAGATATACCAAATGCCAGCTCCATTCTGTATACCAAAGACACGAATATTTTGATAACCAGTAGAGGTGACATCTTGCAAGATGTAGTCAATGAAACTACTTGTCAATAACAACCTTGGTTTGAAGCAAATAGAATACTCATAAATGCAAAGAAAACTGTAAGTGTGAACTTCTGCACAAGACAAAATCTTACCCCTTCAGTGCACTTATAGTTATTTGCAGAGATAATATTACAAACAGACAGGACACAAAATTTCTTGGACTTGCCATTAGTAACACTCTACATTGGAAACCACATATTGAGGCAGTGTCACAAAAGCTTAATAAAATCTGTTGTTTATTTAGATCATTACAAAACACAACCACTGTAGACACTTTGAAGCTGGTGTACCATGCACTGTTTGAGTCTCTCTTGAGCTATGATCTGATCTTCTCAGGAAATAGCTCTGAATCTTTCATAATTCTCAAACTACAAACACATGTTGTATGCATAATGACATTTAAAAAAAGAACTGAGCACTGCAAACCACTGTTTAAACAGTTAAAAATCCTGCCACTGTCATGTCTCTATATAATGGAATTTGTTTGTTTTACAGTACAGCACTTGGAATCCCTTCACAGAAGTGTTGACTGCCACATGCATGACACCAGAAAGAAAACTCAATTACAAATTATAGCTCACAACACAAAATTATATCCTAATGTAGTTAAGTGTATGGACATTAAAATATACAATCACCTCCCATCAGATATAACAAAAAGCAAAAATCGAAAACTAATAAGAATTAAATTAAAGGAATTATTACTATGTCAGTGTTTCTATTCTGTACATGAATTTCTTCAAACAAAATTTCAATTACTCATAATAAGATGGATTTTATTTTAACTATAATGTACAGCTGTAATTTTTTATCTGCGTGTGCACTATGTGAATCAAATTTGGTAATACAAATATAATCTCCAGTAGCGATCCATCTGTAAGCAATATTCTTGGTAATGATAACTATGCAAAACATGTGGATTATTTCTTAGAAATGTAAATTTTCATTTGTTGTTCACTTGTATGTATTCCTACTTTGTACAATAATTTAAACTATTGTATCTTATTGATTTATGTTTTTGTCTATACCTCTTACATGTATTCTGCTGTGTGAAGTATGTACCACCACCATCATCTCTCATCATACAACATCATACCATAATTTTTAATTCTCCAACATCAGGATGTGATTTACTGTACAAAATGTATGACCTACAGGACTAATAATAAATAAAAAAACAAAAAAATATCAAAACTAAGACAGATAAAATTAAGGCCATATGATAACAGAAGAAAAATTTTTCCATTAAACATGGCTCTGCCAAATAATTGAGAACGTATGGTTATGAGCAAATATTTATATATGGTTATGTGTGGTTATATATGGTTACGAGCAAATATTTGATGTGTGAACTTTTAAAGTGGCATCTTGAATAAATGTTAATTTCCCACCTTACAGGAGTTTCTATATGTCATAACGAGTAGATTGATATGTCACATGACATGCTTTGGTGAGAGTGAGCACATTTACCGATCAAAATGTACTGTATGTAATGCAAAAAGTATGACACTCGATTCGACGGTACTAACATACCAAACCCAAATCCTGCATGTAATGAGAAAAAGGTGAAAAAAGCTGCTGGAAGAGACGCTTGAGTTGGAGATGGACTAGGATCACGTACAGTGAAAGACTTTTAGCAGGGTGTGACCAGTGGCGAGGGAGATGGCGAATGCACAAGGCGGTACCTAAAAGGAAGCAGGTGAGGGCCAAGTGCTGCCTGAGACGGTGAAATTCTTTAGAAAATTGCGTTGGAGAATTTCCAGATGGATACAAACAGGTCTGAGACACAGTTAAAAAAAGTCGCATTTCTGATCACGTGAAAGGTCCATGGTGCTCCTGTGATGTACACATGTAATTCTTAGGCGCCAGGATCGGGCACAAAATATCCGAGTGGCTGAAATAAATTTGGAAGGAGTAGAAGTGGTGAGATTACGGCACAGTTTGAAGGTATGCCCTTTGCGACTGGCAGAGTAGTTTTCAAGAGATGGAAGGAACACTCCCATTGGTCTAAAAACGCCGTGAGGCAAAGTACGAAAGGACACAGCTGGGGGACATTTTGCTACGAAAGACAGAATACCGAAAACTTCATGGACTCTCCTCTCAACTAGCGTCTAGTGTAGAACAGAGCGCATCATGCTCTTCATGATGCAAAAAAGATTCGTTGAGCTCCGATAGCAGAGAAACGAAACAGCCACATAGTTAATTGTTCTTGCAAGAACTGAGAGGGCATTGAAGTATACATGCTGCTCCATCTCTATTGTCATCCTAAGTAGTACGAAACTTAGAACCTGGAATCGGATGACTTGACGTAATATTGATCAACTCAGACAGTGCTTCACTGCCTAGATGTAAGAAAAAATATGTAGAGAACCTTCTATTTAAATTTAATATTGTTGTGTTCAGTGTTATTTCTGTTGATCAGGATGTAATATGTTACATTGACAAACGTCCTGAAATTGTCATTTCACACTCTATGTAAACCAGTGTGCTTTATTGACAATAATACAGTAAATAAACCACTTTTGTACAGCTAACCACCCATGTGCTCTGTCGTAGAATAAGGGTGCAATCCTACCCCATTAATTTATTCTAGTGATGCTAACGCACTCACAGGATGTTTTTGCTTATGTTTGACAAGCATGAAAATGAGTAGAGTGACAGAAATTGGCGACCCTGCCCAGATGGCAATTTTTCTACCAGGATGGCAATTAGTCATATTAGAAGGGGTAATAAAAAATTGTTATGAAGAAATTAGAAAAAAAATTGGAAAAAAGTGACAAGATTACTCAGTGTATATGTCTGCATGGTGGCCAGATTACTGTAAAAGTGTGATCCACAGCGTAGAAAAGTTGGATTAACGAGTAAAGAAAAATTTTTGTGGTTTTGAGTAAAAGTAGCTTGTCCATGACTTTTCTGGCAAGCGAAGTTATTCACAGCGTTGTTGAGTTGGTCTGAGTACCCAGAGACTGTGAACGGCGTTGATAACGATGTGTTAACGTGACAAGAAACTTTCTATGATATTTTGGAGATGTGTCAGGTCGTACAACTTCATGTTGACTAGAGCTAATTATAATTACAAAATTTGTGGCGTACTTAAAATTCATATTGTTAATTGCGCAATCTAATGCTAATTATTAAATTTATTTGTAGATTGATTTACAAAATAATGATATATTTTAGCGAAGATTCTTGTTTGGTAAAGAAAGTTTGAAAACTTTTGCTTTGTAAACTCTTTGGAATAATGTGAGTACCTCAGAATGTAGTGCGATGGTCATGCCTCTGATGGTAGTAGACGTTTTCTAACATTGTCACCAACAATGTAATTATTCTTTTTTAATGTGGAAAATGTAAAAAAGGAATGATATTGAAAGATGTGACAAAGAATTAAATTCAAGAATAATACTGGCAAATCTTCATTAGTTATTTAGTCATCAAGAAACTACAAAATCGAAATTTCAGCTGCAGGGATGTACCCCTATACAAGACTTTGAGCCATCAACAAAAACAAAGAGATATGAAGATAAGGAAAAAGTTATTCTTTTGTATATCTTATGTCTTACAAAGCTTTAAAATTTGTGCAAAGGCAGAGAATTTTAATAGTGATGTGTGGGATGGTAAGATTAAAAAGTGCAGTTGAGACAGGTGAGTGAAGCAGATAATGTGAGTTCACAGCCGACACTGGTGCAAAAAGCGGTAACTGCGCTCATACCAATGGAGCAGCAACCGACCCACCGAAAGTACGCGAATGACACGACAATAGAGCAGTTTACTGCGCCACACATACCAAATTCTCAATTTTCGAGTAACAGTACAACAGGTCAGATACCACAGGTCAATATGAAGCAAGTACAAAGACAAAACACCGATACAGTAACGGGAAATTGGACGTATCTTTCAGTCTGATACACGAGGAACGGTACGGTGTAAATAATTGCACATCACTGCGTAGATGCGATGCTAGATGGGACTCAAGTATGTCGTCTCAGGATCCAAATGTGGCAGTATGAATAAAAGAAAATATGACGCAAATGAAGGGAACGGAAAATGTGAAAACACAAACGCCATATGGGGTAATTACAAAGAAAACGGGATTAGCTTACACCCCTGCACATTTATCCATCAATTCCAAATCTGTTTACCAGAACATTGGCCACTTAGACATGAACTTAATTTCATTTGTGGTCATATGGAAGGTGCAATAGAGGAAATGATGCAATGAGTTGCTGCAAACTGTCAGTCATATGAACAATTCATGTCTGCATTCTTGGAGTGATAGTGGTCCACAGAACCCAAAATAGGATAAAATATGAATTGTTGCAGAAGACGTAATTTTAAAATTCAGAAGAAAAGATGCCAGATAGATTTTTTGAAGAAATGACGAAAAAGAATCAATGTTTAGACAATCCATACAGGGATGGGGAACTGATACGTATGTGCACAAAGAAGTTACGCTTGTGTAATCAGCAAAAGAATCAATGTTTAGACAGTCCATACAGTGATCAGGAACTGATAAGTACATGCAATCGTTAGTTGACAGTGCTGGTGATAATATACAGGCATTTAAATGGATAGTAAGAGAACTGGAATTCATCTTCAGTGAAGATGACGTAAAAAATAACGTTTAGTGAAAGAAACTAATGGTAAGGGGAATAATTGCATCTGATTTGCCTTTAATAATGCTTGCAATGGCAACAGTAATGTTGGGAAAGGTAATCGTTTTGGAAACAATAGTAATAGAATAATAATGGCTATGGTTTTGGCAACTCACAGAGGTCAAACAATAACGATGCTTATGATAAGTCACAGAATTACAAAAATGGCTTTCGTTCCAGAAATTATGGTGGAAACTATAATTCGTGATATGATCACCATGCAAACGAAACAGGAAGGTTTAGATGTTCTTCGCCATAAAACCCAAATTATTCAGGTGGAACTGGAATGCCTTGAAAGCAGAAATGTTGGGAGAACCAGGCTTCAGCAGGCCAACGCACTCCAGACGAACTGCAACAGGATGTCGAGTTGAGGCCACTAAACCCCGGTAAGAAACAGAATTGACGAGATGAACAGTATGAAGACTAGTCACAAGAGATTCAATCGCCAAATGAAGTTGATTTTTTAATTACATGTATAAATAGACTTAACTTTGATCAACAATATTTGGAAGTAGGTTTCGGGGGGTGATCAGATACAAATGCGAGCACACTGGGAAACAGAAAGAACTGGGCGGACAAAATGGTAACCTCACAAGTATTTGCACTAGGACAAAAAGTACTTGTGACAACCCACCATCTCTCTAGCAAAAAAAAGCATATGTTCTTTTAGGTATATAAAGGCCCTATGGAAGTAAGTAAGGTGGTTCATGATAATGCAGTCGAATTGATTAACCCAAAAACAGGAAAATCACTGGGCTTGCACCGTGTGAGTCACTTGAAAGTGTATAAAGAGTAAAATGGTTCAAATGGCTCTGAGCACTATGGGACTTAACATCTATGGTCATCAGTCCCCTAGAACTTAGAACTACTTAAACCTAACTAACCTAAGGACAGCACACAACACCCAGCCATCACGAGGCAGAGAAAATCCCTGACCCCGCCGGGAATCGAACCCGGGAACCCGGTCGTGGGAAGCGATATAAAGAGTAAAATAGTAAATATTAACTCCATAAGAAAAATTAGATGCATCAGATATCCAAATTCCAATGAGAGTAAAACACATAATTCAAAGACTAGGGAAGCTAAGAAAATGCATACAAATAAAAAATTTTAATTTGTGCTTATCTCATTAAAATAAATTGGTTAACTTTCTTAGTGTATCAAAAAGATAGTTGTGAAGGAAGAACAGTAAAGTGAGAACTAAAGTAATCATTTTGAAGAGGAAATGTGTTATATGAAATGAGTAGAATGAATGGAAAGAAATAGAGATTAGTATGCAGATAGTTTGACGAAATAGTAGTAGATTCTTTCTTAAAATGTAGCATAAAGTAGAAAGAAGTTGATTTTGTGGACAAAAGGAAGCCACGAAATTATGTGTATGAAGTATTGTGTAAGAAGGAAGTATTTATCTGTGGTTTGGTCCATCATGGATGGTGAACATTTTGTTGAGGAGATATTTTTGGGAGTATGAGAAGTATTTATGATTTTTGTAAATTACCACAAGTTGATGTTAAAAGGAGGTGTTAGGGAAATGGATGTAAGAGGTTGTTAGGAGATAAGAATTACGAGAGAGAAGTGAATTATTAAGGTTTGCAAGAAACATGATATTTCTTTGAAGTATGTAGATAGAGGGATGCAAGTTAAACACAGGGATGATTTCACTAAGGAAGAGTAAGATAGAGGGAGAAAGTAATATAAAAGTTTACTATTTATAAGAAGGAGATAGAGATAACTACAAGTGATAAAAGCACAATCCCTAGAACAACGGAATTGGACAGGGGAGAAAGCTTTTAAAAGAGGGACAATATGTAGAAATATATTTTGCATTTTGTAATTCTGTTACAGCGTATGCCAAAAAGACGAGATTGCAGAAAAAAAGGCGCCAGAGTCGGAGTCAAGGTGTGGAGTTTTTATAGTATGATGTACCTGTGGTTAGAAAGAAAAACAGGGACATACAAATACACTAACCTTCATCACCATCAAATTTCCTCTTACTATTCATCATGATGAAGATGAGGAAACCATTACCTTTATCCTAATAGTGGAAAAAAAGAAAGTGTACATATAGAATGGGATAAAAGATGTTTATCTGATAAAATAGATGTAATATTATGAAGAGATTTAATGAGGAGAACCTTACATATAGTTTTTAATATAGAATTTTTGTTAAGTCTCTAAGTAGTTTAGTATTTGTAAAGTTGATGATGTATCTTAGGGGAGAAGGGGTTTTTGACAATCATGTTTGCTTTGATAAAGATTGGTAGAGCAACCCAGAAATTATGATAGGTGGCAATAATTTGTAA
Source organism: Schistocerca serialis cubense (assembly GCF_023864345.2). Lineage (NCBI taxonomy): Eukaryota > Metazoa > Arthropoda > Insecta > Orthoptera > Acrididae > Schistocerca > Schistocerca serialis. The sequence continues at coordinate 162,151,844 of NC_064640.1, forward strand.
ATTAGATAAATTTATGGATGTAAGACGGACAAAGGTGTTCACAATGCTGTATTATACATGAAGTCATTAAGAACAATGCATCGTCATCATAGTCAGATCGATGGAAGGTTACGTGTGAGAGGAAGGAACACTGAGTGTGGGTGCCCGGTAAGTCAGCTTTCGAGATGACTAAAGGAAATGTCTTCGTGGGAGCAACAGTCCAAAAGGATAGTACCTCTGTAGACAATTATGGGGATCAACGACGAAACCTGGATAGAGTGGACATGTGACATGGCATGATCTTTATTCGTGCGGAAGTCACACGCAATCTTCATAACAACAGTTTTGCTAAAGTGATAAATACTGTCCCAAACTGTTTAGAGCAGCATAAGGAGATATGATGGATGTCCACCAAACCGGAATGAAGGCGGACATGTTACATCAATGAGAAACAACTGTTTGACTGCATCGGAAGAAGAAGAGGGGCGCTTTCTGTAACCCAACATACAGAATGGCTGAAATTATCGTCATATCATAATGGCTGAAATTATCGTCATACCATATGGAGTCCAGCAATTCCGGAACATTCTCTGAACACTCACAGGAGTAAGTAAGAGAACGACGGAACGATGTCCAATCTATCCTGAAGAACAACCTGATATGGTAAAGAATACACAACGGATTCAAAGTAAATGCTATAGGAATGGATTACACAATGGCGGGGTTAAGCAGGTCTTAAATCCCAATTCCCAGTCCAGAGAAGAAAGAAGACATAAGTGAAAAGATAGCAAGATGCAACAAGAAAAGAAGATTCAATGCAGGAAATTAGGAAAAAGAAGATCTGGACCAGAATAAGTCAAGAAACCTTTCTAAATCCCTTCCTATACAAGACCATCATTGCAACTACACTCCTGGAAATGGAAAAAAGAACACATTGACACCGGTGTGTCAGACCCACCATACTTGCTCCGGACACTGCGAGAGGGCTGTACAAGCAATGATCACACGCACGGCACAGCGGACATACCAGGAACCGCGTTGTTGGCCGTCGAATGGCGCTAGCTGCGCAGCATTTGTGCACCGCCGCCGTCAGTGTCAGCCAGTTTGCCGTGGCATACGGAGCTCCATCGCAGTCTTTAACACTGGTAGCATGCCGCGACAGCGTGGACGTGAACCGTATGTGCAGTTGACGGACTTTGAGTGAGGGCGTGTAGTGGGCATGCGGGAGGCCGGGTGGACGTACCGCCGAATTGCTCAACACGTGGGGCGTGAGGTCTCCACAGTACATCGATGTTGTCGCCAGTGGTCGGCGGAAGGTGCACGTGCCCGTCGACTTGGGACCGGACCGCAGCGACGCACGGATGCACGCCAAGACCGTAGGATCCTACGCAGTGCCGTAGGGGACCGCACCGCCACTTCCCAGCAAATTAGGGACACTGTTGCTCCTGGGGTATCGGCGAGGACCATTCGCAACCGTCTCCATGAAGCTGGGCTACGGTCCCGCACACCGTTAGGCCGTCTTCCGCTCACGCCCCAACATCGTGCAGCCCGTCTCCAGTGGTGTCGCGACAGGCGTGAATGGAGGGACGAATGGAGACATGTCGTCTTCAGCGATGAGAGTCGCTTCTGCCTTGGTGCCAATGATGGTCGTATGCGTGTTTGGCGCCGTGCAGGTGAGCGCCACAATCAGGACTGCATACGACCGAGGCACACAGGGCCAACACCCGGCATCATGGTGTGGGGAGCGATCTCCTACACTGGCCGTATACCACTGGTGATCGTCGAGGGGACACTGAATAGTGCACGGTACATCCAAACCGTCATCGAACCCATCGTTCTACCATTCCTAGACCGGCAAGGGAACTTGCTGTTCCAACAGGACAATGCACGTCCGCATGTATCCCGTGCCACCCAACATGCTCTAGAAGGTGTAAGTCAACTACCCTGGCCAGCAAGATCTCCGGATCTGTCCCCCATTGAGCATGTTTGGGACTGGATGAAGCGTCGTCTCACGCGGTCTGCACGTCCAGCACGAACGCTGGTCCAAGTGAGGCGCCAGGTGGAAATGGCATGGCAAGCCGTTCCACAGGACTACATCCAGCATCTCTACGATCGTCTCCATGGGAGAATAGCAGCCTGCATTGCTGCGAAAGGTGGATATACACTGTACTAGTGCCGACATTGTGCATGCTCTGTTGCCTGTGTCTATGTGCCTGTGGTTCTGTCAGTGTGATCATGTGATGTATCTGACCCCAGGAATGTGTCAATAAAGTTTCCCCTTCCTGGGACAATGAATTCACGGTGTTCTTATTTCAATTTCCAGGAGTGTACTTACCAACAAAAACTCCATTTTTAACTGTTCTAGCAATGCAAATGTCCAATATATTCCTTATGGCAAACTGCAACACTTTCAAATTTAACACCGAGAGATGAGAGATGACTATTCGTACAGGATACGGGAGATGAATTAACCAATGATGGATTGGTATAAAGATTCGAAGATTGACGAAGAATATAAGTTTTTTTGCTGCTAATTATAGATCTCGAATATAATTTCGCCATGGGTACATGTGTAATGGAATGAAGGCAACCAAGCATTCACAATACACTAACCTTCTGCAATCTTTCTTTCTGCAAACCTTCATTCCATGCTCAGAGGAGACACATCGAGGCACATGAAGACGAGGATGACAACTTCAACGAACCACGTTGAAGATGTATGAGAAAAGACTGTCCATGACAGAATAACATGTATCTGGTAAAATTGAAAAAATTGCGGACACAAAGAGTTTGTTATTGTTTAAAATTATTTACTTTTTGAAGATTTTTGTGCAAGGAACAGAGTTTTTGTTAACAATAATTTTGAATATTTTTTGTTAATTTTGACAGTTAAGTGACATTTTTGTATTTCACATTCTGACAACATAAGTAGGTTAATGAAACCAAGTGTTATGTGATCAGAGGCTTTCCCGGCGTGTGTGTTGTTTCTGGGGCACTCGGGTGTCCAGCCGGATGCGATCGTTGAAATCCCACGATATTTCGGCGAATAACCTTTCCGCCATCATCAGGTGGTTCTGATGGAATGCTCTGTCTGCTCATTGTCGGTGTTATTTATGTCCGTCAGTTGGGCTTCGATTCCCTGCGCCGACGATCCGATTGTGGCCGCCGACGATCTGTTTACTGGGGACGGTGCAAGACGGATTTGGCCTCAAGAAAACGGGCGTATATAATATTCCATGTGGTTGCGGCAAATCCTACATCGGTCAAACGATCCGAACAGATGAAGACCGCTGCAAAGAACACCAACGCCACACACGCCTAGGCCAGCCCAACAAATCGGCACTGGCAGAACACTGCTTGGAAACTGGACACAACGCGAAATACGAAGAGACGAAGATTCTGGCCCTTGCAGCTTCTACTGGAACAGCATCTTCAAGGAGGCCATTGAAATTCGCGTAATGGACAATCTCATAAACCAAGACACAGGTTTTCAACTGAGCAAGGCAATGAAACCCTTACTTAACTCCATCAAGGAGTCACGTCTCAAGCGAACACGAGATCTTTCCACGATGGCTGTCGGGGACACTCCACAGGATTTTGCATCTTCAACCACCCGACGGTACGCCAGGGACGGCGCGGAACTGGGTCGGCGCCCGCAAACGGATTATCGGCGGCCGCAATCGGAGCGTCGGCTTTCGCAATCGGAATGCTGGCAGCCGCAATCGGACCTTCGGCACAGGGACTCGAAGCCCGACTGAGGGACATAAATAACACCGACAATGAGCAGACAGAGCACTCCATAAGAACCGCTTGATGATGGCGGAAAGGTTATTCGCCGAAATATCGTCGGACTTCAACGATCGTATCCGGCTGGACGCCTGAGAGCCCTGGAAACAAACCAAGAGTTGATATTTTCTTTTGATGCTAAGATTCTTGTATGCAACGTGTTTATTGATATATAGGTTATGTACAAAAAAGCATTTTGCAATTTGATGTTATTGATTTGATGTCAACAGGGTAATTAGTAGGATTAGGAATTTAATATTTTTGTGAAAGTCAATGACTAATTTATTTCTTCTGTAAAGTTATAATGTATAAGTTTAAGATTTTGGGGGATATAAATATGTTGGTAATGTTGAATGTCAAAATGAATGGGATTGTTCTTGTAAAGTTATGGGAATGGTGCTTATAAGTGTAAGATAATTTGAGATATTATTGTAAAGGATGAAACTTTCCTGAATTATAAATCCCATAGAAGCTACTAATAAACATAGAAATTGAGGTTGAGAATAAGACATAAGTATTGAAAAAGGGGAAGGTCATCTTAAATGAAGGTTTCCTCAACTTCAGTACATCTCTCTCATCAGTTAACATAAATCTTGATGTCAAATAAAAATCAGTCTCAAATTTAAAAATTATGAATGATACAAATTTGCATTAAAGTTAAATGTAAATAGTGAGTACATAAATTAAAAGAGAATCTCTACTTTGTTTAAATTTAAAATTAAAGTATAGACAACCATAGAACAGAAAGAGAAGTCTTTATATTATTTAAAACAAATTTATTAAGTCAGAAAATTAATAAAACATGTTGAATTCTGGAGAAACATTAGTTTTTGTGCTCAAATCTGTAATACATAGTAAACCAATTGTGGTGGAAAAAGAAAGATGAAAGAATATCTGTTTTGAGTATGCCGAATTAAAATAGAGAGCTGGCCAATATAAATATACAACAATTGCTACATTCAGCAGCTGAGAAAATTTTTACATTGACTTCAATCAATTTCTCAACCATTGATTGATGCAGCACAAAATTGAACATGGAAGGAGGCAGATATGCAAGGTGACAGCTTGAAGAGATGTTAATTTCGCACCTTACATGAGATTCTATACATCATAACGAGTAGATTGATATGTCACATGACATACTTCATTGAGAGTGAGCACATTTGCCTATCAAAATGTACTGTATGTAATGCAAAAAGGTATGACACTCGATTCAATGGTATTAACACACCAAACCCAAATCCTGCATGTAATGAGCAAAAGGTGGAAAAAGCTGCTGGAAGAGACACTTGAGTCTGGGAGCAAAGCGGGTTGCCCAGCCATGGCCCACCTTCAGTGAAAGGCTTTTAGCAGGGTGTGACCCATAGTGAGGGAGACGGCAAATACACCAGGCAGTACCTCGAAGGAAGCAGGTGACAGCCAAGCGCTGCTTGCGACGGTGAAATTCTTTAGAAAATTGCATTGGGGAATTTCCAGGTGGATAGAAACACGCTTGAGACACAGTTAAAGGGAGTCGCATTTCTGACCACATGAAAGGTTCGTGGTGCTCTCGTGATGTTCGCGTGTAACTTTCAGGCGTCAGGAGCAGGCACAAACTGTCCGATTGGCTGAAATAAACTTGGAAAGAGTAGCAGTGGTGAGATTATGGGACAGTTTGCGATTGGAGAAGTAGTTTCCACGCGATTAAAGAAACGCCCCCATTGGTCTAAAAAAAGCCTTGAGGCGAAGAAGGAAAGGACACAGCTCGGGGACAGTTTGCTACGAAAGAGAGAATACTGAAAACTTTGGGGACTCTCAATCAGCCTCAAGTGTAGAACAGGGCGCATCACGTTCTGGACAATGCAAAAAGAGAAATTTTGTGTGAACACTGCGTTCACTTTGGCTGACATTCAGCTAGAAATTAGGCGATGAGTCATTGAGCTCCGATAGAGGAGAAACAAAACAGCCACATTGTTATTTGTTCTTGCAAGAAATGAGAGGTCGATAAAGTATACACGCTGCTCCATCTATGAGCTTGTATATCGCCATATTTTCCAGACTAAGGATGAGCGCATATTTTCTCGTCCAACGAGAAACATAGGGCAGTTTCTGCTGATAAAATCAGTAAGAATTTTGATTAGCTTTTTATGGGATTTTCAGAGGGCGAGGGCAGCCATACAGCTGACAACACGTCGTAGCTAAAGGTAAATGGCGCTGTCAGAGGCGTAAAAATATTGGATCACCAGCTTGCGTCCACTGTGAACGCAAGCAACCTTGAGTAACCTTTTACATATCTTGTCACAAAAACTAACCATCCTCCATAGACTTGACTGTCATTGTAAATAGTACCTAAATTAGAACCTGGAATCGGATGATTTGACATAATATTGGCCAACTCAGACAGTGCTACACTGTCTAAATGTAAGAAATGCTTGTAAAGAACCTTCTATTTAAACTTAATATTGTTGTGTTCAGTGTTATTTCTGCTAAGCAAGACGTAATAGGTTAGCTTGACAATTGTCCTGATATTGTCATGTCACACTCGATGTAAACCACTGTGCTTGATTGACAATAAAACAGTAAGTAAACTAATGTAGTACAGCTAAACACCGATATCCTCTGTCGTAGAATGAGGGTTCACTCCTACATCATTAATTTATTCTAGTGATGCTAACGCACTCACAAGGTGTTTTTGCTGATGTCTGACGAATGTGAAACGGAATGGAGTGTCAGAATATTTTCGAGTAAGTCCCTGTCTAATTGGTTCCAAATTACATCCATGGTCTACCTTGAAACAAAATACAGTAATACTTTAGCACATTACATATTACAATTTACTGGACCCTCGTCTGGTGGGGACTCAAGAGGGAGGAGAAGATCATGAGCCTCTGCCCCAAAGAAAATTTTACTGTAAGCGTTCTCATTTTTTTCGTATATCAACTTCCAAATTTCTGTGCTAACATTCGGAAAATGAAGTGACATGGAAGCTAAGGGTCTCTAAAATGATTTTCAAACAACGTACAATGTTTGTTTGAATTTCATGTTCTTGGAAGTTATCCTAAAGCAATGTACTAAACACTGATGTAAAAAAATCAGTATTGTTACGTTATGACAATTTATATGTGGAGTTTTACTGATATTACTATTAAAATCCAAGGCCTCTAGGACGCACTAAAGTGGGATGACAGCAAGTTATAATTGGTTAGCGGAGGAAGGGGGACTGAGTAACAAGAAGTATTTCATGGGGACCCTTCCAAGAACTAAATCCTGGATCCTTGTCTCACACTCACAGCTGTTTAACGAAGTGTTCTACATGTTGGCTCCACACGTGGATGCAACATTGTACTCATCACTTTAGTGAGTTACAGATTCTTCTAAACAGCATCGTATCATCTCGTAAATTTTGGTAAGTCAGTAAAACTTGCTACTTCAGTTCTTCAACTGTAGTAGCAGCAACACTGTACTCTTCACTTTTGAGATTACTTCCAGCGGGAACATCCAGAGGACTGACGCCATGTGATCTTGCAGGTCAAAATATATGGTCTGCTTCACTTATCCATCTCAGATCATGTTGTCTGCTGTTGTAGTCTTCAGTCCAAAGCCGGTCTGACGCAGCTCTCAATTTTGGTCTGTCTCGTGCAGGCCTCTTCATTTCTACATAGCTACCACAACCTATGTGCATTTGAACCTACTTACTGAAGTCAAGCCTTGGTACCCCTCTACAACATTTACCATTTCCCCCCTCCCCCACCCCCACACATTTTCTTCCATTACCAAATTGACGATTCCTTGATTTCTCAAGATGTATCCTATCAACCAAACCCTTCTATTAGTCAAACTGTGCCACAAATTTCTTTTTTTCCCAATTATATTCAGTTAATCTATCTACCCACCTAATCAGTACACTTCTCCCATAACACCTCATTTCAATAGTATCTGTTCTCTTCTTTGCTAAACCGCTTATCATCTGTGTTTCACTTCCATACAGGGCTACACTCCACACAAACATATTTAGAAAATGCTTCCTGATACTTAAATTTATATTTGATATCAACAAATTTTTCCTTTTCAGAAAGGCTTTTCCTGCTTTGCCAGTATGCATTTTATATTCACTTTATTTCAGCCATTATCAGCTATTATGCTCCCCAAATACACTCCTGGAAATTGAAATAAGAACACCGTGAATTCATTGTCCCAGGAAGGGGAAACTTTATTGACACATTCCTGGGGTCAGATACATCACATGATCACACTGACAGAACCACAGGCACATAGACACAGGCAACAGAGCATGCACAATGTCGGCACTAGTACAGTGTATATCCACCTTTCGCAGCAGTGCAGGCTGCTATTCTCCCATGGAGACGATCGTAGAGATGCTGGATGTAGTCCTGTGGAACGGCTTGCCGTGCCATTTCCACCTGGCGCCTCAGTTGGACCAGCGTTCGTGCTGGATGTGCAGACCGCGTGAGACGACGCTTCATCCAGTCCCAAACATGCTCAATGGGGGACAGATCTGGAGATCTTGCTGGCCAGGGTAGTTGACTTGCACCTTCTAGAGCACGTTGGGTGGCACGGGATACATGCGGACGTGCATTGTCCTGTTGGAACAGCAAGTTCCCTTGCCGGTCTAGGAATGGTAGAACGATGGGTTCGATGACGGTTTGGATGTACCGTGCACTATTCAGTGTCCCCTCGACGATCACCAGTGGTGTACGGCCAGTGTAGGAGATCGCTCCCCACACCATGATGCCGGGTGTTGGCCCTGTGTGCCTCGGTCGTATGCAGTCCTGATTGTGGCGCTCACCTGCACGGCGCCAAACACGCATACGACCATCATTGGCACCAAGGCAGAAGCGACTCTCATCGCTGAAGACGACACGTCTCCATTCGTCCCTCCATTCACGCCTGTCGCGACACCACTGGAGGCGGGCTGCACGATGTTGGGGCGTGAGCGGAAGACGGCCTAACGGTGTGCGGGACCGTAGCCCAGCTTCATGGAGACGGTTGCGAATGGTCCTAGCCGATACCCCAGGAGCCACAGTGTCCCTAATTTGCTGGGAAGTGGCAGTGCGGTCCCCTACGGCACTGCGTAGGATCCTACGGTCTTGGCGTGCATCCGTGCGTCGCTGCGGTCCGGTCCCAGGTCGACGGGCACGTGCACCTTCCGCCGACCACTGGCGACAACATCGATGTACTGTGGAGACCTCACGCCCCACGTGTTGAGCAATTCGGCAGTACGTCCACCCGGCCTCCCGCATGCCCACTATACGCCCTCGCTCAAAGTCCGTCAACTGCACATACGGTTCACGTCCACGCTGTCGCGGCATGCTACCAGTGTTAAAGACTGCGATGGAGCTCCGTATGCCACGGCAAACTGGCTGACACTGACGGCGGCGGTGCACAAATGCTGCGCAGCTAGCGCCATTCGACGGCCAACACCGCGGTTCCTGGTGTGTCCGCTGTGCCGTGCGTGTGATCATTGCTTGTACAGCCCTCTCGCAGTGTCCGGAGCAAGTATGGTGGGTCTGACACACCGGTGTCAATGTGTTCTTTTTTCCATTTCCAGGAGTGTAGCAAAACTAATAGAATATTTGTAGTTCGTAATTTAATTCCATCGGTGCCATCTTACTTAGTCCAACTACATACAATTACCTCTGTTTTACTTGTTCTGGTATCCAGACTACATGGATGTATTCAGGATATTTAATATAGGGAAAAATATTCTATCTAAATTTTATAGGGGCAGAATTTTCACCATTCAATTTCAGCCTTAAATATCAAGAAAACAGTCAAACAGAATTTGTGCTAGCTTTCACTTTTAGCTAGTATTTATCAAATGTGCTAGTTTGCAAATGTGAGTCAACTGGAATGCTGCAGCGCACAGAAGGAGAAGAAGGACTTCACAAGGGGGCCATACGAACTCCCCTCAATGATTTGATTCATACCGAATGTGTGTGTAATGCATGACTAGCGACTCAAAATATGTAAAAAGGAAGACGCACCTCTCAACCTTTTTTAAGATCGTGTTTGAAAATTCTAGGCTTGCTGATGTACTTTGTATAGTCTCAAATTTTAGAACAATCCCCCACAGCCAGGCGAGTAAGTTCGTAGATTCATAAGTGCTAGGACTGTGGATCGAATCGTTTTCGTGTACTTCTGACGACAGATTTATTATCTACATCAACATCGATACTCCGAAATCCACCTTACAGCGCGTGGTAGAGGGTACCCCGTACCACTACTAGTCAGTTCCTTTCCTGTTCCTCTCACAAACAGAACAAGGGAAAAACGACTATCTGTATACCCCTATATCAGCCCTAATTTCTCGTATCTTATCTTCATGGTCCGTACACACAATGTATGTTTGAGGCAACAGAATCGTTCTGCAGTCAGTTTCAAATGCCGGCTCCATAAATTTTCTCAACAGTGTTCCTCGAAAGGAACATTGCCTTCCCTCCAGAGATTCCCATTTGGGATCTTGAAGCCCATCCGTAACACTTGCGTGTTTGAAGCTACCATTAACCATCCAGCAGCCCAGGTCTGAATTGCTTCAATGACCTGATACAGATGCCAAACACTCGATCAGAACTCAAGAATAGGTTCTCTAACATCCTATATGTTGTCTCCATTATAGATGAACTACACTTTCCTACGATTCTCCCAATAAACCGAAGTCGACCATTCGCCTTTCCTACCACAGTCCTCATACGCACATTCCATTCCATATCACTTTGAAACGTTACGCCCAGATATTTAAACGACAAGACGGCGTTAAGCAGGACGCTAATAATGCTGTATCCGAACATTACAAGTTTGTTTTTCCTACTCATCCGCATTAACTTAATTTTTTTTTTGCATTTAGAGCTAGCTGCCATTCATCACACCAACTACAAACTTTGTCTAAGTCATTTGTATCCTCCCACGCTCACTCAACTTAGGCATCTTACTAAAATCACAGCACCATCAGCAAACAACTGCAGATTTCTGCCAACCCTGTCTGCCATATCATTTGTATATATAGAGAATAATAGCGGTCCTCTCACACTTCCCTGGGGCACTCCTGACATTTCCTTGTCTCTCATGAACACTCGCCGTCGAGGACAACATACTGGGTTCTATAGCTCCATGGTCATCAGTCCAGCCGGTGGTGCTACCGACCAGTTCAGTTGCCACCGAAAAGGGTATTGCAACGAGTTGTCAGACGCGAAAGCACTGTCGATGACATACCATCTCCCTACTACAGACTAATAGAGGGCGAAATGAGTCACCTTGTCCGAACCTCTCTGCTACAGTAAAAATCCAACATGGTTTTTTAGGCAGCCCCAATGCATCTTGCACCTGTTCATCTGACTCTGCCCCGACATCTCTGCAGCTTTGTGCATGTAATCTTTCCTATTTAATTCGGAACCAAGCAGAAGTTTGAGAGCACTAAATCTAGCACCTTCTGCAACCTGTGCAGAAACAGGGTAAGCTGAGTTAATGTGACAGGCAGGTGTTTCGACCATTTGGTGGAAATGGGAACATGTTGTCATAGCTCTGCCAGCCGTGTAGATGTCTAAGGCCAGCGCCAAACGAAGCTTTCTCTTGCAACATGAGTTCACAGTATGAAGAGACAGCACGGGAACTGGGAGAAGGATGAGGATTTTGCTACTGCATTGCGGTATGTCTCCAAACTACATACAGGTACTGCAGCCCGAAGGAGATCTGCGTCTCTCAAACATTCTCTCTCTATCGCGGACCACCGAACAGAGAATAAAAAACTGTGAACTATAAAAACATCCGCTAACTTTATTTAACAGAGAACGTGTGGTCCATTGTTAGCGACCAGGCCAAATATCGCACGAAATAAGCGTCCAATGAAAAAACTACAAGGAACGAAACTTGTCTAGCTTGAAGGGGGAAACCAGATGGCGCTATGGTTGGCCCGCTAGATGAAGCTGTCATAGGTCAGACGGATATCAACTGCGCTTTTTTAAATAGGAACTCCCATTTTGTATTACATATACGTGTAGTACGTAAAGAAATATGAATGTTTTAGTTGGACCACTTTTTTCGCTTTGTGATAGATGGCACTGCAATAGTCACAAACGTATAAGTATGTGGTGTCACGTAACATTCCGCCAGAGCGGACGGTATTTGCTTCGTGATACGTTACCCGTGTTAAAATGGACCGTTTACCGATAGCAAAAAAGGTCGATATCGTGTTGATGTATGGCTATTGTGATCAAAACGCCCAACGGGCGTGTGCTATGTATGCTGCTCGGTATCCTGGACGACATCATCCAAGTGTCCGGACCGTTCGCCGGATAGTTACATTATTTAAGGAAACAGGAAGTGTTCAGCCACATGTGAAACGTCAACCACGACCTGCAATAAATCATGATGCCCAAGTAGGTGTTTTAGCTGCTGTCGCGGCTAATCCGCACATCAGTAGCAGACAAATTGCGCGACAATCAGAAATCTCAAATACGTCGGTGTTGAGAATGCTACGTCAACATCGATTGCACCCGTACCATATTTCTATGCACCAGGAATTGCATGACGACGACTTTGAACGTAGTGTACAGTTCTGCCACTGGGCACAAGAGAAATTACGGGACGATGACAGATTTTTTGCACGCGTTCTGTTTAGCGACGAAGAGTCATTCACCAATAGCAGTAACGTGAACTGGCATAATATGCACTATTGGGCAACGGAAAATCCACGATGGCTGTGACAAGTGGAACATCAGTGACCTGGGCGGGTTAATGAATGGTGAGGCATTATGGGAGGAAGGATAATTGGCCCTCATTTTATCGATGGCAATCTAAATCGTGCGATATATGCTGATTTCCTACGTAATGTCCTACCGATGTTATTACAAGGTGTTTCACTGCATGACAGAATGGCAATGTGCTCCCAGCATGATGGATGTCCGACACATAGCTCGCGTGCGGTTGAAGCGGTATTGAATAGCATATTTCATGACAGATGCATTGGTCGTCGAAGCACCATACCATGGCCCGCACGTTCACCGGATCTGACGTCCCCGAATTTCTTTCTGTGGGGAAAGTTGAGGGATATTTGCTATCACGATCCACCGACAACGCCTGACAACGTGCGTCAGCGCATTGTCAATGTATGTGCGAACATTACGGGAGGCGAACTACTCGCTGTTGAGAGGAATGTCGTTACACGTATTGCCAAATGCATTGAGGTTGACGGACATCATTTTGGGCATTTATTGCATTAATGTGGTACTTACAGGTAATCACGCTGTAACAGCATGCGTTCTCAGAAATGACAAGTTCACAAAGGTACATGTATCACATTGGAACAACCGAAATAAAATGTTCAAACATACCTGCGTTCTGTATTTTAATTTAAAAACCCTACCTGTTACACAAAGCGAAAAAAGTGGTCCAACTGAAATATTCATATTTATTTACATACTACACAGATATGTAATAAAAATGGGGGCCTATTTAAAAAAACACGCAATGGATATCCGTTTTACTTATGGCTCCGCCATCTAGCGCAAACCATAGCGCCATCTGGTTTCCCCCTTCAAACTAGACAAGTTACGTTCTTTGTAGTTTTTCCTTTGGACGCTTATTTCGTGAGATATTTGGCCCGGTCACGACCAATGAACCACCCTGTATATGTCGAAAACAAAACAAATAGCGTCTATGTGCCAGCATCAAGCATATGCGCCGACCCCATTAAATGTACAGGTACCGATCCACTCAGTCGCCTGCACAGACCAGTGTAAACTGTCATCCCCTGTACTGTAGGTGGAGGACCATACCCCACGGACTATCAGTCGCAAGAGAGGCTCCCTGTGTCCATGTGTCATTGTTTGAAACATGTTATTTTTTTCTGCTATAGCACGTCCAAGCAGCATGTGCCGCAGATATGTACACTGCCATACATTTTGTTTCTTCCACTACGACTACGAGATCTGTGTCAGGTTCTAAACTGACATTAACACGTTTTGATTCACTGGCTTTCGTAGAAGACTAGACATAACACAGTGTAAATCATGTTGTTGCTACTGCTCCCACAACACACACACTGGGTGACTGAAATAAAAGACAGTCACAACGTGAGGGAACTGGAAGGGTGTTTTGCAGCATTGTGGAGCATTTCGAAACTGCTGTCCGAAGGTGATTGGCGACCTCTACATTTAAACTCATCATTCACAGTGACGGGATAGCTGATGGCTTTGTGTCCTGCTTCGATTGATTCCTCAGATTGCAGTCATGTACGCGATCACTGTTTTGGTGATAGCCACCCCCAGAAGGCGTTGCCTCTCCACCAAGACTCTTTCTCCATCTCAAACAAACGATGTCAGTGAATCGTTAAGTAGTAATCAACTGCGTACCAGTGGATTGATGTGATGGAAACGACAATGTCGATGTTCTGTAATAATAAGAATCACAGTTGATAGTGCGATCAATTTTAGCAATTTTACCATAATTTCAGCATCAACCAATGACAAAGCAGCATGCTTCCCAATCTCTGTATCATTGTTGAACCGCCCCTCCACTACTTTGTGAGTACCATTGCGAATGTAGGTAGGTGACTGCATTACGTCCATCTATTGTTAATTTTCGAACATATACACCAAAGTATACCAGACATGTATAGACGAATATAGTATGTCCATTCATTGTTAATTCTCAAACATATACACCAAAGTATACCACACATATTTCGACCACTTCGACCACAATGCGTAATTTACGATCTCTCTCTATGTGGAAGGAAGTCACAGGGCATTCTCACATTCTTAGGATAAAGTTAGGGACCGAAGGATCTCCTCGCATTGTTTTTGACCAAAGCTCCCTGAAGCTCAGGTACCGATTTGATCTGCAGCTGACCAGAAGTAGGCCGGCCTGGGTGGCTGAACGGTTCTAGGCGCTACAGTCTGGAACCGCGCTACCGCTACGGTCGCAGGTTCGAATCCTGCCTCGGGCATGGATGTGTGTGATGTCCTTAGGTTAGTTAGGTTTAAGTAGTTCTAAGTTCCAGGGGACTGTAACTGCTGTCCTGCACCCATCCAAGAGCACAAGATTTCTCCAGATGCGCGAATCTCGAGGAGGTTAGCACGCCATATGTGTGTGTAATAGATGTGAAACCGTTGTGATGTAATAGCAGACGGGTAAGAAGGACAAGAAACGCTACATTGCACGTTTCGTGATGGGACAGTGCGAACCGAGGCTGTAACTGCTGTCCCGCACCCATCCAAGAGCACAAGATTTCTCCAGATGCGCGAATGTCGAGGAGGTTAGCACGCCATATGTGTGTGTAATAGATGTGAAACTGTTGTGATGTAATAGCAGACGGTTAAGAAGGACAAGAAACGGCTGATTTTTATGCATGATGGAGCTCCAGACGGACAGAGTTTGAAGCATTTTACGTAAATCAACTGCGATATCAATTCTAAAGTATTGTTCTAGTGTATGGGGTCAGTATCAAGAAGGCAATGGTAAGAGAGAACATAAACACATGCAATCCTTAAGCTACACGGTTCTGCACATAAAACACGCTATAGAGTTAGATTGTTGTAGTTTTCGACCTATTAGTCATGGGGAACGCAACGCTGTTACTATCCCAATGTAAGAAATATATCTCCAGCACATGTCATGAATTCTCCTAGTAAGTTTCTCTACAATAAACTGTGGCAACAAACTGTAAAATGGAAAAAATCTACTTCCTTGAAACACTGATTCTTTGAAATGTCTTGAAAGTCTCTTCTGGTTTGCTGCTGGATCCTAAAATCAACTTGACTCGATATTTCGGCGATCCAACTGGTCGCCATCTTGAGGAAATGCTGCTTCTACTGATGAGTCCCGCTGAGAACTAACGCCAGGTTGCAGATCGACGCCCTATATAGGCCACCGTTCAGTACACGGCGCATGCAGTGTCCATCACGGTTGCTGCCCTCCAAGACAGGGAGGTGGCGCCGCCCTTAGTGGAACACTGCTGGTAACGATATATCGCACTCAGGGTCGCACCGAAGAACGTTCAATCTTGATGCGAGATAATACAAGATTCCACGTCTTGCTAAGAGGAAAACCATTGTCTCTGTTTATTAAATTATCAGCCAACCTAATTTCAATCGCCTCTTTATAGACACAGTTCCAAAAACCGGAAATGTTGGCAACTACCACAGTTTCATCAAATTTCACACTGTGTCCCTCATTTAAGCAGTGTTCTGCTACTGCCGATTTTTCCGGCTGTTGTAGCCTCGTATGACGGCGATGTTCCACACACCTGCCATGCACTGTGCGAATCGAACGGCCGATGTAAGCTTTCCCACATTGACACGGAATTTTGTACACACCGTGTTTCCTAAGCCCCAAATCATCTTTCACAGAGCCGAGCAGTGCCTTAATCTTAGAAGGTGGACGGAACACACTCTTAATGTTAAAATTCCTTAAAATTCGTTCAATCTTAAACGATAAGCCTCCAGTATAAGGAAGAAAGGCCACCGATCTACGTTCCTCTTCATACACCTTCGTTAAACATTCTGTTCCAGCCATCTTATCGCTGTCCACAAAAAAATGACTGTTTTCCTAGTTCCCGGTGCTTCCATGTCAACTGTTTCTCGAATTCCTCTGGCTGCCAAATACAAGAATTGTCCTCCACCAAGCAGAAGTCAAGCAAGTACTCCCACATTTCGATGTACTTTTCCCTTTAATTTATGCGTAATTTTATGCCAACTCTGCCCACGCTATCATGGCATCACTTCTCGCAACGTATTCTAAAACTGCCAGTAAATGAAGTAGTACAGTTGTCAACACCTAGCGCAAATGCACTATTTTTTACTGGTCGGGCGGTATAGTATGGCACTGTACTCGAACGCAACCAACCACGTATTCTACAGTTGAAATGCATTTGCTCTATTGTCTGTATGTCCGGTGTCGTGTAAGGTTAACGGAGAAGGCAGAGCAGCTTCTGTTCACGCGGTCACAAAGAAGGAACATTTCTGTGAGACGTTCATGTGTTATCTGGCCTGCTCTCGCTATTCATCCCGTTTACTTACGACGGTGACGTATTGTTACCACATGACTCATATTCTATAACCAATGTACGGAGCCTGTCTAATAAGTATCCGATCTTTGGCCAGAAAAAATATTTCGAATACTTGACGGGGTTGGGATCCTAATCCCCTTCAAAGTAGGCCCCTTGTGCTTGCACACACTTACAGCACCGATCCTTCCACTGCTGGAAACACCTCTGGAAGTCTTCTTTTGGAATGGTGTTCATCTCCGTCATCGTGTTCCGTATTATCTCTTATCCACTCTCAATACGGGATGCTTTCAGTGGCGTCTACAATTTTGGAAACAATCAAAAGTCGCAAGGGGTCATTTCTGGAGAGTAGGGAGGTTGGCGAACGGCTGTAATTCCATGTTTGGCCAAGGATTTTTGGATCAAGTGGCATGAATGTGCAGGGGCGTTGTCGTGATGCAGTTCCCAGTTTTTCGCCGTCCACACGTCTGGTATTTTGCGCCGAACTGCGCCACGGAGTCGCCGGAGAAAATCTTGATAGGACTCCTTTGTCACTGTTTGTCCTTCCGGTGCGTATTCGTGATGCACAATTCCACAGACATCACAGAAGACACACAGCATCATCTTGATTTTGCTTTGCACCTGCCGCACTTTCTTCGGCCTTGGAGACTCGGGATGCTTCCATTGCGTCGACTGTCTTTTTGTTTCTGGGTAGTACCTGCACACCCATGACTCATCTCCAGTTGTGACGGCGTTCAGAAACCCAGGATTAGTGTTGGTGGTGTCCAGAAGGTCCTGTGCAACGCCAAAACGGAGGTCTTTTTGTACCAGCGATAACAACTTGGGCACGAATTTCGCAGCCACTCGGTGCATGTTCAAATTATCACGCAAAATTGCATGTGCAGAATCTTTAGTCACTCCAACCTCGTGGGCAATGTCCTGCACAGTCAAACGCTTATCTGCCATCACCAAATTTTCCATTTCTCAAGAACGGCTGCACTCCGAGCAGTTTGGGGCCTGAGAGAACGCTGGTCACTCTCCGCTGAAGCGCGGCCATTTTTGAATAGGCTGAACCACTCCTTTATTTGTGTTACACCCAGCCGGCCGCGGTGGTCTCGCGGATCTAGGCGCGCAGTCCGGAACCGCGCGACTGCTATAGTCGCAGGTTCGAATCCTGCCTCGGGCATGGATGTGTGTGATGTCCTTAGGTTAGTTAGGTTTAAGTTGTTCTAAGTTCTAGGGGACTGATGACCACAGCTTTTAGGTCCCATAGTGCTCAGAGCCATTTGAACCATTTGTTACACCCATCTCATCTTCTCCAAACACCTGCTGAATCTTACGAATTGTTTCGCTTTGGGAATAACCAAGCTTTTGACAAAATTTGATGTAGCATCTTTGTTCAACACTATCAGTCATCTTGAGAGAACCTGTAATCCGACGAACACGTTGTGTAGTACCTCACTCAGCGACCGCCAGACAGTGACTGACGCGCTGGAAGGCGCGGACAAAATTCACGCATGCGCGTAAAGGTCTCGTCCTTTACTGTGTACACATCACAAAAGGTTGTATCACTGGTTTCTCTGATAATCACATAAATGTGAGATCGACGGCGGTATGCTTTAGACCCTTATGGATCTCAGCACCTCATTTGTATTCTATTAAAGTGACTATGCTGGTAGACTTTACTGCTTGAGTTTAATCATTTCCACAAATGGCACTTTGTATTTGGAGTTGGTTGTTTACTGGGTGGGAATTGGCTTTCATGTGTAATGCAAACATGAACTATGTGGTATCTATTTTAAATGCTAACAGAAAAGTAATGCTGTGAGGACAGATGATGAGTCACGTTTGGATAGTTCAGTCGGTAGAATACTTGCCCGTGGAAGGAAAAGGTCCCGAGTTCGAGTCTCAGTCCGGCACACAGCATTAATCTGACAGGAACTTCCATATAAGAGCACACTCTGCTGAAGAGTGAAAATTTCATTCTGGGAACAGAAAACTAAATTACCAGGAAAAGTTAGCCACAAAGAAACTAGTGGCTCCAAGAACAGATCCTTTGATTGAGAGAGTGACGAAATCAGATAAGTGTGACTACAAGCAAACATTTAACAAGGAAGTGTACAGGAAGCACAAGTTGTTGTGTGGATGCAGCGTAAGAATACCTGATTTTCAGCCTGGAAGTAAATTCGTGAACTAATACATCTGTTAGGGATTTTGTACATTATTCAAAAAGTTGAAAAGCATCACTTACACAAAAATGCGAAATGAAGAGTTGCGAAAGCTTTCACATTATTTCGTTATTGCCCTAAACTGCGCTTAATTATGTTCAAAACAAGAAAATTCTACAAGAACAATTCTTTCTTTTGTCAGATAAGTTATCCATCTTATTATTATTATTATTATTAATGTTGTTATTGTTATTGGTAGTGGCTGTAGTTGTATAAATTTGATAATGAGTATAGATGTTATCCAACACATGCTATTAATTTCACACTCTCAAATTTACCTGAATCTAAAAATCAGTGAACACACAGAATGTATACTCACGAGCCGCCACTGGACATGAACTCTGAACTACATCTTTAAGAAACGTTGTATTGATTGGTATTTGCATCAAAGTCTTGAAACTTGTTATAGCTCTATTATTTAATGGGTTTCATCAGGTGCTGTAATCACAACGTTCTGCCATTAATATAAATGATACTTAATCTACCACAAATAAGGACGTTTTTGTTCCAAATTTAGTTTTCAGTAAATTACTCGAAAACTATTAGAGGTAGCTTAATGGGATTACACAGTTAAGGTTTTTATATCAAACTGACGATTGATACCAATTATCATCTTTCTGAGTCTAATATTTAGCTTCTTCAATTTTTCGTAAAAACACCGATTTTGACGAAATTAATTCTCCAGTCAAGTTGAGACTTATAACAGTTGATTTTGACATAAATTTACATATCCTTAACAATTTTTGTCTCTCTAGATTCATTATTTAGCGCCATTTACTTTTTCCCTTCGAACGATGTATTTAGGAAAACATATTCATCTAATCACTCTGAGATTTAACAGTTTAAACGTTAATATACTGAAGCATGTGTTGACAAAGTTTGGAAAAGCTACTTTAATTTTTAATTTCATCCCTAGAGTGTGGTGCAATACTATGTATGCTATCACAGGTGCGTTGTGATGACGTGGCGCTAGTAGCAGTGGACTGGGGAAATCACGGCACACTCGCTCGCCTCTGTATCTCTCAAATGATACAGCACTCGTTCCGCCAAAGTCTCTGTAAACCAAATAATTTGTCACCAATGTTAGACTTCTTTCCACTTGGGTCTGTATTTTGCAACACATACAAAACGTTCTTAAGTTTCAATTATGCAAAATCCAATACGTAACTGCAAGGTAAATACTAGAACTTCAAACAAGAAAAATGACATTTCATGTTTTCCCGACGGATCTGTTGCAAATATGCTTCTCGGGTTTGCCGCCGGATCGTATTGTGTAACTCACACAATATTTCATTGATGAAATGAAATGAGCGTATGGCATTGTTGGCCGGGAGGCCTCACGTGGGGGAGTTCGGCCGCCGTATTGCAAGTCCTTTTTAGTTGACGCCACTTCGGCGACTTGCGAGTCAATGATGATGAAAACGAAGATGAAGGACACACAACACACAGTCCCCTGGTGGCAATCGAACCCGGGCATGTTGCATGATAGGCGGGAACGCTACCGCTATGCTTCGGAGGCGGACATTTCATTGATGAAACTGCTCGACATCATCAGGTGGTTCTAGTTGCTGCTGTCACTGCTGCAAGGCGCGATTCACGATAATCGCGAGGCGGCGTCGAAACTTATCAAGCCGGGAGCAGGCAATGTACGTGTGCGGGTAGACGCTTGCAGTTTGAGGAAAACGGTGCTCCTTGTGCCCCCTGCTGGGAGCCGTGGAAAGGCCAGCCGCACGTGAGCTATGGGCGATGACTGTGCTACCGGATGCTCCTGCGGCTTTTTTTTTCTTTATTGTGATTTCATTCCCCAGCCAGATATGGGCAGGAGAGGGCTGTCAGCGGCACAATCTGCCGCTCTTTAGCCGAGTGACATGACAACTAAAACAAGAATAAAATGCTGCATATAGAAGGCGATAGAAAAAGGGGAACATAAAACAGAGTAAGGGGAGATAATGGAGTTAAAAATACACTGACAGGGAGACGTTCATGGGGGGACAATTAAAAAAAGTCACCATAAAGTTAAAAAACACAGTTGGCGAGTCTTAGAACACAAAGAAGACACTGAATGAACATGCACAGGTTAAATCTCGGCCACAGTATTAAAAACACTCCAGAACAACACACTTAAAACCCACTTCCAGCACACACGGTGAAGTATAAAACTGCCAGGTGGGACCTGCAGAGGGAGAGGTCTGAGAGGATGGAAAAGGAGGGGAGAGCAAGGGGTAGCAGGGGAGGCGGTGGGATGAAGAGAGTAGGGGTGTCAGCAGGTACATGAAGAGGCAGGAGACTGGTGGGGCAGGAGATGAAGAGGGATGACAAGGCAGCAGAAGGGAGTGCAAAGACACTGAAAGGGAGCACAAGAGGGGGGGGAGTAGGAGGGGGAAGCCACTCAGGGGAAGGGAGGGGGAAGAGAGGGAGCCCTGAGGAGGAGGCAGGAAGATGGGGTTAGAGTAGGTAGGAAGGGTAGATGTCAGGGCGAAGCTCATCGTCTAGGAAGGGTAGATGGGGGAAGTTGTGTTGGGAAAGGAGGCGGAGGGTGTGGAGATGGAGAGAGGGTGGGACACAGCAGTAAAGGCGTGGCAATAGGCTGGGGGTGGAGAGGTAGAGAGACACCAGGGCGTGAGGGAGATCAAGGGGGTGGGCAATATATAGTGTGCGGATGTGTTCAAGGAAAAGGAGAAGGTGGGGGAAGGGGATGAGGTTGTAGAGGATGCGCGTGGGGGACGGAAGGCGGATGCGGAAAGCGAGGCGGAGCACATGGCGTTCGAGGATTTGGAGGGTTTTATAGAACTGGGGAGGGGCGGAAATCCAAGCTACACTGGCGTAACAGAGGATGGGGCAGATCACTTGATGTCGTGCTTTTTGAGGATTCTTTCTATTCTTGAAGACATGCCGCCAAAATAGGGCAAGAACGCTGTTGCAGTGGGTGCCTCCACATCTTCATTTACATCCATGCTTCGAGTTTCTTTATAATAGAATGCATCGCGTATCTGCCTATCGAAATAGCCATTCTGTTGGAATACCATTCTCAAGTGTTGTAGCTCACCAGGTAGACAGTCGGCATCTGAGACCACATGTGCTGTATGCACCAAAGAGCGTAGGACACCACCGTGTTGCGCTGGGTGATGACAACTTTTGGCCTGCAAATATAGCTCCGTATCAGAAGATTTGCGATAGACGCTGTGTCCCAGTGTACCATCAGCTTTTCTTCTGACTATAGCGTCCAGGAATGGTAAAATGCCATCGTTCCCCACTTCCATTGTGAACTGTATATTGGGATGGAGCGAGTTCAGATGCCAGAGAAACACAGATAATGTCTCTATTCCGTGGGGCCACAGCACAAAAGTATTGTCTGCATACCGCCAGAAGCAGGAAGGTTTGAGACTTACCGACAGCAGTGCTTTTTCCTCGAAGTCTTCCATAAAATAGTTGGCCACCATGGGAAACAGAGGACTTACCATGACGACACCGTCCACTTGTTCAAAATACTGGTAACTGAATAAGAAATAAGTTGAGGTAAGCCCATGTTTAAATAATGCCACAATGTCTTCCTCAAACTGGCTGCTGATAAGCTCTAACGAGTCCTGCACAGGTACTTTTGTAAACAAAGATATCACGTCAGAACTAATCAGTTAACTTTCTTCAGGCGGCGCATGAAGTCCTCTGAATTCCATATATGATGATCACACTTGCCTATGAGAGGTCCCAACAGTATAGTAAGATGTTTGGCCAGAAAATACGTAGAAGCTCCAATGTTACTCATTACTCGGCGAAGAAGAGTCCCATCCTTATGTATCTTGGGTAGGCCATACAGTCTTGGGGGAACTGCAGCCTGTTGTCATAGGCTTTTGGTCACGTTAGAAGGAATAGAGCTCTTCTTGAGAAGATCTAATGTTTTTCTCTGGATTCTGCCAGCCAGATTCTCTCTTATCTTGTAATAGGCAGGATTGTCGAGCAGCGCCTCCATCTTGCTGTGTATTCAGCTCGTGAGAGAAGGACGGCGGCGTTCCCTTGTCGGCAGGTAAGATGACGAGTTCTTTGTCTGCTCTCAAGTCTCACAGAGCCTTCCTTTCTGCTGAGCTGATGTCGAACTTTCGCAGTGGGGCTCGTGTTAGAATTCGGAAGGTGCCCCTCCTAATCTCTTCTGCGTCAGTGGGAAGCTTCAAAATTGCCTGTTCTGTGCCTGCCATGACATCTTGGATTGGAGCTGTCCGTGGTGTTGGTGCACAGTTCAAACCTTTCTTGAGCATTGCAGCAGCTGCGTCGTCCAGGATTCTATCCGTGAGATTAAACACGGTGCGTCAGTGTGGTGCATTCCCTTCTTACTGTTCGGCCTCGAGACGAGAATACTTTGACATTTGGCGAATCTTGGCTTGTTGTTTTGACCAGTCAGCTAGCGCCCAGGTAGCTCTATCTACCCAGTCACAGGATAACGCTAGGAGTTTCGAAGAGATCTTCAGATACAGTGATAGTAAATTTTGTGGACACCATGTGCAGTTCCCATTTGTATTACATACCATCTCTCTCACTAGGGCCACACTCACCTGTCGTTTAATACTAACAGTGCCCGCAGATTCAATATGTTGTTTAAATTTAGCAAACGTTGGGGCAGTTTGCTTGTCACGGCATCGCATCAAAAACGCCATAGTGCACAGCAGTCTACCTCTCTTATTAAGTAACTTTTCAAACTCGCGTACGTCGTAGCCCATCTCCTCCCTCCTCAACTCATACGGAACTATATTTGCAGGCCAAAAGTTGTCATCAACCTGCGCAACGCGGTGGTGTCCTACGCTCTTTGGTGCATACAGCACATGTGGCCTCAGATACCAACTGCCTACCTGGTGAGCTACAACACCTGAGAATAGTATTCCAACAGAATGGCTATTTCGATAGGCACATACGCCATGCATTCCATTGTAAGCAAACTCGAAGCACGGATGTAAATGAAGTTGCGGAGGCACCCACTGCAACAGCGTTCTTGCCCTATTTGGTGGCATGTCTTCAAGAATAGAAAGAATCCTCAAAAAGCACGACATCAAGCGTGTTTTTCGGCCACCAGCAAAGTTACTGAATTTATTGTGCTCAGACAAAGACGACCTTGGCCTTAGGAAACGTGGCGTGTATAAAATCCCATGCCAGTGTGGAAAATCTTATATTAGGCAGACATGCCAAACCGTGCAAGAATGTTGCGGCGCTCACCATCGTCATACACGCCTAGGGCAACCTGATAAATCAGCAGTAGCGGAGCATTGCCTGGACACGGGACACTGTATGCTTCACGAACAGATGGAAATTTTATTCCCAGCGTCATCTTTCTGGGACTGTGCTGTTAAGGAGGACATACATATCCGTACGGCGGACAATCTTATCAACAGAGACACAAGTTTTCAAGTAAGCGCCGCCTGGAATCCGGCACTGGCTGGCATTAAATCAAAACAGGGAAAACGAAAACTTCCGATTCATCACGTGACAGGAAAGTCCACTGGACCTGACGGGATACCAATTCGAGTCTACACAGAGTACGCGAAAGAACTTGCCCCCCTTCTAACAGCCGTGTACCGCAAGTCTCTAGAGGAGCGGAAGGTTCCAAATGATTGGAAAAGAGCACAGGTAGTCCCAGTCTTCAAGAAGGGTCGTCGAGCAGATGCGCAAAACTATAGACCTATATCTCTGACATCGATCTGTTGTAGAATTTTAGAACATGTTTTTTGCTCGAGTATCATGTCGTTTTTGGAAACCCAGAATCTACTGTGTAGGAATCAACATGGATTCCGGAAACAGCGATCGTGTGAGACCCAACTCGCTTTATTTGTTCATGAGACCCAGAAAATATTAGATACAGGCTCCCAGGTAGATGCTGTTTTCCTTGACTTCCGGAAGGCGTTCGATACAGTTCCGCACTGTCGCCTGATAAACAAAGTAAGAGCCTACGGAATATCAGACCAGCTGTGTGGCTGTATTGAAGAATTTTTAGCAAACAGTACACAGCATGTTGTTATCAATGGAGAGACGTCTACAGACGTTAAAGTAACCTCTGGCGTGCCACAGTGGAGTGTTATGGGACCATTACTTTTCACAGTATATATAAATGACCTAGTAGATAGTGTCGGAAGTTCCAGCGGGTTTTCGCGGATGATGCTGTAGTACACAGAGAAGTTGCAGCATTAGAAAATTGTAGCGAAATGTAGGAAGATCTGCAGCGGATAGGCACTTGGTGCAGGGAGTGGCAACTGACCCTTAACATAGATAAATGTAATGTATTGCGAGTACATAGAAAGAAGGATCCTTTATTGTATGATTATATGATAGCGGAACAAACACTGGTAGCAGTTACTTCTGTAAAATATCTGGGAGTATGCGTGCGGAACGATTTAAAGTGGAATGATCATATAAAATTAATTGTTGGTAAGGCGGGTACCAGGTTGAGATTCATTGAGAGAGTCCTTAGAAAATGTAGTCCATCAACAAAGGAGGTGGCTTACAAAACACTCGTTCGACCTATACTTGAGTATTGCTCATCAGTGTGGGATCCGTACCAGATCGGGTAGCCGGCCGTTGTGGCCGTGCGGTTAAAGGCGCTTCAGTCTGGAACCGCGTGACCGCTACAGTCGCAGGTTCGAATCCTGCCTCGGGCATGGATGTGTGTGATGTCCTTAGGTTAGTTAGGTTTAATTAGTTCTAAGTTCTAGGCGACTGATGACCTCAGAAGTTAAGTCGCATAGTGCTCAGAGCCATTTGATTTGAACCAGATCGGGTTGACGGAAGAGATAGAGAAGATCCAAAGAAGAGCGGCGCGTCTCGTCACAGGGTTATTTGGTAACCGTAACGGAGATGTTTAGCAAACTCAATGGCAGACTCTGCAAGAGAGGCGCTCTGCATCGCGGTGTGGCTTGCTCGCCAGGTTTCGAGAGGGTGCGTTTCTGGATGAGGTATCGAATATATTGCTTCCCCCTACTTATACCTCCCGAGGAGATCACGAATGTAAAATTAGAGAGATTCGAGCGCGCACAGAGGCTTTCAGACAGTCGTTCTTCCCGCGAACCATACGCGACTGGAACAGAAAGGGGAGGTAATGACAGTGGCACGTAAAGTGCCCTCCGCCACACACCGTTGGGTGGCTTGCGGAGTATAAATGTAGATGTAGATGTAGACGCAACACGCTACTGATATTTAGTTCAGTCTTTAACCGCAGGAGGGTCCGGCAACAGTCATTGCCCATAGCGCTTGCGGATGGCCTTTCTGCGGCTCCCAGCAGGGGGCATCAGGAGCGCGGTTTACCTCCAACTGCGAGCGTCTTCCCGCGCACGCGTATTACCTGCTCCAGGCATGATTGATTTCGACGCCGCCATGTGATTATCATCAGCCGCGCCCCGCAGCAGTGACAGCAGCAGCCACCACCACCTGATGATGTCGAGCAGTTGCATCGCTGAAATATTGTGCGAGTTACACAATACGATCCGGCGGCAAACCCGAGAAGGGTATCTGCAAAAAAATGACTCACAGAGCCGCGCCGCAATCAACTTGTCGGACTATCCTTTACATGAGGCGGCTGGCGGCGTGTGGCCGGTTACCTGAAGCAGTGGCGTTTGCAGTTCTCGTCTTGACGCAGCCACAAGCTATTTTGCGGAATTGTTTCCGGAAGTTTTTGCTATTGCTGATGCATTAGAAAGTAAGGCGAATTATCTGTAAGGTTCCATCAGATTGATGGCTTTTGCAGTCAGCCGAAACGGGTTTTAAAAATAAGGGAATGGGTGGACTCGAACTTGCGACTTCGTGTCTACGTTTCGCAATGTTTACCACTTTTCTTTTGTTTACCTTCATCTATATTTAGAATATCTGGAAGTGACTAAACCTTCTTCTTGTAAGTGGAAGAGAAGAGACATTCGTAACTTTGCTACATCAACTGAATGCCATTCTTTGTAATTAAATAACTTAAAATTGCATTATCAGAGTGGGCTTCACTTGCTGGCTAATGTAAATGTATATATACCTCGTGTTATGACAGATTGCCTATGAAGGGGGGGGGGGGGTGAAACGTTATTGACTTCGGTACTCGATACTTGTGCCATATTGCAGCGTTTACCGATTCTGGAATGCTTCACACACACACACACACACACACACACACATATATATATATATATATATATATATATACAGGGTGAGTCACCTAACATTACCGCTGGATATATTTCGTAAATCACATCAAATACTGACGAATCGATTCCACAGACCGAACGTGAGTAGAGGGGCTAGTGTAATTGGTTAATACAAACCATAAAAAAATGGACGGAAGTATGTTTTTTAACACTAATCAACGTTTTTTTTAAATGGAACCCCGTTAGTTTTGTTAGCACATCTGAACATATAAACAAATACGTAATCAGTGCCGTTTGTTGCATTGTAAAATGTTAACTACATCCGGAGATATTGTAACCTAAAGTTGACGCTTGAGTACCACTCCTCCGCTGTTCGATCGTGTGTATCGGAGAGCACCGAATTACGTAGGGATCCAAAGGGAACGGTGATGGACCTTAGGTACAGAAGAGACTGGAACAGCACATTACGTCCACATGCTAACACCTTTTTATTGGTCTTTTTCACTGACGCACATGTACATTACCATGAGGGGTGAGGTACACGTACACACGTGGTTTCCGTTTTCAATTGCGGGGTGGAATAGTGTGTGTCCCGACATGTCAGGCCAATAGATGTTCAATGTGGTGGCCATCATTTGCTGCACACAATTGCAATCTCTGGCGTAATGAATGTCGTACACGCCGCAGTACATCTGGTGTAATGCTGCCACAATACGTTGTTTCATATCCTCTGGGGTTGTATGCACATCACGGTACACATTCTCCTTTAACGTACCCCACAGAAAGAAGTCCAGAGGTGTAAGATAAGGAGAACGGGCTGGCCAGTTCATGCGTCCTCCACGTCCTATGTAACGCCCGTCGAACATCCTGTCAAGGGTCAGCCTAGTGTTAATTGCGGAATGTGCAGGTGCACCGTCATGCTGATACCACATACGTCGATGCGTTTCCAGTGGGACATTTTCGAGCAACGTTGGCAGATCATTCTGTAGAAACGCGATGTATGTTGCAGCTGTTTGGGCCCCTGCAATGAAGTGAGGAAGAATGAGGTGGTCGCCAATGATTCCGCACCATACATTTACAGTCCACGGTCACTGTCGCTCTACCTGTCTGAGCCAGCGAGGATTGTCCACGGACCAGTAATGCATGTTCCGTAGATTCACTGCCCCGTGGTTTGTGAAACCCGCTTCATCGGTAAACAGGTAGAACTGCAACGCATTCTCTGTTAATGCCCATTGACAGAATTGCACTCGATGATTAAAGTCATCATCATGTAATTGCTGATGTAGCGACACATGAAACGGGTGAAAGCGGTGGCGATGCAGTATACGCATGACACTACTTTGACTCAGTCCACCGGCTCTCGCAGTGTCCCGTGTATTCATGTGTGGGTTCATGGCAACAGCAGCTAACACACCAACTGCACCCGCTTCTCCTCTGACGGGCCTGTTACGGACCCGTTTGCGTGCTACGACCATACCTGTTGCATACAGTTGGCGGTAGATGTTTTGCAATGTGCGGAACGTTGGGTGCTCTCTGTCCGGGTACCGTTCTGCATACACCCTGCAGGCTTCAGCTGCATTTCGCCGACACTCGCCATAGATGAGTATCATCTCCGCCTTTTCAGAGTTCGAATACACCATGGTCACAGTTCCTACAACACTACACTATCACAGACGTCTGGTAACACGGTGTACTACAGTTGGTCTGCGTGCGGAGACGAATGCAGAATAACAATAGCAGCAAGCGCTACATGCGGACACTGCGACAGCTAGACCAAACAACAACAGTGCACTACAGCCACACTCGTAAACACGGTCGTCATCGTAAACATGTCCCTGCAGATGCTGCTCGCCGACCGTGGCCCGTGTTTGTTACAACACGCAACTGAACGTCGGAGGTTTCAAGCGCCAACTTTAGGTTACAATATCTCCGGATGTAATTAACATTTTACAATGCAACAAACGGCACTGATTACGTATTTGTTTATATGTTCAGATGTGCTAACAAAACTAACGTGGTTCCATTTAAAAAAACGTAGGTTTGTGTTAGAAAACATACTTCCGTGCATTTTTGTATGGTTTGTATTAAACAATTACACTAGCCCCTCTCCTGACGTTCGGTCTGTGGAATCGGTTCGTCAGTATTTGATGTGGTTTACGAAATATATCCAACGGTAACTTTAGGTGACACACCCTATATATATATATATATATATATATATATATATATATATATATGTGTGTGTGTGTGTGTGTGTGAGAGAGAGAGAGAGAGAGAGAGAGAGAAGGGAGAGAGGAAGATCAGCTGGCACGAGTTCTGGCCGCTGCACTAGAAAATGAAGAGACAGGAGGTGGGATGGAGAATGTGTACCAGAACATGCTTCGTAGGTACAACGTCTTTAACAACGTTAGTGGCCGCCACATCGAGCCGCTGTTGTGATGCATCAGTACTGTCCTGTACGTGTAATATGCTGGCTTCTTTTTTGCTTGGGAATTATGTAAACATGTAATGTTTAATTATTAATACAAATAATGAGGTTAAGTGATAAATGAATGTTTCGTTATGTTTACTTTCGAATTGTTACCTAATAATTGTAATGTCTCACGCTTAATTCGATTCCTCAAGCAGAAGCAGATGAGTTAAACATCTGAACTGAAACCGTCGTGGAACGGAAACGGTACGTTGCTGGACATGGGGTCCTATTCAAAATATTATGTACTTACTCCCCTCTACAAGCCCTAGTAGATTCCGAACACCCTGTATGTTTATCATAATTGCTCAGTCAATAATTATCTTCGGCAGCTTCGTTTACATTGTCTTCTTCTGAAAGAAAGATTCATCCACAAAGCAGTAACGTAAAATAGTCTGCATAATGGTTTAAGTTCTCTTATGGTGTATTGTCCCCTTAGCTTTTGATGCAGTATCCTGGGGTACATGGGGAAGTCTACTTTTTTCTTCGTCGTTTAGGATATAGTAAATTGTATGTCCCTTTACACAGTTTACTGAATTCCTTTGGGCATACAAGGAACCCCTTGAGTGCGAGGTCGCGAAATGCCAATGATATTTACGGCATTTGATGCCCTACGTATTTTTTTCTTTTTTTGTGTAGTGGGGGCTGAAGAGATCATCCTTGATGACTTATTCTTATAGGATGGGATGTAAGGATAAAAGTAAAACACGTTATTTATTACACATTCAGTTAGGCTTGGGAACTCAGTGGGTCCTTTAGCCTGCTGTCTTTGGTGATGTCTATGTGCTGTGGAGGGTGAGATGTGTCTAGGCTGTTATGTGTGACTGCTTCCTCGTGTTATGACAGATTGCCTGTGGGGGGTGAAGCGTTATTGACTTCGGCACTCGATACTTGTGCCATCTTGCAGGGTTTACCGTTCCTACCGATTCCAATTGTCGAACTTCGTCCCGAAGGGCATCGATTTTGTCAAAAACTCGTAGAGCCTTGTCATGGACCTTCTCTTGTATAGTGGTCTCGTGGAGTGCGGTGCGTATGTCGACGTTTCTTGTCCACCATGGAGCTCTTGTGATCCATCGATAGCAAATGTTTTGCAGCCCTTGGAGTTCTTTGTAGTTGGAGACGCACGTAGTTCCCCAAGAGGTGGAGCCATTAAACATTGTGGGTTCCACAGTTGCCTTATACAATTGGAGTTTAGTCTTAGGGTTGAGATCCTTACTCTTCAGGAACGGAATCAATGACCTGGCCATCTTCTGGGTTGCCGTCTTCCTGTCGCCAATATGCTGCGTAAAGAGTAATTTTTTTGTCAAGGTAGACACCGAGGTACTTCACTCCCGGCGACCATGGGATAAATTGATCAGCTATTTGGTGTCTGTCGTTCAGAACTGGTTTCCTCCGTGTGAACATAACGGCTGCCGTCTTCGTCGGGTTGATCGTTACTTATTTTGCAGCGCCCAGCGTTCCATTACAGCAAGTTGCCGTTGCAGCCTAGCAATTATCTAGTCCAAGTGTCGTCCAGTTGTCAGAAAGGCCGTATCATCCGCATAAAAACTCGCCGTAACAAGGGAGACTGTTGGGATGTCATTTATATATAAGTTGAAAAGCAGAGGCGAAATGACAGAGCCCTGCGGAATTCCTGCGGAGATTAGTTTCATTTCAGAGTTTTTATCGTCGACTCAGTCATACAGTTTCCTGTCCTGCAGAAAGCTGTCTATGAGTCGAATGTAACAATATAGGGGTAGTGCGATGCAGTTTGACGATAAGGTTGGGCCGCCACACCTTATCGTAAGCTTTTTCGATATCAAGGAATACACCAACCGTGAAGTGCTGCTTGTTGTATCCTTCTTGTATCCGTTCGGTGATTCGTAGAAGTTGAAGTTCGGCAGATAACTTGTCCATAACCGAATTGTTCGGGTCGTATAACATCATGCGCTGTAAGTGTGTCATGGAGCCTCTTCAACAGCACTCTCTCGAGCACCTTGCCAAGGTTCAGCAAGAGGCTAATTGGCCGGTAACTGTTGGGTTCTGCTAGGTCTTAACCTGGCTTTGGTAGTGGAACTATTCGAGCCGTCTTCCATGCCGTAGGAAAATATCCCCGCAGAAGACAGCTAATGAAAATTCGGGTAAGGAGCACAGTTGGCTTCCTGGGCAACTGTGTCAAATCGGTGTTGCTTATGGAGTCGTTGCCTGGCGCGTTATTCCGAGTCTTCTGGATAATTTTACGGATCTCTGCTGGTGTGGTGAGTTGTGGGCGGCTCTACACAGGCGCAGTACGAAAAGCAGTCCATTCTGCTGTAACGACGGCTTCCTGTTCTTGCAGGCGGACGTCGTTCACGGGGGTCGCTGGTGTAGACATCTGTTCTTGGTAAGTCGTAGCATACAGCTCCGCCTGGGCGAGTTCGTCATATCGGAGGGCATCTGGTCCTCTGATGGCTCGTTTAGGTGGCCGCTGGTGTCGTATGTTCTTGACTACCTGCCATTCGTTCTTGGTTCGAGGTAAGAATGCATCCATCTTATCTTCCCAGACCTGCTGTCGCCACTCGGCCACTCTCCTGTGCAGTTCTCGTGTTAAGACGTGTGTTTCTCGTCGATCGATCGGGTTTCTATAGCGAAGCCAACGTCGCCTACTCCTATTTCTCTGTGTCTTCAGTTCTTGGAGTAGAGGCGGGAACTCGTCGAAAGCCACTACAGGGTAGACCATGTGAGTAGTTGCCCTCCGTTTGGCTACCTTATTGCGTCAAAGTTTGTACGGCGATGTCGAAGGCTTCCGGTGTTGAAACGTCCTGCGTCGGGCGGATGTTGTTGTCAAGATATGTCCGAAATTGACCCCAGTTCAGAGTTTGTGAGGTGGGGGGAGGTGGGGGGGGGGGCGGTGGCGAAAGATTGGCCGTTGCATTTTCCACTATGCTGAGAACAGGTCGGTGGTAAGACGAAAGATCGTCGACGGTTCGGAGCTGGAGGTTCGTCTCAATGTTTGTGCTGAGAGCAATATCTAGGACGTCCGCTTCTTGCCGATCGAAGTAAGGAATCCGTGTGGGCTCTTGTGGACCATGGACTGTGATGCCCAGTTCTTCTTCCACGACAATCAAAGTTCGTCCACGAGGGTTCGTACGCCGGGAATTCCACGCGACGTGCTTGCTGTTAAGGTCACCTCCTAGGAAGATTTTGTCAAAATTGGTGAAGATACTCCGTAGGTCGTCTGGCACCAGGTTTTTACCGGGGCTGTTTTACGCCGCGATGAAAGTGATGTTGCCTGCCGCCGATCGAACCGTTACTGCTGTTGCCTCGAGATGTTGGAGATGTGGTAGTGTTTCATGACGGTGCCGCAGTTCCCTTTTAAGCAGAACTGCGGTCCCTCCACCTCGTCGGCCTTGTCTGTCCTTTCTATAGACGTACATGTTACGAAATCTGAGCTCAGTTGTTGGACGAAGGTGCGTCTCCGATACAACTTCGATGTCGATTTTGTGACGTTGTAAAAATTCAGTGAATTCTGTTTTCTTGTGTTTCATTCCGTTGGCGTTCCATTTACAGATTTTCAGGTTTCTCGTGGTCCCAGGGCGATCCATCTTAAGGTGTTCCAAAGGCCTTCAATACACTTTCGATTAAAGAAAGTATACCCACTAGTTGTCGCTGCACGGCGGTGAGAAGTTTGGCGACATCAGAGAGCGCTGGAGTTATGGATTCCATCAAATGTGCTGGTGAGAGGTAGGTTTCCGGTTCCGGTCGTCGTGATGATGCTGCGTGGGCGTATGCATAATGCTGGCGATGCTGTCGAGGTGTGCGTGCTTCAGGAGGAGGCTGTGTTATTGGCTGCCGTGTCGCCGCCGGCTGTTCTTGTGGTGTTTGCTGACGGTGGAGTGGAGGGTGTGGCGTCAGGTCGGAGTTCCGTATTACACGAGTCCTCCGTTGAGAGGGCTGCGGGGAAGACCGTTGTCTGTATTTCCTGAGAAGTTCCTAGTACTTCTGGCAGCCACGCCATGTAGCAGGATGGTCCTTTTCACAGTTCGCACATTTCGGCGGAGCCCCTCTGTGATTACATGCTGAAGATCTGTGTTGCCTTCCACATCGAACGCAGCGAGCAGGCAAGCTGCAATAATTGGCTGTATGTTCGAATCGCTGGCAGTGGGGGCATTGAACAGGTCCTTCTTGTCTGTTGTAGGTTTCAATAACGACTTTAGTATATAGAAGGTATTTGATGTCGTAAATCTTGTAGTTTCCTTTTGGGCTGGCAACGTGACACAGTAAGCAGCTTGAGGTCGTAATTCCTTGGTGTTGTCGTCTCGATTTTTGAAACTGGTGGACGTTCATGACAGGAGAACCCTTCTCTATCAGTGCGTCTTTCAGTTCTTCCTCCGTAACTTCGGCAGGTAGACATTTGACGACCACTTTGAGGTCCTTGTCCTCTGCGACCTGATGTGTAAAAAAGTGGATGTCATTCGACACAAAGAAATTGATGGCCCGGCGTTGATCTTCATAGGAGTCAAAGTGATATTTGATCCTGTCTCGTTGCTAGATGGCCTTAAGACTGCCGTCAATATTCGCTTTCAGCGCCTTGTTGAGTTCCACGTAGTTCTTGGTATGGTAAATGGTAACGGGCGCCGGCCGCTGTGGCCGTGCGGTTCTAGGCGCTCCAGTCCGGAACCGCGCTGCTGCTACGGTCGCAGGTTCGAATCCTGCCTCGAGCATGGGTGTGTGTGATGTCCTTAGGTTAGCTAGGTTTAAGTAGTTCTAAGTTCTAGGGGACTGATGACCACAGCAGTTGAGTCCCATAGTGCTCAGAGCCATTTGAACCAAAGTAACGGGCGGGACTTTCCGTAGTAAGTTCCGGCCAGAGCCATCTGTCCCCTCTTTATCTGCTTCGAGATTGACGTCACTCGTCTGGTCCATACGTTCTGGAGCATCCGTAGTATCTTCCGTCGCAATAGCCGCATAGCGGTTAGAAGTTTTCAGTTCTTCCGGATGTTGTCGCTTCCGAGAGTTGGTCTGCTTAGGAGAAGCGTTGAGTCGTTTTCTTTGGCGAACTAGTGTAAAATCGCCCTCTTCGTTTGTGGGCTGCATGGTCCAAACTTCTTCAGAGGAGACTCCCTCAGTTCGTCGTCGTCTTCTGGTGGAGAAAATTGTTCCAGGTCGTCTCCTTGTTCTTCAGGCTGTGAAGTAGGAACTGTACTAGTGCGGTTGTCGTATACTTCCTGACTTTGCAGAATCGTGTGTTGTGTTTCACGTCTTAGTTCCCGTTGTTGCCGATCTTTCTCCGTTATCTGATGTCTCTCGTCATAGGGGTTTGACGTATGTTCTCCTCCGCTCTGCATTCGCATAGCGCTCGTCGTGGTCCTGTCCTCACTATGTTGTCTTTCAGAATCCGTTGTCGTTGCAGGGGTCGTCGCCACTGTGTCCGTCCTGTGGGGGGCGGCTGTCGGGACGGCCGGCGGGGCGGGCCCCACCGACCGGCCAGCGGCCGGCCCCGGCGAGACCGAGCAGCCTGGCTCGGACGCGCGCGCTCCGTTGTCCGCACTCATCGGCACCGCGCGCTCGACTGTCCTACACGTACTGACAGGGGAACCTCCCCAGAGGACCCCCCTCACATTTAGTTATAAGTTGGCACAGTGGACAGGCCTTGAAAAACTGAACACAGATCAATCGAGAAAACAGGAAGAAGTCGTGTAGAACTATGAAAAAAATAAGCAAAATGTACAAACTGAGT
The DNA here is from genome assembly GCF_023864345.2 of Schistocerca serialis cubense. Lineage (NCBI taxonomy): Eukaryota > Metazoa > Arthropoda > Insecta > Orthoptera > Acrididae > Schistocerca > Schistocerca serialis. Next base: position 162,187,083 of record NC_064640.1, read on the forward strand.
AGTCCATGCGCAAGATAGGTAACATCAAGGATAATTTGAGCTCAGGATCACCGTGGTCGCGTGGTTAGCGTGAGCAGCCGCGGAATGAGAGGTCCTTGGTTGGAGTCTTCCCTTGAGTGAAATGTTTAATTTTTTTTTTCAGCAATTATTATCTGTCCATCCTTCCGCCCGGTGCGAGGTAACTGCGCCGTAATATGGGGACGCTGCACCTTAACAAACATCGAAACACACGACGTCAGTCGACTACAGCGTACGGAATAGAGAGTATTCCTGCTAACGAAGCTCCCTGGCTGGCAGTTGACTGTTCGCTACTTTGGACGAAAGTGCATTAAATACGTGAGATGTATTCCGTGGGCAATATGAATCCAGCAAATATAGCTCGCGACTTCAATAACAAGGTTAATGAATATTTTCCGAACTGTAAGGAATCGGAAAGTTCCTTAAGGGGTCGAACGATTGTCGGTGGGACAGATAATAATTGTCTGAAAATAAAAAAATTAAACGTTTCACTCGAGTGAAGACTTGAACCCAGGACCTCTCGTTCCGCAGCTGCTCACGCTAACCACGGGACCATGACGTTCCTGACCTTAGATTATCCTTGATGTTGCCTATCCTTCACATGGACTACTCAGTTTGTGTATTTTGCTTATTTTTTTCATATTTCCACACAACTTCTTCCTGTTTTCTCCATTGATCTGTGTTCAGTTTTTCAAGGCCTATCCACTGTGCCAACTTATAACTAAATCTGAGGGGGGTGCCATGGGGAGGTTCCCTTGTGAGTATCAGTTCGCTGTTCACCTCAACAGAGGGCGAGGCGGTTATGTCAACTGCACTCTCACATTCCACTTATCCAGTTCGGGAGGCTAAGTGACAGCTGGCGCCTGGAAATGTCCACACATTCTGGTAACCAGCTGTCTCCGCCATTCAAATGGCTCTCAGCACTATGGGACTTAACTGCTGTGGTCATCAGTCCCATAGAACTTAGAACTACTTAAACCTAACTAGCCTAAGGACATCACACACATCCGTGCCCGAGGCAGGATTCGAACCTGCGACCGTAGCGGTCACGCGGCTCCAGATTGTAGCGCCTAGAACCGCACGGTCACTCCGGCTGACTCTCCGCCATTCACTCGGACGCCAAGCACAGTTGTCCTAGCAAAGCAGCCGCATACCTATCAGTGCAATTACAATTAAATATAGTGATCATAGTGCCAGTCTGGTGACATTTAACAATGAGCGAAGTATCAGAGATACCTCCTCGTCATGACTATGACTCTAGAAATATCAATTTTTTCCTTCTATATCTATATCCTTCTTATGATAGGACAAAATTTTCCATATAAAATCTTTCATCCCCCTTATGGCTATCGATGTGTTGAAATCGCTGTTTTTCAAGTCAAATCTACACCTCCCTAAAGACCGGGCATAGTCTCACCACATCATTTTCTTTGCACATGTCAGAATACCGAAGGCTGTAACTTTACACTGCAACACATACACATTTTAGACAAGCAGTGCAGTTATCGTTTATATATGTACAACGTCTGAAAAAATTATAGTATGTCCACACTTACACCAGCTCGATTCTCCTCAGCACTAAGAAATAATTTGACATTTAAGTCTTCCACCCAATCAGATTCGAGAATAGACTGCAGGTAATTTCAGTTAGGACCTCCTTGCATCCTGCCAAGACTCTCTCAAACAAGTGTTGAAAAGCATAAGCATCCTGCACTATGTGATTATCAACAGCGCTACCACGGAATTAAGGGTTGGAAAGACGTCACCGATATCTGTTGGTGTACTGTAAGGATCATCGCAGTTGATAGTGCGACAAAGAACATGTGAGGATTTGATTAGGGGAGCCGGTGGGAGGATGTTCTGTGAATCTATTTTGTTACAGCCGTATTGCCTGCTCTGTTTGTACACTATAGCAGATCCATTTTAACCTTTGCATTCCTATACTGTGTACCTGTTTATGAAATGAATTTATCACCCCTTACGATCGGATATACTCCTCAATGCCTTGAAATCATAATTCCCCACATCAAATCTGTCGTTCCCTAACGGCTAGACATCCATAATTTTTTTACAGGAATAGTAGTCTGATTACTTCTCACATGTCTGGTGATATTTCGGAACGCTAATCAAAGAAATTGTATGTTCCAACAGCATAACATACCCGACAAGTAGCGTGATTATCGTTTATAGCTGTATAGTGTCCGAATAATTATGGTACATCCACACTCACACCAGCTTCGTGCCATTTCACGTGGCCTACCGTAGCTTCCCAGAAGCAAAACCAGTGGCAAGTGGCAGTGGTGCACAGGTGATGAGTGTGTTGCCAGTGTGGCCCACAGGAACTTCTGTGATCACAGGCATCTACCCGTGACAAGTACTACGGAATGGATCATGGCTTAAGTGTTTTATGTTTAGTGCTTCTCAGTACAGCCTGGTGAACTTTGTCTTGCAGTGGTATTTGCTGAAGTCTTCCTGAATGCGAGTCCAGTGTGCTAGCTGCTGCGCCACCTCGCTCGGTTGGCAGGAAATCCATTTACGTTGGTGGTAGGTCATCCTGATTTAGGTTTTCTGTGATTTCCCTAAGTCGTTTCAGGCCAATGCCAGAATGGTTCCTTTGAAAGGGCACAGCGGACTTCCTTCCCCGTCCTTCCCTAATCCGATTAGACCGATGACCTCACAGTTTGGTCCCCACCCCCATATCGACCAGCCAACCAACTCCCTCCCAAACGAGTTAACTTAGTCAGTTTCCAGCAATAGGAGGTAGGAAAAAATCCAGAAGGGGAAAGAGTAGGGTTAAAAACCAGGCATGATCGAATCCCAGAATTTCCTGTCGATGTACCAGTCCCAGTATTCACCAATAGGATAAAAGAAAAAACTGTCCCACACAGAGGGTATCAATTTACTTAATTCGTCAACCAATTTGATGGAGGGTGGAGGGCTACCTATTACCAAGACATCCGTAGCCCAGCATTTTCTGAAGAGCTGGAGGTTTCCCAGATATCCACTACTTTGTTCAGGACAAATGAAGGATTAGTCTGCCTTCTGGTGGCACACAACAGATTCTAACTAGTTCTTCTGGAATGAGTTTGTTCCATCCACTAAAGGTTACCATAGCATTGTAAGCATGAGAATAAAAAAATGTACCGACTACCAGAGTCATGTCTGCATGAGGAGTGAGGGGGGTAGGGTATGGGGATGTAGGAGAGGAGAGGTAGGGAGAATGGTGCGAACATCTTGTTTTGTATGTGTTCGAACATGTTGCTTCACACCAAAACAGGAAGTAACTACTAGACACTTGAAACTGAGAGAGGGAGAGAGAGAGGGAGAGGGGGGGAGGGGGAAGGGAGGGAGAGGGAGACAGAGAGAGAGAGACAGAGAGAGAGAGAGAGAGAGAGAGAAAGAGAGAGACAGCAAGGGAGTCTGGTATCAAAGGAATGCCTGAAGCTTTTGCTTAGGTGGTTATCGCAGTCCAGCAGCTGCTGCGGTTGTCAGGCCGCTGGCTGATGGCGCAAACCCAGTGCACTATAGTGTCGAAGCACGTGGTATGGCACAGCCCTGCTGGAAGGGCAGTTACCACAAACGAAGCAGGGCACTTCCGGTTTTACGTCACAGCTGCAGCACAAGTGTTGTATTCGCAGAAGAAAGTTACTGCTGTAGTTAGTACGGTGAGTGTTTTTTGCCAATTTCATGGCGGTATTACTCGTGTGATCAGAAAAAAAACGATCAATTTGCGTATTTCACTACTTCTTTTCCATGTGTTTTACAAGACCTGCATCTTCAAAAATTAAATAAGCAGCAGAGAAAGATGAGCTTTTACCATCAAATAAAGCGATCCAACCCCTGATAATTAGTATGCAAATTGAATTTTATAAACAGTCTATTATTATACCCTCTGCTACGTAGTTGATATTGATTTCAGTTTCGTATACTGAGATTCTTCTTCTCCGGAACATATTGAGTCTTTATCCCATTAGTTTCCAGATGGGGGTGGGGAGAGAGAGTGGGGGAGGGGAAGCGAACCTGAGGACTTTCCCAGGAGGTGGGGAGTAATTAATAGATCAATTAAATTAATTAGTGAATTAATTTCACATCAAAAGTGTGCTTGTATCAGTGATGGGGAGGGGGAGGGTTGGGTATTTCCCAGAGGGCGGCGAAGGAGGGGAGGAAGGGTTTCTCAAAAGGTTGGTTGGTTGTTTGGGGAAGGAGACCAGACAGTGTGGTCATCGGTCTCATCGAATTAGGGAAGGATGGGGAAGGAAGTCGGCCGTGCCCTTTCAGAGGAACCATCCTGGCATTTGCCTGGAGTAATTTAGGGAAATCACGGAAAACCTAAATCAGGATGGCCGGACACGGGATTGAACCGTCGTCCTCCCGAATGCGAGTCCAGTGTCTAACCACTGCGCCACCTCGCTCGGTTTCTCAAAAGGACTTATTACCTCCAGGGAGTCATAAATCAATTAACGTAAACAAAATGCACCAGAACAGAAATTGCGCTACTACTTGCAATTCATTGTCAGAATTCTGGTGGAATGGTGCTGTTTGGTTCCGTCTATTCATTGCTTATAGCAAGTAGTTTCGACTTTATTTGCGGACAGAAGGCTTGATAGAGTTCCTCTGGTAGTCCGCCACAACTGAGAGATTTCTTCTTTGGGCTTTGCACTATTGTTCTTCTAACTCTTCTTTAGTCTCTTCTGTTACTAGCTGATTTTCATCCCCATGGCTGAGTCTTTGAGACAAGTTTGTTTTTAACTCTGCGAGCACACTCTCATCACTCAATTTTTTTGACATTAGAATAGTATTCCTAATTTCAAACTGTTTGGCAACAGTCACTCCAGTATTAGTTTTGTTTGCTGTCAAAATTTTTCTACTTCATCATTTACTTTCACTTATCAAATGATAGTAGCTGACTCTTCCTCCTGTACCGTCTTTGGGACTCCAGTCGTTAATTTTAAAACTTTCCAAGTTTTTGTGCTTTACAGACAAAAATTTTGCTTCAGTTTCTTTGATTCTCGTAAAATTTCCTATCACAGCGGAATCAAATTTGTACAAGTCATGGAGACACTGAAAATAAAATTCAGTCGTTGTCTTGAACAGCAGGTTTTTTTTCACGAGAGTAGTTCGTTACTGCTTTTCTGGTTTTAGATTTCGCGCAATATGGCCACCAACCTGTCGCCGAGTTCTATGTATTGTATCTGGTTTCACATGCTTTCCATGTCGACAAGAACATTTCTAGGCATCTATGAGCTTACAAAAGTGCTTTATTGAATTTCCATATGCCCCAACTGTGGTACGTTCCTTGTTTTGTCATATTTGTGGTATAGATATAGAGCGAATCATCCTATAAGCTAGTAGATCATACGTCTGAGTGTAATATTTCGTTCATTTAATTACTTACTAGGTAAATTCTATTTAATTTGACAAGCTGAATGGCTGGTTATATGGGTAAAATCTGTCATCACGCCGTGCATGAGCGTCCATGTGTTGGGCGTAGTTCTTGAATGATTTTTTTTCCTAGTTTAGTGCTGTTATTATAACTTGGAGTATGATCTGTGGAATGAAGCATACAAAAAAAATCACCAGCGAAAAAGATTTCATCTTAATTTCTCCCAAAAAGTGGGACTACCTCGTGTCGAAAAAATTCCTCTCGACGTCGCCTGTTACTGTATCTGGAAAGAGCGTACATATTAATTAACCTTGCACAAAATTGTTAAGGCTTTCGTGGCAACTTGTTGACAAACTGCCTTTTGGCTTCTGTCTCAGGTTCTTCGGATGATGTTTGTTTGATGACTTTTCTGACCTTTCGCCAGCACGAGTGGCTGGCATTGTCAAACGTTCATTCGCTACTGCTAGTGGTGGACTGCTCCACCACCAGCAATGGACGGTGAAGCTTTGACACTGCCAGCCACTCGTGTTGGCTAAGCGTCAGAAAAATCATCAAACAAACGTCGACTGAACAGCCCCAGGTACAAGGCAACAATCAATTTGTCAAATAACCTTGCGTCGTGAAAGTTTATGGCAATTCCTCAGCTTTTAACAAGTCTTTCCACAAAGACCCCTTCTTTCAAGAGGATTGCAGTCACAAATTCTCCTCCATTTCTGGGGTTTGTGAAAACGTTATATCCGGTTATTCATTCTAAACTTATGTCAGACACATCCTGGAACACTACGATGATGATGTTAGCAGCATACAGTTAATCTTGGAGGTCTTTTAAATTCAATGTACTGCGGATCTTATTGATATTCAAAGTTGCTATTTGATACTCTTGCAAGGTTGATATATATTATCTGGCGCATGGATGACGAAAATTAGCAATCGCCATTCAACTGGCAATTTGAGGCCCTGCCTGTTTCCATTCTTTGGGGACCTACGGCCACGTCATCATTATGTCTATCATCTTCTTTCGAGGAGTCCTTTGAGCCTGTCTGAAATTCTGAGGTTTCCAACATCTCTACATCTGTGCTATTTCTTTCAATATCGTCTTCCAAAATCAGTTACAAAAGCAGTGCCCACTGTGTCTTGAGAAGGAATATTTTTATTCTGTGGCGCATTCAGTTTCTTTGAAGTCATAATAGTATTCTACATCTACATCTACATGATTACTCTGCAATTCACATCTAAGTGCTTGGCAGAGAGTTCATCGAACCACAATCATACTATCTCTCTACCATTCCACTCCCGAACAGCGCGCGGGAAAAACGAACACCTAAACCTTTCTGTTCGAGCTCTGATTTCTCTTATTTTATTTTGATGATCATTCCTACCTATGTAGGTTGGGCTCAACAAAATATTTTCACATTCGGAAGAGAAAGTTGGTGACTGAAATTTCGTAAATAGCTCTCGCCGCGACGAGAAACGTCTTTGCTTTAATGACTTCCATCCCAACTCGCGTATCATATCTACTACACTCTCTCCCCTATTACGTGATAATACAAAACGAGCTGCCCTTTTTTGCACCCTTTCGATGTCCTCCGCCAATCCCACCTGGTAAGGATCCCACACCGCGCAGCAATATTCTAACAGAGGACGAACGAGTGTAGTGTAAGCTGTCTCTTTAGTGGACTTGTTGCATCTTCTAAGTGTCCTGCCAATGAAACGCAACCTTTGGCTCGCCTTCCCCACAATATTATCTGTGTGGTCTTTTCAACTGAAGTTGTTCGTAATTTAAAACACCCAGGTACTTAGTTGAATTGACAGCCTTGAGAATTGTACTATTTATCGAGTAATCGAATTCCAACGGATTTCTTTTGGAACTCATGTGGATCACCTCACACTTTTGGTTATGTAGCGTCAACTACCACCTGCCACACCATACAGCAATCTTTTCTAAATCGCTTTGTAACTGATACTGGTCTTCGGATGACCTTACTAGACGGTAAATTACAGCATCATCTGCGAACAACCTAAGAGAACTGCTCAGATTGTCACCCAGGTCATTTATATAGATCAGGAACAGCAGAGGTCCCAGGACGCTTCCCTGGGGAACACCTGATATCACTTCAGTTTTACTCCATGATTTGCCTTCTATTACTACGAACTGCGACCTTCCTGACAGGAAATCACGAATCCAGTCGCACAACTGAGACGATACCCCATAGGCCCGCAGGTTGATTAGAAGTCGCTTGTGAGGCACGGTGTCAAAAGCTTTCCGGAAATCTAGAAATACGGAATCAACTTGAGATCCCCTGTCGATAGCGGCCATTATTTCGTGCGAATAAAGAGCTAGCTGCGTTGCACAAGAACGATGTTTTCTGAAACCATGCTGATTACGTATCAATAGATCGTTCCCTTTGAGGTGATTCATAATGTTTGAATACAGTATATGCTCCAAAACCCTACTGCAAACCGACGTCAGTGATTTAGGTCTGTAGTTCGATGGATTACTCCTACTACCCTTCTTAAACACTGGTGCGACCTGCGCAATTTTCCAATCTGGAGGTACAGATCTATCAGTGAGCGAGCGGTTGTATATGATTGCTAAGTAGGGAGCTATCGTATCAGCGTAATCTGAAAGGAATCTAATCGGTATACAATCTGGACCTGAAGACTTGCCCGTATCAAGCGATTTGAGTTGCTTCGCAACCCCTAAGGTATCTACTTCTAAGAAACTCATGCTAGCAGCTGTTCGTGTTTCAAATTCTGGAATATTCCATTCGTCTTCCCTGGTGAAGGAATTTCGGAAAACTGCGTTCAATAACTCCGCTTTATCGGCACAGTCGTCGTTAACAGTACCATCGGCACTGCGCAGCGAAGGTATTGACTGCGTCTTGCCGCTTGTGTACTTTACATACGACCAGAATTTCTTCGGATTTTCTAGCAAATTTCGAGACAATGTTTCGTTGTGGAACCTATTAAAGGCATCTCGCATTGAAGTCTGTGCCAAATTTCTCGCATCTGTAAATTTTAGCCAATCTTCGGGATTTCGCGTTCTGCTGAACTTCGCATGCTTTTTCCGTTGCCTCTGCAACAGCGTTCGGACCTGTATTGTGTACCATGGGGGATCAGTTCCATCTCTTACCAATTTATGAGGTATGAATCTCTCAGTTGCTGTTGCTACTATATCTTTGAATTTGAGACACATCTCGTCTACATTTGCATAGTCAGTTTGGAAGGATTGGAGATTGTCTCTTAGGAAGGCTTCTAGTGACACTTTATCCGCTTTTTTAAATAAAATTATTTTGTTTTTGTTTCTGGTGGATTTGGAAGAAACGGTATTGAGCCTAGCTACAACGACCTTGTGATCACTAATCCCTGTATCAGTCATGATGCTCTCTATTAGCTCTGGATTGTTTGTGGCTAAGAGGTCAAGTGTGTTTTCGCAACCATTTATAATTCGTGTGGGTTCGTGGACTAACTGCTCGAAATAGTTTTCGGAGAAAGCATTTAGGACAATCTCGGAAGATGTTTTCTGCCTACCATCGGTTTTGAACAAGTATTTCTGCCAACATATCGAGGGAAGGTTGAAGTCCCCACCAACTATAACCGTATGAGTGGGGTATTTGTTTGTTACGAGACTCAAATTTTCTCTGAACTGTTCAGCAACTATATCATCGGAGTCTGGGGTTCGATAGAAGGAGCCAATTATTAACTGAGTTCGTGTGTTAACTATAACCTCCACCCATACCAATTCACTCGGAGTATCTACTTCGACTTCACTTCAAGATAAACCAATACTGACAGACACAAACACTCCACCATCAATTCTGCCTTATCTATCTTTCCTGAACACCGCCTGAGACTTCGGAAAAATTTCTGAAGAACTTATTTCAGGCTTTAGCCAGCTTTCTGTACCTATAACGAATTCAGCTTATGTGCTTTCTATTAGCGCTTGAAACTCAGGGACTTTCCCAGCACAACTACAACAATTCACATCTACAATTCCGACTGTTCCTTGATCCAAGCACGTCCTGTATTTGCCATGCACCCTTTGAGATTGCAGCCCACCCTGTACTTTCTCGAGGCCTTCTAACCTAAAAAACCGCCCAGTGCACGCCACACAGCCTCCGCTACCCGTGTAGCCACCAGCTGAGTGTAGTGAACTCCTGACCTATTCAACGGAACCCGAAACCCCACCATCCTATGGCGCAAGTCAAGGAATCTGCAGCCAACACGGTCGCAAAACGGTCTGAGTCTCTGATTCAGACCCTCCACGCAGCTCTGCACTAAATGTCCGCAGTCGGTTCTGTCAGCGATGCTGCAGATGGTGAGCTCTGCCTTCATCTCGTAAGCAAAACCGGCAGCCTTCACCAAATCAGATAGCCGCTGGAATCCAGAGAGAATTTCCTCAGACCCAAAGCGGCACACGTCATTAGTGCCGACATGTGCCACCACCTGCAGCTGGCTGCACCCTGTGCTCGTCATGGCATCCGGAAGGACCCTTTCCACATCAGGAATGACTCCACCCGGAATGCTCACGGAGTGCACACAGGATTTCTTCTCCTCCTTAGCCGCCATATCTCTAAGGGGCCCCATTACGCGCCTAACATTGGAGCTCCCAACTACCATTAAGCGCACCGTCTGCGATTGCCCGGACCTTGAAGGCTGAGAATCATCCTCTGGCTCAGCCAGAGACAGTACCTGAAACCTGTTTGTCAGACGCACCGGGGAGGCTTTCTGATCAGCCTCTGGGAATGTCTTTCGCTGCCTGCCACGTCTTGAAACGGCCTCCCAATCATCCACAGGCGAGGGCTCAACTCCACTGCGGGCTTTCTTTTTATGTGGGAGATTCTGATGCCTTTTCCTTAGTTCGCCTTTTATCCCATGAACATGGATATGAGTCACCACTTTCGGCATTTCCTTCCTTGAATTGCTTTCCTATTAATTACGCTTTTCCCTCAAGTTTGGTGCGGTCTTCTCTGCTTCTTAGTGGGCCAAACCTAGTTTTTTTTATGTCTCTTTGGGGAAGTGCCAGATGTTTGGGGTGTGTCGTTTTTTAACGACTTACTGGCTTATCCAGAATCGGTTGTAACAATCATGAGCACATCAGGCCTCACTGCATTACATGGGTTCCGTTCTGAAAATTCATTTCGGGGTTCATTTGCGTCTTGGGTTCCAGGAACCGCCATTTCTGATGTGTTCTGAGGCTCCATAGATGTCTCACTGTCTTGGATATTTGGATCTCGAATGGCGTCATGAGTAAGGTTCGCTGGCTTGTCACTACAGGTTACCACTACATACCATGTCAGCAATGATGACATCACAAGAGGTTGCGCACCCTTTCCAAGCAGCAGGTGAACTACATGTCTCTGCATGCATTCTGAATGGACATTGTACGTGAAGTTATATTACATTTAAGTCCCTGGTTGGCCATCGTAAATTACAATTTTACAGTACCTGTAAATAGTTAAGTATGATGGTATGTGTCTTTATAAGTCTACTGTCAATTGTCCAATACCATTCAGTTTGGAAACTTACAAACATTAGACCATCATTCTGCAAATTTGTTAGAACTTTTCTGTATGGTGCAGTCACGACATTTATTTGTTCAATTGGTACATCAAAGGGCAGTTCGAAAATCTGATGGTTCGAATACTGAATCCTGCTCGTGAAAAAGCTATTTCTCCTATGTGGCCGTCTCTGTGTTTGAACTTCAGTACTCCCACCCAACAGATTCTACGAGTTTTCCACAAAACTCGCCATATCTCAATTTGACGTACACCACACTAGATACTACAGACAAATGTAATCTTTTCAAGTCCTATTTTCATTTCATCTCAAAAAAATCTTCGACTTCGAAAGTTAATTTCAAGGTAACTTTCCTCTTTATGTGAGCCACCATTTAATCTTCGAAATCGTTCTACACACTCGAGATTTATAGGTAAATACCATTGCAAGCCAGCGACTTACTCTACAGATGTAAATAAGCCAGCGGCAGTGCAAAGCACAATAGGACGACCGCCCCGCCATCGCTGCTGCAGGCAGTCTGCCCACTAGACCACAAGCTCATATAGCACGGAAATAACTCGAGATGGCCATACCATTTCCTCCAGACACTTCCGCATTCTACCGTGTTGCCAAATTGTGCATATGCTGGACTTACAATTCTGAGGTGTGGCCAAATTTACTGCGGCGCCTTAAATCAACAGCTTACACTTAGTGATTGCAGCAGCTGGCTGGTGGTCAGGATTTATGTCTAAGTCTGTACCTAATTACTTCTTATGGATTGCAGCATTTCATCCAGTAGATGAAACTGTCTGTAGCATATAAGTCAACTTGAGATCGACAAAGTTTGCCTTCGCAAACTCATAGTGGAATGGGTACATGTGGAGTTTGGTGAGGACCAGAGTACATGTATCTTTATTATAGATAGGGTTTGTGAACTGCATTGGAACCTTGGCCATCTCCACAGCGACTAGTCCTTCATTGAACATGGGGATCTGCTTAAAATTTGGTCTGGTGATGTAATCTGTTGCAACACAACTAATTCCCCACCAGTAAACTATATGAATTTTGCAATATTATCTAGTACTTTCCATTATTTTTCCGAAAACTGGATTGTTCATTAATTTGTAAGAACCTTTTTATCAAAATCACGCGTTGTGTTGACACGCAGTTTGCTAGATGTGTTGGTACTTAGTAACTGACACACACTTACACTGAAATACTGTGCCCAGCCAGCATGCACTGTGCCAGTTGTAGACTTGAGTTTTCAGACCTACGACTCAGTCTCTGTTTCTTCGATACGAAGCGGTGACTATAAAATCTTCCATGGCAATGATGTTCGAAATGAATAATGACTTGTTTATATCTGTTACTTCTTGATTAGACCGAGGACCGCCACCTGTAGAAATATGTATGTGTCGCCCAAACTCTGAAACACAACTGACATTAAAAATTAGTCTTCACGACGATGTAACTTCCTCAAATAACTGATTCATTTCTATGTCGCAGATACTTTTCTCTCAAATAAATAAAACTCAGAGATCTTCCTACTGATGGTCACGTAAATTCAACATTGTCTCAAAACTTGCATTTTTCATTAAACAAAACGCTGTAGCTATTACATCGATCTTTAAATGTTCTCTCTCGTATCAATGACTGTTTAGTTCACTTTTCCCACAACTCTGGATTATCGTAACTGGATATCTTATGAGTTGTAAATAAAGACCTTCGATTAACATAAGCATGCCCTTAATATGATTCAGTTTATCTGCAGTCACAACATTCCTAATTACAAATCCTAGTCAGAGTTACTAATCCTCATAGAAGTCCAATATCCACACTTAATGTTATTTATTGTCGAAATTGATTTTAAAAAATTAACTTCATAAAATGTATCCTACGATTACAGAAAGGTCTTTTGAGATCACAGACCTGTCAACAAAGTCCAATACACATTATTCTCAATTACCATTTCCCAGTTAATATTGTATGTAACAACCACTTTTTTCCGTTTTTTATATTAATGAAATGTTCTTGTCCATTCCTGATCGTCTGATCCTCTTCCTTTCTTGAACTAACTTTCAATCAATTTGAATAATCACTCTCTCCTAAATGTCCAGTCTCGAATTATTGAGCTTTCTAGTTTAACTTCCGGTAACTCCCCAATGTTTCTCAGAAATCATCGTAAGTGCATTCTACATATACATTTACGTATATATTATGAAAGCAACCGTGTGGTGCGTAGCGGAAGGTAACTTGTACCACTAACAGTCATTTCCTTTCATGTTCCACTCTACTCGCCAATAGAGCGAGTGTGAAACGACTGTCTATATGCCTCCATATGAGGTCTAATCTCTCTTATATTATCGTCGTCACCCTTACGCGAAATGTACATTGGCGGAAGTAGAATCGTTCTGCAATCAGCTCCAAACGGCGGTTCTCTAAATTTTCTCATTACTGTTTCTCGAAAAGAACGTCTCCTTCCCTCCAGGTATTCTCATTTGAGCCCCAAAGCATCTCTGTAATACTTGTGTGATGTTCGAACCTACCGGTAACAAATCTACCAGCCTGCCTCTGAAGTGCTTCGATGTCTTCGCTTGATATGATTTGGTAGGGATCCCAAATACTCGAGCAGTATACAAAAACAGGTGACACTAGCGCTCTAAATGTGGTCTTCTTTACAGATGAACCACACCTTCCCAAAATTCTCCTAATATACTAAAGTTGACCATTTGCCTTCCCGACCACAATTATCATATGCTCACATCATTTCACACCACTCTGGAACGTAACGTCCATGTTATTTTCGTCACAGTGTCAAGCAGTGCACTGCTACTGCTGTAGTCGAACATTACAAATTTGTTTTCCCTACTGATTTGCATTGACTTAGATTGTTCTACATTCAGAGCTAGATTTTATTCATCAAACCAATTTAGAAATTTTGTCTCAGTCATCTTGTGTCCTCCTACAGTCACTCAACTACGACACCTTCCCATACACTACTACATCATCAGCAAACAACTGCAGATTGCTGCCCAACCATTTTCATAATGAAAAAGATGTTAAAATTGTAGTAAATCGATAAACGAGATTCAAATGTGTTGCTTTCGGGGATGATAGCTACAGGGCAGTGCAATCGTCTGAGATATCGTTTGTTGAAATCACATGATGTGTTTAAATTAGTTGAGACTGATGACCATAGATGTTAAGTCCCATAGTGCTCAGAGCCATTTTTGTTTAAATTAGTTAAATTCACCATAAAATATTTAACACTGTATAATATTAACTTCTTTAGTTTTTGAGATACTGAAAATATTATTGTTTTATTGGATGCGCCTCACTTTTCTAAGAGCACAGAAGTATTCTAATTTGCTCTATTATGTAAATGCGATTTATTATACATTTTTTAAGAGTTGTAAGTAGCTATATTTCAGACTGTCTGACACTCTGCGATTTTTGGTGCATTGTCTATTCTCTGGCTAAGCAAGCAACCAATGTCCAAATTTCCTGTGCTGGGGATTTTCCCTTTACCGGTCACTTTGACCTTCTTGTACCTGGGCAGGGTCAAACTGGTCACTTTGCTGAACCGGCCATAATAGGCACTGGGAGATCAAAGCGTTCCAAATTTGACAAATTTACATATCATAATTCATAAATAGTAAAAAGAATACACTGCTTGTGTGTCAGTACAATAGTGTAAGAATTTTTGTGGTGGCGTATGAAGGAGCATGTGATTTCTAGGATATGTCATAACGTATATTATCAGCATAATTTTTCTAAATGTTATAAAATTACGTCATATTAGTTAAATGCCCAAATAAACTGAAACTGTTAATTTAAAGAAACTTTTGAGTTAACTCACTATCACTATATTTAACATAGCACAAGATCGGCGTTCAGGTGTCGAAATGGTGTCCAGCCGCCTCTGCAGAAACTCATGACTCAATTGGCCACATACTATGCCGAAACATGCGACAATCCGCAGCCACCGAGAGTGTTGAAGGACAATAGGTCGAAATACGACTGTGGTATCGTTACGAGTAATCATATTGTTTCCTGACTCCTCATAAATCAGGCACTGAATGCCCTTCCCTGTGGAGTCGATACATTCACAAAGAGGACGCAAAGGAAAAACTGATTTATGGCTTTGGCAAAATACATCCGATTCAGCTCGACATTTCAAACACTCTGTCCATCTTCCCACTAGAAAACCTATCTTTCTTACCATAAAATTTGTGTAATACCGTAAGTCAATTAACAATTTACCATTCTCTTACAATTTTACCGCAACTAATCAGAAACTTGAAAGAACTGAAACTTCTCTGGGCAGAATTCTCCAATTTAACATTATTTCTTAACTCAGGGGATAACTGTATTATAAATTCATCAAATAATCACTCATATTTGCATTATAATACCGTTTATCCTCATAATTTATTCCCTTAGACATTATACGATCTTACACTCAAATTTACTTACTTAAAATATATTCATGACCTTTCTGAAGTAACATAATAGTAAAATTTTTTCATGACCTTTCTGATGTAACATATATAGTATTAACACCATGAAAAATTCCTCTAAAGCTTAGTTAGCATTTTGCGCAGCTACATTATCCACTCCTCAAAACAATTAAAATTTTAAGGATGTCTAATAACCTCCACACACCAGACTTTGTGTGAACAATAATTACAATTAATCTAAATATGTTACATGAGAAACCCATCCAAAATATTAAAAATAACCTCTTTAAATTTCTCCTCAAATCATAGACTATGCACAATACAATTTATATTTCTCTCTTTCGTAAATGATGAAATTATTTACATTCTGCCTACCTCCATGCACCAAGATTTTTGTGGCCAGTATTAGCTCACCCATTGCACTATGTTATGCCTTCATACATTATTACACACATCTTGAAATCACCTACGTACCCCGAAGTGGAGACCGGGGAAAAAAGTAACAGGGTATGAAAGTAACATCCCTCCCCTACCTTCGCATGTAGCTTCGAAAATCACATGATTCAAACAATGTATTCCCTTCAGGTTTCCCAACTGCCTACCAATTATTGGCCAGTATTGGAGAGTCTCTGTTGAGTGTGGCGCAGTAAAACGTTTTTTCAGTGTCACATGTAAGTTTTTTCAATTTTCTTAGTTTTGTCATAACAGTGGCTTTACGCAGTAAACGTAAGTCTACTTTAATAATTTAACTATGTGGAACTTTCAGTTTTATGCCACCATTAGCAATTTTTTCATTACTTATATAGATTGTGTTTAAAATATCAATTAAACAGAAAAGTACAGTCGGGGACAAAAGAAACATTACTGCTGAGGACGAAAGTAACAGTGTTTCTATCGTCCCCACTGCTGAAAAAGTATTATTAGTTGCAGGTCCTCTGTTTTCTTTATGTTTTCTTTTTTTTTTCGTTAGCGAACAGTAAATTAGGTATGATGCTGTTAGGAGTAGCAGTGTCTTGGTGAACAAACTCCTTATTACTGAACAGACTCATTAATTACTTAGTTATTTCGTTAAAGGGAATTATGCCATGAATACGGGTTAGGACGACTACAAGAGGACTAGCTCCTACTACTGTATATCGAACTGTGGCAGATGATGTTGCAAATTATAATATAAGTATTAGAGCAGCAGCAAAGAAACACAATGTATGCCATGTGACATTGCATTGGTACATTAAAAAGAAAGAGAAATGTATGAGTGATAGCAGCACACCAATGCCTCGTGTTGGTTATAGAAGTGTCAAACGAGTGTTCTCTAATGAACAACAAAAGCTTATAGCTGAATATGTGATTAAAGCGTCGGAGATATTTTACGGACTTTGCCCTAAGGATATCCGCAAATTAGCTCACGAACTGGCAACAACAAACAATATACCAGTTCCACCAGCTTGGATGGACAATCAAACTGCTGGTCCAAACTGGTTTTCAGCATTCATGAAGAGGAATCCCCAGTTGCCTATTCAGTCGGCTCAACCAACAAGTCTTGCTCGAGCTACGAGCTTTAATCCAACAAATGTGAAAGTCTTTTTCAACAACCTGGCTAGCATTATGGAGAGATATAAGTTAGAGCCCATGGACTTCTTGTATATGGACGAGACAGGTGTCACCACAGTTCAGAAACCAAACAGAATTGTTGCTAAACGGGGAATAAAGCAGGTAGGAGCTATCACGTTGGCTGAAAGAGGCACTCTTGTCACTGTTGGTATTGCCATCAACGCTCAGGGAAAGAGTACACCACCTTTCTTTGTATTCCCTCGCTTGAGATATCATGACCATTTTATTCTAGACGGCCCTATTGGTTGCATTGAAGCAGGAAATGCGAGTGGCTGGATGTAAGAGGAAGAATTTTTGTTATTCTTGCACCATTTCGTAAAATTTGCTACACGAACTCCTGTACACAAATGTTTACTGCTTCTCGACAGTCACGAACCTCATATATTCATCAGAAGCCTGAATGTTTGCAAAAGCAAGGGGATTGTTTTGTTGTAATTCCCACCACACTGTACACACAGGATGCAGGCTCTAGACCGTGCAGTTTATTGTCCATTTAAAAAGATGGTGAATGCTTTTGCTGTCAACTGGAACAAGAATCATCCGCTAAAGACCATGCTAATTTATGACATTCCTTCAATTGTAGGGGAAGCACTTCCACTTGCTGTAACTCCCAAAATATTGCAGCAGGGTTTAACTGCACAGGCATAGTGCAATTTAATAGGAATGTGTTCAGTGAAATCGATGTTGTACCATCTTCTGTCACTGATGGTGCAGCACAAGCTCTCAATTATGGAAAGCAAACTATGTCCTTTGCAGAATCATTAGCGATTTCTAGCGACCAATCTGAAGCTGGGAGGACATCTAATCCTGATCCAGTAGCAATATGCAAGAAAACACTTTCAAATGTCACAGCTTGTGATGCAGGACCTAGTGGTTTACATTCATCTTCTTCAGTTCGCGCAGCCTTTTCACCCGAAGGTGTTCGTCCGTTACCAAAAGCAGGTCCAAGGCAAGAAACAAGAAATGGAAGAAAAAGGAGAAAGTCTGCAATTTTGACCGACACTGCAGAGAAACTGCCCATAAAAGAAGAGCTAAAGGCCAATCCCTAGGCGAAAAAAGCGGAAAAGAAGCTAAATTTAAAAAGCAGCCGGCCAAGAGTGAGAAAGGAGAAAATCCTGAGGAATCGTCATCGGAAGACAGTGATAGGTACTGCCTTGTATGTATTAAGTCTTTACGCCACAGTCGTACCAAAGAGAAGTGGATTCAGTGTAGGGAATGTAAAGATTGGTCTCGTGTTGCTTGTACCGCTGGGGGGGGGGGGGGGGGGAGGGGGGGAAGGGGGGGAGGGCGGGGGGTATTTACGTGTGCCACAATTGTGAATCTGAATGGGACTAAGATATGCATTACTTTTCTCTTTTATTGACTCACTGAACATATACTCATAAAGCCCGAATTCGTTCACTGATATTAATTGCAATTACCGTTAACATAATAATTGTAAACGAATGAGAATTGAAGTTTATTGATGTTTAATTAATGTTTTGTAATGTTAATGTACTTTAAGTTACTGTATAGTCCTTTAGGTAATAAAATCTGGCTTAACTTCTCATGTTACTTTCGTAACCTACCTGTGTTACTATCGTCCCCGGTAACGAGGACAGAAGTAACAGGTACATTGATGCCTTAAAATCTGTTTTACAAATACCACATATGTGTAATTTTGTGGAAACGTAATTCATTTTTGTTAGGAAAGCTTCAGAGAACACACACATCAGTTCCTTTTGTTTCAAAAGTTTATTGGGAGGTAATAAAAAATGCAATATGCAAAATGTTACTTTTGTCCCTGGTCTCCCCATACACAAACTCCCAAAGTTCTTAAAAACTACACTTGGAAATACACTTATATACACACTTTTATTTATACATACTGCGTTTTTTGAAGTGCTCCAATTCAATGCCTCTTTCTTTGTTCACAAATAGACTTGTACGTTTACATATAAAATTTTGACAACCTGTGGAACACCATTTTTAAATCCAAGAAACTCATACTTACTTTCTTTATCAACATCGATCATTTCACTTACACACTGCACATTTTTAATTTCATCTGCCTCTAAACACCACTCCCTCAAAAGATCGTTATCAACGTCCCTTCCTTTTTCCTGCATATTTATGGTACTCATTATGATTTCAGACCACACCTCAATTTCATTATACATTCCTAAGTTCTCCTGATCTACCTCCAAATCAACTGTAGAATTTAAATAATCCACAAAACCTGTCGTTTCATCTTGCTCTTTAGCATCAAATGTAATGTTCCCTTCGTCTGAAGTAACTAATCAGTAGCTCCAACCTGTTCACAGTTAATCACACAACTTACTTCACCTCCCTTAAACAAAACCTCACTTATTTCTGCCAAATCATTACAAACTTTATTGCATTTAACTGCATTAGCATCCAGGGGTATCCCATAAGCTTCATTACTTAAAACTTCCTTTACATCTGTAGAGACAGTATTAAAAAAACAGCACCAATAACTCCATCAGTCTCCTCTGATACATCATACTAACTGCCACAACTGCATCACACCAAATCATAATTCACAGTACACTTGAATTCTGTCAACCTCAGCCTCTGTTACTTTACATTCTGACCTACCTGCTAAACATTATTTTCACTTTCATCTTTCAACATCAACTCATAATTCATGCTTTCATAAAGAGCTTTTGGTTCACTTCTATTAATAGAAATAAATGCGAAAATTCGCTCCTCCAATATATCTAAATCAATAGCTTCAACCTTCATAACTTCAGCATCTAGAACATCACCTTTATCTCCCTTTAATACGATATCACCCACTTCCGCCGACTCAACTGAAGGCTGCTTCGTGGGGGCTGTTACATGCAATGGTGATACCTGAGTTACCTCAAGTGATACAATACAACATTCTATAAGTAAATATAGACACACACTCACACACACACAAATAAAAGGCATAATTACACAGTACATATGCCTTGCTCCATCTGGCTAACTAGAACAATAACGTTTTGATGTGTATATGTAAAAAACAATACCACTTGACATTATGGAGAAAGCGGCAAGAAAGATACACTCATTAAGGAAAAACGCGCACACAACAAAAACTTACTTGGAGAATCGGTATGATCATCGTCATCGGTGTTTCTGTATGATACTAGCCTTCAAGGACTCAACAAAGGTCTGCGATGGCGTGACCAACAACTGAATACATGGCGTGATGTTCACTCGCCAGCCCTCAGTTGGGTTGGAATATTAACTGATTCTAAAACAGCAAGAAAGACACTGGCTAAGCAAAAATATAGACACACACGCACACACACAAGTAAAAAAGATACCTATGTAGAAGTTCTACATCATCATCATTGTCAAAATCATCAATTTGTGGTGATGGGGTAAAGTTGATGCTCCAAGCCTAAGATGCTGGTGATGCCGAAAAGTGGGTAGCAGCTTGCACATTAAGTGATTATGAAACAGAAGAAACCATACTGGTGAAGTAAAATAGGTGAAAAAATACAGGCACTTGTGCATGTACAAAGAGAGATAGAGGAAGGGACATACCCTCATCAGATAAAACAGCGTCAGTTTCCTGTAATGGTGTACCCACAGAGGTAGCCTGTAAAATAGAGTCATTCATCAGTCCCTTAAAAAAAAAGTCTAGCAATATATAAAATAGAGAAAGACATATATGCACATATATAGAAATTGTGCTTATGTTCGAGATTTTTGTCCATCCCAACACATCTCACTAAATTAGCAAATGTCTCATGACTGAAGAGGTTAGATGGGACACTGTTCTCATCGACAACCCCCTCGAAATGCTGCTGCTTGACCGCTTCTTGGTGGCAAATTCTATGAGAGAAGCATGCTAGAAGCAGACTGAGGAGAAAGTCCACTTGTTGAGCCATCTTATTCCAGGTGTGGAAGTACGAAACATGAATTTTCCTATATATGGTGCTATCCGTCATTGTAGGTCCCGTGAGACCGCGTCTGCAGCGCTATCTGCTTCCTGTAACGGCCAACGACGAATGCCAACACACACTAACCAAAGTTCCATACATTGGTATCTGTTTCAAACACGTAAACCTGTCGAGTTTTGTGCCTACGAACTCCGATTTGGGGACAGCATTGGTTTTCTGTTAACATTTGAAGAGAACTGCTGCAGAATCGCATCGAATGCAAGTCGAACCTTTCGGCGAACATATTCTTGTTTCGAGTGGTTCAAAAAATTCAGAAGTTCTGATTTTGACGTGAGAAACGACCTGTGGGAAACCACCGAAAAGGTTCGAAGACAACGAATTGCAGGCTTTATTGGATGAAGATGATACTCAGACTCAACAAGAACTTGCAGAACAATTGAATCTGACACAGAAAGCCGTTTCTCTCCTTTGAAAGCGATGGGAAAGGTGCAGAAACTGGGAAAATGGGTTTTGCAAGAACTGAGTGTAAGACAGCAAGCAAATCGAAAGACCACATGTAAAATGCTGCTCGCCAGATACAAAAGAAAGTCGTTCCTCTATTGAATGGTGACAGATGATGAAAAATGGATATATTTTGAGAATCGTAAGCGTCGTAAAACATGGGTGAATCCAGGCAAACCATCGACATACACTGCAAGACTAAATCGCTTTGGAAAGAATACAATGCTCTGTGTTTGGTGGGATCAGAAGGGTTTCACCTATCATGAGCTGCTAAAACCTGGTGAAACCGTTAATACTGATCGCTACCAACAGCAAATGACCGATTTAAATCGAGCATTACGTGAAAAACGACCGGCACATGGAAAAAGACAACACAAAATCATATTGATCCATGATAACGCCCCATCACACACATCAAAACGGGTTAGGGAAACGATCGAGGCATTCAGTTGGGAAATACTAGACCATGTGGCTTATTCTCCAGACTTGACTCCATCCGATTATCATCTATTTGCGTCTCTGGGACACGCTCTCGCTGAACAACGCTTCATTTCATATGAAAATGTACGAAAATGGGTCGCTGACTGGTTCAGTCCAAGATTAGATTAGATTGGACTAGATTAGATTAGTACTTGTTCCATAGATGATGAATACGAGACTTCGTAATGATGTGGAACGTGTCGGGTTAATTAAAGGTGTCTATACAAGATATTACATTACACAAAATATTACATGACACTTAATATTTTTAATTTTCTTTAGGGGGGGGGGGGGCGGGGAAATTACCCACTTACTATATCCAAAAATTCATCTAATGAGTAGAAGGAGTTGCCATTCAGAAATTCTTTTAATTTACTTTTAAATGCTATATGACTTTCTGTCTTACTTTTGATGCTATTAGGTAAGTGACCAAAGACTTTTGTGGCAGCATAATTTACCCCCTTCAGAGTGAATTCGTTCGGATTGTTAATAACAAATTTCATAAGTGAATATACATATTGTGAGGCTACAGTGAAGATTTCTAGCTCTTTAAATAAGTGTCTGCTGGATGATCTTAGATGAGCTCCAGCAATTATTCTGATTACATCCTTTTGTGCAATGAACACATTTTTACTCAATGATGAGTTACCCCAGAATAGGGTGCCATAAGAAAACAAAGAATGGAAATAGGTGTGGTAAGCTAATTTACTCAGATGTATATGGCCAAAATTTGCAATGACCCTAATAGCATAAGTAGCTGAATTGAAACGTTTCAGCAAATATTCAGTGTGTTTTTTCCAGTTCAACTCCTCATCAATGCATACACCTAGAAATTTTGAATATTCTACCTTAGCTACTGATTTCTGATTGAAGTCTATATTTATTAATGGTGTCATTCCATTTACTGTGTGGAACTGTATATACTGTGTTTCGTCAAAGTTTAATGAGAGCCCATTTGCAGAGAACCACTTAATGATTTTCTGAAAAACATCGTTTACAATTTCATCAGTTAGTTCTTGTCTGTTGCGTGTGATAGCTATACTTGTACCATCGGCAAAAAGCACCAGCTTTGCATCTTCTTGAATATAGAATGGCAAGTCATTAATATACAGGGCTATTACAAATGATTGAAGCGATTTCATAAATTCACTGTAGCTCCATTCATTGACATATGGTCACGACACACTACAGATACGTAGAAAAACTCATAATGTTTTGTTCGGCTGAAGCCGCACTTCAGGTTTCTGCCGCCAGAGCGCTCGAGAGCGCAGTGAGACAAAATGGCGACAGGAGCCGAGAAAGCGTATGTCGTGCTTGAAATGCACTCACATCAGACAGTCATAACAGTGCAACGACACTTCAGGACGAAGTTCAACAAAGATCCACCAACTGCTAACACCATTCGGCGATGGTATGCGCAGTTTAAAGCTCCTGGATGCCTCTGTAAGGGGAAATCAACGGGTCGGCCTACTGTGGGCGAAGAAACGGTTGAACGCGTGCGGGCAAGTTTCACGCGTAGCCCGCGGAAGTCGGCGAATAAAGCAAGCAGGGAGCTAGACGTACCACAGCCGACGGTTTGGAAAATCTTACGGAAAAGGCTAAAGCAGAAGCATTTCTTAAACGGGAGATTGGAAAACCGATGGATCAGTCGTGGTGGAGATCATGATCAACAATTCATGTCATAGCCTCCACGCTCTCCCGACTTAACCCCATGCGATTTCTTTCTGTGGGGTTATGTGAAAGATTCAGTGATTAAACCTCCTCTACCAAGAAACGTGCCAGAACTGCGAGCTCGCATCAATGATGCTTTCGAACTCATTGATGGGGACATGCTGCGCCGAGTGTGGGAGGAACTTCATTATCGGCTTGATGTCTGCCGAATCACTAAAGGGGCACATATCGAACATTTGTGAATGCCTAAAAAAACTTTTTGAGTTTTTGTATGTGTGTGCAAAGCATTGTGAAAATATCTCAAATAATAAAATTATTGTAGAGCTGTGAAATCGCTTCAATCATTTGTAATAACCCTGTATATTAAGAACAGTAGAGGTGTAAGTAGGCTAAGTAGGCTGTTTAGGTTTTTATGTTGGTAACGCCATGTAGCGCTCTATATGAAAATCACTGACTGTGCTGTGTGCAGTCTGTGGCTGGTTTGCATTTTTGGAATTTGCTATTGTAGTGTTGGGCAGTTGGCTCTTAACAATGCGTAGCGTTCTGCAGTTGGAAGTGAGCCGCCAGCAGTGGTGGATGTGGGGAGTGAGATGGCGGAGTTTTGAGAGTGGATGACGTGGACATGTGTCCATCAGAGAGAGTAAATTTGTAATACTGGATATCATGAACTGATATATATATTATGACTTTTGAACATTATTAAGGTAAATGCATTGTTTGTTCTCTATCAAAATATTTCATTTGTTGACTATGCCTATCAGTAGTTAGTGCCATTCTTTTGTAGAAATTATTGAAAGTCAGATTGCGTTGCGCTAAAAATATTGTGTGTCAGTTTAGTGTTGATCAGAATAAGTAAAGAGAGAAATGTCTGAGTACTTTTAGTTCTGCTCAGCTATTTGAAAATCAAATATCGTAAAAGGTTTATCAGCACAGTAATTCAATAATTTTTCGAAGGGGATGTTTCAGAGGATCCAAGGCAATACCTTGCAGCACCCGATTCTTGATTGTTCCCCATTTTGAGAAATCACTAGTTTTTTGCACATTAGGTGAACTGATTATTTCAAATTTCTGCACTCTTCCAGTTAGGTATGATTTAAACCATTTGAGCACTGTCCCGTTCATACCATAGTACTTGAGCGTATCTAGAAATATTCCATGACTGACACAATCAAAAGCCTTTGAGAGATCACAAAAAATCCCAACGGGTGACTTTCGGTTACTCAGAGCATTTAATATTTCATTAGTGAATGTATATATAGCATTTTCCGTTGAAAAACCTTTCTGGAAACCAAACTGACATTTTGTTAAAACTTTACAAAGGTGTGAAGCTACTGTACAACACATTACTTTTTAAAGAATTTTGGATAATGCAGTCAGAAGAGAGATTGGGCGGTAGTTGTTGACATCAGACGTATCTCTTTTTTAGGCAGTGGTTTAACAACGGCATACTTCAGTCTATCTGGGAAAATATGCTGCTTCAGAGAGCAATTACATATGTGGCTAAGAATCCCACTTATCTCTTGGGAACAAGCTTTTATTATCCTGCTGGAAATGCCATCGATTCCATGTGAGCTTTTATTCTTGGGAGAGTTTATTATCTTCCTAATTTCAGAAGGAGAGGTGGGTGGAATTTCAATTGTATCAAATTATGTGGGTAAGGCCTCTTCTGTTAACTGCCTTGCTTCTTCTAATGAACATGTAGATACTATTTTCTCTACAACATTTAAAAAATGATTATTCAAAACGTTTTTGACTTCCAACTTGTTGTTTGTCAAGTTTCCATTTGCTTTGATGGTAATGCCGTCATCCTGTATTCTTGGTTGCCCTGACTCCCTTGTAATAATAATCCAAATTGTTTTGATTTTATTATCAGAGGTATTAATCTCAGACATGATGCACATGCTTCTGGACTTTTTAATAACCTTTCTTAATGTAGCACAGTAGTTTTTATAATATTTGGCTGTTTCTGGATCATTACTCTTTCTTGTTGTTAGACACAGTTTCCTTTTGTGGTTACACGATATTCTTATTCCTTTAGTAACCCAAGGTTTTTTGCATGGTTTATTATAATTAGATTTAACTATGTTCTTGGGGAAACAGTTTTCATACTCTTACAAGTGTATCATGAAATAAGTTATATTTTAAATTAGCATCGGGTTCCTTGTACTCCTCATCCCAGTCTAACTGCTGAAGATTTTCCCTGAAATTTCTAATTGTTGAGTCATTAATTGAATGCACAACTTTGGAGGGTAGGTTTGAATTACTGAATGGAGCTATGTCACATACTATAACTAGCTGAGCACCATGATCAGAAACGCCATTCTCAACAGGACAAGAATTTATGTTTTTAAACTTATCTTGGTCTATAAAAGTGTTATCTATCAATGTGCTGCTGTCCTTTACTACCCAAGTAGGGAAATCAATGAAAGATGTCAAACTGAAAGAACCAAGCAAGACTTCCAGGTCATTCTTCCTATTACACTCTTTCAGTGAATCAACATTGAAGTCACCAATAATTTGCTTTTCCCTATCTGACAGATAGCACAACAAGGCATCCAAGTTTTCCAGGAATAAATGAAAGTTTCCTGAAGGGGACCATTATACTGTTACAATTATAAAAGAGCCCTCCTTCAGTTTAAGTTGACAGGCATATGTTTCTATATGTTGCTCTAGACAAAACTTTTTTGTATCTAAGCTTTTTACACAGTGATAACTTTTGACATATATGGCAACTTCTCCTCTCACCTTATTCTCTCTACTCATATGTGCAGCTAGTTTATAACCACTGATATTTACCTTTTCCATATCAGACACAATGTGATGCTCAGACAGGCATAGTTTATCTATTACATTATCAGATTCGATGTCATCTAAAGAAACCAGGAGCTCATCTACTTTATTCTTCAATCATTATTTTTTACTTTACTTTTGTGAAAATCTACTTTTTTCTTTAATCCACCAGTATTTTGGTTAAATATGGTAATATTATTATTTACTTTACTGTTGTGAGAATCATGGGGGTTTTGGATCTTTTTAGCACCTGCTTGCTTGAACTTCTCGTTGGACACTGATATTAGTCTAAAAAAAGAGGTACATCCATGAGTAATAGTGTCGACCCTTATGGATTTCGCTAACAACCCTGCCAGTTTACCCTTCCCTTTCCTATTGAGGTGTAGGCAATGCCTTGTGAAATCCCCCCTATCAAAGCCTCGACAGGATCCAATCCAATGTCTGACAGAGTGGCCACCCTATGCAACTGATCCAACCCTGTATTTACCCTCCTGACAGAACGATTCAACTGGAGCTGATCATGCCACACGAAACTGGTTTTCGGCGTGGCATTCATAGCCTGCCGGAGAGGTGGGAGTAATGTATAAATAGCAATGGAGATTATTTTGAATAAAATATTATTTATCAGTTTCAAACAATAGACATGTGATTATTGAAACCAAATTCCGGTTTCATACTTCTCCACCTGGTATACTCTCGATTATTGGAGAGGTGGTGGAGGATGTTGGGGTGGTGTCAGGGGTAAAATCCCATCAGTAAGCCTGTTATTTTCAGCTGGAGTTGTAGCAAGCTCACTACAGATCCCTAGGGGAAGAGTGTTTGTGAAATAAGGAGTAATTTATTTATAATCCAATTAAATAGTTGTCCATTGCACATATATAACAAGTCTTCTTCTTCACTCTCAGGTGATGGAGTGGAGGACGCCCATAACTTTGTAGATCTCTTACAGAGGCGTTCTTGTAAACATTACATGTCCATAAAGATTTCACAGTATTTTTCACGTAAACAGTCAAGTCTGTATGATCTAAATTTCTATGTAATGTCACTAGATCTTCAAAAATCATTCAGTTTTCTTCCCAATTGATGCCATGATAATATCGGCTCAACCATGACATATTTTTACGTATTTTGAGGCAGTTGATGTCTTTGAAAGCTGTACTTGGAGCCAAGATCGTTAAAAATGTGGTAGCTCGCTCCTTGTTCATAAAGGCGAAAAATACCATGTCTTTAAGAACGAAACGCCAATATTCATCAGGAAAGCCTTACACGTCGATTACAATGTTAGTTGTTTGAGGTTCCATCGTGAAATGTTTTACTTGTTGTGCTATACCTATTAATTTATACAAGTCTGTGCACAATTCTGGTAAGTGGGCAGTAGTTGATGATCCAATCATGTATTCATGGAAATTTTTAGAGCCTTCAAATTCAGTATAAATGTCAATACGACAACCCTACACTGATTCATTCTGTTTGGAGCAAGTTATAAAGATAAATTGGAGCTAGCTCCTTAAATTACTTTGGACTGAGCGGGCAACCCTCATTCTCTTCACTCTCATAATATGCAGGACGAAACCTAGTGTGCATATCAAAAAGTGGCTGTATACATATTAGACCAATCTTGGTGTAAGTTGTCACATGGATAAAATTCAGTATTTAAGTATACCCGAGCCTTTGTTAAACTACATTTGTCAAATTCATTTGAATCGCGTTTGAGGTTCACTTTCCCATCAGTTTCAAATGCAATGACAATAAATCGACGTGTTTGTAACAGGACAGGTCTCTTAAAAGTCCATTATTGATGGGATGAGCTGGAGAGTAGAGGTTATTCAAACAGCTCCCATGATCTGAAATTTAAAAGCAGTTGAATCCCAAATCTAAGTATTTTTTACGTTTCAAGCATTCTTCATTGATTACAGAGACATGGAGCACCTGCCAAATTAATTTCTTGAGCACAGTCTTGTTCTCTCCTCCATTGGAACCCTTGATGTATTCATTACTGTCTCTTCCACTTCTTACTAATGTAAGTTCCTGCTTCACATTAACTAGAATCCTCCTCATATCCTCAATGTATCCCCTGAGCGTTTTGAGAGGTATGCATGCACTAAAGACCTTGTACTCATTTGCTTGTGCCAGTTTATCTATAAACTCTTCTGCATTTTCTATACCGTTCAAGTCTGATTTTGATGCTGACATTTAAGTTTTTCAGATTGATGTGATACCTCTCCTCATCGTGAAATGAATCTCTGAAGAGCAGCAATGAAAGCTTGGGAGGACAAATCAGTGACAAGCTCGATGTGTTCTGCCTTTGTTGCCATGAAAACGAACAGGGCAATGTAGACCTTTGTCCTAGTTTTGCTCCTCTTTCCTCCATTCCTTACTTGTATTGACCCTCCATAGTCAACCCCACAATTAAGGAAAGGTCTGCTTTGCTCCACATGCACTGAAGGAAGTTGTCCCATGAGCTGTGTTGTAGTCATTGCCTTCAAGCGCTAGCAAGGAAGGCACTTGTGCATTATTTACCTGATTACAGATCTTCCATTTGCTATCCAGGACCTTTGTTTTGGGCTTGCTAACAGCAGCTGAGATCCTGCATCCAACAAACTAAGATGCTCAGGAGGAAGAATCATGAGGTGCTTCTGACTGTAAGAAACTTTTGATTGTTCCAATCTGCCGCCCACCCTTAACAACTGTTCCCCGTCCTGGAGGGGATGAAGTGAGTTCAATTTGCTTTTCTTGGGGATTGGTCGGTCATTTGTAGTTCTTCAATTTCCTTGTAATAATCTTGCTGTTGCAACATACGAATGACTGCCTTCGATACTGTGTGAAGTTCTCCTGGTGTTAGATTTGCCTCTTAGTGGGTTGCCACTTTTAAGAATAATGTTGGGCTGTCTCATTCACAATGCAAGTAGTTGCGAGTAAGTAAACATGTTGAACACATTTCTCCGGTGCGTCAGCTGATTCGTCTGCATACTTCATGGTGTTAATAGGCCATGCTGATGGTGGCTGATACAGCCGGCAAGGACCTGTCCACTATAGCCTACTGTCACCTAGCTGTTGTGGTGCAGTTCCTCTCCAAATGATGTCAGCAGGATTGCTCTTAGAGGATACGTGGTTCCAGTCCTCTACTGCAGAGAATTGCTGAATTTCAGAGACACGATTTCCAACAAACTTTTTCCATGACGTTGGTTCTTTTGCTAACCATGTTAAGACAGCAGTAGAATCTGTCCAAGAGAAAGGTTTTGGCGATGTTTAAGTGTACCCCAGATTTAACCTTCTCCATTAATCTATACAGTAATAGGGCTGCACACATATCAAGTACTGGCAATGACATTTGCTTGATTAGTGCTACTCGGGATTTCGAAGTTAAAAGCTTGATTGAGAAATTATTTTCTTCACAGACGCTTATAAGCTGAATGCAGGTTCCAGATGCTTGCTCGGAGGCATCTGAGAATCCATGTAGCTCCAGCCACTTTACTCCGTTCCTGATCACTCTTCGTTCGATATGAATGCTAATCAGTAATGGTAGGTGATTATTCACCTTTCCCCATTGTGGCTTCAGGTCATCTGGTAACGGCGTGTCCCTTTCTATTTGTCTTGCCAGAGGTGTTGCAGAAAAACTTTGCAAGTCACTACCACAGGTCCCAGAAGTCCCAATTTATAGAATATGGAGGTAATCCAAGAAAGTATACGTCGTTTAGAAACGCTTGCGTTATTATTTTCTGCATTGGAAGGTATCGCTATGAGGATATCACAACGGACCCAAAGTCTTCACTGTTTCTTGCTGCTCGTTGCCCAGACACCATGGTATTTGCACTTCACGACGTTCAGGTGGCATATTTTCCAGCGAAGTTGAATCGTTTGCACACCATTTACGAAGAGGAAACTCTACACTGTGAAGTAATCTAACAAGCTCTTCCTACAGACTGAGTGCCTCCTCTATTGTGTCATCTCCACTCAAAACATCATCTACATAAAAATCCATTTCTATTGTGGTTGCAGCCCTTTGATATGTTCTCTCATCTTCTGCTAGTTACGTTGTGGCCGAGCGGTTCCAGGCCCTTCAGTCCGGAACCGCGCAACTGCTACGTCACAGGTTCGCATCCTGCCTCGGGCATGGATGTATGTGATGTCCTTAGGTTAGTTAGGTTTAAGTAGTTCTAAGTTCTAGGGGACTCATAACCTCAGATGTTAAGTCCCATAGTGTTCAGAGCCATTTGAAAAATTTTCTGCTAGTTGTAATAGACTTCTTGTTGCTAAAAAGGGCGCTGCTGGTGTACCATAAGTGACTGTTGTCAAACGATAATCTTTGATTGATTCGTTGGGAGACTCACGCCATAGAATTTCTTTGTAGGTCTTGATCTACGTTTACGACTTCAATCTGTCAATACATTTTTGTAATGTCAGCAGTGAAAGCGTATCTGTGTGTTCAGAACCGCAGGACAATTGAATATAAGTCATCTTGTACTGTTGGTCCAACTATCAGTATGTCATTGAGGGAAGTGTTCGATGATGTCTTTGCTGAGGCATTAAACACTACTCGAAGTTTAGTAGTACTGCTTGATTCTTTAAGCACTACGTGATGTTGCATGTAATACGTACAGTTCTCCGTATCTGTGGTCACCAGTTCCGTATGATCCAAATCTTCATATTGTCTCATAAATCTGACATACTGTGTCCTTAATTCTGGCTGTCACTGTAGCCTTCTCCCTAAGCGTTGTAAGCAGCCTGTCGCATTATTTACGGACTCTCCCAGTCCTGCATGATTATCTTTCACTGGTAGTTTCACCACGAATCTACCATTTGCATTCCTCTGAATGGTTTTCGCAAAATACTCCTCACATAATCGCTCTTCTTTTGTGTGCACAGAAACAGACTTCATTACTTCTTGCTGCCAGAACCTGTCGACCTGAATGTTAAGTTTGGTGTTGCGTGCAAGGCATGACAGTACTTTACGAGCATTGGACTTAACTGAATGAGGATGTATCTTTCTGACATAATCCAACCAAATGATGTTTCCTGTAAGGGTGGGTGGTTATCTCTTTTCAGTTGACCAGGGCGCAATACATCAAAAAAGATCGATGCTCCAAGCATAAGATCAATCTCACCAGGTTTGTTAAATGATGGGTCTGCTAACCTTACGTGATTAGGAAACTGCCAGATGGAGGTTTCAAGAGACGCTGTTGGGTGTCGCCCTGTTATACGCGGTAGTAATGCACAGACAACATGTGTACCGTAGTCAACAGCTCTTGAGGAAATGTACACGCTGTAAACGTGCGACTATTCTACTGTTTGAACAACGCTGATGACAGTTATTGGTATCGGATGTAGACTGAGCTGTAGTCCCATCCGATCTGCTAAGCTCCTAGACATAAAGTTCATGTGTGAGGCACTGTCAAGAAGTGCCCTGCATTTCTACACCTTCCCATTTTTGTCAGCGACGTTTACAAGTGCAGTAGATAATAACACTTCCGCACGTTGGTGGTCTCCTTTCACTGTGTAGTATGCTTGCAGTTATTGTTCATGCGTTTCTCGGTTTCTGCTGTCACTATTACTGGCTTGTTCCTTTGCAATAATGCGTTGTGGTGCTTGTTACAAATGCGGCATTCCTTCTGCCTGTGATTCGAGCCCAGACAGTTGAAACAGAATTTTTGTCTGTTCAGGAAGTCTATTGTGCTAGCCGTATCGCTCTCTTTGAACTTAGGACACTTACTTAGCTTATGCGTTGAGTTGCAGAACGCACAGTCGGGAGCGAGGAGTGTACGTTGAGAACTGTACCCTTCAGCCTTAGTATGCTGCGCGACCGACTGTTGGGACAGGGGCAGCATTTTTCTGGATGAATGTGCTCTAACGTTTAAAACCTGTTTCTAGTAATGCCACCAGATCTTTCATGCAAGGGAATGTGGTGTCAGCTGTTTTACATTCCCACTGTTTCCTCAGAGTCACACTAATGTGATCCAACAAAATGTGCGAGAGCAATATTTCATGCAATGGAATGCCAACCTGCATTACGTCGATGGCGTTCAGATTTCTCATTAGCTGATTAATTAACATCCATAAGTCCTTAAAAGATTGCTGGCCGAGGTGGCCGAGTGGTTCTAGGCGCTACAGTCTGGAGCGGCGCGACCGCTACGGTCGCAAGTTCGAATCCTGCCTCGGGCATGGATGTGTGTGATATCCTTAGGTTAGTTAGGTTTAAGTAGTTCTAAGTTCTAGGGGACTGATGACCTTAGAAGTTAAGACCCATAGTGGTTCAAGAAAATGGCTCTGAGCACTATTGGACTTAACATCTGTGGTCATTAGTCCCCTAGAACTTAGAACTACTTAAACCTAACTAACCTAAGGGCATCACACAGATCAATGCCCGAGGCAGGATACGAACCTGCGACCGTAACGGTCACGCAGTTCCAGACTGAAGCGCCTAGAACCGCATGGCCACACGGGCCGGCTAAGTCCCATAGTGCTCAGAGCCATTTGGACCATTTGAACCTTAAAAGATTCAACTTCATTGTTTGGCAAATTCAGAAGTTCTTTTAAATGCAAATCAACAATTAACTTGGGATTGTCATACCTCTGAACGATAAAATCCCATGCAGTCTTAAAGTTACTTCATGTAACAGGTAAGTTTTCCACCAGCTTACGGATTCACCAGACAAACATGACAATAAATAATAATATCGCTGGACATCAGTTAAGGTTTCATTGCTAGTAACTGGTGCCTTAAGGGTATCGAAGAAACGCATGAATTCTGCTATGTTACCATTGAATTTTGGTAATGATATTGCTGGGAGCTTTATTTCATGTCCACTGCATGAACTTGCAGTCTTAGGTGGTAACACAACAATTGATCGGAGCAGTGTCTTTGATTCTAAATTTAAGCACAAGTCTTCAAATGACTCTCTGTCTTCATCAAGAGATTCTTCTACACAGTTAATCTCTAACTGAGTTTGGATGTCGTTTTATTCATCTTTGCTTTTATTTAGCAGTGACTGCCTTACTCTGATGTCGTTGAGATTGGATCCTTCATGATAGCTATTAATAAATGTGGGGAGTCTATTCAAAAAAATGGTTCAAATGGCTCTGAGCACTATGGGACTCAACTGCTGAGGTCATTAGTCCCCTAGAACTTAGAACTAGTTAAACCTAACTAACCTAAGGACATCACAAACATCCATGCCCGAAGCAGGATTCGAACCTGCGACCGTAGCGGTCTTGCGGTTCCAGACTGCAGCACCTTTAACCGCACAGCCACTTCGGCCGGCGGAGTCTATTCACTCGCGACTTGATTACTGCTCTTTTCTTAATTAAATTTCGTTTATTGGCAGGATCCATGTTTCAGCAGATTAGCACAAAGGATAATAGATTAAGGAAATAGAGCCAGGCTGCTCACAGGGCAGGATGACGGTACCTGTAGAGCACACGGGTGCAGCTGCTGGCGGAGACGGCGACGGACGGCGCTCGCTGATGCGCTAGTGTTGTGGTATTGGAACTGCTTGGCTGTGTTACTACGTCTGCTGGCTTGAGATGCACTTCACAACACGATTCTCGCGGCGTTTGTATTTTGGACAGCTCTAGTGCGGACGTCTGTCACTACTGATGCTTGAGATAAATGCTGAGCGTATGCTAATCTCTTGACTGGAATGCTCTCTTTCAAATTCTGAAGGTGGCACGGGTAAAATACAGGGAGCGAAAGGCTATTTACAATTTGTACAGAAAGCAGATGGCAGTTATAAGAGTCGAGGGACATGAAAGGGAAGCAGTGGTTGGGAAGGGAGTAAGACAGGGTTGTAGCCTTTCCCCGATGCTATTCTATCTGTGTATTGAGCAAGCAGTAAAGTAAATAAAATAAAAGTTCGGAGTAGGTATTAAAATCCATGGAGAAGAAATAAAAACTTTGAGGTTCGCCGATGACATTGTAATTCTGTCAGAGACAGCAAAGGACTTGGAAGAGCAGTTGAACGGGATGGACAGTGTCTTGAAAGGAGGGTATAAGATGAACATCAACAAAAGCAAAACGAGGATAATGGAATGTAGTCGAATTAAGTCGGGTGATGCTGAGGGAATTAGACTAGGAAATGAGACAGTTAAAGTAGTAAAGGAGTTTTGCTATTTGGGGAGCAAAATAACTGATGATGGTCGAAGTAGAGAGGATATAAAATGTAGACTGGCAATGGCAAGGAAAGCGTTTCTGAAGAAGAGAAATTTGTTAACCTGGAGTATTGATTTAAGTGTCAGGAAGTCGTTTCTGAAAGTATTTGTATGGAGTGTAGCCATGTATGGAAGTGAAACATGGACGATAAATAGTTAAGACAAGAAGAGAATAGAAGCTTTCGAAATGTGGTGCTACAGAAGAATGCTGAAGATTAGATGGGTAGATCATATAACAAATGAGAAGGTATTGAATAGGATTGGGGAGAAAAGAAGTTTGTGGCACAACTTGACTAGAAGAAGGGATCGGTTGGTAGGACATGTTCTGAGGCATCAAGGGATCACCAATTTAGTACTGGAGGGCAGCGTGGAGGGTAAAAATCGTAGAGGGAGACCAAGAGATGAATACACTAAACACATTCAGAAGGATGTAGGCTGCAGTAGGTACTGGGAGATGAAGCAGCTTGCACAAGATAGAGTAGCATGGAGAACTGCATCAAACCAGTCTCAGGACTGAAGACCACAACAACAACAATGCTAGTCTCAGAGAATCACACAGAAGGCCACGATAACCGGATACTCGTAATTCGTGGCACATGAAAATCAAAGCACTTAACTTTTGTGCTGGAACATGTTCGAATAGTTGTATCCGCGCCCGGAGGACCAAAATGTAGGCAGCCGCAAAACGCGCGTTAATTCTGCGCTGCCTCTCTCTTTCCACAGTCCACACAAATGCATACACTTGTTGCAAAGGAAGGGCGGTTGAAAATGAAAGTACATGATTGGTAAAAGTGGACTGTATTTAGACACAACAGTGCGAGACACAGTTACAGATGCGCGTGCGCAGATTGGAGATCACTGCCCGTCTCCCCTGTCCTGGCCAGTTCCGGTTGTACATTGTGTGGACAGTCGGGCAGAAAAAATTCTTACTTGCAGCGAGTGTCCGGTCGCTACTGTGCCCTTGTGGCACCTTGCACCAATACAGAACAACCATTTTAATATGGCTGCATTTAGAAGTTTTTTGTCACATACATCAATTGGCCTGATTTTTGTTGTCCTGTGGACAGAACCGTTGTACAAGACAGTGATTTGTGGGAGGATATCAGCTCATTCAAAGGAACCATGAAGGTAGAGAGAGACTGGATTAGATTAGATGAGTACTTGTTCCATAGATCATGAATATGACACTTTGTAATGATGTGGAACGTGTCAGGTCAATAAAAGCTGTCTATACAAGATATTACATTAGACAAAATATTACATGACATTCAATATTAATTTTTTTTTATGGGAGGTTGGTGAATTACTCACTTACTATATCCCAAAATTCATCTAATGAATAGGAGTTGCCATTAAGAAATTCTTTTAATTTCCTTTTAAATGCTATATGGCTATCTGTCAGACTTTTGATGCTATTAGGTAAGTGATCAAAGACTTTTGTGGCAGCATAATTTACCCCCTTCTGAGCCAAAGTTAGATTTAACCTTGAGTAGTGAAGATCATCCTTTCTCCTAGTGTTGTAGCCATGTACACTGCTATTACTTTTGAATTCGTTCAGATTGTTAATGACAAATTTCATAAGTGAATATATATATTGTGAGGCTACAGTGAAGATTTCTAGCTCTTTAAATAAGTGTCTGCAGGATGATCTCGGATGAGCTCCAGCAATTATTCTGATTACACGCTATTGTGCAATGAACACTCTTTTACTCAATGATGAGTTACCCCAGAATATGATGCCATACGAAAGCAGAGAATGAAAATAGGTGTGGTAAGCTAATTTACTCAGATGTATATGGCCAAAATTTGCAATGACCCTAATAGCATAAGTAGCTGAATTCAAACGTTTTAGCAGATCCTCAGTGTGTTTTTTCCAGTTCAACCCCTCATCAATGCATACACCTAGAAATTTTGAATATTCTACCTTAGCTACCGATTTCTGATTGAAGTCTATATTTATTAATGAGGTCATTCCATTTACTGTGTGGAACTGTATATACTGTGTTTTGTCAAAGTTTAATGAGAGCCCATTTGCAGAGGACCACTTAATGATTTTCTGAACAACATTGTTTACAATTTCACCAGTTAATTCTTGTCTGTCTGGTGTGATAGCTATACTTGTATCATCGGCAAGAAGTACCAGGTTAAAACGCATCCACATTTGCCCTTTTATTGTCTGGTTAAAACACTTCACAATACATGCATTCATCTCAGAGAATGTCGAATAGTGATATATTCCATACCATTCCATTACCACCTTATAATATGTATTACAGAACTCACTACCATGATCTGTCTGTAGGGTGTGTGGCATGTGCTGGGTTACTGTCTGTAATAGTTGTTCAAACACGAGTGCAACAGTCTTCCTCACCTTTGTTTTCACAGGTAGACCCCACACAAATTGCGAGTATATATCAACGACCATTAAAATGTATTTGAAACCCTTATTCCCCCCTGAATATTGCGTCATATCTACAAGGTCCACCAGCCATAAATAATTCAAGCCTTAAATTGTAACCTGCCTACATGGGAAATCCGATCTGCTGACTTATGTAGTTCTTGAAGAACTCTCTCGTTGATTATCCATGACACATTCTTCTCTAATTGCAGAAATTACAGAGATGATTTCATTTGAATTTTCCATATTCCCAGCTGCAGATGATGCAGTGAGCAAGCATAATTGTTCAACTATTTCGTTGGGGTCGTTGTAATAGATGTATTGAGGTGACCTATTATTTATTTTTTAATTATTAATGTCGATAGTGTCACTGCCAAGTATATCTGATAATACCTTTTTAACTGCAATAATAATGATTTGTACTTGAGTTGTTTGTATATATTGCCCTCCCTCCACTGGCTTCCTGATATACCTCTGTCATGTGTAATATCTGACTATAATTTTCGATATCTTTCAATGAATAGCTATATACTTTTGAAGTTTTTAAAAGTATTAAAGTCAGTAAACTATGTGTTATTTTGAATTCTCTGTCTCCGATCTGTACTGCATTTTTGTTAAACTTACAGGTTGAGTACCCAACATGGTTTTTCCCTGCTTACTCCATAAGTCCTATCTATCTGATGATCACTGTAATGTTAAGGAAATGATCACTAGCATCTTGTTCTTTAGCCATTGAGAGTCATTCAGGAGATTCTGTGACAGAACTAAACGTGTCTCTGAGTGACTGGTCTCTTTCCAAATGCACTTCAGCAATCGAGGTTTCTCTCTGATAGCTTTACATGCTTCAGCGAATTTATGTTTTGTCGACTAAGCAGACTCTGGAATGGTACATAACTTATATACACTCCATTTGCTTTCTTTTCAATTACACCATGCTGTGCATTTAACTCATTTGTCTTCTTCTCAGTCACATCAACACTTGCAGTTAATTTGTTGATTAATCTCAGAATTGTCTGAGAATAAGTATTTAACTCCTTGATACTTTTGTTGAGTGCTTCAAGTCTAGTAGTATGATGTTTAATACTGTTGGTGAGTGATTGAATTTTCTAGCCATTGTACAGACGAATGTTCTGACTTCCCCTTGCAGACTGATTGTGGGTGGATGACCTCACGAACTTATATATTCTGGAAAGTATAATGAGATAATTACCGTGTTATTTCACTACACACCATCACCTTTTAATTCAGTTACGTCGCTAACAGCAAACCTATGCTGTGAATGATTCCAGAAATCCCTACACAAATTTGAAAATTCATCGAATGTAATCTCATTTCCTAAATGTACATGGTAAATGTGTTCTAAATCCATATTATCCTGTTTGAAGGCAACAATATGGTTTGCATTATCTCTTATCAATTGCTTTGGGATCCTCGAATATGTCTGGCGTCGGTGAAAGATGTCAAGAACTCTATGGCGACCAAAAAAAGGAGTATTTGAGTATTTTATCCTGATTATACATTATGAAATTGTCAACTATGAACACTATATTAGATTATATTTCTTCAGGTGCAGGGACCTTGTCACTTTGGGTGAATGTCTTAGATGCAATACTGTCAACACCTTAATGTATTTCTTCAAGTAGCTAGTACTTGGGTTGAAACAGTGCTTTTGAAAATATGTGTACAATCTCTATACAAACATTATGTGGATGAATTAGCAGGGATACAAGGATATTCACATATACGCAAATGTACAAAAGAAACCACGAACCACTGTCTAGAGGCACATGAAGGCAAGTTTTACAAGTAATTTTTAGTATGCAGTCTTAAATGAGTGGGAGTCTTCTCATATACATAATTCTGCCATTGAATGGTAGTAATCAAGGCACTGGTTTCAATGTACATCAGGGACGAACTTTACTGCTGGCTGGAACTCTGCTCTATTTGCCGACTGATGACCTGTTTATATTGTGTTTTTTGCTGTTTGCTTACAGATAGCACGTGACTGTGTTGCATTTTGCGCACTACTTACAATCAGCAAGCATCACATCAGCAGTTTCTTAATGTGTATGAGTAGGGTAGCAGTACCAGTTGAAGACCAGGGGCAAGGTGTATAAAGGTAAATGTCACGTGACTAGGGAATCCCGTCAGGTAGAACATTCGCTAGGTCCAAGTCTTTCGATTTGACGCCACTTGGGCGACTTGTGCGTCGATGGGGATGAAATGATGATGATTAGGACGACACAACACCCAATCCCTGAGTGTAGAAAATCTCTGACCCAGCTGGGAATCGAACCCGAGCCCTTAGGATTGACATTCTGTCACACTGACCACTCAGCTACTGGTGGCGGACAGCAGGGGTATAGGAGACTTATACTTGTTGTGAAAAGTTAACACTGTAGCTAATAACTCGTAGTTTATGAAGGAGAGAATGAGAACAGATAATGATTTTATCTCAAGGTCACTGATAAGTCACTGGAGTCAGGTTAGACACTTGACGTGGAGTGAACACACAAAGGGACTTGCAAACAGAATGTCATCAGCATGTTATGCCCTTAGAGCCCTATTGTCAGTGTGTAACATGCAATGTCTTTTAGTTACATATTATTCATATGTACACTCAATTCTTAGCTATGGCATTCTTTGTTGGGGAACAAATGCACAAAATATGAACACAATTTTCAAGCTCCAGAAAAGAGCGATAAGAATAATAATCAAAAATACTAGTCGAGCGCATTGTAAATATCTGTTCAAAACACTGGGGATTTTAACTGCTCTATGTGAATACATTTACCAGTGAGTTGTACACATCAAAAATAAAATTGGTAATTACTGCACAAACAGCTCTGTCCATGGCCATAAAACAAGAGCTAGACTCAATTTACATTTACCAAGAAAATATAAATATAAAACAGCATTTTCACCCCCGGGGAGTAAAACTGTACAATAAATTGCCAAAAGAGATTAAAGAAATTTGAAAAATACACTATTTAAAAAGGCAGCTAAAAGTACTTGTTATGCAATACATTTTATACATTGAAGGATTACTTAGATAAAACAGAGTAGGTGTTTGATAAAAAAAAAAGTTATACAAATAAATAATAATAATGATTATAAAACATCCAACATACCACATAACAACTTCATAGTATGTTTTTTCCTTCTTTTCTCCTTTCTAGAAATCCTTACCCCGAAGCTATGCATAGCACAATACTAACCCCTCTTCCTCTTTCTGAGCTCAACATCTTACTCATTAGAGAGGGATGCAGTCTCAGTTTTTCAGAATAGCAAATGGGAAGTTGCAGTTCCGAAAATGGCCCAGAGATAACCAGTGTGTTTGTGTGTGTGTGTGTGTGTGTGTGTGTGTGTGTGTGTGTGTGTGTGTGTGTGTAGGGAGTGAAGTGTTATAAAACAATGTGTGTATAGTGTGTGCAGTGACTGATAGTGAGATATGAGTGAACAGTGTGGCGTTACATTATTTAATAAGTTATTTGTAAAAAAAGTATTGTATACCAGGAGTAAATCTAATGATTGTTTCTAACTAGAAGTCTGTAAATGTATGTGTATACTAATTATTTTATCTTAAATTGGTCTAAACTTGCAAATACATTGACATGGCCTATATATTTGTAGAAAGAGATCTATGGATGAATAAAGCTGCTACTACTACTAGTTTTGCGTTTCTTGATTTTTTCATTGAAAATTGTTGGACCTGTTCTTTTATGGATAGTGATCTGAACATTCTCAGGGTAATTGTAAAGCCGTCTTTCGTTTTGGACCATCAACGTTTATGTTCTTTTCGTTCCAGGTGTTCTGTGTGTTTATGTGTGTGTGTGTGTGTGTGTGTGTGTGTGTGTGTGTGTGTGTGTGTGTGTGTGTGTGTGTGTGTGTGTGTTTGTATCTCATTCCTCCTACTGGAAGAATCTAAATTTTCTTTAACGTTAAGGAAACACAAAAACACAATTATTATTGCCAAAGTGTTTTTCAAAATGGTGGGGTATGCATTTACTCTAGAGTAGTACTGCAGTTCAAAGTGAAAACAGAATTGGACCATCTACATACAGAAAAAGATTTTGAATCATGTGGCATAGAGTTAAAAACTGAGGAGAAGACTGGAAAACTAGTTGTCATAACAATATATAGATCACCACTGGGTGACAAAAACATATTCTTCAAAAAATAGGAGCAGCATTAAACACTTTTTATAGTAATGAAGTGAAATTATCGTTATGTGGCGCTTTTAATATTAACCTGTTAATTGAAAGTGATAAAAAAAGAGCTTCTGAGTGTACTAAGCATCTTTCACATGAAACCACTCTTTACAGATACCACCAGAATAACAGAACTGTCATCTTCTCTTTTAGACAATATTTTCACAAAGATGGATAATGGTATCACTGAGGCACTAAATGTAAACTTAGGTCTTTCGGATCACAATACACTATTAGCATACATAAATTCCTCTGTACCCAAGGCAGTAAAATATAAGTGGGAATACAAAAGGCACTTCTATACAGAAAAAGTGAATACTTTCATCCAGTTGTTAGCTAATGAAACCTGGGAAGATGTCTTTGCACAAAAAACAACCAAGGAATCTTTCAATGCTTTTTCTAGTGCATTCATGTCCCTATTTGAGATGTGTTTTCCAAAAAAGCTCACAAAGATCAATGTCATGCCTAAGAACACAAGCCAGTGGATAACACCTGCTATTAGAGTATCTAGTGAAACACTAAAACATATCAGTCAACTAAAAAAAGACAACAAAGATGAACACTTCACAGATTTTGTTAAGACATATAAGAAAATTTACAGGTAGGTGATTAAAAAAGCCAAGACAATGCACAATGACAGTGTAATTGCTGGGTCAGCAAACAAATCGAAAGCTATATGGAATGTATGAAAAAAAGAAATAGGCCCAAGCAAAAATGTTAGGAATCTAGATGACTTTGTTTTAAAAGATGATCAAGGTGCGCTAGTAAGAAATCGTACTTTAGCAGATTATGTTAATGACTACTTTGTAAATAGTCCAATCAATCTGAGTAAATATTGTTCTAGGATTAGTAGAACATCAATTCCAGGAGAACAAAGTGTTAATTCAATTGCTACCTCCCATGAACAAATTGGACGTTAATCAAATAATAAAATCAATGAAAAATAAAATGTCCTCGGGGATTGACGAGGTACCTTGTTCAGTCACGGCGAGATGTGCTAGTGTCATATCAGAACCACTCTCACACATCATAAACATATTGTTGTCAGAAGGATTCTATCCACAACGATTAAAAATTGCAAAAGTAAAACCATTGTATAAAAAGGGCAATATGCATGAAGTGGGAAACTATAGACCAATAGCTTTATTATCGGTATTTTCAAAAGTAATAGAGACAGTCATGAAAAACGGAATTACAAATTATCTCGAGAAATTCAATCTATTGTCTGTAAACCAACACAGCTTTTGCAAAGGAATGAGTACAGAGTCAGCCATCACCCAATTCATTGAAAATATTGTTACAGCGCCAGATAGGAACAACAGTACGATAGGAATAAACTTGGACTTACCAAAGGCATTTGATACTGTCCAACATGATATCCTGCTAGACAAATTAGAATATGTCGGTATACGAGGAGTGGCAAAAAAGCGGTTTCCGTCATATCTTCATAATAGGAAACAGGTAGTAGAAATTGCAAGAACAAACAGTAAAAACCAAAGTATTGTTTACAGACCGGATATTCAGACTGTGCCAATTGGGGTACCACAGGGGATTGTTCTAGGTCTTCTCCTATTTCTTCTTTACATAAATGATATCAACATTCCAGTAAATGGTACCCACATAACCCTGTTTGCGGATGTCACAAACATTGTAGTAACTGACATAAACCGGGTATTGCCAACATCTGCAACCAGAGTTATAGAATATTTGCAAAATTTGTTTGAAATAAAGAAATTAACCATAAATATCTCTAAAACCAATTATATCCATTACAGGAAAACAAAGTCACCCTCTGCTCTGGATCTCAGAATGCAAAATAAAGAAATTGTGAGAGTTGCTACCACAAAATTCTTAAGTGTACATATAGACGAAAATTTAGACTGGAAATCCTACATCCTGTATCTCTCTCATAAGTTAAGCTCTGCTTGCTTTGGATTACGTGTTATTAGCTTTGTATGTAGTAGGGAATGTAGCAGAACTGTTTACTTTTCTTATACATTCTGCTATTGCCTACGGCCTCACCTTCTGGGGTCAAAATAACAAAAATCTCAAAACCATCTTAACCCTACAAAAACAAGGTGTTAGAGTAATTACCAACAGTTCAAGGCTAACTCCTTCAAACCAATTATTTCAACAGCCAAATGTTCTATCCCTACTGTGCCTCTATATACAAAAAAAGTGCAATTAATGTAAAAAGAAATATTGACAATTTCCAATCCAACTCGAATCTACATACCTACAACACAAGAAAGTGCAATGACCCTCATATTAAAAGAGTTAACAAGGCTTTGGCACAGAAACAAACAAATATACAAGGAAGAAGGTTGTATAACAAACTATTGGTAAAGATAAAAGAAATAAAAAATTGTCTTCATTTAAAGAAGCAGTATTTAAATTTTTAATGACCAGCTGCTATTATAGTGTAAACGAATACCTGGAATAGCTCCATACAAAATAATTAGATTTATGTACTCTGTGACAATAGTAATTTTTATCTTACTGTTGCTATGATCTAAATAAATAATATCTACAAAAGTGTTAGAATTATTATATGTTATATCTAAATATCAACTGTGTATTCCATGTAAAAAGTCTTTCCCATACATTAATGTAATTAATCAAAATTGTACATGCTATTTCAGTGCGGTCAGATGTTGTGTAGTCTACTATGCACATTTGTATTGTGTAGAGTATTGTTCACGGATGAATAAACTACTACTACTACTACAACTACAAACTGACTGTCAATATTCATTATCCCAATTTTATGACTGATGAGATGTAGTGCACCTGTCTACTACTCGACGTAATAATTCTTATTGCCTTCTTTTGCAGTAATAGCATGTCCTTACAACCTGATGAGTGATCACAGAGCCTTAATCCATAGCTTGTATGGCTATGAAAGACATCATATAAAGCTAGCAGATATTGGTCAGTAGTTACGCATCTTAATCTCCTCACAAAGGTGACAGAGGCCACCAAAATGACAATTGTTTATTTCAGGATCATATCTGAGATGCAGTTTTGTGACCGTTTTGTATTCTGTTTACAGGTAGCATATTTCCGTTTAAAAAATTAATTATTTAGGTGAGGTATGTTGTGGAAAGTACTTTCTCAAGGTGCATCTTCTGGTGGGGAAGTAGCAGAACCTTGACAGTTTGTGCTGTTTACCAAGAATTTATTTAATATTTCTAGCAATATTAAAGTTTCTTGCCTGTTTTAACTCCTCCTATCGTCTGCTGTTATAGTGCTTGTGCGGTGCTAGGGGAAGCAATATTTCTGACATACCAGACGGCCATCCAAGCTGACTTGAGCATGGATCGACAAAGGTGTTGGCGCGGTACACTCGTGCACGTTATCCATGTATTAGAAAATACAGCTTGTTATACGTGTGGCAGCACTGTCGTTACCCTGGGGCTAACCTCCTTGGTCTCTGCATAGGTATTTCTGTCGTCTTTGGTCGCGAAATCGAAGTGGGGAAGAAGTAGGTGAAGTGTACCGTAAAAGGTGTTGAGAATTACCGAAGTGAACGTAAAATCGTTAAACAATGTTGCATAAGTTGGGACAAGTTGCAGTAAGATCTGGCTCCTTGCGTTTAGGTAATTTTGTTTTGTCATTTATGTGTTTATTTTCGGATT
Organism: Schistocerca serialis cubense; assembly: GCF_023864345.2. NCBI lineage: Eukaryota > Metazoa > Arthropoda > Insecta > Orthoptera > Acrididae > Schistocerca > Schistocerca serialis. Next base: position 162,231,787 of record NC_064640.1, read on the forward strand.
TAGTGTCTTATTACGATAGTTCTAATTTAGGAAGCTGGAGTAGTAATGATCTGTACGAATGATTTGCGGTTTGCTAATTCAATGTTTTTTGCCAGGAGTGTCGAGGGCTTACCATCCACCAGCAGACTTTAAGCCACAATCTATGGACGATTTACCGGTGCCGCAAGGCTCTTGGCAGGCGAACTACGAAGAGAAACAACGCAGATATAATACGCACTTATTCGGAGGCATAGCATTTGCCGCATTTTCATTGCTTGTGGTAAGTAATTTTTTTTTTTATGGGAGAAAAAGAAACTTTTTTTGATGCGGTTAATAGTAGCCGTGTTTTAAGATTAAATGAGTTCAGTATTTTTGTAAAGACTGAATTATTCTTTCGTTGATTTTCATCCACAGTAAAATATTTTCAGTCGTACCTGTAAATTTTAATCTACCATTTCTACAGTAAGTGAAATGGTGTACTTGGCGGAAAAAATATGTGCAGTGTGCTCCCTCAACTCCCATCTTCCTTCTAGACAACATGAAATTGAGTTTTACTCTGTTACTACAGTCTGCATTATTTGTAAATGCAGATATTTGCACATATTTAGCAATTGCAGTACTGCTTTCTGGTAGCTAGTTTTTAACAGTATAGTGCTGAATAATTTTTATTTTGAAAGTAGTATTAATTTTCATTACCATTATTTCGTTCTGAGTCTTCCCTTTTTATTTTTCAGGCAAAGAACTCTGGACTGTTTTACATGAACTGGGCTCCACCTGAATTGAAGAAGGAATAGATTATCTTAGTTAAATAGTAATGTTGTATATATGTAACTATTTATTTATTAATTTATGACCTAGCTGTTTATTGTATGTTCTGTTTCACTGATGATTAAAATGATTCATGTTATGAAGCTGATGTGTGCTGGCAAACATCTCGTACAAATATTCCTTCTGTTTCAACATGACTGCGGGAACGGTAGTTCAGTTTTTCAAGTTCTAGTTGTTCATTTAGTTTTTTTTGATCTGAGTTCAAGAGCAGAAGTCATAGTCTAGAAAAATGTAGATTAATACATTTCTACTGGTTTCATAATCGGGTAACTCTAGATGATTGTCTCCCCCTCCCACCCCCTACCCTCAAAAACACTCCTCCCTGGGTTCTGTCATATTACATGGCTTTACTAATTTATTTTATCGAAATCTCTTATCCTTTAGTATTGACTACTGAGAGATGGATGAAATTTGTGACTAATCTGCTTCAGCCTAGGTGATGTTGGATCTCAACTATTGCAGTTGTTTCTGAATTTAACTTTTTGTATGAAGCTCATGCAGAAAATATTGAAACTGTGTTGCGAGTAGAAATATTCTGTCCATGGAAATTTTTATTTGTCCCAGGGCAGAAGTAAAATATTAGACACAGTCTAGGAACTAATATGATTGCATGACTATTGTGGAAAGGACTGGATTATGTTTGAAATAAACTAGACCAGCAGCCACACTATATTTTAGAAGAAAGGTCCAGTATTACTAGAGCTTTCCACTTCAGTTTTAAATCTTCAAAATTTAACCTTTTATATACTTATGCTCCAGGATGTTCTTGTAATCTGTCATGATTTTTGTTAAGTAGTTGCAGGAAAGCTTTATTTTTAAAGCAGTTTGTTCTGATAAGTTTGGAATTAATTTGCTTAGTGTACATATTATGAAACCAGTAATGTATTTTGAACAGTGTTAATAATTTTCAAACTAGTACTACATGCAGAGACTTGCAGATAAAACTTCATAAGCTTGGAAAATGCATATATACGTACACAGCATAGCCAAAGTTTAGAATTCCTAATTTACAGCATTGTGAACTTTCTTAAAGATGTTTTGTTACTTTGGGCTCTTTGATACTACTACTCTTATGGTGGTGGAAGTGCTGATATTGTCAAAAATATGAAGTGTGCAATGAGCTACCACTTAAAAGTACATTATCAGTAAAGACTATTAGGCTTATGTGAGTTTCAGTCCACATGACCACACTGTAGCACAGATGCAATATGACTACTCTGCAACTTTGAACGCCACTGCATTTTATCTTATGTTGGTGGGGGGTGGGGTACCTGCAAAGAACCTACGGCAAACTGCAGTAGTAATCAGGTCAGTATAGCCCCACTCACACTTTCTGAAATTGTGTACATGTTCTAAAGTTATAAATGAAACAATAAGCAGTAGTGTATACAGTGAAAGGAGATCCATGACATGTTATTGCTTTGCACATCTACCACGAACAATTGTAATGTTTTGTATACGTCCTTATGGCAGTATCACCATTGCTGTACACCTATAAACAACTTGGTTTTAGTCATGTAGGTCAATACTGCCAGTATTTTGTGCTTAAAAGTTGGCAACGTGGCTTCCACTTGTTGTGACTCACTTATCGTAGAAAGCGGGGTAGTTTTTTGTCGGTGTACTTCTTTGCTGCAAATCATTTGCCATCAGGTGAGTGAGCAAAATCCTTTTCCCGACATCCTGGAGTTTCCATTGTCATAATTTCCTGAGAACAGTTTCTTTTTGAAAGTTGTTGCTTTTGTAATTACATTATTTAGCTAATGATTATGTATGACCAATAATATTAAATTTTTATTGAGAAGGAAGAAAAATAGTTACAAATGTGAAGCAATAATTAAATAAATTGCACTGCTTTAGATAACTTTCAGCTGGTTATGAGAAATATAGATGCATTATTGAGCCACATGTCAGACAAAAAGAAACGTTTAGTAGTTTGTGGAGATTTCAATGTAGATTTCTTAGAAGATACTGACAGGAAAAACGAACTAGTCAGTTAGACTTCAGTAGTTAAGTTTCCAAGTTGTGCAGCCGGACCCTGATTGATTGCATACTATATTTATACACAGTGCTCAGGCTTAAACAATGAATATATACTCAATAGTTAATGGGATATCTGATCATGATTTTACAGTTATTGGAAATAAACAATATAGCACCTTATAGCCCTGCTGAGGCAGGTTCATACAATGCAGTGAGGTTTGTTAATGGGAACAGAATAGCCTTTTTTTTTAAGTTGAAACCTGTGATATGGGATGAGTTATATTGGAAAGAGGTGCCAATGTCATTCAATTTATTACATAGTGAAATTTTCTCAGTAAATGAAAGTAGCTTTGTCAAAGAAATTATCCTGACAATCCATTATAAAACAAGCCTAATCAATGCATGCAAATAGTGTAATTGGATGGATGAAAAATCTACTTGCCAAGCTTTGGCGGCAGCAGCAGTACTTGTCTCATCCTGTCCGGTAAGTCTCCCCTGACCCATGGTCTGGGCAACTTTTCTGAAGTCCACCCATTTTGTAAACCTCAACAGTCCTTTTTTTTTTTCCCTTACCCCTCTTCCTTCCCCTTCAAACCTTCTGCCAGATGGAGTAGTTGCTGACTCCAAAAGCTTGCAAATTTCAGTACCTTTATGTGTGTGTTCTCCTGCCACACTTGGTGAGTGGATTTTTTTATCTGTACAGTTACATTATACTTTCATAAAAAAAGAAGAAAGCCATTGTGGAAATTACCTACATACGTACTCCACACTCAACTGTACAGTGCATTGCTGAGGGTATCTTGTACCACTGCTAGTCATTTTCTTTCCTGTCCCAATAGCAGACAGAACAAGGGAAAAGGGACTGTCTACATGCCTCTGTACTAGACTTAATTTTTCTTATCTTGCCTTCGTGGTCCTTACATGAAATGCACATTGGTGACGGCAGTCAGATTCAAATGCCATTTCTCTAAATTTTCTCAATAGTGTTGTTCCTTGAAAAGAATGTTGTCTTCCCTCCAGGAACTCCCATTTGTCTTCCCGAAGCATCTCAATAATACTTGCATCTTGTTCGAATCTACTGGTAACAAATTTAGCAGAATTGCTTCAATGTCTTCCCTTAATCCAACCTAGTACTGATCCCAGACACACTAGCAGTACTCAAGAATTGGTAACACTAGTGTCCTGTATGTGGTCTCTTTACAGATGAACCACACTTTCCTAACACTCTCCCATAAACCAAAATCACCATTCACCTTCCCTACTACAATCCTTACATGTCCTTTCCATATCGTTCTGCAATGCTGTGCCTAAATATTTAATCAAAAGTGACTGTGTGAAGCAGCACATTACTACATCCACATCTATACTCTGCAAACCACCATGAGGTTTGTGGCAGAGGGTATGTCCCATTGTACCAGTTATTAGGGTTTCTTCCTTTTATGTTTACATATGGCGTGTGGGAAGAATGATTGTTCAAATGCCTCTTTGCATGCAGTAATTATTCTGATGTTATCCTCGTGATCCCTACGTGAGCGATTCGCACTGGCTTGTAGTATATTCCTCGAGTAATTATTTAAAGCTGGTTCTTGAAACTTTGTTAATGGACTTTCTCGGAATAGTTTGTGTGTATCTTCAAGAGTCTTTTAGTTCGGTTCCTTCAGTATCACTGTGACTCTCTTCCACAGATTAAACAAATCTGTGACCATTTGTGCTGCCCTTATTTGTATATGTTATATATCCACTGTTTGTCCTATCTGGTACTGGTCCCACATACTTAAGCAATATTCTAGAATGTGTTGCACGAATGATTTGTAAGCAGTCTCCTTTGTAGACTGATTGCACTTTCCCAATATTCTACCAATAAACCAAGTTCTACCACCTGCATTACCCAGAACTCAGCCTATATGATCATTCCATTCCATTTCATATCCCTACAAAGTGTTACACCAAGGTATTTGTATGTATTGGCCGATTCAAACTGTGACTCACTGATATTATAATCATAGGCTTCTATGTTTTTCATTTTATGGAGTGCACAGTTTTACATTTCTGAACATTTCAACCATGTTGCCAATCTTTCCACCACTTTGAAATCTTATCAAGATCTAAATATTTAGGCAGCTTCTTTCAGATAGTACTTCATTATAGATAACTGCATCATCTGCAAAACTCCCAGTTTTACCATTAATATGGTCTCCAATTTCATTAATATACAACATGAACAGCAAGGTTCCCACCACACTTCACAAGGGGGGGGGGGGGGGGGGGGGGAAGTACATCTGAAGTTACTTCTACATCTGACGTTGACACTCCATCCAAGATAACATGCTGCATCTTCCCTACCAGAAAGTCCTCAGTCCAGTCATAAATTTCACTTTTGACAAGAAGTGTAGGTGTGGTGCTGAGCCAAATGCTTTTCGGAAGTCAAGAACTACAGCACTTACTTGGTTGCCTGGATCCATAATTTTTTGTATATCATGGGAGAAAAGTGCAAGTTGGATTTCACAAGATCGATGTTTTAGAAATTCTTGCTGATTGACACTGAGGAAGTCATTTTGTTCAAGATACATCATTATGTTTGAGCTCAAAATATGTTATAAGATTCTACAACAAATCAATGTCGAGGATACTGCATGGAAGTTTTGTAGATCACTTCTACTGCCCTTCCTGTAGATGGGAGTGACCTGTGCTTTTCTCCAAGAACTGGACACAGTTTTTTGTTTGAGGGATATATGATAGAGTGTAGGTAGAAGAGTGGCTAACTCAGCCGCAAATTCAGTACAGAATCTGACAGGCATTCCATTGGGTGTTGGACCTTTGTTCAATTTTAATGATTTCAGCTGTTTATCAACACCACCAACACAAATACTTATTCTATTCATCTTTTCTGTGATATGAGGATTAAATTAGGAATATTTTCCTGGGTTTTCATTTATAAAGGAACATTTGAAAATCGAATTAAGCATTTTAGCTTTTGCTTTGCTACCCTCAGTTTCAGTTCCTGTCTCTTTCATTAGAGACTAAGACACTAACTTTGGTGTCACTAACAGCCTTTACACATGACCAGAATTTCATTGGATTCTGTGACTGATCATTTGACAATATTCTGCTATGGTATTCACTGAAGGCATCGTGCATTGCCCTCTTGACAGCCAAATGCGTTTTGTTCAGCATGTCTCTATCTATAGTCATAAGCTTTGTTTTACACCTATTATGAGGTAATCTCTGTTTCTTTAGAAGTTTCTTTACAGTGACTGTATACCATGGAGTTTCCCTCCCTTTATGAACTGTTCTACTGGGTACATATCCATCCAGTGTATAGTCAACTATTCTTTAAACTTTAGCCAGAGCTCCTATATGTGCTCCTGTCCAGTGCTGAAAGTTTCAAGTTCCTCATTGAGATATGACACTGCTGATTTTTTTATCTAGTTTACTGAATATGTCTATCTTTTTGCTCATTTCAGTTGCCCTTTGCACTTTGGTAATCATTGTAGCCACAACTGTGTCATGGTCACTGATACAAGCTTTGATGTGGACATTCTCAGAGACGTCAGGTTTATTTGTTGCCATTAAGGCCAATATATTTCCATTTTGAGTTTAGTTCCTATCTGTCTGTTCTAGGTAGTTTTCAGAGAAGGCATTTAGTAAACTGCGACAGGATATCTTATTGTGCACGTCATTAACAAAATTGTAATTTTCCCAATTAATTGTTGTATGATTAAAGTCTCCACCAGTGATTACAGTATGATTGGGTAACGTACAACTGAACTGAGATTTTCTCAAAAGTTTTTGGTTACATCAGGAGATGAGTCTGGTGGGTGACAGAAGGATCCAGTTATCATTTTATGCCCACCCTTAGTCTTGCCCAGACAATCTCACACACAGTTTCAATTTCTACCTTGGTGACTGTAAGTTTTTCGTCTACTACGAGAAATACACCACCTCCATTTTCCATTTGTGTATCCTTTCATGTACACTCAAATTTTTTCCAAAAATCTCACAGCTTTCCGTGCCTACTATTATGTGAGCTTCACTGCTTTTCATGAGTGCTTCAAACTCTGGCACTTTGTTGCAAATACTTCAACAGGTTACCATTAGGATTTTAATACTCTCACCTGTGGGTGGCATTTCTTTCGACCTTAACTGATACTTCTGGGTTTCTTACGGCTATCATTATCTGGATTCTATGGAGAGTCGCCTAATGTAAAAAGCCCATGTGCGCATCCCAGACACAGTCAGCTACATGAGTAGCAGCCTCTGATGTGTAGTGCACATCTGACGCATTTAGGGGGACCCTACAGTTCTGAACCCTATGGCACAAGTCCAGGAAGCTGCAGCCTAGCTTGTCACAGAACTTTCGAAGTATCTGGTTCAGTCTTTCTAATCGATTCAGATCTAAAGGGTCCCGATCAGTTCTGAGGCGACTGCTGCAAGCTGCGAGCTTCATTGAAACTCCTTGCACAAGGCTGGTCTACTCTTCCAGTCACTGGAATGACCCAAGAATGGCCTCAGAGCCCAGATGACAGGCATCATTTGTTCCAGTGTGTGCCACAATCTGCAATTGGTTGCACCCTGTTCCATCAAATGCCAGGTGGAATAGCTTCGTCAACATGTTTCATGAAGCCCTCAGGCATACAAACTGAGTGCATCTGGTACGTTTGCTGTCCCTTGCTACAATTTCCTAAGGGGTACCATCAGTCGCCATATGTTCGAACTGCTGATAGTTAATAGACCTATACCATTTTGCATTTGCTTTGAGTTTAATTAGTTGTTAGTGAACCTGAAAACAGAGTTAATTTACTATAAATGCAGATAATATATAGGGCTACTTCTCTTAAAGGGAAAGCTAGATGTGACACAATATGTTACTTGGAAAATGATCTGCAATAACTAAATCGCAAATGCTGATTTGTTACAAAATTTTTCATAGATTATGGAAAGGACAATTGTAGCGTCTGAAAATTCTCAAAAAGTAATGTTGTATCCGAATGTTGTGTGTGTTTATCCTACTGGTCTGCATTAACCTAGAATTTTCTACATTAAGAGAGAGCTGCCATTTATCACACCAGCTAAAAATTTTGTCTAAGTCATCTTGTATCCTCCTACAGTCACTCAACAGCAATGCCTTCCCGTACGCCACAGCATCATCAGCAAACAGTCACCGATTGCTGCTCATCCTGTCCTGTACACCATTTATGTATATCGGAAACAACAGCAGTCCTATTACCCTTTCCTGGTGCATTCCTGATGATAACCTTGTCTCTGATGAACACTCACCATGGAGGACAACATACTGGGTTCTCTTACTTAAGAAGTCTGCGAGCCATTCTCATACCTGGGAATGTATTTTGTATCCTCATACCTTTGTAACATTCTGCAGTGGGGCACTGTGTCAAATGCTTTTTGGAAATCTAGGACTGTGGAATTTGCCTGTTGCCCTTTATCCATAGCTTGCAGGATACTGTGTGAGAAAAGGGCAAGCTCAGTTTCTCACAAGTGGTGCTTTCTAATAGTGTGCTGATTCATGGACGTAAACTTTTCTGTCTCAGGGAAATTTATTGTATTTGAACTGAGAATATGTTCAAGAATTCTGCATCAAACCGATGTTGAGGTTACTTCTCTGTAATTTTGCGGGTCTGTTCATTTACGCCTCTTATATACAGAAGTCATCTGCGATTTTTACAGGTTGCTTCAGACTTTGTGCTGGCCAAGAGATTCATGATAAATGCACACTAAGTTAGCGGCCAATGCCATAGACTTTTCTTTGTAAAACTGAATTGGGATTCAGTCGGGATGTGGCGACTTATCTTCTTTCAACTCTCAGTTGTTTCTCTATGCCAGGGATGCTTATTACTATGTTCTGCATATGAGAGTATGTGTGATGATCAAACAGTGTTATGTCTGTACAATTCTCCTGTGTGAATGATACCTTAAAATATGAAATTTAAAACTTTGACTTTCCTTTTGCTATCTTCTACTGCCACACCAGACTGGTCAATGAACGAATGAATGGATTGAAGCCTGTGACCCACTTAGCGATTTTATGTAGGACCAGAATTTTTTAGGCAAGATCTTAAGCTAACGTGTAACGGTAATAGTTGTAGGCTTCTTGCATCGACCTTTTTACAGAAGTTTTGAATTTCTATTAACTTTTGTGTGTTATCATTTGCACATTCTCTTTTGAACTGAGAGTGCAACAGCCGTTGCATCCCTCAGCATTTTCCAAATTTTATTGTTAAATCAACTTTTCTGTTCTTAATGCACTTACTAGGCACATATTCTCCAGAGTAGGATTTACCATCTATTTAAACTTTGCCTCTTCTAGCTCTGTGTCCATCATACTGGAACTAAATTATCTCAGTTAGTTGTCTTAAGTGGGATACTAACAACTGCTTATCTGTTCTTTCTAGCAGAAACAGTCTCCTAGCTGTCTTGCGTGATTTATTAACTTTAGTAACCACAGTCATTACAATAACATCATGGTCACAAATCGCTGTCTACTGACACCGTTAACAAGATCGGCCTGTTTTTGGCTACGAGGACTAAAATATTTCCATTGCATTTGGGCTGTTGAACTAACTGCTCAACAGCATTTTTTGGAAAACGTGTTGATAGTTAGTTTGCAAAACTGTCTGTACCTCCTGCAGTGAATCCATAGATATACCAGTCTATAATTGCATGATAGGCGTATTTCTGCACTACTAACTATAGACTTAATTCGAATGACTAAAACCGTCACAGCACAATTGGGTGGCCAGAAAAACATTTAGCGATTAGCTTGATTTCACCTAGACGTGTTACATGCAGCTGATAACTTCCGTACCATATTTAGTTTTGATCTCAATAGAGATAATATTTTTGTCAGTTGCAATGAACCCTCCGTCTCCTATGGCATCTGATTTATCTTTTTGATATATGTTCCACGAATTCCTAAATATCCCAGAGCTTTCTACTTCAGGTTTCGACCAGCTCTCGGTCCGAGAATAATTTTGGCGTGAGAAGTTTCATAGAGGGAAGTAAATTTGGGAGCTTTATTACAAATACTTCGAGAATTTAATGTTAAAAATTTGGCAGTTGAAGTTTCATTGCTCTGAATGCAGTCTGATTTCGCTCTCCGCATATTGTCTGGCGAGCGTTCATCAGAGTACTGAAACTATCGCCTAGCTTGAAAAATCCCCATGTGCACTCTACAAGTATTCTGCAGCCCGTGTAACTGCTTCCTTTGTGTAGTATTTCCCTGATCTATCAAGGGAAGTCGTACAATTCACCACTCAATAACGCAGGTCCAGAAATCTGCAGCCAAGACCATCGCAGAACCGGCAAAACATTTGGTTGAGCCATAAGTGCTATTTCACCAAGGGGACCCATAACGAATGCATTACCTCTCGCCACTCGACCTACTGTGTGGGCAGATTGACCCCATTGGGTACCCTAGCAGGTGCCTCGGCAGTAGAGCCTATGGACAAAAAAAGCAAAACCTGAGGATTACCATGCAACACACCAGATTTTCCCCCACTATTATACCCCAAGGCAGCAGCCTGAACATTGCTGACCATAACCAGAATCACATTCAGCTGTTTGTGAACTGTGGCCAGCTCCTCCTGAATCTGTATGCAGCATGCACACATCCTATCTGTCCTAGTACTAATAACTAAATAATTGAATTTAAGAGTACAGGCAGTGTAGCAGTATTGGGAGGAAGACCCTAGCTAAGGTTGTTTGGCCGTCTTGTAAAGATGTTTTTATTTGACGCCATTTTGGCAACTTGTGGATGGAAGATGATGCTAAGGGAAACAAAATCTCATGTAAGAAAAAAGTGTAAATTTATATAAACCCCAGAATAAATCAAGATACAACATTACTTGAGTACTATGAAAAATAGTGCAGTATTTTAAGGGAAGTTGTTAAAATGTCCAGGAGTATGCCTGTCCTGTCAGAAATAAATAATTCAGATAGTACGAGTAGTAGTATGTAGGTTATTGTTAAAAACAGGGGACAGGACAGACAGTCAGTGTACAAGTTACCATAACAAATAAACTAAAAGACAACTTTGTGGTTGATAATTCACAAGTTTAAATTACTTTTAACAATCACTTTTTAAATGTCCCAGCTAAAATAGGATTAAATGGTTCAGTTGAAGAAGCAAAAGAATATATTAAAAAATGTCATTCCATAAACAGTTACGCAACTAGAAGTAGCACCAGAATTCTGAAAAGTTGCTCTGGCTTAATAAATAATGTCTTTATGATGTACATAATGCATTACTGGCACGGGGAATTTTTCCAGGCAGATTCAAATATGCAATTGTTAAATCTCTCTATAAGAAAGATGACACTGAAGACTTAAATAATTATCATACAGTTTCCTTACTGACACCTTTTTTTCAACATATTCGAAACAGTAACGTAGTCTCATTTAAGTAGAAACAATTTGCTTAGAATATTGCAGTTTGGATCCAGAAGGTTGCCTGACTCAGCGTATTATTTATTCATCTTCCCAACAAAAATTATAAGCATTAAATAATAAAATACAGCCGGTTGGTATTTATTGTGATCTTTCCAAGGGATTTGATTGTGTAGATCATGTTACACTCTCTGAAACTTAAGTGTTATGGAATTGATGTCTCTGCACATAACTGGTTTGTATCATATGTAACAAACAAATGCAAAAAGTTATGCTGCATAATTTAAACAATGTTGGAAAGGTGGAAAATTTTAGTGGCTGAGGAGAAATTACAATGGGAGCCCCACAGGGTTCACTTCTAGGTCCCCTCCTGTTCTTTATACACTGACAAAAAAATAATAAAAAAAATTGCAACACCAAAAAATAGTTAATGTAGAGTAATAAAATTTCAGGAATACGTTAGTCTAGGTAACATAAGTGATGAATGTTATAATATCACAGGCTAGTGAGTGAGATATGCCATTGCAAATTTGAAACGCCGGTACACTAATAACGGGTGTAACCATCACAATGTTGAGTGCAAGCATGCAAACATACATGCATTGTGTTGTATAGGTGCTGGACAACAGTGGTATATGGGCAAGCATTAGAAGCCCCCTGGATAAGCCATTGCAGTTGTGAAATTCTGGCACACAAGTAACCAATGTAAGAGCCACAATGGTGAATGAATGCAAACGTGTGCAAGTTGTGTTGTACAGGTGCTTGGTCAGTACAGGGACAGTAATGCTGGTTGTGGATGACACTGGAGTTGTCATCCAATGATGTCCGATATGTGCTTGGTTGGAAACATAACTAATGATCGAGCAGGCCAAAACAATGTGTAGACATTCTGTAGAGCATGTATTGTTACAACAGTGGTATGTGGGCAAGCATTACCTTGTAGGAAAACACCTCCTGGAATGCTGGGCTCCATAAGGTTCTCTTTCGGTGCAGTGACCGTGGAATATAAAATTATAAAGAACGTAACAACCAGTCGCAGAAACATAATTTATTTATCTTGTTGCAAATCAATTTCGACTGATATCAGTCATCATCGGTGCATTTTTCTAACTGACACATGCCATAAGTAGAAGTACTGTCCTTGGCAGATTTCTTCCCTGGAGGGAAGCTGACGCTCTTTTCGATGAACACTATTGAGAAAATTTAGAGAATCGGCGTTTGAATCTGACTGCTGAACAATTCTATTGCTGCCAACATACATTCCGTGTAAGGACCGTAAAGTTAAAATATGAGAAATTACGGCTCATATCAAGGCATATAAGCAGTCATTTTTCCCTCACTGTATTTGCAAGTGGAACAGGAGAGGAAATGACAAGCAATGGTACAGGGTACCTTCTGCCACACACCGCATGGTGGTTTGTAGTGTATCTATGTAGATGTAGATGCCAATTTCCCCCTTCTTCTCATGTAAGATTTTGATTCCCGTAGCATCATCATCGACACACAAGTCGCTGAAGTGGTGTCTAATAAAAAGACTTGCACTTGGCAGCCGAACAACCCAGCTGGAGGCCTCCTGGCCCATAATTCCATACAATGCTGTAAATGTTTCATAACCTTCAACATTTTGTGAAATGAAGCATTTATAATGAACCAGTTCCTCTTTTCCATTTCCAATTTGATGTTACTAGAATAAGTCTGTGTAAATCTTTGTGTAGCTTCTTTAATGTCATTGTCAGACTCCATTGGGAACACGTCATCAAACCACAACAAAAAGATAACATTTTTGCAAACATTTATAGGGTGAGAAAGCTCTGCACATAAGTTATCAAATGTAGGTAAGCTTCAATACTGAACTTGTCTCGCCGCGCGGGATAGTCACGTGGTCTGAGGCATCTTGTCACAGTCCACACGGCTCCCTCCATCGGAGGTTCAAGTTCTCCCTCGGGCATGGGTGTATGTGTTGTCCTTAGCATAAGTTAAAGTTAGATTAAGTAGTGCATAAGCTTAGGGACCGATGATCGCAGCAGTTTGGTCCCATAAGACCTTACCACAAATTTTTTGAACTCGTCTCTTCCACAACACAGTTTCTTTTGTGTTAGTGTTGTTATTTTCTTCTGGACATATGAATGCTTTCATCAGATCACCTAGTCCACAAGAGATTTCTTGTACCATATCCTCATGTACCCCCAAGCTCCCATCACTACCAAAAATCAGCTACAAAGAGCACCCCCTCCCTCACACTGGAGTGGAACAAGTGAACTGCACTATGTGATCAAAAGTATCCAGACACATGGCTGGAAATGACTTACATGTTTGTGGCACCCTCCATTGGTAATGCTGGAATTCAGTATGGTGTTGGCCTTGATGACAGCTTCCACTCTTGCAGGCATACATTCAGTCAGGTGCTGGAAGGTTTCTTGGGGAATGGCAGCCCATTCTTCATGAAGTGCTGCATTGAGGAGAGGTATCAATGTCAGTCAGTGAGGCCTTGTGCAAATTTGGCATTCCGAAACATCCCAAAGATGTTCTATAGGATTCAGGTCAGGACTCTGTGCAGGCCAGTCCATTACAGGGATGTTATTGTTGTGTAACCACTCTGCCACAGGCCATGCATTATGAACAGGTACTCGCCATCCCCAAATTGCTCTCCAACAGTGAGAAGCAAGAAGGTACTTAAAACATCAATGTAGGCCTGTGCTGTGATAGTGCCATGCAAAACAACAAGGGGTGCAAGCCCCCTCCATGAAAAACACGACCACACCATAACACCACAGCCTCCGAATTTTACTGCTGGCACTACACACGCTGGCAGATGATGTTCACTGGCCATTCGCCATACCCACACCGTCCCAGTGGATCATCACATTGTGTAACATGATTTGTCACTCCACACAATGTTTTCCCACTGTTCAATCATCCAATGTTTACGCTCCTTACACCAAGCGAGGTGTCGTTTGGCATTTACCGGCGCGATGTGTGGCTTATGAGCAGGTGCTCAAACATGAAATCCAAGTTTTCTTGCCTCCCGCCTAACTGTAATAGTACTTCTAGTGGGTCCTGATGCAGTTTGGAATTCCTGTGTGATGGTCTGGATAGATGTCTGCCTATTACACATTACGGATAGATGTCTGCCTATTACACATTACGACCCTCTTCAACTGTCGGCGGTTGCTGTCAGTCAACAGACGGGGGCGGTCTGTACGCTTTTGTGCTGTACGTGTCCCTTCACATGTCCACTTCACCATCACATCGGAAACAGTGTACCTAGGGATGTTTAGGAGCGTGGAAATCTCACGTACAATCGTATCACACAAGTGACACCCAATCACCTGACCACATTCGATGTCCATCAGTTCCGCGGAGTGACCCATTCTGCTCTCTCACAATGTCTATCGAGTACTGAGGTCGCTCATATGGAGTACCTTGCAGTAGGTGGCAGCACAACCCACCTAATATGAAAAATGTATGTTTTTGGGAGTGTCCGGATATTTTTGATCACAGAGTGTATGACCTTCTTCAGGGATTTCATTACCTCTCATCGTGCCCTGAAATGAGCAACATCTTACCCAACATCCTACCCACCCCTTCCAGAAATGGCGTTTCATCTCCTATTCAACCCACACAACATCCTAGTCCATCCCTATGCCACTCCCACTCCCAACCCCTTGCCACAGGGATCATATCCCTGTGGTAGACCTGGGTGCAAGACCTGCCCAGTCCATCCTCCTTGTACTTCCTACTCCAGTCCTGTCCCAAGCTTATCCTTCTCCATCTGAGCCCAGGCCACCTGTGAAAGCAGCCATGTCATATGCCAACTGTGCTGCAAACACTGCACAGATTTTTATGTTGGAGTGACTACCAATCACTATCCACTGCCAAACTGTTTCCAAAAACAAAGTTGACCATCCTGTGGCACAACATGCAGCTGAGCACCAAATGATTAATTTCAATGACTGCTTCACAGCCCAGGCCATCTGGATCCTTCCCTCCATCACCAACTTCTCTGTGCTATGCAGATGGCATTTGGCCTTACAACTCATCCTCCACTGCTGCAATCAACCTTGCCTTAATCTCTGCAAACCCATTATTGCCACACTCTTCACCCAACAGTTTCCTCTTCTTCCAAGCTATCTGCACTCCCATTTCATGCCCCACACCACCTTCAGTGTGCTGTGCTCCCCACTGTCTCCAACAACTGCGCATCACGTGCCTAACCCTTGTACCTGCAGCCTCCCTCTACCCATCCCGCCTAACACAATCCTGTACCATATCCTACTTCATTTGTTTAAATGCAGCACCAGCACTGTTCATCCCGACCACACAGAAACACAGGTGCCAGCGCACGTGTGCATTCTGTGTGTTGTGAGGTAATGGGCAACTCGTGGTGCCCTGGAAATATTTTAAGTTCAGAGTTGGCAGCCACCGCTCGGGCCACTCTGCAAGCTGCGGCTCATTAGCAACCACATGATTCCACACAACAGCCGTATCACATGGTCCAGCTGAGCACGTGACTGGGAATTCCATGGTGATGTTGTGTTGATGAAGGAGACATGCCGGGAGTGCCGAAGATGGTGGACTTTGTGAAACCTTAATGGCAGACATTTCACAGTTCGTGTAGAAATTAATAGTAGCCAGATGAATCATGATACCTCGAAAAGAAACATGTACATTACCATTATTTGCATGATGATTCTGATGGTGAAATCAGATTTTCAATATCTTTATTAGTTTGAAGTTTAGTATCTGATGATAAATTGTACAAGTAACACCCAGCAGTGAATTTCCAAAATCTGTATGGTTCATCCGATTTTGTCGATCGACATGTTTTTAGAAAGCTATTAGTGTAAACCTAAATTGGTATAAATTACAGGCATGTAATTTGAGTAGCACATGAGTTATTGGAGGTCAAAGTGGCCGATTACTATCGATCGCATCAGGCCATAAGTACTCCACAGTTACACGAAAAAACGGTAGCAGCATGCTTATAAATATATTTATTTATCTGTGTCTTTGTTTGTATCCGATTTATATTATTCATGAAGAAATTGGTCAATTATTTACTGTGTTTTAGAAAGCACAGAGACATTAGGCTACTGGCTTACTTCTGTTCCATTCCTTTCATATATGTTTATTTAATTTGTTTACGTATTTAATAATGTGTGTTAGAGTGTGTTTATGGTCCAGCCATAGGAATATTTATTTACTTTCAAGTTATTTAAATGTAAATCCAGTATTTCGAATGTGTTTCATTATGTTTGTGAGTGTGCGTTATCTTGGAGACAGGGCGGGAGTGCTCTAGCCAATCACAGTAATCGTTCCAAAAAGGGCACGCGGAGAGACTGTACGGAAGTGGGGAAGGAGCTTCATTTCGAGAGAGGACAGGGGAGTTCTAGACAGTATGGGAGAGTCCTGGACAGTATGATGCAGTGGACGCACAACTGCGGGAAAGACTCGGAGAGTGGAGCAGTTTGCGCATGGCCGCGGGAGATAGAATTATTTCGTAGTGCCGTCTTTTGCACTTGTTGTTAGGTTTCCGTGGCTTCTGCAGTGAAGATGTGGTATGCATTTAGAAGTGAATATCTCGCGAGCTATGTTGTTGTTCATAACTAATTACGTGAAGTAGGAATCTATTGTTTCCCTGTTATTCAACTTATATTTTATTTAATTGCTTGACCATCGACACAAATAAGTATTTTACAGTAATAAATGGCATTCTTGAAGGTACTTGTGCTATCATACTCATCATTTAAAGTCGTTAAAATAGTACCTGCATATTTTATTTAATTGCAATCTTTCATTTATGAATTTCTATGTCACATTCAAAATTCACAATTGCTGAGTGATAGGAACCTTCGATGATTCGATTCATGTGTATATTTATATTGTGTACTGTAGACTCAGCAGTATATGGCTTGTAATGCGGCAACTATCTATCCAAGCCTCTAGACAGCGAAGCCAGCCAAAACTTTTAATATTTCAACTCTTAGTCTGAGGGTACGTAGTTGAGGGCAACACACCTTCAAATTGTTTTATTAGAATGTTCGCTGTGTGTGTGGGGGAGGAGGGGGGTGTTCGTGCGCATGTGAATCCTGTTATTGTTACTTTTTGTAAGAATTTCTTAACAATGTTTATCTGACTACAATTGCACCCTTAATTTGACATGGCCTATTGGCCTATTAAGATAATTCCCATCTTCAGCAGTATCCTGCAAGGGCACTTGAAAACTAGTTGACACCACTTTGACAGAGACACAGATTTTTATAATGTGTTTAGAGCCGTGCTGATGCCCATAATTTTTCTGGTTATTATTTTGATTTTTGACGACTATTTCACTGTGCATATATTCAGTATTGTCCTTTTTTGTTAGCACGGATGTATTTAGGTATGTGACACTGCACAGTAATCGTTCCAAAAAGGGCACGCGGAGAGGCTGTATAGAAGTGGGGAAGGAGCTTCATTTCGAGAGAGGACAGGGGAGTTCTAGACAGTACGGGAGAGTCCTGGACAGTATGATGCAGTGGACGCACAATTGCGGGAAAGACTTGGAGAGTGGAGCAGTTTCCGCATGGCCGCGGGAGATAGAAATATTTCATAGTGCCGTCTTTTGCACTTATTTTTTAAGTAAAATTTTAAAGTGCATTACACCAGCATTCAGGCATTTAATAATTTACTGGCAAAGTGTTGAAAAATATTCCTACCTGTCATTAAACTCCTGTTTTACTACTAGTCCACCTGTAGAACATCTTCCGTGTACAAGGGCATTAATCACGTAGGCTATGATGTGAGATAGCTCTCCACATAATCAAACAGCCTACGAGATCTCATGTGTGATATGTTGTTCAATTCTTCATTCTTTCATGGCTATGCTGGTGCCTTACTCAACACAACATTTTTTCACGTGGTTCCTAACTTAAAATTAAGGTATGAAATTTGAGTACAAACTGGTCATAGTGAAGTTAATTTGGTTGCATCTGTTATAATCTACTCAATTTCCAACACTCTACTTCCAGTTCACGGTAGTGGTATGGGTGGATGATGTAGGGTAAGTGGTGCCACATGTTGAAAGAAAGCTGAAGAAAAAGGACAGAGGTATGATAGCTTTTACAGAAAATACTGCAACTGGACTCATATTTTAGGGGTAAAAGAGAAAGTAAACCATGTGGCTGTGAACATTCAGCTGAAGTTGGAGTTCAAAACAGTAACAATGAACACCGTAGCTCTGGAAGTGCTTGTGAAATTGGAGTTTTAAATGGTAAACAGAATGCAGAACTTCTAGCTTCCAGAGTTCCAGAAGGATCTCAAGGATCTACAACTCTAGAGCGGAGACTTGTCCTGCTCCCATTAATGACCAAATTTATTGGAAAAACACTGACCAGACACTGAATTATTTGGTGGAAAATGGTATTAATCAAAACAAAAATTCTGATTTTTGTATGTCCTTATGATGATACACCAGTGGATTTCAGTGATTTTACAGCAAAAGACTGTTTCATAGAGTTTTGGTGAATGGGGAAATTATCAATAGTCAATTTCTTATACATCCCCTTAGCCAAGGCTTGTTGTTCTGTGGTTATTGTACAGTATTTGGCAATGTATCTCAATTTGCAACATGTTGTTACAGTGATTGGAGCCACACTAGAATATGAAGAACTGAACATGAAAATTCTATCTCTCACACAGACTGCTTGTTAAAACTGTAAAACAGAGGAAATGAGATGAATAGAATTGACAAATTGTTATTCACCCAGTGTGAACGTGAACTTATATATTGGAGAAATGTGCTACAAACAATTGTTTTTGTAGCCAATAAGGGGGTCTAGCATTTTGTGGAGAGACAGAGGTGTTTGGCTCTGTGAAAAATGGAAATTTCATGATATGGCTGGAATTAATTGCACAGAATGATTTTTTTTGGCTAGCCATATAGCAAGATCTGGTAACCCCGGAAAAGGATTTGCTTCATACCTGTCACCAGCAATTTGTGAAGATTTAATATGTCTTATGAGGAGGCCAGTGACGCAAAAAATAGGCACATAATAACACCGGGTGGGGTAGTGCAGTGGTTAGCACAGTGGACTTGTATTGGGAAGGACAACGGTTCAGACCTGCATCCAGCCATCCAGATATAGGTTTTCCATGATTTCCCTAAATTGGTTAAGGCAGGTGCTGGGATGGTTCCTTCGAAATGGCACGGCTGCTATCCTCCTCCATCTTTCACTAATGTCCTCCTCCTCCTCCTCCTCCTCTCCAGTAAAAAAACAATGGAAAATCCAGGATGAAATAATGACAGTATTATAAAAAGGATGGATTGCTACTCACCACATAGTGAAGGTGCTGAGTCGCAGACAGGCACAACAAAAAGATTGCTAAACAAGTAAGCTGTGGCATCGGCGGCCAGAGACAGTGGTCATGTGTGTGGTTGTTGTGCTTCTGTGAATGTGTGTATGTGTTGTCTACTTTAGATGAAGGCCCTTTGGCCAAAAGCTTACACTTTTAGCAGTCGTTTTGTTGTGCCTGTGTGCAACTTAGCATCTCCAATATATGGTGAGATTCAATCTATTCTTTTCATAATATAGTGATTCATTCAGTTTTTTCATAACAACAATTTATTTGTATGTGAGGAACATGTCAGTCTTACCAGAAAATATATGCCCTATCGTAAAAATCATAGCCCTACCAATTACCCTTCCTTCAACTGGAGATACCAATTAAAGATTTTAAAACATGTAGTCATTTAAATATTATGTGGAACTATTTTTGAGATAAATTGAAATCTTGATTTGACGTTTATGTTTTATAGGTAAATTAAAAACATCTTAGTTTAACATGCACCACTGTTTTAAATATGCTTATCTGGAAATGGTTTATCTTAAAATTAGAACAGAATAAATATGGCGCCTTAGAAAATAATTTGGCTTGCTGATACACCATTTTCACCAAACTGTTTATCATAGGATCAAGAGTCTCCCTAAAACTTTACCCCACACAGATAGGTGATTTTTTTTTTTAAAATTTACGGTATAAGGTGATAATGGTATTCAGAAACAATTGCTTGCTCTTCAAATGCAATGGTTTCTACAAAATGTAATATTCACAAAAATATTCTCCAGTCATTATTTTTGAAAATCTTATTATTGGTGTAAAGGATTTCCCACCACCTAGTACAGTGAAGGAATTACAGTCATATCTCAGAATTACCAATTTTTGTAGAAAATGCATTCCAAAATTTGCAGAGGTGAAAAGACCCCTTGTGTGTGGATTAAAGAATGGAGTAAAGTTTCACTTGACTCCAGATTGTGAAGTAGTATTTGAAAAATTGAAAGATTTATTGACCACTAGTGCAATCCTCGCTTTTCCGACTATCAAAAACAGTTTATATTCCCATGTTATAACATAACAACTTTGTTGCACTATGAAAGTTGATACTTACTTAGATTCTTGACATTGAAGAGTGGATGTATCTCTTCACAACATTTTATCTCCACCTGCAACAAAGTCTAGGTTCACCGTTTTTTCAGGATCTGCGTGTCTTGATTACTCAGTGCTAATAAGGTTATGTGACCGAAGCAGTTAATTGCTTTAGAACTGTTATTTATTTGCATCACAAACTAACACTGACTCTTACAAAATCTTGAACAATGCTAGGAAAACATCAAAAAGTTTTCCATACATAAAAGAAAGAATGGTAGTAGCATGGAAACTGAGTGTCATAAAGTCTTGCATATTATTGAGCATGTTTAGTTGTTGCATCCACTGCTTTTATAGCTTACAGTAATGGAAAAGTGACTATTTACATTGTTGAATACATGAATTTCATATTTTACAATTAAAAGTTAAATGAATTTTCAGAAAAAGTTACAGTGTTTGGATATGTAAATAATGACAATTGTTTCAATTAATAAACAAATCAAAATAATGTGATTAACATTGCCAAAATACAGAAAATATAGTTCCACAATAAGAATTGTTTTACAAAATATAATAACTTTTTAATTACAGATTTGACTTTGTTACTAACATATTTCTGAAAGCTTTTCATTAAGTTGTGCAGTAATTACTAACTGGTTTTCATTTACAAATTTTCTAAATATTGTTTGTGAGGTTTGTTTACACTTTCCATACATAGTTTTGAAAAGAATCTATATTTCACCATATTGTAATTTTAAATCTTCATAATTATGTTGTAAGTATGCATAAAAAGTAAATTAGCCACTCAGCATGGTTACAACATGTGCTCACAGAGCTTTCCTGCCTCGAGTATACATCGTGAAGTATCGAACATTTCAGTTGGCCAGGAATCATGGTTTTTATTAAGAGTTGGCCCTTTCTGCTACATTCCAGTGTAATTCAAGCACCATGCTCTAAGCTGTGTTTTAAGTTAAGAAATAGATGGGAAAGAACACCCAGTAGCTTACCCTTATAGACAGCTCAATAAGGCAGAGAAGTTTCTATTGAACTAAGAAAAAAGAAATGCTCGTGCAAATTTTTGACATCACCTACTTTCTCTGTTATCTGTGTGGGTGACATTTTAAGGCCATACTGGGTCATACTGTATTGAAATGGCTTTTTAGCATAAAATCATCAACCAGTTGTTTGACCCTCTGGGATTTTTGGCAAAGCGAATTTGATTTTGAGGTTGTACATTCTCCAGAGAATCTCATGGACTTGCTGCAAAATGTGCACTTTATAATATATCAGAGTAAGCATGGAATGATGGCACAGAGCTCAGTCAGCCAATCTGGTTTGTCAGCAGTTTTTGAGGCAAGCACAATTTAGCTCTGATAATGGGGTTGTCTACAAGAAAACATTGTGCAGTCATCTCAATAGTTGTGCCAGCAAGGTTGTAAAATGATGCATTGCAACAGCCTATTTATTCCATCTCAAAAAGACATAGTGGTAGTCATGTTACAGAGCATTGGTGGCCAATGAGGAAAGAAGATGTTGAGCATTATGTAAAGAACTGCATTCCATGTGAGCAAAGAGCCGAGATGAGTCATCAGCGCAACCCATTACAAAGGTTACCTGAGGTGGGTAGACCATTCCAAAGTTATCAGAATGGACATCCTTGGCTCTTTTGCATAAACATCATCAGTTACCTAATTAATATGTGTTAACTATAATTGATCATTTCTCATATTTCTTGGCCATGATCGCCATATCAAATCAATAGGCAGAAACGGAGGTGTAGGCTGTGGTTAATCAATCTTTATTGAAATTTGGAACACCTGAATAACTGACCAAGGCACTAACTTTATGTTTGAGTTACTGAAGCAATTATGCCGACTATCATGCTAAAGAAGTTATGAAGTAGAGCACTACACCTGCAAGTGAACAGCACATCTGAAAGAGTTCGCAGGATGGTAGGGAAAATGCTAAGTTATTATGTAAGTAGTAGCCACAAGGATTAGGAAGTGCTACTACCTTTTTCCATGACAGCATGTAACAAAAAAATCCACGAAAATGTAGGCTTATCTCCCTACAAGATTGTTTCTAGTGAAAAAATTCCCTCCCCATTTGAATTATGCCAGTCTACTCTGGGGGAAGATGTATCACCCATTCAGAATTTCGCTAAAAGATTAAAAGTTATATGGCATAAGGTTAAAAAGGTGAGTAGAGAGACTACATGGCAAAAAAGTGAAATTGCCTAAGCACCACATCAAAGAGTGGGTAATGTTTCAGAACCCTTACGGGTCATATGGTAAAACAAAAACGTTCATATTGCATTACTAAGGACCTTATCAGATAGTCAAGATGACATCTCCAGTTAACATCAAACAACAACTCCTGTCCCAAAGTGTAATTGTCTGTATAGAAAGAACTCATCCATTTCATGGTGAACTGGAAGCACTGCCTAAATTACAAGCAGCTCTTCTGAAGGGGAATGGAAGTGGTTGAACCATAAGCATTGCCTAAATTATGAGCAGCCCCACCTGAAGGGGGAATGGAAGTGGTTGGAGAAAATACTAACAAGAAAGGTGAAACCAAGCAAGTGAAGCAGGATGTACCAACAGTTGTCTCGACACATCCCTGTACCTTAAGATCACAAGGCGTCTCTGCGAGATAATTTTTTGTTTTCTTATTAGTTGTTTGGGATATCTGTGAATATATATTAAGCTTGTGTCAATGTTTATATTGCTTTTATCAGAGAGATTCACAGGAACAAAATATAGTCTAGGCAAGAGTTAAAAACAATTTTCAGTTGAAATTTTATTTTAAATGTTAATGGAACCTTAGCATGTACAATTTAGTTTAAAAGGAAAACATTGATGATGCATGTTGCAGTACATTTATTGTTTTGTGAAGTATGTTAGGCTGGTAACAGGAAGTATATTAACAGTAAATGAGTTTGAATGTGTGTATGTATTACACACTTTGACATTTAACTTTGAGATTAATTATTATTTATAGCAGATGTCTGCTAGGTAAATTAAGTCAATTATAGTGGCAAAGGATTTGAGGAACTAATGCTTTCAGCTGCAGTGCTGAGTTAGGAAATCCACCATCTGCCCAACAAACTCAATACCCACAATCCCCGAGTCATTCAAGTACCCTCTGTTTCACTCTGAGAAGCCTGTGACTGAGTGATTCACTAAGGTTATTATAAGGGGCGAAAAAAAAAAATCCATTTGAAGTCTGTACAGTTCAGAATTGGTATGATAATCGTGTGAAATTGCTATGAGCACTGAGGCAATCATCCCACCAATGCACCATGTTGACGATACCCATTTGGTAAAACAACATGTCTTGCTGCGTGAAGAAGTCGGTAACTGCCTGCTGCACTTACTTGTCCAATGTGAATCTTTGACCCTTCAAGACCTTTTTAAGGGACCAAAGGTATGATAATCACGTGGGGAGAGATCAAGACTATAAGACTGCTGCTTGAGTGCCTCCCACGTGTGTTGGTGTAACTTCTGTGTTATGACATTTGCTGTGTGGGGCATCTTGTGTCGAATGGTGACAAACACGCAACTTGGTGCACCATTCCACAATAGTGTTTTTCTACAGACATGCTGCCTGATACACATTCTTCATTTTGTGATGAGTATCTACCAGTGTTTGTTCTTTGGCAGCCAAGAAAAGAATAAAAGTGCATTGGTCCTACCTGCACACATCTGGTAATAATGTCAAAACAGTTCATGTTTCCACATTTACTGTATGCACATCAGAAAGAGATGAATACCACACTAATCCCTTGCCTACATGTCAGTGCTCATGTTCTCACATCAGAGCCGCATTATGTTGCAAATACGCTGCACAAATGCCCTCAAATGGAAACTTTTTGATCGCACCTTATACAAATGAAACAGAATTCTTTCAAAAGATATGATCACATTGGCTATTCTCAGTACAAAAACTAGTAGTTGTCATTTGCACCTACTACAAACTAGGTCATTTTGTTGGCACACATTGAACAAGACTGCAAGAATAGGGATTGTTAATAAATGGTACATGATGCAACATCTCAGTACATACTTTCTGGTTACTTGCCACCATCACTGGTACAACACTAAACACAAACTACTCGTTAATCTACCTGCCAGGCCTACCCTTTGAGATCTTGCCTAGTGAAAACCTAAACAACTTAAATGTAATGCTAGCCTTGACCCTTCTTGCATCTTTGGATCAGATGATAGCAGTACAGAACGGTTGCATAATGGTGGAACACCTGCTTGATCATGTGAGAAGATATCAGACCAAAGACTGCCACCAACTCATCACCATAGGAACTAATGCATGAGCTACATGTGTAATTCTGAGGGTAATAAGTATTGTGTACTGCCATCTCAGATGTAGAGTTCCCAAAGTGTACCCTTACCTTCCTTTAACCTGCAGATCCATAGCAGTCATCTTGGCACGTGACACAACTCCAGTGAGTGAAATAAAGAGGTGACAACAAAGTAAGCGACCTAGAAACACTGTGTCTGAGTATCCCAAGAGTGCGATTCAGTATACAGAGTGATATAAAAGGGGAAGAAAGACATGCAAAGAGGAAAAGTTAAGCAATAAGTGTTTATTCCGAATCTGTGCAGTAGAATGTAAACTGTAGAAACAATGATGGATAAATCAGTGTCTCTGTTGCAGCCACACTCTTAGCAGTAATCTGGTGGTACAGATTAATCTAAGGAGGAAGGAAATAGAGTTGAATAGAAATTTAGTGGCATGGAAAGCAACTCAGAACTGTAATTGGGTCACAGCCACTGCCTGCTAGACGGACAGTGCCCTGCTGATACAGCAATTCAGCAGAAGCCACTACTTCCATACTGCCACTTCTGTGTGCCAACAACCTGGGACTCGAACAGTTTTCACAAAGCCTCTGCAATTTGACAAACCACCACATGACAATGACTAATCCTGGTCATTGGCTTCTGTTCCAGAGGTTTCCAAGCAACACAGAAACACAGCTCTTCTGCAAGCTCAGCCCTGGGCAGTGGTATTTAGACCTCCAGGTTCAGCCCACCGTCATGGGTACTGTTGGGTCATATTATGATCCACAGCCCAGGCCTCAACATTGAACTCATGACTCTGCCACAAGCACCGTTTCCAGGCCATGGACCAGTGACTGACATGTGACTGTCTACTTGAATGATACACTGTACGCCTCCGCAATGGAATACCTACTTTTACATAAAACTCCCAAGTTCATAATTTTGCCAATTTAGTTAATTTCCCAATTAGTAGATTATTTGGTAAACTAAAGGCACTATTTAATCCATGAAAATTAAGGCAATAAATGTGTACTGTCAAACCTGGGAATTAAGCAAGCTAAATGATCAAATGACAAAAGTTTTTTGGGGTGTGACCAGACTTGAATTATGAATGTTTACTAAGATAATGAGTGTTTGGAAAACGAAACTGGTTACTGAAAATTGCAAAATTAGGACTATCCACTAAGTTAGGTCGTTTTGTGCAGAAGCTGTTCTTATCTCACACTATTCTCATGATTGCATGCTACTGGGACAACTCCAATTACTGATTTATTAAAAAAAAAATGTTTTACAGGAAATGGACACACATAT
The DNA here is from genome assembly GCF_023864345.2 of Schistocerca serialis cubense. Classification (NCBI taxonomy): domain Eukaryota; kingdom Metazoa; phylum Arthropoda; class Insecta; order Orthoptera; family Acrididae; genus Schistocerca; species Schistocerca serialis. Next base: position 162,257,991 of record NC_064640.1, read on the forward strand.
TCTCAATTATGATGTAAATACTAACATTACATGAAATGTTGCATGAATAATAATGTGACAATCCTCTGTACACTGGATATATATAATACATAAATAAGTAGAATTACCTGAAAGACAAGAAAACATAACATTTATTTTAAGGAGTAGAATGATAGCAATTGGACTGCAATGTTTCAGTGCCTTCAAGTATGGTAAGTGGCTCATGGTACCACAGTATTCCTCCATGTCACAATTCTACCTGCATCACAGCAGTGGGGTGTACATAAAGTATGTTTTTTATTAGGTGATCCAGGTCAGATAATGGTGGCAGTAGGAGACCATGAAGTATTAGTTTAAGACCCAAAGAAATTCCTCCCATAGATGAGACTAGTAAAATCCAACTGATTGATTTCTGAGGCATTTGCAACCAAGTCCCAGTGTTTGAAAAACTCATAAAAAGCTCTGGAGTGTATAATACTAAGTACAGGAAACTGAGTAAAACTCAATCAATCACCTATAGCGGATCGATGCATGCAGCACAGTAACACAAAACAGAAAACAGCATTCACACTAGTTTTTGAGCACTAGCTCTTTTTCTGGCAATAGTGCACACATTCACAGACACAGCCACAGCCACACTGACGCCCAAGTGCACACACTCATGGCCACGGCAAGACTAACTACTGATACTTGATTATTCCCCAACTTCCTGAATGCCATCACTCTCGTAGAAACTCTTGCCCTCCAACACTTGGAAAAGCATTGACGGTGCCATTTGAGGAAGCTGTCCCGGCTATTCCTGTGTTAGCCCATCTGGGACTATCTATGAGTATATCCAAGAAAAAGCCTACTACATCTACATCTACATCTACAAGATTACTCTGCAATTCACATTTAAGTGCTTGGCAGAGGGTTCATCGAACCACAATCATACTATCTCTCTACCATTCCACTCCCGAACAGCGCGCGGGAAAAACGAACACCTAAACCTTTCTGTTCGAGCTCTGATTTCTCTTATTTTATTTTGATGATCATTCCTACCTATGTAGGTTGGGCTCAACAAAATATTTTCACATTTGGAAGAGAAAGTTGGTGACTGAAATTTCGTAAATACATCTCGCCGCGACGAGAAACGTCTTTACTTTAATGACTTCCATCCTAACTCGCGTATCATATCTGCCACACTCTCTCCCCTATTAAGTGATAATACAAAACGAGCTGCCCATTTTTGCTCCCTTTCGATGTCCTCCGTCAATCCCACCTGGTAAGGATCCCACACCGCGCAGCAATATTCCAACAGAGGACGAACGAGTGTAGTGTAAGCTGTCTCTTTAGTGGACTTGTTGCATCTTCTAAGTGTCCTGCCAATGAAACGCAATCTTTGGCTCGCCTTCCCCACAATATTATCTATGTGGTCTTTCCAACTGAAGTTGTTCGTAATTTTAACACTCAGGTACTTAGTTGAATTGACAGCCTTGAGAATTGTACTATTTATCGAGTAATCGAATTCCAACTGATTTATTTTGGAACTCATGTGGATCACCTCACACTTTTCGTTATTTAGCGTCAACTGCCACCTGCCACACCATACAGCAATCTTTTTTAAGTCGCTTTGCAACTGATACTGGGCTTCGGATGAACTTACTAGACAGTACTAGGTCAGGCGTGCACTACAAGCCGGAAGTGGCTACAAGGGTAGCGGAGTACATGTGGAGTGCACATGGGGGTTTTTTAGATTAGAGAATTCCCTCCCTAGGCCCGACAAGACGCCTCCTGAGATGCAACAAAGTAGGAGTAGGCAAAATGCAACAGGGAATAACAATATTAATGTGCTAATAGTAAACTGCAGGAGCGTCTATAGAAAGGTCCCAGAACTGCTCTCATTAATAAACGGTCACAATGCCCATATAGTACTAGGGACAGAAAGTTGGCTGAAACCAGACGTAAACAGTAATGAAATCCTAAACTCAGATTGGAATGTATACCGCAGAGACAGGCTGGACAGTGAAGGGGGAGGCGTGTTTATAGTGATAAGAAGTGCCATAGTATCGAAGGAAATTGACAGAGATCCGAAATGTGAAATGATTTGGGTGAAGGTCACAGTTAAAGCAGGCTCAGACATGGTAATTGGATGTCTCTATAGGCCCCCTGGCTCAGCAGCTGTTGTGGCTGAGCACCTGAAGGATAATTTGGAAAATATTTCGAGTAGATTTCCCCACCATGTTATAGTTCTGGGTGGAGATTTTAATTTGCCGGGTATAGACTGGGAGACTCAAACGTTCATAACGAGTGGCAGGGACAAAGAATCCAGTGAAATTTTTTGTAAGTGCTTTATCTGAAAACTACCTTGAGCAGTTAAACAGAGGACGGACTCGTGGCGATAACATATTAGACCTTTTGGTGACAAACAGACCCGAACTATTTGAAACAGTTAACGCAGAACAGGGAATCAGCGATCATAAAGCGGTTACGGCATCGATGATTTCAGCCGTAAATAGAAATATTAAAAAAGGTAGGAAGATTTTTCTGTTTAGCAAAGGTGACAAAAAGCAGATTACTGAGTACCTGACGGCTCAACACAAAAGTTTTGTCTCAAGTACAGATAGTGTTGAGGATCAGTGGACAAAGTTCAAAACCATCGTACAATGTGCGTTAGATGAGTATGTGCCAAGCAAGATCGTAAGAGATGGAAAAGAGCCACCGTGGTACAACAAACGAGTTAGAAAACTGCTGCGGAAGCAAAGGGAACTTCACAGAAAACATAAACATAGCCAAAGCCTTGCAGACAAACTAAAATTACGCGAAGCGAAATGTAGTGTGAGGAGGGCTATGCGAGAGGCGTTCAATGAATTCGAAAGTAAAGTTCTGTGTACTGACTTGGCAGAAAATCCTAAGAAATTTAGGTCTTATGTCAAAGCGGTAGGTGGATCAAAACAAAATGTCCAGACACTCTGTGACCAAAATGGTACTGAAACAGAGGATGACAGACTAAAGGCCGAAATACTAAATGTCTTTTTCCAAAGCTATTTCACAGAGGAAGACTGCACTGTAGTTCCTTCTCTAGATTGTCGTACAGATGACAAAATGGTAGATATCGAAATAGATGACAGAGGGATAGGAAAACAATTAAAATCGCTCAAAAGAGGAAAGGCCGCTGGACCTGACGGGATACCAGTTCGATTTTACACAGAGTACGTGAAGGAACTTGCCCCCCTTCTTGCAGCGGTGTACTGTAGGTCTCTAGAACAGCGTAGCGTTCCAAAGGATTGGAAAAGGGCACAGGTCATCCCTGTTTTCAAGAAGGGACGTCGAACAGATGTGCAGAACTATAGACCTATATCTTTAACGTTGATTAGTTGTAGAATTTTGGAACACGTATTATGTTCGAGTATAATGACTTTTCTGGAGACTAGACATCTACTCTGTAGGAATCAGCATGGGTTTCGAAAAGGATGGTCGTGTGAAACCCAGCTCACGCTATTCGTCCACGAGACTCAGAGGGTCATAGACACGGGTTCACAGGTAGATGCCGTGTTTCTTGACTTCCGCAAGGCGTTCAATACAGTTCCCCACAGTCGTTTAATGAACAAAGTAAGAGAATATGGACTATCAGACCAATTGTGTGATTGGATTGAAGAGTTCCAAGATAACAGAACGCAGCATGTTATTCTCAGTGGAGAGAAGTCTTCCGAAGTAAGAGTGATTTCAGGTGTGCCGCAGGGGAGTGTCATAGGACTGTTGCTATTCACAATATACATAAATGACCTTGTTGATGACATCGGAAGTTCGGAAGTTCACTGAGGCTTTTTGCGGATGATGCTGTGGTGTATCGAGAGGTTGTAACAATGGAAAATTGTACTGAAATGCAGGAGGATCTGCAGCGAATTGACGCATGGTGCAAGAAATGGCAATTGAATCTCAATGTAGACAAGTGTAATGTGCTGCGAATACATAGAAAGATAGATCCCTTATCATTTAGCTACAAAATAGCAGGTCAGCAACTGGAAGCAGTTAATTCCATAAATTATCTGGGAGTACACATTAGGAGTGATTTAAAATGGAATGATCATATAAAGTTGATCATCGGTAAAGCAGATGCCAGACTGAGATTCATTGGAAGAATGCTAAGGAAATGCAATCTGAAAACAAAGGAAGTAGGTTACAGTACACTTGTTCACCCACTGCTTGAGCCCCCTGTGGGTCCGGGGGTAAGGATAGGCCTGCGGTATTCCTGCCTGTTGTAAGAGGCGACTAAAAGAAGCCGCCAGCAGTCTCTAAGCATTCTCGGGCTCAATTTAATGCTCAGAAGTAGAATCTGAAAACGTTCCCCTCTCTGGCCACGCCGTGAGAGGAGCGTAAGTCTCAGGATGGAGGTAACAGTTGTTCGCCCCGATTCTTAGTTTGCATGAGAGCTGATGGGGAGTCTTTTCTATCCACAAAGCCTCAGTTCTTCGTCGAGCATTTAGAGGACAAGTTTGGTGAGGTGGAGGGTTTGTCCAAAATTCGCTCTGGGTCAATACTGATACAAACGGCATCCTCCGCCCAGTCACGCAAGTTACTTGCTTGTGACAAGTTGGGGGATGTTAACGTTACCATTACACCACATAAGAGTTTAAATATGGTCCAGGGTGTTATTTTCCATAGGGATCTACTTTTTCAGTCTGATGACGAGCTGCGCGCCAACTTAGAGCGTAGAGGTGTTCATTTCGTCCAGCGTGTTCATCAGGGTCCGAGGGACAATCAGGTTGCTACCGGTGCCTTAATCTTGGCCTTCGAGGGTGATACATTACCGTAGAAGGTCAAGGTGATGGTCTACCGTTGTGACGTCAAGCCCTATATCCCTCCCCCGATGCGGTGCTTTAAGTGCTGGAAGTTCGGCCATATGTCTTCCCGCTGCACTTCCAGCTTCACATGTCGAGATTGCAGATGCCCATCACATCCCAATACTCCATGTGCCCCGCCTCCCATCTGTGTCAACTGCGGAGAGCATCATTCACCTTGGTCGCCAGACTGCAAAGTCTTTCAGAAAGAGCGTAAAATCATGGAATATAAGACCCTGGACCGGCTGACCTATACTGAGGCCAAAAGGAAATATGACAGACTACATCCTGTGCGAATGACATCGTCTTACACAGCTGCTACAACAACTGTGCTAGCCCCATCAGTTTCGAGACTTCCAGCCAGCTCGATGAGCAGCACAACTCCTCCTGCCCCCTTGCCCGTGGGGGGCTCTACCCAACCGGTTGCTCCTGCACCACCTGCCTCAGGAGCAACATTCTCCCACCCATCGAGGACGTCCATCCTCGCTTCTCAGCCGGAGAAGTGTCTAACTTCTTCGGCTGCTCTCCCCCGTAAGGATTCCCTTGGGACCCTCCCTTCCCAGGCTTCCATCAGCGGGAAGGATGATTCCCGACAGTGGCATAAGTCCCCACCAGCGACTGGTCATAGGGCTTTGTGATGCTCCTCCGTCCCGGAGACTGATTCGGTAAAGCCTTCCCAGCCAGTGAAGCCCAAGGTTCAGCGGAGAAGTCCAAGTGCAAGACCTCTAAGGCCAAAGAACTTATGGTGGCAATGATCCCAACGCACCCTTCGAGCTCTGTGTCTGAGGATGAGGTCGAGACTCTGGCGTCCGCTGAGGACCTTGATCTCGCCGGTCCTGCAGACGCCATGGATGTCACTCGCACGGGTACTGAATTGGTGGCAGCGAGTGAACAAGTGCCGTAAATTGCCTTCCCAGTCCCTTCACGCGTTTCTCAGCCATGGACAATATCATCCTCCAGTGGAACTGCAGCGGTTTCTTCCACCATCTAGCTGAGCTCCGACAACTTATCAGCCTTCACCCTTTCTTCTGCATTGCTCTTCAGGAAACTTGGTTTCCAGCAATGCGAACCCCCGCCCTCCGGGCAGCTTATGAAAGGGTGTCTGGTGGCGTCTGTCTCTATGTCCTTCACTCTCTGCACAGCGAGTCTGTCCCTCTCCAAACACCTGTAGAGGCTGTCGCTGTTCGGGTATGGACGCCACAGGCTGTTACCGTCTGCAGTCTTTACATTCCACCGGATGGTGATGTCACGCAGCATGTCCTGGCTGCGCTGATAGCCCAATTGCCACCACCTTTCTTGTTACTGGGCGACTTCAATGCCCATAACCCTCTGTGGGGTGGGTCAGTGGCAACAGGTCGAGGCGCTACCGTCGAGCATTTATTGGCGCAGCTCGATCTTTCCATTTTAAATGATGGTGCCTTCACACACTTCAGTGTGGCGCATGGCACATACTCCACCATTGACCTTTCGATCTGCAGCCCTAGCCTCTTACCTTCTGTCCAATGGAGAGTGCATGACGACCTATGTGGTAGTGACCACTTTCCGATCTTTCTGTCACTACCACAGCGTCACTCTTCTGGGCGCCCTAGCAGATGGGCTATGCATAAGGCTGACTGGGACTTGTTTTTCTCCACTGCCGCTATTGAGCCTCTCTATAATGATGACATTGATGTGGTGGTTCAATCGGTCACCACCGTCATCGTTACTGCCACCGAATCTTCAATTCCCCGTTCTTCTGGGTCCCCTCGGAGGAGGACTGTGCCTTGGTGATCGCGTGAGATCGCTGAGGGGATCAAAGATCACCGGCGGGTGCTACAGCGTCACAAGCGACGTCCCTGCATTGAACATCTCATCACCTTCAAACGGCTGCGTGCGCGGGCCCACCGCCTTATCCGCAAACGCAAGCAGGAGTGCTGGGAGCGGTATGTGTCCACCATTGGCCTCCATGTCTCTCTATCACAGTTGTGGGCCAAAATCCAACGCCTCTATGGCTATTGGACCCCTGTCAGCATCCCTGCGCTCTCACTGAATGGAGCAGTTTGTACAAACTCCGACGAAATTACCAACAACTTGGCAGAGCATTTTGCTCTGAGTTCCGCTTCTTCCAATTACCCACTGGCCTTCCGCTCCATTAAAGAGTGGATGGAACGTCAGAGCCTTCCTTTTCGAACCCACCATCCGGAATCCTACATTGTTCCATTCAGTGAGTGGGAATTTCACAGTGCCCTCGCTGCTTGTCCTGACACCGCTCCTGGGCCAGATAGCATACACTGTCAGATGCTGAAACACCTTTCAGTGGACTGCCAGCGACGGCTCCTCGACCTTTACAACAGTATTTGGGTCGAGGGTGAGTTTCCGTTACAATGGCGGGAAAGTATTGTTATCCCCATTCTGAAACCAGGCAAGAACCCTTTGGAGGTGGACAGCTACCATCCCATTAGCCTCACCAACGTCCTTTGCAAGCTGCTTGAATGGATGGTGAGCCGGCGGTTGAACTGGGTACTGGAGTCTCGGTGCCTTCTGGCTCCGTCTCAGTGTGGGTTCCGTAAAGGCCGTTCCGCTGCCGATAATCTGGTGGGCCTGGAGTCAGCCATCCGTACTGCCTTTGCGCGCCGTCAGCACCTGGTCGCTGTCTTTTTCGACATGCGGAAGGCGTACGATACAACATGGCGTCATCACATCCTTTCTACGCTTCGTGGATGGGGTCTTTGGGGCCCTCTGCCGATCTTTATCCGCAATTTTCTGTCGTAACGTACCTTCAGCATGCAAGTCGCGGCCTCCCATAGTTCCTCCCGAGTCCAGGAGAACGGGGTACCACAGGGATCTGTCCTCAGTGTCTGCCTGTTTTTAATTGCCATAAACAGGCTCGTTGCAGTGGTGGGAAATTCTGTCTCCACTTCCCTGTATGCTGACGACTTCTGCCTTTACTACAGCTCTATTGGCATTGCCGCTGCTGAACGTCAGCTACAGGGCGCTATCCGTTAGGCGCCGTCTTGGGCTGTAGCTCATGGGTTCCAGTTTTCGGCAGCCAAGACCTGCGTTATGCATTTCTGCCAGCGACACGCTGTTCACCCGGAGCCGCGGCTTTATCTTGACAGCGAAGTTCTTACTGTGGTAGAGTCGCATAGGTTTTTGGGTGTGGTTTTTGACGCCCAGTTGACTTGGCTGCCTCATATTCGGCAGCTTAAACAGGCGTGTTGGCGGCATCTAAATGCTCTGCGATGCTTGAGCCGCACCAGCTGGGGTGCTGACTGATCTACCTTGTTACGGCTCTACCAGGCATTAATCCAGTCTCGTCTGGATTATGGGAGCCTGGCTTACGGCTGGACCCAATCTTACACAACAGAATACGACTTGCCACTGGTGCCTTCCGGACCAGCCCTGTGGACAGCATACTAGTGGAGGCAGGTGTCCCTCCACTGCGGTTATGGCGCCAACGTTTGCTGGCCGCTTATGCTGCCCATGTTTGTAGCTTCCCCGGGCACCCGAATTCTCGTCTCCTGTTCCCGCAGCCTGTCGTCCATCTCCCAGAACCTCGGCCCCGATCGGGTTGCACGATTGCGGTCCGCGTCCGAGAGCTTCTCTCTGGGCTTGGGGTTTTCCCAGTTCCACCTCCTTTCCGGGCCCCTCTGCGTACACCCCCGTGGTGTGTGCCCCGCCCTTGCCTTCGGCTCGACTTGACACAGGGCTCGAAGGACTCAGTCCCTCCGGAGGCCTTCCGCCGCTGCTTTTACTCCATCCTCGCCACGTATCAGGGCTCTGGCATTGTTTACACGGACGGTTCGATGGCCAGCTGGCTGCAACGTTTTCACTGCTGAGCTGGTCGCCATCTTTCGTTCCCTAGAGTATATCCGCTCCTGCTCAGGTGAGTCCTTCTTTATCTGTAGCGATTCCCTGTGCAGTTTACGAGCTCTCGACCTGTGTTTCCCTCGTTCTCGCCCGGTGATGGCTATCCAGGAGTCCCTGCATACTCTTGCCCTTTGCGGCCGCTCTGTGGTCTTTGTGTGAACCCCAGGCCATGTTGGGATACCCGGCAATGAAAATGTTGACCGCCTGGCGAAAGAGGCCACCAGTAAACCATCTCTGGAGATTGGCCTCCAGAGACTGATTTGCGAGCAGTCCTCCGCCGAAAAGTTTTTGGGCATTGGGACACTGAATGGCGCGATCGGACCACGCCCAATAAACTCCGTGCCATAAAGGAGACGACAACTGTGTGGCGGTCTTCCATGCGAGCCAACCACAGGGACTCTGTTGTCCTTTGTCGTCTCCGCATTGGCCACATCAGACTGACACACAGTTATTTACTGTGTCGTGAGGACCCACCTCTTTGTCGTTGTCAGGCAGCCCTGACGGTGGCCCATATTCTGTTGGAGTGCGCCCTTTTAACTGTGCTCTGGCAGACGCTTGCACTGCCTGATACACTCCCTGTCCTTTTAACTGACGACTCTGCCATAGCGGACTTAGTTTTGCCTTTTATTCGGGCAGGGGGCTTTCATCGCTTAATGTAAGTGTTTGTCTCTTTGTATTGATTCTGGTCTCTGGCCTATGATTTTAATATGTTTTTTACTTTTTAATGTGTTTCTAGGTGGTTGGCTTTTCCTTTTTTGTTTCTATGGTCGGCCAACCACCATTACACTCTGTGTGATTTTAGTTCATCTTGTGTGGTCTTTGTCTAAGTTTCTCTTGTTCTGTATCGTCTGTCATCTATTCTGTTGTCCATTTTTTATTCTCTGTGGGCGTTTTAGTGTTTGGAAAAAGGGACCGATGACCATAGCAGTCTGGTCCCTTTAATCCCACAAACCAACCAACCAAGCCCACTGCTTAAATACTGCTCAGCAATGTGGGATCCGTACCAGATAGGGTTGATAGAAGAGATAGAGAAGATCCAACGGAGAGCAGCGCGCTTCGTTACAGGATCATTTAGTAATCGCGAAAGCGTTACGGAGATGATAGATAAACCCCAGTAGAAGACTCTGCAGGAGAGACGCTCAGTAGCTCGGTATGGGCTTTTGTTAAAGTTTCGAGAACATACCTTCATCGAAGAGCCAAGCAGTATATTGCTCCCTCCTACGTATATCTCGCGAAGAGACCATGAGGATAAAATCAGAGAGATTAGAGCCCACACAGAAGCATACCGACAAGCCTCCTTTCCACGAACAATATGGGATTGGAATAGAAGGGAGAACCGATAAAGGTACTCAGGGTACCCTCCGACACACACCGTCAGGTGGCTTGCGGAGTATGGATGTAGATGTAGATCTAAATTACAGCATCATCTGCGAACAACCTAAGAGGACTGCTCAGATTGTCACCCAGGTCATGTATATACACTCCTGGAAATGGAAAAAAGAACACATTGACACCGGTGTGTCAGACCCACCATACTTGCTCCGAACACTGCGAGAGGGCTGTACAAGCAATGATCATACGCACGGCACAGCGGACACACCAGGAACCGCGGTGTTGGCCGTCGAATGGCGCTAGCTGCGCAGCATTTGCGCACCGCCGCCATCAGTGTCAGCCAGTTTGCCGTGGCATACGGAGCTCCATCGCAGTCTTTAACACTGGTAGCATGCCGCGACAGCGTGGACGTGAACCCTATGTGCAGTTGACGGACTTTGAGCGAGGGCGTATAGTGGGCATGCGGGAGGCCGGGTGGACGTACCGCCGAATTGCTCAACACGTGGGGCGTGAGGTCTCCACAGTACATCGATGTTGTCGCCAGTGGTCGGCGGAAGGTGTACGTTCCCGTCGACCTGGGACCGGACCGCAGCGACGCACGGATGCACGCCAAGACCGTAGGATCCTACGCAGTGCCGTAGGGGACCGCACCGCCACTTCCCAGCAAATTAGGGACACTGTTGCTCCTGGGGTATCGGCGAGGACCATTCGCAACCGTCTCCATGAAGCTGGGCTACGGTCCCACACACCGTTAGGCCGTCTTCCGCTCACGCCCCAACATCGTGCAGCCCGCCTCCAGTGGTGTCGCGACAGGCGTGAATGGAGGGACGAATGGAGACGTGTCGTCTTCAGCGATGAGAGTCGCTTCTGCCTTGGTGCCAATGATGGTCGTATGCGTGTTTGGCGCCGTGCAGGTGAGCGCCACAATCAGGACTGCATACGACCGAGGCACACAGGGCCAACACCCGGCATCATGGTGTGGGGAGCGATCTCCTACACTGGCCGTACACCACTGGTGATCGTTGAGGGGACACTGAATAGTGCACGGTACATCCAAACTGTCATCGAACCCATCGTTCTACCATTCCTAGACCGGCAAGGGAACTTGTTGTTCCAACAGGACAATGCACGTCCGCATGTATCCCGTGCCACCCAACGTGCTCTAGAAGGTGTAAGTCAACTACCCTGGCCAGCAAGATCTCCGGATCTGTCCCCCATTGAGCATGTTTGGGACTGGATGAAGCGTCGTCTCACGCAGTCTGCACGTCCAGCACGAACGCTGGTCCAACTGAGGCGCCAGGTGGAAATGGCATGGCAAGCCGTTCCACAGGACTACATCCAGCATCTCTACGATCGTCTCCATGGGAGAATAGCAGGCTGCATTGCTGCGAAAGGTTGATATACACTGTACTAGTGCCGACATTGTGCATGCTCTGTTGCCTGTGTCTATGTGCCTGTGGTTCTGTCAGTGTGATCATGTGATGTATCTGACCCCAGGAATGTGTCAATAAAGTTTCCCCTTCCTGGGACAATGAATTCACGGTGTTCTTATTTCAATTTCCAGGAGTGTAGATCAGGAACAGCAGAGGTCCCAGGACACTTCCCTGGGGAGCACCTGATATCACTTCAATTTTACTCATGATTTGCCATCTATTACTATGAACTGCGACCTTCCTGACAGGAAATCACGAATCCAGTCGCACAACTGAGACGATACCCCATAGGCCCGCTGGTTGATTAGAAGTCGCTTGTGAGGAACAGTGTCAAAAGCTTTCCGGAAATCTAGAAATACGGAATCAACTTTAGATCCCCTGTCGATAGCGGCCATTACTTCATGCGAATAAAGAGCTAGCTGCCTTGCACAAGAACGATGTTTTATGAAGCCATGCTGATTATGTATCAATAGATCGTTCCCTTTGAGGTGATTCATAATGTTTGAATACAATATATGCTCCAAAACCCTACTGCAAACCGACATCTATGATATAGGTCTGTAGTTCGATGGATTACTCCTACTACCCTTCTTAAACACTGGTGCGACCTGCGCAATTTTCCAATCTGTAGGTACAGATCTATCACTGAGTGGGCAGTCGTATATGATTGCTAAGTAGGGAGCTATTGTATCAGCGTGATCTGAAAGGAACCTAATCGGTATACAATCTGGACCTGAAGACATGCCCGTATCAAGCGATTTGAGTTACTTTGCAACCCCTAAGGTATCTACTTCTAAGAAACTCATGCTAGCAGCTGTTCGTGTTTCAAATTCTGGAATATTCCATTCGTCTTCCCTGGTGAAGGAATTTCGGAAAACTGCATTCAATAACTCCGCTTTATCGGCACAGTCTTCGTTAACAGTACCATCGGCACTGCGCGGCGAAGGTATTGACTGCATCTTGCCACTTGTGTACTTTACATACAACCAGAATTTCTTCAGATTTTCTACCAAATTTCGAGACAATGTTTCGTTGTGGAACCTATTAAAGTCATCTCGCATTGAAGTCCGTGCCAAATTTCATGCGTCTGTAAATTTTAGCCAATCTTCGGGATTTCGCATTCTTCTGAACTTTGCAAGCTTTTTCCATTGCCTCTGCAACAGCGTTCGGACCTGTTTTGTGTACCATGGGGGATCAGTTCCATCTCTTACCAATTTATGAGGTATGAATTTCTCAATTGCTGTTGCTACTATATCTTTGAATTTGAGCCACATCTCGTCTACATTTGCATAGTCAGTTCGGAAGGAAAGGAGATTGTCTCTTAGGAAGGCTTCTAGTGACACTTTATCCGCTTTTTTAAATAAAATTATTTTGCAATTGTTTTTGGTGGATTTGGAAGAAACGGTATTGAGCCTAGCTACAATGACCTTGTGATCACTAATCCCTGTACCAGTCACGATGCTCTCTATTAGCTCTGGATTGTTTGTGGCTAAGAGGTCAAGTGTGTTTTCGCAACCATTTATAATTTGCGTGGGTTCGTGGACTAACTGCTCGAAATAATTTTCGGAGAAATCATTTAGGACAATCTCGGAAGATGTTTTCTGCCTACCACCGGTATTGAACAAGTATTTTTGCCAACATATCGGGGGAAGGTTGAAGTCCTCACCAACTATAACCGTATGAGTGGGGTATTTATTTGTTACGTGACTCAAATTTTCTCCGAACTGTCATCAAGTATATCATCGGAGTCTGGGGGTCGGTAGAAGGAGCCAGTTATTAACTTAGTTCGTGTGTTAACTATAACCTCCACCCATACCAATTCACATGGAGTATCTACTTCGACTTCACTACCAGATAAACCACTACTGACAGACGCAAACACTCCACCACCAATTCTACCTAATCTAGCTTTCCTGAATACCATCTGAGACTTTGGAAAATTTTTTTGCAGAACTTATTTCAGGCTTTAGCCAGCTTTCTGTACCTATAACGATTTCAGCTTCTGTGCTTTCTATTAGCGCTTGAAGCTCAGGGACTTTCCCAGCACAACTACAACAATTTACAACTACAATTCCGACTGTTCCTTGATCCAAGCACGTCCTGTATTTGCCATGCACCCTTTGAGATTGCAGCCCACCCTGTACTTTGCCGAGGCCTTCTAACCTAAAAAACCACCCAGTCCACACCACACAGCCTTCGCTACCCGTGTAGCCGCCAGCTGAGTGTAGTGAACTCCTGACCTATTCAGCAGAACCTGAAACCCCACCACCCTATGGCGCAAGTCAAGGAATCTGCAGCCAACATGGTCGCAAAACTGTCTGAGCCTCTCATTCAGACCCTCCACCCGGCTCTGCACCAAAGGTCCGCAGTCGGTTTTGTCAACGATGCTGCAGATGGTGAGCTCTGCCTTCATCTCGTAAGCAAAAGTGGCAGCCTTCACCAAATCAGATAGCTGCTGGAATTCAGAGAGAATTTCCTCAAATCTAAAGTGACACACGTCATTAGTGCTGACGTGTGGCACCACCTGCAGCTGGCTGCACCCTGTGCTCTTCATGGCACCTGGAAGGACCCTTTCCTCATCAGGAATGACTCCACCCGGAATGCACATGGAGTGCACACTGGATTTCTTCCCCTCCTTAGCCGCCATATCCCTAAGGGGCCCCATTATGTGCCTAACATTGGAGCTCCCAAGTACCACACTGGTCCAACCCCTGCTCCCCTCCCCCTTTAACCCTTTGTAGCTTCCCAACCATGCCTTGTTGTCTTACTCCACCTTCCACATCCCCAAAATCTTCCTCAGTCCTCCTTAAAACACACTACTTCTAAACTCCCATACCATAACACTGTTGTCAATCTTTCTGCAAAACCTCTGGACCCTGTATCCTTAAAGGAACTTCTTTCCTTTACTTGTCCCTTGCAGTGGAATGTTTGTTTCCCAAACAGCCTGAAATGCCGTATCTGCCTGCACCTATTGCTCCTGGATATTTGATGATGAGTACATTCCAAATGCGTCATATGAGCAATAAAGTCATTCCTTGCCTGATGTCTGACTTTTACCTTTGCGAACCAGTCAGCCTGAATGCAGAACTACTGCTTATTATAATAATGGTCGCCTGCCTCCTGCATGATTTTATAGTAAAGAGAATGTTTAGTAGTGGTACAAAGTACCCTCCACCATGCACTGTATGTAGATGTAGATCAACTACCAAAACATTTGCAATGGCATCCCAGAGTTTAAAACTAAAAAAGCGATGGATCTCATATAAAACTAGGTGCCCCAAGATGGCTAAAACATGAAGTTGACCACAGTGAAATTTTTTGGGTAAATCTAAACGCATATTGAAAGAATACGCTAATGGAAACTGGAGGTGATGTTTTTGTTGTAGTAGACTAAAAAATAAACTAAACTAAACTCCTCCCAAACAGGCCACAAAGGCCCAACAGTAATGACCGGTCGCCGCATGGTCAGCACACAGCTCTCCCAGCGGTATGTCAGTTTCCGAGACCAGAGCCGCTACTTCTCAATCAAGTAGCTCCTCAGTTTGCTGCACAAGGGCTGAGTGTACCCCGCTTGCCAACAGCACTCGGCAGAGTGGATGGTCACCCATCCAAGTGCTAGCCCAGCCAGACAGCGCTTCACTTCGGTGATCTGATGGGAACCGGTGTTACCCATGTGGCAATGCTGTTGGATTGTTGTAGTAGACAAGAAACTCAAATCTACTGAGACAGGAACTGAAACTGCCTGTGAGATTATTTGGGCAAGGCTCACTTTCAAGGGTGTGCATTAACTTATAATTTGGTCCTTCTATAGACCCTCAGACTCAACTTTAGAGAAAACCTCAATTCATTACTACTATCATAACTGCAGGAGCCTTTGGTTATCCAGTAATCTATTGGTATAATTACAGTTTAGCATTTCTGTGTGTTTATGTCTAATTCAGAAGAAGCTTTTTTGGCCAGAACCCTAATTTTTTAGCAGTCCTTTCATTTTGCCTGTCTGCAACTCCACATTTCCACTATATGGAGAGTAGCAATCTATCCTTTTCCTAATATTGTCGTTATTCCATCCTGGATTTTCCATAGTTAGATTCTCTCAAACCTACCAAGAATAGATAGTTTTGAAGATAAGCTGTAGAAAGTTGGAATCTTATCCATCTGTTATGTTTCCTGCTTCTAATAATAAATTATTTTCCACTTTTTCATTTTATATATCATGCACTCACTTTTTCATTTTATATATAATGCACTCACTTTTTCATTTTATATATAATGCACTTGCACACATAATATGTAATATGTAAAAGAATATATCAAATTGTTAGTTAGGTGAAATCTCATTTAAACTTATAGTTCATTTGTTTGTATTTATATCCATGATTACAATCATGCAAGTGGTTTTACTAGAAGCCTATGTAATTAAAAGTTATGGTTAATTGAAGTTGCAACAATGTATGCTAACTGAAAAACATTTTGAGTGAATCTACAGCATAGGAGGTATTGTTACCTATCATTCAAAAAAAATATTCCCAACTTTCTGAAAACTTATTTTGAATTAACTGAAAGTAATTAATTTATAAAATAAGTGACATTAAAAGTCACACCCTCAAAATTTCAACTTCTGTTTTGCTTTGACTACAAGATTCTGAACTTTTGCAATACAGTTTTATTGCTCAATTTTTTCTGAACCAGACAACACCTCTCACTAATTAATTCAGTCACTCTCTAAGAATTTGAATAATTTTCAGTTATAAAAGATTTATTTCAAGATAGATGCCATACTTGTAAATAGGGAATTTATGATGGATGAAAAATAATGTTTCATATATTTTGTGAATTATTGACCTGAAACATTTTTCCATAGACCAGATAACAGTAAAGTATTAGAGTTCATGCAGAATAGCAAAATCTAACCTAGCAGAATTTCAAAACATTTGGAATTAGCATCGTGTTCTTATGCTTGTCTTTGTATACTCGTCCCTCCGCCAAAATTGTCGTTCTGCAACCAGCATGTAACTGAGTAACATCTCCAAGTTGGATCATGTTATAATCTATGATAGGCAAACATTTGGATATGTCATCATATCAGTTTGATAGAAAGTCTGCTACTGGTCAGCACGTAGGCAACAGTTCTATGGCAAATTGTGTCTCAAGTTCGTGGTCAGTAATCAAATGAGAAAGATCTATGTACGAAACATATGCTGCCAGTAGTCATACTCTCAACAAATATACCCATGTTGATCATAATCTCTGGCGAATTTCTCATATGGGTCTATTATACATGTTGGACAAAATGAAGGTCTTGAAACTAGTTTATGATTCAAAGCTAGAAGTTGTATGTTGTCAGGGAGATTTAAATTACGCAGAATATTCTCAGTGGGGAAGAGAGTGTAAATTAATAAGTAGTGATATGGGTAAAAATGAGGTACAAACAGATGTAAAGTTATGCAATGTCAACAGTGCTGGTGGTGAAGTTAACTAAAAGATAGTTGGGACCTATGTAAAAGGGGAATGTATGCTGTTTCTGATTCTGGTGAGAAAAATAAAATATGTTTAGAAAAAGTTTGTAATGATAGAGATGAGCTCAAAAATCAAATTGAACAAACTAAAAACAAAATGGGGAAAGTCAATGACAATGTAAAATCTAAGTTATTTGAGTTTGAAGACTGAATGAGGTGGCTCAGTAGACACTGGACTTGCATTTGGGAGGCTGTCAATTCAATCCCATGTTCGATCATCCTGATCTAGGTTTTCCATGATTTCCCTAAATTGCTTCAGGCAAATCCCAGGATGGTTCCTTTGACAGGGTACGGCCGACTTCCTTCCCTAATCTGATGAGACCAATGACCTCGCTGTTTGGTCTCTTCCCCCAAATCCACCCACCCACCCATTTGAGTTTGAAGATAAAGTAAAATTCAGAGAGTAAAGCATAATATGTGTGCCATCTCAAATGTATCTTCTTTTTTGAAAGATTTCATGACTAATTCAGTTGCCATTCTGTTTATTTCATGTACAATTGTACAGTTTTGGATGTAGGCCATTTTCAATTATTTTGTGGGTGATTTTTCAGTAGTAAATTATGTCATGTATGTCGTTGCTCCTATGATTCCATGTTATGTTCATAAAATAAATCCGAGATGTTTTACACTATTTTAGGAGCATGTCACTTTCGAGCTGCACTCCTAAAATAGTGTAAAACATCTCGGATTTATTTTATGAGCATAACGTGGGGTCATAGGAGCAATGACATACATGACATAATTTACAACTAAAAAATCATCCATAAATTACTTGAAAATGGCCTAAAGCTGAAATTGTACAATCATACATAAAATAAAGAGAATGGCAGCTGAATGAATCATGAAATCTTTTAAAAAAGTCATCGCAGCTGCAGACCTTATCACATTGAAAATTATAATATCTTCTTTCATAAACTGTGAGAAATTTAGTAATTTTTAACCATATGGTGAAATGCACCCTGTTGATTTTTTTTAGGGAATTCGATGATTTACTAGAAAATTGGAGTGATAAGGAAAATATGTCTTTTTTAAAGAGGGTGTTTGATGTCTGATGTGTGTGGTTGGGCAGCTGTAGTTGCAGAATCCTGTAGTTTATAGGAAGAATTTAAGGAATTATTTTTGAAGGAATATTGGTATAGAGATGAACAAAAAAGGATATTAAGTGAATTCTGGGTAGGTTATAGGGATGATTCTAGGAGAGGTACTATTGAAGATTTCTGACAGTATTCGGTTAATAAAGTTAAGTACTTGGATGAAACACTAGCTAGTGAGCTAATATTTGTGGGACTAGACAAAAAACTGCCTCAGAAAATTAATTATTTGCTTTTACCTGTTCTTCCCCCCTCCAGAACCAATATAAATGATTTCTTCAAATATGTGGAAAAAATAGAGAAAATAAAAACCATATCTGATGATAACAGCAGAAATTTTCAGCCTAGAAACAAATTTGCAGGTGAGTGCTATTCAAGTAAAACGAGTAGAATAGATACTGATAGGAACAAGTGTAATTAGAGAGATGATTTGCAAGAAAGAGTAGACAGCCACAAGTGTCTAGTAATAACATAATAGGGACAAATGTTCAAGTGAATAGAGAGAGTTAAACTGACAGAAAAACTAAATAAGGTCTAGTAATAAAGAGAACTGTTTCTAGTGGAAGGCATTACATCAGAGAAACTAGATCAAACGTAAAGGCAATAGAAGAATATTCAACTGTTTTATATAAGAAACATTATCAGAAAGGATATCAAGATAATATGAAAAAAATACAAATGACTGTGAAAAGCAAAGCCATTTAAATGCCTTCCATTATGGTCAAATAGACAAGACAGTGAATAACTGCTCAGCCAAGCTTTTGTGGGTGAAGCTAGTGATAATAATAGTGTTATGGAATTGGGCTATGACAGTGAACATATGTTGTAAGTGAACAGCACAATAGTGAGGAAGAATGTGTGTGTTTGGAGCTTAATAATGAGGAAGAGTAAGGGAGTAGGGAAGAGGCTCTTGCTAACTTCAGTTAACTATAATACTTTATAACCTACCTGGTAATGAGACTAAGGAAGTTGCTGTTGTTGACTCTTGGAAGGATGAAGTAGTAACAGTAGTTGAATCATGCTCTTGTAATGATTTAATGAAATAATTGATCAAGTGGAGCATGGGAAGGCTATTGATATACCAGATTTGGGGGCTGAGCAAGAAATTGTTAATGTAAAAATTTATGCCTTTGTTGATGAAGAAACAGAGTGTTTACAAGTGTTAAATGAAATTGTTAATCAATTTGATGACCTAGTGTAGTGCAGACAGACACTCATAAAAACACTGATGCATATGATGATAACAGTAATGAACTGATGTCTAATACAGTGCAAGGGAATACTGTTGATGTTGATGTTAGAGCATATGAAGGTGCCGAGACTGAATGTGAAGATGTGATCTGTACCTGTAAAATGGTAGTCTGAATGAGCAAAAAGTCAAAAATGTAGACAAAAATAAGTTTGTTTCTTCTGAAAGTAGAATTATATTTGATTGTCAGTAACTGACATGAGGGAAACTTTGCCGAAAGGGACATCAGTAGCAGACAATAATAAACTAGAAGTTCATGTTGATAATACTGAAGGCAAAGATGAAGTTAAGTCAGAAGTTTGTGAACTACCAATTAATGTCAAAGTAGGAATGAAACAATCATGAGATCAGGCAGATTTAAGCTCAGGAAATGAACAAAATACTGTGAATAGTGCAGAAAATCTTCAGGTAGAAAGTGAAATTCTTGACAAAGTCATCATTGATGTTGATCTGGTGGTAGTGCAAACAACTGTTGATTTAAATTCTGACACATGTGAGGGTGGAAGTAATGGAACAATTTATGATGTAATGCAAGAAAGGATTAGTGATGTACAGGATGTGGGGGTCAACCAGAATGCTGTTGATGTAAATACTGATATTTTTAATGTTGTGGAAATGAAGTGTGTAGAATTAGTACATGAAATAATTGTGAAAATTGATGGTGTTGTTGATGGGGAGAATAATTATTGAAGAGAAAGTGTAGGTAAAGTAAAGAAATCTTTTGTTAAGGCACCAGCAGTTGCATTGAGCAGGTTATCAGAGGTTAATGAGAAGCTGCATCCTGTAATGAGTGTTGAAAGACTTCTTGTAGTTGATAGTAAAGTAAATAATTTGAAGAAAGCAGTGTTTAAAATAAATGCCTTAACAATATTTTAGGGTATCAGTAATGCTCTTTTCTTTTGTATTTACAGGATGCGAAACAATCAATGATTTTGTGTTTGGTGGGGGTAAGAGGTACAGCAAAGTTATGGTGTTTTGTATTAGTCTGACAAATGGTAATATAAGGGTGAAATCACACCCATTGTCACAAAAAGAGATGATGGAGCAGGGGGTCAGATTCATAGTGAATCCACCAATTGATAGGGGGATCATTACACTTTAATGAGCACATTATTTGGCACATAGTGCTTCTCTAACCTGTGTGATTCTATCCCTCCTTTCTAGAATTACTCCATTGTCTGACTATCCTATCCTTAGCTTGTAAGAAGAAAAAGACAATTATCTCGTACTATCCACAAGTGGAAAATAAAAATTTAGTATGTCAATAATCAAATTCTGTGAGTGCTTTTGGGTTAAAATTTTATATGTTAATACATATTGACAAAAGATAGGAGGATGGGAGCATATACAATGTCTGCCAGACTTTGTAGAGATCAAACTGTAACTTTTATTGCTCTGTAATGATGAAATTTGTTTGTCAATAATAATGGATTTATTTCAGCCAAAAATAAAATTTAAAATAAGAACTAGCCACATTATAAGAAACTGTTAATTGTCAGAAAAGACTGAGAAACTATAAGTATGAAATTTAATGGAAAGTGTTTATGTACCAGCAGAAGGAAAAAACTTTAAATATGTAATTCAATCACAAATGTCTAATTTATAAAACTGTGTAAGCTATTGGTTCACTTTAAAGTGAAATTAAATTCAGTTTGCCATATATCTTTTCAGTAACTGTGTGCCACATTACAACCATTTCAAAACAAGAGAAATAATAGTGCAGTAAATGTAAATAATGTTGCCTACAGTAAAAGTTTATTGAGAACAAGGTGTGTCATAAAATAGTCCTTTAGGCTTGAGGAAAATAAAGTTTTATAAGGTTTTACCTGTTATGTAGTAGAAAGTAATGTTTTGCCACTAATATGGATTGTTGCTGTTGAGTGTCATTCAGTATAATCACTTTTTGTGAACAAAGCAAAGCCGGAATTTTGATGTCTAGTTAATGAAGTACGAAAGTCTGCCACCAGTATTCATACTCTCAACAAAAATGTCGTTTAGTGTAAAGTGTCTTTAACTGCAAAATATCTTTGCTCCTTAACATCTTATGTGAAATAGTGAATATTTATCTTCAGAGTTCTAATATACCACCAACACTACTTACTGGACAGTTTTATCAATTGTGGTGACTATACTACAAACTTTCATATTTATACAACTGTGAAATATGACAAATACTGTGACTTTAATTAATGGTTAGGTGAGCACTTTTTTGGATGTGTCTGAAAAGGAAGCGACACACATCTCTTTACATGTTTAAACTGTGATCTGTAAAACTGGAACTTGTCATCAACAATGTTATAGTGGAAGTAACATTTATCTGTTGTGTGGTTTAGATCATTTGGCACTATCCTTTATAGCATGTTTCCAGAACATCTTTTTAGTACACCAAGATCTCGCACTTCAAGGTACATAAAACGGAGTGCAGCATTAACAATAGGAAGGGGATATGTCATAAAGCCCACTTATGATGGAAATACATTAGACCTTACTCCATTGAAGCTGCCCATATTAAAACTCATATCAGCAACCATGAGAAACTCATAGCAACAGTGATTACTCAAGTACAGAGCCCCCCCCCCCCCCCTCTCCCCAAACAATGCTATTTATTGATTTATAGTTGATTATTACTTTCTACAGTCTGGCTGGTTGGCAAATTAGGCACTGGATACTCATAGTAGCCAATTTTGTAGGACAAACATAGTCAAAAGGTACATGTCTTTAATTGAAGTTCTGACTGAGAACCTACAATGGATACCCTATCTATTCACCCACATTATTATATAATTCACTGCCTTATAAAATATTCTAACAGTGATGAATAGGTTGGAATATGTAAACACTTTACCACCTTAAATTCAAATATCACATCTCTACTTGCTCTGAGTGCACTTGCATTACAGTTGCAGTCACTCACCTATCACGAGCTTATGTGAGTTTACCATTGTCGATACTTTATTGTACTATTGCCATTTTATTGTGTTACAACTCCCCTGATACAAAATTAATACTGAGCTCAAAGATTCTCACTTTGCTGACACACATACACTCCTGGAAATTGAAATAAGAACACCGTGAATTCATTGTCCCAGGAAGGGGAAACTTTATTGACACATTCCTGGGGTCAGATACATCACATGATCACACCGACAGAACCACAGGCACATAGACACAGGCAACAGAGCATGCACAATGTCGGCACTAGTACAGTGTATATCCACCTTTCGCAGCAATGCAGGCTGCTATTCTCCCATGGAGACGATCGTAGAGATGCTGGATGTAGTCCTGTGGAGCGGCTTGCCATGCCATTTCCACCTGGTGCCTCAGTTGGACCAGCGTTCGTGCTGGACGTGCAGACCGCGTGAGACGATGCTTCATCCAGTCCCAAACATGCTCAATGGGGGACAGATCCGGAGATCTTGCTGGCCAGGGTAGTTGACTTACACCTTCTAGAGCACGTTGGGTGGCACAGGATACATGCGGATGTGCATTGTCCTGTTGGAACAGCAAGTTCCCTTGCCGGTCTAGGAATGGTAGAACGATGGGTTCGATGACGGTTTGGATGTACCGTGCACTATTCAGTGTCCCCTCAACGATCACCAGTGGTGTACGGCCAGTGTAGGAGATCGCTCCCCACACCATGATGCCGGGTGTTGGCCCTGTGTGCCTCGGTCGTATGCAGTCCTGATTGTGGCGCTCACCTGCACGGCGCCAAACACGCATACGACCATCATTGGCACCAAGGCAGAAGCAACTCTCATCGCTGAAGACGACACGTCTCCATTCGTCCCTCCATTCACGCCTGTCGCGACACCACTGGAGGCGGGCTGCACGATGTTGGGGCGTGAGCGGAAGACGGCCTAACGGTGTGCGGGACCGTAGCCCAGCTTCATGGAGACGGTTGCGAATGGTCCTCACTGATACCCCAGGAGCAACAGTGTCCCTAATTTGCTGGGAAGTGGCAGTGCGGTCCCCTACGGCACTGCGTAGGATCCTACGGTCTTGGCGTGCATCCGTGCGTCGCTGCGGTCCGGTCCCAGGTCGACGGGCACGTACACCTTCCGCCGACCACTGGCGACAACATCGATGTACTGTGGAGACCTCACGCCTCACGTGTTGAGCAATTCGGCGGTACGTCCACCCGGCCTCCCGCATGCCCACTATACGCCCTCGCTCAAAGTCCGTCAACTGCACATACGGTTCACGTCCACGCTGTCGCGGCATGCTACCAGTGTTAAAGACTGCGATGGAGCTCCGTATGCCACGGCAAACTGGCTGACACTGACGGCAGCGGTGCACAAATGCTGCGCAGCTAGCGCCATTCGACGGCCAACACCGCGGTTCCTGGTGTGTCCGCTGTGCCGTGCGTGTGATCATTGCTTGTACAGCCCTCTCGCAGCGTCCGGAGCAAGTATGGTCGGTCTGACACACCGGTGTCAATGTGTTCTTTTTTCCATTTCCAGGAGTGTACATGTCTAGCTCGTGTGATGGCTCTGGCGCAACTCTCTATAGTCTTTCCACAAAAATTTTCTGTACACAATTACAGGAAGCACAAGCACTCAGTATCTGCCCTTCAAGTATGCTCGACCATGACTGTCTCACTCCTTCACTTCAAATGATCTTTAGACACCAATCTCTCCCTCCTAGACTCGTGTGACAACCCCATCAGTAATGCCACTGTACTGTAGCAGAGAAGCATAAATGTAAATTCGATCCTTCAAGCATAGGATCAATATTTGTATCCTTACATCTTCCAACTAATTGTTTCAAAATCCATATGAAATAAGGATTTTTGAAAGAAAACAAACCATCACATACTGAAAAAATTATTTCCCCATTAACTGAAAAATATTCGATAATGATAATGGTGCCCTCATATCTTGGCAGCATTTTCTTTTCTTTTCTTTTTTCAAAATGTATGCTTCACACTTAACACATCCATTCATCACTATTGTCGAGCCATGTTCAGAGCATGTATTCATCCAGAATGGAAGTTCCTTGAAGGTTGTTTGACGTAGAGCAGAAAAGGTCAAGATGTGAGGGTGCAAGATCAGGTGAATAATGTGTGTGCTGGATGACTTCCCAACCCAACTCCTGCGTAGTGTTTTTTGTCAGTCTAGCAGAATGCTGGCGGGAATTATTGTGGCGTAGCATCACTTCACACAGTATTCCTGGTCATTGTTCTTGGGTTGCATCTGCCAGATGTCTCAGTTATTTATAATAAATGTCAGCGGTGGTGGTTACACACCAGGGAAGCAATTTGTAGTACACCACTTCATCGCTATTCCACGAGATGCGTAACATTATCTTTTGTGGATGCAAGCAGGTTTTTGTACAGGGATATGATTCTTTGTTTGGCCTCAACCATTCCTTTCTTTTCCTTATGTTAGCATAAAGACACTGTACCTCATCAGCAGTACTGATACAGGATAGGAATGGTTGTTCATGAGCCAATTGATGACTAGCAAGCAAAGATGCACATATGGCCACCCGCTGATTTTTGTGATTTTGGCTTAAAGCATGTGGTACCCATGCACCCAGTTTTTCAACTCTCTTCATTGCATGCAAATGTTGCCCAATGGTCGAATGATCACAGTTCATCACATTTGCCAGTTCTCAAATATACTGATGTGGATCATTCTAGATTACTGTATTTAAATGATCTTCATCAAAGCTGAAAGTCTTCCTGAATGTGGAGACTCATTAATGTCAAAATGATCCTCCTTAAATCAAGAAAATCTTTTTCTTGCTGTGCTCTGTCCAATGGTGTTATCCCCACATACAGTACAAATGTTTCTGGCTACCTCCAACTGCTCTCATCTCTCTGTTGAACCCAAACAGAAGAATATATCGAAGATGTTCCAATTTCTCCACTTGGCACTCGATTTTCTGACATCCACAGCTCCACTCACTGTCTCCAAATGACAAAATGACAATGCGTAAACTCAAATAGTGGCAGTGAACTATAAATAAAAAATTACAGTTGATAAATAAATCCATAGAAACTGAAATACATGCAACAGAAAAAAAAAAAAAAAAAAATGCTATGAACTTAAACAACCATATAACATAGTTGACATTTACAAAGATATGTAAGATCTATTCAGACATAATCACACTGAAAATAACAATTACACTTCATTTCAGTCCATTTCAAAATTCATGAAATATAAAAGTTGACGCTGAAAGAAAAATAAATAGAAACACAGTTCTCAAAATTCTTCAAGCCATATTTTGTGATTTACTTTAACCAAATAGACCAAATCTGGTAAGTAGTTAAATAAAGAAAGATATTCTGTGTGGCAATAAATCTAGAAATCAATAAAATTTATCAACTTATCCAAGCATGTCATAGAGATGCTTTTGAAATCTAATAAATATGAACAAGACGTAGATTAAAAATTTCAGTTTACTGCAAAAAAAGGAAAAAAATGCCACAAATAAAAGAAATGAATCCTTGCATTCATGAGCATGTCTTTAAACTGCGTGGATGAATGCAGTGGTAGGCATTATTGGGATATCAAATGAGATCTGCACGCATGAACATTGTTAATCACTGTGGTGCACCACAAACTTACTCTCCTTGCATGCCACCCTGGTTTAACACTGGGTTACACACACAACAATTAAGTAAGCTGCATATAGCTTTTGTCAGCTGATGGGGTCGATGTCCTAGTTTGCTGAATAAGTGGCAGTGTAACTGAATATGTTCAAAACAACCTTAAATAGCACAAAACAGAGGTGTTGACACATAACACTTCTTTAGCATTGTTCATTAACACAGTCCAAATAGACAAATAGCATTGTCATCAAGGGAAGCATATGTAAGTTAAACTAAACGTTACTGACACTGTTCATTCCTGACAGTCACATTATTACAGTTATGTTTTACTTTTTTAACACTGCTAATTTCTTTTTTCTTTCCCACAATGACTGAAGGGCTATTGCACTGACTTCAAGCCCCCTCTGTAATTTTTATATTCAGTACTTTTGCAGTTTTTTTCTACTGCTTCCTTTCTGGCATGTGGCACTGGATAATATTGCTTAAAATATGGTTTATGAGGCTTCATCTTTGTATGATTTGCTGGACTTTTTTTAGTTCCTTGTCTTTTTCCAAAAATGTCGCTGAATGTTTCAGTTAGTAGGGATAGCTGTCTAACTGCAACGCTTCCTATATTAGAAATTCCATTTATTTTGCTGTTAATTTCTTCCCATGTAAGCACCTTTGCTTCTTCTTCACTATTCATTGGGTGCTTATGACCTCAGCTGTTTTTCACCCTAAAGCAGTAGCTGCAGGAATATTCTGTGATCTTACAAAAGCATTCAACTGTGTAAACCATGCCCCGATGCTTTCCAAACTCAACAGGTTTGGAATAGGGGATATTTGTTTGAAATGGTTTGAATCATATCTCTTGGAGAGGAAAAAAGGGTGGTGATCACATCAAATGGAGCAGATCACTTCTCAGAGTGGACAACTGTGTCGCAAGGTGTTTCTCAAGGCTCAGTCCTTGGACCCATTTTATTCCTGTTCAATGTAAATGACTTACCTCTCAATATAAATACTCATTTAACTGTCTTTGCAGATGATACTTCCGCCCTAATTGAAAATGAAAATTCTGAAAATATACCACAGAGTGTCATGAATACAAAAATTAACCTGAAAATATAGTTCATTCTAAATGGCTTAAGGCTAAACATTTCAAAAACCCACATGGATGAGTTTTAAAACGAAACATTCAAAAACCGAATAAATCTGTCTCACTCACAACAATCAAAAAATGGAAGAACTTGACTCACTAAGTTTCTTGGGAATAAACTTAGACAGAACTTTGAGTTGGAATTCTCATATAGAATATCTAGCAAATAAATTAAACAGCCTTGCATTTGCAATGGAAATTTTAACCAGTGCTGCTGATATGGCCACCAGGAAAATAACATATTTGAATCGGTTATTAGGTATGGAATAATTTTTTGGGGAAACTCGGGAAACATTACACGAGTTTTAAAGTTGCAAAAAAGAATCATTCATGACGTGGTCTGCACAGCTGAGGCCATCATGTCGACCATTATTTAAAGACCTAAAAATTTTAACTGACCCCTCTTTATACATCTTTGAGGTGGTTCTTTTCCTACACAGCAGAGCTGATCTATTCTTTAAAAAATTAAATTTTGAACACTCATATGACACAAGGCATAAATAAAACTTTATGCTCACCTCTCATTGCTTAAAGCTGCATGCTCAGATTCCTCAGTATATAGCCATGAAAATTCACAACACAATAAAAGGGTGTGACATAATGAATATGAAGATAAATATTTTAAAAAGCAAGTTACATGATTTTTTAACTGAACAATGCTACTACTCTGTGGAAGATTTCATGAAGGACAAAATGATACTTTGAACTGGATCCCTATAATGGAATAAAAATTTATGATAGTTATAGTAGATGTAAATACTATAAGTTTGACAAATTTCAAGTAAGTAAATTCTCCACAAAGTATTATTGTAAGTGTGACAAAATTTTAAATAAGCAAATTATAACCTTGACATGTCTCCTGTACATCAGACATATGTTCTGAAATTGTGTACGAGAGAAGATGAATAAAACACATTTTCACATTTTACAGCATTTTGAAAGCATTCATCTGTAAATCTGAGAAGAACATGTTTTGCACAATTGATTTGAGAACAATCATAGCAATGAACTCTCAGCTTTGATAACATCATAATTTACACAATATAGAATCAGAGTGTTCACTCACCATTATCAGTGTTTCACTTCACACTTTGATTGTGAATACAGATCTACTAAGGTCTGTACAGTAGGGCTGTGCAATCCTGTCAATACAGGGAATGCTTTCTGTCATTTCTATCTGCAGTTGGGAAGTCATTCTTTCTGTTATTGTTTTTTTAGTGCAACATTGTTCCCTTTCTGTCGTCACTACCACTTAACATTCTTTACACAGAGCAGGTACTTTTTGCAGATGATATAAGTTAATTGTTAATTGTTAATAATGCTGTCAAATAATTACTGACTGGGTCTCTACAAATTGACTCACCATTAGTTTTATAGATAGTACCACATATTCTTCTCTGTCTAACAATTATTATAAAGCCAAATATTAAATGTAGCACATGAATGAGAGTTCACTCACATTCACATTGTAAATGCCTCTTTAAGGAGTTGGACATTCTCACCTTCACAGTGTAATCTATCATATTCTGAAGAGAGTAGCAATTCTACAACAACAGAAAAATTTGACCATCATTACTCATCAGTAAGATGACCACCAGCAAGGAAAGATGTTTTATATGCAGTTGCAAAAATAACAGGTCATTTGTACAATAACTTAAAATGTCTGAATTGTAGCAAAACATATTTTAAATCTCAAATTAAATAATTTTTTTCAGGGCAACTGATTTTCTTCTATAGAAGAACTTTCAAATAAAATCTAGTAGCAAGTTTAGTATCAAAGACACAGATGTTTATTTTGTTGTTAAATTTTAGTATTACCTGCTAAGTATCAACAGTGGTGCAAAAGGTTAATATGTTCAGTTTTTTACTAAACCTAGGCTACCTCAAGTCATGTCTCTAAATTGACTCCTTTAGACTATTTTAATACAGATTGTACAAATTGTCCCTAAAACATGGAATGACTAAAACTATTTGAGCATACTAAAGCTGGCTTTATCCATCTCACAGTCTGGTCTTACATCCAAGGACTGATGTGATGCTTCAAATGTTAGAAATTTTGTCACAGTACTCTAAGATGCAAAGAGTAGGCGAGTAGGTAACATATGAGAAATATGATTCAGCTGTACAAGAACTAGGAATGGAACATTTAGACCCACTGGCATGTGTGAATAGCTTCAACAATCATGCTGTTAGAATAGAATATTTATTCACCTTTGAACATGTTTACATGTAATTGGTGTAGTCATATGTTTTATAGTTACAGCATTACGGTTGTTTTACAATTATCCTTGCCTAATTATGTTGCAAGAAGGCTTTTACATATGTAACTACTTCAGAAAAGTACATTGTAACACAAACTGGTCACTTTTTGCAAACCAAGTACAGTATGCCACAATGAATCAGTGTATCATGCTAGTCTCTTTGTATCTCTATTATCTGTATACAATTATAATAATCATAAATTTTATCTCTATGTTGCCTTATACAATATGGCACAGTGAATCAAGATGCCACATTGGTATCTTCATAAAATATTACAATTTATAATATAGTATAGTCTCATTCCGAAACGTCAAATCACATGTTACACGTTCTTCAAATTCTTTCATGGTATAGAAGGCTTTGCTTGTTACCCACTTTGTTATTACACTTTTGAATTTATTCAGGGACACTGAGTGGGCATTTTTAGGTTGTTTGTTAAAATGTGCGACTCCAAGACTTTTATACCTATTATGGATCTCCTCCCCCCCCCCCCCCCCCCCCCCCCCCCCCAAGAATCATGGACCTTGCCGTTTGTGGGGAGGCTTGCGTGCCTCAGCGATACAGATAGCCATACCGTAGGTGCAACCACAACAGAGGGATATCTGTTGAGAGGCCAGACAAATGTGTGGTTCCTGATGAGGGGCAGCAGCCTCTTCAGTAATTGCAGGGGCAACTAACCAAAACGGCCTTGCTGTGCTGGTACTGCGAATGGCTGAAAGCAAGGGCAAACTACAGCTGTAATTTTTCCTGAGGGCATGCAGCTTTACTGTATGGTTAAATGATGATGGCATCCTCTTGGGTAAAATATTCCGGAGGTAAAATAGTCCCCCATTCGGATCTCCAGGTGGGGACTACTCAGGAGGATTTCATTATCAGGAGAAAGAAAACTGGCATTCTACGGATCGGAGCGTGGAATGTCAGATCCATTAATCGAGCAGGTTGGTTATAAAATTTAAAAAGGGAAATGGATAGGTTAAAGTTAGATATAGTAGGAATTAGTGAAGTTTGGTGGCAGGAGGAACAAGACTTTTGCTCAGGTGAATACAGGGTTATAAATACAAAATCAAATAGGGGTAATGCAGGAGTCAGTTTAATAATGAATAAAAAAATAGGAGTGCAGTTAAGCTACTACAAACAGCATAGTGAACGCCTTATTGTGGCCAAGATAGACTTCATGTCTACACACCTACTACAGTAGTACAAGTTTATATGCCAACTAGCTGTACTTGATGATGAAGAAATTGAAGAAATGTATGATGAAATAAAAGAAGTTATTCAGATAGTGAAGGGAGATGAAAATTTAATAGTCATGGGTGACTGGAATTCAGTAGTAGGAAAAGGGAGAGAAGGAAACGTAGTAGGTGAATATGGATTGGGGCTAAGAAATGAAAGAGGAAGCTGCCTGGTAGAATTTTGCACAGAGCACAACTTAATCATAGCTAACTCTTGGTTCAAGAATAATAAAAGAAGGTTGTATACATGGAAGAAGCCTGGAGATACTGACAGGTTTCAGATAGATTATATAATGGTAAGACAGAGATTTAGGAACCAGATTCTAAATTGTAAGACATTTCTAGAGGCAGATGTGGACTCTGACCACAATCTATTGGTTATGAACTGTAGATTAAAACTGAAGAAACTGCAAAAAGGTGGGAATTTAAGAAGATCAGACCTGGATAAACTGACTAAACCAGAGGTTGTACAGAGTTTCAGGGAGAGCATAAAGGAACAATTGACAGGAATGGGGGAAAGAAATACATTAGAAGAAGAATGGGTAGCTTTGAGAGATGAAGTAGTGAAGGCAGCAGAGGATGAAGTAGGTAAAAAGACAAGGGCTAGTAGAAATCCTTGGGTAACAGAAGAAATATTGAATATAATTGATGAAAGGAGAAAATATGCAGTAAATGAAGCAGGCAAAAAGGAATACAAACACCTCAAAAATGAGATCGACAGGAAATGCAAAATGGCTAAGCAGGGATGGCTAGAGGACAAATGTAAGGATGTAGAGGCTTATCTCACTAGGGGTAAGATAGATACTGCCTACAGGACAATTTAAGAGACCTTTGGAGAAAAGAGAACCACTTGTATGAATATCAAAAGCTCAGATGGAAACCCAGTTCTAAGCAAAGAAGGGAAAGCAGAAAGGTGGAAGGAGTATATAGAGGGTCTACACAAGGGCAATGTACTAGAGGACAATATAATGGAAATGAAAGAGGATGTAGATGAAGATGAAATGGGAGACACCATACTGCGTGAAGAGTTTGACAGAGCACTGAAAGACCCAAGTCGAAACAAGGCCCCAGGACTAGACAACATTCCATTAGAACTACTGACGGCCTTGGGAGAGCCAGTCCTGACAAAACTCTACCATCTGGTGAGCAAGATGTATGAGACAGGCAAAATACCCTCAGACTTCAAGAAGAATGTAATAATTCCAATCCCAAAGAAAGCAGGTACTGACAGATGTGAAAATTACCGAACAATCAGTTTAATAAGTCATGGATGCAAAATACTAACGCGAATTCTTTACAGAGGAATGGAAAAACTGGTAGAAGCTGACCTCGGGGAAGATCAGTTTGGATTCCGTAGAAATACTGGAACACGTGAGGCAATAGTGACCCTACGACTTATCTTAGAAGCTAGAGTAAGGAAAGGCAAACCTATGTTTCTAGCATTTGTAGACTTAGAGAAAGCTTTTGACAGTGTTGATTAGAATTCTCTCAAATTCTGAAGGTGGCAGGGGTAAAATACAGGGAGCGAAAGGCTATTTACAATTTGTACAGAAACCAGAGAGCAGTTATAAGAGTCAAGGGACATGAAATGGAGGTAGTGGTTGGGAAGGGATTGAGACAGGGTTGTAGCCTCTCCCCAATGTTATTCAATCTATATATTGAGCAAGCAGTGAAGGAAACAAAAGAAAAATTTGGAGTGGGTATTAAAATCCATGGAGAAGAAATAAAAACTTTGAGGTTCGCCGATGACATTGTAATTCTGTCAGAGACAGCAAAGGACTTGGAAGAGCAGTTGAACGGAATGGACAGTATCTTGAAAGGAGGATATAAGATGAACATCAACAAAAGCAAAATGAGGATAATGGAATGTAGTCAAATTAAGTTTGGTGATGCTGAGGGAATTAGATTAGGAAATGAGACACTTAAAGTAGTAAAGGAGTTTTGCTATTTGGGGAGCAAAATAACTGATGATGGTCGAAGTAGAGAGGATATAAAATTTAGACTGGCAACGGCAAGGAAAGCGTTTCTGAAGAAGAGAAATTTGTTAACATCGAGTATAGATTTAAGTGTCAGGAAGTCGTTTCTGAAAGTATTTGTATGGAGTGTAGCCATGTATGGAAGTGAAACATGGACGATAACTAGTTTGGACAAGAAGAGAATAGAAGCTTTCGAAATGTGGTGCTACAGAAGAATGCTGAAGATTAGATGGGTAGATCATATAACTAATGAGGAGGTATTGAATAGGATTGGGGAGAAGAGAAGTTTGTGGCACAACTTGACTAGAAGAAGGGATCGGTTGGGTCGACATGTTCTGAGGCATCAAGGGATCACCAATTTAGTATTGGAGGGCAGTGTGGAGGGTAAAAATCATAGAGGGAGACCAAGAGATGAATACACTAAACAGATACAGAAGGATTTATGTTGCAGTAGGTACTGGGAGTTGAAGAAGCTTGCACAGGATAGAGTCGCATGAAGAGCTGCATCAAACCAGTCTCAGGACTGAAGACCACAACAACAACATGGATCTTTGCTAGTCTGGCATGGGGCTTCTCAATTGCATGCCTCTGTCTAGTGTTATGATGGTGTAATGACATCCTAAAGTCAAAATTATCCAGGTTTTCTTTCATGTATACTAGAAATGGATAAATATATAAACTAGGTACTGTCATATTATTCATTTCCTTGAAGTAGTGTCTACATGATTCTCATGGTGTGAGTCTTGCAATGCATATGATGGCCTTTTCTTGCCATTTAAATACAGTCTTAGATCCAGGTGAGTTTTCCCATAGCAAAATTCCCTGTGTCCAAAGGGAACTGAACAAAGCAAAGTATGCATAGGGCAGCAGATAAATCACTCATGTGAGTCTGGACCATACTTATCTGTATGTGTATCCCAGCTCAAACTTTGATCAATATGGAATCCAAGAAGTTTCACTTATTTATTCTTCTTCTTGGGGGCATTCTGATTAAGGATCTGATTTTTGATTATTCACACACACTAACTGCTTTCTTTTACTTAGACATGACTGCAGTAGAAGGAGGAACTTCTCCTTAATTCCATAGTGCTGTAGCTTTCTTATGAGGATAACATGAGACACTGTATCAAAGACTTTCTTTAAGTCCTGTAGTGTTACACAACTTACTGACCTATTTTAAAAACAGTCATATCCTTTTGTTATAATGCTATTAACTGCTTTCACAGTAGAGAGGGTAGATCTAAAGCCATACTGTGCACGACCGATTAGGTTATTATGTTCAAAATATTGGTTCACCTCCTGGTGCATACAGTTCTCTGTTATTCTGTAAATAACTGGGACAACTGAAATGGGTCAGTAATTATCTGATGATGATGTGCTACCTTTCTTATGGACTGGCTTGATTATGGATATTTTTAGATATTCTGGGTACACTCCCTCTGTTAGTATTTTGTTTATTA
Organism: Schistocerca serialis cubense; assembly: GCF_023864345.2. Lineage (NCBI taxonomy): Eukaryota > Metazoa > Arthropoda > Insecta > Orthoptera > Acrididae > Schistocerca > Schistocerca serialis. Next base: position 162,291,884 of record NC_064640.1, read on the forward strand.
ATTTTCTTAAGGGCATTATTATCTCTTTTCTTATTTGTTTAATAAGAAAAGCCATAGTAATCTTCTGTTCGGGAATTACTGAGTTTAGCTATTGCTTCGATGACATGTTGGCAAGTTACATGACTCCATTCAAAACATTAAATTGGTTTATTGTGTTATGGTGGCAACAGTCCTTCAGCCTTGCTTACATCTTCCGTGATGTCTGTTTCTGGTATAGGATTGGCAAAGTATTTATTTAGCGCATCAGAAGGAAACGGAATGCTGCAATCTTTCTTTTGAGAATTTATTTCAGTTTTGATAACTTCCTATGCCGCTTAACATTTATTTGAAGGGTTAAGAATGTATCCATCATTGGCCTTGCATTTTTCTGTCTTGATTGCAGTTCTACAGTGCTTTTTATAATCTTGTATTTATCCCTATCTGCTTTATTGTGTTGTGTTATATCATAATGCAGGAGCATCAAGATTCTTAAGTTATTTAGTTGTGGTGTTTACCTGCGTTTTAAGCTTCCTGGTTTAGAATGGTGGTTATGCTTGTCTTCTTCTTTTGCTTGTGCCTTTGTCCAACATTTTTGCAGGATCAGCCTGGTTATGGTCAGATTTGACATGGTTAATGCAAGGGGTGGCTGGATGCCCTTCCTGTCACCACCCCATTATGCGAATGATGATGATAACAATGAGATGATGAGGACAACACAAAACACCCAGTCCCTGGGCAGAGAAAATCCCCAAACTGGCCAGGAATCAAACCCAAGACCCCACGGCCTTTCTTGTAATCTTTCTTATAATAGCTAATGCATACTTTGTCAAAGATCACAGTTATCACCTCTTAAAAAAATCTTTTGGCTGACTCATTAACACCCATATCATGAGTAAGTATTTCATTCCAATCTATTAATGTTAATGTTTAGCTTCTGTTCATTAATACGTCTGATTATTCTTTCCTGGCAACTATCTTTTAAATCATTTATGGGAATTCTTAGGTACAATTTTTCATGGTCAGAAACACCTAATTTGATTGTTTTGAATTGACAAAAATGGCTCTGAGCACTATGGGACTTAACATCTGAGGTCATCAGTCCCCTAGAACTTAGAACTACTTAAACCTAACTAACCTAAGGACATCACACACATCCATGCCCGAGGCAGGATTCGAACCTGCGACACTAGCGGTCGCGCGGTTCCAGACTGAAGCGCCTAGAACCGTTCGGCCTCATCGGCCGGCTTGAATTGACATCTGCTTGTGTGAAAATAACAGATAATGTTATCCAGACATGCATTCTGTCTGGTGGGCTTGTCATTTATATAGTAAAAATTTAGTGACCTTAGTGTATTGCTTGCAGTTTTACTGCTAATCCTAATGTCTATATTAATGTCACCAAATATTAAAAGTCTGTAATTCTTATACTTAAGTAATGTGATTATAAGTTTCTGAAGACTTTCTATAAACAAATCATCATTGTGATTGGCAAGGGAGTATGCAGACACTGATATAGTTTCCAATTTTGGCAACAGTACTGCTGCAACTTCAAAGTTAGGTTCTACACAATGTACACTTACATCTATAATTTCATAGTTTAGTTTTAGAGTTTTATTAATATAGATAGAGAAGCCTCCATGTTTCACATTTGTTCTGGTGTAGCCTGTAACTATTTCACAGCCATTTGGTACACTTAACTCTAGTTCTCTACATGATAACCAGTGTTCATTTGTCATGAGCACGCTACAGTTTAACTTTTACAGCCAGTATTAGAGCTCCAGAAGTTTATTTTTTAAGAACTGTACATTTACATGAAGGAACATTAGGCTACTTTCATTGCAAGCTGTTAATAAGTCTACTTCAGAATTATCCAATGCACTTACTCTACTTGTCGGTTCTAGTTGCTCTACATTATTTTCTTTTAACACAGACAAATACCTATTTGTAGATGTCACCTTATCATTTAGTGTAGTTCTTGTTGCTGAAACACTGCTGTTGTGTTTCTCTTCTCCAAAAAAGCGTCATGATTGTAATGTAGAGTGATTGGTTCCTTCTTTTCGCAGAACAAGGCACTAATCTTAATTTACCTTTCATCTTCATGTGAATTCCGTGCTGTGTGTGTTCATCACTGCTCAGTTTGCTGACATCTACCAAGTGTACACAGCTGAATTTTTTACAGGATTTCTGTAACACTGTATTGTGAGCCTCTATTTCCCTATTTACACAAGACCACTCTGGAAGGTCGTACGGTACTGGTACGTTAATTATCACAACATTGGTGTGGTGCAATTTTGGCAATAACTTCCTGTAATTTTGCAGTGCAGATTTGCTTTCATTTTTGTATATGTTGTTGACACCTCCTATGGTCACAATACAGTTGTCTTTGTTCGGTTTCTTTGTTTCAATGGTTAGGTTTTCAACAACAGACGACGAGCACAAGAAAACAGCGGAAAAGTTCGAAGAAAACGAATTGCAGGCCTTATTGGATGAAGATGATACTCAAACTCAACAGGAACTCACAGAACCAATTGAATGTGACACAGAAAGTCATTTCTCTTTGGTTGAAAGCTATGGTAAGGGTCCAGAACGTGGGAAAATGAGTTCTGCATGAACTGAATGAAAGACAGCAAGCAAATTGAAAGACCACTTGTGAAAGGCTGCTTGCCAGATAAAAAAGAAAGTTGTTTTCCATCGAATAGTGACAGGTGATGAAAAACAGATATATTTTGAGAATCCTAATTGTTGTAAATAATGGGTGAATCCAGGCAAACCATCGACATCCACTGCAAGACCAAATCGCTTTGGAAAGAAGACAATGCTCTGTGTTTGGTGGGATCAGAAGGGTCATCTATTATGAGCTGCTAAAGCCTGGTGAAACTGATTGCTACCAACAGCAAATGATCGATTTAAATCAAGCATTACATGAAAAATGACCAGAATATGAAAAAGGGCAACACACAGTCATATTGCTCCATGACAACACCCCAACACACCCAACAGAATGGGCCAGGGAAATGATTGAGCGTTCAATTGTGAAATACTAGAGCATGTGGCTTATTCTCTAGACTTGGCTCCATCCGATCATCATCTGCTTGCATCACTGGGACATGTCTTCACTAAACAACACTTCAATTCATATGAAAATGTATGAAAATGGCTCGCTGACTGTTTCACTTCAAAAGAAGAACTGTTTCTTTGGTGTGGCATTCATAGCCTGCCAGAGAGGTGAGAGAAATGTATAAATAGCAATGGAGATTATTTTGAATAAAATATTGTTTATCAGTTACAAACTACAGATGTGTAATTATTGCAACCAAATTCCAGCTTCATGCTTCTACACCTGCTAGTAGGGAATTTTTGGGTTTGTTTTGCTGCAATCATTTCAAACACTTAAGAGAAGACTGGCAGAAGATAGACAGGGTGGTAATTGTCAATATCCATGTTGATCCCTTTTTGAATAATGATTTTTGTCTCTGCATATTTCAATATGTTTTGAAAACATCCCTGCTCAAAAGATTGGTCTATAATAACTGTCAGTGGCTGAGAAATGATATTTTACAGATTCTTGATTACAGAAGTGGTTATTTCATCCCCCCCACATGAAGTTTCTTTTTTTTTTTTTCATTTTACATTTACACCTATCTTTAGATAATTTTTTATAACTCCTTGAAAGATGCTACATTTAGGAAGAATTCATTTAAACCATTTGACATTTGAACAAGGTTTATTATAACATAATCTTCGAATTTAATTTTCAAAATCTCTTGATTTTTGACTTTGGCTCCTAATTCTGTCCAAACAACTGACTACACTGGTTTTGTCTTATTTCTGTGTTTGAGGATAAATGTTTTATTTGCCATTTTTTTTAGCTGCCATTACAACTTTCTTTAATTCAGCTTCATAGCATTTGACATATGCAACAAAGTCAGGATGAATTCACTGTGTAGTTCTCTCTTTCTGGCGTGATATAAGGGGTGTTCAAAAAGAAACGAGCTGGAGTCTGGAGTCTGGAATGCACAAACTGGTGACAGGAGGGTAACATTGTGGCATGTGTAACGAAGTGTGGCTCCAGCCAGAGCATAGAAGTTATCAGCCCATCACTAGAGGGCATGCGTGCACATCATGTGACTATACAGAGCTAGCAGCAGCATGTGTCAATCATCCATTGCTGCCAGTCACATTGCAAACAGTGACATGGAGGCATCAACAGAAGAGCAGACACATGTTGTTTGTTTTCTGACAGCAGAAGGAGTAGGAGGAACAGACATTCATTGACAAATGTCACAAGTGTACGGCAAACACTGTATGTCCCTTGCAAGTGTCAAGTCATGGCACAAGTGCTTCAGGGAAGGACAGGTGTTGTTAGCCGATGATGCATGGCCTGGAGCACCATACTGCATTACCTTTGATATCGCCCAGGTGGTGGATGCACTAATTACCCAGGACCGCTGGGGGACAGTGAAAGCCATACCAGCCATGGTCGGATTGAGCATTGGAAGTGTTCATACCATCATGTAGGAATGACTGCACATGTGCAAAGTGTGTTCCAAAAGGGGCCCCACAGTCTTCAACCACACCAGGGAGCATGTCGAATGGTTCACTGTCTTGCTCATCTGCAGTGCTATGCCCAGGAAGGGAATATGTTCCAGGAACAAGTGGTGGCTGGAGATCAGTCATAGTGTCATCACTTCGAACCAGAATCAAAACAACAAACTCTCCAGTGGAAGCATCCAAGGTCACCACCACCAAAAAGATCCAAGGCCATATACACGAGTGCAGGAAAGGTTATGCTGACGTTCTTCTTTGACCAAGATGGCCCCCTTCAGATTCACTTCCTGCAGCTTGGGACAACAGTGAATGCCCAGCATTACTCACAAACCTTGACCAAACTTCGCCAAGCGATGAAATTAAAATGACCAGCCAATCTCACCCTTGGGGTCATTCTGCTCCACGGCAATGCAAAGCCTCATACAGCCAACACAGTCGTGGCACTCTTGCATAAATTCAAATGGGAGATTGTCAGCCACCCTCCATACAGTCTGGATCTCTCTCCCCATGATTACACCATTTTTGGTCCTGTTAAAAAGGCTCTGAGGGGCAAACAATTCACCTTGGATGATGATGTCCAGCTGTACATGTGGAACTGGTTAACATTGCAGTCCCGGGAATTTTATGAGACAGACATTCACTGCCTTGTGTCACAGTGGAACAAGGGTCTCAATGGCCAGGGTCAATACTTCTAACATACAGGTACTGGTTTCTGTAATTATGCCTTCAGCTCATTTTTTTTTGAACCCCCCTTTAAGTTTCCTACTTACTCTCTTTTGATAAGTTCTAGGAAGAAAAGATTCATTGAATATATCTAAAGAAAAATTTATGAATTTGTCGTAGTTTACAGTAGTTAACTGTAGTGGTCCACACACCTGGTTACAACAGTTAGTTTATTGCAGAATAAATCAAAATTACTTTTGCTGTAATTCCTTTTTATATGCAGTTCTGGAGGCTTTAATTTACCTTCTTTTGGGAAGTCAAAAACAGAGCTGAGTGATCCAAAATATCTAGGTTTAAGCAGTGCTTATTTGCATTTTCAAACTGTTAGTTTGTAATAATGTTATCAATACAGGTCACTGAACAGCTGTTTGCTCTAGTGGCTTCACAAAAGTTAAATTTCATACCATATTTCTCAATTAAGCCCTGAAATTTTGTGGAATCACTGCTGTCAGCTTACTTATTTATGTTGAAGTTTGCTGTAATCACAACTTTTTACTTTCTTTCTGAAGTTTTTCTAGCAGGCATTGGAATTTAGCTAAGAACACTTTTGTTACAGCACATCTAGTAATTCTGTAAAATGCTATAATCACTGCATTCAGATTACTTAGCTCTATAGGACAACTCATGAACATATTCTCTTCATTTAAAAAAAATAAAATTTTGTCTTACTCTACAACTTGCTGAAGAGTTGACAAGAGTGCTAGAGCCTCCACAAGATTTGTTTCTTCTTCAAAAGCTGCAAGCTACCTTAAAATTATTAATACCATTCTGTTAACCAGTGTTCATTTAGGCAGATTGTTTTGATATTTACACATTCTGAAAGCAGAATTCTAAGAAAATCAGTGTTTGAGTATTTAAGATTTGGTAGTTCTGCTGTTAAGCCATTGATATTCCAGTCCATCAGTAGCGAATTTTTGTTTTTGATTGAAATTTCATGTGCATCCTCTCTTTGGTATCTATACTTTTTATTTTCAGTTTGTACCTTTACACTGTCATCCCCATCAGAATGTACGAGTTTCCCTTGCTTTTTAGGATTTTACACATCTATGAACGTTTTACTGAAGTACAGAGTCTTAACCTGTTGATGTGTAGTGTATCTTTCCCAAAACGTTTATCAAGTAAACAGTTGTTTGGTTCAATGAATACTGCCCCAAGCCTGTTACACTGTTCTCTAATGCCAGTATTTATTCTGCTGATGTATCACTTATCAATCTTCTGTGAATTTCAAATATAAATTAAGGTTGTCTCCCCATAACATCTCCTATACCACAGAATAATTCTTGAATAGAAATAAGTACTCAGTAACAAACTTGCATAATTTATGCAAACCTGTAAATAGCCTGCATGTAGCCTTTTACAAATATATTGTTTAACTCTCCCTTCAATCTTATGTTCAGTTCATATATTACACATCATAATGTTAATATGCAATGATGTATGCAACAAATAAGCTAATATTCTTAAATTTTGTAATCTTTCCATGAACTTGACAGCTCCTCTGTTCTCCATGTCTACTTTACATAACCCTCTGCCGCCTCCCCCAACACCTATCCCCCCTCCCCCCCAAACCATGGACCTTGCCATTGTGGTGGCTCCACCTGCTTTACTTATCACTTCATTTGTTGTCCTCGGTGTCAATGTACTGCGTTGCTACAGTGGCTGAAAAAAATGGGTTGTAGATTCCAACACTTACTACTGCAAATTATGTAGCCATCAGGTGCACATTTGTGTTTCATAGTACTTTAATTTCACTGTTCAACCCCCCCCCCCCCACCCCCACCCCCCCCAATAATACACAGTTATATGGCCAGTGCACTATTGTTTAACTTGTGATAAGCCTCATTAATAGTTTGCAAGCGAAACTCCACATACTGCCACAATAGTTTACTGTTGAACATCTAAAAGCAGTAAAATCATAGCCACAAAGTCCACAGTTCTTGAAGAATAATCAGGTACATATGGAGCAGACACTGTCACTGTTTTTACGCACGGCCTAATAGTTTAACACTTATTTCACAGTTAAATTGAAGCATTGTTGTTGTTCTAACCAGCACAGGTTACACGTCTGAAACTCAATCGTGGACTGACTGTCTCGTGACCAAAAATCGGGCCCTTATACATCATCACAATAATCAGTACTGAAACTACACATTTTTCAAAGTTAAATTTACAGAAATAACAATTAAAACTCAACACATTAAATTAACTGAATACATCAAAAAATTAGTTCTTTTTAGCAGTTACTTCTACTACGAAAATTATGCCAAATTATGTGTTTAAATTGTGAAATGAACAAATATAGTTACATAAACAATACTTTTGACAAAACTGTTAATTACTTTGGAATTAATGAAGGGCTGGTTTTCCTGACATGTTTTTGAATAGAGCTAAATAGATACTTAAAGACTGCTAGCATTTCATCTTCCAAATGTATACGATTATTACAGAATTTATATTTGTTTGTATGTCAACAATAGAATTTAAGTTACAAAACAATTACTGATTTTGCCCTATAATGAAAGATACGAACTAGGAATAACCAAAACAAATTAAAAAATCAAATACATACATAAAACTAAGCACAAAATTAGATCTGGTGTTATTTACTTTAAAACTGAGGGCCAACCTTTCTATTATATGAAAATACAGATTATATTCATGTATGCTAATGGTAAATAGTTAAAAGTAACAAAACGAATTTAAAGGAGGCAGATGGCAAAACAAGAGGGGAATTAAAAATATCCCGGCTTGCCACTGTGCTGTAGGTGCAGCCATATTGTCATATTGAAGGATACCTTTAGAGAGACCAGATCAACAAATGATTCCTGAAGAGGTTCAAATGGCTCTGAGCACTATGGGACTTAACGTCTGAGGCCATCAGTCCCCTAGAACTCAGAACTACTTAAACCTAACTAACCTAAGGACAGCACACACATCCATGCCCGAGGCAGGATTTGAACCTGCGTCTGTAGCGGTCGCGCGGTTCCAGACTGTAGCGCCTAGAACTGCTTGGCCACCCCGGCTGGCAATTCCTGAAGAGGGGCAACAGCTTTTTCAGTAGTTTCAGGGTAAGCCTTGACTTGCAAAATTAGTCAACATAGTCGTGCTATGTTGGTACTGTGAATTACTGAAAGCAAAGGCAGACTACAGCCATTATAGTTGCTGATGACATGTAGCTCTATTGCATGGCTTAATGATGATGGCATCCTCTTGGGTAAAATATTCCGCAGGTATAACAGTTGTTCATGCCTCACCAATACAGATACCCATACTGTGAGTGCAAACACATTGGAGAGGTATCTGTGGAGAGATCAGGCTAAGAAATAGTTTTTAAAGACAAGCCGTTTCCTTTATAGGAGTTGCAAAATCAATGAACTGGGTGATTAACTATCTGGCCTCAGTATCTTGGTACTACAAGTGGCTGAAGGCAGGAGGAAACTACCGCCATTATTTTTAGCTGTCCTGTATGGCTTGATGATGATGTCATTTGCTTGGGTAAAGTAGTCCCTTATTTGGGTCTCCAGGTGGTGACTACTCAGAAGGCAATTATCACATGAAAAAAAAACTGACATTTTACAGATCAGAGTGAGAAATGTTAGATCCCTTAATTGGGTTGCTAGTGTAGAGAATTTGAGAAGAGAAATGAATAGGTTGCAGTTAGGTATAGTTGGAATTAGTGGGGTGAAGTAGTAAGATAAATAGGACTTCTGGTCTCGTGTGTACAGGTTTAATTGTGACAGGATTAATTTGAATGTCATGAACAACTCAAAGAATCTTGCTGAGGCTCGACTGACTGGCCTGGGACCATCAGCAGTGGATCATCGAGTGCAAGTAGAAATAAAAACAATGAGGGAAGAGGCAAGTGAAGGTGCACTGAAGATAAACAAAGTTCTATGAGTAATCCAAAGTGAGAAAACATGATATGTGTTGAGAAACGGCAATATGACCTGATGGTTTTTCACAACAATGAAGATGATAATGAGGCAAATACACCACTGAGTCCAGTGTTACTGCATGTCAGAATTTGTATGTCGGCCATGAGCTCTGATTGGCTGTGTCTGTATGGTGCTGCCGCTAGCTAGCGAGCACTCATGGATGTAATAGCTCTGCCTAGCTGCTGAGGTCCAGTTCTGCACTTTCTGGTGTGCTTTTGAAGTCGTTGGCTGGATTACAAAATTTTTTCCCCATGAGATGAGTGTGTATGTCCAGAAATGAGCTCAACTGTGTTTCAGAAGGTGAACCAATAGTATGGTTGGTGGCCCACCACATAAGCCTGGTGACTGATGTGATGAACTGAGGTCACCTCACAGTTTGCTGGAAAATTGTGATGGCATTGTTTGCTGTGGTGGCAGAGGCTGTGCAAAGAGCTGTATCTCTTTGTCTGTGTCCCATGAAATTGCCTCTAGTTTTTGTGGGTGTAAATTTATAAGTGAGGATATGGGACAGGCAATGGCAGACTTCTAGTTCTGGGCTTGCCGCTGGTGGTGATGCATTTGGTAAGTGGGGCCAGAGTTGGTTTGTATGATGGCACTCCAAACCCTTCAGAGTGTCAACTAATCTGATGTGCTTCCCATGGGTGTTAACCATCATTGCTGACATCCACATTTCTATCACTGCTGTGCCCAGTGAGTATCATCTGGATTTCCTGGTCTGTGGTTCCCAGGGCTGTGAAGCCAAGAGATGGATGAGTTTTTGAGGTTGTCTCACCTGGAGGAGCTCTGCCAGCCTATGGCCTCGAATAGGAGTGGTCCTGCATGTACTCGGGAACATTGCGAATGCCACTTTTGTGGTGGTTCCCACAGCTTTCAACATTTGCTACTTAAAATCTGCATCATACGCTCTGCTTTGACATTGGAGGATGGTGGACTAGAAAGGTATTTTATGCCATCTAATGTGTGGAATTGTTTGAAAGCAATTGCAGTGAAGTGGGGCCAATTGTCTGATACTGTATTTCAAGGAAGCCCTTCTATGTCTAACTCTGGACTAGCGCATTTATTGTGGTTTCTTGTGTGCTGGACACAATGCTTACAACATATTGGTATTTGCAGCAGGCATCCATGACTATTAGCCACATACACCCCAGAAATGGGCCCACAGAGTCTAAATGCGTGTGGTCCTAAGGTCGATGGGGTGGTCCAGGGGAGAATATAATGGGGTGATTCCTGCCTGATGTTTTGTGCAAGCTGATCAATTGTGTAAAATGGCTTCCATGTACTTGTTTAAACCTGGCTAGCAAGAATGTCAACTCAGTAGGGCTTTCATCTTTTACATTCCCCAGTGCCTGCGATTAAGGAGTTGTAAAACCCAAGGTCACAGTGTGCTCATTACGATGGCACAGTGTGTATATGCCTCAGTATCTGTGAGGAGAATATTGTTGATATCTGACAGATGGTGGCAGATGTGGCATGAGGCCTGGAGCTCTTGAGTTTTATTGTTTGAAATGTGTGTTGGTCATCCATGGAGAATATGACCCATGACTTGTCATAATATTGGGTCACAACAAGTGTATGCAGTGATTCATGCAACCCTTGTGGGAAAACCTTCCAAGGTCTGTCTCCATTCCACATGTATGTGGAAACATGAGATTTCCTGCTGGTCAAAGGCCAGATCTTGTTCAGTGTGAAAGTTTGATAGAGGATTCACATTTGCATGTTGTACTGTTGGCTTGTATTAATGTCATAATTGTAGGAGCTGATGAAAAGAGCACATGATACGAGTTGTTTTGGTGTCTGTTCTGGAAGACTGGAGAGAGGTCTGAATAGTGTTACCAGCATTTTATGGCTCTTAAGGAAAGTGGTTTTAGTCCCAGATGGATAGCCACAGAACTACTTAAATGCAAATGCAATCACTAGCACTTCCTTTCCTATCTGTGAAGAGTCCTTTGGAGCATTTGTCAATGACTTCAATGCATAGGCAATAGATTTCTCAGTACTGTCATACACTATGTGATCAAAAGTATCTGGACACCCCCAAAAACACATGTTTTTCATATTAGGTGCATTGTGCTGCCACCTACTGCTATGTACTCCATATCAGCGACGTCAGAGGTCATTAGACATAGTGAGAAAACAGAATGGGGCACTCCGTGGAACTCAAGGACTTTGAATATGGTCATGTGATTGGGTGTCACTTGTGTCATACATCTGTACATGAGATTGCCACACTCCTAAACATCCCTAGGTCCACTGTTTCCAATGTGATAGTGAAGTGGAAAAGTGAAGGGACACGTACAGCACAAAAACATACAGCCCAACCTCGTCTGTTGACTGACAGAGACTGCCAACAGTTGAAGAGGGCTGTAATGTGTAATAAGCAGACATATATCCAGACCAGCACACAGGAATTCCAAACTGCATCAGGATCCACTGCAAGCACTATGACAGTTAGGCAGGAGTTGAGAAAACTTGGATTTCATGGTCGAGCAGCTGCTCTTAAGCCACACATCACACCGGTAAATGCCAAACGACGCCTCGTTAGGTGTAAGGAGAGTAAACATTGGACAATTGAACAGTGGAAAAATGTTATGTGGAGTGACAATTCATGGTACATAATGTGGTGATCTGATGGCAGGGTGTGGGTATAGCGAATGCCTGGTGAACATCATCTGCCAGCATGTGTAGTGCCAACAGTAAAATTCGGAGGTGGTGGTGTTATGGTGTGTTCATGTTTCTCAGGGAGGGGGCTTGGACCCCTTGTTGTTTTGCATGGCACTATCACAGCACAGGCCTACATTGATGTTTGAGGCACCTTCTTGGTTCCCACTTTTGAAGAGCAATTCGTGGATGGTGATTGCATCTTTCAAAACAATTGAATACCTGTTCATAATACACGGCCTGTGGCAAAGTGGTTACATGACAATAACATCCCTGTAATGGACTGACCTGCACAGAGTTCTGACCTGGATCCTATAGAACACCTTTGGGATGTTTTGGAATGATGACTTTGTGCTAGGCCTCACCAACCGACATTGGTACCTCTCCTCAGTGCAGCACTCCATGAAGAACGGGCTGCCATTGCCCAAGAAACCTTCCAGCACCTGACTGGACGTATGCCTGCAAGAGTGGCAGTTGTCATCAAGGCTAAGGGTGGGCCAACACCAACTGAATTCCAGCATTACCGATGGAGGGTGCCTTGATTTTATAAGTCATTTTCAGCCAGGTGTCTGGGTACTTTTGATCACATAGTGCAGTTCCTATGTGCCAGCATTGCACCAGGGCCACATGGAGAGGCATTTGCAGCCAGAACCATTGGTCACATTCGTGAAAATGGTGCCCAGCATATGCTGCAACTGTGCCAAGGCATACTCACAGGTAGCTGTCCATCCTTGCTGAATGCTTTCTTTCCACTAATGGTTTAGTGGTTGTATTATATGGGCCACTTGTGGGAATAATTTTGAATAATAATTCAACTTTCCCAAAGAGCCTTGCAGCATCCACAAGTTTTGGGGGCAGGCATACAGTCAATAGCTGTGACTTTGTAGTCAATTGGCTGGATCCCTTCTTTGTTTAGCAAGTGCAAGGGATATTCCGCTTGCTCCTGGGGAAAATGGTATTGGCCTAACCAGCACTTTAGCCCTGCATACTGTAATTTTGTAAATAGTATTTAAAGGTAAGAGAGGTGTTCCTGATGTATAGTACCTGTGACATTAAGTAGTGTAGATAGTTAGGGCAAGTGGGTATGGATGGACATGGTTAACTGTTCCAGATATCTGTGGGAGATTGCAGGAGTGGAAGAGATCCATTAAGGCAGTTGTACACACCCTGACAAAAAAGTGAAGAACATAGAAAGGTAGGTAGAACCAACATGAAACTTCAAGGATTGAGGGTAGATGTTTGTGTTTCCCCCCCCCCCCCCCCCCCCCCCCAAGTGATCACAAAATCAAGTGAAATTTACAAAGAACTTGTCAGTATGAGCCCACTTGTCAATATGACATTACAGCCTCTCTGGCATGGATTCATGTACTGATTTGGTTGGGAAGGTGCTATAGAGCCACTGTATCCCCTCCTGAAGCAAGCTGGCCCACAACTGTTGTAACTGGTTCTTCATATTGTAGACACTATTACTGGGACAGAGTTGATACTCGAGCTAGTGGCACAGATCGGGGACAGATCTTGAGATCTTACTGGCCATGGGAATATCTCAACATCACTCAGACATTTTACAGAGACATGCACCGTCTGTGGATGAACATTGCCTCATAATACTGTTCCATAAGAGGAAACACATGAGGACACAGAATGTTCATGATGTACTGTTGTGCATTCAGAGTTCCCTCAATCAGTTACAACCATGACCTGAAGTCATAGCTGGTGGCTCCCTACATGATGATACCAGGAGTAACTGCTGTGCCTCTCCACAACATTGGAAGAGTATAACCTTCATCTAACTCACCACAGTACTCACAGATGATGGTTGCCTGGGGTAGTGCAGAACTGTGATTCATCACTCAACACAAAGCAGTGGCATTCTTCAGCAGTCCATGCTTCCTGGTCACAGCACCATTCCAAATGTAGGCATCTGTGTCACAGTGTTAACAGCTATGTATGCATGGTCCATAGTTCCTTAATTGGGCTGTTGCTGGTCTCTGACCTATGGCATGCGATGACACAGAATGTTGCAGGGAGACCTTTACTTGTTCTCAGATGACAGGCACAGATGTAAAGGCCTTACAGTGTGCTTGTTTAACTACATGCCAAACCTCACTTGTGGTGGTTGGATGTGGTTGTCCAGAACCATGACGACTAGTATGCCTGCCTACATGTTCCCTTGGAGTCCAAAATCAGGCTGCTGTCACATCTGAATGCCCAAAAAATCTAGATATTACATGATCAACTAGATATTCAAATGAAAACCCACAATGGTAAACCTTTCAAACACTGGAGGTGCTGATAACGCTGTCTCAGATGAGTACATGTCATCTCTGTGTCCTTCACAGTGATTACTTAATATCTGATGCTGTTCATATACCTTATATAACCTATCAGGCCTGTTAACAAAACTAAACACTAACAATGCTTTACACTCTGGTGGCCATTCTACAGAGAATTACAACTCTGATTATTTACATTTCCACCAATAATGTGCTCATGTATGAGGCTACATTAATGCCTGACCGCATCTTCACGGTGCACCTCTTGTTTTGTCAGGTAGTGTATTTGGATAAGCATAAGGGATTGTTGATAACCATGATATTCTGTGTCTCCTCATCCAACTATAATTGCAAATACATGTTGGCAAGGTCGACCTTAGAAAAATATTCTCCTTCAACAAGCTTTGTGAGGATATATTCTGCACATGGTGTAGGGTAGGTTTCTACTTGTGCCTGGGCACTGATTCTTAATTGAAACATTTCTTGTTAACAAAAGGGTTGCTGAGAGGAACTATTGCTTGGAGTTCATGTACATTTCCTTGATGTATGCAGGGAACTGAATCTGATTGTTCCAATGGTTTATAACAGACTGTTCAGAGATGTCCATCTTTTCCACCCAGAAATCTGGACACTCAGCATGCGCTCATGCTGTGAAGCAGTCTGGGCATGATGGAAGACCCTGCTATACTCGCGAGAGGGGTATGACCGGCTGTTCAGAGGCCATTGATGTTTCAGATACAGGCAAACAATGATTCCACCATGTTAGATATGATTTACACATATTTCACATTCCTGGGGTATGATGTGATGGTAGGGCCATTTCTACCTGTGGTCAAGCCATAAGGTGTCCATTTGCTGCTGCACAATTTCTAAAGAGTGTGTGATTGACATACTACCTTCCAGTGGTGTGTTGCCCATTTTGAGGGCTGATGTGTATTTCTGGATTAAGGGGCAACCAGACCACTACATCCCAAATTACAGTGAGTCTGCATATGAGGTTTTGTGTGATGGATTCACAGAAGTGGAATCACATTGGTGACTTAACCCCTGTAAATCAGTACCCAGGAGTGATATGACTGAACTGGCTGTTTGTGGCATTGGTGAAATTCAAGCCATGATGCGACCGCATGGAATCACAAGAAATAATAATTCAGAAGTAACTCACACATCTCCTCGAAAGTAAGGATAACTGGAATCAAGAGAGGAGCCAACTTCTTAAGTAAGGAAAACATCCCCGGGGAGCTAAGGACAGAAAGAGTGACAACTAGAGACTGTGAGTAGTGACCTGAAGTCCAGTGCAGTTCTGTTTCAGCCACTGTAAATGTGTGTCTCAATACTCTTCATCATCATTAAATGGCAAAAAGGCAGGTGGGTGACACTCTGACTGTATTGGGTGGGTACCTTGTATATGCAGTTGATCCCTGGGAAGCTGAATTAATTGATGGAGTAGTTCATTTTGCTGCTGTTGAAACAGGTTTTGGAGCTGTTTTTGCAATCACTGCTGCAGTAGCAACAATTGCTATTGCTGATCCAAAAGTTTTACAAGCTTTCTATACATGGTATGCTGCTAATCTTTGACCATGTTGCCAAATTACTGTGACCAGGATGTGACAGAATGTGATGAGTGACTCAAAGAAACCCACTAAGGCTGGAATGAGAAGCTATGGGCCATCAACAGTGGATCACTGACAGCAAGCAGAAAGACAAACAATGAAGAAATGTACAAGTCGAGACAGCACTGAAGATTTTCAAACTCCATTGAATAACATGGAGAGAAAAAACTTTAGACATAGTAAAAAATGGAGACTGAGAACCGATGGTGTGTGACAGTAATGAAAATGACAGTGAGGCACCATTAAATACAGTGTCACTGCATGGTGGAATGTGTAGGGTGGCCGTGAGCTTGGACTGACAAGCCAAAGGATGAGACAAGCAGTTGCAGATGTAACAGCTCTGCCTAGTGACTGAGGTCCAGTTCCATTCTTTCTGGCTGGCTTTCAAAGTTGCCAGAGTGTGATAACAGAGATTTGTCAACAGAAAATCGAGTAGGGGTAATGTGGGAGTGGGTGTAATATTTTATATGTCTGCTGCATTAGTTGCACAGATGATACAGAGATTGGAAAAATGTATGATAGGCTAAAAGAACTTATTCAGATAGTTAAAGGAGACAAAAATTTAATTCTAACGGCGGACTGGAATTCGATAGGAGGACAAGGAAGAGAAAGAAAAATGACAGTAGAACATGGAATCGGGACAAGGAATGAATCAGGACGCTGCCTGCTGCTGCTGGCCACAGACCACAGTTTAATAATTGGTATCACTCTATTTATAATAGTAAGAGAGTGTTGGATACATGTAAGAGACCTAGAGACACTGGAAGTTATATATATTGGCTGACAAAAAAGTGAATCACCCAGGAGACATGGTTGGATGTAAATACAACTTTGGACATGTACAGACCATTGGCCACTTATAGGCAATAAGTGTTCTCTGTGAGGGGTAGAACAACCACCACCATGCAAAGTTTTGTTCATGTTTAGTGTTGTTACTTTGCGTAGTAGGGTATATAAGAGGCATGAAAGCCTTCAGACGTTTAGTGATCACTGTAGAGGACATGGAGATGACATGTACTTGTGCAAGACAGCGCTATCAGCACCTGACAGAGTTTGAAAGAGCCCACATTGTGAGTGTTCATTTGGCCTGCTGATCAAATTATGAAATATATAGATTTGTGAGACTTTAGGATTTGACAGTGGCCCATTGTTGGATGGGAATGAGAGAGCAGGCACAGTCATCATCCAGGTTTCAGTTGACCATGCCTGAACACCACAAGGGAGCATAGCCATATTGTGCAACAAGCACGTTGTAACCACTTCTCATCTGTACCTGCCATCTGAGAACAAGTTAGGGACTCCCTGTGAATTTCAATGTCATTCTGCACCATTGGTCAGAGACTAGCAGCTGCCAGACTAGGACATTACTATCACACATTTAGGCTGCCATTATCAGTACAACTCAAAAGAATCCATTTGTAGCAGTGCCTTAATGGGGTAGCATGGAATACTGATGAATGGCATCACATTCTGTTCAGTGATGAATCACACTTTTGCACTACCCCAGCAGATCACCATCATTGACTATGATGGTGACGCGAGGAGAGGTCCCATTCTTCCAATGTTTTGGAGAGACAAGTGGAATCACTCCTGGCATCATGGTGTGGGGAACTATCAGGTATGACTTCAAATAATGGCTGGTAGCAATAGAGGGAACTCTGATGACACAATGGTACAGACCACCTCCATCCTCACATGTTGCCGGCCGGTGTGGCCGAACGGTTCTAGGAACTTCAGTCTGGAAACGCACGATCGCTACGGTCGCAGGTTCGAATCCTGCCTCGGGCATGGATGTGTGTGATGTCCTTAGGTTAGTTAGGTTTAAGTACTTTTAAGTTCTAAGGGACTGATGACCTCAGATGTTAAGTCCCACAGTTCTCAGAGCCACTTGAACCATTTGAACCTCTCATGTTGTCCCTCATGCAACAGTATTGTGGTGCCACTTTTAAACAGGCCAATGCTCGTCCATCTATGGCACATGTCTTGATGAACTTTGTAAGATGTTGAGGTACTCTTATGGCCAACGAGATACCCAAATTTGTACTTGATAGAATATGTATGGCTCCAACTTGGTGTCAACCCTGTCCCAGTGCCCACATTGTGTGTTACAGAGAACTGGGATCTAGGCTCGACCACTCGGTTCACAAGGGTGGTGGTAAAAAGTCTATAAAAAAACTCCCAGTTTCAAAGTGTGCTACAAGCTGATGAGTTGAATGGCTGTTAAGGTGGAACAGTCGTTAGCAGGCAACCTCAGGAGATCCTGCCACACCTCAGTTGTGTAAGGCTTACCTAGGCATTCGGGGCTCTGTCTACTTGAACTTTTATTTCCCTAGCTGCTCATGGGACCAAGATGCAACTCTCAAAATTATCTCTTTCTCCTTCTCCTAACAGCTAAAAGGGTGGGCCACTGGTGAGTTCTAACACCCAATCAAATAAGAGGGCTCATGTAGCCAGTCCTCCAGACTCAGGAGTAAAGTCTAAAAGTTTCGGGTCAGTAACGGAATACACGCTGGCAGTCAGAATGTGTTTTTAATAGTAAAAAGGAAAGAGGGCAGCTTTGAGAAGGTTTTTCCTTTCTATATTCAAAAAGGGTTAGAAGGCATTGCTGGCATTCTAAAATCAGTTAAGCAATTGCATAACAGGACACAGTTGATGCAAACATCTAGTTCCCTACAGGTTAAGAACCTACAGAAAATGCCATGCCTTGGGAATTATGCCATCAAAACTGAGCTGCACCCCACCTTGAATTACACCAAAGGTGTTGTGACATTCAGGGATCTGGTGGATATTCCCAAGGAGGAATTGAAAGATGAGTAGGCTGCCAAAGATATAGTCAAAATATCATGAAGAAGGTGGATGGGGGACTTGAAAAGCCCAATGTTTAATAGCACAAAACTTCCAAAGCATGTTAAGGCAGGTTTCCTTCACCTAAGTGAGTGGCCTTATTTGCCTAAACCAATGTGGTGTTTCAAATGGGCATGCTGCTTTTGGGTGTCACAGAGTAGCTACTTGTGGCAAATGTGGCAAGGCCACCCACATAGGTGTCCCTTGTTTGTATCCGTTGAAGTGTGTGAATTATTCTGGAGCTCACCCTGTATGAAGGCAGGACTGTAACATGTATCTGAAAGAATGGAAGATACAAGAGCTTAAGACTACAAAGCACATCCCACATAATGAAGCCAAAAAGATCTATGAAGCCATGCTGCTCCAAACGTTTGTTACCTCCTTTGTTTCAGTTGCTAAACAGCCAGTGCAGAAAGTTGATGCTGCTACACAAATGAAAGTTGCTAGTATCACCACTAGTGCCTGTGTTTCTCCACATAGTTGTGCTGCTGCAGCCAATTTGAAGCCTAGCCCTTCCCCAGAACATGAGAAAAAGCAGTAGCTGCTAACATTGTGGTGCTCCCTGCCCCTCCAATGGTTCAGTCTGCTACGCTGTCCAGTGCTGCTACAACCACAGTCACGACTGTGACTGCAAAGCCTACCCAGACCTCCAGATGGAATTGAGAAGCAAATCAACATTATCTTCTTTGATGTCTCTCTCAACTCTTCCTTAGAGGCAATGGACCTTTGGTTTAGGACACGTGTGAAGAAACTGGAACTGCTAGCACAGGAAAGCTCCCTGTACTTGTGTTTGCAGAAAACACATTTTAAAGTGTCTTCTGCTCCTGCCATAAGTGGCTATACACTCTATCACAAGCATAACATGGCTGGGGAAAAGGCAAAGGGAGAGGTCACTTTGTATGTCAATAATGTGCACCACTCCACTGCTCTCCTCCTAGATATTGACCTGTGAGTGGTTCCAGTTGCAGTTCATGTCCATCAGAGGATCACAGTTTGTTTGCTATATTTACCACCACACAACATGATTGACTCTGAGTCTCTAACTGATCTTAGAACAACTTCCCTGACCATTTCTACCTGGGAGATTTCAATGCCCATAATGTATTGTGGAGTTCGATCTCTACGTTACTTGCCCTAAGGGTCAGGTTTTGGAGAGCATCATGACCTCCCATGAGCTGTGCATTCCCATCACAGGCACTACCACTCATTTCTGTGCTGCCACAGGGTCATTCTCAGCCCTTGATCTCTCTTTCTGCCCACCAGCCCTCGCAGACACAGTTCAGTTGGAAGTTATTGATGACCTTCATTCCAGCAACCACTTCCCACTCCACAGTCACCTCCTGGCTGGAGAATTGCTTGTACAGAAACCACCAAACTGGATGGTCAGCAGTGCTAAATGGACACTATTCAGCCAGCTGGTTGTGTTCAAACACTGCGACAGTGTCCAGGAGTGAGTGGATCACATCACATGAGAGATCCATCACGCCACTGACTTATCCATCCCAAAGTCTTCATATCATCTTAGGAGTTGACCTGTACCTTGGTGGACTAGTGAATGCTGTTCAGCAATATGAGACAGGCGTGTGGTTCTTAGATTGTTTACATGCTGCCCAACATCAGACAACCTCACAGACTTCAGAGCCATGAGAGCCAAGGCTCAATGCGCAATTAAGGAGAACAAGAAAAGGTCCTGGCAAGGGTTCCTCAACTCCTTTAACCATTCCACTTTTTCTGCAAAAGTATGGGAAGCCATCTGGAGGATTTCCATAAAGCATAGCCATTTACCAACAGCAGCACTGCTGAAAAAGTGTTGTCTCCTAATAAAGCATGGAGACATCGCCCAGACAATGACAGATCATTTTGCAAGGACTACTGCCAATTACAGCCTGGATTTCACCACTACCCTGACTGTAGAGAGGGGAAAGGTGGACTTCAGATCCAACAATTCTGAGTCATAAAACTGCCCTTTCTCCATGTGGGAGTTGGAGTTGGCACTGTCTGATATTTGTGACACTGCACCCAGTCGCGACCCAATCAGGTACTGCAAGCTTCGAGAGTTGCCAGTGGCAATGAAGGAAATCCTCCTCAAATGTTTTAATCTTATGTCACAGAGAGGCAACTTCCCCAGCTCAAGAAGAGAGGCAATTTTAATACTGCTCCTCAAATCAGGAAAGGACCTCACATGTTCCAGTAGTTACCAGAGCAGTCCCGTAATGAGCTGTATAGGAAAAACCCTGAAATGCATGGTTTAACTGTTGCTTGGTCTGGCTCTTAGAGACCAGACAACTCCTTAGCCTCTCTCAGTGTGGATTCTGGAGATTTTGGGCCACTGTCAATAACCCCACCCCATGAATCATGGACCTTGCCATTGGTGGGGAGGCTTGCATGCCTCAACGATATAGATAGCCGTACCATAGGTGCAACCACAATGGAGGGGTATCTGTTGAGAGGTCAGACAAATGTGTGGTTCCTGAAGAGGGGCAGCAGCCTTTTCA
Source organism: Schistocerca serialis cubense (assembly GCF_023864345.2). NCBI lineage: Eukaryota > Metazoa > Arthropoda > Insecta > Orthoptera > Acrididae > Schistocerca > Schistocerca serialis. Next base: position 162,312,955 of record NC_064640.1, read on the forward strand.
GTAGTTGCAGGGGCAACAGTCTGGATGATTGACTGATCTGGCCTTGTAACACTAACCAAAATGGCCTTTCTGTTCTGGTACCGCGAACGGCTGAAAGCAAGGGGAAACTACAGCCGTAATTTTTCCCAAGAGCATGCAGCTTTACTGTATGATTAAATGATGATGGCGTCCCCTTGGGTAAAATATTCCGGAGGTAAAATAGTCCCCCATTTGGATCTCTGGGCGGGGACTACTCAAGAGGACATCATTATCAGGAGAAAGAAAAAACTGGCGTTCTACGGATTGGAGTGTGGAACGTCAGATCCCTTAATCGGACAGGTAGGTTGGAAAGTTTAAAAAGGGAAATAGATAGGTTAAAGTTAGATATAGTGGGAATTAGTGAAGTTCGGTGGCAGAAGGAACAAGACTTGTGGTCAGGTGAATACAGGGTTATAAATACAAAATCAAATAGGGGTAATGCTGGAGTAGGCTTAATAATGAATAAGAAAATAGGAGTACGGGTAAGCTACTACAAACAGCATAGTGAAAGCATTATTACGGCCAAGATCGACACGAAGCCGATGCCTACTACAGCAGTACACGTTTATATGCCAACTAGCTCTGCAGATGACGAAAAAATTGATGACATGTATGATGAAATAAAAGAAATTATTCAGATAGTGAAGGGAGACGAAAATTTAATAGTCATGGGTGACTGGAATTCGAGAGTAGGAAAAGGGAGAGAAGGAAACATAGTAGGTGAATATGGATTAGGGCTAAGAAATGAAAGAGGAAGCCACCTGGTATAATTTTGCGCAGAGCATAACTTAATCATAGCTAACACTTGGTTCAATAATCATGAAAGAAGGTTGTATACATGGAAGAACCCTGGAGATACTAAAAGGTATCAGATAGATTATATAATGGTAAGACAGAGATTTAGGAACCAGGTTTTAAATTGTAAGACATTTCCAGGGGCAGATGGGCAATCTGACCACAATCTATTGGTTAACTGTAGATTAAAACTGAAGAAACTGCAAAAATGTGGGAATTTAAGAAGATGGGACCTGGATAAACTGAAAGACCCAGAGGTTGTACAGTTTCAGGGAGAGCATAAAGGGAGAATTGACAAGAATGGGGAAAAGAAATACAGTAGAAGAAGAATGGGTAGCTTTGAGGGATGAAATAGTGAAGGCAGCAGAGGATCAAATAGGAAAAAGACGAGGGCTAGTAGAAACCCTTGGGTAATGGAAGAAATATTGAATTTAATTGATGAAAGGAGAAAATATAAAAATGCAGTAAATGAAGCAGGCAAAAAGGAATACAAACGTCTCAAAAATGAGATTGACAGGAAGTGCAAAATGGCTAAGCAGGCATGGCTAGAGGACAAATGGAAGGATGTAGAGGCTTATCTCACTAGGGGTAAGATAGATATTGCCTACAGGAAAATTAAAGAGACCTTTGGAGAAAGGAGAACCACTTGTATGAATATCAAGAGCTTTGATGGAAACCCAGTTCTAAGCAAAGAAGGGAAAGCAGAAAGGTGGAAGGAGTATATAGAAGGCAATGTACTTGAGGCCAATATTATGGAAATGGAAGAGGATGTAGATGAAGATGAAATGGGAGATATGATACTGCGTGAAGAGTCTGACAAAGCACTGAAAGACCTGAGTCGAAACAAGGCCCCTGGAGTAGACAACATTCCATTAGAACTACTGACAGCCTTGGGAGAGCCAGTCCTGACAAAACTCTACCATCTGGTGAGCAAGATGTATGAGACAGGCGAAATACCCTCTGACTTCAAGAAGAATATAATAATTCCAATCCCAAAGAAAGCAGGTGTTGACAGATGTGAAAATTACCGAACTATCAGCTTAATAAGTCACAGCTGCAAAATACTAACGCGAATTCTTTACAGAGGAATGGAAAAACTGGTAGAAGCCGACCTCGGGGAAGATCAATTTGGATTCCGTAGAAATGTTGGAACACTTGAGGCAATACTGACCCTACGAAGTATCTTAGAAGAAAGATTAAGGAAAGTCAAACCTATGTTTCTAGCATTTGTAGACTTAGAGAAAGCTTTTGACAATATTGATTGGAATACTCTCTTTCAAATTCTGAAGGAGGCAGGGGTAAAATGCAGGTAGCGAAAGGCTATTTACAATTTTTACAGAAACCAGATGGCAGTTATAAGAGTTGAGGGACATGAAAGGGAAGCAGTGGTTGGGAAGGGAGTGAGACAGGATTTTAGCCTCTCCCCAATGTTATTCAACCTGTATATTGAGCAAGCAGTGAAGGAAACAAAAGAAAAATTTGGAGTAGGTATTAAAATCCATGGAGAAGAAATAAAAACTTTGAGGTTCGCCGATGACGTTGTAATTCTGTCAGAGACAGCAAAGGACTTGGAAGAGCAGTTGTTCAGAATGGACACTGTCTTGAAAGGAGGGCATAAGATGAACATCAACAAAAGCAAAACGAGGATAATGGAATGTAGTCGAATTAAGTCGGGTGATGCTGAGGGAATTAGATTAGGTAATGAGACACTTGAAGTAGTAAAGGAGTTTTGCTATTTGGGGAGCAAAATAACTGATGATGGTCGAAGTAGAGAGGATATAAAATTTAGACTGGCAATGGCAAGGAAAGCGTTTCTGAAGAAGAAAAATTTGTTAACATCGAGTATAGATTTAAATGTCAGGAAGTCATTTCTGAAAGTATTACTGTGGAGTGTAGCCATGTATGGAAGTGAAATGCGGACGATAAATAGTTTAGACAAGAAGAGAATAGAAGCTTTCGAAATGTGGTGCTACAGAAGAATGTTGAAGATTAGATGGGTAGATCATATAAATAATGAGGAGGTATTGAATAGAATTGGGGACAAGACGAGCTTGTGGCGCAACTTGACTAGAAGAAGGGATCAGTTGGTAGGACATATTCTGAGACATCGAGGGATCACCAATTTAGTATTGGAGGGCAGCGTGGAGGGTAAAAATCATAGAGGGAAACCAAGAGATGAATACACTAGGTAGATTCAGAAGGACGTAGGCTGCAGTAGGTACTGGGAGATGAAGAAGCTTGCACAGGATAGAGTAGCACGGAGAGCTGCATCAAACCAGTCTCAGGACTGAAGACCACAACAACAACAACAACAACAACAACAACAACCAGAATGAGGTTTTCACTCTGCAGCAGAGTGTGCACTGATATGAAACTTCCTGGCAAATTAAAACTGTGTTCTGGACCGAGACTCGAACTCAGGACCTTTGCCTTTTGCGGGCAAGTGCTCTACCAACTGAGCTACCCAAGCATGACTCACAGCTGCACTTCTGCCAGTACCTCATCTCCTACCTTCGAAACTTTACAGAATCTCTTCTGCGAACCTTGCAGATCTAGCACTCCTGAAAGAAAGGATATTGCGGAGACATGGCTTAGCCACAGCCTGGGGGATGTTTCCAGAATGTGATTTTCACTCTGCAGCGGAGTGTGCGCTGATATGAAACCTCCTGGCAGATTAAAACTGTGCTTTGGAAGGTAGGAGACGAAGTACTGGCAGAAGTGAAGCTGTGAGGACGGGGCATGAGTCGTGCTTGGGTAACTCAGTTGGTAGAGCACTTGCCCGCGAAAGGCAAAGGTCCTGAGTTCGAGTCTCGGTCCAGAACACAGTTTTAATCTGCCAGGAAGTTTCAACAACAACGTCAATAACCTGACTCTATTAGAGGTGGCTATTCTGTAGGCTTTCCTACATAAACATCTCTGTCTCAGTATATTCACTGATATCAGTAAGACGTATGACACTACTTGGAGACACAATATTTTCAAGTAAATCCGTGAAAGGGGCTTTTATGGCCAGCTCCTCATTTTCATACAGTCCTTCCTGTTGAAGTGCTTTTTCCGGTCTTGAGTTGGTGATGTGCTGTCAGATCATTTTGAGCAGGAGAATAGTGTTCCTCAGGGCAGTGTTTCAAGTATTACTCTCTTTGCCATAGCCGTCAAGAGTATCATATCTATGGTACAGAGTCCTGTACATTGCTCCTGATTCGTCGACAATTTTGCTGTTTTCTGTTCCTCCTCCATCACTGCGACAGCTACCCATCAGTTGCAACTCACAAAACAATGGTTAGAGGAGTGGGCATCAAAGGCGAGTTTTCAGAGAGTGGTTTCTGGGCCTCATTTTTGACTCCAAACTGTCATCGTTATGGCACGTGACGGATCTGAAATCCAGAACCCTGAAAGCACTAAAATTGCCTCTCAAGTGCCTTAGCCACAGGTCTTGGGGGGCAGACAAGGCATGTCTGCTCCAATTTTATAGGGATTTTGTGCATTCATGGTTAGACTGTGACTGCACAGTGTACAGATCAGTGAGGGCATCTTACCTGAAGATTATTGATGCTATTCACCATGAGGGGATTAGGCTACCCACAGGTTCTTGCAGGAATAGCCCCATACCCAGTCTCTGTGCAGAGGCTGGGGAACCACCACGTATCATCTGGTGGCAGCTCCTCCTTGTGCGTCAGGCATTTAAGTTCCTCACACCTCTGAATTCACCTGCATGCCATACTCTTGCTCGTCCACCTTTGGAATACCTTTTCTCCAATCAGCCATGAACAGCATTGCCATTTGGTGTCTGCATGCAGCGTGTCCTGGAGTCACTTGGTGTGGAGTACGTACAACGACAAATCCAGGGTTTTAACTGCCTGCTGTGCTACCGTGCTTACTGCAGAGGCCAAGGATGATTTTAAATTTAGTGCAGTGCAGGAAAGATTGCACTCCTCCTTCTGTTTTTAATGTGATGTTTTCTGACATTTTATATGAGCTCCACAACTATGTAGCTGTCTTTACAAATGGCTCTAAACAGGGGGACTGTGTTGGTTGCTCTTTTGTTTTCGAGGATTGTGTCCTCAAGGTCCAACTGCCACAAGACTTTACTGTCTTTGACACAGAATTACATGTGATCTTGCTGGCACTGGTGCAGATGAGACATTCTTCCAGTGCTAAATTTCTTGTCTGTTCTGATTCTCTGAATGCCCCTGACTCTCTGCAATGTTACCCTGTAGGCAAAGTAGTCCACTATATCCAAAGTGCCCTCCTCCAACTACGACTGGGGAAGAGGATGCATTTCTGCTGGGTACCAGTGCACATGGGTATTGCAGGGAATGAAAGGGTGGATCTAGCAGCTGAGGAGATCTGCTGTGATCCTCAGTTATTTCAGTGTGCCTCCCCCTGCATGGTACAGCCTCACTGTTGAGATCCAGAGTCTTGTGCCAGTGGAAGGACGAATGGCTAGAAGTGACAGACAATAAGCTGTGTCTAGTAAAACCCACAACATGGCCATGGCATACCCCATTCTAGCCATGTTGACAAGATGAGGTATTCCTTTCTTGTCTTCACATAGGCCACAGTCCTATGATGCCTGGCTTCTTGCTCCAGCAAGAGGACCCTCCAGTGTGTGGTGCTTGTGGCGTATTGAGCACTGTGTGCCAAATTTTGTTGAACTGTATTTTATTCTATGACCAGCTGGCCACAGTGCGTTTGTTGAAGGATTTGCCCTCTATTTTAAGTAATGTTCAAATGACTGTGGTTTCAGTTTTAAAGTTTTGTGAATTGTCCAACATTTTTCTCTAGATTTTAGGGAGATGGTGTTAAATTATTAACAAAGTGACTTGTTCACCTATGTTTTTTGTAAGTGGTCAGCCAGTGACGTTCCCCAGTGCTTTTCTTATAGCTTCTCTGTCACTTTGCTTGTGTTTTAATCTCCTTTATAGCACCTTTTACTCTTTCTCCATTGTTTTAGCATGTATGTTAACATTTTAGTAATTTTATCCCCATTCATTTCTTTTAATGTGTGTAAGGGCACTGATAACCTTGATATTGAGTGCCTGTAAGCTCCAAACACTCACTCACTCACTCACTCACACACACACACACACACACACACACACACACACACACACACACACACACACACACACAAAAATAAAAAAATCGATTTTGTAATCATTGTAATAATATCACTTGCCCTATTGACCCCGCAAAGTTTCATTTTGATTACTCTTTCTCTTGTGGGTGCTTCACCTTTTCATTTGGTAGTGTAGATTATATAATGGTAAGATAGTAATTCATAGACCAAATTTTAAACTGTGAAATATTTCCCAGGTCAAATGTAGATTCTGACCATGATTTATTGATCATGAACTGCAGAAAAATTGATGTTGCTGAAAGGTAGGAAATTGAGGGGATGAGACATGAATAAAATCAAAGAAGTAGAAGTTCTTGAAGGTTAAAAAATGGCCTTAGGGCACCCATTGACTGAAACAAGGACAAGAAATGCTATAGGAAATGAATGTGTAGCTTTGAGAAATGAAATGCTGAACACAGCAGAGATCAAATAATGAACAATACAAGGCTCATTAAAAATCCTTAGATAATACTAGAGATATTTACTTTAACTAATGAAAGGACAAATACAAAACTGCAGCAAGGAATGCAGATGTCTAAAAAAGTGAGACTGGCAGAAAGTAAAAATGGCAAAACATCAATGACTAGGGGAGAAGTCAAAAGCTGCAGGAGCATACGTGACAATGGGAAGGATAGATGCCACCCATAAAAAAATTAAAGACACCTTTGGAGAAAAGAGCTTGAGATGACAATCCAATATGAAGGGAAGAAGGTAATGCCAAAAGCTGGAAGTAATACACAGGGTGTCCCATTTATCTTGACCATCCTAAATAACTGTTTGTCCAGATGCAAATTACAAAATGCTTCTTTAGCCATCAGGAGGATATCAATCATCCTGATTGCCTTTGTTGTAGCTTTGTTTTTTACAAAGATATGAACAGCAGTATGAGTTTTTTAAATGGCACCTTGTATTTTTTATTCAGTAGTTCATTTCCTCTCCTAAAGACCTATTCAAAAATGTATCACAGTGTACCATTCACTGAAACACAACATTATTAATTACATAACACAACACTGATGTTGACACTCCCAGCACGTAGTGCAGGTACTCGGGGTAATGGAACACATCCACGTGCTGACGCTGACAGAGGACAAATGTAAACATTACTAGAATGCACACCCGTCATTCTGTCAACCATCGTCAGTTGAAGAGTTGTGTGAGTAGAATGTACACCAATGAAGAAAAGGTAGAAATGTTACTCATCTATGGGGAATGTAAGTTAGCAGAACAGTAATTGCAATACTGTTTTCTTATGTACGGGTACATTTAGTACAGTAGTTTAGTCCTTCTAAATACTGTTGTATAGAGTAGGCATACAGTAAAGGCTGCATCAACATAACATTTCTTTTATTGTTGTTGTTGTTGTTGAAGGTAGGCGAAATGCTACGCAGGCAACGGAACTGTACAGAGAGTGATATCCTGACAAGACCCTACCTTCCCAATGGATGTTTTCTCATCTTGTTGTGACGCTTCAGGAAATGGGAAGTGTCAACCCACAATTAAACAGAGAACCGACTCGTGGAGATAACATCTTGGACCTACTGATAACAAACAGACCCGAACTTTTCGACTCTGTATGTACAGAACAGGGAATCAGTGATCATAAGGCCGTTGCAGCATCCCTGAATGTGGAAGTTAATAGGAATATAAAAAAAGGGAGGAAGGTTTATCTGTTTAGCAAGAGTAATAGAAGGCAATTTTCAGACTACCTAACAGATCAAAACGAAAATTTCTGTTCCAACAATGACAATGTTGAGTGTTTATGGAAAAAGTTCAAGGCAATCGTAAAATGCGTTTTAGACAGATACGTGCCGAGTAAAACTGTGAGGGACGGGAAAAACCCACCGTGGTACAACAACAAAGTAAGGAAATTACTGCGAAAGCAAAGAGAGCTCCACTCCAAGTTTAAACGCAGCCAAAACCTCTCAGACAAACAGAAGCTAAACGATGTCAAAGTTAGCGTAAGGAGGGCTATGCGTGAAGCGTTCAGTGAATTCGAAAGTAAAATTCTATGTACCGACTTGACAGAAAATCCTAGGAAGTTCTGGTCTTACGTTAAATCAGTAAGTGGCTTGAAACAGCATATCCAGACACTACGGGATGATGATGTCATTGAAACAGAGGATGACACGTGTAAAGCTGAAATACTAAACACCTTTTTCCAAAGCTGTTTCACAGAGGAAGACCGCACTGCAGTTCCTTCTCTAAATCCTCGCACAAACGAAAAAATGGCTGACATCGAAATAAGTGTCCAAGGAATAGAAAAGCAACTGGAATCACTCAACAGAGGAAAGTCCACTGGACCTGACGGCGTACCAATTCGATTGTACACAGAGTACGCGAAAGAACTTGCCCCCCTTCTAACAGCCGTGTACCGCAAGTCTCTAGAGGAACGGAGGGTTCCAAATGATTGGAAAAGAGCACAGATAGTCCCAGTCTTCAAGAAGGGTCGTCGAGCAGATGCGCAAAACTATAGACCTATATCTCTGACGTCGATCTGTTGTAGAATTTTAGAACATGTTTTTTGCTCGAGTATCATGTCGTTTTGGGAAACCCAGAATCTACTATGTAGGAATCAACATGGATTCCGGAAACAGCGATCGTGTGAGACCCAACTCGCTTTATTTGTTCATGAGACCCAGAAAATATTAGATACAGGCTCCCAGGTAGATGCTATTTTTCTTGACTTCCGGAAGGTGTTCGATACAGTTCCGCGCTGTCGCCTGATAAACAAAGTAAGAGCCTACGGAATATCAGACAAGCTGTGTGGCTGGATTGAAGAGTTTTTAGCAGACAGAACACAGCATGTTGTTATCAATGGAGAGACGTCTACAGACGTTAAAGTAACCTCTGGCGTGCCACAGGGGAGTGTTATGGGACCATTGCTTTTCACAATATATATAAATGACCTAGTAGATAGTATCGGAAGTTCCATGCGGCTTTTCGCGGATGATGCTGTAGTATAGAGAGAAGTTGCAGCATTAGAAAATTGTAGCGAAATGCAGGAAGATCTGCAGCGGATAGGCACTTGGTGCAGGGAGTGGCAACTGACCCTTAACATAGACAAATGTAATGTATTGCGAATACACAGAAAGAAGGATCCTTTATTGTATGATTATATGATAGCGGAACAAACACTGGTAGCAGTTACTTCTGTAAAATATCTGGGAGTATGCGTGCGGAACGATTTGAAGTGGAATGATCATATAAAATTAATTGTTGGTAAGGCGGGTACCAGGTTGAGATTCATTGGGAGAGTTCTTAGAAAATGTAGTCCATCGACAAAGGAGGTGGCTTACAAAACACTCGTTCGACCTATACTTGAGTATTGCTCATCAGTGTGGGATCCGTACCAGATCGGTTTGACGGAGGAGATAGAGAAGATCCAAAGAAGAACGGCGCGTTTCGTCACAGGGTTATTTGGTAACCGTGATAGCGTTACGGAGATGTTTAATAAACTCAAGTGGCAGACTCTGCAAGAGAGGCGCTCTGCATCGCGGTGTAGCTTGCTCGCTAGGTTTCGAGAGGGTGCGTTTCTGGATGAGGTATCGAATATATTGCTTCCCCCTACTTATACCTCCCGAGGAGATCACGATTGTAAAATTAGAGAGATTTGAGCGCGCACGGAGGCTTTCAGACAGTCGTTCTTCCCGCGAACCATACGCGACTGGAACAGGAAAGGGAGGTAATGGCAGTGGCACGTAAAGTGCCCTCCGCCACACACCGTTGGGTGGCTTGCAGAGTATAAATGTAGATGTAGATGTAGATGAACAACGCAATCGTCATAGCACTTGCACAGATGAAGCTGCCGAAGTTACTGTTGTCACTTCTTCCATTGCTATGAATCCACATGTGAGCACACAACAACTTGAACACAAGATTGGCATTTCTAAAATCAGTGTACATTGTATTCTTACAAATCTCTGGTTCCATTCATACCATGTAGACCTACATCAAGAATTGCATGGGAATGATTTCCTGAATAATGTACAGCATTAAATGACATTCCCTCAGAATTATTAAGATCATTGGGAAAGCCAACCGTGAGAAAATTATTCCATTTGGTGTGCAAGATATATGAGGTAAGCAAAATACAATCAGATGCCAAGAATAATGTAATAATTCCAATTCCAAAGAAAGCAGGTGTTGATGTGTGAATATTTACAAACCAGCAACTTAATAAGTCATGGTTGCAAAATATTGACACGAATTACTCTCAGCAGTATGAAACAACTTGTAGAAACTCACCTTGGGGGAATCAGATTGTTTCAGCAGATGTGACGGAACTTGTGATTCAATGCTCATACCATAACTTACCTTAGAAAATAGACTGAAGAAAGCAAACCTACATTTATAGCATTTGTAGATTTACAGAAATCATTCGATAAAGTTGAGTGGAATACTCTCTGATTTTTTGATAGTCCAAAGGTAGAGAGATAAAATTAAACAATCAAAAGATTATCTACAATGTATACATAACCCAGTTATAAGAATTGAAGGACATGAAAGAGAAGCTGTAGTTAAGAAGGAAGTGATACAAGGTTCCCTATACCCCATGTCATTCAGTATGTACACTGAGAAAGTTTTGAATGAAACCAATGAGAAATTTAGAAAGGGAATTGTATAGTTCAAGAGGACAAAATAAAAACTTTGCAGTTTGCTGATAACATTATAATGAAGTAACGAGTGCTGTCAACAGGGGATCTCAAATTGGCGCCATATTTCGAGATTTCCAGAAGGCTTTTGACACCATTTTTCAGAAGTGACTTCTAATCAAATTGCATGCCTATGGAGTATCATCTTATTCATGTGATGGGATTTATGATTTCCTGTCAGAAAGGTCACATTTCATAGTAACTGATGGAAAGTCATAAAGTCAAACACATAAACAAGTGAATTGCTGAGTGCAGAAACCACTTGAGTCACAAAACGTAAATTTTTCAGGAGAGAGAAAAAATGTCATAACTCCTCCAAATTATCAAATATTTTAACCTTTTCTCCCGTCTGTTATAACATGCATTTATGTTGCTGTCATGCAAAAATTTTCTAATTTCAACATTAATTAGGCTCAGGAAAATTTTAAATTTGATCTGGACTTATGCTGTTTCTCGACTCAACTAGTTTTTAGAGACAGCTGAAAACTTGGAAAAAGGTAATCATTCATTTAAAGTCTATATTTTTTCATATTATATCAAAATGAAATTACAGTGTTGCAACATTATCAGAAAACAGGAATATAACAAAGCAAAATGCTCTTAAAATAGATCATTCGCAACCAGTGTATGATTCTCATGTGCAATGGTTGGCTAGGCAAACAGTGCATCATAAAAACCTTTGAAGTTCTCAGGAATATGAATTATCATCTTCTTGATGCCTTCCATTTTCTTGATGTTGACTGGAACTTTCCCCTGATGGGTAGGCTGCAATATTTGAAGGAAAATCAATACCTACATTCCGGGAAGCAGGATTCAGCGGCTGATAGCTGAGTTTTTGTAATCCATCAATGGAACTGTATGCTGTGATTACCCCTTTTTCTTTAGAGTTATAGCTTAACTCTGTATATTGAGTGGGACCAAACTTTAATTTTGCTTCTTTTGGCACACTCCTCCCTCACATTCTCTGGGTAATGGGTTTTTTGTGTAACATTCCTTTCACCAACCATCAAAATCTTTTACGTCAGTGGTGAGTAGCTTGGCGATGTGAAAGTTGTTACTGGACTGAGCACACAACTCTTCATATTCATCAGGTGTATATATCCGATCATTTTTACATATCATCCTCTTAATAGTACCAAAATCTTGATCATTTGGAAGATATGAATACCTTCAAACCTTTGTTCAAAATGCCCTGTATCTGCAAGAGCAAGGCAGAATCTTATCATGGTGTGATTCAGATTCTGTCCACAGGTGTCATCGGAAAAGAAATACAGATTTTTAACATTTGATGGAATATTAGTGTCAATGTATTTCAATAGCATGCTGCATATCTCATTGGCTCCTATGTGGGCTACTCGTTCGTGGTACAGGAATATTTCAGATTTCATTGTTTTTAGGTTTATTACCCCAAAACAGTTAACCCAAAGTTGCCTCAAGTAAAATATGTCCTGAAGTGGGATCGCTGGAAGGGGGAGATTTTGCATAAAATCAAATGAAAGTGTGACTGTGTCTTCACATGCCGCACATAACTTGGTGACTCTTCGAAGTTTATAGTACAATTTCTTGGCTCGTCTATTGTGGATAGTAAGTTCAGCAAGAGCAGCCCTTTTAGCTGTATCACCAATAGAGGAGCTCTTGATTTTTACATCAAGCTCTTCACATTTTATGCAGGCATCTACCTACAGACATCCGAACTCTAATGAAAAGTTGTCATGAAAATATGTAAGACAAAACCCATATTTTACATCCAAATGAGGATACTTTTCTTTAAACAAGGAATGAATTTTTTTAAGATCAAGGCGGGCATCAAGATAACTGATATCTTTGGTGGCATAGTGGGTAATCTTGGTGGGGAATGATGAAATATGCTCATGTATTTTAGAACAAACTTTGGAACAAATCATGTTCTTCTTGAGATTTTTACCTTGTTTATCTTGAGGTGATTTACCCTCTATTAGTAGATCAATAAATCTTCGAACCCTGCCCTCAGTAACGCCTTGGAATGAAATAAATGTTTCTTACATACCCTTTTCTTTTTTACTCTGTATAGTAGGAAATATTCGAAACTGGCTGCTTTTTCTCTAGGCTGTTCAGAACGAGGCCTACGGTGCTTAATGGTGTGTTTTTCAATCAGTTGTAAGAAAATATCATGCTCGTCTTTTAATTTCAACTGATTCAAATTAGCAAAAAATTCAGATTTTTCATCACAAAACTTAGTAAAGCACTGTAATTTACAGTTACAAGTAGCACCTGTTGTTCTAGATTGGATAAGACACCCTTTCCAGTTGATGTGTTCAACCCCACGAACTTTAGAGGTTCTAATGATGTTTCTTTGATGTTTTTCTTCATTTCTCCTTCTCTTCTTAGGAGTTGTTTCATGGTCACTTTCACTGCTTGTGGTAGTCACAGACATATTGAACATAGAACAGGAAATGTTAAGCACAAACTTGGAACATGTTGAAAACAATCAACAAAACAAAGACTTCGATAAGAGCAGCCTGTTTGGGCTGGTAAACACATGGCACATGCTTGTTAAAAGGGGCATGCGATCTAGCAGTGGGAGCAGAAACCACATCAGTCATTGACTCATGCTATTTCTGTGCTCAGTGTTCGAAAAAGACACCCTGTATCTACGGATCTACTCAACAGACTAACATGGTTCTTGCACTTAACACGCATCTTCCCTTTCTAAGCATCTTTTCATTGAAAACAATTTTTCACATTTTTTTGACTGAAGTGGTTTCTGCATTCACCAATTCAAGTGTGATATCTGGCATTCCCCAAGGAAGTGTTATAGGCCCTCTGCTGTTCCTAATCTACAGGCTGTCCATAATTAAAGTTCCATTTCCAAAAGACTGTAGAAAGGGAACCAAAGGTCAGGCTTATGTCAAATTTGAACAGCATATTATTGACACTTGTGGAAATGTTAGGCAAATGGAAGGGAAGAAAAATAAATTTAATATAAAGTTTAGCAATAGATGGTGCTGCAAGAGTCCTACCATTAATTGGGCTGACTACAAATTACAGATGAATCACAGTATCATGGCCATGATGGTGAATTGCACATTACACCATCCATACTGTTCAGATAGATCAGTGTGTCTCAAGGGTCACATTCAGAATATGTTGCACATTGCATGCTTTCAGTTCAGCTGACCCCCAGAAGTCACATGGATTAAGATTAGGTGATCTGGGCAGCCAGGCTGAATGGAAATGATGAGTGATAATTCTAGGATTTCCAGAATGCCTCTACAGCAGCTAGTTCACTGGTTGTGCACTTCGTGGAGGAGTGCCACCTTACATAAAAATGATCCTGCACATACATATACATGCTGTTGGAGGGTTAGAATGACCTTGGTGTGCAAAAGATTCTCATTGTGTTTACCATCTATGGTCTGCAGGACTCATATCCTCAAAAACATATCATCCTGTGATAAACGATGCTGTCAACCCATGCCATAAAGTCACCTTTTTGGAATAAAGTGATGCTGGTTGATGTGACTGCAGATTCTCCATTGCCCATATCCTGCACTTCTGTGTATTGACATCCTTGGAGATGGAAATCCACAGAATGTTTCCTGGCCATTCATTGTCTTCTACCATGTGAGCAAGATATTCCAGAGTGAACATTTCTCTTGCTGTTGAGTCAGCAGGAAGTAGTTCCATAACATGGGTGATTTTATGTGGATAACAATACTGCATGTTTTGTAGGATTTTATGCACCTTGCTCCCAGGCATGTCCAATGTTCAGGCAATTACCCGTGCACTGCATGTCTGCATACCACCACTTGACCCCTCCTGCATTGTTGTGGCCACATTTTTGGCAGACATGGGATCAACTGTTTTCCTCCCACTGCCACAATGCACTTCAGGAGAACCTCTCTTTTCAAATTCTGTAATCATTTTCTCCAGGTCCTTAGTAGACATTGGATCAATGCCTTTTCTTATAATCTTGAGCATTCAAAACTTCTGCACCCTGTATATAAATGACTTAGTAGACAATCTGAGTAGCTTTCGTAGATTGTTTCCTAATGATGCTGTCACTTACCATCTTGTAAAGTCATCAGATGATCAAAACTGATTACACCATGATTTATACAAGATATCTGTGTCATGCAAAAAGTGGTGATTGCCTCTAAATAATGAAAAGTGCCAGGTCATCCACATTAGTACTAAGAGGAATCCACTACGTTTTGCTTACACCATAAATCACACAAATCTGAAGGCAGTGATTTCAACTAAACACTTAAGGACTACAGTTATGAATAACTTGAATTGGAATGACCACATAGATAATCCTGTGGGGAAAGCACAAGACTGTGATTTAATGGCAGAACACTTAGAAGATCCAACAGGTCTACAAAAGGGATTGCTTACATTATGCTTGGCTGTTGTCTTCTACTGTGCTGCTCACAGTGTAGGTTGCACATTGTATAAGAATGATGGAGGACATCAAAAAAGTTCAAAGTAATGCGGCTCTTTTTATACTGTCATGAAAAAGGGGAGAGAGTTTCATGAATATCGTATGTGAGTTTCTCATTTCAACAGGATCGTTACACAAAATTTCAGTCACCAAATTTCTCCTCTGAATACAAAAGTATTTTGTTAATGATCACCTACATAGTGAGAAATGATCACTGTAATAAAATAAGAGAAATCAGAGATCACATGGAAAGATTTAAGTGTTTGTTTTCCTGTGTGCTGTTTGAGAGTGCAACAATAGAGAAATAGCTCGAAGGTGGCTCGATGAAACCTTTGCCAGGCACTTAATTGTGAATTACAGAGTAGTTGCATAGATGTAAGTGTAAAAGTAGAACAGCTATAGCAAGAAAAGCACAGAGGATTACAGTATGCTACCTGCGCTTACCACTGCAAGAGGCATTAGATCATGAGGCTCTCATAATACAATTCCCCCAGCCATTCCTCCTACTGGAAAACTTTAACACACACAGTGAGTTGTAGGGCTCATCGAAGGTCACCTCATGATTATCAACACTGGCAACCACACAAATTTCAGTACTGCTACAGGGTCATCCTCGTTTTCTGTGCACGTGCTCACCCTAAACTTTAAAGACATGCTGCATATTCTGTTCTACACGTCTATGGGTACTACATCAGTGATAAGTGCAACACATAGTCAGGAAATAATAAATAAGGTGGTAACCTCAAAATTCTTAGTTGTCCATATTGATGAGAATTTAAAGTTGAAAAAGCATATTCTGGAACTCCCAAAACAGTTTAGTTCAGTCACATTTGCACTTAGAATCATTGTAAATCATAAGGAGAGTCAAATAAGCAAGTTCACATGTTTTTGAATATTTATATTCAATAATGTCATATGGAATAATTTTCTGGGGTAACTCATCTTTAAGAAGAAAAGTCTTCATTGCTAAAAAATGTTATGTGAGAATAATATGTGGTGTTCACCCATGACCATTTTGTAGACATCTGTTTAAGAAACTGGGCATTCAGACTTCTGCTTCATACCATATTTATTCCCTTATGAAGTCTGTTGTAAATTGTAGTTCAAAAGGAACAATGATGTATGTAGTAACAATACCTGAAGAAAGAATGACATACATTACCCCACATTAAGGTTGCCTTTAGCATAAAAATGGGGCACAATGGTGTAACTAAAATTTATGATAATTTACCCAGTCATATAAAAAGTGTGACAGACAGCAAAGTAAAATTTGAAAACAAACTGAAAAGTTTACCACTGAGAAATACTCCTATTCTGTAGAAGATTTTCTGTTATTGTAATGTGTGGTGGCCAGGAATTACTAACTTACAGATGTATTTAAAAAATCTTGTAGATGTTCAGCATGTAGCCATATTTAAAAATTAATTTGCAATATGAATGTAAAAGACTCAATTCACATTATTACAATTTATTGTACAAGATGAGCCACAGAACTTTAACTAACTAACTCATCCATAGACCTTTTTTTTCTCTTCACCAGCCCTTGCAGATTATGCTCAGTGGGAAGTTACTGATGACCTTAATTCCAGTAACCACTTCCCACTCTGGATTCGTGTATAAGATGACGCAGTTCCTGAAAGGAAATCAACAGACTGGTGGTCATCAGAGCAAACTGGCGACTATTTAGCCAACTGGCAGTTTTTGAGCAGTAAGACTGCATCCAGGACTGGGTGGACCATATCAGAAGCATGATCTGCCCTGCTGCTGATTCATCCCAAAGTCCTCAGGTCATATTAGGAGTCTGTTGTGACAGTGCCACGACATTCAAAAGTGCCGCTACGTTAGTACGCGAACACGGCGATAGAGGCGCTCCGCAGCTCGGCCGAGCGCGTAACGCGCCACCTGGTTATGAACGGCGCCGGCCGCATGTCATGGCCCGGCAGTCGAATGACAGTTACGGAGTTAGTAACATGTAACCCGCTACTGTTTCTACTTTTGTATCTCCACGCACTTTAGTAGTGATTAAAGGTTATAACACTTTTTGGCGACGAGGTCGGATATTTTTTTTCCTGCGTTGTGGACTTGTGTGTTCGTGTCGGGGCAGACATGGAACAGCTTATGCAAGCGCTTATTGAACAACAAACACAGCTGACGGCTGCTATTCAGGCGTTGTCGACGTCGCTTACTCATCGTCTGTCTTCCTCTTCTCCGCCTCCGTTCCCTCCTTATGACGAGGCCGCTGAAGACTGGGAGGATTATGAGAAGCGTTTGCGGCAACACTTCTTGGCTTTCGGCATTGTCGACGCTCCTATGTGTAAGTCGTTATTTCTATCTTGGATTTCCCCACGGATCTATCAGCTGCTATCTCAGTTAGCCCCTCTGCGGGAACCTGCCTCTCTGTCCTTCCAAGAAATGTGTGACTTATTGTCTAACTATAACCGAAAAAACACCCATGTCGTTGCCGCCCGCGTGGCTTTTTACCGGTGTCGTAAACAGCCCCATCAATCTTACCGGGCTTGGGCGGCGGAACTACACGGTCTGAGTCGGAAATGTCAGTTTGTCACGGACACTCATCATGAGTCTTACGCTGATTCAATGGTTCGGGACGCTATTTTACGGCTTGCTCCTGATAAAGAAGTTCGGCAACGTGCCTTACAATTGCCAAACCCGTCGTTGTCGGAAGTTCTCAGCATCGCTCAATCCTTTGAAGTGTCTCACGCTGCTGGTGCGCAAATAGACGCGTGGTGTGATGTAGGCGCTGTCCAGACCACTTTCGACGCAGACAATTTGCCTGTTTCACAGGGAAACGACGATGTGGCGGCGGTGCACTCGCGCCAACAACGTCGCGTTGGGCCGCCACGCTCACAGCGAAAACAGCAACCACAGAAGCAGGTTCGTTCCGCCCTTCCTTCTTGTCCACGTTGTTTCGTACAGCATGACAGAGCCGCGTGTCCAAAACGTTGGGCCACGTGTAATTCCTGTAGGAAAAGAGGCCACATTGCTTCTGTGTGTCAGTCCCCTAAAGTTCCTGTCGACGAGGACGAGGCATCGGACATGGATGTTAACTGTGTGCTTTCTCAAACGAATAAGTTGTTTGTTACTGTTCGTGTTCTGGATAAAGACATTCGCATGCAAGTGGACACTGGCTCTGCAGTAACTCTCATTAATTCTCGCACGTATTTGGAGTTGGGCTCCCCTCCCTTGTCTCCCGTTACGCGAAATCTACGAACTTATAATAAGCAGAAAATTCCTATTGTTGGCCAGTTTGACGCTTCCACTGCCTAAAAGTCTGTTGTTAGGCCCCTCACGTTTTATGTGGTGGATCATGCGGGCACTGAAAACCTGTTCGGTTATGATGCTTTCCAGTTGTTCGGGTTTTCCATTGCTGATGATGTGCACCTCATATCTGAGGACATTCCGTATCCACAGCTGGATGGCTTGTGTTCTGAATTCTCGTCCGTGTTCTCTGCTGGTCTGGGTCGTGCCAAGGATTTTGAAGCCCACATTACTCTTAAACCTACGGCTCGCCCTAAGTTTTTCCGGGCACGCCCTATTCCAATGGCGTTGCGTGCGCCTGTCAAAGCTGAGATAGACAGGTTAACAGCTTCGGGGATTCTCCTTCCTGTTACCTCCAGCGAATGGGCATCGCCCATCGTGGTGGTTTCTAAACCAAACGGGAGTCTGCGATTGTGTGGTGATTTTAAAGCCACTGTCAACGCTCAAAGCCTCATTGACACTTATCCTCTTCCCCGTCCTGAGGAGTTATTTACCAAGCTCGCTGGGGGCCAGTTCTTTTCCAAACTTGACTTATCGGAGGCGTACCATCAGTTGCCGTTGGATGCATCTTCCAAGGAATTTCTCGTCATCAACACTCCTTGTGGGTTGTATCAGTACCAGCGGTTACCATTTGGCGTCGCTAGCGCACCGGCCATTTTTCAGCGGTTTTTGGAACAGCTCACGGCTTCCGTTCCCGGCTGCATCAACTACCTGGATGACATTGTTGTCACGGGGGCCTCCACTGAGGAGCACCTTCGCAATTTGCGTTCACTGTTTCGGGTTCTGCATTCAGCAGGGTTGAAGTGCAATCTGGACAAGTCACAGTTCTTCCAACCCTCCATTGTGTATCTTGGTTTCCACTTGTCCCGTGAAGGTATACGCCCTCTACGACAGCACGTTGCGGCCATTACCGCTCTACCCCGGCCGTCTACGGTCAAAGAACTTCAGGCGTTTCTAGGCAAGGTTGCTTATTATCACAAATTCATTCCCTCCGCGGCGGCGGTGGCTCATCCTCTGCATCAGCTGTTACGCAAAAACGTTCCTTTCTGTTGGACCGCCGAGTGTGAGCAGGCTTTTGTCCGCCTGAAGGCTCATTTGCAGTCGGCGCCTTGTCTTGCCACATTCCGTCCGGGTCAGCACTTGGTTCTGGCGACTGACGCGTCACAGTATGGCCTAGGGGCTGTTCTCGCCCATCGGTATGAGGATGGGTCGGAACGACCCATCGCCTACGCTTCCAAGACCCTCAACGATGCCCAACGGCGTTACTCTCAAATAGAAAAGGAGGCGCTCGCTATCATTTATGCTCTGAAAAAGTTCAGCGTTTTTTTGTATGGTTCTAAGTTTCACCTCATCACCGACCACAAGCCGCTGGTCTCTCTGTTCAGCCCCTCGGCGTCGCTTCCGGATAAGGCAGCTCACCGCCTGCAACGTTGGGCCTTATACTTGTCTCGTTTTCACTATGAGATTCACTATCGCCCCACGGCCCAGCACGCCAACCCTGACGCGTTGTCGCGTTTGCCGATGGGCCCCGACCCAGTTTTCGATCGCGATGAACTCGTCTGTTTCCACATTGATGAGGAAGAACGTCGTGCGGTCGAGGGTTTTCCACTTACAGGTTCGAGGGTCGCGTCGGCTACTGCGCGGGATCCGGTCCTGCGTCAGGCGATCAGTTTTGTTCAGCGTGGTTGGCCGGACAGGACCAAGGGCCGGGCGTCGGATCCCCTTCGCAACTACCATGCCTTGCGCCTTCGTCTGTCTGTTCGTGAGGGTGTTGTTCTTCTGGCCACGGATGGCGCATCTCCACGTGTTGTGGTGCCCGCCTCTCTTCGCAAAGCTGTTCTCAAACTATTGCATGTGGGCCATTGGGGGATTTCTCGGACTAAGTCCCTGGCCCGCAGGCACGTTTATTGGCCCGGTATCGATTCGGACATCGCCCACATGGTCGCTGCGTGTGATCAGTGTGTTCAACAACTGGCTGCGCCTCGTACTCTGCCCTCTCCGTGGCCTGACCCGGCGCAGCCGTGGGAACGGGTGCACGCTGACTTTGCCGGCCCCTTCCTCGGCACTTATTGGCTACTGTTGATTGACGCCTTCTCGAAGTTTCCGTTTGTTGTTCGCTGTCCGTCGCCCACCACTGCGGCGACGACGCTGGCTTTGTCAAAAATCTTTGCGCTAGAAGGTCTTCCATCCACGATTGTCACGGACAATGGCCCTCAGTTCTCTTCGCAGGCCTTCCGTGATTTTTGTACTGGACAAGGGATTCATCATGTTACAGCACCGCCCTTCCATCCGCAATCGAATGGGGAGGTCGAGCGCCTTGTCCGCACTTTCAAAAGCCAAATGAAAAAATTCCTTAGTGATTTTTCCACAGATGACGCTCTGTTGCAATTTCTGAGTTCTTATCGCTTCACGCCTCTGGGTGATCGCAGCCCTGCTGAACTCTTGCATGGCCGCCAACCGCGCACCCTACTGCATCTGCTTCACCCTGTCAGGCCTTGTACTGTGTCCCCTAGTGCGGGAAAATACCAGGTGGGCGCCGACGTGTGGGCACGGGGGTATGGATCTCGCCCTAAATGGATTCCAGGGGTGGTCCAGGCTCTTCGCGGCCGCCGGCTTTGTGAAATACGTACGGACGACGGCATGGTTGTTCGCCATTACGACCAGATGCGCCCACGAGTGGTGGCCACGCCGGTACCACCGCCCCTTTTTTCGTCTCCACCAGCCCGAGAAGCCAGTCCTGTCGCTGCTGCCGATCTTCCGGGCGTGTTGCTGCCGCCGCCGTCGCTACCGCTTCCGAGTACGCCGGAACCGGCCCCAGTCGCGACGCCGCCTTCTCCGGGACCCATCTCGCTGGAGCACACCCCCAGGTCCACGACACCTATGGATGCTGCTCCGGAGTTTTCACCCATCGTCTCGTCCAGGAGGCACGTTCCACGCGCCAGCTTCCGTCCTGGACATTTTCGACCATACTCTCGTGTTTCTCCGCGGGATCTTCTCGGGACCTCCCAAGAGGCCATGGATGTCTCCGCACTGTCCGTGTCTCCACGAAAGTGAGCGTTTTTTTTTTTTTTTTTTTTCAAGGGGGGGAAAAGTGTTGTGACAGTGCCACGACATTCAAAAGTGCCGCTACGTTAGTACGCGAACACGGCGATAGAGGCGCTCCGCAGCTCGGCCGAGCGCGGGAGCGCCACCTGGTTATGAACGGCGCCGGCCGCATGTCACGGCCCGGCAGTCGAATGACAGTTACGGAGTTAGTAACATGTAACCCGCTAGTGTTTCTACTTTTGTATCTCCACGCACTTTAGTAGTGATTAAAGGTTATAACAGAGTCAACCTATACCCTGTAGGAGCAATACGTGCCATTCAGCAATCCAGATCAGGTGTACAATTCTGCAATGGTTTAAATACTGACCAATTACAGACAATCTCGCACCCTTTTGTGCAGGAAGGACCAAAGCTCAACATAAATCAAAGAGAGGAAAATAGGTCAAGTCCCATGTTCCTGGACTCAGCCTCACAAATAAGGGACACAATTTTACATTTTAAAGGTTTGATGAGGTTTCTGGGCCTTATATTTGATTCAAAACTATGATTACCACATATATCAGGACATAGAGCATCTGAACATCTTCTGTAGCCCCAGGCCTTGTGGAGCAAACGAAATATATCTATTCCACTTTTACAAGGTTTTTGTGAGACCTTAGCTTGATTATAGGTGGACAGTATATGGATCAGATAGATCTCCTTACAAAATGTAACTGATGTTATCCACCATCTCCAGTCTCTGAGCTGAAGCTCTGGAAACACCACTTATCATCTGGAGGCAACTCCTCATAGTGTGTCAGGCATATAAGATCATTGCTGTTCCAAATTCACCAACATACAAAACCACTGTTCATCATATTATGGAACAAATTTTCTCAAATTGTGCATCAGCAGTGAGGCCATTTGAGATCTTTGTGAAGCATGTTGTAGACACAATTGGTGTGAGGCAAGTAGAAACCAAAAACCAGGGTTAAAATAAACTCCCAGCCTGAATACTAAAGAGGCCTTGAGTAATTTCAGATTTTGTGAGGTACAATAGAGACTGCACTCATGCACATATTTTTAACATAATATTTTATGAAATTTTAAATGATCACCATGACCGTACAGCTGAAATCACACATGAGTCTAGGAAGAGCAACTCGCTTCATTATCCCTGATCATCCAACTACCTAAAGAATTACACACAATACTGAGTGCAGAGGAACAGATGAGATAGACTGCAAGTTTCTTCATCTGCTCCATCTCCCTGAATGTCCTTTAGTCTCTACAAAGCTTGTACACTGTAGACAAAGCAATCCAGTGTATCCAGGTTGTCCTTGTCCATCTACTAAAGCTAGGGATGGAGGTGTCATTCTCCTGGGTACCAAGTCAGCAACCAGGGTAGAGCACACTAAGTTTTTGGGTGTACATATAGATGAGAATTTTAATCGGAAAATTTGTGTTTTGGATCTCCTAAGGTGCCTAGGTTCAGTAACTTTTTCAATCAGAAAAATTGACAATTTTGAGGATATGGAAATTAGTAAGCTAACATACTTTGCATGCTTTCACTCTCTGATGTCATACTGTAGTATCTCAACTCTTAGAAAAAAATAATTCACTGCTCAAAAGGAAGTAGTTAGAACAATGTGTGGGGCTCATAGATCCACATCTTGCAGGCATCTGTTTAAAAGATTAGGAATTTTTACAACAGCCTCATAGTACATTTACTCAGTAATGAAATTTGTTCTCAACCACATGGAACAGTTTAAAAACAACAGTGACATTCATGATTATAATATCAGAGGAAAGAAAGATTTGCACTATCCTCTACTTAACCTATCTTTGACACAGAAAGGGGTAAAATATGCTGCTGTAAAACTTTTCGGTAAATTACCAGATGAAATAAAATGTCTAACAGCAGTAATAGCTTCAAAAATAAATTGAAATCAGATCTCCTTGACAACTCCTTCTATACCATAGATGAATTCTTGAATAGGAATAAATAAATCTGTGAGTATAATATATGAATTTTGTGCCATTTATGAGAATGGGGTAGGTAATAAAAATTTTATGCTTAAAAAAAAAAAAGAACCTTGACTCATGTGTGCATTTCTTATGCACTTACACATTCCACATTATAACAGTTACCATGAGACTGATGAATGGAACACATAACTAACTAACTAAATGACTAACTAAAAATTTAAGATTGTAGTTAACATTATGAACTAAGTCTATGTCTAAAGTATATGTCTAAAATTAATAGCAATCTTCTCATTACACTTCCTGGGGGTGCAAAGACATTACTTCTATGTCTATAAAATGATTTTCCATCTAGATAATATGCTACATTTTGCTGGCATGTAAATTTAAGTTCAATGACAAACCTGGATAAATATCCAATATGAACATGAGCTCCCTTAAAAGATCATCCTGTGACCCACTACCACTTATGTAAGTCATGGCAGTAAAGTTGTGCATATGTGCTAATCTACTATATGAACTCAGGGAATTAAGACTGGTTGACATGAGGATGTGGCAGATTCGGATATGTCCATTGCCATGCCATGAATGAAGTGACCCAATTTGTTACTGTTCGCTTTTTTGGTATTTCTGCTATTGTGAAGAAATTTATGATATTTTTCAATTTATGGTATTGTGAAGAGGTTTGTGATATTCTGCTATGTATATGATGATGATGATGATGATGATGATGATGATGATAATGTACAGCTGTTGATGTGGTAGGGACTTATTGGTGCTCTGTTTTGTAATTTTGTTCACTTCCATTTATGATGGTATGCTATATATGATTTGAAGGCTGAATAAGATGAATTTATATTATATGTTCAAGTAAAATTTGTGTGTATAGTATGCTGATGACTTTTATAAAATGCTTGAAATAGGCCTGACATATTTGTGATATGTAAATTTCAGGTAATAACTTGATTGTAATAACATGGTTTCGACAATAGGTGGTTACTGAAATAACCTTTATGAAATACTAAAAATAATGTTGTTGCTGACTATAAAAATTTAGGATCTGGTGAATGAACTTTGAAACTGTCTGATATTCTAAGGGCATAGCTGTTCACAAACGAAAAGTGGGGGATTATTCAATATTAAACAAAATGTGGGATTCTTTTTGTTAAATGACATCAAAGATATTTCATGACTGTAACAAATTTAACAAAGGCAGAGTTGACATTTTTGATTATATTTTGCATTTCATATTGCACTGTGATATTATATAAAGTGAAAAGTAAGAATTTTTGTGCTTTATTCTGTATTGTTGTGTACATTAGGGTCATTTTGTACAGGATGGGGGATTAAGTCAGTTTCTATTTAAGTGCAAATTTATTAAAGTCTAACCACTGCATATGTCTCTGCCTTATCTCTTATACTTAAAACTTTTAAATCATGGTGAACTGGTGTTTCAGAATTATATCATTGACGTCATTATTATTATTATTATTATTATTATTTTCATGTCAAAAACATACAGATACATGTACATACATTTTACACAGTTATGATCAAATTACTTTTGATCAAAACTTGACCACTTCCAGTGCATTTTCTGTTGCTTGTTGAAGGTCATCTTCTGTACAGGAGACTGGACACAATCGACACTGAAGCATCTGCTGGACTGTCTGTTCTTCTCTACAGTCACACCAAATATAATTTGGATCAGTGTATCCAACTCCGGATCTCAGTCTATTAAGGGACTTCTAAATTGTCCATTCCCTGTCATGGCCTGGAGGTAAAGCTTCAGCAACTCTTTTCCAACCAGGGTAAAGGTAAGTCATAGCCCTCCATAGTTGTAACTTAGCTTTTTCAGCAGTGTTTCTAAGTTCCTTTGATGTCCTAAGGAAACTCTTCCTTGACTTCAGTCATTACAGATGCGGTTCATGCCCATACAGAGGATTTGTCATTTCCTGTTCCACTGCCTTTCTTTCCTTGTTTGCAGCTATCTCTCTCTGAACAGGTGGTGGTGCTAGGCATGAGTTGAATTATACCAAACAGGACAGGCATACTCTGCCACAGAATAGCATAGTGCCATTGCAGATGTTCAGATTGTTTCAGGTTGACTACCCCACTGTGACCCAGCCAGTTTCTGTAGGAGAGGGTTCCTGGTGGAGACCTTTGACTTGCATTTCATGCAGTGCTTTTTGAAAGTTAGAGATCTGTCGAGTGTCACTCGTAGGTATTTTGGAGTCTTGCAGTGTTCCAATTCAACCCCTGACCATACTATTTTCAACTTGATAGTGGCTTCCTTGTTTCCTTGTTTGTTTGGGTCTTTGAATGACATGAAAACTAATTTGATTACCATTTGCTGACATTACATGCTCTCTTGTTCTTCAAAACTAAATATTATTTGCAATCCCAAATGTTTTTCATTATGTTTTTGATAATGCTTCATTAATTTTATTTGTCAATAAATGTGAAGCAAAGATATTTGATACTGGCTGAAATGGAAAAAAGGACCCTTCGTCACTAGGTTTTTTTATAGAAACATACTTGTGTTATTTGACAAAACACCAGGAGTTTATAGAGATGTCACAACATAATGCATTTGGGTTAAAGATTACTTCAAAGAAATTGGGAAATAATTTTTGTTATAACCTTTAATCACTAATAAATTGCGTTGATATACAAAAGTAGAAACAATAGCGGGTTACATGCTACAAACTCCGTATCTGTCATTCGACTGCCATCCCATGACATGCGGCCGGCGCCGTTCATAGTCAGGTGGCGCTCCCGCGCTTGGCCGAGCTGCGGAGCACCTCTATCGCCGTGTTCGCGTACTGACGCAGCGGCACTTCTAAATCTCGTGGCACTGTCACAACACTTTTCCCCCCTTTGAAAAAAAAACACTCACTTCCTTGGAGACACGGACAGTGCGGAGACATCCATGGCCTCTTGGGAGGCCCCGAGAAGATCCCGCGGAGAAACATGAGAGTATGGTCGAGAATGTCCTGGACGGAAGCTTGCGCATGGAACGTGCCTCCTGGACGAGATGATGGGTGAAAACTCCGGAGCAGCATCCATAGGTGCCGCGGACCTAGGGTTGTGCTCCAGCAAGATGGGTCCTGGAGAAGGCGGCGTCGCGACTGGGGCTGGTTCCGGCTTACTCGGAAGCGGGAGCGACGTCTGCTGCAGCAACATGCACGGAAGATCAGCAGCAGCGACAGGACTGGCTTCTCGGGCTGGTGGAGGCGAAAGAAGGGGCGGTGGCACCAGCGTGGCCACCACTCATGCTCGCATCTGGTCGTAATGGCGAACAACCATGCTGTCGTCCGTACGTATTTCACAAAGCCGGCGGCCTCGAAGAGCCTGGACCAGCCCTGGAATCCATTTAGGGCAAGATCCATACCCTCGTGCCCACATGTCGGTGCCCACCGAGTATTTTCCCACATGAGGAGACACAGTACAAGGCCTGACAGGGTGAAGCAGGTGCAGTAGAGTGCGTGGTTGGCGGCCATGCAAGAGTTCAGCAGGGCTGCGATCACCCAGAGGCGTGAAGCGATAAGAACTCAGAAATTGCAACAGAGCATCATCTGTGGAAAAATCACTAAGGAATTTTTTCATCTGGCTTTTGAAAGTGCGGACAAGGCGCTCGACCTCCCCATTCGATTGTGGATGGAAGGGCGGTGCTGTAACATGATTAATCCCTTGTCCAGTACAAAAATCACGGAAGGCCTGCGAAGAGAACTGAGGGCCGTTGTCCATGACAATCATGGATGGAGACCTTCTAGTGCAAAGATTTTGGACAAAGGCAGTGTTGTCGCCGCAGTGGTGGGTGACGGACATTGAACAACAAACGGAAACTTCGAGAAGGCGTCAATCAACAGTAGCCAATAAGTGCCGAGGAAGGGGCCGGCAAAGTCAGTGTGCACCCGTTCCCACGGCTGCGCCGGATCAGGCCATGGAGAGGGCATTGTATGGGGTGCAGCCAGTTGTTGAGCACACTGACCACACGCAGCGACCATGTGGGCGATGTCCGAATCAATACCGGGCCAATAAACGTGCCTGCGGGCCAGGGACTTAGTCCGAGAAATCCCCCAATGGCCTTTATGCAGCAGTTTGAGAACATCTTTGCGAAGAGAGGCTGGCACCATGACCCGTGGAGATGCGCCATCCGTGGCCAGAAGAACAACACACTCACGAACAGACAGACGAAGGCGCAAGGCACGGTAGTTGCGAAGGGGATCCAATGCCCGGCCCTTGGTCCTGTCCGGCCAACCCCATTGAACAAAACCGATCACCTGACGCAGGACCGGGTCCCGCGCACTAGCCGACGCGACCTGTGAACCTGTAAGTGGAAAACCCTCGACCGCACGACGTTCTTCCTCATCAATGTGGAAACAGAGTAGTTCATCTCGATCGAAAACTGGGTCGGGGCCCATCGGCAAACGTGACAACGCATCAGCGTTGGCGTGCTGGGCCGTGGGGCGACAGTGGATCTCATAGTGAAAACGAGACAAGTATAAGGCCCAACGTTGCAGGCGGTGAGCTGCCATATCCGGAAGCGACGCCGAGGGGCTGAACAGAGAGACCAGCGGCTTGTGGTCGGTGATGAGGTGAAACTTAGAACCATACAAAAAAACGCTGAACTTTTTTAGAGCATAAATGATAGCGAGCGCCTCCTTTTCGATTTGAAAGTAATGCCGTTGGGCATCGTTGAGGGTCTTGGAAGCGTAGGCGATGGGTCGTTCCGACCCATCCTCATATCGATGGGCAAGAACAGCCCCTAGGCCATACTGGGACGCGTCAGTCGCCAGAACCAAGTGCTGACCCGGACGGAATGTGGCAAGACAAGGCGCCGACTGCAAATGAGCCTTCAGGCAGACAAAAGCCTGCTCACACTCGTCGGACCAACAGAAAGGAACGTTTTTGCATAACAGCTGATGCAGAGGATGAGCCACCGCTGCCGCGGACGGAATGAATTTGTGATAATAATCAATCTTGCCTAGAAACGCTTGAAGTTCTTTGACTGTAGACGGCCGGGGTAGAGCGGTAATGGCCGCAACGTGCTGTCGTAGAGGACGTATACCCTCACAGGACAAGTGGAAACCAAGATAAACAATGGAGGCCTGGAAGAACTGTGACTTGTCCAGATTGCACTTCAACCCAGCCGAATGCAGAACCCAAAACAGCGAACGCAAATTGCAAAGGTGCTCCTCAGTGGAGGCCCCCGTGACAACAATGTCATCTAAGTAGTTGATGCAGCCGAGAACAGAAGCCGTGAGCTGTTCCAAAAACCGCTGAAAAATGGCCAGTGCGCTAGCGACGCCAAATGGTAACCGCTGTTACTGATACAACCCACAAGGAGTGTTGATGACGAGAAATTCCTTGGAAGACTCATCCAACGGCAACTGATGGTACGCCTCCGATAAGTCAAGTTTGGAAAAGAACTGGCCCCCAGCGAGCTTGGTAAATAACTCCTCAGGACGGGGAAGAGGATAAGTGTCAATGAGGCTCTGAGTGTTGACAGTGGCTTTAAAATCACCACACAATCGCAGACTGTAAATGGTAACCGCTGTTACTGATACAACCCACAAGGAGTGTTGATGACGAGAAATTCCTTGGAAGACTCATCCAACGGCAACTGATGGTACGCCTCCGATAAGTCAAGTTTGGAAAAGAACTGGCCCCCAGCGAGCTTGGTAAATAACTCCTCAGGACGGGGAAGAGGATAAGTGTCAATGAGGCTCTGTGCGTTGACAGTGGCTTTAAAATCACCACACAATCGCAGACTCCCGTTTGGTTTAGAAACCACCACGATTGGCGATGCCAGTTCGCTGGAGGTAACAGGAAGGAGACTCCCCGATGCTGTTAACCTGCCTATCTCAGCTTTGACAGGTGCACGCAACGCCATCGGAGTAGGGCGTGCCCGGAAAAAAACTTAGGGCGAGCTGTAGGTTTAAGAGTAATGTGGGCTTCAAAATCCTTGGCACGACCCAGACCAGCAGAGAACACGGACGAGAATTCAGAACACAATCCATCCAGCTGTTGATACGGAATACCCTCAGATATGAGGTGCACATCATCATCAATGGAGACCCCGAATAACTGGAAAGCATCATACCCGAACAGGTTTTCAGTGCCCGCATGATCCACCACATAAAACGTGAGGGGCCTAACAACAGACTTGTAGGCAGTGGAAGCATCAAACTGGCCAACAATAGGAATTTTCTGCTTATTATAAGTTCGTAGATTTCGCGTAACGGGAGACAAGGGAGGGGAGCCCAACTCCAAATACGTGCGAGAATTAATGAGAGTTACTGCAGAGCCAGTGTCCACATGCATGCAAATGTCTTTATCCAGAACACGAACAGTAACAAACAACTTATTTGTTTGAGAAAGCACACACTTAACATCCGTGTCTGATGCCACATCCTCGCCGACAGGAACTGTAGGGGACTGACACACAGAAGC
Source organism: Schistocerca serialis cubense (assembly GCF_023864345.2). Taxonomy (NCBI): domain Eukaryota; kingdom Metazoa; phylum Arthropoda; class Insecta; order Orthoptera; family Acrididae; genus Schistocerca; species Schistocerca serialis. The sequence goes on from NC_064640.1 coordinate 162,342,710, forward strand.
AATGTGGCCTTTTTTCCTACATGAATTACACGCGGCTCAACGTTTTGGACACGCGGCCCTGTCATGCTGTACAAAACAATGTGGACAAGGAGGAAGTGCGGAACGAACCTGCTTCTGTGGTTGCTGTTTTTGCTGCAAGCGTGGCAGCCCAACGCGACGTTGTTGACGCGAGTGAACCGCCGCCACATCGTCGTTCCCCTGTGAAACAGGCAAATTGTCCACGTCAAAACTGGTCTGTACGGCGCCTACATCACACTACGCGTCTATTTGTGCACCAGCAGCGTGAGACACTTCAAAAGATTGAGCAATGCTGAAAACTTCTGACAACGACGGGTTTGGCAGTTGTAAGGCACATTGCCGAACTTCTTTATCAGGAGCAAGCCGTAGAATAGCGTCCCGAACCATTGAATCAGCATAAGACTCATGATGAGTGTCCGTGACAAACTGACATTTCCTACTCAGACCGTGTGGTTCCGCCGCCCAAGCCCGGTAAGATCGATGGGGCTGTTTACGACACCGGTAGAATGCCACGCGGGCGGCCATGACGTGGGTGTTTTTTCGGTAATAGTTAGACAATAAGTCACACATTTCTTGGAAGGACAGAGAGGCAGGTTCCCGCAGAGGGGCTAACTGAAATAGCAGCTGATAGATCCGTGGGGAAATCCATGATAGAAATAACGACTTACACATAGGAGCATCAACAACGCCGAAAGCTAAGAAGTGTTGCCGCAAACACTTCTCATAATCCTCCCAGTCTTCAGCGGCCTCGTCGTAAGGAGGGAACGGAAGTGGAGAAGAGGAAGACAGATGATGAGTAAGCGACATCGACAATGCCTGAAGAGCAGCTGTCAGCTGAGTTTGTTGTTCAATGAGCGCTTGCAGAAGCTGTTCCATGTCTGCCCCGACACGAACACACAATCCCACAATGCTGGAAAAAAAATATCCGACCTCGTCGCCAAAAAGTGTTATAACCTTTAATGACTAATAAATTGCGTGGATATACAAAAGTAGAAACAATAGCGGGTTACATGCTACAAACTCCATATCTGTCATTCGACTGCTGTCCTGTGACATGCGGCCGGCGCCGTTCATAGCCAGGTGGCGCTCCCGTGCTCGGCCGAGCTGCGTAGCGCCTCTATCGCCGTGTTCGCGTACTGACGTAGCGGCACTTTTAAATCTCATGGCACTGTCACAACAATTTTTCTGTTACTGTGATGACTATTTAATTGTGTATGTATAAAAATTTTCTTTGTCACTTGAATCTTTATTGATTCTACTTTCAATTTAAGATGCTGGTCCATTTTGATCATTTTTCTGAACTATACCTTTTCCTTGAAAATTCATGATGCTGATGGAATATATCAAACAACTTTTATATTAAAATGTTTACTTATGAAATCCCAGATATAGTCACCTGCTTGGCTAAATATTAATATTCATATTTCACTGTGCTTGTTCTACTCTTATTGATAAAGGCATCCACATTCACATTGTTAGTGGAAACCAATATATTTCTAATGTAACATTGTTTGCCACTTCTTCTCCCTAACAAACAAGAATATGATATGCTTTCAGATCTAAAATTATCAAGACAAGGGCCATATGAGAACCAGTAATGTATTTGGTGACCAAATAAAGACAAAGGACATGTGTTTGGGAATGATGGAGTTTGTGATTTGTTGAGGGCAATACAAAATATATTGTTCAATGCACAATGTTAAAACACAATTTTCTATTCCAAATATTTTCACTTTTGTACTTTTATTGGACATTCGTTTGACAACCAACATGCCATGCACTCCATTGTTACTGATTGTCAAAAGACTGTTGAACTTTCCTGTACTCAAAAATTTTTAGTGATTTAATGGATCCATTTGATACCAAACGTACAGTGATGGTCACTTAAAAATATTTTTGTATATTTATTAAATTCTGCTGTGTGAACACTCAACATGTCATTTGACATATTGTTTACAAAAGAAAATTAATTTTTAATGATTTCCATTGTCAGTAAATAGCTCTAAGTACATTTTGTTTGTTTCAATTTTTAAAAATATTTTTTTAAGCTTTCATGTTATGTTTTTATACAAAACACATATTCCCACTTGTTTTAAGTTGTCAGAACTAAATCGTTTTTCACATTTAGCATCTTACAAGGAACCCCTCGAGTGCGAGGTCACAAGTTCAATCCTTGGTAAGGCTCATTTGAAAGTGTTGTGTTGTTAGATGACCCTTTGATTGTTATCCATGGAGAGTGAAATGAGATATCAGGCCAACAGTAGATTTATTTAATTAACATCTTTATTTTGGCCCTCAGCCATATTACATCAAGAACACTGTGGTGGAGGTGTCCAGTTGCCTCTCATGCGAATCAATAGACGTCCAGCATTGCTGACAGCCCAAAGAGCAGGGCCAAGTGTGGCATTACTCAAATGCTACTGTCAGCGATGTCTCCAGCTGTGACCACGAAGACAACAGCACAGCAGCTCTCTGCTCTGAAGGTGGCTCTCTCATGACTTGGGGCAGGCTGCCTTGTCCTGTGATTGAGCAGTGGACACTGTACTTCATTCCAGGATGTTGCTCTGAGCATCACAGACTCATGATGTAAGCTGTGATACTGAGAGGACAATATTTTAGTACTTGAGTGGCTGAGTACTTATACGCTTGACACTATGTTCATTTAGAGCTTAAGGTGCATACTCTAAACACTTCCATGGAGGCAAGTGAGCAAAGGCTTCCGTTCTTCCACTAGCGTACTGCAGCATTGACTGTTGCTGCACAGTGCCCAGCTGGCTCTGGTTTGCAACACATAATACGCTCGCCTGCCTGCAGCTGGCTCTGTTGCAACTCACTTCCATTCTGGCGTATATTTTGATCAAATATGGTTGATACACTACTTTGCCCTCCTCTTTATCAAGACCTGGTTCCTCAGTGTGACCAAACTATGTTATCATCTATACTGGTGTT